>NW_027478466.1:0-1385176 GCF_051014685.1 Ptiloglossa arizonensis | reverse complement strand
CCTAGGGAAAAAATACACATACCGTTGTAATCGGGCGAGTTTCTACTTTCAGATGCAACAGGAATTTTTGGGTTAGGTCAATCCGTTCGCGAGATATGGGAGTTTGAAGCTAAGAAATGGTTGAGAAGGCAGAAAATTTTTCGCAATTCTGCTGCTCCAAACGCTTAACCAGAATGGCCTAGGGAAAAAATACACATACCGTTGTAATCGGGCGAGTTTCTACTTTCAAATGCAATAGGACGTTTTGGGTTAGGTCAATCCGTTCGCGAGATATGGGAGTTTGAAGCCAAGAAATGGTTGAGAAGGCAAAAAATTTTTCGCAATTCTGCTGCTCCAAACTCTTAACCAGAATGGCCTAGGGAAAAAATACACATACCGTTGTAATCTGGCGAGTTTCTACTTTCAGATGCAATAGGAATTTTTGGGTTAGGTCAATCCGTTCACGAGATATGGGAGTTTGAAGCCAAGAAATGGTTGAGATGGCAAAAAATTTTTCGCAATTTTGCTGCTCCAAACGCTTAGCCAGAATGGCCTAGGGAAAAAATACACATACTGTTGTAATTGGGCGAGTTTCTACTTTCAGATGCAATAGGAATTTTTGGGTTAGGTCAATCCGTTCGCGAGATATGGGAGTTTGAAGCTAAGAAATGGTTGATAAGACAACAAATTTTTAGCACTTCTGCTGCTCCAAACGCTTAACCAGAATGGCCTAGGGAAAAAATACACATACCGTTGTAATCGGGCGAGTTTCTACTTTCAGATGCAATAGGAATTTTTGGGTTAGGTCAATCCGTTCGCGAGATATGGGAGATTGAAGCCAAGAAATGGTTGAGAAGGCAACAAATTTTTCGCAATTCTGCTGCTCCAAACGCTTAACCAGAATGGCCTAGGGAAAAAATACACATACCGTTGTAATCGGGCGAGTTTCTACTTTCAGATGCAACAGGAATTTTTGGGTTAGGTCAATCCGTTCGCGAGATATGGGAGTTTGAAGCCAAGAAATGGTTGAGAAGGCACAAAATTTTTCGCACTTCTGCTGCTCCAAACGCTTAACCAGAATGGCCTAGGGAAAAAATACACATACCGTTGTAATCGGGCGAGTTTCTACTTTCAGATGCAATAGGAATTTTTGGGTTAGGTCAATCCGTTCGCGAGATATGGGAGTTTGAAGCCAAGAAATGGTTGAGAAGGCAAACAATTTTTCGCAATTCTGCTGCTCCAAACGCTTAACCAGAATGGCCTAGGGAAAAAATACACATACCGTTGTAATCGGGCGAGTTTCTACTTTCAGATGCAATAGGAATTTTTGGGTTCGGTCAATCCGTTCGCGAGATATGGGAGTTTGAAGCCAAGAAATGGTTGAGAAGGCAAAAAATTTTTCGCAATTCTGCTGCTCCAAACGCTTAAACAGAATGGCCTAGGGAAAAAATACACATACCGCTGTAATCGGGCGAGTTTCGACTTTCAGATGCAATAGGAATTTTTGGGTTAGGTCAATCCGTTCGCGAGATATGGGAGTTTGAAGCCAAGAAATGGTTGAGAGGGCAACAAATTTTTCGCACTTCTGCTGCTCCAAACGCTTAACCAGAATGGCCTAGGGAAAAAATACACATACCGTTGTAATCGGGCGAGTTTCTACTTTCAGATGCAATAGGAATTTTTGGGTTAGGTCAATCCGTACGCGAGATATGGGAGTTTGAAGCCAAGAAATGGTTGAGAAGACAACAAATTTTTCGCACTTCAGCTGCTCCAAACGCTTAACCAGAATGGCCTAGGGAAAAAATACACATACCGTTGTAATCGGGCGAGTTTCTACTTTCAGATGCAATAGGAATTTTTGGGTTAGGTCAATCCGTTCGCGAGATATGGGAGTTTGAAGCTAAGAAATGGTTGAGAAGGCAAAAAATTGTTCGCATTTCTGCTGCTCCAAACGCTTAACCAGAATGGCCTAGGGAAAAAATACACATACCGTTGTAATCGGGCGAGTTTCTACTTTCAGATGCAACAGGAATTTTTGGGTTAGGTCAATCCGTTCGCGAGATATGGGAGTTTGAAGCCAAGAAATGGTTGAGAAGGCAAAAAATTTTGCGCAATTCTGCTGCTCCAAACGCTTAAACAGAATGGCCTAGGGAAAAAATACACATACCGTTGTAATCGGGCGAGTTTCGACTTTCAGATGCAATAGGAATTTTTGGGTTAGGTCAATCCGTTCGCGAGATATGGGAGTTTGAAGCAAAGAAATGGTTGAGAAGGCAACATATTTTTCGCAATTCTGCTGCTCCAAACGCTTAACCAGAATGGCCTAGGGAAAAAATACACATACCGTTGTAATCGGGCGACATTCTACTTTCAGATGCAATAGGAATTTTTGGGTTAGGTCAATCCGTTCGCGAGATATGGGAGATTGAAGCCAAGAAATGGTTGAGAAGCCAACAAATTTTTCGCAATTCTGCTGCTCCAAACGCTTAACCAGAATGGCCTAGGGAAAAAATACACATACCGTTGTAATCGGGCGAGTTTCTACTTTCAAATGCAATAGGACGTTTTGGGTTAGGTCAATCCGTTCGCGAGATATGGGAGTTTGAAGACAAGAAATGGTTGAGAAGGCAAAAAATTTTTCGCAATTCTGCTGCTCCAAACTCTTAACCAGAATGGCCTAGGGAAAAAATACACATACCGTTGTAATCGGGCGAGTTTCTACTTTCAGATGCAATAGGAATTTTTGGGTTAGGTCAATCCGTTCGCGAGATATGGGAGTTTGAAGCTAAGAAATGGTTGAGAAGGCAAAAAATTTTTCGCATTTCTGCTGCTCCAAACGCTTAACCAGAATGGCCTAGGGAAAAAATACACATACCGTTGTAATCGGGCGAGTTTCTACTTTCAGATGCAACAGGAATTTTTGGGTTAGGTCAATCCGTTCGCGAGATATGGGAGTTTGAAGCCAAGAAATGGTTGAGAAGGCAGAAAATTTTGCGCAATTCTGCTGCTCCAAACGCTTAAACAGAATGGCCTAGGGAAAAAATACACATACCGTTGTAATCGGGCGAGTTTCGACTTTCAGATGCAATAGGAATTTTTGGGTTAGGTCAATCCGTTCGCGAGATATGGGAGTTTGAAGCCAAGAAATGGTTGAGAAGGCAACATATTTTTCGCAATTCTGCTGCTCCAAACGCTTAACCAGAATGGCCTAGGGAAAAAATACACATACCGTTGTAATCGGGCGAGTTTCGACTTTCAGATGCAATAGGAATTTTTGGGTTAGGTCAATCCGGTCGCGAGATATGGGAGTTTGAAGCCAAGAAATGGTTGAGAAGGCAACATATTTTTCGCAATTCTGCTGCTCCAAACGCTTAACCAGAATGGCCTAGGGAAAAAATACACATACCGTTGTAATCGGGCGACATTCTACTTTCAGATGCAATAGGAATTTTTGGGTTAGGTCAATCCGTTCGCGAGATATGGGAGATTGAAGCCAAGAAATGGTTGAGAAGGCAACAAATTTTTCGCAATTCTGCTGCTCCAAACGCTTAACCAGAATGGCCTAGGGAAAAAATACACATACCGTTGTAATCGGGCGAGTTTCTACTTTCAAATGCAATAGGACGTTTTGGGTTAGGTCAATCCGTTCGCGAGATATGGGAGTTTGAAGACAAGAAATGGTTGAGAAGGCAAAAAATTTTTCGCAATTTGGCTGCTCCAAACTCTTAACCAGAATGGCCTAGGGAAAAAATACACATACCGTTGTAATCTGGCGAGTTTCTACTTTCAGATGCAATAGGAATTTTTGGGTTAGGTCAATCCGTTCACGAGATATGGGAGTTTGAAGCCAAGAAATGGTTGAGATGGCAAAAAATTTTTCGCAATTCTGCTGCTCCAAACGCTTAGCCAGAATGGCCTAGGGAAAAAATACACATACCGTTGTAATCGGGCGAGTTTCTACTTTCAGATGAAATAGGAATTTTTGGGTTAGGTCAATCCGTTCGCGAGATATGGGAGTTTGAAGCTAAGAAATGGTTGATAAGACAACAAATTTTTCGCACTTCTGCTGCTCCAAACGCTTAACCAGAATGGCCTAGGGAAAAAATACACATACCGTTGTAATCGGGCGAATTTCTACTTTCAGATGCAATAGGAATTTTTGGGTTAGGTCAATCCGTTCGCGAGATATGGGAGTTTGAAGCTAAGAAATGGTAGAGAAGACAACAAATTTTTCGCAATTCTGCTGCTCCAAACGCTTAACCTGAATGGCCTAGGGAAAAAATACACATACCGTTGTAATCGGGCGAGTTTCTACTTTCAGATGCAATAGGAATTTTTGGGTTAGGTCAATCCGTTCGCGAGATATGGGAGTTTGAAGCTAAGAAATGGTAGAGAAGACAAAAAATTTTTCGCAATTCTGCTTCTCCAAACGCTTAACCAGATTGGGCCATGGAAAAAATACACATACCGTTGTAATCGGGCGAGTTTCTACTTTCAGGTGAAATAGGAATTTTTGGGTTAGGTCAATCTGTTCGCGAGATATGGGAGTTTGAAGCCAAGAAATGGTTGAGAAGGCAACATATTTTTCGCAATTCTGCTGCTCCAAACGCTTAACCAGAATGCCCTAGGGAAAAAATACACATACCGTTGTAATCGGGCGAGTTTCGACTTTCAGATGCAATAGGAATTTTTGGGTTAGGTCAATCCGGTCGCGAGATATGGGAGTTTGAAGCCAAGAAATGGTTGAGAAGGCAACATATTTTTCGCAATTCTGCTGCTCCAAACGCTTAACCAGAATGGCCTAGGGAAAAAATACACATACCGTTGTAATCGGGCGACATTCTACTTTCAGATGCAATAGGAATTTTTGGGTTAGGTCAATCCGTTCGCGAGATATGGGAGATTGAAGCCAAGAAATGGTTGAGAAGGCAACAAATTTTTCGCAATTCTGCTGCTCCAAACGCTTAACCAGAATGGCCTAGGGAAAAAATACACATACCGTTGTAATCGGGCGAGTTTCTACTTTCAGATGCAACAGGAATTTTTGGGTTAGGTCAATCCGTTCGCGAGATATGGGAGTTTGAAGCCAAGAAATGGTTGAGAAGGCAAAAAATTTTACGCATTTCTGCTGCTCCAAACGCTTAACCAGAATGGCCTAGGGAAAAAATACACATACCGTTGTAATCGGGCGAGTTTCTACTTTCAGATGCAATAGGAATTTTTGGGTTAGGTCAATCCGTTCGCGAGATATGGGAGTTTGAAGCCAAGAAATGGTTGAGAAGGCAAACAATTTTTCGCAATTCTGCTGCACCAAACGCTTAACCAGAATGGCCTAGGGAAAAAATACACATACCGTTGTAATCGGGCGAGATTCTGCTTTCAGATGCAATAGGAATTTTTGGGTTAGGTCAATCCGTTCGCGAGATATGGGAGTTTGAAGCCAAGAAATGGTTGAGAAGGCAAAAAATTTTTCGCATTTCTGCTGCTCCAAACGCTTAACCAGAATGGCCTAGGGAAAAAATACACATACCGTTGTAATCGGGCGAGTTTCTACTTTCAGATGCAATAGGAATTTTTGGGTTAGGTCAATCCGTTCACGAGATATGGGAGTTTGAAGCCAAGAAATGGTTGAGATGGCAAAAAATTTTTCGCAATTCTGCTGCTCCAAACGCTTAGCCAGAATGGCCTAGGGAAAAAATACACATACCGTTGTAATCGGGCGAGTTTCTACTTTCAGATGAAATAGGAATTTTTGGGTTAGGTCAATCCGTTCGCGAGATATGGGAGTTTGAAGCTAAGAAATGGTTGATAAGACAACAAATTTTTCGCACTTCTGCTGCTCCAAACGCTTAACCAGAATGGCCTAGGGAAAAAATACACATACCGTTGTAATCGGGCGAATTTCTACTTTCAGATGCAATAGGAATTTTTGGGTTAGGTCAATCCGTTCGCGAGATATGGGAGTTTGAAGCTAAGAAATGGTAGAGAAGACAACAAATTTTTCGCAATTCTGCTGCTCCAAACGCTTAACCTGAATGGCCTAGGGAAAAAATACACATACCGTTGTAATCGGGCGAGTTTCTACTTTCAGATGCAACAGGAATTTTTGGGTTAGGTCAATCCGTTCGCGAGATATGGGAGTTTGAAGCCAAGAAATGGTTGAGAAGGCAAAAAATTTTACGCATTTCTGCTGCTCCAAACGCTTAACCAGAATGGCCTAGGGAAAAAATACACATACCGTTGTAATCGGGCGAGTTTCTACTTTCAGATGCAATAGGAATTTTTGGGTTAGGTCAATCCGTTCGCGAGATATGGGAGTTTGAAGCCAAGAAATGGTTGAGAAGGCAAACAATTTTTCGCAATTCTGCTGCACCAAACGCTTAACCAGAATGGCCTAGGGAAAAAATACACATACCGTTGTAATCGGGCGAGATTCTGCTTTCAGATGCAATAGGAATTTTTGGGTTAGGTCAATCCGTTCGCGAGATATGGGAGTTTGAAGCCAAGAAATGGTTGAGAAGGCAAAAAATTTTTCGCATTTCTGCTGCTCCAAACGCTTAACCAGAATGGCCTAGGGAAAAAATACACATACCGTTGTAATCGGGCGAGTTTCTACTTTCAGATGCAATAGGAATTTTTGGGTTAGGTCAATCCGTTCACGAGATATGGGAGTTTGAAGCCAAGAAATGGTTGAGATGGCAAAAAATTTTTCGCAATTCTGCTGCTCCAAACGCTTAGCCAGAATGGCCTAGGGAAAAAATACACATACCGTTGTAATCGGGCGAGTTTCTACTTTCAGATGAAATAGGAATTTTTGGGTTAGGTCAATCCGTTCGCGAGATATGGGAGTTTGAAGCTAAGAAATGGTTGATAAGACAACAAATTTTTCGCACTTCTGCTGCTCCAAACGCTTAACCAGAATAGCCTAGGGAAAAAATACACATACCGTTGTAATCGGGCGAATTTCTACTTTCAGATGCAATAGGAATTTTTGGGTTAGGTCAATCCGTTCGCGAGATATGGGAGTTTGAAGCTAAGAAATGGTAGAGAAGACAACAAATTTTTCGCAATTCTGCTGCTCCAAACGCTTAACCTGAATGGCCTAGGGAAAAAATACACATACCGTTGTAATCGGGCGAGTTTCTACTTTCAGATGCAATAGGAATTTTTGGGTTAGATCAATCCGTTCGCGAGATATGGGAGTTTGAAGCTAAGAAATGGTAGAGAAGACAAAAAATTTTTCGCAATTCTGCTTCTCCAAACGCTTAACCAGATTGGGCCATGGAAAAAATACACATACCGTTGTAATCGGGCGAGTTTCTACTTTCAGGTGAAATAGGAATTTTTGGGTTAGGTCAATCTGTTCGCGAGATATGGGAGTTTGAAGCCAAGAAATGGTTGAGAAGGCAACATATTTTTCGCAATTCTGCTGCTCCAAACGCTTAACCAGAATGCCCTAGGGAAAAAATACACATACCGTTGTAATCGGGCGAGTTTCGACTTTCAGATGCAATAGGAATTTTTGGGTTAGGTCAATCCGGTCGCGAGATATGGGAGTTTGAAGCCAAGAAATGGTTGAGAAGGCAACATATTTTTCGCAATTCTGCTGCTCCAAACGCTTAACCAGAATGGCCTAGGGAAAAAATACACATACCGTTGTAATCGGGCGACATTCTACTTTCAGATGCAATAGGAATTTTTGGGTTAGGTCAATCCGTTCGCGAGATATGGGAGATTGAAGCCAAGAAATGGTTGAGAAGGCAACAAATTTTTCGCAATTCTGCTGCTCCAAACGCTTAACCAGAATGGCCTAGGGAAAAAATACACATACCGTTGTAATCGGGCGAGTTTCTACTTTCAGATGCAACAGGAATTTTTGGGTTAGGTCAATCCGTTCGCGAGATATGGGAGTTTGAAGCCAAGAAATGGTTGAGAAGGCAAAAAATTTTACGCATTTCTGCTGCTCCAAACGCTTAACCAGAATGGCCTAGGGAAAAAATACACATACCGTTGTAATCGGGCGAGTTTCTACTTTCAGATGCAATAGGAATTTTTGGGTTAGGTCAATCCGTTCGCGAGATATGGGAGTTTGAAGCCAAGAAATGGTTGAGAAGGCAAACAATTTTTCGCAATTCTGCTGCACCAAACGCTTAACCAGAATGGCCTAGGGAAAAAATACACATACCGTTGTAATCGGGCGAGATTCTGCTTTCAGATGCAATAGGAATTTTTGGGTTAGGTCAATCCGTTCGCGAGATATGGGAGTTTGAAGCCAAGAAATGGTTGAGAAGGCAAAAAATTTTTCGCAATTCTGCTGCTCCAAACGCTTAAACAGAATGGCCTAGGGAAAAAATACACATACCGTTGTAATCGGGCGAGTTTCGACTTTCAGATGCAATAGGAATTTTTGGGTTAGGTCAATCCGTTCGCGAGATATGGGAGTTTGAAGCCAAGAAATGGTTGAGAAGGCAACATATTTTTCGCAATTCTGCTGCTCCAAACGCTTAACCAGAATGGCCTAGGGAAAAAATACACATACCGTTGTAATCGGGCGAGTTTCGACTTTCAGATGCAATAGGAATTTTTGGGTTAGGTCAATCCGGTCGCGAGATATGGGAGTTTGAAGCCAAGAAATGGTTGAGAAGGCAACATATTTTTCGCAATTCTGCTGCTCCAAACGCTTAACCAGAATGGCCTAGGGAAAAAATACACATACCGTTGTAATCGGGCGACATTCTACTTTCAGATGCAATAGGAATTTTTGGGTTAGGTCAATCCGTTCGCGAGATATGGGAGATTGAAGCCAAGAAATGGTTGAGAAGGCAACAAATTTTTCGCAATTCTGCTGCTCCAAACGCTTAACCAGAATGGCCTAGGGAAAAAATACACATACCGTTGTAATCGGGCGAGTTTCTACTTTCAGATGCTACAGGAATTTTTGGGTTAGGTCAATCCGTTCGCGAGATATGGTAGTTTGAAGCCAAGAAATGGTTGAGAAGGCAAAAAATTTTTCGCATTTCTGCTGCTCCAAACGCTTAACCAGAATGGCCTAAGGAAAAAATACACATACCGTTGTAATCGGGCGAGTTTCTACTTTCAGATGCAATAGGAATTTTTGGGTTAGGTCAATCCGTTCGCGAGATATGGGAGTTTGAAGCCAAGAAATGGTTGAGAAGGCAAAAAATTTTTCGCAATTCTGCTGCTCCAAACGCTTAAACAGAATGGCCAAGGGAAAAAATACACATACCGCTGTAATCGGGCGAGGTTCTACTTTCAGATGCAATTGGAATTTTTGGGTTAGGTCAATCCGTTCGCGACATATGGGAGTTTGAAGCCAAGAAATGGTTGAGAAGGCAAAAAATTTTTCGCAATTCTGCTGCTCCAAACGCTTAACCAGAATGGCCTAAGGAAAAAATACACATACCGTTGTAATCGGGCGAGTTTCTACTTTCAGATGCAATAGGAATTTTTGGGTTAGGTCAATCCGTTCGCGAGATATGGGAGTTTGAAGCTAAGAAATGGTTGAGAAGGCAGAAAATTTTTCGCAATTCTGCTGCTCCAAACGCTTAACCAGAATGGACTAGGGAAAAAATACACATACCGTTGTAATCGGGCAAGTTTCTACTTTCAAATGCAATAGGACGCTTTGGGTTAGGTCAATCCGTTCGCGAGATATGGGAGTTTGAAGACAAGAAATGGTTGAGAAGGCAAAAAATTTTTCGCAATTCTGCTGCTCCAAACTCTTAACCAGAATGGCCTAGGGAAAAAATACACATACCGTTGTAATCTGGCGAGTTTCTACTTTCAGATGCAATAGGAATTTTTGGGTTAGGTCAATCCGTTCACGAGATATGGGAGTTTGAAGCCAAGAAATGGTTGAGATGGCAAAGAATTTTTCGCAATTCTGCTGCTCCAAAAGCTTAGCCAGAATGGCCTAGGGAAAAAATACACATACCGTTGTAATCGGGCGAGTTTCTACTTTCAGATGCAATAGGAATTTTTGGGTTAGGTCAATCCGTTCGCGAGATATGGGAGTTTGAAGCTAAGAAATGGTTGATAAGACAACAAATTTTTCGCCCTTCTGCTGCTCCAAACGCTTAACCAGAATGGCCTAGGGAAAAAATACACATACCGTTGTAATCGGGCGAGTTTCTACTTTCAAATGCAATAGGACGTTTTGGGTTAGGTCAATCCGTTCGCGAGATATGGGAGTTTGAAGCCAAGAAATGGTTGAGAAGGCAAAAAATTTTTCGCATTTCTGCTGCTCCAAACGCTTAACCAGAATGGCCTAGGGAAAAAATACACATACCGTTGTAATCGGGCGAGTTTCTACTTTCAGATGCAATAGGAATTTTTGGGTTAGGTCAATCCGTTCGCGAGATATGGGAGTTTGAAGCCAAGAAATGGTTGAGAAGGCAAAAAATTTTTCGCAATTCTGCTGCTCCAAACGCTTAAACAGAATGGCCAAGGGAAAAAATACACATACCGCTGTAATCGGGCGAGGTTCTACTTTCAGATGCAATTGGAATTTTTGGGTTAGGTCAATCCGTTCGCGACATATGGGAGTTTGAAGCCAAGAAATGGTTGAGAAGGCAAAAAATTTTTCGCAATTCTGCTGCTCCAAACGCTTAACCAGAATGGCCTAAGGAAAAAATACACATACCGTTGTAATCGGGCGAGTTTCTACTTTCAGATGCAATAGGAATTTTTGGGTTAGGTCAATCCGTTCGCGAGATATGGGAGTTTGAAGCTAAGAAATGGTTGATAAGACAACAAATTTTTCGCACTTCTGCTGCTCCAAACGCTTAACCAGAATGGCCTAGGGAAAAAATACACATACCGTTGTAATCGGGCGAGTTTCTACTTTCAGATGCAATAGGACGTTTTGGGTTAGGTCAATCCGTTCGCGAGATATGGGAGTTTGAAGCCAAGAAATGGTTGAGAAGACAACAAATTTTTCGCACTTCTGCTGCTCCAAACGCTTAACCAGAATGGCCTAGGGAAGAAATATACATACCGTTGTAATCGGGCGAGTTTCTACTTTCAGATGCAATAGGAGTTTTTGGGTTAGGTCAATCCGTTCGCGAGATATGGGAGTTTGAAGCTAGGAAATGGTAGAGAAGACAACAAATTTTTCACACTTCTGCTGCTCCAAACGCTTAACCAGAATGGCCTAGGGAAAAAACACACATACCGTTGTAATCGGGCGAGTTTCTACTTTCAGATGCAATAGGAATTTTTGGGTTAGGTCAATCCGTTCGCGAGATATGGGAGTTTGAAGCTAAGAAATGGTTGAGATGGCAAAAAATTTTTCGCAATTCTGCTGCTCCAAACGCTTAGCCAGAATGGCCTAGGGAAAAAATACACATACCGTTGTAATCGGGCGAGTTTCTACTTTCAGGTGCAATAGGAATTTTTGGGTTAGGTCAATCCGTTCGCGAGATATGGGAGTTTGAAGCCAAGAAATGGTTGAGAAGGCAAAAAATTTTTCGCAATTCTGCTGCTCCAAACTCTTAACCAGAATGGCCTAGGGAAAAAATACACATACCGTTGTAATCGGGCGAGTTTCTACTTTCAGATGCAACAGGAATTTTTGGGTTAGGTCAATCCGTTCGCGAGATGTGGGAGTTTGAAGCTAAGAAATGGTTGAGAAGGCAAAAAATTTTTCGCATTTCTGCTGCTCCAAACGCTTAACCAGAATGGCCTAGGGAAAAAATACACATACCGTTGTAATCGGGCGAGTTTCTACTTTCAGATGCAACAGGAATTTTTGGGTTAGGTCAATCCGTTCGCGAGATATGGGAGTTTGAAGCTAAGAAATGGTTGATAAGACAACAAATTTTTCGCACTTCTGCTGCTCCAAACGCTTAACCAGAATGGCCTAGGGAAAAAATACACATACCGTTGTAATCGGGCGAGTTTCTACTTTCAGATGCAATAGGAGTTTTTGGGTTAGGTCAATCCGTTCGCGAGATATGGGAGTTTGAAGCCAAGAAATGGTTGAGAAGACAACAAATTTTTCGCACTTCTGCAGCTCCAAACGCTTAACCAGAATGGCCTAGGGAAAAAATACACATACCGTTGTAATCGGGCGAGTTTCTACTTTCAGATGCAATAGGAATTTTTGGGTTAGGTCAATCCGTTCGCGAGATATGGGAGTTTGAAGCCAAGAAATGGTTGAGAAGGCAAACAATTTTTCGCAATTCTGCTGCACCAAACGCTTAACCAGAATGGCCTAGGGAAAAAATACACATACCGTTGTAATCGGGCGAGATTCTGCTTTCAGATGCAATAGGAATTTTTGGGTTAGGTCAATCCGTTCGCGAGATATGGGAGTTTGAAGCCAAGAAATGGTTGAGAAGGCAAAAAATTTTTCGCAATTCTGCTGCTCCAAACGCTTAAACAGAATGGCCTAGGGAAAAAATACACATACCGTTGTAATCGGGCGAGTTTCGACTTTCAGATGCAATAGGAATTTTTGGGTTAGGTCAATCCGTTCGCGAGATATGGGAGTTTGAAGCCAAGAAATGGTTGAGAAGGCAACATATTTTTCGCAATTCTGCTGCTCCAAACGCTTAACCAGAATGGCCTAGGGAAAAAATACACATACCGTTGTAATCGGGCGAGTTTCGACTTTCAGATGCAATAGGAATTTTTGGGTTAGGTCAATCCGGTCGCGAGATATGGGAGTTTGAAGCCAAGAAATGGTTGAGAAGGCAACATATTTTTCGCAATTCTGCTGCTCCAAACGCTTAACCAGAATGGCCTAGGGAAAAAATACACATACCGTTGTAATCGGGCGACATTCTACTTTCAGATGCAATAGGAATTTTTGGGTTAGGTCAATCCGTTCGCGAGATATGGGAGATTGAAGCCAAGAAATGGTTGAGAAGGCAACAAATTTTTCGCAATTCTGCTGCTCCAAACGCTTAACCAGAATGGCCTAGGGAAAAAATACACATACCGTTGTAATCGGGCGAGTTTCTACTTTCAGATGCTACAGGAATTTTTGGGTTAGGTCAATCCGTTCGCGAGATATGGGAGTTTGAAGCCAAGAAATGGTTGAGAAGGCAAAAAATTTTTCGCATTTCTGCTGCTCCAAACGCTTAACCAGAATGGCCTAAGGAAAAAATACACATACCGTTGTAATCGGGCGAGTTTCTACTTTCAGATGCAATAGGAATTTTTGGGTTAGGTCAATCCGTTCGCGAGATATGGGAGTTTGAAGCCAAGAAATGGTTGAGAAGGCAAAAAATTTTTCGCAATTCTGCTGCTCCAAACGCTTAAACAGAATGGCCAAGGGAAAAAATACACATACCGCTGTAATCGGGCGAGGTTCTACTTTCAGATGCAATTGGAATTTTTGGGTTAGGTCAATCCGTTCGCGACATATGGGAGTTTGAAGCCAAGAAATGGTTGAGAAGGCAACAAATTTTTCGCATTTCTGCTGCTCCAAACGCTTAACCAGAATGGCCTAAGGAAAAAATACACATACCGTTGTAATCGGGCGAGTTTCTACTTTCAGATGCAATAGGAATTTTTGGGTTAGGTCAATCCGTTCGCGAGATATGGGAGTTTGAAGCTAAGAAATGGTTGATAAGACAACAAATTTTTCGCACTTCTGCTGCTCCAAACGCTTAACCAGAATGGCCTAGGGAAAAAATACACATACCGTTGTAATCGGGCGAGTTTCTACTTTCAGATGCAATAGGACGTTTTGGGTTAGGTCGATCCGTTCGCGAGATATGGGAGTTTGAAGCCAAGAAATGGTTGAGAAGACAACAAATTTTTCGCACTTCTGCTGCTCCAAACGCTTAACCAGAATGGCCTAGGGAAGAAATATACATACCGTTGTAATCGGGCGAGTTTCTACTTTCAGATGCAATAGGAATTTTTGGGTTAGGTCAATCCGTTCGCGAGATATGGGAGTTTGAAGCTAAGAAATGGTAGAGAAGACAACAAATTTTTCACACTTCTGCTGCTCCAAACGCTTAACCAGAATGGCCTAGGGAAAAAACACACATACCGTTGTAATCGGGCGAGTTTCTACTTTCAGATGCAATAGGAATTTTTGGGTTAGGTCAATCCGTTCGCGAGATATGGGAGTTTGAAGCTAAGAAATGGTTGAGATGGCAAAAAATTTTTCGCAATTCTGCTGCTCCAAACGCTTAGCCAGAATGGCCTAGGGAAAAAATACACATACCGTTGTAATCGGGCGAGTTTCTAATTTCAGGTGCAATAGGAATTTTTGGGTTAGGTCAATCCGTTCGCGAGATATGGGAGTTTGAAGCCAAGAAATGGTTGAGAAGGCAAAAAATTTTTCGCAATTCTGCTGCTCCAAACTCTTAACCAGAATGGCCTAGGGAAAAAATACACATACCGTTGTAATCGGGCGAGTTTCTACTTTCAGATGCAACAGGAATTTTTGGGTTAGGTCAATCCGTTCGCGAGATATGGGAGTTTGAAGCTAAGAAATGGTTGATAAGACAACAAATTTTTCGCACTTCTGCTGCTCCAAACGCTTAACCAGAATGGCCTAGGGAAAAAATACACATACCGTTGTAATCGGGCGAGTTTCTACTTTCAGATGCAATAGGAGTTTTTGGGTTAGGTCAATCCGTTCGCGAGATATGGGAGTTTGAAGCCAAGAAATGGTTGAGAAGACAACAAATTTTTCGCACTTCTGCTGCTCCAAACGCTTAACCAGAATGGCCTAGGGAAAAAATACACATACCGTTGTAATCGGGCGAGTTTCTACTTTCAGATGCAATAGGAATTTTTGGGTTAGGTCAATCCGTTCGCGAGATATGGGAGTTTGAAGCTAAGAAATGGTAGAGAAGACAACAAATTTTTCGCAATTCTGCTGCTCCAAACGCTTAACCAGAATGGCCTAGGGAAAAAATACACATACCGTTGTAATCGGGCGAGTTTCTACTTTCAGATGCAATAGGAATTTTTGGGTTAGGTCAATCCGTTCGCGAGATATGGGAGTTTGAAGCTAAGAAATGGTAGAGAAGACAACAAATTTTTCGCAATTCTGCTTTTCCAAACGCTTAACCAGATTGGGCCATGGAAAAAATACACATACCGTTGTAATCGGGCGAGTTTCTACTTTCAGGTGAAATAGGAATTTTTGGGTTAGGTCAATCCGTTCGCGAGATATGGCAGTTTGAAGCCAAGAAATGGTTGAGAAGGCAAAAAATTTTTCGCAATTCTGCTGCTCCAAACTCTTAACCAGAATGGCCTAGGGAAAAAATACACATACCGTTGTAATCGGGCGAGTTTCTACTTTCAGATGCAACAGGAATTTTTGGGTTAGGTCAATGCGTTCGCGAGATATGGGAGTTTGAAGCTAAGAAATGGTTGAGAAGGCAAAAAATTTTTCGCATTTCTGCTGCTCCAAACGCTTAACCAGAATGGCCTAGGGAAAAAATACACATACCGTTGTAATCGGGCGAGTTTCTACTTTCAGATGCAACAGGAATTTTTGGGTTAGGTCAATCCGTTCGCGAGATATGGGAGTTTGAAGCTAAGAAATGGTTGAGAAGGCAGAAAATTTTTCGCAATTCTGCTGCTCCAAACTCTTAACCAGAATGGCCTAGGGAAAAAATACACATACCGTTGTAATCGGGCGAGTTTCTACTTTCAGATGCAACAGGAATTTTTGGGTTAGGTCAATCCGTTCGCGAGATGTGGGAGTTTGAAGCTAAGAAATGGTTGAGAAGGCAAAAAATTTTTCGCATTTCTGCTGCTCCAAACGCTTAACCAGAATGGCCTAGGGAAAAAATACACATACCGTTGTAATCGGGCGAGTTTCTACTTTCAGATGCAACAGGAATTTTTGGGTTAGGTCAATCCGTTCGCGAGATATGGGAGTTTGAAGCTAAGAAATGGTTGATAAGACAACAAATTTTTCGCACTTCTGCTGCTCCAAACGCTTAACCAGAATGGCCTAGGGAAAAAATACACATACCGTTGTAATCGGGCGAGTTTCTACTTTCAGATGCAATAGGAGTTTTTGGGTTAGGTCAATCCGTTCGCGAGATATGGGAGTTTGAAGCCAAGAAATGGTTGAGAAGACAACAAATTTTTCGCACTTCTGCTGCTCCAAACGCTTAACCAGAATGGCCTAGGGAAAAAATACACATACCGTTGTAATCGGGCGAGTTTCTACTTTCAGATGCAATAGGAATTTTTGGGTTAGGTCAATCCGTTCGCGAGATATGGGAGTTTGAAGCTAAGAAATGGTAGAGAAGACAACAAATTTTTCGCAATTCTGCTTCTCCAAACGCTTAACCAGATTGGGCCATGGAAAAAATACACATACCGTTGTAATCGGGCGAGTTTCTACTTCCAGATGCAATAGGAATTTTTGGGTTAGGTCAATCCGTTCGCGAGATATGGGAGTTTGAAGCTAAGAAATGGTTGATAAGACAACAAATTTTTCGCCCTTCTGCTGCTCCAAACGCTTAACCAGAATGGCCTAGGGAAAAAATACACAAACCGTTGTAATCGGGCGAGTTTCTACTTTCAAATGCAATAGGACGTTTTGGGTTAGGTCAATCCGTTCGCGAGATATGGGAGTTTGAAGCCAAGAAATGGTTGAGAAGGCAAAAAATTTTTCGCATTTCTGCTGCTCCAAACGCTTAACCAGAATGGCCTAGGGAAAAAATACACATACCGTTGTAATCGGGCGAGTTTCTACTTTCAGATGCAATAGGAATTTTTGGGTTAGGTCAATCCGTTCGCGAGATATGGGAGTTTGAAGCCAAGAAATGGTTGAGAAGGCAAAAAATTTTTCGCAATTCTGCTGCTCCAAACGCTTAAACAGAATGGCCAAGGGAAAAAATACACATACCGCTGTAATCGGGCGAGGTTCTACTTTCAGATGCAATTGGAATTTTTGGGTTAGGTCAATCCGTTCGCGACATATGGGAGTTTGAAGCCAAGAAATGGTTGAGAAGGCAAAAAATTTTTCGCAATTCTGCTGCTCCAAACGCTTAACCAGAATGGCCTAAGGAAAAAATACACACACCGTTGTGATCGGGCGAGCTTCTACTTTCAGATGCAATAGGAATTTTTGGGTTAGGTCAATCCGTTCGCGAGATATGGGAGTTTGAAGCTAAGAAATGGTTGATAAGACAACAAATTTTTCGCACTTCTGCTGCTCCAAACGCTTAACCAGAATGGCCTAGGGAAAAAATACACATACCGTTGTAATCGGGCGAGTTTCTACTTTCAGATGCAATAGGACGTTTTGGGTTAGGTCGATCCGTTCGCGAGATATGGGAGTTTGAAGCCAAGAAATGGTTGAGAAGACAACAAATTTTTCGCACTTCTGCTGCTCCAAACGCTTAACCAGAATGGCCTAGGGAAGAAATATACATACCGTTGTAATCGGGCGAGTTTCTACTTTCAGATGCAATAGGAATTTTTGGGTTAGGTCAATCCGTTCGCGAGATATGGGAGTTTGAAGCTAAGAAATGGTAGAGAAGACAACAAATTTTTCACACTTCTGCTGCTCCAAACGCTTAACCAGAATGGCCTAGGGAAAAAACACACATACCGTTGTAATCGGGCGAGTTTCTACTTTCAGATGCAATAGGAATTTTTGGGTTAGGTCAATCCGTTCGCGAGATATGGGAGTTTGAAGCTAAGAAATGGTTGAGATGGCAAAAAATTTTTCGCAATTCTGCTGCTCCAAACGCTTAGCCAGAATGGCCTAGGGAAAAAATACACATACCGTTGTAATCGGGCGAGTTTCTACTTTCAGGTGCAATAGGAATTTTTGGGTTAGGTCAATCCGTTCGCGAGATATGGGAGTTTGAAGCCAAGAAATGGTTGAGAAGGCAAAAAATTTTTCGCAATTCTGCTGCTCCAAACTCTTAACCAGAATGGCCTAGGGAAAAAATACACATACCGTTGTAATCGGGCGAGTTTCTACTTTCAGATGCAACAGGAATTTTTGGGTTAGGTCAATCCGTTCGCGAGATGTGGGAGTTTGAAGCTAAGAAATGGTTGAGAAGGCAAAAAATTTTTCGCATTTCTGCTGCTCCAAACGCTTAACCAGAATGGCCTAGGGAAAAAATACACATACCGTTGTAATCGGGCGAGTTTCTACTTTCAGATGCAACAGGAATTTTTGGGTTAGGTCAATCCGTTCGCGAGATATGGGAGTTTGAAGCTAAGAAATGGTAGAGAAGACAACAAATTTTTCGCAATTCTGCTGCTCCAAACGCTTAACCAGAATGGCCTAGGGAAAAAATACACATACCGTTGTAATCGGGCGAGTTTCTACTTTCAGATGCAATAGGAATTTTTGGGTTAGGTCAATCCGTTCGCGAGATATGGGAGTTTGAAGCTAAGAAATGGTAGAGAAGACAACAAATTTTTCGCAATTCTGCTTCTCCAAACGCTTAACCAGATTGGGCCATGGAAAAAATACACATACCGTTGTAATCGGGCGAGTTTCTACTTTCAGGTGAAATAGGAATTTTTGGGTTAGGTCAATCCGTTCGCGAGATATGGGAGTTTGAAGCCAAGAAATGGTTGAGAAGGCAAAAAATTTTTCGCAATTCTGCTGCTCCAAACTCTTAACCAGAATGGCCTAGGGAAAAAATACACATACCGTTGTAATCGGGCGAGTTTCTACTTTCAGATGCAACAGGAATTTTTGGGTTAGGTCAATGCGTTCGCGAGATATGGGAGTTTGAAGCTAAGAAATGGTTGAGAAGGCAAAAAATTTTTCGCATTTCTGCTGCTCCAAACGCTTAACCAGAATGGCCTAGGGAAAAAATACACATACCGTTGTAATCGGGCGAGTTTCTACTTTCAGATGCAACAGGAATTTTTGGGTTAGGTCAATCCGTTCCCGAGATATGGGAGTTTGAAGCTAAGAAATGGTTGAGAAGGCAGAAAATTTTTCGCAATTCTGCTGCTCCAAACGCTTAACCAGAATGGCCTAGGGAAAAAATACACATACCGTTGTAATCGGGCGAGTTTCTACTTTCAAATGCAATAGGACGTTTTGGGTTAGGTCAATCCGTTCGCGAGAGATGGGAGTTTGAAGCCAAGAAATGGTTGAGAAGGCAAAAAATTTTTCGCAATTCTGCTGCTCCAAACTCTTAACCAGAATGGCCTAGGGAAAAAATACACATACCGTTGTAATCTGGCGAGTTTCTACTTTCAGATGCAATAGGAATTTTTGGGTTAGGTCAATCCGTTCACGAGATATGGGAGTTTGAAGCCAAGAAATGGTTGAGATGGCAAAAAATTTTTCGCAATTCTGCTGCTCCAAACGCTTAGCCAGAATGGCCTAGGGAAAAAATACACATACCGTTTTAATCGGGCGAGTTTCCACTTTCAGATGCAATAGGAATTTTTGGGTTAGGTCAATCCGTTCGCGAGATATGGGAGTTTGAAGCTAAGAAATGGTTGATAAGACAACAAATTTTTCGCACTTCTGCTGCTCCGAACGCTTAACCGGAATGCCCTAGGGAAAAAATACACATACCGTTGTAATCGGGCGAGTTTCTACTTTCAGATGCAATAGGAGTTTTTGGGTTAGGTCAATCCGTTCACGAGATATGGGAGTTTGAAGCCAAGAAATGGTTGAGATGGCAAAAAATTTTTCGCAATTCTGCTGCTCCAAACGCTTAGCCAGAATGGCCTAGGGAAAAAATACACATACCGTTGTAATCGGGCGAGTTTCTACTTTCAAATGCAATAGGACGTTTTGGGTTAGGTCAATCCGTTCGCGAGATATGGGAGTTTGAAGCCAAGAAATGGTTGAGAAGGCAAAAAATTTTTCGCAATTCTGCTGCTCCAAACGCTTAACCAGAATGGCCTAGGGAAAAAATGCACATACCGTTGTAATCGGGCGAGTTTCTACTTTCAGATGCAATAGGAGTTTTTGGGTTAGGTCAATCCGTTCGCGAGATATGGGAGTTTGAAGCCAAGAAATGGTTGAGAAGACAACAAATTTTTCGCACTTCTGCTGCTCCAAACGCTTAACCAGAATGGCCTAGGGAAAAAATACACATACCGTTGTAATCGGGCGAGTTTCTACTTTCAGATGCAATAGGAATTTTTGGGTTAGGTCAATCCGTTCGCGAGATATGGGAGTTTGAAGCTAAGAAATGGTAGAGAAGACAACAAATTTTTCGCAATTCTGCTGCTCCAAACGCTTAACCAGAATGGCCTAGGGAAAAAATACACATACCGTTGTAATCGGGCGAGTTTCTACTTTCAGATGCAATAGGAATTTTTGGGTTAGGTCAATCCGTTCGCGAGATATGGGAGTTTGAAGCTAAGAAATGGTAGAGAAGACAACAAATTTTTCGCAATTCTGCTTCTCCAAACGCTTAACCAGATTGGGCCATGGAAAAAATACACATACCGTTGTAATCGGGCGAGTTTCTACTTTCAGGTGAAATAGGAATTTTTGGGTTAGGTCAATCCGTTCGCGAGATATGGGAGTTTGAAGCCAAGAAATGGTTGAGAAGGCAAAAAATTTTTCGCAATTCTGCTGCTCCAAACTCTTAACCAGAATGGCCTAGGGAAAAAATACACATACCGTTGTAATCGGGCGAGTTTCTACTTTCAGATGCAACAGGAATTTTTGGGTTAGGTCAATGCGTTCGCGAGATATGGGAGTTTGAAGCTAAGAAATGGTTGAGAAGGCAAAAAATTTTTCGCATTTCTGCTGCTCCAAACGCTTAACCAGAATGGCCTAGGGAAAAAATACACATACCGTTGTAATCGGGCGAGTTTCTACTTTCAGATGCAACAGGAATTTTTGGGTTAGGTCAATCCGTTCGCGAGATATGGGAGTTTGAAGCTAAGAAATGGTTGAGAAGGCAGAAAATTTTTCGCAATTCTGCTGCTCCAAACGCTTAACCAGAATGGCCTAGGGAAAAAATACACATACCGTTGTAATCGGGCGAGTTTCTACTTTCAAATGCAATAGGACGTTTTGGGTTAGGTCAATCCGTTCGCGAGATATGGGAGTTTGAAGCCAAGAAATGGTTGAGAAGGCAAAAAATTTTTCGCAATTCTGCTGCTCAAAACTCTTAACCAGAATGGCCTAGGGAAAAAATACACATACCGTTGTAATCTGGCGAGTTTCTACTTTCAGATGCAATAGGAATTTTTGGGTTAGGTCAATCCGTTCACGAGATATGGGAGTTTGAAGCCAAGAAATGGTTGAGATGGCAAAAAATTTTTCGCAATTCTGCTGCTCCAAACGCTTAGCCAGAATGGCCTAGGGAAAAAATACACATACCGTTGTAATCGGGCGAGTTTCCACTTTCAGATGCAATAGGAATTTTTGGGTTAGGTCAATCCGTTCGCGAGATATGGGAGTTTGAAGCTAAGAAATGGTTGATAAGACAACAAATTTTTCGTACTTCTGCTGCTCCGAACGCTTAACCGGAATGCCCTAGGGAAAAAATACACATACCGTTGTAATCGGGCGAGTTTCTACTTTCAGATGCAATAGGAGTTTTTGGGTTAGGTCAATCCGTTCGCGAGATATGGGAGTTTGAAGCCAAGAAATGGTTGAGATGACAACAAATTTTTCGCACTTCTGCTGCTCCAAACGCTTAACCAGAATGGCCTAGGGAAAAAATACACATACCGTTGTAATCTGGCGAGTTTCTACTTTCAGATGCAATAGGAATTTTTGGGTAAGGTCAATCCGTTCGTGAGATATAGGAGTTTGAATCCAAGAAATGGTTGAGAAGGCAAAAAATTTTCCGCAATTCTGCTGCTCCAAACTCTTAACCAGAATGGCCTAGGGAAAAAATACACATACCGTTGTAATCGGGCGAGTTTCTACTTTCAGATGCAACAGGAATTTTTGGGTTAGGTCAATGCGTTCGCGAGATATGGGAGTTTGAAGCTAAGAAATGGTTGAGAAGGCAAAAAATTTTTCGCATTTCTGCTGCTCCAAACGCTTAACCAGAATGGCCTAGGGAAAAAATACACATACCGTTGTAATCGGGCGAGTTTCTACTTTCAGATGCAACAGGAATTTTTGGGTTAGGTCAATCCGTTCGCGAGATATGGGAGTTTGAAGCTAAGAAATGGTTGAGAAGGCAGAAAATTTTTCGCAATTCTGCTGCTCCACACGCTTAACCAGAATGGCCTAGGGAAAAAATACACATACCGTTGTAATCGGGCGAGTTTCTACTATCAGATGCAATAGGAATTTTTGGGTTAGGTCAATCCGTTCGCGAGATATGCGAGTTTGAAGCCAAGGAATGGTTGAGAAGGCAAAAAATTTTTCCCAATTCTGCTGCTCCAAACGCTTAACAAGAATGGCCTAGGGAAAAAATACACATACCGTTGTAATCGGGCGAGTTTCTACTTTCAGAACAACAGGAATTTTTGGTTTAGGTCAATCCGTTCGCGAGATATGGGAGTTTGAAGCTAAGAAATGGTTGAGAAGACAACAAATTTTTCGCACTTCTGCTGCTCCAAACGCTTAACCAGAATGGCCAAGGGAAAAAATACGCATACCGTTTTAATCGGGCGAGTTTCTACTTTCAGATGCAGTTGGAATTTTTGGGTTAGGTCAATCCGTTCGCGAGATATGGGAGTTTGAAGCCAAGAAATGGTTGAGAAGGCAAAAAATTTTTAGCAATTCTGCTGCTCCAAACGCTTAACAAGAATGGCCTAGGGAAAAAATACACATACCGTTGTAATCGGGCGAGTTTCTACTTTCAGACGCTACAGGAATTTTTGGGTTAGGTCAATCCGTTCGCGAGATATGGGAGTTTGACGCTAAGAAATGGTTGAGAGGACAACAAATTTTTCGCAATTCCGCTGCTCCAAACGCTTAACCGGAATGGCCTAGCGAAAAAATACACATACCGTTGTAATCGGGCGAGTTTCTGCTTTCAGACGCTACAGGAATTTTTGGGTTAGGTCAATCCGTTCGCGAGATATGGGAGTTTGACGCTAAGAAATGGTTGAGAGGACAACAAATTTTTCGCAATTCTGCTGCTCCAAACGCTTAACCAGAATGGCATAGGGAAAAAATACACATACCGTTGTAATCGGGCGAGTTTCTACTTTCAGATGCAACAGGAATTTTTGGGTTAGGTCAATCCGTTCGCGAGATATGGGAGTTTGAAGCTAAGAAATGGTTGAGAAGACAACAAATTTTTCGCACTTCTGCTGCTCCAAACGCTTAACCAGAATGGCCTAGGGAAAAAATACACATACCGTTGTAATTGGGCGAGTTTCTACTTTCAGATGCAGTAGGAATTTTTGGGTTAGGTCAATCCGTTCGCGAGATATGGGAGTTTGAAGCCAAGAAATGGTTGAGAAGGCAAAAAATTTTTCGCAATTCTGCTGCTCCACACGCTTAACCAGAATGGCCTAGGGAAAAAATACACATACCGTTGTAATCGGGCGAGTTTCTACTTTCAGATGCAACAGGAATTTTTGGGTTAGGACAATCCGTTCGCGAGATATGGGAGTTTGAAGCCAAGAAATGGTTGAGAAGGCAGAAAATTTTTCGCAATTCTGCTGCTCCAAACGCTTAACAAGAATGGCCTAGGGAAAAAATACACATACCGTTGTAATCGGGCGAGTTTCTACTTTCAGATGCAACAGGAATTTTTGGGTTAGGTCAATCCGTTCGAGAGATATGGGAGTTTGACGCTAAGAAATGGTTGAGAAGACAACAAATTTTTCGCAATTCTGCTGCTCCAAACGCTTAACCAGAATGGCCTAGGGAAAAAATACACATACCGTTGTAATCGGGCGAGTTTCTACTTTCAGATGCAACAGGAATTTTTGGGTTAGGACAATCCGTTCGCGAGATATGGGAGTTTGAAGCCAAGAAATGGTTGAGAAGGCAGAAAATTTTTCGCAATTCTGCTGCTCCAAACGCTTAACAAGAATGGCCTAGGGGAAAAATACACACACCGTTGTAATCGGGCGAGTTTCTACTTTCAGATGCAACAGGAATTTTTGGGTTAGGTCAATCCGTTCGCGAGATATGGGAGTTTGAAGCTAAGAAATGGTTGAGAAGACAACAAATTTTTCGCACTTCTGCTGCTCCACACGCTTAACCAGAATGGCCTAGGGAAAAAATACACATACCGTTGTAATCGGGCGAGTTTCTACTTTCAGACGCTACAGGAATTTTTGGGTTAGGTCAATCCGTTCGCGAGATATGGGAGTTTGACGCTAAGAAATGGTTGAGAGGACAACAAATTTTTCGCAATTCTGCTGCTCCAAACGCTTAACCAGAATGGCATAGGGAAAAAATACACATACCGTTGTAATCGGGCGAGTTTCTACTTTCAGATGCAACAGGAATTTTTGGGTTAGGTCAATCCGTTCGCGAGATATGGGAGTTTGAAGCTAAGAAATGGTTGAGAAGACAACAAATTTTTCGCACTTCTGCTGCTCCAAACGCTTAACCAGAATGGCCTAGGGAAAAAATACACATACCGTTGTATTTGGGCGAGTTTCTACTTTCAGATGCAGTAGGAATTTTTGGGTTAGGTCAATCCGTTCGCGAGATATGGGAGTTTGAAGCCAAGAAATGGTTGAGAAGGCAAAAAATTTTTCGCAATTCTGCTGCTCCACACGCTTAACCAGAATGGCCTAGGGAAAAAATACACATACCGTTGTAATCGGGCGAGTTTCTACTTTCAGATGCAACAGGAATTTTTGGGTTAGGACAATCCGTTCGCGAGATATGGGAGTTTGAAGCCAAGAAATGGTTGAGAAGGCAGAAAATTTTTCGCAATTCTGCTGCTCCAAACGCTTAACAAGAATGGCCTAGGGAAAAAATACACATACCGTTGTAATCGGGCGAGTTTCTACTTTCAGATGCAACAGGAATTTTTGGGTTAGGACAATCCGTTCGCGAGATATGGGAGTTTGAAGCCAAGAAATGGTTGAGAAGGCAGAAAATTTTTCGCAATTCTGCTGCTCCAAACGCTTAACAAGAATGGCCTAGGGAAAAAATACACATACCGTTGTAATCGGGCGAGTTTCTACTTTCAGATGCAACAGGAATTTTTGGGTTAGGTCAATCCGTTCGAGAGATATGGGAGTTTGACGCTAAGAAATGGTTGAGAAGACAACAAATTTTTCGCAATTCTGCTGCTCCAAACGCTTAACCAGAATGGCCTAGGGAAAAAATACACATACCGTTGTAATCGGGCGAGTTTCTACTTTCAGATGCAACAGGAATTTTTGGGTTAGGACAATCCGTTCGCGAGATATGGGAGTTTGAAGCCAAGAAATGGTTGAGAAGGCAGAAAATTTTTCGCAATTCTGCTGCTCCAAACGCTTAACAAGAATGGCCTAGGGGAAAAATACACACACCGTTGTAATCGGGCGAGTTTCTACTTTCAGATGCAACAGGAATTTTTGGGTTAGGTCAATCCGTTCGCGAGATATGGGAGTTTGAAGCTAAGAAATGGTTGAGAAGACAACAAATTTTTCGCACTTCTGCTGCTCCACACGCTTAACCAGAATGGCCTAGGGAAAAAATACACATACCGTTGTAATCGGGCGAGTTTCTACTTTCAGACGCTACAGGAATTTTTGGGTTAGGTCAATCCGTTCGCGAGATATGGGAGTTTGACGCTAAGGAATGGTTGAGAGGACAACAAATTTTTCGCAATTCTGCTGCTCCAAACGCTTAACCAGAATGGCATAGGGAAAAAATACACATACCGTTGTAATCGGGCGAGTTTCTACTTTCAGATGCAACAGGAATTTTTGGGTTAGGTCAATCCGTTCGCGAGATATGGGAGTTTGAAGCTAAGAAATGGTTGAGAAGACAACAAATTTTTCGCACTTCTGCTGCTCCAAACGCTTAACCAGAATGGCCTAGGGAAAAAATACACATACCGTTGTAATTGGGCGAGTTTCTACTTTCAGATGCAGTAGGAATTTTTGGGTTAGGTCAATCCGTTCGCGAGATATGGGAGTTTGAAGCCAAGAAATGGTTGAGAAGGCAAAAAATTTTTCGCAATTCTGCTGCTCCACACGCTTAACCAGAATGGCCTAGGGAAAAAATACACATACCGTTGTAATCGGGCGAGTTTCTACTTTCAGATGCAACAGGAATTTTTGGGTTAGGACAATCCGTTCGCGAGATATGGGAGTTTGAAGCCAAGAAATGGTTGAGAAGGCAGAAAATTTTTCGCAATTCTGCTGCTCCAAACGCTTAACAAGAATGGCCTAGGGAAAAAATACACATACCGTTGTAATCGGGCGAGTTTCTACTTTCAGATGCAACAGGAATTTTTGGGTTAGGTCAATCCGTTCGAGAGATATGGGAGTTTGACGCTAAGAAATGGTTGAGAAGACAACAAATTTTTCGCAATTCTGCTGCTCCAAACGCTTAACCAGAATGGCCTAGGGAAAAAATACACATACCGTTGTAATCGGGCGAGTTTCTACTTTCAGATGCAACAGGAATTTTTGGGTTAGGACAATCCGTTCGCGAGATATGGGAGTTTGAAGCCAAGAAATGGTTGAGAAGGCAGAAAATTTTTCGCAATTCTGCTGCTCCAAACGCTTAACAAGAATGGCCTAGGGAAAAAATACACACACCGTTGTAATCGGGCGAGTTTCTACTTTCAGATGCAACAGGAATTTTTGGGTTAGGTCAATCCGTTCGCGAGATATGGGAGTTTGAAGCTAAGAAATGGTTGAGAAGACAACAAATTTTTCGCACTTCTGCTGCTCCACACGCTTAACCAGAATGGCCTAGGGAAAAAATACACATACCGTTGTAATCGGGCGAGTTTCTGCTTTCAGATGCAATAGGAATTTTTGGGTTAGGTCAATCCGTTCGCCAGATATGGGAGTTTGAAGCCAAGAAATGGTTGAGAAGGCAAAAAATTTTTCGCAATTCTGCTGCTCCAAACACTTAACCAGAATGGCCTAGGGAAAAAATACACATACCGTTGTAATCGGGCGAGTTTCTACTTTCAGATGCAACAGGAATTTTTGGGTTAGGACAATCCGTTCGCGAGATATGGGTGTTTGAAGCCAAGAAATGGTTGAGAAGGCAGAAAATTTTTCGCAATTCTGCTGCTCCAAACGCTTAACCTGAATGGCCTAGGGAAAAAATACACATACCGTTGTAATCGGGCGAGTTTCTACTTTCAGATGCAACAGGAATTTTTGGGTTAGGACAATCCGTTCGCGAGATATGGGAGTTTGAAGCCAAGAAATAGTTGAGAAGGCAGAAAATTTTTCGCAATTCTGCTGCTCCAAACGCTTAACCAGAATGGCCTAGGGAAAAAATACACATACCGCTGTAATCGGGCGAGTTTCTACTTTCAGATGCAACAGGAATTTTTGGGTTAGGTCAATCCGTTCGAGAGATATGGGAGTTTGACGCTAAGAAATGGTTGAGAAGACAACAGATTTTTCGCAATTCTGCTGCTCCAAACGCTTAACCAGAATGGCCTAGGGAAAAAATACACATACCGTTGTAATCGGGCGAGTTTCTACTTTCAGATGCAATAGGAATATTTGGGTTAGGTCAATCCGTTCGCCAGATATGGGAGTTTGAAGCCAAGAAATGGTTGAGAAGGCAAAAAATTTTTCGCAATTCTGCTGCTCCAAACGCTTAACCAGAATGGCCTAGGGAAAAAATACACATACCGCTGTAATCGGGCGAGTTTCTACTTTCAGATGCAGTAGGAATTTTTGGGTTAGGTCAATCCGTTCGCGAGATATGGGAGTTTGAAGCCAAGAAATGGTTGAGAAGGCAAAAAATTTTTCGCAATTCTGCTGCTCCACACGCTTAACCAGAATGGCCTAGGGAAAAAATACACATACCGTTGTAATCGGGCGAGTTTCTACTTTCAGATGCAACAGGAATTTTTGGGTTAGGACAATCCGTTCGCGAGATATGGGAGTTTGAAGCCAAGAAATGGTTGAGAAGGCAGAAAATTTTTCGCAATTCTGCTGCTCCAAACGCTTAACCAGAATGGCCTAGGGAAAAAATACACATACCGCTGTAATCGGGCGAGTTTCTACTTTCAGATGCAGTTGGAATTTTTGGGTTAGGTCAATCCGTTCGCGAGATATGGGAGTTTGAAGCCAAGAAATGGTTGAGAAGGCAAAAAATTTTTCGCAATTCTGCTGCTCCACACGCTTAACCAGAATGGCCTAGGGAAAAAATACACATACCGTTGTAATCGGGCGAGTTTCTACTTTCAGATGCAACAGGAATTTTTGGGTTAGGACAATCCGTTCGCGAGATATGGGAGTTTGAAGCCAAGAAATGGTTGAGAAGGCAGAAAATTTTTCGCAATTCTGCTGCTCCACACGCTTAACCAGAATGGCCTAGGGAAAAAATACACATACCGTTGTAATCGGGCGAGTTTCTACTTTCAGATGCAACAGGAATTTTTGGGTTAGGACAATCCGTTCGCGAGATATGGGAGTTTGAAGCCAAGAAATGGTTGAGAAGGCAGAAAATTTTTCGCAATTCTGCTGCTCCAAACGCTTAACCAGAATGGCCTAGGGAAAAAATACACATACCGCTGTAATCGGGCGAGTTTCTACTTTCAGATGCAGTTGGAATTTTTGGGTTAGGTCAATCCGTTCGCGAGATATGGGAGTTTGAAGCCAAGAAATGGTTGAGAAGGCAAAAAATTTTTCGCAATTCTGCTGCTCCACACGCTTAACCAGAATGGCCTAGGGAAAAAATACACATACCGTTGTAATCGGGCGAGTTTCTACTTTCAGATGCAACAGGAATTTTTGGGTTAGGACAATCCGTTCGCGAGATATGGGAGTTTGAAGCCAAGAAATGGTTGAGAAGGCAGAAAATTTTTCGCAATTCTGCTGCTCCAAACGCTTAACCTGAATGGCCTAGGGAAAAAATACACATACCGTTGTAATCGGGCGAGTTTCTACTTTCAGATGCAACAGGAATTTTTGGGTTAGGTCAATCCGTTCGCGAGATATGGGAGTTTAAAGCCAAGAAATGGTTGAGAAGGCAAAAAATTTTTCGCAATTCTGCTGCTCCAAACGCTTAACCAGAATGGCCTAGGGAAAAAATACACATACCGCTGTTATCGGGCGAGTTTCTACTTTCAGATACAATAGGAATTTTTGGGATAGGTCAATCCGTTCGCGAGATATGGGAGTTTGAAGCCAAGAAATGGTTGAGAAGGCAGAAAATTTTTCGCAATTCTGCTGCTCCAAACGCTTAACAAGAATGGCCTAGGGTAAAAATACACATACCGCTGTAATCGGGCGAGTTTCTACTTTCAGACGCAACAGGAATTTTTGAGTTAGGTCAATCCGTTCGCGAGACATGGGAGTTTGAAGCTAAGGAATGGTTGAGAAGCCAAAAAATTTTTCGCAATTCTGCTGCTCCAAACGCTTAACCAGAATGGCCTAGGGAAAAAATACACATACCGTTGTAATCGGGCGAGTTTCTACTTTCAGATGCAAGAGGAATTTTTGGGTTATGTCAATCCGTTCGCGAGATATGGGAGTTTGACGCTAAGAAATTGTTGAGGAGACATCAAATTTTTCGCAATTCTGCTGCTCCAAACGCTTAACCAGAATGACCTAGGGAAAAAATACACATACCGTTGTAATCGGGCGAGTTTCTACTTTCAGATGCAGTAGGAATTTTTGGGTTAGGTCAATCCGTTCGCGAGATATGGGAGTTTGAAGCCAAGGAATGGTTGAGAAGGCAAAAAATTTTTCGCAATTCTGCTGCTCCAAACGCTTAACCAGAATGGCCTAGGGAAAAAATACACATACCGCTGTTATCGGGCGAGTTTCTACTTTCAGATACAATAGGAATTTTTGGGTTAGGTCAATCCGTTCGCGAGATATGGGAGTTTGAAGCCAAGAAATGGTTGAGAAGGCAGAAAATTTTTCGCAATTCTGCTGCTCCAAACGCTTAACAAGAATGGCCTAGGGTAAAAATACACATACCGCTGTAATCGGGCGAGTTTCTACTTTCAGACGCAACAGGAATTTTTGAGTTAGGTCAATCCGTTCGCGAGACATGGGAGTTTGAAGCCAAGGAATGGTTGAGAAGGCAAAAAATTTTTCGCAATTCTGCTGCTCCAAACGCTTAACCAGAATGGCCTAGGGAAAAAATACACATACCGTTGTAATCGGGCGAGTTTCTACTTTCAGATGCAACAGGAATTTTTGGGTTATGTCAATCCGTTCGCGAGATATGGGAGTTTGACGCTAAGAAATGGTTGAGAAGACAACAAATTTTTCGCAATTCTGCTGCTCCAAACACTTAACCAGAATGGCCTAGGGAAAAAATACACATACCGTTGTAATCGGGCGAGTTTCTACTTTCAGATGCAATAGGAATTTTTGGGTTAGGTCAATCCGTTCGCGAGATATGGGAGTTTGAAGCCAAGGAATGGTTGAGAAGGCGAAAAATTTTTCGCAATTCTGCTGCTCCAAACGCTCAACAAGAATGGCCTAGGGTAAAAATACACATACCGCTGTAATCGGGCGAGCTTCTACTTTCAGACGCAACAGGAATTTTCGAGTTAGGTCAATCCGTTCGCGAGATATGGGAGTTTGAAGCCAAGAAATGGTTGAGAAGGCAAAAAATTTTTCGCAATTCTGCTGCTCCAAAGGCTTAACAAGAATGGCCTAGGGAAAAAATACACATACCGTTGTAATCGGGCGAGTTTCTACTTTCAGACGCTACAGGAATTTTTGGGTTAGGTCAATCCGTTCGCGAGATATGGGAGTTTGACGCTAAGAAATGGTTGAGAGGACAACAAATTTTTCGCAATTCTGCTGCTCCAAACGCTTAACCAGAATGGCCTAGGGAAAAAATACACATACCGTTGTAATCGGGCGAGTTTCTACTTTCAGATGCAGTAGGAATTTTTGGGTTAGGTCAATCCGTTCGCGAGATATGGAAGTTTATAGCCAAGAAATGGTTGAGAAGGCAAAAAATTTTTCGCAATTCTGCTGCTCCACACGCTTAACTAGAATGGCCTAGGGAAAAAATACACATACCGTTGTAATCGGGCGAGTTTCTACTTTCAGATGCAGTAGGAATTTTTGGGTTAGGTCAATCCGTTCGCGAGATATGGGAGTTTGAAGCCAAGAAATGGTTGAGAAGGCAAAAAATTTTTCGCTATTCTGCTGCTCCAAACGCTTAACCAGAATGGCCCAGGGAAAAAATAAACATACCGTAGTAATCGGGCGAGTTTCTACTTTCAGAAGCAACAGGAATTTTTGGTTTAGGTCAATCCGTTCGCGAGATATGGGAGTTTGAAGCTAAGAAATGGTTGAGAAGACAACAAATTTTTCGCACTTCTGCTGCTCCAAACGCTTAACCAGAATGGCCTAGGGAAAAAATACACATACCGTTGTAATCGGGCGAGTTTCTACTTTCAGATGCAATAGGAATTTTTGGGTTAGGTCAATCCGTTCGCGAGATATGGGAGTTTGAAGCCAAGGAATGGTTGAGAAGGCGAAAAATTTTTCGCAATTCTGCTGCTCCAAAGGCTTAACAAGAATGGCCTAGGGAAAAAATACACATACCGTTGTAATCGGGCGAGTTTCTACTTTCAGACGCTACAGGAATTTTTGGGTTAGGTCAATCCGTTCGCGAGATATGGGAGTTTGACGCTAAGAAATGGTTGAGAGGACAACAAATTTTTCGCAATTCTGCTGCTCCAAACGCTTAACCAGAATGGCCTAGGGAAAAAATACACATACCGTTGTAATCGGGCGAGTTTCTACTTTCAGATGCAGTAGGAATTTTTGGGTTAGGTCAATCCGTTCGCGAGATATGGAAGTTTATAGCCAAGAAATGGTTGAGAAGGCAAAAAATTTTTCGCAATTCTGCTGCTCCACACGCTTAACTAGAATGGCCTAGGGAAAAAATACACATACCGTTGTAATCGGGCGAGTTTCTACTTTCAGATGCAGTAGGAATTTTTGGGTTAGGTCAATCCGTTCGCGAGATATGGGAGTTTGACGCTAAGAAATGGTTGAGAGGACAACAAATTTTTCGCAATTCTGCTGCTCCAAACGCTTAACCAGAATGGCCTAGGGAAAAAATACACATACCGTTGTAATCGGGCGAGTTTCTACTTTCAGATGCAGTAGGAATTTTTGGGTTAGGTCAATCCGTTCGCGAGATATGGAAGTTTATAGCCAAGAAATGGTTGAGAAGGCAAAAAATTTTTCGCAATTCTGCTGCTCCACACGCTTAACTAGAATGGCCTAGGGAAAAAATACACATACCGTTGTAATCGGGCGAGTTTCTACTTTCAGATGCAGTAGGAATTTTTGGTTTAGGTCAATCCGTTCGCGAGATATGGGAGTTTGAAGCCAAGAAATGGTTGAGAAGGCAAAAAATTTTTCGCTATTCTGCTGCTCCAAACGCTTAACCAGAATGGCCCAGGGAAAAAATAAACATACCGTAGTAATCGGGCGAGTTTCTACTTTCAGAAGCAACAGGAATTTTTGGTTTAGGTCAATCCGTTCGCGAGATATGGGAGTTTGAAGCTAAGAAATGGTTGAGAAGACAACAAATTTTTCGCACTTCTGCTGCTCCAAACGCTTAACCAGAATGGCCTAGGGAAAAAATACACATACCGTTGTAATCGGGCGAGTTTCTACTTTCAGGTGCAATAGGAATTTTTGGGTTAGGTCAATCCGTTCGCGAGATATGGGAGTTTGAAGCCAAGGAATGGTTGAGAAGGCGAAAAATTTTTCGCAATTCTGCTGCTCCAAAGGCTTAACAAGAATGGCCTAGGGAAAAAATACACATACCGTTGTAATCGGGCGAGTTTCTACTTTCAGACGCTCCAGGAATTTTTGGGTTAGGTCAATCCGTTCGCGAGATATGGGAGTTTGACGCTAAGAAATGGTTGAGAGGACAACAAATTTTTCGCAATTCTGCTGCTCCAAACGCTTAACCAGAATGGCCTAGGGAAAAAATACACATACCGTTGTAATCGGGCGAGTTTCTACTTTCAGATGCAGTAGGAATTTTTGGGTTAGGTCAATCCGTTCGCGAGATATGGAAGTTTATAGCCAAGAAATGGTTGAGAAGGCAAAAAATTTTTCGCAATTCTGCTGCTCCACACGCTTAACTAGAATGGCCTAGGGAAAAAATACACATACCGTTGTAATCGGGCGAGTTTCTACTTTCAGATGCAGTAGGAATTTTTGGGTTAGGTCAATCCGTTCGCGAGATATGGGAGTTTGAAGCCAAGAAATGGTTGAGAAGGCAAAAAATTTTTCGCTATTCTGCTGCTCCAAACGCTTAACCAGAATGGCCCAGGGAAAAAATAAACATACCGTAGTAATCGGGCGAGTTTCTACTTTCAGAAGCAACAGGAATTTTTGGTTTAGGTCAATCCGTTCGCGAGATATGGGAGTTTGAAGCTAAGAAATGGTTGAGAAGACAACAAATTTTTCGCACTTCTGCTGCTCCAAACGCTTAACCAGAATGGCCTAGGGAAAAAATACACATACCGTTGTAATCGGGCGAGTTTCTACTTTCAGATGCAATAGGAATTTTTGGGTTAGGTCAATCCGTTCGCGAGATATGGGAGTTTGAAGCCAAGGAATGGTTGAGAAGGCGAAAAATTTTTCGCAATTCTGCTGCTCCAAACGCTCAACAAGAATGGCCTAGGGTAAAAATACACATACCGCTGTAATCGGGCGAGCTTCTACTTTCAGACGCAACAGGAATTTTCGAGTTAGGTCAATCCGTTCGCGAGATATGGGAGTTTGAAGCCAAGAAATGGTTGAGAAGGCAAAAAATTTTTCGCAATTCTGCTGCTCCAAAGGCTTAACAAGAATGGCCTAGGGAAAAAATACACATACCGTTGTAATCGGGCGAGTTTCTACTTTCAGACGCTACAGGAATTTTTGGGTTAGGTCAATCCGTTCGCGAGATATGGGAGTTTGACGCTAAGAAATGGTTGAGAGGACAACAAATTTTTCGCAATTCTGCTGCTCCAAACGCTTAACCAGAATGGCCTAGGGAAAAAATACACATACCGTTGTAATCGGGCGAGTTTCTACTTTCAGATGCAGTAGGAATTTTTGGGTTAGGTCAATCCGTTCGCGAGATATGGAAGTTTATAGCCAAGAAATGGTTGAGAAGGCAAAAAATTTTTCGCAATTCTGCTGCTCCACACGCTTAACTAGAATGGCCTAGGGAAAAAATACACATACCGTTGTAATCGGGCGAGTTTCTACTTTCAGATGCAGTAGGAATTTTTGGGTTAGGTCAATCCGTTCGCGAGATATGGGAGTTTGAAGCCAAGAAATGGTTGAGAAGGCAAAAAATTTTTCGCTATTCTGCTGCTCCAAACGCTTAACCAGAATGGCCCAGGGAAAAAATAAACATACCGTAGTAATCGGGCGAGTTTCTACTTTCAGAAGCAACAGGAATTTTTGGTTTAGGTCAATCCGTTCGCGAGATATGGGAGTTTGAAGCTAAGAAATGGTTGAGAAGACAACAAATTTTTCGCACTTCTGCTGCTCCAAACGCTTAACCAGAATGGCCTAGGGAAAAAATACACATACCGTTGTAATCGGGAGAGTTTCTACTTTCAGACGCTATAGGAATTTTTGGGTTAGGTCAATCCGTTCGCGAGATATGGGAGTTTGACGCTAAGAAATGGTTGAGAGGACAACAAATTTTTCGCAATTCTGCTGCTCCAAACGCTTAACCAGAATGGCCTAGGGAAAAAATACACATACCGTTGTAATCGGGCGAGTTTCTACTTTCAGATGCAGTAGGAATTTTTGGGTTAGGTCAATCCGTTCGCGAGATATGGAAGTTTGAAGCCAAGAAATGGTTGAGAAGGCAAAAAATTTTTCGCAATTCTGCTGCTCCACACGCTTAACCAGAATGGCCTAGGGAAAAAATACACATACCGTTGTAATCGGGCGAGTTTCTACTTTCAGATGCAGTAGGAATTTTTGGGTTAGGTCAATCCGTTCGCGAGATATGGGAGTTTGAAGCCAAGAAATGGTTGAGAAGGCAAAAAATTTTTCGCTATTCTGCTGCTCCAAACGCTTAACCAGAATGGCCCAGGGAAAAAATAAACATACCGTAGTAATCGGGCGAGTTTCTACTTTCAGAAGCAACAGGAATTTTTGGTTTAGGTCAATCCGTTCGCGAGATATGGGAGTTTGAAGCTAAGAAATGGTTGAGAAGACAACAAATTTTTCGCACTTCTGCTGCTCCAAACGCTTAACCAGAATGGCCTAGGGAAAAAATACACATACCGTTGTAATCGGGAGAGTTTCTACTTTCAGACGCTATAGGAATTTTTGGGTTAGGTCAATCCGTTCGCGAGATATGGGAGTTTGACGCTAAGAAATGGTTGAGAGGACAACAAATTTTTCGCAATTCTGCTGCTCCAAACGCTTAACCAGAATGGCCTAGGGAAAAAATACACATACCGTTGTAATCGGGCGAGTTTCTACTTTCAGATGCAGTAGGAATTTTTGGGTTAGGTCAATCCGTTCGCGAGATATGGAAGTTTGAAGCCAAGAAATGGTTGAGAAGGCAAAAAATTTTTCGCAATTCTGCTGCTCCACACGCTTAACCAGAATGGCCTAGGGAAAAAATACACATACCGTTGTAATCGGGCGAGTTTCTACTTTCAGATGCAGTAGGAATTTTTGGGTTAGGTCAATCCGTTCGCGAGATATGGGAGTTTGAAGCCAAGAAATGGTTGAGAAGGCAAAAAATTTTTCGCTATTCTGCTGCTCCAAACGCTTAACCAGAATGGCCTAGGGAAAAAATACACATACCGTTGTAATCGGGCGAGTTTCTACTTTCAGATGCAACAGGAATTTTTGGGTTATGTCAATCCGTTCGCGAGATATGGGAGTTTGACGCTAAGAAATGGTTGAGAAGACAACAAATTTTTCGCAATTCTGCTGCTCCAAACACTTAACCAGAATGGCCTAGGGAAAAAATACACATACCGTTGTAATCGGGCGAGTTTCTACTTTCAGATGCAATAGGAATTTTTGGGTTAGGTCAATCCGTTCGCGAGATATGGGAGTTTGAAGCCAAGGAATGGTTGAGAAGGCGAAAAATTTTTCGCTATTCTGCTGCTCCAAACGCTTAACCAGAATGGCCCAGGGAAAAAATAAACATACCGTAGTAATCGGGCGAGTTTCTACTTTCAGAAGCAACAGGAATTTTTGGTTTAGGTCAATCCGTTCGCGAGATATGGGAGTTTGAAGCTAAGAAATGGTTGAGAAGACAACAAATTTTTCGCACTTCTGCTGCTCCAAACGCTTAACCAGAATGGCCTAGGGAAAAAATACACATACCGTTGTAATCGGGCGAGTTTCTACTTTCAGACGCTATAGGAATTTTTGGGTTAGGTCAATCCGTTCGCGAGATATGGGAGTTTGACGCTAAGAAATGGTTGAGAGGACAACAAATTTTTCGCAATTCTGCTGCTCCAAACGCTTAACCAGAATGGCCTAGGGAAAAAATACACATACCGTTGTAATCGGGCGAGTTTCTACTTTCAGATGCAGTAGGAATTTTTGGGTTAGGTCAATCCGTTCGCGAGATATGGAAGTTTGAAGCCAAGAAATGGTTGAGAAGGCAAAAAATTTTTCGCAATTCTGCTGCTCCACACGCTTAACCAGAATGGCCTAGGGAAAAAATACACATACCGTTGTAATCGGGCGAGTTTCTACTTTCAGATGCAGTAGGAATTTTTGGGTTAGGTCAATCCGTTCGCGAGATATGGGAGTTTGAAGCCAAGAAATGGTTGAGAAGGCAAAAAATTTTTCGCTATTCTGCTGCTCCAAACGCTTAACCAGCATGGCCCAGGGAAAAAATAAACATACCGTAGTAATCGGGCGAGTTTCTACTTTCAGAAGCAACAGGAATTTTTGGTTTAGGTCAATCCGTTCGCGAGATATGGGAGTTTGAAGCTAAGAAATGGTTGAGAAGACAACAAATTTTTCGCACTTCTGCTGCTCCAAACGCTTAACCAGAATGGCCTAGGGAAAAAATACACATACCGTTGTAATCGGGAGAGTTTCTACTTTCAGACGCTATAGGAATTTTTGGGTTAGGTCAATCCGTTCGCGAGATATGGGAGTTTGACGCTAAGAAATGGTTGAGAGGACAACAAATTTTTCGCAATTCTGCTGCTCCAAACGCTTAACCAGAATGGCCTAGGGAAAAAATACACATACCGTTGTAATCGGGCGAGTTTCTACTTTCAGACGCAACAGGAATTTTCGAGTTAGGTCAATCCGTTCGCGAGATATGGGAGTTTGAAGCCAAGAAATGGTTGAGAAGGCAAAAAATTTTTCGCAATTCTGCTGCTCCAAAGGCTTAACAAGAATGGCCTAGGGAAAAAATACACATACCGTTGTAATCGGGCGAGTTTCTACTTTCAGACGCTACAGGAATTTTTGGGTTAGGTCAATCCGTTCGCGAGATATGGGAGTTTGACGCTAAGAAATGGTTGAGAGGACAACAAATTTTTCGCAATTCTGCTGCTCCAAACGCTTAACCAGAATGGCCTAGGGAAAAAATACACATACCGTTGTAATCGGGCGAGTTTCTACTTTCAGATGCAGTAGGAATTTTTGGGTTAGGTCAATCCGTTCGCGAGATATGGAAGTTTATAGCCAAGAAATGGTTGAGAAGGCAAAAAATTTTTCGCAATTCTGCTGCTCCACACGCTTAACTAGAATGGCCTAGGGAAAAAATACACATACCGTTGTAATCGGGCGAGTTTCTACTTTCAGATGCAGTAGGAATTTTTGGGTTAGGTCAATCCGTTCGCGAGATATGGGAGTTTGAAGCCAAGAAATGGTTGAGAAGGCAAAAAATTTTTCGCTATTCTGCTGCTCCAAACGCTTAACCAGAATGGCCCAGGGAAAAAATAAACATACCGTAGTAATCGGGCGAGTTTCTACTTTCAGAAGCAACAGGAATTTTTGGTTTAGGTCAATCCGTTCGCGAGATATGGGAGTTTGAAGCTAAGAAATGGTTGAGAAGACAACAAATTTTTCGCACTTCTGCTGCTCCAAACGCTTAACCAGAATGGCCTAGGGAAAAAATACACATACCGTTGTAATCGGGAGAGTTTCTACTTTCAGACGCTATAGGAATTTTTGGGTTAGGTCAATCCGTTCGCGAGATATGGGAGTTTGACGCTAAGAAATGGTTGAGAGGACAACAAATTTTTCGCAATTCTGCTGCTCCAAACGCTTAACCAGAATGGCCTAGGGAAAAAATACACATACCGTTGTAATCGGGCGAGTTTCTACTTTCAGATGCAGTAGGAATTTTTGGGTTAGGTCAATCCGTTCGCGAGATATGGAAGTTTGAAGCCAAGAAATGGTTGAGAAGGCAAAAAATTTTTCGCAATTCTGCTGCTCCACACGCTTAACCAGAATGGCCTAGGGAAAAAATACACATACCGTTGTAATCGGGCGAGTTTCTACTTTCAGATGCAGTAGGAATTTTTGGGTTAGGTCAATCCGTTCGCGAGATATGGGAGTTTGAAGCCAAGAAATGGTTGAGAAGGCAAAAAATTTTTCGCTATTCTGCTGCTCCAAACGCTTAACCAGAATGGCCCAGGGAAAAAATAAACATACCGTAGTAATCGGGCGAGTTTCTACTTTCAGAAGCAACAGGAATTTTTGGTTTAGGTCAATCCGTTCGCGAGATATGGGAGTTTGAAGCTAAGAAATGGTTGAGAAGACAACAAATTTTTCGCACTTCTGCTGCTCCAAACGCTTAACCAGAATGGCCTAGGGAAAAAATACACATACCGTTGTAATCGGGAGAGTTTCTACTTTCAGACGCTATAGGAATTTTTGGGTTAGGTCAATCCGTTCGCGAGATATGGGAGTTTGACGCTAAGAAATGGTTGAGAGGACAACAAATTTTTCGCAATTCTGCTGCTCCAAACGCTTAACCAGAATGGCCTAGGGAAAAAATACACATACCGTTGTAATCGGGCGAGTTTCTACTTTCAGATGCAGTAGGAATTTTTGGGTTAGGTCAATCCGTTCGCGAGATATGGAAGTTTGAAGCCAAGAAATGGTTGAGAAGGCAAAAAATTTTTCGCAATTCTGCTGCTCCACACGCTTAACCAGAATGGCCTAGGGAAAAAATACACATACCGTTGTAATCGGGCGAGTTTCTACTTTCAGATGCAGTAGGAATTTTTGGGTTAGGTCAATCCGTTCGCGAGATATGGGAGTTTGAAGCCAAGAAATGGTTGAGAAGGCAAAAAATTTTTCGCTATTCTGCTGCTCCAAACGCTTAACCAGAATGGCCTAGGGAAAAAATACACATACCGTTGTAATCGGGCGAGTTTCTACTTTCAGATGCAACAGGAATTTTTGGGTTATGTCAATCCGTTCGCGAGATATGGGAGTTTGACGCTAAGAAATGGTTGAGAAGACAACAAATTTTTCGCAATTCTGCTGCTCCAAACACTTAACCAGAATGGCCTAGGGAAAAAATACACATACCGTTGTAATCGGGCGAGTTTCTACTTTCAGATGCAATAGGAATTTTTGGGTTAGGTCAATCCGTTCGCGAGATATGGGAGTTTGAAGCCAAGGAATGGTTGAGAAGGCGAAAAATTTTTCGCTATTCTGCTGCTCCAAACGCTTAACCAGAATGGCCCAGGGAAAAAATAAACATACCGTAGTAATCGGGCGAGTTTCTACTTTCAGAAGCAACAGGAATTTTTGGTTTAGGTCAATCCGTTCGCGAGATATGGGAGTTTGAAGCTAAGAAATGGTTGAGAAGACAACAAATTTTTCGCACTTCTGCTGCTCCAAACGCTTAACCAGAATGGCCTAGGGAAAAAATACACATACCGTTGTAATCGGGCGAGTTTCTACTTTCAGACGCTATAGGAATTTTTGGGTTAGGTCAATCCGTTCGCGAGATATGGGAGTTTGACGCTAAGAAATGGTTGAGAGGACAACAAATTTTTCGCAATTCTGCTGCTCCAAACGCTTAACCAGAATGGCCTAGGGAAAAAATACACATACCGTTGTAATCGGGCGAGTTTCTACTTTCAGATGCAGTAGGAATTTTTGGGTTAGGTCAATCCGTTCGCGAGATATGGAAGTTTGAAGCCAAGAAATGGTTGAGAAGGCAAAAAATTTTTCGCAATTCTGCTGCTCCACACGCTTAACCAGAATGGCCTAGGGAAAAAATACACATACCGTTGTAATCGGGCGAGTTTCTACTTTCAGATGCAGTAGGAATTTTTGGGTTAGGTCAATCCGTTCGCGAGATATGGGAGTTTGAAGCCAAGAAATGGTTGAGAAGGCAAAAAATTTTTCGCTATTCTGCTGCTCCAAACGCTTAACCAGCATGGCCCAGGGAAAAAATAAACATACCGTAGTAATCGGGCGAGTTTCTACTTTCAGAAGCAACAGGAATTTTTGGTTTAGGTCAATCCGTTCGCGAGATATGGGAGTTTGAAGCTAAGAAATGGTTGAGAAGACAACAAATTTTTCGCACTTCTGCTGCTCCAAACGCTTAACCAGAATGGCCTAGGGAAAAAATACACATACCGTTGTAATCGGGAGAGTTTCTACTTTCAGACGCTATAGGAATTTTTGGGTTAGGTCAATCCGTTCGCGAGATATGGGAGTTTGACGCTAAGAAATGGTTGAGAGGACAACAAATTTTTCGCAATTCTGCTGCTCCAAACGCTTAACCAGAATGGCCTAGGGAAAAAATACACATACCGTTGTAATCGGGCGAGTTTCTACTTTCAGATGCAGTAGGAATTTTTGGGTTAGGTCAATCCGTTCGCGAGATATGGAAGTTTGAAGCCAAGAAATGGTTGAGAAGGCAAAAAATTTTTCGCAATTCTGCTGCTCCACACGCTTAACCAGAATGGCCTAGGGAAAAAATACACATACCGTTGTAATCGGGCGAGTTTCTACTTTCAGATGCAGTAGGAATTTTTGGGTTAGGTCAATCCGTTCGCGAGATATGGGAGTTTGAAGCCAAGAAATGGTTGAGAAGGCAAAAAATTTTTCGCTATTCTGCTGCTCCAAACGCTTAACCAGAATGGCCTAGGGAAAAAATACACATACCGTTGTAATCGGGCGAGTTTCTACTTTCAGATGCAACAGGAATTTTTGGTTTATGTCAATCCGTTCGCGAGATATGGGAGTTTGACGCTAAGAAATGGTTGAGAAGACAACAAATTTTTCGCAATTCTGCTGCTCCAAACACTTAACCAGAATGGCCTAGGGAAAAAATACACATACCGTTGTAATCGGGCGAGTTTCTACTTTCAGATGCAATAGGAATTTTTGGGTTAGGTCAATCCGTTCGCGAGATATGGGAGTTTGAAGCCAAGGAATGGTTGAGAAGGCGAAAAATTTTTCGCTATTCTGCTGCTCCAAACGCTTAACCAGAATGGCCCAGGGAAAAAATAAACATACCGTAGTAATCGGGCGAGTTTCTACTTTCAGAAGCAACAGGAATTTTTGGTTTAGGTCAATCCGTTCGCGAGATATGGGAGTTTGAAGCTAAGAAATGGTTGAGAAGACAACAAATTTTTCGCACTTCTGCTGCTCCAAACGCTTAACCAGAATGGCCTAGGGAAAAAATACACATACCGTTGTAATCGGGCGAGTTTCTACTTTCAGACGCTATAGGAATTTTTGGGTTAGGTCAATCCGTTCGCGAGATATGGGAGTTTGACGCTAAGAAATGGTTGAGAGGACAACAAATTTTTCGCAATTCTGCTGCTCCAAACGCTTAACCAGAATGGCCTAGGGAAAAAATACACATACCGTTGTAATCGGGCGAGTTTCTACTTTCAGATGCAGTAGGAATTTTTGGGTTAGGTCAATCCGTTCGCGAGATATGGAAGTTTGAAGCCAAGAAATGGTTGAGAAGGCAAAAAATTTTTCGCAATTCTGCTGCTCCACACGCTTAACCAGAATGGCCTAGGGAAAAAATACACATACCGTTGTAATCGGGCGAGTTTCTACTTTCAGATGCAGTAGGAATTTTTGGGTTAGGTCAATCCGTTCGCGAGATATGGGAGTTTGAAGCCAAGAAATGGTTGAGAAGGCAAAAAATTTTTCGCTATTCTGCTGCTCCAAACGCTTAACCAGAATGGCCCAGGGAAAAAATAAACATACCGTTGTAATCGGGCGAGTTTCTACTTTCAGAAGCAACAGGAATTTTTGGGTTATGTCAATCCGTTCGCGAGATATGGGAGTTTGACGCTAAGAAATGGTTGAGAAGACAACAAATTTTTCGCAATTCTGCTGCTCCAAACACTTAACCAGAATGGCCTAGGGAAAAAATACACATACCGTTGTAATCGGGCGAGTTTCTACTTTCAGATGCAATAGGAATTTTTGGGTTAGGTCAATCCGTTCGCGAGATATGGGAGTTTGAAGCCAAGGAATGGTTGAGAAGGCGAAAAATTTTTCGCAATTCTGCTGCTCCAAACGCTCAACAAGAATGGCCTAGGGTAAAAATACACATACCGCTGTAATCGGGCGAGCTTCTACTTTCAGACGCAACAGGAATTTTGGAGTTAGGTCAATCCGTTCGCGAGATATGGGAGTTTGAAGCCAAGAAATGGTTGAGAAGGCAAAAAATTTTTCGCAATTCTGCTGCTCCAAAGGCTTAACAAGAATGGCCTAGGGAAAAAATACACATACCGTTGTAATCGGGCGAGTTTCTACTTTCAGACGCTACAGGAATTTTTGGGTTAGGTCAATCCGTTCGCGAGATATGGGAGTTTGACGCTAAGAAATGGTTGAGAGGACAACAAATTTTTCGCAATTCTGCTGCTCCAAACGCTTAACCAGAATGGCCTAGGGAAAAAATACACATACCGTTGTAATCGGGCGAGTTTCTACTTTCAGATGCAGTAGGAATTTTTGGGTTAGGTCAATCCGTTCGCGAGATATGGAAGTTTGAAGCCAAGAAATGGTTGAGAAGGCAAAAAATTTTTCGCAATTCTGCTGCTCCACACGCTTAACCAGAATGGCCTAGGGAAAAAATACACATACCGTTGTAATCGGGCGAGTTTCTACTTTCAGATGCAGTAGGAATTTTTGGGTTAGGTCAATCCGTTCGCGAGATATGGGAGTTTGAAGCCAAGAAATGGTTGAGAAGGCAAAAAATTTTTCGCTATTCTGCTGCTCCAAACGCTTAACCAGAATGGCCCAGGGAAAAAATAAACATACCGTTGTAATCGGGCGAGTTTCTACTTTCAGAAGCAACAGGAATTTTTGGGTTATGTCAATCCGTTCGCGAGATATGGGAGTTTGACGCTAAGAAATGGTTGAGAAGACAACAAATTTTTCGCAATTCTGCTGCTCCAAACACTTAACCAGAATGGCCTAGGGAAAAAATACACATACCGTTGTAATCGGGCGAGTTTCTACTTTCAGATGCAATAGGAATTTTTGGGTTAGGTCAATCCGTTCGCGAGATATGGGAGTTTGAAGCCAAGGAATGGTTGAGAAGGCAAAAAATTTTTCGCAATTCTGCTGCTCCACACGCTTAACCAGAATGGCCTAGGGAAAAAATACACATACCGTTGTAATCGGGCGAGTTTCTACTTTCAGATGCAGTAGGAATTTTTGGGTTAGGTCAATCCGTTCGCGAGATATGGGAGTTTGAAGCCAAGAAATGGTTGAGAAGGCAAAAAATTTTTCGCTATTCTGCTGCTCCAAACGCTTAACCAGAATGGCCCAGGGAAAAAATAAACATACCGTTGTAATCGGGCGAGTTTCTACTTTCAGAAGCAACAGGAATTTTTGGTTTAGGTCAATCCGTTCGCGAGATATGGGAGTTTGAAGCTAAGAAATGGTTGAGAAAACAACAAATTTTTCGCACTTCTGCTGCTCCAAACGCTTAACCAGAATGGCCTAGGGAAAAAATACACATACCGTTGTAATCGGGCGAGTTTCTACTTTCAGATGCAGTAGGAATTTTTGGGTTAGGTCAATCCGTTCGCGAGATATGGGAGTTTGTAGCCAAGAAATGGTTGAGAAGGCAAAAAATTTTTCGCAATTCTGCTGCTCCAAACGCTTAACCAGAATGGCCTAGGGAAAAAATACACATACCGTTGTAATCGGGCGAGTTTCTACTTTCAGATGCAATAGGAATTTTTGGGTTAGGTCAATCCGTTCGCGAGATATGGGAGTTTGAAGCCAAGAAATGGTTGAGAAGGCAAAAAATTTTTCGGTATTCTGCTGCTCCAAACGCTTAACAAGAATGGCCTAGGGAAAAAATACACATACCGTTGTAATCGGGCGAGTTTCTACTTTCAGATGCAACAGGAATTTTTGGGTTATGTCAATCCGTTCGCGAGATATGGGAGTTTGACGCTAAGAAATGGTTGAGAAGACAACAAATTTTTCGCAATTCTGCTGCTCCAAACACTTAACCAGAATGGCCTAGGGAAAAAATACACATACCGTTGTAATCGGGCGAGTTTCTACTTTCAGATGCAATAGGAATTTTTGGGTTAGGTCAATCCGTTCGCGAGATATGGGAGTTTGAAGCCAAGGAATGGTTGAGAAGGCGAAAAATTTTTCGCAATTCTGCTGCTCCAAACGCTCAACAAGAATGGCCTAGGGTAAAAATACACATACCGCTGTAATCGGGCGAGCTTCTACTTTCAGACGCAACAGGAATTTTGGAGTTAGGTCAATCCGTTCGCGAGATATGGGAGTTTGAAGCCAAGAAATGGTTGAGAAGGCAAAAAATTTTTCGCAATTCTGCTGCTCCAAAGGCTTAACAAGAATGGCCTAGGAAAAAATACACATACCGTTGTAATCGGGCGAGTTTCTACTTTCAGACGCTACAGGAATTTTTGGGTTAGGTCAATCCGTTCGCGAGATATGGGAGTTTGACGCTAAGAAATGGTTGAGAGGACAACAAATTTTTCGCAATTCTGCTGCTCCACACGCTTAACTAGAATGGCCTAGGGAAAAAATACACATACCGTTGTAATCGGGCGAGTTTCTACTTTCAGATGCAGTAGGAATTTTTGGGTTAGGTCAATCCGTTCGCGAGATATGGGAGTTTGAAGCCAAGAAATGGTTGAGAAGGCAAAAAATTTTTCGCTATTCTGCTGCTCCAAACGCTTAACCAGAATGGCCCAGGGAAAAAATAAACATACCATAGTAATCGGGCGAGTTTCTACTTTCAGAAGCAACAGGAATTTTTGGTTTAGGTCAATCCGTTCGCGAGATATGGGAGTTTGAAGCTAAGAAATGGTTGAGAAGACAACAAATTTTTCGCACTTCTGCTGCTCCAAACGCTTAACCAGAATGGCCTAGGGAAAAAATACACATACCGTTGTAATCGGGCGAGTTTCTACTTTCAGACGCTATAGGAATTTTTGGGTTAGGTCAATCCGTTCGCGAGATATGGGAGTTTGACGCTAAGAAATGGTTGAGAGGACAACAAATTTTTCGCAATTCTGCTGCTCCAAACGCTTAACCAGAATGGCCTAGGGAAAAAATACACATACCGTTGTAATCGGGCGAGTTTCTACTTTCAGATGCAGTAGGAATTTTTTGGTTAGGTCAATCCGTTCGCGAGATATGGAAGTTTGAAGCCAAGAAATGGTTGAGAAGGCAAAAAATTTTTCGCAATTCTGCTGCTCCACACGCTTAACCAGAATGGCCTAGGGAAAAAATACACATACCGTTGTAATCGGGCGAGTTTCTACTTTCAGATGCAGTAGGAATTTTTGGGTTAGGTCAATCCGTTCGCGAGATATGGGAGTTTGAAGCCAAGAAATGGTTGAGAAGGCAAAAAATTTTTCGCTATTCTGCTGCTCCAAACGCTTAACCAGAATGGCCCAGGGAAAAAATAAACATACCGTTGTAATCGGGCGAGTTTCTACTTTCAGAAGCAACAGGAATTTTTGGTTTAGGTCAATCCGTTCGCGAGATATGGGAGTTTGAAGCTAAGAAATGGTTGAGAAAACAACAAATTTTTCGCACTTCTGCTGCTCCAAACGCTTAACCAGAATGGCCTAGGGAAAAAATACACATACCGTTGTAATCGGGCGAGTTTCTACTTTCAGATGCAGTAGGAATTTTTGGGTTAGGTCAATCCGTTCGCGAGATATGGGAGTTTGTAGCCAAGAAATGGTTGAGAAGGCAAAAAATTTTTCGCAATTCTGCTGCTCCAAACGCTTAACCAGAATGGCCTAGGGAAAAAATACACATACCGTTGTAATCGGGCGAGTTTCTACTTTCAGATGCAGTAGGAATTTTTGGGTTAGGTCAATCCGTTCGCGAGATATGGGAGTTTGAAGCCAAGAAATGGTTGAGAAGGCAAAAAATTTTTCGCAATTCTGCTGCTCCAAACGCTTAACAAGAATGGCCTAGGGAAAAAATATACATACCGTTGTAATCGGGCGAGTTTCTACTTTCAGACGCTACAGGAATTTTTGGGTTATGTCAATCCGTTCGCGAGATATGGGAGTTTGACGCTAAGAAATGGTTGAGAAGACAACAAATTTTTCGCAATTCTGCTGCTCCAAACACTTAACCAGAATGGCCTAGGGAAAAAATACACATACCGTTGTAATCGGGCGAGTTTCTACTTTCAGAGGCAATAGGAATTTTTGGGTTAGGTCAATCCGTTCGCGAGATATGGGAGTTTGAAGCCAAGAAATGGTTGAGAAGGCGAAAAATTTTTCGCAATTCTGCTGCTCCAAACGCTCAACAAGAATGGCCTAGAGTAAAAATACACATACCGCTGTAATCGGGCGAGCTTCTACTTTCAGACGCAACAGGAATTTTCGAGTTAGGTCAATCCGTTCGCGAGATATGGGAGTTTGAAGCCAAGGAATGGTTGAGAAGGCAAAAAATTTTTCGCAATTCAGCTGCTCCAAACGCTTAACCAGAATGGCCTAGGGAAAAAATACACATACCGTTGTAATCGGGCGAGTTTCTACTTTCAGAAGAAACAGGAATTTTTGGTTTAGGTCAAGCCGTTCGCGAGATATGGGAGCTTGAAGCTAAGAAATGGTTGAGAAGACAACAAATTTTTCGCACTTCTGCTGCTCCAAACGCTTAACCAGAATGGCCTAGGGAAAAAATACACATACCGTTGTAATCGGGCGAGTTTCTACTTTCAGATGCAGTAGGAATTTTTGGGTTAGGTCAATCCGTTCGCGAGATATGGGAGTTTGAAGCCAAGAAATGGTTGAGAAGGCAAAAAATTTTTCGCAATTCTGCTGCTCCAAGGGCTTAACAAGAATGGCCTAGGGAAAAAATACACATACCGTTGTAATCGGGCGAGTTTCTACTTTCAGACGCTACAGGAATTTTTGGGTTAGGTCAATCCGTTCGCGAGATATGGGAGTTTGACGCTAAGAAATGGTTGAGAGGACAACAAATTTTTCGCAATTCTGCTGCTCCAAACGCTTAACCAGAATGGCCCAGGGAAAAAATAAACATACCGTAGTAATCGGGCGAGTTTCTACTTTCAGAAGCAACAGGAATTTTTGGTTTAGGTCAATCCGTTCGCGAGATATGGGAGTTTGAAGCTAAGAAATGGTTGAGAAGACAACAAATTTTTCGCACTTCTGCTGCTCCAAACGCTTAACCAGAATGGCCTAGGGAAAAAATACACATACCGCTGTAATCGGGCGAGTTTCTACTTTCAGACGCTATAGGAATTTTTGGGTTAGGTCAATCCGTTCGCGAGATATGGGAGTTTGACGCTAAGAAATGGTTGAGAGGACAACAAATTTTTCGCAATTCTGCTGCTCCAAACGCTTAACCAGAATGCCTAGGGAAAAAATACACATACCGTTGTAATCGGGCGAGTTTCTACTTTCAGATGCAGTAGGAATTTTTGGGTTAGGTCAATCCGTTCGCGAGATATGGAAGTTTGAAGCCAAGAAATGGTTGAGAAGGCAAAAAATTTTTCGCAATTCTGCTGCTCCACACGCTTAACCAGAATGGCCTAGGGAAAAAATACACATACCGTTGTAATCGGGCGAGTTTCTACTTTCAGATGCAGTAGGAATTTTTGGGTTAGGTCAATCCGTTCGCGAGATATGGGAGTTTGAAGCCAAGAAATGGTTGAGAAGGCAAAAAATTTTTCGCTATTCTGCTGCTCCAAACGCTTAACCAGAATGGCCCAGGGAAAAAATAAACATACCGTTGTAATCGGGCGAGTTTCCACTTTCAGAAGCAACAGGAATTTTTGGTTTAGGTCAATCCGTTCGCGAGATATGGGAGTTTGAAGCTAAGAAATGGTTGAGAAGACAACAAATTTTTCGCACTTCTGCTGCTCCAAACGCTTAACCAGAATGGCCTAGGGAAAAAATACACATACCGTTGTAATCGGGCGAGTTTCTACTTTCAGATGCAGTAGGAATTTTTGGGTTAGGTCAATCCGTTCGCGAGATATGGGAGTTTGTAGCCAAGAAATGGTTGAGAAGGCAAAAAATTTTTCGCAATTCTGCTGCTCCAAACGCTTAACCAGAATGGCCTAGGGAAAAAATACACATACCGTTGTAATCGGGCGAGTTTCTACTTTCAGATGCAGTAGGAATTTTTGGGTTAGGTCAATCCGTTCGCGAGATATGGGAGTTTGAAGCCAAGAAATGGTTGAGAAGGCAAAAAATTTTTCGCAATTCTGCTGCTCCAAACGCTTAACAAGAATGGCCTAGGGAAAAAATACACATACCGTTGTAATCGGGCGAGTTTCTACTTTCAGACGCTACAGGAATTTTTGGGTTGGGTCAATCCGTTCGCGAGATATGGGAGTTCGACGCTAAGAAATGGTTGAGAGGACAACAAATTTTTCGCAATTCTGCTGCTCCAAACGCTTAACCAGAATGGCCTAGGGAAAAAATACACATACCGTTGTAATCGGGCGAGTTTCTACTTTCAGATGCAGTAGGAATTTTTGGGTTAGGTCAATCCGTTCGCGAGATATGGGAGTTTGAAGCCAAGAAATGGTTGAGAAGGCAAAAAATTTTTCGCAATTCTGCTGCTCCACACGCTTAACCAGAATGGCCTAGGGAAAAAATACACATACCGTTGTAATCGGGCGAGTTTCTACTTTCAGATGCAACAGGAATTTTTGGGTTAGGTCAATCCGTTCGCGAGATATGGGAGTTTGAAGCTAAGAAATGGTTGAGAAGACAACAAATTTTTCGCAATTCTGCTGCTCCAAACGCTTAACCAGAATGGCCTAGGGAAAAAATACACATACCGTTGTAATCGGGCGAGTTTCTACTTTCAGATGCAATTGGAATTTTTGGGTTAGGTCAATCCGTTCGCGAGATATGGGAGTTTGAAGCCAAGAAATGGTTGAGAAGGCAACAAATTTTTCGCAATTCTGCTGCTCCAAACGCTTAACCAGAATGGCCTAGGGAAAAAATACACATACCGTTGTAATCGGGGGAGTTTCTACTTTCAGATGCAACAGGAATTTTTGGGTTAGGTCAATCCGTTCGCGAGATATGGGAGTTTGACGCTAAGAAATGGTTGAGAGGACAACAAATTTTTCGCAATTCTGCTGCTCCAAACGTTTAACCAGAATGGCCTAGGGAAAAAATACACATACCGTTGTAATCGGGCGAGTTTCTACTTTCAGATGCAATAGGAATTTTTGGGTTAGGTCAATCCGTTCGCCAGATATGGGAGTTTGAAGCCAAGAAATGGTTGAGAAGGCAAAAAATTTTTCGCAATTCTGCTGCTCCAAACGCTTAACCAGAATGGCATAGGGAAAAAATACACGTACCGTTGTAATCGGGCGAGTTTCTACTTTCACACGCAACAGGAATTTTTGGGTTAGGTCAATCCGTTCGCGAGATATGGGAGTTTAAAGCCAAGAAATGCTTGAGAAGGCATAAAATTTTTCGCAATGCTGCTGCTCCAAACGCTTAACCAGAATGGCCTAGGGAAAAATACACATACCGTTGTAATCGGGCGAGATTCTACTTTCAGATGCAATAGGAATTTTTGGGTTAGGTCAATCCGTTCGCGAGATATGGGAGTTTGAAACTAAGAAATGGTTGAGAAGGCAAAAAATTTTTGGCAATTCGGCTGCTCGAAACGCTTAACCGGAATGGCCTAGGGAAAAAATACACATACCGTTGTAATCGGGCGAGTTTCTACTTTCAGACGCAATAGGAATTTTTGGGTTAGGTCAATCCGTTCGCGAGATATGGGAGTTTGAAGCCAAGAAATGGTTGAGAAGGGAAAAAATTTTTCGCAATTCTGCTGCTCCAAACGCTTAACCAGAATGGCCTAGGGAAAAAATACACATACCGTTGTAATCGGGCGAGTTTCTACTTTCAGACGCAATAGGAATTTTTGGGGTAGGTCTATCCGTTCGCGAGATATGGGAGTTTGAAGCCAAGAAATGGTTGAGAACGGAAAAAATTTTTCGTAATTCTGCTGCTCCAAACGCTTAACCAGAATGGCCTAGGGGAAAAATACACATACCGATGTAATCGGGCGAGCTTCTACTTTCAGATGCAATAGGAATTTTTGTGTTAGGTCAATCCGTTCGCGAGATATGGGAGTTTGAAGCCAAGAAATGGTTGAGAAGGGAAAAAATTTTTCGTAATTCTGCTGCTCCAAACGCTGAACCAGAATGGCCTAGGGATAAAATACACATACCGTTGTAATCGGGCGAGCTTCTACTTTCAGATGCAATAGGAATTTTTGGGTTAGGTCAATCCGTTCGCGAGATATGGGGGTTTGAAGCCAAGAAATGGTTGAGAAGGCAAAAAATTTTTCGCACTTCTGCTGCTCCAAACGCTTAACCAGAATGGCCTAGGGAAAAAATACACATACCCTTGTAATCGGGCGAGATGCTACTTTCAGATGCAATAGGAATTTTTGGGTTAGGTCAATCCGTTCGCAAGATATGGGAGTTTGAAGCTAAGAAATGGTTTAGAAGACAACAAATTTTTCGCACATCTGCTGCTCCAAACGCTTAACCAGAATGCCCTAGGGAAAAAATACACATACCGTTGTAATAGGGCGAGCTTCTACTTTCAGATTCAATAGGAATTTTTGGGTTAGGTCAATCCGTTCGCGAGATATGGGACATTGAAGCTAAGAAATAGTTGAGAAGACAACAAATTTTTCGCACTTCTGCTGCTCCAAACGCTTAACCAGAATGGCCTAGGGGAAAAAACAAACATACCGTTGTAATCGGGCGAGTTTCTACTTTCAGTCGCAACAGGAATTTTTGGGTTATGTCAATCCGTTCGCGAATTATGGGAGTTTGAAGCCAAGAAGTGGTTGAGAAGGCAAAAAATTTTTCGCAATTCTGCTGCTCCAAACGCTTGACCAGAATGGCCTAGGGAAAAAATACACATACCGTTGTAATCGGGCGAGTTTCTACTTTCAGATGCAGTAGGAATTTTTGGGTTAGGTCAATCCGTTCGCGAGATATGGGAGTTTGAAGCCAAGAAATGGTTGAGAAGGCAAAAAATTTTTCGCAATTCTGCTGCTCCAAACGCTTAACAAGAATGGCCTAGGGAAAAAATACACATACCGTTGTAATCGGGCGAGTTTCTACTTTCAGACGCTACAGGAATTTTTGGGTTAGGTCAATCCGTTCGCGAGATATGGGAGTTCGACGCTAAGAAATGGTTGAGAGGACAACAAATTTTTCGCAATTCTGCTGCTCCAAACGCTTAACCAGAATGGCCTAGGGAAAAAATACACATACCGTTGTAATCGGGCGAGTTTCTACTTTCAGATGCAGTAGGAATTTTTGGGTTAGGTCAATCCGTTCGCGAGATATGGGAGTTTGAAGCCAAGAAATGGTTGAGAAGGCAAAAAATTTTTCGCAATTCTGCTGCTCCACACGCTTAACCAGAATGGCCTAGGGAAAAAATACACATACCGTTGTAATCGGGGGAGTTTCTACTTTCAGATGCAACAGGAATTTTTGGGTTAGGTCAATCCGTTCGCGAGATATGGGAGTTTGAAACTAAGAAATGGTTGAGAAGGCAAAAAATTTTTGGCAATTCGGCTGCTCGAAACGCTTAACCGGAATGGCCTAGGGAAAAAATACACATACCGTTGTAATCGGGCGAGTTTCTACTTTCAGACGCAATAGGAATTTTTGGGTTAGGTCAATCCGTTCGCGAGATATGGGAGTTTGAAGCCAAGAAATGGTTGAGAAGGGAAAAAATTTTTCGCAATTCTGCTGCTCCAAACGCTTAACCAGAATGGCCTAGGGAAAAAATACACATACCGTTGTAATCGGGCGAGTTTCTACTTTCAGACGCAATAGGAATTTTTGGGGTAGGTCTATCCGTTCGCGAGATATGGGAGTTTGAAGCCAAGAAATGGTTGAGAACGGAAAAAATTTTTCGTAATTCTGCTGCTCCAAACGCTTAACCAGAATGGCCTAGGGGAAAAATACACATACCGATGTAATCGGGCGAGCTTCTACTTTCAGATGCAATAGGAATTTTTGTGTTAGGTCAATCCGTTCGCGAGATATGGGAGTTTGAAGCCAAGAAATGGTTGAGAAGGGAAAAAATTTTTCGTAATTCTGCTGCTCCAAACGCTGAACCAGAATGGCCTAGGGATAAAATACACATACCGTTGTAATCGGGCGAGCTTCTACTTTCAGATGCAATAGGAATTTTTGGGTTAGGTCAATCCGTTCGCGAGATATGGGGGTTTGAAGCCAAGAAATGGTTGAGAAGGCAAAAAATTTTTCGCACTTCTGCTGCTCCAAACGCTTAACCAGAATGGCCTAGGGAAAAAATACACATACCCTTGTAATCGGGCGAGATGCTACTTTCAGATGCAATAGGAATTTTTGGGTTAGGTCAATCCGTTCGCAAGATATGGGAGTTTGAAGCTAAGAAATGGTTTAGAAGACAACAAATTTTTCGCACATCTGCTGCTCCAAACGCTTAACCAGAATGCCCTAGGGAAAAAATACACATACCGTTGTAATAGGGCGAGCTTCTACTTTCAGATTCAATAGGAATTTTTGGGTTAGGTCAATCCGTTCGCGAGATATGGGACATTGAAGCTAAGAAATAGTTGAGAAGACAACAAATTTTTCGCACTTCTGCTGCTCCAAACGCTTAACCAGAATGGCCTAGGGGAAAAAACAAACATACCGTTGTAATCGGGCGAGTTTCTACTTTCAGTCGCAACAGGAATTTTTGGGTTATGTCAATCCGTTCGCGAATTATGGGAGTTTGAAGCCAAGAAGTGGTTGAGAAGGCAAAAAATTTTTCGCAATTCTGCTGCTCCAAACGCTTGACCAGAATGGCCTAGGGAAAAAATACACATACCGTTGTATACGGGCGAGTTTCTACTTTCAGATGCAGTAGGAATTTTTGGGTTAGGTCAATCCGTTCGCGAGATATGGGAGTTTGAAGCCAAGAAATGGTTGAGAAGGCAAAAAATTGTTCGCAATTCTGCTGCTCCAAACGCTTAACAAGAATGGCCTAGGGAAAAAATACACATACCGTTGTAATCGGGCGAGTTTCTACTTTCAGACGCTACAGGAATTTTTGGGTTAGGTCAATCCGTTCGCGAGATATGGGAGTTCGACGCTAAGAAATGGTTGAGAGGACAACAAATTTTTCGCAATTCTGCTGCTCCAAACGCTTAACCAGAATGGCCTAGGGAAAAAATACACATACCGTTGTAATCGGGCGAGTTTCTACTTTCAGATGCAGTAGGAATTTTTGGGTTAGGTCAATCCGTTCGCGAGATATGGGAGTTTGAAGCCAAGAAATGGTTGAGAAGGCAAAAAATTTTTCGCAATTCTGCTGCTCCACACGCTTAACCAGAATGGCCTAGGGAAAAAATACACATACCGTTGTAATCGGGGGAGTTTCTACTTTCAGATGCAACAGGAATTTTTGGGTTAGGTCAATCCGTTCGCGAGATATGGGAGTTTGACGCTAAGAAATGGTTGAGAGGACAACAAATTTTTCGCAATTCTGCTGCTCCAAACGTTTAACCAGAATGGCCTAGGGAAAAAATACACATACCGTTGTAATCGGGCGAGTTTCTACTTTCAGATGCAATAGGAATTTTTGGGTTAGGTCAATCCGTTCGCCAGATATGGGAGTTTGAAGCCAAGAAATGGTTGAGAAGGCAAAAAATTTTTCGCAATTCTGCTGCTCCAAACGCTTAACCAGAATGGCATAGGGAAAAAATACACGTACCGTTGTAATCGGGCGAGTTTCTACTTTCACACGCAACAGGAATTTTTGGGTTAGGTCAATCCGTTCGCGAGATATGGGAGTTTAAAGCCAAGAAATGCTTGAGAAGGCATAAAATTTTTCGCAATGCTGCTGCTCCAAACGCTTAACCAGAATGGCCTAGGGAAAAATACACATACCGTTGTAATCGGGCGAGATTCTACTTTCAGATGCAATAGGAATTTTTGGGTTAGGTCAATCCGTTCGCGAGATATGGGAGTTTGAAGCTAAGAAATGGTTGAGAAGGCAAAAAATTTTTGGCAATTCGGCTACTCGAAACGCTTAACCGGAATGGCCTAGGGAAAAAATACACATACCGTTGTAATCGGGCGAGTTTCTACTTTCAGACGCAATAGGAATTTTTGGGTTAGGTCAATCCGTTCGCGAGATATGGGAGTTTGAAGCCAAGAAATGGTTGAGAAGGGAAAAAATTTTTCGCAATTCTGCTGCTCCAAACGCTTAACCAGAATGGCCTAGGGAAAAAATACACATACCGTTGTAATCGGGCGAGTTTCTACTTTCAGACGCAATAGGAATTTTTGGGGTAGGTCTATCCGTTCGCGAGATATGGGAGTTTGAAGCCAAGAAATGGTTGAGAACGGAAAAAACTTTTCGTAATTCTGCTGCTCCAAACGCTTAACCAGAATGGCCTAGGGGAAAAATACACATACCGATGTAATCGGGCGAGTTTCTACTTTCAGTCGCAACAGGAATTTTTGGGCTAGGTCAATCCGTTCGCGAGATATGGGAGTTTGAAGCTAAGAAATGGTTGAGAAGACAACAAATTTTTCGCACATCTGCTGCTCCAAACGCTTAACCAGAATGCCCTAGGGAAAAAATACACATACCGTTGTAATCGGGCGAGTTTCTACTTTCAGTCGCAACAGGAATTTTTGGGCTAGGTCAATCCGTTCGCGAGATATGGGAGTTTGAAGCCAAGAAATGGTTGAGAACTCAAAAAATTCTTCGCAATTCTGCTGCTCCAAACGCTTAACCAGATTGGCCTAGGGAAAAAATACACATACCGTTGTAATCGGGCGAGTTTCTACTTTCAGACGCTACAGGAATTTTTGGGTTAGGTCAATCCGTTCGCGAGATATGGGAGTTTGACGCTAAGAAATGGTTGAGAAGACAACAAATTTTTCGCAATTCTGCTGCTCCAAACACTTAACCAGAATGGCCTAGGGAAAAAATACACATACCGTTGTAATTGGCGAGTTTCTACTTTCAGATGCAATAGGAATTTTTGGGTTAGGTCAATCCGTTCGCGAGATATGGGAGTTTGAAGCCAAGAAATGGTTGAGAAGGCAAAAAATTTTTCGCAATTCTGCTGCTCCAAACGCTTAACCAGAATGGCCTAGGGAAAAAATACACATACCGCTGTTATCGAGCGAGTTTCTACTTTCAGATACAATAGGAATTTTTGGGTTAGGTCAATCCGTTCGCGAGATATGGGAGTTTGAAGCCAAGAAATGGTTGAGAAGGCGAAAAATTTTTCGCAATTCTGCTGCTCCAAACGCTTAACAAGAATGACATAGGGTAAAAATACACATACCGCTGTAATCGGGCGAGTTTCTACTTTCAGACGCAACAGGAATTTTTGTGTTAGGTCAATCCGTTCGCGAGATATGGGAGTTTGAAGCCAAGGAATTGTTGAGAAGGCGAAAAATTTTTCGCAATTCTGCTGCTCCAAACGCTCAACAAGAATGGCCTAGGGTAAAAATACACATACCGCTGTAATCGGGCGAGCTTCTACTTTCAGACGCAGCAGGAATTTTCGAGTTAGGTCAATCCGTTCGCGAGATATGGGAGTTTGAAGCCAAGGAATGGTTGAGAAGGCAAAAAATTTTTCGCAATTCAGCTGCTCCAAACGCTTAACCAGAATGGCCTAGGGAAAAAATACACATACCGTTGTAATCGGGCGAGTTTCTACTTTCAGAAGAAACAGGAATTTTTGGTTTAGGTCAAGCCGTTCGCGAGATATGGGAGTTTGAAGCTAAGAAATGGTTGAGAGGACAACAAATTTTTCGCAATTCTGCTGCTCCAAACGCTTAACCAGAATGGCCTAGGGAAAAAATACACATACCGTTGTAATCGGGCGAGTTTCTACTTTCAGATGCAGTAGGAATTTTTGGGTTAGGTCAATCCGTTCGCGAGATATGGAAGTTTGAAGCCAAGAAATGGTTGAGAAGGCAAAAAATTTTTCGCAATTCTGCTGCTCCACACGCTTAACTAGAATGGCCTAGGGAAAAAATACACATACCGTTGTAATCGGGCGAGTTTCTACTTTCAGATGCAGTAGGAATTTTTGGGTTAGGTCAATCCGTTCGCGAGATATGGGAGTTTGAAGCCAAGAAATGTTTGAGAAGGCAAAAAATTTTTCGCTATTCTGCTGCTCCAAACGCTTAACCAGAATGGCCCAGGGAAAAAATAAACATACCGTAGTAATCGGGCGAGTTTCTACTTTCAGAAGCAACAGGAATTTTTGGTTTAGGTCAATCCGTTCGCGAGATATGGGAGTTTGAAGCTAAGAAATGGTTCAGAAGACAACAAATTTTTCGCAATTCTGCTGCTCCAAACGCTTAACCAGAATGGCATAGGGAAAAAATACACATACCGTTGTAATCGGGCGAGTTTCTACTTTCAGACGCTACAGGAATTTTTGGGTTAGGTCAATCCGTTCGCGAGATATGGGAGTTTGAAGCCAAGAAATGGTTGAGAACTCAAAAAATTCTTCGCAATTCTGCTGCTCCAAACGCTTAACCAGATTGGCCTAGGGAAAAAATACACATACCGTTGTAATCGGGCGAGTTTCTACTTTCAGACGCTACAGGAATTTTTGGGTTAGGTCAATCCGTTCGCGAGATATGGGAGTTTGACGCTAAGAAATGGTTGAGAAGACAACAAATTTTTCGCAATTCTGCTGCTCCAAACACTTAACCAGAATGGCCTAGGGAAAAAATACACATACCGTTGTAATCGGGCGAGTTTCTACTTTCAGATGCAATAGGAATTTTTGGGTTAGGTCAATCCGTTCGCGAGATATGGGAGTTTGAAGCCAAGAAATGGTTGAGAAGGCAAAAAATTTTTCGCAATTCTGCTGCTCCAAACGCTTAACCAGAATGGCCTAGGGAAAAAATACACATACCGCTGTTATCGAGCGAGTTTCTACTTTCAGATACAATAGGAATTTTTGGGTTAGGTCAATCCGTTCGCGAGATATGGGAGTTTGAAGCCAAGAAATGGTTGAGAAGGCGAAAAATTTTTCGCAATTCTGCTGCTCCAAACGCTTAACAAGAATGACATAGGGTAAAAATACACATACCGCTGTAATCGGGCGAGTTTCTACTTTCAGACGCAACAGGAATTTTTGTGTTAGGTCAATCCGTTCGCGAGATATGGGAGTTTGAAGCCAAGGAATTGTTGAGAAGGCGAAAAATTTTTCGCAATTCTGCTGCTCCAAACGCTCAACAAGAATGGCCTAGGGTAAAAATACACATACCGCTGTAATCGGGCGAGCTTCTACTTTCAGACGCAGCAGGAATTTTCGAGTTAGGTCAATCCGTTCGCGAGATATGGGAGTTTGAAGCCAAGGAATGGTTGAGAAGGCAAAAAATTTTTCGCAATTCAGCTGCTCCAAACGCTTAACCAGAATGGCCTAGGGAAAAAATACACATACCGTTGTAATCGGGCGAGTTTCTACTTTCAGAAGAAACAGGAATTTTTGGTTTAGGTCAAGCCGTTCGCGAGATATGGGAGTTTGAAGCTAAGAAATGGTTGAGAGGACAACAAATTTTTCGCAATTCTGCTGCTCCAAACGCTTAACCAGAATGGCCTAGGGAAAAAATACACATACCGTTGTAATCGGGCGAGTTTCTACTTTCAGATGCAGTAGGAATTTTTGGGTTAGGTCAATCCGTTCGCGAGATATGGGAGTTTGAAGCCAAGAAATATTTGAGAAGGCAAAAAATTTTTCGCTATTCTGCTGCTCCAAACGCTTAACCAGAATGGCCCAGGGAAAAAATAAACATACCGTAGTAATCGGGCGAGTTTCTACTTTCAGAAGCAACAGGAATTTTTGGTTTAGGTCAATCCGTTCGCGAGATATGGGAGTTTGAAGCTAAGAAATGGTTCAGAAGACAACAAATTTTTCGCACTTCTGCTGCTCCAAACGCTTAACCAGAATGGCATAGGGAAAAAATACACATACCGTTGTAATCGGGCGAGTTTCTACTTTCAGACGCTATAGGAATTTTTGGGTTAGGTCAATCCGTTCGCGAGATATGGGAGTTTGACGCTAAGAAATGGTTGAGAGGACAACAAATTTTTCGCAATTCTGCTGCTCCAAACGCTTAACCAGAATGGCCTAGGGAAAAAATACACATACCATTGTAATCGGGCGAGTTTCTACTTTCAGATGCAGTAGGAATTTTTGGGTTAGGTCAATCCGTTCGCGAGATATGGAAGTTTGAAGCCAAGAAATGGTTGAGAAGGCAAAAAATTTTTCGCAATTCTGCTGCTCCACACGCTTAACCAGAATGGCATAGGGAAAAAATACACGTACCGTTGTAATCGGGCGAGTTTCTACTTTCACACGCAACAGGAATTTTTGGGTTAAGTCAATCCGTTCGCGAGATATGGGAGTTTAAAGCCAAGAAATGCTTGAGAAGGCATAAAATTTTTCGCAATGCTGCTGCTCCAAACGCTTAACCAGAATGGCCTAGGGAAAAAATACACACACCGTTGTAATCGGGCGAGTTTCTACTTTCAGATGCAACAGGAATTTTTGGGTTAGGTCAATCCGTTCGCGAGATATGGGAGTTTGAAGCCAAGAAATGGTTGAGAAGGCAAAAAATTTTTCGCAATTCTGCTGCTCCAAACGCTTAACCAGAATGGACTAGGGAAAAAATACAGATACCGCTGTAATCGGGCGAGGTTCTACTTTCAGATGCAATTGGAATTTGTGGGTTAGGTCAATCCGTTCGCGCGATATGGGAGTTTGAAGCCAAGAAATGGTTGAGAAGGCAAAAAATTTTTCGCAATTCTGCTGCTCCAAACGCTTAACCAGAATGGCCTAGGGAAAAAATACAGATACCGTTGTAATCGGGCGAGTTTCTACTTTCAGATGCAACAGGAATTTTTGGGTTAGGTCAATCCGTTCGCGAGATATGGGAGTTTGAAGCTAAGAAATGGTTGAGAAGACAACAAATCTTTCGCACTTCTGCTGCTCCAAACGCTTAACCAGAATGGCCTAGGGAAAAAATACACATACCGTTGTAATCGGGCGAGTTTCGACTTTCAGATGCAATAGGAATTTTTGGGTTAGGTCAATCCGTTCGCGAGATATGGGAGTTTGAAGCAAAGAAATGGTTGAGAAGGCAAAATATTTTTCGCAATTCTGCTGCTCCAAACGCTTAACCAGAATGGCCTAGGGAAAAAATACACATACCGTTGTAATCGGGCGAGTTTCGACTTTCAGATGCAATAGGAATTTTTGGGTTAGGTCACTCCGTTCGCGAGATATGGGAGTTTAAAGCCAAGAAATGGTTGAGAAGGCAACAAATTTTTCCCAATACTGCTGCTCCAAACGCTTAACCAGAATGGCCTAGGGAAAAAATACACACACCGTTGTAATCGGGCGAGTTTCTACTTTCAGATGCAATAGGAATTTTTGGGTTAGGTCAATCCGTTCGCGAGATATGGGAGTTTGAAGGCAAGAAATGGTTGAGAATGCAAAAAATTTTTCGCAATTCTGCTGCTCCAAACGCTTAACCAGAATGGCCTAGGGAAAAAATACACACACCGTTGTAATCGGGCGAGGTTCTACTTTCAGATGCAATTGGAATTTGTGGGTTAGGTCAATCCGTTCGCGCGATATGGGAGTTTGAAGCCAAGAAATGGTTGAGAAGGCAAAAAATTTTTCGCAATTCTGCTGCTCCAAACGCTTAACCAGAATGGCCTAGGGAAAAAATACAGATACCGTTGTAATCGGGCGAGTTTCTACTTTCAGATGCAACAGGAATTTTTGGGTTAGGTCAATCCGTTCGCGAGATATGGGAGTTTGAAGCTAAGAAATGGTTGAGAAGACAACAAATCTTTCGCACTTCTGCTGCTCCAAACGCTTAACCAGAATGGCCTAGGGAAAAAATACACATACCGTTGTAATCGGGCGAGTTTCGACTTTCAGATGCAATAGGAATTTTTGGGTTAGGTCAATCCGTTCGCGAGATATGGGAGTTTGAAGCAAAGAAATGGTTGAGAAGGCAAAATATTTTTCGCAATTCTGCTGCTCCAAACGCTTAACCAGAATGGCCTAGGGAAAAAATACACATACCGTTGTAATCGGGCGAGTTTCGACTTTCAGATGCAATAGGAATTTTTGGGTTAGGTCACTCCGTTCGCGAGATATGGGAGTTTAAAGCCAAGAAATGGTTGAGAAGGCAACAAATTTTTCTCAATACTGCTGCTCCAAACGCTTAACCAGAATGGCCTAGGGAAAAAATACACACACCGTTGTAATCGGGCGAGTTTCTACTTTCAGATGCAATAGGAATTTTTGGGTTAGGTCAATCCGTTCGCGAGATATGGGAGTTTGAAGCCAAGAAATGGTTGAGAACTCAAAAAATTCTTCGCAATTCTGCTGCTCCAAACGCTTAACCAGAATGGCCTAGGGAAAAAATACACATACCGTTGTAATCGGGCGAGCTTCTACTTTCAGATGCAATAGGAATTTTTGGGTTAGGTCAATCCGTTCGCGAGATATGGGACTTTGAAGCTAAGAAATAGTTGAGAAGACAACAAATTTTTCGCAATTCTGCTGCTCCAAACGCTTAACCAGAATGGCCTAGGGAAAAAATACACATACCGTTGTAATCGGGCGAGTTTCTACTTTCAGACGCAATAGGAATTTTGGGGGTAGGTCAATCCGTTCGCGAGATATGGGAGTTTGAAGCCAAGAAATGGTTGAGAAGGCAAAAAATTTTTCGCAATTCTGCTGCTCCAAACGCTTAACCAGAATGGCCTAGGGAAAAAATACACATACCGTTGTAATCGGGCGAGTCTCTACTTCCAGACGCTACAGGAATTTTTGGGTTAGGTCAATCCGTTCGCGAGATATGGGAGTTTGAAGCCAAGAAATGGTTGAGAAGGCAAAAAATTTTTCGCATTTCTGCTGCTCCAAACGCTTAACCAGAATGGCCTAGGGAAAAAATACACATACCGTTGTAATCGGGCGAGTTTCTACTTTCAGATGCAATAGGAATTTTTGGGCTAGGTCATTCCGTTCGCGAGATATGGGAGTTTGAAGCCAAGAAATGGTTGAGAAGGCAACAAATTTTTCGCAATTCTGCTGCTCCAAACGCTTAACCAGAATGGCCTAGGGAAAAAATACACACACCGTTGTAATCGGGCGAGTTTCTACTTTCAGATGCAACAGGAATTTTTGGGTTAGGTCAATCCGTTCGCGAGATATGGGAGTTTGAAGCCAAGAAATGGTTGAGAAGGCAAAAAATTTTTCGCAATTCTGCTGCTCCAAACGCTTAACCAGAATGGACTAGGGAAAAAATACAGATACCGCTGTAATCGGGCGAGGTTCTACTTTCAGATGCAATTGGAATTTGTGGGTTAGGTCAATCCGTTCGCGCGATATGGGAGTTTGAAGCCAAGAAATGGTTGAGAAGGCAAAAAATTTTTCGCAATTCTGCTGCTCCAAACGCTTAACCAGAATGGCCTAGGGAAAAAATACAGATACCGTTGTAATCGGGCGAGTTTCTACTTTCAGATGCAACAGGAATTTTTGGGTTAGGTCAATCCGTTCGCGAGATATGGGAGTTTGAAGCTAAGAAATGGTTGAGAAGACAACAAATCTTTCGCACTTCTGCTGCTCCAAACGCTTAACCAGAATGGCCTAGGGAAAAAATACACATACCGTTGTAATCGGGCGAGTTTCGACTTTCAGATGCAATAGGAATTTTTGGGTTAGGTCAATCCGTTCGCGAGATATGGGAGTTTGAAGCAAAGAAATGGTTGAGAAGGCAAAATATTTTTCGCAATTCTGCTGCTCCAAACGCTTAACCAGAATGGCCTAGGGAAAAAATACACATACCGTTGTAATCGGGCGAGTTTCGACTTTCAGATGCAATAGGAATTTTTGGGTTAGGTCACTCCGTTCGCGAGATATGGGAGTTTAAAGCCAAGAAATGGTTGAGAAGGCAACAAATTTTTCTCAATACTGCTGCTCCAAACGCTTAACCAGAATGGCCTAGGGAAAAAATACACACACCGTTGTAATCGGGCGAGTTTCTACTTTCAGATGCAATAGGAATTTTTGGGTTAGGTCAATCCGTTCGCGAGATATGGGAGTTTGAAGGCAAGAAATGGTTGAGAATGCAAAAAATTTTTCGCAATTCTGCTGCTCCAAACGCTTAACCAGAATGGCCTAGGGAAAAAATACACACACCGTTGTAATCGGGCGAGGTTCTACTTTCAGATGCAATTGGAATTTGTGGGTTAGGTCAATCCGTTCGCGCGATATGGGAGTTTGAAGCCAAGAAATGGTTGAGAAGGCAAAAAATTTTTCGCAATTCTGCTGCTCCAAACGCTTAACCAGAATGGCCTAGGGAAAAAATACAGATACCGTTGTAATCGGGCGAGTTTCTACTTTCAGATGCAACAGGAATTTTTGGGTTAGGTCAATCCGTTCGCGAGATATGGGAGTTTGAAGCTAAGAAATGGTTGAGAAGACAACAAATCTTTCGCACTTCTGCTGCTCCAAACGCTTAACCAGAATGGCCTAGGGAAAAAATACACATACCGTTGTAATCGGGCGAGTTTCGACTTTCAGATGCAATAGGAATTTTTGGGTTAGGTCAATCCGTTCGCGAGATATGGGAGTTTGAAGCAAAGAAATGGTTGAGAAGGCAAAATATTTTTCGCAATTCTGCTGCTCCAAACGCTTAACCAGAATGGCCTAGGGAAAAAATACACATACCGTTGTAATCGGGCGAGTTTCGACTTTCAGATGCAATAGGAATTTTTGGGTTAGGTCACTCCGTTCGCGAGATATGGGAGTTTGAAGCCAAGAAATGGTTGAGAAGGCAAAAAATTTTTCGCAATTCTGCTGCTCCAAACGCTTAACCAGAATGGCCTAGGGAAAAAATACAGATACCGTTGTAATCGGGCGAGTTTCGACTTTCAGATGCAATAGGAATTTTTGGGCTAGGTCATTCCGTTCGCGAGATATGGGAGTTTGAAGCCAAGAAATGGTTGAGAAGGCAACAAATTTTTCGCAATTCTGCTGCTCCAAACGCTTAACCAGAATGGCCTAGGGAAAAAATACACACACCGTTGTAATCGGGCGAGTTTCTACTTTCAGATGCAATAGGAATTTTTGAGTTAGGTCAATCCGTTCGCGAGATATGGGAGTTTGAAGCCAAGAAATGGTTGAGAAGGCAAAAAATTTTTCGCCATTCTGCTGCTCCAAACGCTTAACCAGAATGGCCTAGGAAAAAATACACATACCGTTGTAATCGGGCGAGTCTCTACTTCCAGACGCTACAGGAATTTTTGGGTTAGGTCAATCCGTTCGCGAGATATGGGAGTTTGAAGCCAAGAAATGGTTGAGAAGGCAAAAAATTTTTCGCAATTCTGCTGCTCCAAACGCTTAACCAGAATGGCCTAGGGAAAAAATACACATACCGTTGTAATCGGGCGAGTTTCGACTTTCAGATGCAATAGGAATTTTTGGGTTAGGTCACTCCGTTCGCGAGATATGGGAGTTTAAAGCCAAGAAATGGTTGAGAAGGCAACAAATTTTTCTCAATACTGCTGCTCCAAACGCTTAACCAGAATGGCCTAGGGAAAAAATACACACACCGTTGTAATCGGGCGAGTTTCTACTTTCAGATGCAATAGGAATTTTTGGGTTAGGTCAATCCGTTCGCGAGATATGGGAGTTTGAAGGCAAGAAATGGTTGAGAATGCAAAAAATTTTTCGCAATTCTGCTGCTCCAAACGCTTAACCAGAATGGCCTAGGGAAAAAATACACACACCGTTGTAATCGGGCGAGGTTCTACTTTCAGATGCAATTGGAATTTGTGGGTTAGGTCAATCCGTTCGCGCGATATGGTAGTTTGAAGCCAAGAAATGGTTGAGAAGGCAAAAAATTTTTCGCAATTCTGCTGCTCCAAACGCTTAACCAGAATGGCCTAGGGAAAAAATACAGATACCGTTGTAATCGGGCGAGTTTCTACTTTCAGATGCAACAGGAATTTTTGGGTTAGGTCAATCCGTTCGCGAGATATGGGAGTTTGAAGCTAAGAAATGGTTGAGAAGACAACAAATCTTTCGCACTTCTGCTGCTCCAAACGCTTAACCAGAATGGCCTAGGGAAAAAATACACATACCGTTGTAATCGGGCGAGTTTCGACTTTCAGACGCAATAGGAATTTTTGGGTTAGGTCAATCCGTTCGCGAGATATGGGAGTTTGAAGCAAAGAAATGGTTGAGAAGGCAAAATATTTTTCGCAATTCTGCTGCTCCAAACGCTTAACCAGAATGGCCTAGGGAAAAAATACACATACCGTTGTAATCGGGCGAGTTTCGACTTTCAGATGCAATAGGAATTTTTGGGTTAGGTCACTCCGTTCGCGAGATATGGGAGTTTAAAGCCAAGAAATGGTTGAGAAGGCAACAAATTTTTCTCAATACTGCTGCTCCAAACGCTTAACCAGAATGGCCTAGGGGAAAAATACACACACCGTTGTAATCGGGCGAGTTTCTACTTTCAGATGCAATAGGAATTTTTGGGTTAGGTCAATCCGTTCGCGAGATATGGGAGTTTGAAGGCAAGAAATGGTTGAGAATGCAAAAAATTTTTCGCAATTCTGCTGCTCCAAACGCTTAACCAGAATGGCCTAGGGAAAAAATACACATACCGTTGTAATCGGGCGAGTTTCTACTTTCAGATGCAACAGGAATTTTTGGGTTAGGTCAATCCGTTCGCGAGATATGGGGGTTTGAAGCCAAGAAATGGTTGAGAAGGCAAAAAATTTTTCGCACTTCTGCTGCTCCAAACGCTTAACCAGAATGGCCTAGGGAAAAAATACAGATACCGTTATAATCGGGCGAGTTTCTACTTTCAGATGCAATAGGAATTTTTGGGTTAGGTCAATCTGTTCGCGAGATATGGGAGTTTGAAGCCAAGAAATGGTTGAGAAGGCAAAAAATTTTTCGCAATTCTGCTGCTCCAAACGCTTAACCAGAATGGCCTAGGGAAAAAATACACATACCGTTGTAATCGGGCGAGTTTCGACTTTCAGATGCAATAGGAATTTTTGGGCTAGGTCATTCCGTTCGCGAGATATGGGAGTTTGAAGCAAAGAAATGGTTGAGAAGGCAAAATATTTTTCGCAATTCTGCTGCTCCAAACGCTTAACCAGAATGGCCTAGGGAAAAAATACACATACCGTTGTAATCGGGCGAGTTTCGACTTTCAGATGCAATAGGAATTTTTGGGTTAGGTCACTCCGTTCGCGAGATATGGGAGTTTAAAGCCAAGAAATGGTTGAGAAGGCAACAAATTTTTCTCAATACTGCTGCTCCAAACGCTTAACCAGAATGGCCTAGGGAAAAAATACACACACCGTTGTAATCGGGCGAGTTTCTACTTTCAGATGCAATAGGAATTTTTGGGTTAGGTCAATCCGTTCGCGAGATATGGGAGTTTGAAGGCAAGAAATGGTTGAGAATGCAAAAAATTTTTCGCAATTCTGCTGCTCCAAACGCTTAACCAGAATGGCCTAGGGAAAAAATACACACACCGTTGTAATCGGGCGAGGTTCTACTTTCAGATGCAATTGGAATTTGTGGGTTAGGTCAATCCGTTCGCGCGATATGGGAGTTTGAAGCCAAGAAATGGTTGAGAAGGCAAAAAATTTTTCGCAATTCTGCTGCTCCAAACGCTTAACCAGAATGGCCTAGGGAAAAAATACAGATACCGTTGTAATCGGGCGAGTTTCTACTTTCAGATGCAACAGGAATTTTTGGGTTAGGTCAATCCGTTCGCGAGATATGGGAGTTTGAAGCTAAGAAATGGTTGAGAAGACAACAAATCTTTCGCACTTCTGCTGCTCCAAACGCTTAACCAGAATGGCCTAGGGAAAAAATACACATACCGTTGTAATCGGGCGAGTTTCGACTTTCAGATGCAATAGGAATTTTTGGGTTAGGTCAATCCGTTCGCGAGATATGGGAGTTTGAAGCAAAGAAATGGTTGAGAAGGCAAAATATTTTTCGCAATTCTGCTGCTCCAAACGCTTAACCAGAATGGCCTAGGGAAAAAATACACATACCGTTGTAATCGGGCGAGTTTCGACTTTCAGATGCAATAGGAATTTTTGGGTTAGGTCACTCCGTTCGCGAGATATGGGAGTTTAAAGCCAAGAAATGGTTGAGAAGGCAACAAATTTTTCTCAATACTGCTGCTCCAAACGCTTAACCAGAATGGCCTAGGGAAAAAATACACACACCGTTGTAATCGGGCGAGTTTCAACTTTCAGATGCAATAGGAATTTTTGGGTTAGGTCAATCCGTTCGCGAGATATGGGAGTTTGAAGGCAAGAAATGGTTGAGAATGCAAAAAATTTTTCGCAATTCTGCTGCTCCAAACGCTTAACCAGAATGGCCTAGGGAAAAAATACACATACCGTTGTAATCGGGCGAGTTTCTACTTTCAGATGCAACAGGAATTTTTGGGTTAGGTCAATCCGTTCGCGAGATATGGGAGTTTGAAGCCAAGAAATGGTTGAGAAGGCAAAAAATTTTTCGCACTTCTGCTGCTCCAAACGCTTAACCAGAATGGCCTAGGGAAAAAATACAGATACCGTTATAATCGGGCGAGTTTCTACTTTCAGATGCAATAGGAATTTTTGGGTTAGGTCAATCTGTTCGCGAGATATGGGAGTTTGAAGCCAAGAAATGGTTGAGAAGGCAAAAAATTTTTCGCAATTCTGCTGCTCCAAACGCTTAACCAGAATGGCCTAGGGAAAAAATACACATACCGTTGTAATCGGGCGAGTTTCGACTTTCAGATGCAATAGGAATTTTTGGGCTAGGTCATTCCGTTCGCGAGATATGGGAGTTTGAAGCCAAGAAATGGTTGAGAAGGCAACAAATTTTTCGCAATTCTGCTGCTCCAAACGCTTAACCAGAATGGCCTAGGGAAAAAATACACACACCGTTGTAATCGGGCGAGTTTCTACTTTCAGATGCAATAGGAATTTTTGAGTTAGGTCAATCCGTTCGCGAGATATGGGAGTTTGAAGCCAAGAAATGGTTGAGAAGGCAAAAAATTTTTCGCCATTCTGCTGCTCCAAACGCTTAACCAGAATGGCCTAGGAAAAAATACACATACCGTTGTAATCGGGCGAGTCTCTACTTCCAGACGCTACAGGAATTTTTGGGTTAGGTCAATCCGTTCGCGAGATATGGGAGTTTGAAGCCAAGAAATGGTTGAGAAGGCAAAAAATTTTTCGCAATTCTGCTGCTCCAAACGCTTAACCAGAATGGCCTAGGGAAAAAATACACATACCGTTGTAATCGGGCGAGTTTCGACTTTCAGATGCAATAGGAATTTTTGGGTTAGGTCACTCCGTTCGCGAGATATGGGAGTTTAAAGCCAAGAAATGGTTGAGAAGGCAACAAATTTTTCTCAATACTGCTGCTCCAAACGCTTAACCAGAATGGCCTAGGGAAAAAATACACACACCGTTGTAATCGGGCGAGTTTCTACTTTCAGATGCAATAGGAATTTTTGGGTTAGGTCAATCCGTTCGCGAGATATGGGAGTTTGAAGGCAAGAAATGGTTGAGAATGCAAAAAATTTTTCGCAATTCTGCTGCTCCAAACGCTTAACCAGAATGGCCTAGGGAAAAAATACACACACCGTTGTAATCGGGCGAGGTTCTACTTTCAGATGCAATTGGAATTTGTGGGTTAGGTCAATCCGTTCGCGCGATATGGGAGTTTGAAGCCAAGAAATGGTTGAGAAGGCAAAAAATTTTTCGCAATTCTGCTGCTCCAAACGCTTAACCAGAGTGGCCTAGGGAAAAAATACAGATACCGTTGTAATCGGGCGAGTTTCTACTTTCAGATGCAACAGGAATTTTTGGGTTAGGTCAATCCGTTCGCGAGATATGGGAGTTTGAAGCTAAGAAATGGTTGAGAAGACAACAAATCTTTCGCACTTCTGCTGCTCCAAACGCTTAACCAGAATGGCCTAGGGAAAAAATACACATACCGTTGTAATCGGGCGAGTTTCGACTTTCAGACGCAATAGGAATTTTTGGGTTAGGTCAATCCGTTCGCGAGATATGGGAGTTTGAAGGCAAGAAATGGTTGAGAATGCAAAAAATTTTTCGCAATTCTGCTGCTCCAAACGCTTAACCAGAATGGCCTAGGGAAAAAATACACACACCGTTGTAATCGGGCGAGGTTCTACTTTCAGATGCAATTGGAATTTGTGGGTTAGGTCAATCCGTTCGCGCGATATGGGAGTTTGAAGCCAAGAAATGGTTGAGAAGGCAAAAAATTTTTCGCAATTCTGCTGCTCCAAACGCTTAACCAGAATGGCCTAGGGAAAAAATACAGATACCGTTGTAATCGGGCGAGTTTCTACTTTCAGATGCAACAGGAATTTTTGGGTTAGGTCAATCCGTTCGCGAGATATGGGAGTTTGAAGCTAAGAAATGGTTGAGAAGACAACAAATCTTTCGCACTTCTGCTGCTCCAAACGCTTAACCAGAATGGCCTAGGGAAAAAATACACATACCGTTGTAATCGGGCGAGTTTCGACTTTCAGATGCAATAGGAATTTTTGGGTTAGGTCAATCCGTTCGCGAGATATGGGAGTTTGAAGCAAAGAAATGGTTGAGAAGGCAAAAAATTTTTCGCACTTCTGCTGCTCCAAACGCTTAACCAGAATGGCCTAGGGAAAAAATACAGATACCGTTATAATCGGGCGAGTTTCTACTTTCAGATGCAATAGGAATTTTTGGGTTAGGTCAATCTGTTCGCGAGATATGGGAGTTTGAAGCCAAGAAATGGTTGAGAAGGCAAAAAATTTTTCGCAATTCTGCTGCTCCAAACGCTTAACCAGAATGGCCTAGGGAAAAAATACACATACCGTTGTAATCGGGCGAGTTTCGACTTTCAGATGCAATAGGAATTTTTGGGCTAGGTCATTCCGTTCGCGAGATATGGGAGTTTGAAGCCAAGAAATGGTTGAGAAGGCAACAAATTTTTCGCAATTCTGCTGCTCCAAACGCTTAACCAGAATGGCCTAGGGAAAAAATACACACACCGTTGTAATCGGGCGAGTTTCTACTTTCAGATGCAATAGGAATTTTTGAGTTAGGTCAATCCGTTCGCGAGATATGGGAGTTTGAAGCCAAGAAATGGTTGAGAAGGCAAAAAATTTTTCGCCATTCTGCTGCTCCAAACGCTTAACCAGAATGGCCTAGGAAAAAATACACATACCGTTGTAATCGGGCGAGTCTCTACTTCCAGACGCTACAGGAATTTTTGGGTTAGGTCAATCCGTTCGCGAGATATGGGAGTTTGAAGCCAAGAAATGGTTGAGAAGGCAAAAAATTTTTCGCAATTCTGCTGCTCCAAACGCTTAACCAGAATGGCCTAGGGAAAAAATACACATACCGTTGTAATCGGGCGAGTTTCTACTTTCAGATGCAATAGGAATTTTTGGGTTAGGTCAATCCGTTCGCGAGATATGGGAGTTTGAAGCCAAGAAATGGTTGAGAAGGCAAAAAATTTTTCGCAATTCTGCTGCTCCAAACGCTTAACCAGAATGGCCTAGGGAAAAAATACGCATACCGTTGTAATCGGGCGAGTCTCTACTTCCAGACGCTACAGGAATTTTTGGGTTAGGTCAATCCGTTCGCGAGATATGGGAGTTTGAAGCTAAGAAATGGTTGAGAAGACAACAAATCTTTCGCACTTCTGCTGCTCCAAACGCTTAACCAGAATGGCCTAGGGAAGAAATACACATACCGTTGTAATCGGGCGAGTTTCGACTTTCAGATGCAATAGGAATTTTTGGGTTAGGTCATTCCGTTCGCGAGATATGGGAGTTTGAAGCCAAGAAATGGTTGAGAAGGCATCAAATTTTTCGCAATTCTGCTGCTCCAAGCGCTTAACCAGAATGGCCTAGGGAAAAAATACACATACCGTTGTAATCGGGCGAGTTTCTACTTTCAGATGCAATAGGAATTTTTGGGTTAGGTCAATCCGTTCGCGAGATATGGGAGTTTGAAGCCAAGAAATGGTTGAGAAGGCAAAAAATTTTTCGCAATTCTGCTGCTCCAAACGCTTAACCAGAATGGCCTAGGGAAAAAATACACATACCGCTGTAATCGGGCGAGGTTCTACTTTCAGATGCAATTGGAATTTTTGGGTTAGGTCAATCCGTTCGCGAGATATGGGAGTTTGAAGCCAAGAAATGGTTGAGAAGGCAAAAAATTTTTCGCAATTCTGCTGCTCCAAACGCTTAACCAGAATGGCCTAGGGAAAAAATACACATACCGTTGTAATCGGGCGAGTTTCGACTTTCAGATGCAATAGGAATTTTTGGGTTAGGTCAATCCGTTCGCGAGATATGGGAGTTAGAAGGCAAGAAATGGTTGAGAATGCAAAAAATTTTTCGCAATTCTGCTGCTCCAAACGCTTAACCAGAATGGCCTAGGGAAAAAATACACATACCGTTGTAATCGGGCGAGTTTCTACTTTCAGATGCAACAGGAATTTTTGGTTTAGGTCAATCCGTTCGCGAGATATGGGAGTTTGAAGCCAAGAAATGGTTGAGAAGGCAAAAAATTTTTCGCACTTCTGCTGCTCCAAACGCTTAACCAGAATGGCCTAGGGAAAAAATACAGATACCGTTATAATCGGGCGAGTTTCTACTTTCAGATGCAATAGGAATTTTTGGGTTAGGTCAATCTGTTCGCGAGATATGGGAGTTTGAAGCCAAGAAATGGTTGAGAAGGCAAAAAATTTTTCGCAATTCTGCTGCTCCAAACGCTTAACCAGAATGGCCTAGGGAAAAAATACACATACCGTTGTAATCGGGCGAGTTTCGACTTTCAGATGCAATAGGAATTTTTGGGCTAGGTCATTCCGTTCGCGAGATATGGGAGTTTGAAGCCAAGAAATGGTTGAGAAGGCAACAAATTTTTCGCAATTCTGCTGCTCCAAACGCTTAACCAGAATGGCCTAGGGAAAAAATACACACACCGTTGTAATCGGGCGAGTTTCTACTTTCAGATGCAATAGGAATTTTTGAGTTAGGTCAATCCGTTCGCGAGATATGGGAGTTTGAAGCCAAGAAATGGTTGAGAAGGCAAAAAATTTTTCGCCATTCTGCTGCTCCAAACGCTTAACCAGAATGGCCTAGGAAAAAATACACATACCGTTGTAATCGGGCGAGTCTCTACTTCCAGACGCTACAGGAATTTTTGGGTTAGGTCAATCCGTTCGCGAGATATGGGAGTTTGAAGCCAAGAAATGGTTGAGAAGGCAAAAAATTTTTCGCAATTCTGCTGCTCCAAACGCTTAACCAGAATGGCCTAGGGAAAAAATACACATACCGCTGTAATCGGGCGAGGTTCTACTTTCAGATGCAATTGGAATTTTTGGGTTAGGTCAATCCGTTCGCGAGATATGGGAGTTTGAAGCCAAGAAATGGTTGAGAAGGCAAGAAATTTTTCGCAATTCTGCTGCTCCAAACGCTTAACCAGAATGGCCTAGGGAAAAAATACACATACCGTTGTAATCGGGCGAGTTTCTACTTTCAGATGCAATAGGAATTTTTGGGTTAGGTCAGTCCGTTCGCGAGATATGGGAGTTTGAAGCCAAGAAATGGTTGAGAAGGCAAAAAATTTTTCGCAATTCTGCTGCTCCAAACGCTTAACCAGAATGGCCTAGGGAAAAAATACGCATACCGTTGTAATCGGGCGAGTCTCTACTTCCAGACGCTACAGGAATTTTTGGGTTAGGTCAATCCGTTCGCGAGATATGGGAGTTTGAAGCTAAGAAATGGTTGAGAAGACAACAAATCTTTCGCACTTCTGCTGCTCCAAACGCTTAACCAGAATGGCCTAGGGAAGAAATACACATACCGTTGTAATCGGGCGAGTTTCGACTTTCAGATGCAATAGGAATTTTTGGGTTAGGTCATTCCGTTCGCGAGATATGGGAGTTTGAAGCCAAGAAATGGTTGAGAAGGCATCAAATTTTTCGCAATTCTGCTGCTCCAAGCGCTTAACCAGAATGGCCTAGGGATAAAATACACATACCGTTGTAATCGGGCGAGTTTCTACTTTCAGATGCAATAGGAATTTTTGGGTTAGGTCAATCCGTTCGCGAGATATGGGAGTTTGAAGCCAAGAAATGGTTGAGAATGCAAAAAATTTTTCGCAATTCTGCTGCTCCAAACGCTTAACCAGAATGGCCTAGGGAAAAAATACACATACCGTTGTAATCGGGCGAGTTTCTACTTTCAGATGCAATAGGAATTTTTGGGTTAGGTCAATCCGTTCGCGAGATATGGGAGTTTGAAGCCAAGAAATGGTTGAGAAGGCAAAAAATTTTTCGCAATTCTGCTGCTCCAAACGCTTAACCAGAATGGCCTAGGGAAGAAATACACATACCGTTGTAATCGGGCGAGTTTCGACTTTCAGATGCAATAGGAATTTTTGGGTTAGGTCATTCCGTTCGCGAGATATGGGAGTTTGAAGCCAAGAAATGGTTGAGAAGGCATCAAATTTTTCGCAATTCTGCTGCTCCAAACGCTTAACCAGAATGGCCTAGGGAAAAAATACACATACCGTTGTAATCGGGCGAGTCTCTACTTCCAGACGCTACAGGAATTTTTGGGTTAGGTCAATCCGTTCGCGAGATATGGGAGTTTGAAGCTAAGAAATGGTTGAGAAGACAACAAATCTTTCGCACTTCTGCTGCTCCAAACGCTTAACCAGAATGGCCTAGGGAAGAAATACACATACCGTTGTAATCGGGCGAGTTTCGACTTTCAGATGCAATAGGAATTTTTGGGTTAGGTCATTCCGTTCGCGAGATATGGGAGTTTGAAGCCAAGAAATGGTTGAGAAGGCATCAAATTTTTCGCAATTCTGCTGCTCCAAGCGCTTAACCAGAATGGCCTAGGGATAAAATACACATACCGTTGTAATCGGGCGAGTTTCTACTTTCAGATGCAATAGGAATTTTTGGGTTAGGTCAATCCGTTCGCGAGATATGGGAGTTTGAAGCCAAGAAATGGTTGAGAAGGCAAAAAATTTTTCGCAATTCTGCTGCTCCAAACGCTTAACCAGAATGGCCTAGGGAAAAAATACACATACCGCTGTAATCGGGCGAGGTTCTACTTTCAGATGCAATTGGAATTTTTGGGTTAGGTCAATCCGTTCGCGAGATATGGGAGTTTGAAGCCAAGAAATGGTTGAGAAGGCAAAAAATTTTTCGCAATTCTGCTGCTCCAAACGCTTAACCAGAATGGCCTAGGGAAAAAATACGCATACCGTTGTAATCGGGCGAGTTTCTACTTTCAGATGCAATAGGAATTTTTGGGTTAGGTCAATCCGTTCGCGAGATATGGGAGTTTGAAGCCAAGAAATGGTTGAGAATGCAAAAAATTTTTCGCAATTCTGCTGCTCCAAACGCTTAACCAGAATGGCCTAGGGAAAAAATACACATACCGTTGTAATCGGGCGAGTTTCTACTTTCAGATGCAACAGGAATTTTTGGGTTAGGTCAATCCGTTCGCGAGATATGGGAGTTTGAAGCCAAGAAATGGTTGAGAAGGCAAAAAATTTTTCGCAATTCTGCTGCTCCAAACGCTTAACCAGAATGGCCTAGGGAAAAAATACAGATACCGCTGTAATCGGGCGAGGTTCTACTTTCAGATGCAACAGGAATTTTTGGGTTAGGTCAATCCGTTCGCGAGATATGGGAGTTTGAAGCTAAGAAATGGTTGAGAAGACAACAAATCTTTCGCACTTCTGCTGCTCCAAACGCTTAACCAGAATGGCCTAGGGAAGAAATACACATACCGTTGTAATCGGGCGAGTTTCGACTTTCAGATGCAATAGGAATTTTTGGGTTAGGTCATTCCGTTCGCGAGATATGGGAGTTTGAAGCCAAGAAATGGTTGAGAAGGCATCAAATTTTTCGCAATTCTGCTGCTCCAAACGCTTAACCAGAATGGCCTAGGGAAAAAATACACATACCGTTGTAATCGGGCGAGTTTCTACTTTCAGATGCAATAGGAATTTTTGGGTTAGGTCAATCCGTTCGCGAGATATGGGAGTTTGAAGCCAAGAAATGGTTGAGAATGCAAAAAATTTTTCGCAATTCTGCTGCTCCAAACGCTTAACCAGAATGGCCTAGGGAAAAAATACACATACCGTTGTAATCGGGCGAGTTTCTACTTTCAGATGCAACAGGAATTTTTGGGTTAGGTCAATCCGTTCGCGAGATATGGGAGATTGAAGCCAAGAAATGGTTGAGAAGGCAAAAAATTTTTCGCAATTCTGCTGCTCCAAACGCTTAACCAGAATGGCCTAGGGAAAAAATACAGATACCGCTGTAATCGGGCGAGGTTCTACTTTCAGATGCAATTGAAATTTGTGGGTTAGGTCAATCCGTTCGCGAGATATGGGAGTTTGAAGCCAAGAAATGGTTGAGAAGGCAAAAAATTTTTCGCAATTCTGCTGCTCCAAACGCTTAACCAGAATGGCCTAGGGAAAAAATACAGATACCGTTGTAATCGGGCGAGTTTCTACTTTCAGATGCAACAGGAATTTTTGGGTTAGGTCAATCCGTTCGCGAGATATGGGAGTTTGAAGCTAAGAAATGGTTGAGAAGACAACAAATCTTTCGCACTTCTGCTGCTCCAAACGCTTAACCAGAATGGCCTAGGGAAAAAATACACATACCGTTGTAATCGGGCGAGTTTCGACTTTCAGATGCAATAGGAATTTTTGGGTTAGGTCAATCCGTTCGCGAGATATGGGAGTTTGAAGCAAAGAAATGGTTGAGAAGGCAAAAAATTTTTCGCAATTCTGCTGCTCCAAACGCTTAACCAGAATGGCCTAGGGAAAAAATACACATACCGTTGTAATCGGGCGAGTTTCGACTTTCAGATGCAATAGGAATTTTTGGGTTAGGTCACTCCGTTCGCGAGATATGGGAGTTTAAAGCCAAGAAATGGTTGAGAAGGCAACAAATTTTTCTCAATACTGCTGCTCCAAACGCTTAACCAGAATGGCCTAGGGAAAAAATACACATACCGTTGTAATCGGGCGAGTTTCTACTTTCAGATGCAATAGGAATTTTTGGGTTAGGTCAATCCGTTCGCGAGATATGGGAGTTTGAAGCCAAGAAATGGTTGAGAATGCAAAAAATTTTTCGCAATTCTGCTGCTCCAAACGCTTAACCAGAATGGCCTAGGGAAAAAATACACATACCGTTGTAATCGGGCGAGTTTCTACTTTCAGATGCAACAGGAATTTTTGGGTTAGGTCAATCCGTTCGCGAGATATGGGAGTTTGAAGCCAAGAAATGGTTGAGAAGGCAAAAAATTTTTCGCACTTCTGCTGCTCCAAACGCTTAACCAGAATGGCCTAGGGAAAAAATACAGATACCGTTGTAATCGGGCGAGTTTCTACTTTCAGATGCAGTAGGAATTTTTGGGTTAGGTCAATCCGTTCGCGAGATATGGGAGTTTGAAGCTAAGAAATGGTTGAGAAGACAACAAATCTTTCGCACTTCTGCTGCTCCAAAAGCTTAACCAGAATGGCCTAGGGAAGAAATACACATACCGTTGTAATCGGGCGAGTTTCGACTTTCAGATGCAATAGGAATTTTTGGGCTAGGTCATTCCGTTCGCGAGATATGGGAGTTTGAAGCCAAGAAATGGTTGAGAAGGCAAAAAATTTTTCGCAATTCTGCTGCTCCAAACGCTTAACCAGAATGGCCTAGGGAAAAAATACACACACCGTTGTAATCGGGCGAGTTTCTACTTTCAGATGCAATAGGAATTTTTGAGTTACGTCAATCCGTTCGCGAGATATGGGAGTTTGAAGCCAAGAAATGGTTGAGAAGGCAAAAAATTTTTCGCCATTCTGCTGCTCCAAACGCTTAACCAGAGTGGCCTAGGAAAAAATACACATACCGTTGTAATCGGGCGAGTCTCTACTTCCAGACGCTACAGGAATTTTTGGGTTAGGTCAATCCGTTCGCGAGATATGGGAGTTTGAAGCCAAGAAATGGTTGAGAAGGCAAAAAATTTTTCGCAATTCTGCTGCTCCAAACGCTTAACCAGAATGGCCTAGGGAAAAAATACACATACCGCTGTAATCGGGCGAGGTTCTACTTTCAGATGCAATTGGAATTTTTGGGTTAGGTCAATCCGTTCGCGAGATATGGGAGTTGAAGCCAAGAAATGGTTGAGAAGGCAAGAAATTTTTCGCAATTCTGCTGCTCCAAACGCTTAACCAGAATGGCCTAGGGAAAAAATACACATACCGTTGTAATCGGGCGAGTTTCTACTTTCAGATGCAATAGGAATTTTTGGGTTAGGTCAATCCGTTCGCGAGATATGGGAGTTTGAAGCCAAGAAATGGTTGAGAAGGCAAAAAATTTTCGCAATTCTGCTGCTCCAAACGCTTAACCAGAATGGACTAGGGAAAAAATACGCATACCGTTGTAATCGGGCGAGTCTCTACTTCCAGACGCTACAGGAATTTTTGGGTTAGGACAATCCGTTCGCGAGATATGGGAGTTTGAAGCTAAGAAATGGTTGAGAAGACAACAAATCTTTCGCACTTCTGCTGCTCCAAACGCTTAACCAGAATGGCCTAGGGAAGAAATACACATACCGTTGTAATCGGGCGAGTTTCGACTTTCAGATGCAATAGGAATTTTTGGGTTAGGTCATTCCGTTCGCGAGATATGGGAGTTTGAAGCCAAGAAATGGTTGAGAAGGCATCAAATTTTTCGCAATTCTGCTGCTCCAAGCGCTTAACCAGAATGGCCTAGGGAAAAAATACACATACCGTTGTAATCGGGCGAGTTTCTACTTTCAGATGCAATAGGAATTTTTGGGTTAGGTCAATCCGTTCGCGAGATATGGGAGTTGGAAGCCAAGAAATGGTTGAGAAGGCAAAAAATTTTTCGCAATTCTGCCGCTCCAAACGCTTAACCAGAATGGCCTAGGGAAAAAATACACATACCGCTGTAATCGGGCGAGGTTCTACTTTCAGATGCAATTGGAATTTTTGGGTTAGGTCAATCCGTTCGCGAGATATGGGAGTTTGAAGCCAAGAAATGGTTGAGAAGGCAAAAAATTTTTCGCAATTCTGCTGCTCCAAACGCTTAACCAGAATGGCCTAGGGAAAAAATACACATACCGTTGTAATCGGGCGAGTTTCTACTTTCAGATGCAATAGGAATTTTTGGGTTAGGTCAATCCGTTCGCGAGATATGGGAGTTTGAAGCCAAGAAATGGTTGAGAATGCAAAAAATTTTTCGCAATTCTGCTGCTCCAAACGCTTAACCAGAATGGCCTAGGGAAAAAATACACATACCGTTGTAATCGGGCGAGTTTCTACTTTCAGATGCAACAGGAATTTTTGGGTTAGGTCAATCCGTTCGCGAGATATGGGAGTTTGAAGCCAAGAAATGGTTGAGAAGGCAAAAAATTTTTCGCAATTCTGCTGCTCCAAACGCTTAACCAGAATGGACTAGGGAAAAAATACAGATGCCGCTGTAATCGGGCGAGGTTCTACTTTCAGATGCAATTGGAATTTGTGGGTTAGGTCAATCCGTTCGCGAGATATGGGAGTTTGAAGCCAAGAAATGGTTGAGAAGGCAACAAATTTTTCGCAATTCTGCTGCTCCAAACGCTTAACCAGAATGGCCTAGGGAAAAAATACAGATACCGTTGTAATCGGGCGAGTTTCTACTTTCAGATGCAACAGGAATTTTTGGGTTAGGTCAATCCGTTCGCGAGATATGGGAGTTTGAAGCTAAGAAATGGTTGAGAAGACAACAAATCTTTCGCACTTCTGCTGCTCCAAACGCTTAACCAGAATGGCCTAGGGAAAAAATACACATACCGTTGTAATCGGGCGAGTTTCGACTTTCAGATGCAATAGGAATTTTTGGGTTAGGTCAATCCGTTCGCGAGATATGGGAGTTTGAAGCAAAGAAATGGTTGAGAAGGCAAAAAATTTTTCGCAATTCTGCTGCTCCAAACGCTTAACCAGAATGGCCTAGGGAAAAAATACACATACCGTTGTAATCGGGCGAGTTTCGACTTTCAGATGCAATAGGAATTTTTGGGTTAGGTCACTCCGTTCGCGAGATATGGGAGTTTAAAGCCAAGAAATGGTTGAGAAGGCAACAAATTTTTCTCAATACTGCTGCTCCAAACGCTTAACCAGAATGGCCTAGGGAAAAAATACACATACCGTTGTAATCGGGCGAGTTTCTACTTTCAGATGCAATAGGAATTTTTGGGTTAGGTCAATCCGTTCGCGAGATATGGGAGTTTGAAGCCAAGAAATGGTTGAGAATGCAAAAATTTTTCGCAATTCTGCTGCTCCAAACGCTTAACCAGAATGGCCTAGGGAAAAAATACACATACCGTTGTAATCGGGCGAGTTTCTACTTTCAGATGCAACAGGAATTTTTGGGTTAGGTCAATCCGTTCGCGAGATATGGGAGTTTGAAGCCAAGAAATGGTTGAGAAGGCAAAAAATTTTTCGCACTTCTGCTGCTCCAAACGCTTAACCAGAATGGCCTAGGGAAAAAATACAGATACCGTTATAATCGGGCGAGTTTCTACTTTCAGATGCAATAGGAATTTTTGGGTTAGGTCAATCTGTTCGCGAGATATGGGAGTTTGAAGCCAAGAAATGGTTGAGAAGGCAAAAAATTTTTCGCAATTCTGCTGCTCCAAACGCTTAACCAGAATGGCCTAGGGAAAAAATACACATACCGTTGTAATCGGGCGAGTTTCTACTATCAGATGCAATAGGAATTTTTGGGTTAGGTCAATCCGTTCGCGAGATATGGGAGTTTGAAGCCAAGAAATGGTTGAGAAGGCAACATATTTTTCGCAATTCTGCTGCTCCAAACGCTTAACCAGAATGGCCTAGGGAAAAAATACACATACCGTTGTAATCGGGCGAGTTTCTACTTTCAGATGCAACAGGAATTTTTGGGTTAGGTCAATCCGTTCGCGAGATATGGGAGTTTGAAGCCAAGAAATGGTTGAGAAGGCAAAAAATTTTTGGCAATTCTGCTGCTCCAAACGCTTAACCAGAATGGCCTAGGGAAAAAATACCCATACCGTTGTAATCGGGCGAGTTTCTACTTTCAGATGCAACAGGAATTTTTGTGTTAGGTCAATCCGTTCGCGAGATATGGGAGTTCGAAGCCAAGAAATGGTTGAGAAGGCAAAAAATTTTTCGCAATTCTGCTGCTCCAAACGCTTAACCAGAATGGCCTAGGGAAAAAATACACATACCGTTGTAATCGGGAGAGTTTCTAGTTTCAGATGCAATAGGAATTTTTGGGTTAGGTCAATCCGTTCGCGAGATATGGGAGTTTGAAGCTAAGAAATGGTTGAGAAGGCAAAAAATTTTTCGCAATTCTGATGCTCCAAACGCTTAAACAGAATGGCCTAGGGAAGAAATACAGATACCGTTATAATCGGGCGAGTTTCTACTTTCAGATGCAATAGGAATTTTTGGGTTAGGTCAATCCGTTCGCGAGATATGGGAGTTTGAAGCCAAGAAATGGTTGAGAAGGCAAAAAATTTTTCGCAATTCTGCTGCTCCAAACGCTTAACCAGAATGGCCTAGGGAAAAAATACACATACCGCTGTAATCGGGCGAGGTTCTACTTTCAGATGCAATAGGAATTTTTGGGTTAGGCCAATCCGTTCGCGAGATATGGGAGTTTGAAGCCAAGAAATGGTTGAGAAGGCAAAAAATTTTTCGCATTTCTGCTGATCCAAACGCTTAACCAGAATGGTCTAGGGAAACAATACACATACCGTTGTAATCGGGCGAGTTTCTACTTTCAGATGCAATAGGAATTTTTGGGTTAGGTCAACCCGTTCGCGAGATATGGGAGTTTGAAGCCAAGAAATGGTTGAGAAGGCAAAAAATTTTTCGCAATTCTGCTGCACCAAACGCTTAAACAGAATGGCCTAGGGAAAAAATACAGATACCGTTGTAATCGGGCGAGTTTCTACTTTCAGATGCAACAGGAATTTTTGGGTTAGGTCAATCCGTTCGCGAGATATGGGAGTTTGAAGCTAAGAAATGGTTGAGAAGACAACAAATCTTTCGCACTTCTGCTGCTCCAAACGCTTAACCAGAATGGCCTAGGGAAAAAATACACATACCGTTGTAATCGGGCGAGTTTCGACTTTCAGATGCAATAGGAATTTTTGGGTTAGGTCAATCCGTTCGCGAGATATGGGAGTTTGAAGCCAAGAAATGGTTGAGAAGGCAACAAATTTTTCGCAATTCTGCTGCTCCAAACGCTTAACCAGAATGGCCTAGGGAAAAAATGCACATACCGCTGTAATCGGGCGAGGTTCTACTTTCAGATGCAATTGGAATTTGTGGGTTAGGTCAATCCGTTCGCGAGATATGGGAGTTTGAAGCCAAGACATGGTCGAGAAGGCAAAAAATTTTTCGCAATTCTGCTGCTCCAAACGCTTAAACAGAATGACCTAGGGAAAAAATACAGATACCGTTGTAATCGGGCGAGTTTCTACTTTCAGATGCAACAGGAATTTTTGGGTTAGGTCAATCCGTTCGCGAGATATGGGAGTTTGAAGCTAAGAAATGGTTGAGAAGACAACAAATCTTTCGCACTTCTGCTGCTCCAAACGCTTAACCAGAATGGCCTAGGGAAAAAATACACATACCGTTGTAATCGGGCGAGTTTCGACTTTCAGATGCAAGAGGAATTTTTGGGTTAGGTCAATCCGTTCGCGAGATATGGGAGTTTGAAGCCAAGGAATGGTTGAGAAGCCAACATATTTTTCGCAATTCTGCTGCTCCAAACGCTTAACCAGAATGGCCTAGGGAAAAAATACACATACCGTTGTAATCGGGCGAGTTTCTACTTTCAGATGCAATAGGAATTTTTGGGTTAGGTCAATCCGTTCGCGAGATATGGGAGTTTGAAGCCAAGAAATGGTTGAGAAAGCAAAAATTTTTTCGCAATTCTGCTGCTCCAAACGCTTAACCAGAATGGCCTAGGGAAAAAATACACATACCGTTGTAATCGGGCAGGTCTCTACTTCCAGACGCTACAGGAATTTTTGGGTTAGGTCAATCCGTTCGCGAGATATGGGAGTTTGAAGCCAAGAAATGGTTGAGAAGGCAAAAAATTTTTCGCAATTCTGCTGCTCCAAACGCTTAACCAGAATGGCCTAGGGAAAAAATACACATACCGCTGTAATCGGGCGAGGTTCTACTTTCAGATGCAATTGGTATTTTTGGGTTAGGTCAATCCGTTCGCGAGATATGGGAGTTTGAAGCCAAGAAATGGTTGAGAAGGCAAAAAATTTTTCGCAATTCTGCTGCTCCAAACGCTTAACCAGAATGGCCTAGGGAATAAATACACATACCGTTGTAATCGGGCGAGTTTCTACTTTCAGATGCAATAGGAATTTTTGGGTTAGGTCAATCCGTTCGCGAGATATGGGAGTTTGAAGCCAAGAAATGGTTGAGAAGGCAAAAAATTTTTCGCAATTCTGCTGCTCCAAACGCTTAACCAGAATGGCCTAGGGAAAAAATACACATACCGTTGTAATCGTGCGAGTCTCTACTTCCAGACGCTACAGGAATTTTTGGGTTAGGTCAATCCGTTCGCGAGATATGGGAGTTTGAAGCCAAGAAATGGTTGAGAAGGCAAAAAATTTTTCGCAATTCTGCTGCTCCAAACGCTTAACCAGAATGGCCTAGGGAAAAAATACACATACCGCTGTAATCGGGCGAGGTTCTACTTTCAGATGCAATAGGAATTTTTGGGTTAGGTCAATCCGTTCGCGAGATATGGGAGTTTGAAGCCAAGAAATGGTTGAGAAGGCAAAAAATTTTTCGCAATTCTGCTGCTCCAAACGCTTAACCAGAATGGCCTAGGGAAAAAATACACATACCGTTGTAATCGGGGGAGTCTCTACTTCCAGACGCTACAGGAATTTTTGGGTTAGGTCAATACGTTCGCGAGATATGGGAGTTTGAAGTCAAGAAATGGTTGAGGAGGCAAAAAACTTTTCGCAATTCTGCTGCTCCAAACGCTTAACCAGAATGGCCTAGGGGAAAAATACACATACCGTTGTAATCGGGCGAGTTTCTACTTTCAGATGCAATAGGAATTTTTGGGTTAGGCCAATCCGTTCGCGAGAAATGGGAGTTTGAAGCCAAGAAATGGTTGAGAAGGCAAAAAATTTTTCGCATTTCTGCTGATCCAAACGCTTAACCAGAATGGTCTAGGGAAACAATACACATACCGTTGTAATCGGGCGAGTTTCTACTTTCAGATGCAATAGGAATTTTTGGGTTAGGTCAACCCGTTCGCGAGATATGGGAGTTTGAAGCCAAGAAATGGTTGAGAAGGCAAAAAATTTTTCGCAATTCTGCTGCACCAAACGCTTAAACAGAATGGCCTAGGGAAAAAATACAGATACCGTTGAAATCGGGCGAGTTTCTACTTTCAGATGCAACAGGAATTTTTGGGTTAGGTCAATCCGTTCGCGAGATATGGGAGTTTGAAGCTAAGAAATGGTTGAGAAGACAACAAATCTTTCGCACTTCTGCTGATCCAAACGCTTAACCAGAATGGCCTAGGGAAAAAATACACATACCGTTGTAATCGGGCGAGTTTCGACTTTCAGATGCAATAGGAATTTTTGGGTTAGGTCAATCCGTTCGCGAGATATGGGAGTTTGAAGCCAAGAAATGGTTGAGAAGGCAACAAATTTTTTGCAATTCTGCTGCTCCAAACGCTTAACCAGAATGGCCTAGGGAAAAAATACACATACCGTTGTAATCGTGCGAGTCTCTACTTCCAGACGCTACAGGAATTTTTGGGTTAGGTCAATCCGTTCGCGAGATATGGGAGTTTGAAGCCAAGAAATGGTTGAGAAGGCAAAAAATTTTTCGCAATTCTGCTGCTCCAAACGCTTAACCAGAATGGCCTAGGGAAAAAATACACATACCGCTGTAATCGGGCGAGGTTCTACTTTCAGATGCAATAGGAATTTTTGGGTTAGGTCAATCCGTTCGCGAGATATGGGAGTTTGAAGCCAAGAAATGGTTGAGAAGGCAAAAAATTTTTCGCAATTCTGCTGCTCCAAACGCTTAACCAGAATGGCCTAGGGAAAAAATACACATACCGTTGTAATCGGGGGAGTCTCTACTTCCAGACGCTACAGGAATTTTTGGGTTAGGTCAATACGTTCGCGAGATATGGGAGTTTGAAGTCAAGAAATGGTTGAGGAGGCAAAAAATTTTTCGCAATTCTGCTGCTCCAAACGCTTAACCAGAATGGCCTAGGGGAAAAATACACATACCGTTGTAATCGGGCGAGTTTCTACTTTCAGATGCAATAGGAATTTTTGGGTTAGGCCAATCCGTTCGCGAGAAATGGGAGTTTGAAGCCAAGAAATGGTTGAGAAGGCAAAAAATTTTTCGCATTTCTGCTGATCCAAACGCTTAACCAGAATGGTCTAGGGAAACAATACACATACCGTTGTAATCGGGCGAGTTTCTACTTTCAGATGCAATAGGAATTTTTGGGTTAGGTCAGCCCGTTCGCGAGATATGGGAGTTTGAAGCCAAGAAATGGTTGAGAAGGCAAAAAATTTTTCGCAATTCTGCTGCACCAAACGCTTAAACAGAATGGCCTAGGGAAAAAATACAGATACCGTTGTAATCGGGCGAGTTTCTACTTTCAGATGCAACAGGAATTTTTGGGTTAGGTCAATCCGTTCGCGAGATACGGGAGTTTGAAGCTAAGAAATGGTTGAGAAGACAACAAATCTTTCGCACTTCTGCTGCTCCAAACGCTTAACCAGAATGGCCTAGGGAAAAAATACACATACCGTTGTAATCGGGCGAGTTTCGACTTTCAGATGCAATAGGAATTTTTGGGTTAGGTCAATCCGTTCGCGAGATATGGGAGTTTGAAGCCAAGAAATGGTTGAGAAGGCAACAAATTTTTCGCAATTCTGCTGCTCCAAACGCTTAACCAGAATGGCCTAGGGAAAAAATGCACATACCGCTGTAATCGGGCGAGGTTCTACTTTCAGATGCAATTGGAATTTGTGGGTTAGGTCAATCCGTTCGCGAGATATGGGAGTTTGAAGCCAAGACATGGTCGAGAAGGCAAAAAATTTTTCGCAATTCTGCTGCTCCAAACGCTTAAACAGAATGACCTAGGGAAAAAATACAGATACCGTTGTAATCGGGCGAGTTTCTACTTTCAGATGCAACAGGAATTTTTGGGTTAGGTCAATCCGTTCGCGAGATATGGGAGTTTGAAGCTAAGAAATGGTTGAGAAGACAACAAATCTTTCGCACTTCTGCTGCTCCAAACGCTTAACCAGAATGGCCTAGGGAAAAAATACACATACCGTTGTAATCGGGCGAGTTTCGACTTTCAGATGCAATAGGAATTTTTGGGTTAGGTCAATCCGTTCGCGAGATATGGGAGTTTGAAGCCAAGAAATGGTTGAGAAGGCAACAAATTTTTCGCAATTCTGCTGCTCCAAACGCTTAACCAGAATGGCCTAGGGAAAAAATGCACATACCGCTGTAATCGGGCGAGGTTCTACTTTCAGATGCAATTGGAATTTGTGGGTTAGGTCAATCCGTTCGCGAGATATGGGAGTTTGAAGCCAAGACATGGTCGAGAAGGCAAAAAATTTTTCGCAATTCTGCTGCTCCAAACGCTTAAACAGAATGACCTAGGGAAAAAATACAGATACCGTTGTAATCGGGCGAGTTTCTACTTTCAGATGCAACAGGAATTTTTGGGTTAGGTCAATCCGTTCGCGAGATATGGGAGTTTGAAGCTAAGAAATGGTTGAGAAGACAACAAATCTTTCGCACTTCTGCTGCTCCAAACGCTTAACCAGAATGGCCTAGGGAAAAAATACACATACCGTTGTAATCGGGCGAGTTTCGACTTTCAGATGCAAGAGGAATTTTTGGGTTAGGTCAATCCGTTCGCGAGATATGGGAGTTTGAAGCCAAGGAATGGTTGAGAAGCCAACATATTTTTCGCAATTCTGCTGCTCCAAACGCTTAACCAGAATGGCCTAGGGAAAAAATACACATACCGTTGTAATCGGGCGAGTTTCTACTTTCAGATGCAATAGGAATTTTTGGGTTAGGTCAATCCGTTCGCGAGATATGGGAGTTTGAAGCCAAGAAATGGTTGAGAAAGCAAAAAATTTTTCGCAATTCTGCTGCTCCAAACGCTTAACCAGAATGGCCTAGGGAAAAAATACACATACCGTTGTAATCGGGCGAGTCTCTACTTCCAGACGCTACAGGAATTTTTGGGTTAGGTCAATCCGTTCGCGAGATATGGGAGTTTGAAGCCAAGAAATGGTTGAGAAGGCAAAAAATTTTTCGCAATTCTGCTGCTCCAAACGCTTAACCAGAATGGCCTAGGGAAAAAATACACATACCGCTGTAATCGGGCGAGGTTCTACTTTCAGATGCAATTGGTATTTTTGGGTTAGGTCAATCCGTTCGCGAGATATGGGAGTTTGAAGCCAAGAAATGGTTGAGAAGGCAAAAAATTTTTCGCAATTCTGCTGCTCCAAACGCTTAACCAGAATGGCCTAGGGAATAAATACACATACCGTTGTAATCGGGCGAGTTTCTACTTTCAGATGCAATAGGAATTTTTGGGTTAGGTCAATCCGTTCGCGAGATATGGGAGTTTGAAGCCAAGAAATGGTTGAGAAGGCAAAAAATTTTTCGCAATTCTGCTGCTCCAAACGCTTAACCAGAATGGCCTAGGGAAAAAATACACATACCGTTGTAATCGTGCGAGTCTCTACTTCCAGACGCTACAGGAATTTTTGGGTTAGGTCAATCCGTTCGCGAGATATGGGAGTTTGAAGCCAAGAAATGGTTGAGAAGGCAAAAAATTTTTCGCAATTCGGCTGCTCCAAACGCTTAACCAGAATGGCCTAGGGAAAAAATACACATACCGCTGTAATCGGGCGAGGTTCTACTTTCAGATGCAATAGGAATTTTTGGGTTAGGTCAATCCGTTCGCGAGATATGGGAGTTTGAAGCCAAGAAATGGTTGAGAAGGCAAAAAATTTTTCGCAATTCTGCTGCTCCAAACGCTTAACCAGAATGGCCTAGGGAAAAAATACACATACCGTTGTAATCGGGGGAGTCTCTACTTCCAGACGCTACAGGAATTTTTGGGTTAGGTCAATACGTTCGCGAGATATGGGAGTTTGAAGTCAAGAAATGGTTGAGGAGGCAAAAAATTTTTCGCAATTCTGCTGCTCCAAACGCTTAACCAGAATGGCCTAGGGGAAAAATACACATACCGTTGTAATCGGGCGAGTTTCTACTTTCAGATGCAATAGGAATTTTTGGGTTAGGCCAATCCGTTCGCGAGAAATGGGAGTTTGAAGCCAAGAAATGGTTGAGGAGGCAAAAAATTTTTCGCATTTCTGCTGATCCAAACGCTTAACCAGAATGGTCTAGGGAAACAATACACATACCGTTGTAATCGGGCGAGTTTCTACTTTCAGATGCAATAGGAATTTTTGGGTTAGGTCAACCCGTTCGCGAGATATGGGAGTTTGAAGCCAAGAAATGGTTGAGAAGGCAAAAAATTTTTCGCAATTCTGCTGCACCAAACGCTTAAACAGAATGGCCTAGGGAAAAAATACAGATACCGTTGTAATCGGGCGAGTTTCTACTTTCAGATGCAACAGGAATTTTTGGGTTAGGTCAATCCGTTCGCGAGATATGGGAGTTTGAAGCTAAGAAATGGTTGAGAAGACAACAAATCTTTCGCACTTCTGCTGATCCAAACGCTTAACCAGAATGGCCTAGGGAAAAAATACACATACCGTTGTAATCGGGCGAGTTTCGACTTTCAGATGCAATAGGAATTTTTGGGTTAGGTCAATCCGTTCGCGAGATATGGGAGTTTGAAGCCAAGAAATGGTTGAGAAGGCAACAAATTTTTTGCAATTCTGCTGCTCCAAACGCTTAACCAGAATGGCCTAGGGAAAAAATACACATACCGTTGTAATCGTGCGAGTCTCTACTTCCAGACGCTACAGGAATTTTTGGGTTAGGTCAATCCGTTCGCGAGATATGGGAGTTTGAAGCCAAGAAATGGTTGAGAAGGCAAAAAATTTTTCGCAATTCTGCTGCTCCAAACGCTTAACCAGAATGGCCTAGGGAAAAAATACACATACCGTTGTAATCGGGGGAGTCTCTACTTCCAGACGCTACAGGAATTTTTGGGTTAGGTCAATACGTTCGCGAGATATGGGAGTTTGAAGTCAAGAAATGGTTGAGGAGGCAAAAAATTTTTCGCAATTCTGCTGCTCCAAACGCTTAACCAGAATGGCCTAGGGGAAAAATACACATACCGTTGTAATCGGGCGAGTTTCTACTTTCAGATGCAATAGGAATTTTTGGGTTAGGCCAATCCGTTCGCGAGAAATGGGAGTTTGAAGCCAAGAAATGGTTGAGAAGGCAAAAAATTTTTCGCATTTCTGCTGATCCAAACGCTTAACCAGAATGGTATAGGGAAACAATACACATACCGTTGTAATCGGGCGAGTTTCTACTTTCAGATGCAATAGGAATTTTTGGGTTAGGTCAGCCCGTTCGCGAGATATGGGAGTTTGAAGCCAAGAAATGGTTGAGAAGGCAAAAAATTTTTCGCAATTCTGCTGCACCAAACGCTTAAACAGAATGGCCTAGGGAAAAAATACAGATACCGTTGTAATCGGGCGAGTTTCTACTTTCAGATGCAACAGGAATTTTTGGGTTAGGTCAATCCGTTCGCGAGATATGGGAGTATGAAGCCAAGAAATGGTTGAGAAGGCAAAAAATTTTTCGCAATTCTGCTGCTCCAAACGCTTAACCAGAATGGCCTAGGGAATAAATACACATACCGTTGTAATCGGGCGAGTTTCTACTTTCAGATGCAATAGGAATTTTTGGGTTAGGTCAATCCGTTCGCGAGATATGGGAGTTTGAAGCCAAGAAATGGTTGAGAAGGCAAAAAATTTTTCGCAATTCTGCTGCTCCAAACGCTTAACCAGAATGGCCTAGGGAAAAAATACACATACCGTTGTAATCGTGCGAGTCTCTACTTCCAGACGCTACAGGAATTTTTGGGTTAGGTCAATCCGTTCGCGAGATATGGGAGTTTGAAGCCAAGAAATGGTTGAGAAGGCAAAAAATTTTTCGCAATTCTGCTGCTCCAAACGCTTAACGAGAATGGCCTAGGGAAAAAATACACATACCGCTGTAATCGGGCGAGGTTCTACTTTCAGATGCAATAGGAATTTTTGGGTTAGGTCAATCCGTTCGCGAGATATGGGAGTTTGAAGCCAAGAAATGGTTGAGAAGGCAAAAAATTTTTCGCAATTCTGCTGCTCCAAACGCTTAACCAGAATGGTCTATGGAAACAATACACATACTGTTGTAATCGGGCGAGTTTCTACTTTCAGATGCAATAGGAATTTTTGGGTTAGGTCAACCCGTTCGCGAGATATGGGAGTTTGAAGCCAAGAAATGGTTGAGAAGGCAAAAAATTTTTCGCAATTCTGCTGCACCAAACGCTTAAACAGAATGGCCTAGGGAAAAAATACAGATACCGTTGTAATCGGGCGAGTTTCTACTTTCAGATGCAACAGGAATTTTTGGGTTAGGTCAATCCGTTCGCGAGATATGGGAGTTTGAAGCTAAGAAATGGTTGAGAAGACAACAAATCTTTCGCACTTCTGCTGCTCCAAACGCTTAACCAGAATGGCCTAGGGAAAAAATACACATACCGTTGTAATCGGGCGAGTTTCGACTTTCAGATGCAATAGGAATTTTTGGGTTAGGTCAATCCGTTCGCGAGATATGGGAGTTTGAAGCCAAGGAATGGTTGAGAAGCCAACATATTTTTCGCAATTCTGCTGCTCCAAACGCTTAACCAGAATGGCCTAGGGAGAAAATGCACATACCGCTGTAATCGGGCGAGGTTCTACTTTCAGATGCAATTGGAATTTGTGGGTTAGGTCAATCCGTTCGCGAGATATGGGAGTTTGAATCCAAGACATGGTTGAGAAGCCAAAAAATTTTTCGCAATTCTGCTGCTCCAAACGCTTAAACAGAATGACCTAGGGAAAAAATACAGATACCGTTGTAATCGGGCGAGTTTCTACTTTCAGATGCAACAGGAATTTTTGGGTTAGGTCAATCCGTTCGCGAGATATGGGAGTTTGAAGCTAAGAAATGGTTGAAAAGACAACAAATCTTTCGCACTTCTGCTGCTCCAATCGCTTAACCAGAATGGCCTAGGGAAAAAATACACATACCGTTGTAATCGGGCGAGTTTCGACTTTCAGATGCAATAGGAATTTTTGGGTTAGGTCAATCCGTTCGCGAGATATGGGAGTTTGAAGCCAAGAAATGGTTGAGAACGCAAAAAATTTTTCGCAATTCTGCTGCTCCAAACGCTTAACCAGAATGGCCTAGGGAAAAAATACACATACCGTTGTAATCGGGCGAGTCTCTACTTCCAGACGCTACAGGAATTTTTGGGTTAGGTCAATCCGTTCGCGAGATATGGGAGTTTGAAGCCAAGAAATGGTTGAGAAGGCAAAAAATTTTTCGCAATTCTGCTGCTCCAAACGCTTAACCAGAATGGCCTAGGGAATAAATACACATACCGTTGTAATCGGGCGAGTTTCTACTTTCAGATGCAATAGGAATTTTTGGGTTAGGTCAATCCGTTCGCGAGATATGGGAGTTTGAAGCCAAGAAATGGTTGAGAAGGCAAAAAATTTTTCGCAATTCTGCTGCTCCAAACGCTTAACCAGAATGGCCTAGGGAAAAAATACACATACCGCTGTAATCGGGCGAGGTTCTACTTTCAGATGCAATAGGAATTTTTGGGTTAGGTCAATCAGTTCGCGAGATATGGGAGTTTGAAGCCAAGAAATGGTTGAGAAGGCAAAAAATTTTTCGCAATTCTGCTGCTCCAAACGCTTAACCAGAATGGCCTAGGGAAAAAATACACATACCGTTGTAATCGGGGGAGTCTCTACTTCCAGACGCTACAGGAATTTTTGGGTTAGGTCAATACGTTCGCGAGATATGGGAGTATGAAGCCAAGAAATGGTTGAGAAGGCAAAAAATTTTTCGCAATTCTGCTGCTCCAAACGCTTAACCAGAATGGCCTAGGGAATAAATACACATACCGTTGTAATCGGGCGAGTTTCTACTTTCAGATGCAATAGGAATTTTTGGGTTAGGTCAATCCGTTCGCGAGATATGGGAGTTTGAAGCCAAGAAATGGTTGAGAAGGCAAAAAATTTTTCGCAATTCTGCTGCTCCAAACGCTTAACCAGAATGGCCTAGGGAAAAAATACACATACCGTTGTAATCGTGCGAGTCTCTACTTCCAGACGCTACAGGAATTTTTGGGTTAGGTCAATCCGTTCGCGAGATATGGGAGTTTGAAGCCAAGAAATGGTTGAGAAGGCAAAAAATTTTTCGCAATTCTGCTGCTCCAAACGCTTAACGAGAATGGCCTAGGGAAAAAATACACATACCGCTGTAATCGGGCGAGGTTCTACTTTCAGATGCAATAGGAATTTTTGGGTTAGGTCAATCCGTTCGCGAGATATGGGAGTTTGAAGCCAAGAAATGGTTGAGAAGGCAAAAAATTTTTCGCAATTCTGCTGCTCCAAACGCTTAACCAGAATGGCCTAGGGAAAAAATACACATACCGTTGTAATCGGGGGAGTCTCTACTTCCAGACGCTACAGGAATTTTTGGGTTAGGTCAATACGTTCGCGAGATATGGGAGTTTGAAGTCAAGAAATGGTTGAGGAGGCAAAAAATTTTTCGCAATTCTGCTGCTCCAAACGCTTAACCAGAATGGCCTAGGGGAAAAATACACATACCGTTGTAATCGGGCGAGATTCTACTTTCAGATGCAATAGGAATTTTTGGGTTAGGCCAATCCGTTCGCGAGATATGGGAGTTTGAAGCCAAGAAATGGTTGAGAAGGCAAAAAATTTTTCGCATTTCTGCTGATCCAAACGCTTAACCAGAATGGTCTATGGAAACAATACACAAACTGTTGTAATCGGGCGAGTTTCTACTTTCAGATGCAATAGGAATTTTTGGGTTAGGTCAACCCGTTCGCGAGATATGGGAGTTTCAAGCCAAGAAATGGTTGAGAAGGCAAAAAATTTTTCGCAATTCTGCTGCACCAAACGCTTAAACAGAATGGCCTAGGGAAAAAATACAGATACCGTTGTAATCGGGCGAGTTTCTACTTTCAGATGCAACGGGAATTTTTGGGTTAGGTCAATCCGTTCGCGAGATATGGGAGTTTGAAGCTAAGAAATGGTTGAGAAGACAACAAATCTTTCGCACTTCTGCTGCTCCAAACGCTTAACCAGAATGGCCTAGGGAAAAAATACACATACCGTTGTAATCGGGCGAGTTTCGACTTTCAGATGCAATAGGAATTTTTGGGTTAGGTCAATCCGTTCGCGAGATATGGGAGTTTGAAGCCAAGGAATGGTTGAGAAGCCAACATATTTTTCGCAATTCTGCTGCTCCAAACGCTTAACCAGAATGGCCTAGGGAAAAAATACACATACCGTTGTAATCGGGCGAGTTTCTACTTTCAGATGCAATAGGAATTTTTGGGTTAGGTCAATCCGTTCGCGAGATATGGGAGTTAGAAGCCAAGAAATGGTTGAGAAAGCAAAAAATTTTTCGCAATTCTGCTGCTCCAAACGCTTAACCAGAATGGCCTAGGGAAAAAATACACATACCGTTGTAATCGGGCGAGTCTCTACTTCCAGACGCTACAGGAATTTTTGGGTTAGGTCAATCCGTTCGCGAGATATGGGAGTTTGAAGCCAAGAAATGGTTGAGAAGGCAAAAAATTTTTCGCAATTCTGCTGCTCCAAACGCTTAACCAGAATGGCCTAGGGAAAAAATACACATACCGCTGTAATCGGGCGAGGTTCTACTTTCAGATGCAATTGGTATTTTTGGGTTAGGTCAATCCGTTAGCGAGATATGGGAGTTTGAAGCCAAGAAATGGTTGAGAAGGCAAAAAATTTTTCGCAATTCTGCTGCTCCAAACGCTTAACCAGAATGGCCTAGGGAATAAATACACATACCGTTGTAATCGGGCGAGTTTCTACTTTCAGATGCAATAGGAATTTTTGGGTTAGGTCAATCCGTTCGCGAGATATGGGAGTTTGAAGCCAAGAAATGGTTGAGAAGGCAAAAAATTTTTCGCAATTCTGCTGCACCAAACGCTTAACCAGAATGGCCTAGGGAAAAAATACACATACCGTTGTAATCGGGGGAGTCTCTACTTCCAGACGCTACAGGAATTTTTGGGTTAGGTCAATACGTTCGCGAGATATGGGAGTTTGAAGTCAAGAAATGGTTGAGGAGGCAAAAAATTTTTCGCAATTCTGCTGCTCCAAACGCTTAACCAGAATGTCCTAGGGGAAAAATACACATACCGTTGTAATCGGGCGAGTTTCTACTTTCAGATGCAATAGGAATTCTTGGGTTAGGCCAATCCGTTCGCGAGATATGGGAGTTTGAAGCCAAGAAATGGTTGAGAAGGCAAAAAATTTTTCGCAATTCTGCTGCTCCAAACGCTTAACCAGAATGGCCTAGGGAAAAAATACACATACCGTTGTAATCGGGCGAGTTTCGACTTTCAGATGCAATAGGAATTTTTGGGTTAGGTCAATCCGTTCGCGAGATATGGGAGTTTGAAGCCAAGAAATGGTTGAGAAGGCAACAAATTTTTCGCAATTCTGCTGCTCCAAACGCTTAACCAGAATGGCCTAGGGAAAAAATGCACATACCGTTGTAATCGGGCGAGTTTCTACTTTCAGATGCAATTGGAATTTGTGGGTTAGGTCAATCCGTTCGCGAGATATGGGAGTTTGAAGCCAAGACATGGTTGAGAAGGCAAAAAATTTTTCGCAATTCTGCTGCTCCAAACGCTTAAACAGAATGACCTATGGAAAAAATACACATACCGTTGTAATCGGGCGAGTTTCTACTTTCAGATGCAACAGGAATTTTTGGGTTAGGTCAATCCGTTCGCGAGATATGGGAGTTTGAAGCTAAGAAATGGTTGAGAAGACAACAAATCTTTCGCACTTCTGCTGCTCCAAACGCTTAACCAGAATGGCCTAGGGAAAAAATACACATACCGTTGTAATCGGGCGAGTTTCGACTTTCAGATGCAATAGGAATTTTTGGGTTAGGTCAATCCGTTCGCGAGATATGGGAGTTTGAAGCCACGGAATGGTTGAGAAGCCAACATATTTTTCGCAATTCTGCTGCTCCAAACGCTTAACCAGAATGGCCTAGGGAAAAAATACACATACCGTTGTAATCGGGCGAGTTTCTACTTTCAGATGCAATAGGAATTTTTGGGTTAGGTCAATCCGTTCGCGAGATATGGGAGTTTGAAGCCAAGAAATGGTTGAGAAGGCAAAAAATTTTTCGCAATTCTGCTGCTCCAAACGCTTAACCAGATTGGCCTAGGGAAAAAATACACATACCGTTGTAATCGGGCGAGTCTCTACTTCCAGACGCTACAGGAATTTTTGGGTTAGGTCAATCCGTTCGCGAGATATGGGAGTTTGAAGCCACGGAATGGTTGAGAAGCCAACATATTTTTCGCAATTCTGCTGCTCCAAACGCTTAACCAGAATGGCCTAGGGAAAAAATACACATACCGTTGTAATCCGGCGAGTTTCTACTTTCAGATGCAATAGGAATTTTTGGGTTAGGTCAATCCGTTCGCGAGATATGGGAGTTTGAAGCCAAGAAATGGTTGCGAAGGCAAAAAATTTTTCGCAATTCTGCTGCTCCAAACGCTTAACCAGATTGGCCTAGGGAAAAAATACACATACCGTTGTAATCGGGCGAGTCTCTACTTCCAGACGCTACAGGAATTTTTGGGTTAGGTCAATCCGTTCGCGAGATATGGGAGTTTGAAGCCAAGAAATGGTTGAGAAGGCAAAAAATTTTTCGCAATTCTACTGCTCCAAACGCTTAACCAGAATGGCCTAGGGAAAAAATACACATACCGCTGTAATCGGGCGAGGTTCTACTTTCAGATGCAATTGGTATTTTTGGGTTAGGTCAATCCGTTCGCGAGATATGGGAGTTTGAAGCCAAGAAATGGTTGAGAAGGCAAAAAATTTTTCGCAATTCTGCTGCTCCAAACGATTAACCAGAATGGCCTAGGGAATAAATACACATACCGTTGTAATCGGGCGAGTTTCTACTTTCAGATGCAATAGGAATTTTTGGGTTAGGTCAATCCGTTCGCGAGATATGGGAGTTTGAAGCCAAGACATGGTTGAGAAGGCAAAAAATTTTTCGCAATTCTGCTGCTCCAAACGCTTAAACAGAATGACCTAGGGAAAAAATACACATACCGTTGTAACCGGGCGAGTTTCTACTTTCAGATGCAACAGGAATTTTTGGGTTAGGTCAATCCGTTCGCGAGATATGGGAGTTTGAAGCTAAGAAATGGTTGAGAAGACAACAAATCTTTCGCACTTCTGCTGCTCCAAACGCTTAACCAGAATGGCCTAGGGAAAAAATACACATACCGTTGTAATCGGGCGAGTTTCGACTTTCAGATGCAATAGGAATTTTTGGGTTAGGTCAATCCGTTCGCGAGATATGGGAGTTTGAAGCCAAGAAATGGTTGAGAAGGCAACAAATTTTTCGCAATTCTGCTGCTCCAAACGCTTAACCAGAATGGCCTAGGGAAAAAATGCACATACCGCTGTAATCGGGCGAGGTTCTACTTTCAGATGCAATTGGAATTTGTGGGTTAGGTCAATCCGTTCGCGAGATATGGGAGTTTGAAGCCAAGACATGGTTGAGAAGGCAAAAAATTTTTCGCAATTCTGCTGCTCCAAACGCTTAAACAGAATGACCTAGGGAAAAAATACACATACCGTTGTAATCGGGCGAGTTTCTACTTTCAGATGCAACAGGAATTTTTGGGTTAGGTCAATCCGTTCGCGAGATATGGGAGTTTGAAGCTAAGAAATGGTTGAGAAGACAACAAATCTTTCGCACTTCTGCTGCTCCAAACGCTTAACCAGAATGGCCTAGGGAAAAAATACACATACCGTTGTAATCGGGCGAGTTTCGACTTTCAGATGCAATAGGAATTTTTGGGTTAGGTCAATCCGTTCGCGAGATATGGGAGTTTGAAGCCACGGAATGGTTGAGAAGCCAACATATTTTTCGCAATTCTGCTGCTCCAAACGCTTAACCAGAATGGCCTAGGGAAAAAATACACATACCGTTGTAATCGGGCGAGTTTCTACTTTCAGATGCAATAGGAATTTTTGGGTTAGGTCAATCCGTTCGCGAGATATGGGAGTTTGAAGCCAAGAAATGGTTGAAAAGGCAAAAAATTTTTCGCAATTCTGCTGCTCCAAACGCTTAACCAGATTGGCCTAGGGAAAAAATACACATACCGTTGTAATCGGGCGAGTCTCTACTTCCAGACGCTACAGGAATTTTTGGGTTAGGTCAATCCGTTCGCGAGATATGGGAGTTTGAAGCCAAGAAATGGTTGAGAAGGCAAAAAATTTTTCGCAATTCTGCTGCTCCAAACGCTTAACCAGAATGGCCTAGGGAAAAAATACACATACCGCTGTAATCGGGCGAGGTTCTACTTTCAGATGCAATTGGTATTTTTGGGTTAGGTCAATCCGTTCGCGAGATATGGGAGTTTGAAGCCAAGAAATGGTTGAGAAGGCAAAAAATTTTTCTCAATTCTGCTGCTCCAAACGATTAACCAGAATGGCCTAGGGAATAAATACACATACCGTTGTAATCGGGCGAGTTTCTACTTTCAGATGCAATAGGAATTTTTGGGTTAGGTCAATCCGTTCGCGAGATATGGGAGTTTGAAGCCAAGAAATGGTTGAGAAGGCAAAAAATTTTTCGCAATTCTGATGCTCCAAACGCTTAACCAGAATGGCCTAGGGAAAAAATACACATACCGTTGTAATCGGGCGAGTTTCTACTTTCAGATGCAATAGGAATTTTTGGGTTAGGTCATTCCGTTCGCGAGATATGGGAGTTTGAAGCCAAGAAATGGTTGAGAAGGCAAAAAATTTTTCGCAATTCTGCTGCTCCAAACGCTTAACCAGAATGGCCTAGGTAAAAAATACACATACCGCTGTAATCGGGCGAGGTTCTACTTTCAGATGCAATTGGAATTTTTGGGTTAGGTCAATCCGTTCGCGAGATATGGGAGTTTGAAGCCAAGAAATGGTTGAGAAGGCAAAAAATTTTTCGCAATTCTGCTGCTCCAAACGCTTAACCAGAATGGCCTAGGGAAAAAATACACATACCGTTGTAATCGGGCGAGTTTCTACTTTCAGATGCAATAGGAATTTTTGGGTTAGGTCAATCCGTTCGCGAGATATGGGAGTTTGAAGCCAAGAAATGGTTGAGAAGGCAAAAAATTTTTCGCAATTCTGCTGCTCCAAACGCTAAACCAGAATGGCCTAGGGAAAAAATACACATACCGTTTTAATCGGGCGAGTCTCTACTTCCAGACGATACAGGAATTTTTGGGTTAGGTCAATCCGTTCGCGAGATATGGGAGTTTGAAGCCAAGAAATGGTTGAGAAGGCAAAAAATTTTTCGCATTTCTGCTGTTCCAAACGCTTAACCAGAATGGCCCAGGGAAAAAATACGGATACCGTTGTAATCGGGCGAGATTCTACTTTCAGATGCAACAGGAATTCTTGGGTTAGGTCAATCCGTTCGCGAGATATGGGAGTTTGAAGCCAAGAAATGGTTGAGAAGGCAAAAAATTTTTCGCAATTCTGCTGCTCCAAACGCTTAACCAGAATGGCCTAGGGAAAAAATACACATACCGTTGTAATCGGGCGAGTTTCTACTTTCAGATGCAATAGGAATTTTTGGGTTAGGTCATTCCGTTCGCGAGATATGGGAGTTTGAAGCCAAGAAATGGTTGAGAAGGCAAAAAATTTTTCGCAATTCTGCTGCTCCAAACGCTTAACCAGAATGGCCTAGGTAAAAAATACACATACCGCTGTAATCGGGCGAGGTTCTACTTTCAGATGCAATTGGAATTTTTGGGTTAGGTCAATCCGTTCGCGAGATATGGGAGTTTGAAGCCAAGAAATGGTTGAGAAGGCAAAAAATTTTTCGCAATTCTGCTGCTCCAAACGCTTAACCAGAATGGCCTAGGGAAAAAATACACATACCGTTGTAATCGGGCGAGTTTCTACTTTCAGATGCAATAGGAATTTTTGGGTTAGGTCAATCCGTTCGCGAGATATGGGAGTTTGAAGCCAAGAAATGGTTGAGAAGGCAAAAAATTTTTCGCAATTCTGCTGCTCCAAACGCTTAACCAGAATGGCCTAGGGAAAAAATACACATACCGTTTTAATCGGGCGAGTCTCTACTTCCAGACGATACAGGAATTTTTGGGTTAGGTCAATCCGTTCGCGAGATATGGGAGTTTGAAGCCAAGAAATGGTTGAGAAGGCAAAAAATTTTTCGCATTTCTGCTGCTCCAAACGCTTAACCAGAATGGCCCAGGGAAAAAATACGGATACCGTTGTAATCGGGCGAGATTCTACTTTCAGATGCAACAGGAATTCTTGGGTTAGGTCAATCCGTTCGCGAGATATGGGAGTTTGAAGCCAAGAAATGGTTGAGAAGGCAAAAAATTTTTCGCAATTCTGCTGCTCCAAACGCTTAACCAGAATGGCCTAGGGAAAAAATACACATACCGTTGTAATCGGGCGAGTTTCTACTTTCAGATGCAATAGGAATTTTTGGGTTAGGTCAATCCGTTCGCGAGATATGGGAGTTTGAAGCCAAGAAATGGTTGAGAAGGCAAAAAATTTTTCGCAATTCTGCTGCTCCAAACGCTTAACCAGAATGGCCTAGGGAAAAAATACACATACCGTTGTAATCGTGCGAGTCTCTACTTCCAGACGCTACAGGAATTTTTGGGTTAGGTCAATCCGTTCGCGAGATATGGGAGTTTGAAGCCAAGAAATGGTTGAGAAGGCAAAAAATTTTTCGCAATTCTGCTGCTCCAAACGCTTAACCAGAATGGCCTAGGGAAAAAATACACATACCGTTGTAATCGGGCGAGTTTCTACTTTCAGATGCAATAGGAATTTTTGGGTTAGGTCAATCCGTTCGCGAGATATGGGAGTTTGAAGCCAAGAAATGGTTGAGAAGGCAAAAAATTTTTCGCAATTCTGCTGCTCCAAACGCTTAACCAGAATGGCCTAGGGAAAAAATACACATACCGTTGTAATCGGGCGAGTTTCTACTTTCAGATGCAATAGGAATTTTTGGGTTAGGTCAATCCGTTCGCGAGATATGGGAGTTTGAAGCCAAGAAATGGTTGAGAAGGCAATAAATTTTTCACAATTCTGCTGCTCCAAACGCTTAACCAGAATGGCCTTTGGAAAAAATACACATACCTTTGTAATCGGGCGAGTCTCTACTTCCAGACGCTACAGGAATTTTTGGGTTAGGTCAATCCGTTCGCGAGATATGGGAGTTTGAAGCCAAGAAATGGTTGAGAAGGCAAAAAATTTTTCGCATTTCTGCTGCTCCAAACGCTTAACCAGAATGGCCTAGGGAAAAAATACAGATACCGTTGTAATCGGGCGAGTTTCTACTTTCAGATGCAACAGGAATTTTTGGGTTAGGTCAATCCGTTCGCGAGATATGGGATTTTGAAGCTAAGAAATGGTTGAGAAGACAACAAATCTTTCGCACTTCTGCTGCTCCAAACGCTTAACCAGAATGGCCTAGGGAAGAAATACACATACCGTAGTAATCGGGCGAGTTTCGACTTTCAGATGCTATAGGAATTTTTGGGTTAGGTCAATCCGTTCGCGAGATATGGGAGTTTGAAGCCAAGAGATGGTTGAGAAGGCAACAAATTTTTCGCAATTCTGCTGCTCCAAACGCTTAACCAGAATGGCCTAGGGAAAAAATACACATACCGTTGTAATCGGGCGAGTTTCTACTTTCAGATGCAATAGGAATTTTTGGGTTAGGTCAATCCGTTCGCGAGATATGGGAGTTTGAAGCCAAGAAATGGTTGAGAAGGCAAAAAATTTTTCGCAATTCTGCTGCTCCAAACGCTTAACCAGAATGGCCTAGGGAAAAAATACACATACCGTTGTAATCGGGCGAGTCTCTACTTCCAGACGCTACAGGAATTTTTGGGTTAGGTCAATCCGTTCGCGAGATATGGGAGTTTGAAGCTAAGAAATGGTTGAAAAGACAACAAATCTTTCGCACTTCTGCTGCTCCAAACGCTTAACCAGAATGGCCTAGGGAAAAAATACACATACCGTTGTAATCGGGCGAGTTTCGACTTTCAGATGCAATAGGAATTTTTGGGTTAGGTCAATCCGTTCGCGAGATATGGGAGTTTGAAGCCAAGGAATGGTTGAGAAGCCAACATATTTTTCGCAATTCTGCTGCTCCAAACGCTTAACCAGAATGGCCTAGGGAAAAAATACACATACCGTTGTAATCGGGCGAGTTTCTACTTTCAGATGCAATAGGAATTTTTGGGTTAGTTCAATCCGTTCGCGAGATATGGGAGTTTGAAGCCAAGAAATGGTTGAGAACGCAAAAAATTTTTCGCAATTCTGCTGCTCCAAACGCTTAACCAGAATGGCCTAGGGAAAAAATACACATACCGTTGTAATCGGGCGAGTCTCTACTTCCAGACGCTACAGGAATTTTTGGGTTAGGTCAATCCGTTCGCGAGATATGGGAGTTTGAAGCCAAGAAATGGTTGAGAAGGCAAAAAATTTTTTGCAATTCTGCTGCTCCAAACGCTTAACCAGAATGGCCTAGGGAAAAAATACACATACCGCTGTAATCGGGCGAGGTTCTACTTTCAGATGCAATTGGTATTTTGGGGTTAGGTCAATCCGTTCGCGAGATATGGGAATTTGAAGCCAAGAAATGGTTGAGAAAGCAAAAAATTTTTCGCAATTCTGCTGCTCCAAACGCTTAACCAGAATGGCCTAGGGAATAAATACACATACCGTTGTAATCGGGCGAGTTTCTACTTTCAGATGCAATAGGAATTTTTGGGTTAGGTCAATCCGTTCGCGAGATATGGGAGTTTGAAGCCAAGAAATGGTTGAGAAGGCAAAAAATTTTTCGCAATTCTGCTGCTCCAAACGCTTAACCAGAATGGCCTAGGGAAAAAATACACATACCGTTGTAATCGTGCGAGTCTCTACTTCCAGACGCTACAGGAATTTTTGGGTTAGGTCAATCTGTTCGCGAGATATGGGAGTTTGAAGCCAAGAAATGGTTGAGAAGGCAAAAAATTTTTCGCAATTCTGCTGCTCCAAACGCTTAACCAGAATGGCCTAGGGAAAAAATACACATACCGCTGTAATCGGGCGAGGCTCTACTTTCAGATGCAATAGGAATTTTTGGGTTAGGTCAATCCGTTCGCGAGATATGGGAGTTTGAAGCCAAGAAATGGTTGAGAAGGCAAAAAATTTTTCGCAATTCTGCTGCTCCAAACGCTTAACCAGAATGGCCTAGGGAAAAAATACACATACCGTTGTAATCGGGGGAGTCTCTACTTCCAGACGCTACAGGAATTTTTGGGTTAGGTCAATACGTTCGCGAGATATGGGAGTTTGAAGCCAAGAAATGGTTGAGAAGGCAAAAAATTTTTCGCAATTCTGCTGCTCCAAACGCTTAACCAGAATGGCCTAGGGAATAAATACACATACCGTTGTAATCGGGCGAGTTTCTACTTTCAGATGCAATAGGAATTTTTGGGTTAGGTCAATCCGTTCGCGAGATATGGGAGTTTGTAGCCAAGAAATGGTTGAGAAGGCAAAAAATTTTTCGCAATTCTGCTGCTCCAAACGCTTAACCAGAATGGCCTAGGGAAAAAATACACATACCGTTGTAATCGTGCGAGTCTCTACTTCCAGACGCTACAGGAATTTTTGGGTTAGGTCAATCCGTTCGCGAGATATGGGAGTTTGAAGCCAAGAAATGGTTGAGAAGGCAAAAAATTTTTCGCAATTCTGCTGCTCCAAACGCTTAACCAGAATGGCCTAGGGAAAAAATACACAAACCGCTGTAATCGGGCGAGGTTCTACTTTCAGATGCAATAGGAATTTTTGGGTTAGGTCAATCCGTTCGCGAGATATGGGAGTTTGAAGCCAAGAAATGGTTGAGAAGGCAAAAAATTTTTCGCAATTCTGCTGCTCCAAACGCTTAACCAGAATGGCCTAGGGAAAAAATACACATACCGTTGTAATCGGGGGAGTCTCTACTTCCAGACGCTACAGGAATTTTTGGGTTAGGTCAATACGTTCGCGAGATATGGGAGTTTGAAGTCAAGAAATGGTTGAGGAGGCAAAAAATTTTTCGCAATTCTGCTGCTCCAAACGCTTAACCAGAATGGCCTAGGGGAAAAATACACATACCGTTGTAATCGGGCGAGTTTCTACTTTCAGATGCAATAGGAATTTTTGGGTTAGGTCAATCCGTTCGCGAGATATGGGAGTTTGAAGCCAAGAAATGGTTGAGAAGGCAACAAATTTTTCGCAATTCTGCTGCTCCAAACGCTTAACCAGAATGGCCTAGGGAAAAAATGCACGTACCGCTGTAATCGGGCGAGGTTCTACTTTCAGATGCAATTGGAATTTGTGGGTTAGGTCAATCCGTTCGCGAGATATGGGAGTTTGAAGCCAAGACATGGTTGAGAAGGCAAAAAATTTTTCTCAATTCTGCTGCTCCAAACGCTTAAACAGAATGACCTAGGGAAAAAATACAGATACCGTTGTAATCGGGCGAGTTTCTACTTTCAGATGCAACAGGAATTTTTGGGTTAGGTCAATCCGTTCGCGAGATATGGGAGTTTGAAGCTAAGAAATGGTTGAGAAGACAACAAATCTTTCGCACTTCTGCTGCTCCAAACGCTTAACCAGAATGGCCTAGGGAAGAAATACACATACCGTAGTAATCGGGCGAGTTTCGACTTTCAGATGCAATAGGAATTTTTGGGTTAGGTCAATCCGTTCGCGAGATATGGGAGTTTGAAGCCAAGAGATGGTTGAGAAGGCAACAAATTTTTCGCAATTCTGCTGCTCCAAACGCTTAACCAGAATGGCCTAGGGAAAAAATACACATACCGTTGTAATCGGGCGAGTTTCTACTTTCAGATGCAATAGGAATTTTTGGGTTAGGTCAATCCGTTCGCGAGATATGGGAGTTTGAAGCCAAGAAATGGTTGAGAAGGCAAAAAATTTTTCGCAATTCTGCTGCTCCAAACGCTTAACCAGAATGGCCTAGGGAAAAAATACACATACCGTTGTAATCGGGGGAGTCTCTACTTCCAGACGCTACAGGAATTTTTGGGTTAGGTCAATACGTTCGCGAGATATGGGAGTTTGAAGCCAAGAAATGGTTGAGAAGGCAAAAAATTTTTCGCAATTCTGCTGCTCCAAACGCTTAACCAGAATGGCCTAGGGAATAAATACACATACCGTTGTAATCGGGCGAGTTTCTACTTTCAGATGCAATAGGAATTTTTGGGTTAGGTCAATCCGTTCGCGAGATATGGGAGTTTGAAGCCAAGAAATGGTTGAGAAGGCAAAAAATTTTTCGCAATTCTGCTGCTCCAAACGCTTAACCAGAATGGCCTAGGGAAAAAATACACATACCGTTGTAATCGTGCGAGTCTCTACTTCCAGACGCTACAGGAATTTTTGGGTTAGGTCAATTCGTTCGCGAGATATGGGAGTTTGAAGCCAAGAAATGGTTGAGAAGGCAAAAAATTTTTCGCAATTCTGCTGCTCCAAACGCTTAACCAGAATGGCCTAGGGAAAAAATACACAAACCGCTGTAATCGGGCGAGGTTCTACTTTCAGATGCAATAGGAATTTTTGGGTTAGGTCAATCCGTTCGCGAGATATGGGAGTTTGAAGCCAAGAAATGGTTGAGAAGGCAAAAAATTTTTCGCAATTCTGCTGCTCCAAACGCTTAACCAGAATGGCCTAGGGAAAAAATACACATACCGTTGTAATCGGGGGAGTCTCTACTTCCAGACGCTACAGGAATTTTTGGGTTAGGTCAATATGTTCGCGAGATATGGGAGTTTGAAGTCAAGAAATGGTTGAGGAGGCAAAAAATTTTTCGCAATTCTGCTGCTCCAAACGCTTAACCAGAATGGCCTAGGGGAAAAATACACATACCGTTGTAATCGGGCGAGTTTCTACTTTCAGATGCAATAGGAATTTTTGGGTTAGGCCAATCCGTTCGAGAGATATGGGAGTTTGAAGCCAAGAAATGGTTGAGAAGGCAAAAAATTTTTCGCAATTCTGCTGCTCCAAACGCTTAACCAGAATGGCCTAGGGAAAAAATACACATACCGTTGTAATCGGGCGAGTTTCTACTTTCAGATGCAATAGGAATTTTTGGGTTAGGTCAATCCGTTCGCGAGATATGGGAGTTTGAAGCCAAGAAATGGTTGAGAAGGCAAAAAATTTTTCACAATTCTGCTGCTCCAAACGCTTAACCAGAATGGCCTTTGGAAAAAATACACATACCTTTGTAATCGGGCGAGTCTCTACTTCCAGACGCTACAGGAATTTTTGGGTTAGGTCAATCCGTTCGCGAGATATGGGAGTTTGAAGCCAAGAAATGGTTGAGAAGGCAAAAAATTTTTCGCATTTCTGCTGCTCCAAACGCTTAACCAGAATGGCCTAGGGAAAAAATACAGATACCGTTGTAATCGGGCGAGTTTCTACTTTCAGATGCAACAGGAATTTTTGGGTTAGGTCAATCCGTTCGCGAGATATGGGATTTTGAAGCTAAGAAATGGTTGAGAAGACAACAAATCTTTCGCACTTCTGCTGCTCCAAACGCTTAACCAGAATGGCCTAGGGAAGAAATACACATACCGTAGTAATCGGGCGAGTTTCGACTTTCAGATGCTATAGGAATTTTTGGGTTAGGTCAATCCGTTCGCGAGATATGGGAGTTTGAAGCCAAGAGATGGTTGAGAAGGCAACAAATTTTTCGCAATTCTGCTGCTCCAAACGCTTAACCAGAATGGCCTAGGGAAAAAATACACATACCGTTGTAATCGGGCGAGTTTCTACTTTCAGATGCAATAGGAATTTTTGGGTTAGGTCAATCCGTTCGCGAGATATGGGAGTTTGAAGCCAAGAAATGGTTGAGAAGGCAAAAAATTTTTCGCAATTCTGCTGCTCCAAACGCTTAACCAGAATGGCCTAGGGAAAAAATACACATGCCGTTGTAATCGGGCGAGTCTCTACTTCCAGACGCTACAGGAATTTTTGGGTTAGGTCAATCCGTTCGCGAGATATGGGAGTTTGAAGCTAAGAAATGGTTGAAAAGACAACAAATCTTTCGCACTTCTGCTGCTCCAAACGCTTAACCAGAATGGCCTAGGGAAAAAATACACATACCGTTGTAATCGGGCGAGTTTCGACTTTCAGATGCAATAGGAATTTTTGGGTTAGGTCAATCCGTTCGCGAGATATGGGAGTTTGAAGCCAAGGAATGGTTGAGAAGCCAACATATTTTTCGCAATTCTGCTGCTCCAAACGCTTAACCAGAATGGCCTAGGGAAAAAATACACATACCGTTGTAATCGGGCGAGTTTCTACTTTCAGATGCAATAGGAATTTTTGGGTTAGGTCAATCCGTTCGCGAGATATGGGAGTTTGAAGCCAAGAAATGGTTGAGAACGCAAAAAATTTTTCGCAATTCTGCTGCTCCAAACGCTTAACCAGAATGGCCTAGGGAAAAAATACACATACCGTTGTAATCGGGCGAGTCTCTACTTCCAGACGCTACAGGAATTTTTGGGTTAGGTCAATCCGTTCGCGAGATATGGGAGTTTGAAGCCAAGAAATGGTTGAGAAGGCAAAAAATTTTTTGCAATTCTGCTGCTCCAAACGCTTAACCAGAATGGCCTAGGGAAAAAATACACATACCGCTGTAATCGGGCGAGGTTCTACTTTCAGATGCAATTGGTATTTTGGGGTTAGGTCAATCCGTTCGCGAGATATGGGAATTTGAAGCCAAGAAATGGTTGAGAAAGCAAAAAATTTTTCGCAATTCTGCTGCTCCAAACGCTTAACCAGAATGGCCTAGGGAATAAATACACATACCGTTGTAATCGGGCGAGTTTCTACTTTCAGATGCAATAGGAATTTTTGGGTTAGGTCAATCCGTTCGCGAGATATGGGAGTTTGAAGCCAAGAAATGGTTGAGAAGGCAAAAAATTTTTCGCAATTCTGCTGCTCCAAACGCTTAACCAGAATGGCCTAGGGAAAAAATACACATACCGTTGTAATCGTGCGAGTCTCTACTTCCAGACGCTACAGGAATTTTTGGGTTAGGTCAATCCGTTCGCGAGATATGGGAGTTTGAAGCCAAGAAATGGTTGAGAAGGCAAAAAATTTTTCGCAATTCTGCTGCTCCAAACGCTTAACCAGAATGGCCTAGGGAAAAAATACACATACCGCTGTAATCGGGCGAGGCTCTACTTTCAGATGCAATAGGAATTTTTGGGTTAGGTCAATCCGTTCGCGAGATATGGGAGTTTGAAGCCAAGAAATGGTTGAGAAGGCAAAAAATTTTTCGCAATTCTGCTGCTCCAAACGCTTAACCAGAATGGCCTAGGGAAAAAATACACATACCGTTGTAATCGGGGGAGTCTCTACTTCCAGACGCTACAGGAATTTTTGGGTTAGGTCAATACGTTCGCGAGATGTGGGAGTTTGAAGCCAAGAAATGGTTGAGAAGGCAAAAAATTTTTCGCAATTCTGCTGCTCCAAACGCTTAACCAGAATGGCCTAGGGAATAAATACACATACCGTTGTAATCGGGCGAGTTTCTACTTTCAGATGCAATAGGAATTTTTGGGTTAGGTCAATCCGTTCGCGAGATATGGGAGTTTGTAGCCAAGAAATGGTTGAGAAGGCAAAAAATTTTTCGCAATTCTGCTGCTCCAAACGCTTAACCAGAATGGCCTAGGGAAAAAATACACATACCGTTGTAATCGTGCGAGTCTCTACTTCCAGACGCTACAGGAATTTTTGGGTTAGGTCAATCCGTTCGCGAGATATGGGAGTTTGAAGCCAAGAAATGGTTGAGAAGGCAAAAAATTTTTCGCAATTCTGCTGCTCCAAACGCTTAACCAGAATGGCCTAGGGAAAAAATACACAAACCGCTGTAATCGGGCGAGGTTCTACTTTCAGATGCAATAGGAATTTTTGGGTTAGGTCAATCCGTTCGCGAGATATGGGAGTTTGAAGCCAAGAAATGGTTGAGAAGGCAAAAAATTTTTCGCAATTCTGCTGCTCCAAACGCTTAACCAGAATGGCCTAGGGAAAAAATACACATACCGTTGTAATCGGGGGAGTCTCTACTTCCAGACGCTACAGGAATTTTTGGGTTAGGTCAATACGTTCGCGAGATATGGGAGTTTGAAGTCAAGAAATGGTTGAGGAGGCAAAAAATTTTTCGCAATTCTGCTGCTCCAAACGCTTAACCAGAATGGCCTAGGGGAAAAATACACATACCGTTGTAATCGGGCGAGTTTCTACTTTCAGATGCAATAGGAATTTTTGGGTTAGGCCAATCCGTTCGCGAGATATGGGAGTTTGAAGCCAAGAAATGGTTGAGAAGGCAAAAAATTTTTCGCATTTCTGCTGATCCAAACGCTTAACCAGAATGGTCTAGGGAAACAATACACATACTGTTGTAATCGGGCGAGTTTCTACTTTCAGATGCAATAGGAATTTTTGGGTTAGGTCAACCCGTTCGCGAGATATGGGAGTTTGAAGCCAAGAAATGGTTGAGAAGGCAAAAAATTTTTCGCAATTCTGCTGCACCAAACGCTTAAACAGAATGGCCTAGGGAAAAAATACAGATACCGTTGTAATCGGGCGAGTTTCTACTTTCAGATGCAACAGGAATTTTTGGGTTAGGTCAATCCGTTCGCGAGATATGGGAGTTTGAAGCTAAGAAATGGTTGAGAAGACAACAAATCTTTTGCACTTCTGCTGCTCCAAACGCTTAACCAGAATGGCCTAGGGAAAAAATACACATACCGTTGTAATCGGGCGAGTTTCGACTTTCAGATGCAATAGGAATTTTTGGGTTAGGTCAATCCGTTCGCGAGATATGGGAGTTTGAAGCCAAGAAATGGTTGAGAAGGCAACAAATTTTTCGCAATTCTGCTGCTCCAAACGCTTAACCAGAATGGCCTAGGGAAAAAATGCACATACCGCTGTAATCGGGCGAGGTTCTACTTTCAGATGCAATTGGAATTTGTGGGTTAGGTCAATCCGTTCGCGAGATATGGGAGTTTGAAGCCAAGACATGGTTGAGAAGGCAAAAAATTTTTCTCAATTCTGCTGCTCCAAACGCTTAAACAGAATGACCTAGGGAAAAAATACAGATACCGTTGTAATCGGGCGAGTTTCTACTTTCAGATGCAACAGGAATTTTTGGGTTAGGTCAATCCGTTCGCGAGATATGGGAGTTTGAAGCTAAGAAATGGTTGAGAAGACAACAAATCTTTCGCACTTCTGCTGCTCCAAACGCTTAACCAGAATGGCCTAGGGAAGAAATACACATACCGTAGTAATCGGGCGAGTTTCGACTTTCAGATGCAATAGGAATTTTTGGGTTAGGTCAATCCGTTCGCGAGATATGGGAGTTTGAAGCCAAGAGATGGTTGAGAAGGCAACAAATTTTTCGCAATTCTGCTGCTCCAAACGCTTAACCAGAATGGCCTAGGGAAAAAATACACATACCGTTGTAATCGGGCGAGTTTCTACTTTCAGATGCAATAGGAATTTTTGGGTTAGGTCAATCCGTTCGCGAGATATGGGAGTTTGAAGCCAAGAAATGGTTGAGAAGGCAAAAAATTTTTCGCAATTCTGCTGCTCCAAACGCTTAACCAGAATGGCCTAGGGAAAAAATACACATACCGTTGTAATCGGGGGAGTCTCTACTTCCAGACGCTACAGGAATTTTTGGGTTAGGTCAATACGTTCGCGAGATATGGGAGTTTGAAGCCAAGAAATGGTTGAGAAGGCAAAAAATTTTTCGCAATTCTGCTGCTCCAAACGCTTAACCAGAATGGCCTAGGGAATAAATACACATACCGTTGTAATCGGGCGAGTTTCTACTTTCAGATGCAATAGGAATTTTTGGGTTAGGTCAATCCGTTCGCGAGATATGGGAGTTTGAAGCCAAGAAATGGTTGAGAAGGCAAAAAATTTTTCGCAATTCTGCTGCTCCAAACGCTTAACCAGAATGGCCTAGGGAAAAAATACACATACCGTTGTAATCGTGCGAGTCTCTACTTCCAGACGCTACAGGAATTTTTGGGTTAGGTCAATTCGTTCGCGAGATATGGGAGTTTGAAGCCAAGAAATGGTTGAGAAGGCAAAAAATTTTTCGCAATTCTGCTGCTCCAAACGCTTAACCAGAATGGCCTAGGGAAAAAATACACAAACCGCTGTAATCGGGCGAGGTTCTACTTTCAGATGCAATAGGAATTTTTGGGTTAGGTCAATCCGTTCGCGAGATATGGGAGTTTGAAGCCAAGAAATGGTTGAGAAGGCAAAAAATTTTTCGCAATTCTGCTGCTCCAAACGCTTAACCAGAATGGCCTAGGGAAAAAATACACATACCGTTGTAATCGGGGGAGTCTCTACTTCCAGACGCTACAGGAATTTTTGGGTTAGGTCAATACGTTCGCGAGATATGGGAGTTTGAAGTCAAGAAATGGTTGAGGAGGCAAAAAATTTTTCGCAATTCTGCTGCTCCAAACGCTTAACCAGAATGGCCTAGGGGAAAAATACACATACCGTTGTAATCGGGCGAGTTTCTACTTTCAGATGCAATAGGAATTTTTGGGTTAGGCCAATCCGTTCGAGAGATATGGGAGTTTGAAGCCAAGAAATGGTTGAGAAGGCAAAAAATTTTTCGCATTTCTGCTGATCCAAACGCTTAACCAGAATGGTCTAGGGAAACAATACACATACTGTTGTAATCGGGCGAGTTTCTACTTTCAGATGCAATAGGAATTTTTGGGTTAGGTCAACCCGTTCGCGAGATATGGGAGTTTGAAGCCAAGAAATGGTTGAGAAGGCAAAAAATTTTTCGCAATTCTGCTGCACCAAACGCTTAAACAGAATGGCCTAGGGAAAAAATACAGATACCGTTGTAATCGGGCGAGTTTCTACTTTCAGATGCAACAGGAATTTTTGGGTTAGGTCAATCCGTTCGCGAGATATGGGAGTTTGAAGCTAAGAAATGGTTGAGAAGACAACAAATCTTTCGCACTTCTGCTGCTCCAAACGCTTAACCAGAATGGCCTAGGGAAAAAATACACATACCGTTGTAATCGGGCGAGTTTCGACTTTCAGATGCAATAGGAATTTTTGGGTTAGGTCAATCCGTTCGCGAGATATGGGAGTTTGAAGCCAAGAAATGGTTGAGAAGGCAAAAAATTTTTCGCAATTCTGCTGCTCCAAACGCTTAACCAGAATGGCCTAGGGAAAAAATACACATACCGTTGTAATCGGGCGAGTTTCTACTTTCAGATGCAATAGGAATTTTTGGGTTAGGCCAATCCGTTCGCGAGATATGGGAGTTTGAAGCCAAGAAATGGTTGAGAAGGCAAACAATTTTTCGCATTTCTGCTGATCCAAACGCTTAACCAGAATGGTCTAGGGAAACAATACACATACTGTTGTAATCGGGCGAGTTTCTACTTTCAGATGCAATAGGAATTTTTGGGTTAGGTCAACCCGTTCGCGAGATATGGGAGTTTGAAGCCAAGAAATGGTTGAGAAGGCAAAAAATTTTTCGCAATTCTGCTGCACCAAACGCTTAAACAGAATGGCCTAGGGAAAAAATACAGATACCGTTGTAATCGGGCGAGTTTCTACTTTCAGATGCAACAGGAATTTTTGGGTTAGGTCAATCCGTTCGCGAGATATGGGAGTTTGAAGCTAAGAAATGGTTGAGAAGACAACAAATCTTTCGCACTTCTGCTGCTCCAAACGCTTAACCAGAATGGCCTAGGGAAAAAATACACATACCGTTGTAATCGGGCGAGTTTCGACTTTCAGATGCAATAGGAATTTTTGGGTTAGGTCAATCCGTTCGCGAGATATGGGAGTTTGAAGCCAAGAAATGGTTGAGAAGGCAAAAAATTTTTCGCAATTCAGCTGCTCCAAACGCTTAACCAGAATGGCCTAGGGAAAAAATACACATACCGTTGTAATCGGGCGAGTTTCGACTTTCAGATGCAATAGGAATTTTTGGGTTAGGTCATTCCGTTCGCGAGATATGGGAGTTTGAAGCCAAGAAATGGTTGAGAAGGCATCAAATTTTTCGCAATTCTGCTGCTCCAAACGCTTAACCAGAATGGCCTAGGGAAAAAATACACATACCGTTGTAATCGGGCGAGTTTCTGCTTTCAGATGCAATAGGAATTTTTGGGTTAGGTCAATCCGTTCGCGAGATATGGGAGTTTGAAGCCAAGAAATGGTTGAGAAGGCAAAAAATTTTTCGCAATTCAGCTGCTCCAAACGCTTAACCAGAATGGCCTAGGGAAAAAATACACATACCGTTGTAATCGGGCGAGTTTCGACTTTCAGATGCAATAGGAATTTTTGGGTTAGGTCACTCCGTTCGCGAGATATGGGAGTTTGAAGCCAAGAAATGGTTGAGAAGGCATCAAATTTTTCGCAATTCTGCTGCTCCAAACGCTTAACCAGAATGGCCTAGGGAAAAAATACACATACCGTTGTAATCGGGCGAGTTTCTGCTTTCAGATGCAATAGGAATTTTTGGGTTAGGTCAATCCGTTCGCGAGATATGGGAGTTTGAAGCCAAGAAATGGTTGAGAAGGCAAAAAATTTTTCGCAATTCTGCTGCTCCAAACGCTTAACCAGAATGGCCTAGGGAAAAAATACACATACCGTTGTAATCGGGCGAGTTTCTACTTTCAGATGCAATAGGAATTTTTGGGTTAGGTCAATCCGTTCGCGAGATATGGGAGTTTGAAGCCAAGAAATGGTTGAGAAGGCAACAAATTTTTCGCATTTCTGCTGCTCCAAACGCTTAACCGGAATGGCCTAGGGAAAAAATACAGATACCGTTGTAATCGGGCGAGTTTCTACTTTCAGATGCAACAGGAATTTTTGGGTTAGGTCAATCCGTTCGCGAGATATGGGATTTTGAAGCTAAGAAATGGTTGAGAAGACAACAAATCTTTCGCACTTCTGCTGCTCCAAACGCTTAACCAGAATGGCCTAGGGAAGAAATAAACATACCGTAGTAATCGGGCGAGTTTCGACTTTCAGATGCAATAGGAATTTTTGGGTTAGGTCAATCCGTTCGCGAGATATGGGAGTTTGAAGCCAAGAGATGGTTGAGAAGGCAACAAATTTTTCGCAATTCTGCTGCTCCAAACGCTTAACCAGAATGGCCTAGGGAAAAAATACACATACCGTTGTAATCGGGCGAGTTTCTACTTTCAGATGCAATAGGAATTTTTGGGTTAGGTCAATCCGTTCGCGAGATATGGGAGTTTGAAGCCAAGAAATGGTTGAGAAGGCAAAAAATTTTTCGCAATTCTGCTGCTCCAAACGCTTAACCAGAATGGCCTAGGGAAAAAATACACATACCGTTGTAATCGGGCGAGTCTCTACTTCCAGACGCTACAGGAATTTTTGGGTTAGGTCAATCCGTTCGCGAGATATGGGAGTTTGAAGCCAAGAAATGGTTGAGATGGCAAAAAATTTTTCGCAATTCTGCTGCTCCAAACGCTTAACCAGAATGGCCTAGGGAAAAAATACACATACCGCTGTAATCGGGCGAGGTTCTACTTTCAGATGCAACAGGAATTTTTGGGTTAGGTCAATCCGTTCGCGAGATATGGGAGTTTGAAGCCAAGAAATGGTTGAGAAGGCAAGAAATTTTTCGCAATTCTGCTGCTCCAAACGCTTAACCAGAATGGCCTAGGGAAAAAATACACATACCGTTGTAATCGGGCGAGTTTCTACTTTCAGATGCAATAGGAATTTTTGGGTTAGATCAATCCGTTCGCGAGATATGGGAGTTTGAAGCCAAGAAATGGTTGAGAAGGCAAAAAATTTTTCGCATTTCTGCTGCTCCAAACGCTTAACCAGAATGGCCTAGGGAAAAAATACAGATACCGTTGTAATCGGGCGAGTTTCTACTTTCAGATGCAACAGGAATTTTTGGGTTAGGTCAATCCGTTCGCGAGATATGGGAGTTTGAAGCTAAGAAATGGTTGAGAAGACAACAAATTTTTCGCAATTCTGCTGCTCCAAACGCTTAACCAGAATGGCCTAGGGAAAAAATACACATACCGTTGTAATCGGGCGAGTCTCTACTTCCAGACGCTACAGGAATTTTTGGGTTAGGTCAATCCGTTCGCGAGATATGGGAGTTTGAAGCTAAGAAATGGTTGAGAAGACAACAAATTTTTCGCAATTCTGCTGCTCCAAACGCTTAACCAGAATGGCCTAGGGAAAAAATACACATACCGTTGTAATCGGGCGAGTTTCTACTTTCAGATGCAATAGGAATTTTTGGGTTAGGTCAATCCGTTCGCGAGATATGGGAGTTTGAAGCCAAGAAATGGTTGAGAAGGCAAAAAATTTTTCGCAATTCTGCTGCTCCAAACGCTTAACCAGAATGGCCTAGGGAAAAAATACACATACCGTTGTAATCGGGCGAGTCTCTACTTCCAGACGCTACAGGAATTTTTGGGTTAGGTCAATCCGTTCGCGAGATATGGGAGTTTGAAGCCAAGAAATGGTTGAGAAGGCAAAAAATTTTTCGCAATTCTGCTGCTCCAAACGCTTAACCAGAATGGCCTAGGGAAAAAATACACATACCGTTGTAATCGGGCGAGTCTCTACTTCCAGACGCTACAGGAATTTTTGGGTTAGGTCAATCCGTTCGCGAGATATGGGAGTTTGAAGCCAAGAAATGGTTCAGAAGGCAAAAAATTTTTCGCAATTCTGCTGCTCCAAACGCTTAACCAGAATGGCCTAGGGAAAAAATACACATACCGCTGTAATCGGGCGAGGTTCTACTCTCAGATGCAATTGGAATTTTTGGGTTAGGTCAATCCGTTCGCGAGATATGGGAGTTTGAAGCCAAGAAATGGTTGAGAAGGCAAAAAATTTTTCGCAATTCTGCTGCTCCAAACGCTTAACCAGAATGGCCTAGGGAAAAAATACACATACCGTTGTAATCGGGCGAGCCTCTACTTCCAGACGCTACAGGAATTTTTGGGTTAGGTCAATCCGTTCGCGAGATATGGGAGTTTGAAGCCAAGAAATGGTTGAGAAGGCAAAAAATTTTTCGCATTTCTGCTGCTCCAAACGCTTAACCAGAATGGCCTAGGGAAAAAATACAGATACCGTTGTAATCGGGCGAGTTTCTACTTTCAGATGCAACAGGAATTTTTGGGTTAGGTCAATCCGTTCGCGAGATATGGGAGTTTGAAGCTAAGAAATGGTTGAGAAGACAACAAATCTTTCGCACTTCTGCTGCTCCAAACGCTTAACCAGAATGGCCTAGGGAAGAAATACACATACCGTTGTAATCGGGCGAGTTTCGACTTTCAGATGCAATAGGAATTTTTGGGCTAGGTCATTCCGTTCGCGAGATATGGGAGTTTGAAGCCAAGAAATGGTTGAGAAGGCAACAAATTTTTCGCAATTCTGCTGCTCCAAACGCTTAACCAGAATGGCCTAGGGAAAAAACACACACACCGTTGTAATCGGGCGAGTTTCTACTTTCAGATGCAATAGGAATTTTTGAGTTAGGTCAATCCGTTCGCGAGATATGGGAGTTTGAAGCCAAGAAATGGTTGAGAAGGCAAAAAATTTTTCGCCATTCTGCTGTCCAAACGCTTAACCAGAATGGCCTAGGAAAAAATTCACATACCGTTGTAATCGGGCGAGTCTCTACTTCCAGACGCTACAGGAATTTTTGGGTTAGGTCAATCCGTTCGCGAGATATGGGAGTTTGAAGCCAAGAAATGGTTGAGAAGGCAAAAAATTTTTCGCAATTCTGCTGCTCCAAACGCTTAACCAGAATGGCCTAGGGAAAAAATACACATACCGCTGTAATCGGGCGAGGTTCTACTGTCAGATGCAATAGGAATTTTTGGGTTAGGTCAATCCGTTCGCGAGATATGGGAGTTTGAAACCAAGAAATGGTTGAGAAGGCAAAAAATTTTACGCAATTCTGCTGCTCCAAACGCTTAACCAGAATGGCCTAGGGAAAAAATACACATACCGCTGTAATCGGGCGAGGTTCTACTTTCAGATGCAATTGGAATTTTTGGGTTAGGTCAATCCGTTCGCGAGATATGGGAGTTTGAAGCCAAGAAATGGTTGAGAAGGCAAAAAATTTTTCGCAATTCTGCTGCTCCAAACGCTTAACCAGAATGGCCTAGGGAAAAAGTACACATACCGTTGTAATCGGGCGAGTTTCTACTTTCAGATGCAATAGGAATTTTTGAGTTAGGTCAATCCGTTCGCGAGATATGGGAGTTTGAAGCCAAGAAATGGTTGAGAAGGCAAAAAATTTTTCGCCATTCTGCTGCTCCAAACGCTTAACCAGAATGGCCTAGGAAAAAATACACATACCGTTGTAATCGGGCGAGTCTCTACTTCCAGACGCTACAGGAATTTTTGGGTTAGGTCAATCCGTTCGCGAGATATGGGAGTTTGAAGCCAAGAAATGGTTGAGAAGGCAAAAAATTTTTCGCAATTCTGCTGCTCCAAACGCTTAACCAGAATGGCCTAGGGAAAAAATACACATACCGCTGTAATCGGGCGAGGTTCTACTTTCAGATGCAACAGGAATTTTTGGGTTAGGTCAATCCGTTCGCGAGATATGGGAGTTTGAAGCCAAGAAATGGTTGAGAAGGCAAGAAATTTTTCGCAATTCTGCTGCTCCAAACGCTTAACCAGAATGGCCTAGGGAAAAAATACACATACCGTTGTAATCGGGCGAGTTTCTACTTTCAGATGCAATAGGAATTTTTGGGTTAGGTCAATCCGTTCGCGAGATATGGGAGTTTGAAGCCAAGAAATGGTTGAGAAGGCAAAAAATTTTTCGCAATTCTGCTGCTCCAAACGCTTAACCAGATTGGCCTAGGGAAAAAATACACATACCGTTGTAATCGGGCGAGTCTCTACTTCCAGACGCTACAGGAATTTTTGGGTTAGGTCAATCCGTTCGCGAGATGTGGGAGTTTGAAGCTAAGAAATGGTTGAGAAGACAACAAATCTTTCGCACTTCTGCTGCTCCAAACGCTTAACCAGAATGGCCTAGGGAAGAAATACACATACCGTTGTAATCGGGCGAGTTTCGACTTTCAGATGCAATAGGAATTTTTGGGTTAGGTCATTCCGTTCGCGAGATATGGGAGTTTGAAGCCAAGAAATGGTTGAGAAAGCATCAAATTTTTCGCAATTCTGCTGCTCCAAACGCTTAACCAGAATGGCCTAGGGAAAAAATACACATACCGTTGTAATCGGGCGAGTTTCTACTTTCAGATGCAACAGGAATTTTTGGGTTAGGTCAATCCGTTCGCGAGATATGGGATTTTGAAGCTAAGAAATGGTTGAGAAGACAACAAATCTTTCGCACTTCTGCTGCTCCAAACGCTTAACCAGAATGGCCTAGGGAAGAAATACACATACCGTAGTAATCGGGCGAGTTTCGACTTTCAGATGCAATAGGAATTTTTGGGTTAGGTCAATCCGTTCGCGAGATATGGGAGTTTGAAGCCAAGAGATGGTTGAGAAGGCAACAAATTTTTCGCAATTCTGCTGCTCCAAACGCTTAACCAGAATGGCCTAGGGAAAAAATACACATACCGTTGTAATCGGTCGAGTTTCTACTTTCAGATGCAATAGGAATTTTTGGGTTAGGTCAATCCGTTCGCGAGATATGGGAGTTTGAAGCCAAGAAATGGTTGAGAAGGCAAAAAATTTTTCGCAATTCTGCTGCTCCAAACGCTTAACCAGAATGGCCTAGGGAAAAAATACACATACCGCTGTAATCGGGCGAGGTTCTACTCTCAGATGCAATTGGAATTTTTGGGTTAGGTCAATCCGTTCGCGAGATATGGGAGTTTGAAGCCAAGAAATGGTTGAGAAGGCAAAAAATTTTTCGCAATTCTGCTGCTCCAAACGCTTAACCAGAATGGCCTAGGGAAAAAATACACATACCGTTGTGATCGGGCGAGTCTCTACTTCCAGACGCTACAGGAATTTTTGGGTTAGGTCAATCCGTTCGCGAGATATGGGGGTTTGAAGCCAAGAAATGGTTGAGAAGGCAAAAAATTTTTCGCAATTCTGCTGCTCCAAACGCTTAACCAGAATGGCCTAGGGAAAAAATACACATACCGCTGTAATCGGGCGAGGTTCTACTCTCAGATGCAATTGGAATTTTTGGGTTAGGTCAATCCGTTCGCGAGATATGGGAGTTTGAAGCCAAGAAATGGTTGAGAAGGCAAAAAATTTTTCGCAATTCTGCTGCTCCAAACGCTTAACCAGAATGGCCTAGGGAAAAAATACACATACCGTTGTAATCGGGCGAGTCTCTACTTCCAGACGCTACAGGAATTTTTGGGTTAGGTCAATCCGTTCGCGAGATATGGGAGTTTGAAGCCAAGAAATGGTTGAGAAGGCAAAAAATTTTTCGCATTTCTGCTGCTCCAAACGCTTAACCAGAATGGCCTAGGGAAAAAATACAGATACCGTTGTAATCGGGCGAGTTTCTACTTTCAGATGCAACAGGAATTTTTGGGTTAGGTCAATCCGTTCGCGAGATATGGGAGTTTGAAGCTAAGAAATGGTTGAGAAGACAACAAATCTTTCGCACTTCTGCTGCTCCAAACGCTTAACCAGAATGGCCTAGGGAAGAAATACACATACCGCTGTAATCGGGCGAGGTTCTACTTTCAGATGCAATTGGAATTTTTGGGTTAGGTCAATCCGTTCGCGAGATATGGGAGTTTGAAGCCAAGAAATCGTTGAGAAGGCAAAAAATTTTTCGCAATTCTGCTGCTCCAAACGCTTAACCAGAATGGCCTAGGGAAAAAATACACATACCGTTGTAATCGGGCGAGTTTCTACTTTCAGATGCAATAGGAATTTTTGAGTTAGGTCAATCCGTTCGCGAGATATGGGAGTTTGAAGCCAAGAAATGGTTGAGAAGGCAAAAAATTTTTCGCCATTCTGCTGCTCCAAACGCTTAACCAGAATGGCCTAGGAAAAAATACACATACCGTTGTAATCGGGCGAGTCTCTACTTCCAGACGCTACAGGAATTTTTGGGTTAGGTCAATCCGTTCGCGAGATATGGGAGTTTGAAGCCAAGAAATGGTTCAGAAGGCAAAAAATTTTTCGCAATTCTGCTGCTCCAAACGCTTAACCAGAATGGCCTAGGGAAAAAATACACATACCGCTGTAATCGGGCGAGGTTCTACTCTCAGATGCAATTGGAATTTTTGGGTTAGGTCAATCCGTTCGCGAGATATGGGAGTTTGAAGCCAAGAAATGGTTGAGAAGGCAAAAAATTTTTCGCAATTCTGCTGCTCCAAACGCTTAACCAGAATGGCCTAGGGAAAAAATACACATACCGTTGTAATCGGGCGAGTCTCTACTTCCAGACGCTACAGGAATTTTTGGGTTAGGTCAATCCGTTCGCGAGATATGGGAGTTTGAAGCCAAGAAATGGTTGAGAAGGCAAAAAATTTTTCGCATTTCTGCTGCTCCAAACGCTTAACCAGAATGGCCTAGGGAAAAAATACAGATACCGTTGTAATCGGGCGAGGTTCTACTTTCAGATGCAATTGGAATTTTTGGGTTAGGTCAATCCGTTCGCGAGATATGGGAGTTTGAAGCCAAGAAATCGTTGAGAAGGCAAAAAATTTTTCGCAATTCTGCTGCTCCAAACGCTTAACCAGAATGGCCTAGGGAAAAAATACACATACCGTTGTAATCGGGCGAGTTTCTACTTTCAGATGCAATAGGAATTTTTGAGTTAGGTCAATCCGTTCGCGAGATATGGGAGTTTGAAGCCAAGAAATGGTTGAGAAGGCAAAAAATTTTTCGCCATTCTGCTGCTCCAAACGCTTAACCAGAATGGCCAAGGAAAAAATACACATACCGTTGTAATCGGGCGAGTCTCTACTTCCAGACGCTACAGGAATTTTTGGGTTAGGTCTATCCGTTTCGCGAGATATGGGAGTTTGAAGCCAAGAAATGGTTGAGAAGGCAAAAAATTTTTCGCAATTCTGCTGCTCCAAACGCTTAACCAGAATGGCCTAGGGAAAAAATACACATACCGCTGTAATCGGGCGAGGTTCTACTTTCAGATGCAACAGGAATTTTTGGGTTAGGTCAATCCGTTCGCGAGATATGGGAGTTTGAAGCCAAGAAATGGTTGAGAAGGCAAGAAATTTTTCGCAATTCTGCTGCTCCAAACGCTTAACCAGAATGGCCTAGGGAAAAAATACACATACCGTTGTAATCGGGCGAGTTTCTACTTTCAGATGCAATAGGAATTTTTGGGTTAGGTCAATCCGTTCGCGAGATATGGGAGTTTGAAGCCAAGAAATGGTTGAGAAGGCAAAAAATTTTTCGCAATTCTGCTGCTCCAAACGCTTAACCAGAATGGCCTAGGGAAAAAATACACATACCGTTGTAATCGGGCGAGTCTCTACTTCCAGACGCTACAGGAATTTTTGGGTTAGGTCAATCCGTTCGCGAGATATGGGAGTTTGAAGCTAAGAAATGGTTGAGAAGACAACAAATCTTTCGCACTTCTGCTGCTCCAAACGCTTAACCAGAATGGCCTAGGGAAGAAATACACATACCGTTGTAATCGGGCGAGTTTCGACTTTCAGATGCAATAGGAATTTTTGGGTTAGGTCATTCCGTTCGCGAGATATGGGAGTTTGAAACCAAGAAATGGTTGAGAAGGCATCAAATTTTTCGCAATTCTGCTGCTCCAAACGCTTAACCAGAATGGCCTAGGGAAAAAATACACATACCGTTGTAATCGGGCGAGTTTCTACTTTCAGATGCAACAGGAATTTTTGGGTTAGGTCAATCCGTTCGCGAGATATGGGATTTTGAAGCTAAGAAATGGTTGAGAAGACAACAAATCTTTCGCACTTCTGCTGCTCCAAACGCTTAACCAGAATGGCCTAGGGAAGAAATACACATACCGTAGTAATCGGGCGAGTTTCGACTTTCAGATGCAATAGGAATTTTTGGGTTAGGTCAATCCGTTCGCGAGATATGGGAGTTTAAAGCCAAGAGATGGTTGAGAAGGCAACAAATTTTTCGCAATTCTGCTGCTCCAAACGCTTAACCAGAATGGCCTAGGGAAAAAATACACATACCGTTGTAATCGGGCGAGTTTCTACTTTCAGATGCAATAGGAATTTTTGGGTTAGGTCAATCCGTTCGCGAGATATGGGAGTTTGAAGCCAAGAAATGGTTGAGAAGGCAAGAAATTTTTCGCAATTCTGCTGCTCCAAACGCTTAACCAGAATGGCCTAGGGAAAAAATACACATACCGTTGTAATCGGGCGAGTTTCTACTTTCAGATGCAATAGGAATTTTTGGGTTAGGTCAATCCGTTCGCGAGATATGGGAGTTTGAAGCCAAGAAATGGTTGAGAAGGCAAAAAATTTTTCGCAATTCTGCTGCTCCAAACGCTTAACCAGAATGGCCTAGGGAAAAAATACACATACCGCTGTAATCGGGCGAGGTTCTACTCTCAGATGCAATTGGAATTTTTGGGTTAGGTCAATCCGTTCGCGAGATATGGGAGTTTGAAGCCAAGAAATGGTTGAGAAGGCAAAAAATTTTTCGCAATTCTGTTGCTCCAAACGCTTAACCAGAATGGCCTAGGGAAAAAATACACATACCGTTGTAATCGGGCGAGTCTCTACTTCCAGACGCTACAGGAATTTTTGGGTTAGGTCAATCCGTTCGCGAGATATGGGAGTTTGAAGCCAAGAAATGGTTGAGAAGGCAAAAAATTTTTCGCATTTCTGCTGCTCCAAACGCTTAACCAGAATGGCCTAGGGAAAAAATACAGATACCGTTGTAATCGGGCGAGTTTCTACTTTCAGATGCAACAGGAATTTTTGGGTTAGGTCAATCCGTTCGCGAGATATGGGAGTTTGAAGCTAAGAAATGGTTGAGAAGACAACAAATCTTTCGCACTTCTGCTGCTCCAAACGCTTAACCAGAATGGCCTAGGGAAGAAATACACATACCGTAGTAATCGGGCGAGTTTCGACTTTCAGATGCAATAGGAATTTTTGGGTTAGGTCAATCCGTTCGCGAGATATGGGAGTTTGAAGCCAAGAGATGGTTGAGAAGGCAACAAATTTTTCGCAATTCTGCTGCTCCAAACGCTTAACCAGAATGGCCTAGGGAAAAAATACACATACCGTTGTAATCGGGCGAGTTTCTACTTTCAGATGCAATAGGAATTTTTGGGTTAGGTCAATCCGTTCGCGAGATATGGGAGTTTGAATCCAAGAAATGGTTGAGAAGGCAAAAAATTTTTCGCAATTCTGCTGCTCCAAACGCTTAACCAGAATGGCCTAGGGAAAAAATACACATACCGTTGTAATCGGGCGAGTCTCTACTTCCAGACGCTACAGGAATTTTTGGGTTAGGTCAATCCGTTCGCGAGATATGGGAGTTTGAAGCCAAGAAATGGTTGAGAAGGCAAAAAATTTTTCGCATTTCTGCTGCTCCAAACGCTTAACCAGAATGGCCTAGGGAAAAAATACAGATACCGTTGTAATCGGGCGAGTTTCTACTTTCAGATGCAACAGGAATTTTTGGGTTAGGTCAATCCGTTCGCGAGATATGGGAGTTTGAAGCTAAGAAATGGTTGAGAAGACAACAAATCTTTCGCACTTCTGCTGCTCCAAACGCTTAACCAGAATGGCCTAGGGAAGAAATACACATACCGTAGTAATCGGGCGAGTTTCGACTTTCAGATGCAATAGGAATTTTTGGGTTAGGTCAATCCGTTCGCGAGATATGGGAGTTTGAAGCCAAGAGATGGTTGAGAAGGCAACAAATTTTTCGCAATTCTGCTGCTCCAAACGCTTAACCAAAATGGCCTAGGGAAAAAATACACATACCGTTGTAATCGGGCGAGTTTCTACTTTCAGATGCAATAGGAATTTTTGGGTTAGGTCAATCCGTTCGCGAGATATGGGAGTTTGAATCCAAGAAATGGTTGAGAAGGCAAAAAATTTTTCGCAATTCTGCTGCTCCAAACGCTTAACCAGAATGGCCTAGGGAAAAAATACACATACCGTTGTAATCGGGCGAGTCTCTACTTCCAGACGCTACAGGAATTTTTGGGTTAGGTCAATCCGTTCGCGAGATATGGGAGTTTGAAGCCAAGAAATGGTTGAGAAGGCAAAAAATTTTTCGCAATTCTGCTGCTCCAAACGCTTAACCAGAATGGCCTAGGGAAAAAAAACACATACCGCTGTAATCGGGCGAGGTTCTACTCTCAGATGCAATTGGAATTTTTGGGTTAGGTCAATCCGTTCGCGAGATATGGGAGTTTGAAGCCAAGAAATGGTTGAGAAGGCAAAAAATTTTTCGCAATTCTGCTGCTCCAAACGCTTAACCAGAATGGCCTAGGGAAAAAATACACATACCGTTGTAATCGGGCGAGTCTCTACTTCCAGACGCTACAGGAATTTTTGGGTTAGGTCAATCCGTTCGCGAGATATGGGAGTTTGAAGCCAAGAAATGGTTGAGAAGGCAAAAAATTTTTCGCATTTCTGCTGCTCCAAACGCTTAACCAGAATGGCCTAGGGAAAAAATACAGATACCGTTGTAATCGGGCGAGTTTCTACTTTCAGATGCAACAGGAATTTTTGGGTTAGGTCAATCCGTTCGCGAGATATGGGAGTTTGAAGCCAAGAAATGGTTGAGAAGGCAAAAAATTTTTCGCCATTCTGCTGCTCCAAACGCTTAACCAGAATGGCCTAGGAAAAAATACACATACCGTTGTAATCGGGCGAGTCTCTACTTCCAGACGCTACAGGAATTTTTGGGTTAGGTCAATCCGTTTCGCGAGATATGGGAGTTTGAAGCCAAGAAATGGTTGAGAAGGCAAAAAATTTTTCGCAATTCTGCTGCTCCAAACGCTTAACCAGAATGGCCTAGGGAAAAAATACACATACCGCTGTAATCGGGCGAGGTTCTACTTTCAGATGCAACAGGAATTTTTGGGTTAGGTCAATCCGTTCGCGAGATATGGGAGTTTGAAGCCAAGAAATGGTTGAGAAGGCAAGAAATTTTTCGCAATTCTGCTGCTCCAAACGCTTAACCAGAATGGCCTAGGGAAAAAATACACATACCGTTGTAATCGGGCGAGTTTCTACTTTCAGATGCAATAGGAATTTTTGGGTTAGGTCAATCCGTTCGCGAGATATGGGAGTTTGAAGCCAAGAAATGGTTGAGAAGGCAAAAAATTTTTCGCAATTCTGCTGCTCCAAACGCTTAACCAGAATGGCCTAGGGAAAAAATACACATACCGTTGTAATCGGGCGAGTCTCTACTTCCAGACGCTACAGGAATTTTTGGGTTAGGTCAATCCGTTCGCGAGATATGGGAGTTTGAAGCTAAGAAATGGTTGAGAAGACAACAAATCTTTCGCACTTCTGCTGCTCCAAACGCTTAACCAGAATGGCCTAGGGAAGAAATACACATACCGTTGTAATCGGGCGAGTTTCGACTTTCAGATGCAATAGGAATTTTTGGGTTAGGTCATTCCGTTCGCGAGATATGGGAGTTTGAAACCAAGAAATGGTTGAGAAGGCATCAAATTTTTCGCAATTCTGCTGCTCCAAACGCTTAACCAGAATGGCCTAGGGAAAAAATACACATACCGTTGTAATCGGGCGAGTTTCTACTTTCAGATGCAACAGGAATTTTTGGGTTAGGTCAATCCGTTCGCGAGATATGGGATTTTGAAGCTAAGAAATGGTTGAGAAGACAACAAATCTTTCGCACTTCTGCTGCTCCAAACGCTTAACCAGAATGGCCTAGGGAAGAAATACACATACCGTAGTAATCGGGCGAGTTTCGACTTTCAGATGCAATAGGAATTTTTGGGTTAGGTCAATCCGTTCGCGAGATATGGGAGTTTAAAGCCAAGAGATGGTTGAGAAGGCAACAAATTTTTCGCAATTCTGCTGCTCCAAACGCTTAACCAGAATGGCCTAGGGAAAAAATACACATACCGTTGTAATCGGGCGAGTTTCTACTTTCAGATGCAATAGGAATTTTTGGGTTAGGTCAATCCGTTCGCGAGATATGGGAGTTTGAAGCCAAGAAATGGTTGAGAAGGCAAGAAATTTTTCGCAATTCTGCTGCTCCAAACGCTTAACCAGAATGGCCTAGGGAAAAAATACACATACCGTTGTAATCGGGCGAGTTTCTACTTTCAGATGCAATAGGAATTTTTGGGTTAGGTCAATCCGTTCGCGAGATATGGGAGTTTGAAGCCAAGAAATGGTTGAGAAGGCAAAAAATTTTTCGCAATTCTGCTGCTCCAAACGCTTAACCAGAATGGCCTAGGGAAAAAATACACATACCGCTGTAATCGGGCGAGGTTCTACTCTCAGATGCAATTGGAATTTTTGGGTTAGGTCAATCCGTTCGCGAGATATGGGAGTTTGAAGCCAAGAAATGGTTGAGAAGGCAAAAAATTTTTCGCAATTCTGTTGCTCCAAACGCTTAACCAGAATGGCCTAGGGAAAAAATACACATACCGTTGTAATCGGGCGAGTCTCTACTTCCAGACGCTACAGGAATTTTTGGGTTAGGTCAATCCGTTCGCGAGATATGGGAGTTTGAAGCCAAGAAATGGTTGAGAAGGCAAAAAATTTTTCGCATTTCTGCTGCTCCAAACGCTTAACCAGAATGGCCTAGGGAAAAAATACAGATACCGTTGTAATCGGGCGAGTTTCTACTTTCAGATGCAACAGGAATTTTTGGGTTAGGTCAATCCGTTCGCGAGATATGGGAGTTTGAAGCTAAGAAATGGTTGAGAAGACAACAAATCTTTCGCACTTCTGCTGCTCCAAACGCTTAACCAGAATGGCCTAGGGAAGAAATACACATACCGTAGTAATCGGGCGAGTTTCGACTTTCAGATGCAATAGGAATATTTGGGTTAGGTCAATCCGTTCGCGAGATATGGGAGTTTGAAGCCAAGAGATGGTTGAGAAGGCAACAAATTTTTCGCAATTCTGCTGCTCCAAACGCTTAACCAGAATGGCCTAGGGAAAAAATACACATACCGTTGTAATCGGGCGAGTTTCTACTTTCAGATGCAATAGGAATTTCTGGGTTAGGTCAATCCGTTCGCGAGATATGGGAGTTTGAATCCAAGAAATGGTTGAGAAGGCAAAAAATTTTTCGCAATTCTGCTGCTCCAAACGCTTAACCAGAATGGCCTAGGGAAAAAATACACATACCGTTGTAATCGGGCGAGTCTCTACTTCCAGACGCTACAGGAATTTTTGGGTTAGGTCAATCCGTTCGCGAGATATGGGAGTTTGAAGCCAAGAAATGGTTGAGAAGGCAAAAAATTTTTCGCATTTCTGCTGCTCCAAACGCTTAACCAGAATGGCCTAGGGAAAAAATACAGATACCGTTGTAATCGGGCGAGTTTCTACTTTCAGATGCAACAGGAATTTTTGGGTTAGGTCAATCCGTTCGCGAGATATGGGAGTTTGAAGCTAAGAAATGGTTGAGAAGACAACAAATCTTTCGCACTTCTGCTGCTCCAAACGCTTAACCAGAATGGCCTAGGGAAGAAATACACATACCGTAGTAATCGGGCGAGTTTCGACTTTCAGATGCAATAGGAATTTTTGGGTTAGGTCAATCCGTTCGCGAGATATGGGAGTTTGAAGCTAAGAAATGGTTGAGAAGACAACAAATCTTTCGCACTTCTGCTGCTCCAAACGCTTAACCAGAATGGCCTAGGGAAGAAATACACATACCGTTGTAATCGGGCGAGTTTCGACTTTCAGATGCAATAGGAATTTTTGGGTTAGGTCATTCCGTTCGCGAGATATGGGAGTTTGAAGCCAAGAAATGGTTGAGAAGGCAAAAAATTTTTCGCAATTCTGCTGCTCCAAACGCTTAACCAGAATGGCCTAGGGAAAAAATACACATACCGCTGTAATCGGGCGAGGTTCTACTTTCAGATGCAATTGGAATTTTTGGGTTAGGTCAATCCGTTCGCGAGATATGGGAGTTTGAAGCCAAGAAATGGTTGAGAAGGCAAAAAATTTTTCGCAATTCTGCTGCTCCAAACGCTTAACCAGAATGGCCTAGGGAAAAAATACACATACCGTTGTAATCGGGCGAGTTTCTACTTTCAGATGCAATAGGAATTTTTGGGTTAGGTCAATCCGTTCGCGAGATATGGGAGTTTGAAGCCAAGAAATGGTTGAGAAGGCAAAAAATTTTTCACAATTCTGCTGCTCCAAACGCTTAACCAGAATGGCCTAGGGAAAAAATACACATACAGTTGTAATCGGGCGAGTCTCTACTTCCAGACGCTACAGGAACTTTTGGGTTAGGTCAATCCGTTCGCGAGATATGGGAGTTTGAAGCCAAGAAATGGTTGAGAAGGCAAAAAATTTTTCGCATTTCTGCTGCTCCAAACGCTTAACCAGAATGGCCTAGGGAAAAAATACAGATACCGATGTAATCGGGCGAGTTTCTACTTTCAGATGCAACAGGAATTTTTGGGTTAGGTCAATCCGTTCGCGAGATATGGGAGTTTGAAGCTAAGAAATGGTTGAGAAGACAACAAATCTTTCGCACTTCTGCTGCTCCAAACGCTTAACCAGAATGGCCTAGGGAAGAAATACACATACCGTTGTAATCGGGCGAGTTTCGACTTTCAGATGCAATAGGAATTTTTGGGTTAGGTCAATCCGTTCGCGAGATATGGGAGTTTGAAGCCAAGAGATGGTTGAGAAGGCAACAAATTTTTCGCAATTCTGCTGCCCCAAACGCTTAACCAGAATGGCCTAGGGAAAAAATACACATACCGTTGTAATCGGGCGAGTTTCTACTTTCAGATGCAATAGGAATTTTTGGGTTAGGTCAATCCGTTCGCGAGATATGGGAGTTTGAAGCCAAGAAATGGTTGAGAAGGCAAACAATTTTTCGCAATTCTGCTGCTCCAAACGCTTAACCAGAATGGCCTAGGGAAAAAATACACATACCGTTGTAATCGGGCGAGTCTCTACTTCCAGACGCTACAGGAATTTTTGGGTTGGGTCAATCCGTTCGCGAGATATGGGAGTTTGAAGCCAAGAAATGGTTGAGAAGGCAAAAAATTTTTCGCAATTCTGCTGCTCCAAACGCTTAACCAGAATGGCCTAGGGAAAAAATACACATACCGTTGTAATCGGGCGAGTCTCTACTTCCAGACGCTACAGGAATTTTTGGGTTAGGTCAATCCGTTCGCGAGATATGGGAGTTTGAAGCTAAGAAATGGTTGAGAAGACAACAAATCTTTCGCACTTCTGCTGCTCCAAACGCTTAACCAAAATGGCCTAGGGAAGAAATACACATACCGTTGTAATCGGGCGAGTTTCGACTTTCAGATGCAATAGGAATTTTTGGGTTAGGTCAATCCGTTCGCGAGATATGGGAGTTTGAAGCCAAGAAATGGTTGAGGAGGCAACAAATTTTTCGCAATTCTGCTGCTCCAAACGCTTAACCAGAATGGCCTAGGGAAAAAATACACATACCGTTGTAATCGGGCGAGTTTCGACTTTCAGATGCAATAGGAATTTTTGGGTTAGGTCAATCCGTTCGCGAGATATGGGAGTTTGAAGCCAAGAAATGGTTGAGGAGGCAACAAATTTTTCGCAATTCTGCTGCTCCAAACGCTTAACCAGAATGGCCTAGGGAAAAAATACACATACCGTTGTGATCGGGCGAGTCTCTACTTTCAGATGCAATTGGAATTTTTGGGTTAGGTCAATCCGTTCGCGAGATATGGGAGTTTGAAGCCAAGAAATGGTTGAGAAGGCAAAAAATTTTTCGCAATTCTGCTGCTCCAAACGCTTAACCAGAATGGCCTAGGGAAAAAATACACATACCTCTGTAATCGGGCGAGGTTCTACTTTCAGATGCAATAGGAATTTTTGGGTTAGGTCAATCCGTTCGCGAGATATGGGAGTTTGCAGCTAAGAAATGGTTGAGTAGGCAAAAAATTTTTCGCAATTCTGCTGCTCCAAATGCTTAACCAGAATGGCCTAGGGAAAAAATACACATACCGCTGTAATCGGGCGAGGTTCTACTTTCAGATGCAATTGGAATTTTTGGGTTAGGTCAATCCGTTCGCGAGATATGGGAGTTTGAACCCAAGAAATGGTTGAGAAGGCAAAAAATTTTTCGCAATTCTGCTGCTCCAAACGCTTAACCAGAATGGCCTAGGGAAAAAATACACATACCGTTGTAATCGGGCGAGATTCTACTTTCAGATGCAATAGGAATTTTTGGGTTAGGTCAATCCGTTCGCGAGATATGGGAGTTTGAAGCCAAGAAATGGTTGAGAAGGCAAAAAATTTTTCACAATTCTGCTGCTCCAAACGCTTAACCAGAATGGCCTAGGGAAAAAATACACATACAGTTGTAATCGGGCGAGTCTCTACTTCCAGACGCTACAGGAATTTTTGGGTTAGGTCAATCCGTTCGCGAGATATGGGAGTTTGAAGCCAAGAAATGGTTGAGAAGGCAAAAAATTTTTCGCATTTCTGCTGCTCCAAACGCTTAACCAGAATGGCCTAGGGAAAAAATACAGATACCGTTGTAATCGGGCGAGTTTCTACTTTCAGATGCAACAGGAATTTTTGGGTTAGGTCAATCCGTTCGCGAGATATGGGAGTTTGAAGCTAAGAAATGGTTGAGAAGACAACAAATCTTTCGCAATTCTGCTGCTCCAAACGCTTAAACAGAATGGCCTAGGGAAAAAATGCAGATACCGTTGTAATCGGGCGAGTTTCTACTTTCAGATGCAACAGGAATTTTTGGGTTAGGTCAATCCGTTCGCGAGATATGGGAGTTTGAAGCCAAGAAATGGTTGAGATGGCAAAAAATTTTTCGCATTTCTGCTGCTCCAAACGCTTAACCAGAATGGCCTAGGGAAAAAATACACATACCGTTGTAATCGGGCGAGTTTCTACTTTCAGATGCAATAGGAATTTTTGTGTTAGGTCAATCCGTTCGCGAGATATGGGAGTTTGAAGCCAAGAAATGGTTGAGAAGGCAACAAATTTTTCGCAATTCTGCTGCTCCAAATGCTTAACCAGAATGGCCTAGGGAAAAAATACACATACCGTTGTAATCGGGCGAGTTTCTACTTTCAGATGCAACAGGAATTTTTGGGTTAGGTCAATCCGTTCGCGAGATATGGGAGTTTGAAGCTAAGAAATGGTTGAGAAGACAACAAATCTTTCGCACTTCTGCTGCTCCAAACGCTTAACCAGAATGGCCTAGGGAAAAAATACACATACCGTTGTAATCGGGCGAGTTTCGACTTTCAGATGCAATAGGAATTTTTGGGTTACGTCAATCCGTTCGCGAGATATGGGAGTTTGAAGCCAAGAAATGGTTGAGGAGGCAACAAATTTTTCGCAATTCTGCTGCTCCAAACGCTTAACCAGAATGGCCTAGGGAAAAAATACACATACCGTTGTATTCGGGCGAGTTTCGACTTTCAGATGCAATAGGAATTTTTGGGTTAGGTCAATCCGTTCGCGAGATATGGGAGTTTGAAGCCAAGAAATGGTTGAGGAGGCAACAAATTTTTCGCAATTCTGCTGCTCCAAACGCTTAACCAGAATGGCCTAGGGAAAAAATACACATACCGTTGTAATCGGGCGAGTTTCTACTTTCAGATGCAACAGGAATTTTTGGGTTAGGTCAATCCGTTCGCGAGATATGGGAGTTTGAAGCTAAGAAATGGTTGAGAAGTCAACAAATCTTTCGCACTTCTGCTGCTCCAAACGCTTAACCAGAATGGCCTAGGGAAAAAATACACATACCGTTGTAATCGGGCGAGTTTCGACTTTCAGATGCAATAGGAATTTTTAGGTTAGGTCAATCCGTTCGCGAGATATGGGAGTTTGAAGCCAAGAAATGGTTGAGAAGGCAACAAATTTTTCGCAATTCTGCTGCTCCAAACGCTTAACCAGAATGGCCTAGGGAAAAAATACACATACCTTTGTAATCGGGCGAGTATCTACTTTCAGATGCAATAGGAATTTTTGGGTTAGGTCAATCCGTTCGCGAGATATGGGAGTTTGAAGCCAAGAAATGGTTGAGAAGGCAAAAAATTTTTCGCAATTCTGCTGCTCCAAACGCTTAACCAGAATGGCCTAGGGAAAAAATACACATACCGTTGTGATCGGGCGAGTCTCTACTTCCAGACGCTACAGGAATTTTTGGGTTAGGTCAATCCGTTCGCGAGATATGGGAGTTTGAAGCCAAGAAATGGTTGAGAAGGCAAAAAATTTTTCGCAATTCTGCTGCTCCAAACGCTTAACCAGAATGGCCTAGGGAAAAAATACACATACCGTTGTAATCGGGCGAGTTTCTACTTTCAGATGCAACAGGAATTTTTGGGTTAGGTCAATCCGTTCGCGAGATATGGGAGTTTGAAGCCAAGAAATGGTTGAGAAGGCAACAAATTTTTCGCAATTCTGCTGCTCCAAACGCTTAAACAGAATGGCCTAGGGAAAAAATGCAGATACCGTTGTAATCGGGCGAGTTTCTTCTTTCAGATGCAACAGGAATTTTTGGGTTAGGTCAATCCGTTCGCGAGATATGGGAGTTTGAAGCCAAGAAATGGTTGAGATGGCAAAAAATTTTTCGCATTTCTGCTGCTCCAAACGCTTAACCAGAATGGCCTAGGGAAAAAATACACATACCGTTGTAATCGGGCGAGTTTCTACTTTCAGATGCAATAGGAATTTTTGGGTTAGGTCAATCCGTTCGCGAGATATGGGAGTTTGAAGCCAAGAAATGCTTGAGAAGGCAAAAAATTTTTCGCAGTTCTGCTGCTCCGAATGCTTAACCAGAATGGCCTAGGGAAAAAATACACATACCGTTGTAATCGGGCGAGTTTCTACTTTCAGATGGAACAGGAATATTTGGGTTAGGTCAATCCGTTCGCGAGATATGGGAGTTTGAAGCCAAGAAATGGTTGAGAAGGCAAAAAATTTTTCGCAATTCTGCTGCTCCAAACGCTTAACCAGAATGGCCTAGGGAAAAAATACACATACCTCTGTAATCGGGCGAGGTTCTACTTTCAGATGCAATAGGAATTTTTGGGTTAGGTCAATCCGTTCGCGAGATATGGGAGTTTGCAGCTAAGAAATGGTTGAGTAGGCAAAAAATTTTTCGCAATTCTGCTGCTCCAAATGCTTAACCAGAATGGCCTAGGGAAAAAATACACATACCGCTGTAATCGGGCGAGGTTCTACTTTCAGATGCAATTGGAATTTTTGGGTTAGGTCAATCCGTTCGCGAGATATGGGAGTTTGAACCCAAGAAATGGTTGAGAAGGCAAAAAATTTTTCGCAATTCTGCTGCTCCAAACGCTTAACCAGAATGGCCTAGGGAAAAAATACACATACCGTTGTAATCGGGCGAGTTTCTACTTTCAGATGCAATAGGAATTTTTGGGTTAGGTCAATCCGTTCGCGAGATATGGGAGTTTGAAGCCAAGAAATGGTTGAGAAGGCAAAAAATTTTTCACAATTCTGCTGCTCCAAACGCTTAACCAGAATGGCCTAGGGAAAAAATACACATACAGTTGTAATCGGGCGAGTCTCTACTTCCAGACGCTACAGGAATTTTTGGGTTAGGTCAATCCGTTCGCGAGATATGGGAGTTTGAAGCCAAGAAATGGTTGAGAAGGCAAAAAATTTTTCGCATCTGCTGCTCCAAACGCTTAACCAGAATGGCCTAGGGAAAAAATACAGATACCGTTGTAATCGGGCGAGTTTCTACTTTCAGATGCAACAGGAATTTTTGGGTTAGGTCAATCCGTTCGCGAGATATGGGAGTTTGAAGCTAAGAAATGGTTGAGAAGACAACAAATCTTTCGCACTTCTGCTGCTCCAAACGCTTAACCAGAATGGCCTAGGGAAGAAATACACATACCGTTGTAATCGGGCGAGTTTCGACTTTCAGATGCAATAGGAATTTTTGGGTTAGGTCAATCCGTTCGCGAGATATGGGAGTTTGAAGCCAAGAGATGGTTGAGAAGGCAACAAATTTTTCGCAATTCTGCTGCCCCAAACGCTTAACCAGAATGGCCTAGGGAAAAAATACACATACCGTTGTAATCGGGCGAGTTTCTACTTTCAGATGCAATAGGAATTTTTGGGTTAGGTCAATCCGTTCGCGAGATATGGGAGTTTGAAGCCAAGAAATGGTTGACAGGCAAAAAATTTTTCGCAATTCTGCTGCTCCAAACGCTTAACCAGAATGGCCTAGGGAAAAAATACACATACCGTTGTAATCGGGCGAGTCTCTACTTCCAGACGCTACAGGAATTTTTGGGTTAGGTCAATCCGTTCGCGAGATATGGGAGTTTGAAGCCAAGAAATGGTTGAGAAGGCAAAAAATTTTTCGCAATTCTGCTGCTCCAAACGCTTAACCAGAATGGCCTAGGGAAAAAATACACATACCGTTGTAATCGGGCGAGTCTCTACTTTCAGATGCAACAGGAATTTTTGGGTTAGGTCAATCCGTTCGCGAGATATGGGAGTTTGAAGCCAAGAAATGGTTGAGAAGGCAACAAATTTTTCGCAATTCTGCTGCTCCAAACGCTTAAACAGAATGGCCTAGGGAAAAAATGCAGATACCGTTGTAATCGGGCGAGTTTCTACTTTCAGATGCAATAGGAATTTTTGTGTTAGGTCAATCCGTTCGCGAGATATGGGAGTTTGAAGCCAAGAAATGGTTGAGAAGGCAACAAATTTTACGCAATTCTGCTGCTCCAAATGCTTAACCAGAATGGCCTAGGGAAAAAATACACATACCGTTGTAATCGGGCGAGTTTCTACTTTCAGATGCAACAGGAATTTTTGGGTTAGGTCAATCCGTTCGCGAGATATGGGAGTTTGAAGCTAAGAAATGGTTGAGAAGACAACAAATCTTTCGCACTTCTGCTGCTCCAAACGCTTAACCAGAATGGCCTAGGGAAAAAATACACATACCGTTGTAATCGGGCGAGTTTCGACTTTCAGATGCAATAGGAATTTTTGGGTTAGGTCAATCCGTTCGCGAGATATGGGAGTTTGAAGCCAAGAAATGGTTGAGGAGGCAACAAATTTTTCGCAATTCTGCTGCTCCAAACGCTTAACCAGAATGGCCTAGGGAAAAAATACACATACCGTTGTATTCGGGCGAGTTTCGACTTTCAGATGCAATAGGAATTTTTGGGTTAGGTCAATCCGTTCGCGAGATATGGGAGTTTGAAGCCAAGAAATGGTTGAGGAGGCAACAAATTTTTCGCAATTCTGCTGCTCCAAACGCTTAACCAGAATGGCCTGGGGAAAAAATACACATACCGTTGTATTCGGGCGAGTTTCGACTTTCAGATGCAATAGGAATTTTTGGGTTAGGTCAATCCGTTCGCGAGATATGGGAGTTTGAAGCCAAGAAATGGTTGAGGAGGCAACAAATTTTTCGCAATTCTGCTGCTCCAAACGCTTAACCAGAATGGCCTAGGGAAAAAATACACATACCGTTGTAATCGGGCGAGTTTCTACTTTCAGATGCAACAGGAATTTTTGGGTTAGGTCAATCCGTTCGCGAGATATGGGAGTTTGAAGCTAAGAAATGGTTGAGAAGTCAACAAATCTTTCGCACTTCTGCTGCTCCAAACGCTTAACCAGAATGGCCTAGGGAAAAAATACACATACCGTTGTAATCGGGCGAGTTTCGACTTTCAGATGCAATAGGAATTTTTAGGTTAGGTCAATCCGTTCGCGAGATATGGGAGTTTGAAGCCAAGAAATGGTTGAGAAGGCAACAAATTTTTCGCAATTCTGCTGCTCCGAATGCTTAACCAGAATGGCCTAGGGAAAAAATACACATACCGTTGTAATCGGGCGAGTTTCTACTTTCAGATGGAACAGGAATTTTTGGGTTAGGTCAATCCGTTCGCGAGATATGGGAGTTTGAAGCCAAGAAATGGTTGAGAAGGCAACAAATTTTTCGCACTTCTGCTGCTCCAAACGCTTAACCAGAATGGCCTAGGAAAAAAATACACATACCGTTGTAATCGGGCTAGTTTCGACTTTCAGATGCAATAGGAATTTTTGGGTTAGGTCAATCCGTTCGCGAGATATGGGAGTTTGAAGCCAAGAAATGGTTGAGGAGGCAACAAATTTTTCGCAATTCTGCTGCTCCAAACGCTTAACCAGAATGGCCTAGGGAAAAAATACACATACCGTTGTGATCTGGCGAGTCTCTACTTTCAGATGCAATTGGAATTTTTGGGTTAGGTCAATCCGTTCGCGAGATATGGGAGTTTGAAGCCAAGAAATGGTTGAGAAGGCAACAAATTTTTCGCAATTCTGCTGCTCCAAACGCTTAACCAGAATGGCCTAGGGAAAAAATACACATACCTCTGTAATCGGGCGAGGTTCTACTTTCAGATGCAAGTGGAATTTTTGGGTTAGGTCAATCCGTTCGCGAGATATGGGAGTTTGAAGCCAAGAAATGGTTGAGATGGCAAAAAATTTTTCGCATTTCTGCTGCTCCAAACGCTTAACCAGAATGGCCTAGGGAAAAAATACACATACCGTTGTAATCGGGCGAGTTTCTACTTTCAGATGCAATAGGAATTTTTGTGTTAGGTCAATCCGTTCGCGAGATATGGGAGTTTGAAGCCAAGAAATGGTTGAGAAGGCAACAAATTTTTCGCAATTCTGCTGCTCCAAATGCTTAACCAGAATGGCCTAGGGAAAAAATACACATACCGTTGTAATCGGGCGAGTTTCTACTTTCAGATGCAACAGGAATTTTTGGGTTAGGTCAATCCGTTCGCGAGATATGGGAGTTTGAAGCTAAGAAATGGTTGAGAAGACAACAAATCTTTCGCACTTCTGCTGCTCCAAACGCTTAACCAGAATGGCCTAGGGAAAAAATACACATACCGTTGTAATCGGGCGAGTTTCGACTTTCAGATGCAATAGGAATTTTTGGGTTAGGTCAATCCGTTCGCGAGATATGGGAGTTTGAAGCCAAGAAATGGTTGAGAAGGCAACAAATTTTTCGCAATTCTGCTGCTCCAAACGCTTAACCAGAATGGCCTAGGGAAAAAATACACATACCGTTGTATTCGGGCGAGTTTCGACTTTCAGATGCAATAGGAATTTTTGGGTTAGGTCAATCCGTTCGCGAGATATGGGAGTTTGAAGCCAAGAAATGGTTGAGGAGGCAACAAATTTTTCGCAATTCTGCTGCTCCAAACGCTTAACCAGAATGGCCTAGGGAAAAAATACACATACCGTTGTGATCGGACGAGTCTCTACTTTCAGATGCAATTGGAATTTTTGGGTTAGGTCAATCCGTTCGCGAGATATGGGAGTTTGAAGCCAAGAAATGGTTGAGAAGGCAAAAAATTTTTCGCAATTCTGCTGCTCCAAACGCTTAACCAGAATGGCCTAGGGAAAAAATACACATACCGTTGTAATCGGGCGAGTTTCTACTTTCAGATGCAACAGGAATTTTTGGGTTAGGTCAATCCGTTCGCGAGATATGGGAGTTTGAAGCCAAGAAATGGTTGAGAAGGCAACAAATTTTTCGCAATTCTGCTGCTCCAAACGCTTAAACAGAATGGCCTAGGGAAAAAATGCAGATACCGTTGTAATCGGGCGAGTTTCTTCTTTCAGATGCAACAGGAATTTTTGGGTTAGGTCAATCCGTTCGCGAGATATGGGAGTTTGAAGCCAAGAAATGGTTGAGATGGCAAAAAATTTTTCGCATTTCTGCTGCTCCAAACGCTTAACCAGAATGGCCTAGGGAAAAAATACACATACCGTTGTAATCGGGCGAGTTTCTACTTTCAGATGCAATAGGAATTTTTGGGTTAGGTCAATCCGTTCGCGAGATATGGGAGTTTGAAGCCAAGAAATGCTTGAGAAGGCAAAAAATTTTTCGCAGTTCTGCTGCTCCGAATGCTTAACCAGAATGGCCTAGGGAAAAAATACACATACCGTTGTAATCGGGCGAGTTTCTACTTTCAGATGGAGCAGGAATTTTTGGGTTAGGTCAATCCGTTCGCGAGATATGGGAGTTTGAAGCCAAGAAATGGTTGAGAAGGCAAAAAATTTTTCGCAATTCTGCTGCTCCAAACGCTTAACCAGAATGGCCTAGGGAAAAAATACACATACCGTTGTAATCGGGCGAGTTTCGACTTTCAGATGCAATAGGAATTTTTGGGTTAGGTCACTCCGTTCGCGAGATATGGGAGTTTAAAGCCAAGAAATGGTTGAGAAGGCAACAAATTTTTCTCAATACTGCTGCTCCAAACGCTTAACCAGAATGGCCTAGGGAAAAAATACACACACCGTTGTAATCGGGCGAGTTTCTACTTTCAGATGCAATAGGAATTTTTGGGTTAGGTCAATCCGTTCGCGAGATATGGGAGTTTGAAGGCAAGAAATGGTTGAGAATGCAAAAAATTTTTCGCAATTCTGCTGCTCCAAACGCTTAACCAGAATGGCCTAGGGAAAAAATACACATACCGTTGTGATCTGGCGAGTCTCTACTTTCAGATGCAATTGGAATTTTTGGGTTAGGTCAATCCGTTCGCGAGATATGGGAGTTTGAAGCCAAGAAATGGTTGAGAAGGCAACAAATTTTTCGCAATTCTGCTGCTCCAAACGCTTAACCAGAATGGCCTAGGGAAAAAATACACATACCTCTGTAATCGGGCGAGGTTCTACTTTCAGATGCAAGTGGAATTTTTGGGTTAGGTCAATCCGTTCGCGAGATATGGGAGTTTGAAGCTAAGAAATGGTTGAGTAGGCAAAAAATTTTTCGCAATTCTGCTGCTCCAAATGCTTAACCAGAATGGCCTAGGGAAAAAATACACATACCGTTGTAATCGGGCGAGTTTCTACTTTCAGATGCAACAGGAATTTTTGGGTTAGGTCAATCCGTTCGCGAGATATGGGAGTTTGAAGCCAAGAAATGGTTGAGAAGGCAACAAATTTTTCGCAATTCTGCTGCTCCAAACGCTTAAACAGAATGGCCTAGGGAAAAAATGCAGATACCGTTGTAATCGGCGAGTTTCTACTTTCAGATGCAACAGGAATTTTTGGGTTAGGTCAATCCGTTCGCGAGATATGGGAGTTTGAAGCCAAGAAATGGTTGAGATGGCAAAAAATTTTTCGCATTTCTGCTGCTCCAAACGCTTAACCAGAATGGCCTAGGGAAAAAATACACATACCGTTGTAATCGGGCGAGTTTCTACTTTCAGATGCAATAGGAATTTTTGTGTTAGGTCAATCCGTTCGCGAGATATGGGAGTTTGAAGCCAAGAAATGGTTGAGAAGGCAACAAATTTTTCGCAATTCTGCTGCTCCAAATGCTTAACCAGAATGGCCTAGGGAAAAAATACACATACCGTTGTAATCGGGCGAGTTTCTACTTTCAGATGCAACAGGAATTTTTGGGTTAGGTCAATCCGTTCGCGAGATATGGGAGTTTGAAGCTAAGAAATGGTTGAGAAGACAACAAATCTTTCGCACTTCTGCTGCTCCAAACGCTTAACCAGAATGGCCTAGGGAAAAAATACACATACCGTTGTAATCGGGCGAGTTTCGACTTTCAGATGCAATAGGAATTTTTGGGTTAGGTCAATCCGTTCGCGAGATATGGGAGTTTGAAGCCAAGAAATGGTTGAGGAGGCAACAAATTTTTCGCAATTCTGCTGCTCCAAACGCTTAACCAGAATGGCCTAGGGAAAAAATACACATACCGTTGTATTCGGGCGAGTTTCGACTTTCAGATGCAATAGGAATTTTTGGGTTAGGTCAATCCGTTCGCGAGATATGGGAGTTTGAAGCCAAGAAATGGTTGAGGAGGCAACAAATTTTTCGCAATTCTGCTGCTCCAAACGCTTAACCAGAATGGCCTAGGGAAAAAATACACATACCGTTGTGATCGGGCGAGTCTCTACTTTCAGATGCAATTGGAATTTTTGGGTTAGGTCAATCCGTTCGCGAGATATGGGAGTTTGAAGCCAAGAAATGGTTGAGAAGGCAAAAAATTTTTCGCAATTCTGCTGCTCCAAACGCTTAACCAGAATGGCCTAGGGAAAAAATACACATACCGTTGTAATCGGGCGAGTTTCTACTTTCAGATGCAATAGGAATTTTTGGGTTAGGTCAATCCGTTCGCGAGATATGGGAGTTTGAAGCCAAGAAATGGTTGAGAAGGCAACAAATTTTTCGCAATTCTGCTGCTCCAAATGCTTAACCAGAATGGCCTAGGGAAAAAATACACATACCGTTGTAATCGGGCGAGTTTCTACTTTCAGATGCAACAGGAATTTTTGGGTTAGGTCAATCCGTTCGCGAGATATGGGAGTTTGAAGCTAAGAAATGGTTGAGAAGTCAACAAATCTTTCGCACTTCTGCTGCTCCAAACGCTTAACCAGAATGGCCTAGGGAAAAAATACACATACCGTTGTAATCGGGCGAGTTTCGACTTTCAGATGCAATAGGAATTTTTGGGTTAGGTCAATCCGTTCGCGAGATATGGGAGTTTGAAGCCAAGAAATGGTTGAGAAGGCAACAAATTTTTCGCAATTCTGCTGCTCCAAACGCTTAACCAGAATGGCCTAGGGAAAAAATACACATACCGTTGTAATCGGGCGAGTATCTACTTTCAGATGCAATAGGAATTTTTGGGTTAGGTCAATCCGTTCGCGAGATATGGGAGTTTGGAGCCAAGAAATGGTTGAGAAGGCAAAAAATTTTTCGCAATTCTGCTGCTCCAAACGCTTAACCAGAATGGCCTAGGGAAAAAATACACATACCGTTGTGATCGGGCGAGTCTCTACTTCCAGACGCTACAGGAATTTTTGGGTTAGGTCAATCCGTTCGCGAGATATGGGGGTTTGAAGCCAAGAAATGGTTGAGAATGCAAAAAATTTTTCGCAATTCTGCTGCTCCAAACGCTTAACCAGAATGGCCTAGGGAAAAAATACACATACCGTTGTAATCGGGCGAGTTTCTACTTTCAGATGCAACAGGAATTTTTGGGTTAGGTCAATCCGTTCGCGAGATATGGGAGTTTGAAGCCAAGAAATGGTTGAGAAGGCAACAAATTTTTCGCAATTCTGCTGCTCCAAACGCTTAAACAGAATGGCCTAGGGAAAAAATGCAGGTACCGTTGTAATCGGGCGAGTTTCTTCTTTCAGATGCAACAGGAATTTTTGGGTTAGGTCAATCCGTTCGCGAGATATGGGAGTTTGAAGCCAAGAAATGGTTGAGATGGCAAAAAATTTTTCGCATTTCTGCTGCTCCAAACGCTTAACCAGAATGGCCTAGGGAAAAAATACACATACCGTTGTAATCGGGCGAGTTTCTACTTTCAGATGCAATAGGAATTTTTGGGTTAGGTCAATCCGTTCGCGAGATATGGGAGTTTGAAGCCAAGAAATGCTTGAGAAGGCAAAAAATTTTTCGCAGTTCTGCTGCTCCAAATGCTTAACCAGAATGGCCTAGGGAAAAAATACACATACCGTTGTAATCGGGCGAGTTTCTACTTTCAGATGGAACAGGAATTTTTGGGTTAGGTCAATCCGTTCGCGAGATATGGGAGTTTGAAGCCAAGAAATGGTTGAGAAGGCAACAAATTTTTCGCACTTCTGCTGCTCCAAACGCTTAACCAGAATGGCCTAGGGAAAAAATACACATACCGTTGTAATCGGGCTAGTTTCGACTTTCAGATGCAATAGGAATTTTTGGGTTAGGTCAATCCGTTCGCGAGATATGGGAGTTTGAAGCCAAGAAATGGTTGAGATGGCAAAAAATTTTTCGCATTTCTGCTGCTCCAAACGCTTAACCAGAATGGCCTAGGGAAAAAATACACATACCGTTGTAATCGGGCGAGTTTCTACTTTCAGATGCAATAGGAATTTTTGGTTTAGGTCAATCCGGTCGCGAGATATGGGAGTTTGAAGCCAAGAAATGGTTGAGAAGGCAAAAAATTTTTCGCAATTCTGCTGCTCCAAATGCTTAACCAGAATGGCCTAGGGAAAAAATACACATACCGTTGTAATCGGGCGAGTTTCTACTTTCAGATGCAACAGGAATTTTTGGGTTAGGTCAATCCGTTCGCGAGATATGGGAGTTTGAAGCTAAGAAATGGTTGAGAAGACAACAAATCTTTCGCACTTCTGCTGCTCCAAACGCTTAACCAGAATGGCCTAGGGAAAAAATACACATACCGTTGTAATCGGGCGAGTTTCGACTTTCAGATGCAATAGGAATTTTTGGGTTAGGTCAATCCGTTCGCGAGATATGGGAGTTTGAAGCCAAGAAATGGTTGAGAAGGCAACAAATTTTTCGCAATTCTGCTGCTCCAAACGCTTAACCAGAATGGCCTAGGGAAAAAATACACATACCGTTGTAATCGGGCGAGTATCTACTTTCAGATGCAATAGGAATTTTTGGGTTAGGTCAATCGGTTCGCGAGATATGGGAGTTTGAAGCCAAGAAATGGTTGAGAAGGCAAAAAATTTTTCGCAATTCTGCTGCTCCTAACGCTTAACCAGAATGGCCTAGGGAAAAAATACACATACCGTTGTAATCGGGCGAGTCTCTACTTCCAGACGCTACAGGAATTTTTGGGTTAGGTCAATCCGTTCGCGAGATATGGGAGTTTGAAGCCAAGAAATGGTTGAGAAGGCAAAAAATTTTTCGCAATTCTGCTGCTCCAAACGCTTAACCAGAATGGCCTAGGGAAAAAATACACATACCGCTGTAATCGGGCGAGGTTCTACTTTCAGATGCAATTGGAATTTTTGGGTTAGTTCTATCCGTTCGCGAGATATGGGAGTTTGAAGCCAAGAAATTGTTGAGAAGGCAAAACATTTTTCGCAATTCTGCTGCTCCAAACGCTTAACCAGAATGGCCTAGGGAAAAAATACACATACCGCTGTAATCGGGCGAGTATCTACTTTCAGCTGCAACAGGAATTTTTGGGTTAGGTCAATCCGTTCGCGAGATATGGGAGTTTGAAGCCAAGAAATGGTTGAGAAGGCAAAAAATTTTTCGCAATTCTGCTGCTCCAAACGCTTAACCAGAATGGCCTAGAGAAAAAATACACATACAGTTGTAATCGGGCGAGTCTCTACTTCCAGACGCTACAGGAATTTTTGGGTTAGGTCAATCCGTTCGCGAGATATGGGAGTTTGAAGCTAAGAAATGGTTGAGAAGACAACAAATCTTTCGCACTTCTGCTGCTCCAAACGCTTAACCAGAATGGCCTAGGGAAGAAATACACATACCGTTGTAATCGGGCGAGTTTCGACTTTCAGATGCAATAGGAATTTTTGGGTTAGGTCATTCCGTTCGCGAGATATGGGAGTTTGAAGCCAAGAAATGGTTGAGAAGGCATCAAATTTTTCGCAATTCTGCTGCTCCAAACGCTTAACCAGAATGGCCTAGGGAAAAAATACACATACCGTTGTAATCGGGCGAGTTTCTACTTTCAGATGCAATAGGAATTTTTGGGTTAGGTCAATCCGTTCGCGAGATATGGGAGTTTGAAGCCAAGAAATGGTTGAGAAGGCAAAAAATTTTTCGCAATTCTGCTGCTCCAAACGCTTAACCAGAATGGCCTAGGGAAAAAATACACATACCGCTGTAATCAGGCGAGGTTCTACTTTCAGATGCAATTGGAATATTTGGGTTAGGTCAATCCGTTCGCGAGATATGGGAGTTTGAAGCCAAGAGATGGTTGAGAAGGCAACAAATTTTTCGCAATTCTGCTGCCCCAAACGCTTAACCAGAATGGCCTAGGGAAAAAATACACATACCGTTGTAATCGGGCGAGTTTCTACTTTCAGATGCAATAGGAATTTTTGGGTTAGGTCAATCCGTTCGCGAGATATGGGAGTTTGAAGCCAAGAAATGGTTGAGAAGGCAAAAAATTTTTCGCAATTCTGCTGCTCCAAACGCTTAACCAGAATGGCCTAGGGACAAAATACACATACAGTTGTAATCGGGCGAGTCTCTACTTCCAGACGCTACAGGAATTTTTGGGTTAGGTCAATCCGTTCGCGAGATATGGGAGTTTGAAGCTAAGAAATGGTTGAGAAGACAACAAATCTTTCGCACTTCTGCTGCTCCAAACGCTTAACCAGAATGGCCTAGGGAAGAAATACACATACCGTTGTAATCGGGCGAGTTTCGACTTTCAGATGCAATAGGAATTTTTGGGTTAGGTCATTCCGTTCGCGAGATATGGGAGTTTGAAGCCAAGAAATGGTTGAGAAGGCATCAAATTTTTCGCAATTCTGCTGCTCCAAACGCTTAACCAGAATGGCCTAGGGAAAAAATACACATACCGCTGTAATCGGGCGAGGTTCTACTTTCAGATGCAATTGGAATTTTTGGGTTAGGTCAATCCGTTCGCGAGATATGGGAGTTTGAAGCCAAGAAATGGTTGAGAAGGCAAAAAATTTTTCACAATTCTGCTGCTCCAAACGCTTAACCAGAATGGCCTAGGGAAAAAATACACATACCGTTGTAATCGGGCGAGTTTCTACTTTCAGATGCAATAGGAATTTTTGGGTTAGGTCAATCCGTTCGCGAGATATGGGAGTTTGAAGCCAAGAAATGGTTGAGAAGGCAAAAAATTTTTCACAATTCTGCTGCTCCAAACGCTTAACCAGAATGGCCTAGGGAAAAAATACACATACAGTTGTAATCGGGCGAGTCTCTACTTCCAGACGCTACAGGAATTTTTGGGTTAGGTCAATCCGTTCGCGAGATATGGGAGTTTGAAGCCAAGAAATGGTTGAGAAGGCAAAAAATTTTTCGCAATTCTGCTCCTCCAAACGCTTAACCAGAATGGCCTAGGGAAAAAATACAGATACCGTTGTAATCGGGCGAGTTTCTACTTTCAGATGCAACAGGAATTTTTGGGTTAGGTCAATCCGTTCGCGAGATATGGGAGTTTGAAGCTAAGAAATGGTTGAGAAGACAACAAATCTTTCGCACTTCTGCTGCTCCAAACGCTTAACCAGAATGGCCTAGGGAAAAAATACACATACCGTTGTAATCGGGCGAGTCTCTACTTCCAGACGCTACAGGAATTTTTGGGTTAGGTCAATCCGTTCGCGAGATATGGGAGTTTGAAGCCAAGAAATGGTTGAGAAGGCAAAAAATTTTTCGCAATTCTGCTGCTCCAAACGCTTAAACAGAATGGCCTAGGGAAAAAATACAGTTACCGTTGTAATCGGGCGAGTATCTACTTTCAGCTGCAACACGAATTTTTGGGTTAGGTCAATCCGTTCGCGAGATATGGGAGTTTGAAGCCAAGAAATGGTTGAGAAGGCAAAAAATTTTTCGCAATTCTGCTGCTCCAAACGCTTAACCAGAATGGCCTAGGGAAAAAATACACATACCGCTGTAATCGGGCGAGTCTCTACTTCCAGACGCTACAGGAATTTTTGGGTTAGGTCAATCCGTTCGCGAGATATGGGAGTTTGAAGCTAAGAAATGGTTGAGAAGACAACAAATCTTTCGCACTTCTGCTGCTCCAAACGCTTAACCAAAATGGCCTAGGGAAGAAATACACATACTGTTGTAATCGGGCGAGTTTCGACTTTCAGATGCAATAGGAATTTTTGGGTTAGGTCAATCCGTTCGCGAGATATGGGAGTTTGAAGCCAAGAAATGGTTGAGGAGGCAACAAATTTTTCGCAATTCTGCTGCTCCAAACGCTTAACCAGAATGGCCTAGGGAAAAAATACACATACCGTTGTAATCGGGCGAGTTTCGACTTTCAGATGCAATAGGAATTTTTGGGTTAGGTCAATCCGTTCGCGAGATATGGGAGTTTGAAGCCAAGAAATGGTTGAGGAGGCAACAAATTTTTCGCAATTCTGCTGCTCCAAACGCTTAACCAGAATGGCCTAGGGAAAAAATACACATACCGTTGTGATCGGGCGAGTCTCTACTTTCAGATGCAATTGGAATTTTTGGGTTAGGTCAATCCGTTCGCGAGATATGGGAGTTTGAAGCCAAGAAATGGTTGAGAAGGCAAAAAATTTTTCGCAATTCTGCTGCTCCAAACGCTTAACCAGAATGGCCTAGGGAAAAAATACACATACCTCTGTAATCGGGCGAGGTTCTACTTTCAGATGCAAGTGGAATTTTTGGGTTAGGTCAATCCGTTCGCGAGATATGGGAGTTTGAAGCTAAGAAATGGTTGAGTAGGCAAAAAATTTTTCGCAATTCTGCTGCTCCAAATGCTTAACCAGAATGGCCTAGGGAAAAAATACACATACCGTTGTAATCGGGCGAGTTTCTACTTTCAGATGCAACAGGAATTTTTGGGTTAGGTCAATCCGTTCGCGAGATATGGGAGTTTGAAGCCAAGAAATGGTTGAGAAGACAACAAATCTTTCGCACTTCTGCTGATCCAAACGCTTAACCAGAATGGCCTAGGGAAGAAATACACATACCGTTGTAATCGGGCGAGTTTCGACTTTCAGATGCAATAGGAATTTTTGGGTTAGGTCATTCCGTTCGCGAGATATGGGAGTTTGAAGCCAAGAAATGGTTGAGAAGGCATCAAATTTTTCGCAATTCTGCTGCTCCAAACGCTTAACCAGAATGGCCTAGGGAAAAAATACACATACCGTTGTAATCGGGCGAGTTTCTACTTTCAGATGCAATAGGAATTTTTGGGTTAGGTCAATCCGTTCGCGAGATATGGGAGTTTGAAGCCAAGAAATGGTTGAGAAGGCAAAAAATTTTTCGCAATTCTGCTGCTCCAAACGCTTAACCAGAATGGCCTAGGGAAAAAATACACATACCGCTGTAATCGGGCGAGGTTCTACTTTCAGATGCAATTGGAATTTTTGGGTTAGGTCAATCCGTTCGCGAGATATGGGAGTTTGAAGCCAAGAAATGGTTGAGAAGGCAAAAAATTTTTCGCAATTCTGCTGCTCCAAACGCTTAACCAGAATGGCCTAGGGAAAAAATACACATACCGTTGTAATCGGGCGAGTTTCTACTTTCAGATGCAATAGGAATTTTTGGGTTAGGTCAATCCGTTCGCGAGATATGGGAGTTTGAAGCCAAGAAATGGTTGAGAAGGCAAAAAATTTTTCACAATTCTGCTGCTCCAAACGCTTAACCAGAATGGCCTAGGGAAAAAATACACATACAGTTGTAATCGGGCGAGTCTCTACTTCCAGACGCTACAGGAATTTTTGGGTTAGGTCAATCCGTTCGCGAGATATGGGAGTTTGAAGCCAAGAAATGGTTGAGAAGGCAAAAAATTTTTCGCATTTCTGCTGCTCCAAACGCTTAACCAGAATGGCCTAGGGAAAAAATACAGATACCGTTGTAATCGGGCGAGTTTCTACTTTCAGATGCAACAGGAATTTTTGGGTTAGGTCAATCCGTTCGCGAGATATGGGAGTTTGAAGCTAAGAAATGGTTGAGAAGACAACAAATCTTTCGCACTTCTGCTGCTCCAAACGCTTAACCAGAATGGCCTAGGGAAGAAATACACATACCGTTGTAATCGGGCGAGTTTCGACTTTCAGATGCAATAGGAATTTTTGGGTTAGGTCAATCCGTTCGCGAGATATGGGAGTTTGAAGCCAAGAGATGGTTGAGAAGGCAACAAATTTTTCGCAATTCTGCTGCCCCAAACGCTTAACCAAAATGGCCTAGGGAAAAAATACACATACCGTTGTAATCGGGCGAGTTTCTACTTTCAGATGCAATAGGAATTTTTGGGTTAGGTCAATCCGTTCGCGAGATATGGGAGTTTGAAGCCAAGAAATGGTTGAGAAGGCAAAAAATTTTTCGCAATTCTGCTGCTCCAAACGCTTAACCAGAATGGCCTAGGGAAAAAATACACATACCGTTGTAATCGGGCGAGTCTCTACTTCCAGACGCTACAGGAATTTTTGGGTTAGGTCAATCCGTTCGCGAGATATGGGAGTTTGAAGCCAAGAAATGGTTGAGAAGGCAAAAAATTTTTCGCAATTCTGCTGCTCCAAACGCTTAACCAGAATGGCCTAGGGAAGAAATACACATACCGTTGTAATCGGGCGAGTCTCTACTTCCAGACGCTACAGGAATTTTTGGGTTAGGTCAATCCGTTCGCGAGATATGGGAGTTTGAAGCTAAGAAATGGTTGAGAAGACAACAAATCTTTCGCACTTCTGCTGCTCCAAACGCTTAACCAAAATGGCCTAGGGAAGAAATACACATACCGTTGTAATCGGGCGAGTTTCGACTTTCAGATGCAATAGGAATTTTTGGGTTAGGTCAATCCGTTCGCGAGATATGGGAGTTTGAAGCCAAGAAATGGTTGAGGAGGCAACAAATTTTTCGCAATTCTGCTGCTCCAAACGCTTAACCAGAATGGCCTAGGGAAAAAATACACATACCGTTGTAATCGGGCGAGTTTCGACTTTCAGATGCAATAGGAATTTTTGGGTTAGGTCAATCCGTTCGCGAGATATGGGAGTTTGAAGCCAAGAAATGGTTGAGGAGGCAACAAATTTTTCGCAATTCTGCTGCTCCAAACGCTTAACCAGAATGGCCTAGGGAAAAAATACACATACCGTTGTGATCGGGCGAGTCTCTACTTTCAGATGCAATCGGAATTTTTGGGTTAGGTCAATCCGTTCGCGAGATATGGGAGTTTGAAGCCAAGAAATGGTTGAGAAGGCAAAAAATTTTTCGCAATTCTGCTGCTCCAAACGCTTAACCAGAATGGCCTAGGGAAAAAATACACATACCTCTGTAATCGGGCGAGGTTCTACTTTCAGATGCAAGTGGAATTTTTGGGCTAGGTCAATCCGTTCGCGAGATATGGGAGTTTGGAGCTAAGAAATGGTTGAGTAGGCAAAAAATTTTTCGCAATTCTGCTGCTCCAAATGCTTAACCAGAATGGCCTAGGGAAAAAATACACATACCGTTGTAATCGGGCGAGTTTCTACTTTCAGATGCAACAGGAATTTTTGGGTTAGGTCAATCCGTTCGCGAGATATGGGAGTTTGAAGCCAAGAAATGGTTGAGAAGACAACAAATCTTTCGCACTTCTGCTGATCCAAACGCTTAACCAGAATGGCCTAGGGAAGAAATACACATACCGTTGTAATCGGGCGAGTTTCGACTTTCAGATGCAATAGGAATTTTTGGGTTAGGTCATTCCGTTCGCGAGATATGGGAGTTTGAAGCCAAGAAATGGTTGAGAAGGCATCAAATTTTTCGCAATTCTGCTGCTCCAAACGCTTAACCAGAATGGCCTAGGGAAAAAATACACATACCGTTGTAATCGGGCGAGTTTCTACTTTCAGATGCAATAGGAATTTTTGGGTTAGGTCAATCCGTTCGCGAGATATGGGAGTTTGAAGCCAAGAAATGGTTGAGAAGGCAAAAAATTTTTCGCAATTCTGCTGCTCCAAACGCTTAACCAGAATGGCCTAGGGAAAAAATACACATACCGCTGTAATCGGGCGAGGTTCTACTTTCAGATGCAATTGGAATTTTTGGGTTAGGTCAATCCGTTCGCGAGATATGGGAGTTTGAAGCCAAGAAATGGTTGAGAAGGCAAAAAATTTTTCGCAATTCTGCTGCTCCAAACGCTTAACCAGAATGGCCTAGGGAAAAAATACACATACCGTTGTAATCGGGCGAGTTTCTACTTTCAGATGCAATAGGAATTTTTGGGTTAGGTCAATCCGTTCGCGAGATATGGGAGTTTGAAGCCAAGAAATGGTTGAGAAGGCAAAAAATTTTTCACAATTCTGCTGCTCCAAACGCTTAACCAGAATGGCCTAGGGAAAAAATACACATACAGTTGTAATCGGGCGAGTCTCTACTTCCAGACGCTACAGGAATTTTTGGGTTAGGTCAATCCGTTCGCGAGATATGGGAGTTTGAAGCCAAGAAATGGTTGAGAAGGCAAAAAATTTTTCGCATTTCTGCTGCTCCAAACGCTTAACCAGAATGGCCTAGGGAAAAAATACAGATACCGTTGTAATCGGGCGAGTTTCTACTTTCAGATGCAACAGGAATTTTTGGGTTAGGTCAATCCGTTCGCGAGATATGGGAGTTTGAAGCTAAGAAATGGTTGAGAAGACAACAAATCTTTCGCACTTCTGCTGCTCCAAACGCTTAACCAGAATGGCCTAGGGAAGAAATACACATGCCGTTGTAATCGGGCGAGTTTCGACTTTCAGATGCAATAGGAATTTTTGGGTTAGGTCAATCCGTTCGCGAGATATGGGAGTTTGAAGCCAAGAGATGGTTGAGAAGGCAACAAATTTTTCGCAATTCTGCTGCCCCAAACGCTTAACCAGAATGGCCTAGGGAAAAAATACACATACCGTTGTAATCGGGCGAGTTTCTACTTTCAGATGCAATAGGAATTTTTGGGTTAGGTCAATCCGTTCGCGAGATATGGGAGTTTGAAGCCAAGAAATGGTTGAGAAGGCAAAAAATTTTTCGCAATTCTGCTGCTCCAAACGCTTAACCAGAATGGCCTAGGGAAAAAATACACATACCGTTGTAATCGGGCGAGTCTCTACTTCCAGACGCTACAGGAATTTTTGGGTTAGGTCAATCCGTTCGCGAGATATGGGAGTTTGAAGCCAAGAAATGGTTGAGAAGGCAAAAAATTTTTCGCAATTCTGCTGCTCCAAACGCTTAACCAGAATGGCCTAGGGAAGAAATACACATACCGTTGTAATCGGGCGAGTCTCTACTTCCAGATGCTACAGGAATTTTTGGGTTAGGTCAATCCGTTCGCGAGATATGGGAGTTTGAAGCTAAGAAATGGTTGAGAAGACAACAAATCTTTCGCACTTCTGCTGCTCCAAACGCTTAACCAAAATGGCCTAGGGAAGAAATACACATACCGTTGTAATCGGGCGAGTTTCGACTTTCAGATGCAATAGGAATTTTTGGGTTAGGTCAATCCGTTCGCGAGATATGGGAGTTTGAAGCCAAGAAATGGTTGAGGAGGCAACAAATTTTTCGCAATTCTGCTGCTCCAAACGCTTAACCAGAATGGCCTAGGGAAAAAATACACATACCGTTGTAATCGGGCGAGTTTCGACTTTCAGATGCAATAGGAATTTTTCGGTTAGGTCAATCCGTTCGCCAGATATGGGAGTTTGAAGCCAAGAAATGGTTGAGGAGGCAACAAATTTTTCGCAATTCTGCTGCTCCAAACGCTTAACCAGAATGGCCTAGGGAAAAAATACACATACCGTTGTGATCGGGCGAGTCTCTACTTTCAGATGCAATTGGAATTTTTGGGTTAGGTCAATCCGTTCGCGAGATATGGGAGTTTGAAGCCAAGAAATGGTTGAGAAGGCAAAAAATTTTTCGCAATTCTGCTGCTCCAAACGCTTAACCAGAATGGCCTAGGGAAAAAATACACATACCTCTGTAATCGGGCGAGGTTCTACTTTCAGATGCAAGAGGAATTTTTGGGTTAGGTCAATCCGTTCGCGAGATATGGGAGTTTGAAGCTAAGAAATGGTTGAGTAGGCAAAAAATTTTTCGCAATTCTGCTGCTCCAAATGCTTAACCAGAATGGCCTAGGGAAAAAATACACATACCGTTGTAATCGGGCGAGTTTCTACTTTCAGATGCAACAGGAATTTTTGGGTTAGGTCAATCCGTTCGCGAGATATGGGAGTTTGAAGCCAAGAAATGGTTGAGAAGGGAACAAATTTTTCGCAATTCTGCTGCTCCAAACGCTTAAACAGAATGGCCTAGGGAAAAAATGCAGATACCGTTGTAATCGGGCGAGTTTCTACTTTCAGATGCAACAGGAATTTTTGGGTTAGGTCAATCCGTTCGCGAGATATGAGAGTTTGAAGCCAAGAAATGGTTGAGATGGCAAAAAATTTTTCGCATTTCTGCTGCTCCAAACGCTTAACCAGAATGGCCTAGGGAAAAAATACACATACCGTTGTAATCGGGCGAGTTTCTACTTTCAGATGCAATAGGAATTTTTGTGTTAGGACAATCCGTTCGCGAGATATGGGAGTTTGAAGCCAAGAAATGGTTGAGAAGGCAACAAATTTTTCGCAATTCTGCTGCTCCAAATGCTTAACCAGAATGGCCTAGGGAAAAAATACACATACCGTTGTAATCGGGCGAGTTTCTACTTTCAGATGCAACAGGAATTTTTGGGTTAGGTCATTCCGTTCGCGAGATATGGGAGTTTGAAGCTAAGAAATGGTTGAGAAGACAACAAATCTTTCGCACTTCTGCTGCTCCAAACGCTTAACCAGAATGGCCTAGGGAAAAAATACACATACCGTTGTAATCGGGCGAGTTTCGACTTTCAGATGCAATAGGAATTTTTGGGTTAGGTCAATCCGTTCGCGAGATATGGGAGTTTGAAGCCAAGAAATGGTTGAGGAGGGAACAAATTTTTCGCAATTCTGCTGCTCCAAACGCTTAACCAGAATGGCCTAAGGAAAAAATACACATACCGTTGTATTCGGGCGAGTTTCGACTTTCAGTTGCAATAGGAATTTTTGGGTTAGGTCAATCCGTTCGCGAGATATGGGAGTTTGAAGCCAAGAAATGGTTGAGGAGGCAACAAATTTTTCGCAATTCTGCTGCTCCAAACGCTTAACCAGAATGGCCTAGGGAAAAAATACACATACCGTTGTAATCGGGCGAGTTTCTACTTTCAGATGCAATAGGAATTTTTGGGTTAGGTCAATCGGTTCGCGAGATATGGGAGTTTGAAGCCAAGAAATGCTTGAGAAGGCAAAAAATTTTTCGCAGTTCTGCTGCTCCAAATGCTTAACCAGAATGGCCTAGGGAAAAAATACACATACCGTTGTAATCGGGCGAGTTTCTACTTTCAGATGGAACAGGAATTTTTGGGTTAGGTCAATCCGTTCGCGAGATATGGGAGTTTGAAGCCAAGAAATGGTTGAGAAGGCAACAAATTTTTCGCACTTCTGCTGCTCCAAACGCTTAACCAGAATGGCCTAGGGAAAAAATACACATACCGTTGTAATCGGGCGAGTTTCGACTTTCAGATGCAATAGGAATTTTTGGGTTAGGTCAATCCGTTCGCGAGATATGGGAGTTTGAAGCCAAGAAATGGTTGAGATGGCAAAAAATTTTTCGCATTTCTGCTGCTCCAAACGCTTAACCAGAATGGCCTAGGAAAAAATACACATACCGTTGTAATCGGGCGAGTTTCTACTTTCAGATGCAATAGGAATTTTTGGGTTAGGTCAATCCGGTCGCGAGATATGGGAGTTTGAAGCCAAGAAATGGTTGAGAAGGCAAAAAATTTTTCGCAATTCTGCTGCTCCAAATGCTTAACCAGAATGGCCTAGGGAAAAAATACACATACCGTTGTAATCGGGCGAGTTTCTACTTTCAGATGCAACAGGAATTTTTGGGTTAGGTCAATCCGTTCGCGAGATATGGGAGTTTGAAGCTAAGAAATGGTTGAGAAGACAACAAATCTTTCGCACTTCTGCTGCTCCAAACGCTTAACCAGAATGGCCTAGGGAAAAAATACACATACCGTTGTAATCGGGCGAGTTTCGACTTTCAGATGCAATAGGAATTTTTGGGTTAGGTCAATCCGTTCGCGAGATATGGGAGTTTGAAGCCAAGAAATGGTTGAGAAGGCAACAAATTTTTCGCAATTCTGCTGCTCCAAACGCTTAACCAGAATGGCCTAGGGAAAAAATACACATACCGTTGTAATCGGGCGAGTTTCTTCTTTCAGATGCAACAGGAATTTTTGGGTTAGGTCAATCTGTTCGCGAGGTATGGGAGTTTGAAGCCAAGAAATGGGTGAGAAGGCAAAAAATTTTTCGCACTTCTGCTGCTCCAAACGCTTAACCAGAATGGCCTAGGGAAAAAATACACATACCGTTGTAATCGGGCGAGTTTCTACTTTCTGATGCAATAGGAATTTTTGGGTTAGGTCAATCCGTTCGCGAGATATGGGAGTTTGAAGCCAAGAAATGGTTGAGAAGGCAACAAATTTTTCGCACTTCTGCTGCTCCAAACGCTTAACCAGAATGGTCTAGGGAAACAATACACATACCGTTGAAATCGGGCGAGTTTCTACTTTCAGATGCAATAGGAATTTTTGGGTTAGGTCAATCCGTTCGCGAGATATGGGAGTTTGAAGCCAAGAAATGGTAGAGAAGGCAAAAAATTTTTCGCAATTCTGCTGCTCCAAACGCTTAACCAGAATGGCCTAGGGAAAAAATACACATACCGTTGTAATCGGGCGAGTCTCTACTTCCAGACGCTACAGGAATTTTTGGGTTAGGTCAATCCGTTCGCGAGGTATGGGAGTTTGAAGCCAAGAAATGGTTGAGAAGGCAAAAAATTTTTCGCAATTCTGCTGCTCCAAACGCTTAACCAGAATGGCCTAGGGGAAAAATACACATACCGTTGTAATCGGGCGAGTTTCTACGTTCAGATGCAATAGGAATTTTTGGGTTAGGTCAATCCGTTCGCGAGATATGGGAGTTTGAAGCCAAGAAATGGTTGAGAAGGCAAGAAATTTTTCGCAATTCTGCTGCTCCAAACGCTTAACCAGAATGGCCTAGGGAAAAAATACACATACCCTTGTAATCGGGCGAGTTTCTACTTTCAGATGCAATAGGAATTTTTGGGTTAGGTCAATCCGTTCGCGAGATATGGGAGTTTGAAGCCAAGAAATGGTTGAGAAGGCAAAAAATTTTTCGCAATTCTGCTGCTCCAAACGCTTAAACAGAATGGCCTAGGGAAAAAATACAGATACCGTTGTAATCGGGCGAGTATCTACTTTCAGCTGCAACAGGAATTTTTGGGTTAGGTCAATCCGTTCGCGAGATATGGGAGTTTGAAGGTAAGAAATGGTTGAGAAGACAACAAATCTTTCGCACTTCTGCTGCTCCAAACGCTTAACCAGAATGGCCTAGGGAAAAAATACACATACCGTTGTAATCGGGCGAGTTTCGACTTTCAGATGCAATAGGAATTTTTGGGTTAGGTCAATCCGTTCGCAGGATATGGGAGTTTGAAGCCAAGAAATGGTTGAGAAGGCAAAAAATTTTTCGCAATTCTGCTGCTCCAAACGCTTAACCAGAATGGCCTAGGGGAAAAATACACATACCGTTGTCATCGGGCGAGTCTCTACTTCCAGACGCTACAGGAATTTTCGGGTTAGGACAATCCGTTCGCGAGATATGGGAGTTTGAAGCCAAGAAATGGTTGAGAAGGCAAAAAATTTTTCGCAATTCTGCTGCTCCAAACGCTTAACCAGAATGGCCTAGGGAAAAAATACACATACCGTTGTAATCGGGCGAGTCTCTACTTCCAGACGCTACAGGAATTTTTGGGTTAGGTCAATCCGTTCGCGAGATATGGGAGTTTGAAGACAAGAAATGGTTGAGAAGGCAAAAAATTTTTCGCAATTCTGCTGCTCCAAACGCTTAACCAGAATGGCCTAGGGAGAAAATACACATACCGTTGTAATCAGGCGAGTTTCTACTTTCAGATGCAATAGGAATTTTTGGGTTAGGTCAATCCGTTCGCGAGATATGGGAGTTTGAAGCCAAGAAATGGTTGAGATGGCAAAAAATTTTTCGCATTTCTGCTGCTCCAAACGCTTAACCAGAATGGCCTAGGGAAAAAATACACATACCGTTGTAATCGGGCGAGTTTCTACTTTCAGATGCAATAGGAATTTTTGGGTTAGGTCAATCGGTTCGCGAGATATGGGAGTTTGAAGCCAAGAAATGCTTGAGAAGGCAAAAAATTTTTCGCAGTTCTGCTGCTCCAAATGCTTAACCAGAATGGCCTAGGGAAAAAATACACATACCGTTGTAATCGGGCGAGTTTCTACTTTCAGATGGAACAGGAATTTTTGGGTTAGGTCAATCCGTTCGCGAGATATGGGAGTTTGAAGCCAAGAAATGGTTGAGAAGGCAACAAATTTTTCGCACTTCTGCTGCTCCAAACGCTTAACCAGAATGGCCTAGGGAAAAAATACACATACCGTTGTAATCGGGCGAGTTTCGACTTTCAGATGCAATAGGAATTTTTGGGTTAGGTCAATCCGTTCGCGAGATATGGGAGTTTGAAGCCAAGAAATGGTTGAGATGGCAAAAAATTTTTCGCATTTCTGCTGCTCCAAACGCTTAACCAGAATGGCCTAGGAAAAAATACACATACCGTTGTAATCGGGCGAGTTTCTACTTTCAGATGCAATAGGAATTTTTGGGTTAGGTCAATCCGGTCGCGAGATATGGGAGTTTGAAGCCAAGAAATGGTTGAGAAGGCAAAAAATTTTTCGCAATTCTGCTGCTCCAAATGCTTAACCAGAATGGCCTAGGGAAAAAATACACATACCGTTGTAATCGGGCGAGTTTCTACTTTCAGATGCAACAGGAATTTTTGGGTTAGGTCAATCCGTTCGCGAGATATGGGAGTTTGAAGCTAAGAAATGGTTGAGAAGACAACAAATCTTTCGCACTTCTGCTGCTCCAAACGCTTAACCAGAATGGCCTAGGGAAAAAATACACATACCGTTGTAATCGGGCGAGTTTCGACTTTCAGATGCAATAGGAATTTTTGGGTTAGGTCAATCCGTTCGCGAGATATGGGAGTTTGAAGCCAAGAAATGGTTGAGAAGGCAACAAATTTTTCGCAATTCTGCTGCTCCAAACGCTTAACCAGAATGGCCTAGGGAAAAAATACACATACCGTTGTAATCGGGCGAGTTTCTACTTTCAGATGCAACAGGAATTTTTGGGTTAGGTCAATCCGTTCGCGAGATATGGGAGTTTGAAGCTAAGAAATGGTTGAGAAGACAACAAATCTTTCGCACTTCTGCTGCTCCAAACGCTTAACCAGAATGGCCTAGGGAAAAAATACACATACCGTTGTAATCGGGCGAGTTTCGACTTTCAGATGCAATAGGAATTTTTGGGTTAGGTCAATCGGTTCGCGAGATATGGGAGTTTGAAGCCAAGAAATGCTTGAGAAGGCAAAAAATTTTTCGCAGTTCTGCTGCTCCAAATGCTTAACCAGAATGGCCTAGGGAAAAAATACACATACCGTTGTAATCGGGCGAGTTTCTACTTTCAGATGGAACAGGAATTTTTGGGTTAGGTCAATCCGTTCGCGAGATATGGGAGTTTGAAGCCAAGAAATGGTTGAGAAGGCAACAAATTTTTCGCACTTCTGCTGCTCCAAACGCTTAACCAGAATGGCCTAGGGAAAAAATACACATACCGTTGTAATCGGGCGAGTTTCGACTTTCAGATGCAATAGGAATTTTTGGGTTAGGTCAATCCGTTCGCGAGATATGGGAGTTTGAAGCCAAGAAATGGTTGAGATGGCAAAAAATTTTTCGCATTTCTGCTGCTCCAAACGCTTAACCAGAATGGCCTAGGGAAAAAATACACATACCGTTGTAATCGGGCGAGTTTCTACTTTCAGATGCAATAGGAATTTTTGGGTTAGGTCAATCGGTTCGCGAGATATGGGAGTTTGAAGCCAAGAAATGCTTGAGAAGGCAAAAAATTTTTCGCAGTTCTGCTGCTCCAAATGCTTAACCAGAATGGCCTAGGGAAAAAATACACATACCGTTGTAATCGGGCGAGTTTCTACTTTCAGATGGAACAGGAATTTTTGGGTTAGGTCAATCCGTTCGCGAGATATGGGAGTTTGAAGCCAAGAAATGGTTGAGAAGGCAACAAATTTTTCGCACTTCTGCTGCTCCAAACGCTTAACCAGAATGGCCTAGGGAAAAAATACACATACCGTTGTAATCGGGCGAGTTTCGACTTTCAGATGCAATAGGAATTTTTGGGTTAGGTCAATCCGTTCGCGAGATATGGGAGTTTGAAGCCAAGAAATGGTTGAGATGGCAAAAAATTTTTCGCATTTCTGCTGCTCCAAACGCTTAACCAGAATGGCCTAGGAAAAAATACACATACCGTTGTAATCGGGCGAGTTTCTACTTTCAGATGCAATAGGAATTTTTGGGTTAGGTCAATCCGGTCGCGAGATATGGGAGTTTGAAGCCAAGAAATGGTTGAGAAGGCAAAAAATTTTTCGCAATTCTGCTGCTCCAAATGCTTAACCAGAATGGCCTAGGGAAAAAATACACATACCGTTGTAATCGGGCGAGTTTCTACTTTCAGATGCAACAGGAATTTTTGGGTTAGGTCAATCCGTTCGCGAGATATGGGAGTTTGAAGCTAAGAAATGGTTGAGAAGACAACAAATCTTTCGCACTTCTGCTGCTCCAAACGCTTAACCAGAATGGCCTAGGGAAAAAATACACATACCGTTGTAATCGGGCGAGTTTCGACTTTCAGATGCAATAGGAATTTTTGGGTTAGGTCAATCCGTTCGCGAGATATGGGAGTTTGAAGCCAAGAAATGGTTGAGAAGGCAACAAATTTTTCGCAATTCTGCTGCTCCAAACGCTTAACCAGAATGGCCTAGGGAAAAAATACACATACCGTTGTAATCGGGCGAGTTTCTACTTTCAGATGCAACAGGAATTTTTGGGTTAGGTCAATCCGTTCGCGAGATATGGGAGTTTGAAGCTAAGAAATGGTTGAGAAGACAACAAATCTTTCGCACTTCTGCTGCTCCAAACGCTTAACCAGAATGGCCTAGGGAAAAAATACACATACCGTTGTAATCGGGCGAGTTTCGACTTTCAGATGCAATAGGAATTTTTGGGTTAGGTCAATCGGTTCGCGAGATATGGGAGTTTGAAGCCAAGAAATGCTTGAGAAGGCAAAAAATTTTTCGCAGTTCTGCTGCTCCAAATGCTTAACCAGAATGGCCTAGGGAAAAAATACACATACCGTTGTAATCGGGCGAGTTTCTACTTTCAGATGGAACAGGAATTTTTGGGTTAGGTCAATCCGTTCGCGAGATATGGGAGTTTGAAGCCAAGAAATGGTTGAGAAGGCAACAAATTTTCGCACTTCTGCTGCTCCAAACGCTTAACCAGAATGGCCTAGGGAAAAAATACACATACCGTTGTAATCGGGCGAGTTTCGACTTTCAGATGCAATAGGAATTTTTGGGTTAGGTCAATCCGTTCGCGAGATATGGGAGTTTGAAGCCAAGAAATGGTTGAGATGGCAAAAAATTTTTCGCATTTCTGCTGCTCCAAACGCTTAACCAGAATGGCCTAGGAAAAAATACACATACCGTTGTAATCGGGCGAGTTTCTACTTTCAGATGGAACAGGAATTTTTGGGTTAGGTCAATCCGTTCGCGAGATATGGGAGTTTGAAGCCAAGAAATGGTTGAGAAGGCAACAAATTTTTCGCACTTCTGCTGCTCCAAACGCTTAACCAGAATGGCCTAGGGAAAAAATACACATACCGTTGTAATCGGGCGAGTTTCGACTTTCAGATGCAATAGGAATTTTTGGGTTAGGTCAATCCGTTCGCGAGATATGGGAGTTTGAAGCCAAGAAATGGTTGAGATGGCAAAAAATTTTTCGCATTTCTGCTGCTCCAAACGCTTAACCAGAATGGCCTAGGAAAAAATACACATACCGTTGTAATCGGGCGAGTTTCTACTTTCAGATGCAATAGGAATTTTTGGGTTAGGTCAATCCGGTCGCGAGATATGGGAGTTTGAAGCCAAGAAATGGTTGAGAAGGCAAAAAATTTTTCGCAATTCTGCTGCTCCAAATGCTTAACCAGAATGGCCTAGGGAAAAAATACACATACCGTTGTAATCGGGCGAGTTTCTACTTTCAGATGCAACAGGAATTTTTGGGTTAGGTCAATCCGTTCGCGAGATATGGGAGTTTGAAGCTAAGAAATGGTTGAGAAGACAACAAATCTTTCGCACTTCTGCTGCTCCAAACGCTTAACCAGAATGGCCTAGGGAAAAAATACACATACCGTTGTAATCGGGCGAGTTTCGACTTTCAGATATAATAGGAATTTTTGGGTTAGGTCAATCCGTTCGCGAGATATGGGAGTTTGAAGCCAAGAAATGGTTGAGAAGGCAACAAATTTTTCGCAATTCTGCTGCTCCAAACGCTTAACCAGAATGGCCTAGGGAAAAAATACACATACCGTTGTAATCGGGCGAGTTTCTTCTTTCAGATGCAACAGGAATTTTTGGGTTAGGTCAATCTGTTCGCGAGGTATGGGAGTTTGAAGCCAAGAAATGGGTGAGAAGGCAAAAAATTTTTCGCACTTCTGCTGCTCCAAACGCTTAACCAGAATGGCCTAGGGAAAAAATACACATACCGTTGTAATCGGGCGAGTTTCTACTTTCTGATGCAATAGGAATTTTTGGGTTAGGTCAATCCGTTCGCGAGATATGGGAGTTTGAAGCCAAGAAATGGTTGAGAAGGCAACAAATTTTTCGCACTTCTGCTGCTCCAAACGCTTAACCAGAATGGTCTAGGGAAACAATACACATACCGTTGAAATCGGGCGAGTTTCTACTTTCAGATGCAATAGGAATTTTTGGGTTAGGTCAATCCGTTCGCGAGATATGGGAGTTTGAAGCCAAGAAATGGTAGAGAAGGCAAAAAATTTTTCGCAATTCTGCTGCTCCAAACGCTTAACCAGAATGGCCTAGGGAAAAAATACACATACCGTTGTAATCGGGCGAGTCTCTACTTCCAGACGCTACAGGAATTTTTGGGTTAGGTCAATCCGTTCGCGAGGTATGGGAGTTTGAAGCCAAGAAATGGTTGAGAAGGCAAAAAAGTTTTCGCAATTCTGCTGCTCCAAACGCTTAACCAGAATGGCCTAGGGGAAAAATACACATACCGTTGTAATCGGGCGAGTTTCTACGTTCAGATGCAATAGGAATTTTTGGGTTAGGTCAATCCGTTCGCGAGATATGGGAGTTTGAAGCCAAGAAATGGTTGAGAAGGCAAGAAATTTTTCGCAATTCTGCTGCTCCAAACGCTTAACCAGAATGGCCTAGGGAAAAAATACACATACCCTTGTAATCGGGCGAGTTTCTACTTTCAGATGCAATAGGAATTTTTGGGTTAGGTCAATCCGTTCGCGAGATATGGGAGTTTGAAGCCAAGAAATGGTTGAGAAGGCAAAAAATTTTTCGCAATTCTGCTGCTCCAAACGCTTAAACAGAATGGCCTAGGGAAAAAATACAGATACCGTTGTAATCGTGCGAGTATCTACTTTCAGCTGCAACAGGAATTTTTGGGTTAGGTCAATCCGTTCGCGAGATATGGGAGTTTGAAGCTAAGAAATGGTTGAGAAGACAACAAATCTTTCGCACTTCTGCTGCTCCAAACGCTTAACCAGAATGGCCTAGGGAAAAAATACACATACCGTTGTAATCGGGCGAGTTTCGACTTTCAGATGCAATAGGAATTTTTGGGTTAGGTCAATCCGTTCGCAGGATATGGGAGTTTGAAGCCAAGAAATGGTTGAGAAGGCAAAAAATTTTTCGCAATTCTGCTGCTCCAAACGCTTAACCAGAATGGCCTAGGTGAAAAATACACATACCGTTGTCATCGGGCGAGTCTCTACTTCCAGACGCTACAGGAATTTTCGGGTTAGGACAATCCGTTCGCGAGATATGGGAGTTTGAAGCCAAGAAATGGTTGAGAAGGCAAAAAATTTTTCGCAATTCTGCTGCTCCAAACGCTTAACCAGAATGGCCTAGGGAAAAAATACACATACCGTTGTAATCGGGCGAGTCTCTACTTCCAGACGCTACAGGAATTTTTGGGTTAGGTCAATCCGTTCGCGAGATATGGGAGTTTGAAGACAAGAAATGGTTGAGAAGGCAAAAAATTTTTCGCAATTCTGCTGCCCCAAACGCTTAACCAGAATGGCCTAGGGAGAAAATACACATACCGTTGTCATCGGGCGAGTCTCTACTTCCAGACGCTACAGGAATTTTCGGGTTAGGACAATCCGTTCGCGAGATATGGGAGTTTGAAGCCAAGAAATGGTTGAGAAGGCAAAAAATTTTTCGCAATTCTGCTGCTCCAAACGCTTAACCAGAATGGCCTAGGGAAAAAATACACATACCGTTGTAATCGGGCGAGTCTCTACTTCCAGACGCTACAGGAATTTTTGGGTTAGGTCAATCCGTTCGCGAGATATGGGAGTTTGAAGACAAGAAATGGTTGAGAAGGCAAAAAATTTTTCGCAATTCTGCTGCCCCAAACGCTTAACCAGAATGGCCTAGGGAGAAAATACACATACCGTTGTAATCAGGCGAGTTTCTACTTTCAGATGCAATAGGAATTTTTGGGTTAGGTCAATCCGTTCGCGAGATATGGGAGTTTGAAGCCAAGAAATGGTTGAGAAGGCAAAAAATTTTTCGCAATTCTGCTGCTCCAAACGCTTAACCAGAATGGCCTAGGGAAAAAATACACATACCGTTGTAATCGGGCGAGTCTCTACTTCCAGACGCTACAGGAATTTTTGGGTTAGGTCAATCCGTTCGCGAGATATGGGAGTTTGAAGCCAAGAAATGGTTGAGAAGGCAAAAAATTTTTCGCAATTCTGCTGCTCCAAACGCTTAACCAGAATGGCCTAGGGAAAAAATACACATACCGCTGTAATCGGGCGAGGTTCTACTTTCAGATGCAATTGGAATTTTTGGGTTAGTTCAATCCGTTCGCGAGATATGGGAGTTTGAAGCCAAGAAATGGTTGAGAAGGCAAAAAATTTTTCGCAATTCTGCTGCTCCAAACGCTTAACCAGAATGGCCTAGGGATAAAATACACATACCGTTGTAATCGGGCGAGTTTCTACTTTCAGATGCAACAGGAATTTTTGGGTTAGGTCAATCCGTTCGCGAGATATGGGAGTTTGAAGCCAAGAAATGGTTGAGAAGGCAAAAAATTTTTCGCAATTCTGCTGCTCCAAACGCTTAAACAGAATGGCCTAGGGAAAAAATACAGATACCGTTGTAATCGTGCGAGTATCTACTTTCAGCTGCAACAGGAATTTTTGGGTTAGGTCAATCCGTTCGCGAGATATGGGAGTTTGAAGCTAAGAAATGGTTGAGAAGACAACAAATCTTTCGCACTTCTGCTGCTCCAAACGCTTAACCAGAATGGCCTAGGGAAAAAATACACATACCGTTGTAATCGGGCGAGTTTCGACTTTCAGATGCAATAGGAATTTTTGGGTTAGGTCAATCCGTTCGCAGGATATGGGAGTTTGAAGCCAAGAAATGGTTGAGAAGGCAAAAAATTTTTCGCAATTCTGCTGCTCCAAACGCTTAACCAGAATGGCCTAGGGGAAAAATACACATACCGTTGTCATCGGGCGAGTCTCTACTTCCAGACGCTACAGGAATTTTCGGGTTAGGACAATCCGTTCGCGAGATATGGGAGTTTGAAGCCAAGAAATGGTTGAGAAGGCAAAAAATTTTTCGCAATTCTGCTGCTCCAAACGCTTAACCAGAATGGCCTAGGGAAAAAATACACATACCGTTGTAATCGGGCGAGTCTCTACTTCCAGACGCTACAGGAATTTTTGGGTTAGGTCAATCCGTTCGCGAGATATGGGAGTTTGAAGACAAGAAATGGTTGAGAAGGCAAAAAATTTTTCGCAATTCTGCTGCCCCAAACGCTTAACCAGAATGGCCTAGGGAGAAAATACACATACCGTTGTAATCAGGCGAGTTTCTACTTTCAGATGCAATAGGAATTTTTGGGTTAGGTCAATCCGTTCGCGAGATATGGGAGTTTGAAGCCAAGAAATGGTTGAGAAGGCAAAAAATTTTTCGCAATTCTGCTGCTCCAAACGCTTAACCAGAATGGCCTAGGGAAAAAATACACATACCGTTGTAATCGGGCGAGTCTCTACTTCCAGACGCTACAGGAATTTTTGGGTTAGGTCAATCCGTTCGCGAGATATGGGAGTTTGAAGCCAAGAAATGGTTGAGAAGGCAAAAAATTTTTCGCAATTCTGCTGCTCCAAACGCTTAACCAGAATGGCCTAGGGAAAAAATACACATACCGCTGTAATCGGGCGAGGTTCTACTTTCAGATGCAATTGGAATTTTTGGGTTAGTTCAATCCGTTCGCGAGATATGGGAGTTTGAAGCCAAGAAATGGTTGAGAAGGCAAAAAATTTTTCGCAATTCTGCTGCTCCAAACGCTTAACCAGAATGGCCTAGGGATAAAATACACATACCGTTGTAATCGGGCGAGTTTCTACTTTCAGATGCAACAGGAATTTTTGGGTTAGGTCAATCCGTTCGCGAGATATGGGAGTTTGAAGCCAAGAAATGGTTGAGAAGGCAAAAAATTTTTTGCATTTTTACTGCTCCAAACGCTTAACCAGAATGGCCTAGGGGAAAAATACACATACCGTTGTAATCGGGCGAGTTTCTACGTTCAGATGCAATAGGAATTTTTGGGTTAGGTCAATCCGTTCGCGAGATATGGGAGTTTGAAGCCAAGAAATGGTTGAGAAGGCAAGAAATTTTTCGCAATTCTGCTGCTCCAAACGCTTAACCAGAATGGCCTAGGGAAAAAATACACATACCCTTGTAATCGGGCGAGTTTCTACTTTCAGATGCAATAGGAATTTTTGGGTTAGGTCAATCCGGTCGCGAGATATGGGAGTTTGAAGCCAAGAAATGGTTGAGAAGGCAAAAAATTTTTCGCAATTCTGCTGCTCCAAATGCTTAACCAGAATGGCCTAGGGAAAAAATACACATACCGTTGTAATCGGGCGAGTTTCTACTTTCAGATGCAACAGGAATTTTTGGGTTAGGTCAATCCGTTCGCGAGATATGGGAGTTTGAAGCTAAGAAATGGTTGAGAAGACAACAAATCTTTCGCACTTCTGCTGCTCCAAACGCTTAACCAGAATGGCCTAGGGAAAAAATACACATACCGTTGTAATCGGGCGAGTTTCGACTTTCAGATGCAATAGGAATTTTTGGGTTAGGTCAATCCGTTCGCGAGATATGGGAGTTTGAAGCCAAGAAATGGTTGAGAAGGCAACAAATTTTTCGCAATTCTGCTGCTCCAAACGCTTAACCAGAATGGCCTAGGGAAAAAATACACATACCGTTGTAATCGGGCGAGTTTCTTCTTTCAGATGCAACAGGAATTTTTGGGTTAGGTCAATCTGTTCGCGAGGTATGGGAGTTTGAAGCCAAGAAATGGGTGAGAAGGCAAAAAATTTTTCGCACTTCTGCTGCTCCAAACGCTTAACCAGAATGGCCTAGGGAAAAAATACACATACCGTTGTAATCGGGCGAGTTTCTACTTTCTGATGCAATAGGAATTTTTGGGTTAGGTCAATCCGTTCGCGAGATATGGGAGTTTGAAGCCAAGAAATGGTTGAGAAGGCAACAAATTTTTCGCACTTCTGCTGCTCCAAACGCTTAACCAGAATGGTCTAGGGAAACAATACACATACCGTTGAAATCGGGCGAGTTTCTACTTTCAGATGCAATAGGAATTTTTGGGTTAGGTCAATCCGTTCGCGAGATATGGGAGTTTGAAGCCAAGAAATGGTAGAGAAGGCAAAAAATTTTTCGCAATTCTGCTGCTCCAAACGCTTAACCAGAATGGCCTAGGGAAAAAATACACATACCGTTGTAATCGGGCGAGTCTCTACTTCCAGACGCTACAGGAATTTTTGGGTTATGTCAATCCGTTCGCGAGGTATGGGAGTTTGAAGCCAAGAAATGGTTGAGAAGGCAAAAAATTTTTCGCAATTCTGCTGCTCCAAACGCTTAACCAGAATGGCCTAGGGGAAAAATACACATACCGTTGTAATCGGGCGAGTTTCTACGTTCAGATGCAATAGGAATTTTTGGGTTAGGTCAATCCGTTCGCGAGATATGGGAGTTTGAAGCCAAGAAATGGTTGAGAAGGCAAGAAATTTTTCGCAATTCTGCTGCTCCAAACGCTTAACCAGAATGGCCTAGGGAAAAAATACACATACCCTTGTAATCGGGCGAGTTTCTACTTTCAGATGCAATAGGAATTTTTGGGTTAGGTCAATCCGTTCGCGAGATATGGGAGTTTGAAGCCAAGAAATGGTTGAGAAGGCAAAAAATTTTTCGCAATTCTGCTGCTCCAAACGCTTAAACAGAATGGCCTAGGGAAAAAATACAGATACCGTTGTAATCGGGCGAGTATCTACTTTCAGCTGCAACAGGAATTTTTGGGTTAGGTCAATCCGTTCGCGAGATATGGGAGTTTGAAGCTAAGAAATGGTTGAGAAGACAACAAATCTTTCGCACTTCTGCTGCTCCAAACGCTTAACCAGAATGGCCTAGGGAAAAAATACACATACCGTTGTAATCGGGCGAGTTTCGACTTTCAGATGCAATAGGAATTTTTGGGTTAGGTCAATCCGTTCGCAGGATATGGGAGTTTGAAGCCAAGAAATGGTTGAGAAGGCAAAAAATTTTTCGCAATTCTGCTGCTCCAAACGCTTAACCAGAATGGCCTAGGGGAAAAATACACATACCGTTGTCATCGGGCGAGTCTCTACTTCCAGACGCTACAGGAATTTTCGGGTTAGGACAATCCGTTCGCGAGGTATGGGAGTTTGAAGCCAAGAAATGGTTGAGAAGGCAAAAAATTTTTCGCAATTCTGCTGCTCCAAACGCTTAACCAGAATGGCCTAGGGAAAAAATACACATACCGTTGTAATCGGGCGAGTCTCTACTTCCAGACGCTACAGGAATTTTTGGGTTAGGTCAATCCGTTCGCGAGATATGGGAGTTTGAAGACAAGAAATGGTTGAGAAGGCAAAAAATTTTTCGCAATTCTGCTGCTCCAAACGCTTAACCAGAATGGCCTAGGGAGAAAATACACATACCGCTGTAATCGGGCGAGGTTCTACTTTCAGATGCAATTGGAATTTTTGGGTTAGTTCAATCCGTTCGCGAGATATGGGAGTTTGAAGCCAAGAAATGGTTAAGAAGGCAAAAAATTTTTCGCAATTCTGCTGCTCCAAACGCTTAACCAGAATGGCCTAGGGATAAAATACACATACCGTTGTAATCGGGCGAGTTTCTACTTTCAGATGCAACAGGAATTTTTGGGTTAGGTCAATCCGTTCGCGAGATATGGGAGTTTGAAGCCAAGAAATGGTTGAGAAGGCAAAAAATTTTTTGCATTTTTACTGCTCCAAACGCTTAACCAGAATGGCCTAGGGGAAAAATACACATACCGTTGTAATCGGGCGAGTTTCTACGTTCAGATGCAATAGGAATTTTTGGGTTAGGTCAATCCGTTCGCGAGATATGGGAGTTTGAAGCCAAGAAATGGTTGAGAAGGCAAGAAATTTTTCGCAATTCTGCTGCTCCAAACGCTTAACCAGAATGGCCTAGGGAAAAAATACACATACCCTTGTAATCGGGCGAGTTTCTACTTTCAGATGCAATAGGAATTTTTGGGTTAGGTCAATCCGTTCGCGAGATATGGGAGTTTGAAGCCAAGAAATGGTTGAGAAGGCAAAAAATTTTTCGCAATTCTGCTGCTCCAAACGCTTAAACAGAATGGCCTAGGGAAAAAATACAGATACCGTTGTAATCGGGCGAGTATCTACTTTCAGCTGCAACAGGAATTTTTGGGTTAGGTCAATCCGTTCGCGAGATATGGGAGTTTGAAGGTAAGAAATGGTTGAGAAGACAACAAATCTTTCGCACTTCTGCTGCTCCAAACGCTTAACCAGAATGGCCTAGGGAAAAAATACACATACCGTTGTAATCGGGCGAGTTTCGACTTTCAGATGCAATAGGAATTTTTGGGTTAGGTCAATCCGTTCGCAGGACATGGGAGTTTGAAGCCAAGAAATGGTTGAGAAGGCAAAAAATTTTTCGCAATTCTGCTGCTCCAAACGCTTAACCAGAATGGCCTAGGGGAAAAATACACATACCGTTGTCATCGGGCGAGTCTCTACTTCCAGACGCTACAGGAATTTTCGGGTTAGGACAATCCGTTCGCGAGATATGGGAGTTTGAAGCCAAGAAATGGTTGAGAAGGCAAAAAATTTTTCGCAATTCTGCTGCTCCAAACGCTTAACCAGAATGGCCTAGGGAAAAAATACACATACCGTTGTAATCGGGCGAGTCTCTACTTCCAGACGCTACAGGAATTTTTGGGTTAGGTCAATCCGTTCGCGAGATATGGGAGTTTGAAGACAAGAAATGGTTGAGAAGGCAAAAAATTTTTCGCACTTCTGCTGCTCCAAACGCTTAACCAGAATGGCCTAGGGAGAAAATACACATACCGTTGTAATCAGGCGAGTTTCTACTTTCAGATGCAATAGGAATTTTTGGGTTAGGTCAATCCGTTCGCGAGATATGGGAGTTTGAAGCCAGGAAATGGTTGAGAAGGCAAAAAATTTTTCGCAATTCTGCTGCTCCAAACGCTTAACCAGAATGGCCTAGGGAAAAAATACACATACCGTTGTGATCGGGCGAGTCTCTACTTCCAGACGCTACAGGAATTTTTGGGTTAGGTCAATCCGTTCGCGAGATATGGGAGTTTGAAGCCAAGAAATGGTTGAGAAGGCAAAAAATTTTTCGCAAATCTGCTGCTCCAAACGCTTAACCAGAATGTCCTAGGGAGAAAATACACATACCGTTGTAATCGGGCGAGTTTCTACTTTCAGATGTAATAGGAATTTTTGGGTTAGGTCAATCCGTTCGCGAGATATGGGAGCTTGAAGCCAAGAAATGGTTGAGAAGGCAAAAAATTTTTCGCAATTCTGCTGCTCCAAACGCTTAAACAGAATGGCCTAGGGAAAAAATACAGATACCGTTGTAATCGGGCGAGTTTCTACTTTCAGATGCAACAGGAATTTTTGGGTTAGGTCAATCCGTTCGCGAGATATGGGAGTTTGAAGCCAAGAAATGGTTGAGGAGGCAACAAATTTTTCGCAATTCTGCTGCTCCAAACGCTTAAACAGAATGGCCTAGGGAAAAAATGCAGATACCGTTGTAATCGGGCGAGTTTCGACTTTCAGATGCAATAGGAATTTTTGGGTTAGGTCAATCCGTTCGCGAGATATGGGAGTTTGAAGCCAAGAAATGGTTGAGGAGGCAACAAATTTTTCGCAATTCTGCTGCTCCAAACGCTTAACCAGAATGGCCTAGGGAAAAAATACACATACCGTTGTAATCGGGCGAGTTTCTACTTTCAGATGCAATAGGAAGTTTTGGGTTAGGTCAATCCGTTCGCGAGATATGGGAGTTTGAAGCCAAGAAATGGTTGAGAAGGCAAAAAATTTTTGGCAATTCTGCTGCTCCAAACGCTTAACCAGAATGGCCTAGGGAAGAAATACACATTCCGTTGTAATCGGGCGAGTTTCTACTTTCAGATGCAATAGGAATTTTTGGGTTAGGTCAATCCGTTCGCGAGATATGGGAGTTTGAAGCCAAGAAATGGTTGAGAAGGCAAAAAATTTTTCGCAATTCTGCTGCTCCATACGCTTAACCAGAATGGCCTAGTGAAAAAATAAACATACCGTTGTAATCGGGCGAGTTTCTACTTTCAGATGCAGTAGGAATTTTTGGGTTAGGTCAATCCGTTCGCGAGATATGGGAGTTTGAAGCCAAGAAATGGTTGAGAAGGCAAAAAATTTTTCGCAATTCTGCTGCTCCAAACGCTTAACCAGAATGGCCTAGGGAAAAAATACACATACCTCTGTAATCGGGCGAGGTTCTACTTTCAGATGCAATTGGAATTTTTGGGTTAGGTCAATCCGTTCGCGAGATATGGGAGTTTGAAGCCAAGAAATGGTTGAGAAGGCAAAAAATTTTTCGCAATTCTGCTGCTCCAAACGCTTAACCAGAATGGCCCAGGGAAAAAATACACATACCGTTGTAATCGGGCGAGTTTCTACTTTCAGATGCAATAGGAATTTTTGGGTTAGGTCAATCCGTTCGCGAGATATGGAAGTTTGAAGCCAAGAAATGGTTGAGAAGGCAAAAAATTTTTCGCAATTCTGCTGCTCCAAATGCTTAACCGGAATGGCCTAGGGAAAAAATACACATACCGTTGTAATCGGGCGAGCTTCAACTTTCAGATGCAACAGGAATTTTTGGGTTAGGTCAATCCGTTCGCGAGATATGGGAGTTTGAAGCCAAGAAATGGTTGAGAGGGCAAAAAATTTTTCGCAATTCTGCTGCTCCAAACGCTTAACCAGAATGGCCCAGGGAAAAAATACACATACCGTTGTAATCGGGCGAGTTTCTACTTTCAGACGCTACAGGAATTTTTGGGTTAGGTCAATCCGTTCGCGAGATATGGGAGTTTGAAGCCAAGAAATGGTTGAGAAGGCAACGAATTTTTCGCAATTCTGCTGCTCCAAACGCTTAAACAGAATGGCCTAGGGAAAGAATACACATACCGTTGTAATCGGGCGAGTCTCTACTTCCAGAAGCTACAGGAATTTTCGGGTTAGGACAATCCGTTCGCTAGATATGGGAGTTTGAAGCCAAGAAATGGTTGAGAAGGCAAAAAATTTTTCGCAATTCTGCTTCTCCAAACGCTTAACCAGAAAGGCCTAGGGAAAAAATACACATACCGTTGTAATCGGGCGAGTTTCTATTATACTTTCAGATGCAATAGGAATTTTTGGGTTAGGTCAATCCGTTCGCGAGATGTGGGAGTTTGAAGCCAAGAAATGGTTGAGAAGGCAAAAAATTTTTCGCAATTCTGCTGCTCCAAACGCTTAACCAGAATGGCCTAGGGAAAAAATATACATACCGTTCTAATCGGGCGGGTTTCTACTTTCAGATGCAATAGGAATTTTTGGGTTAGGTCAATCCGTTCGCGAGATATGGGAGTTTGAAGCCAAGAAATGGTTGAGAAGGCAAAAAATTTTTCGCAATTCTGCTGCTCCAAACGCTTAACCAGAATGGCCTAGGGAAAAAATACAGATACCGTTGTAATCTGGCGAGTTTCTACTTTCAGATGCAACAGGAATTTTTGGGTTAGGTCAATCCGTTCGCGAGATATGGGAGTTTGAAGCTAAGAAATGGTTGAGAAGACAACAAATCTTTCGCACTTCTGCTGCTCCAAACGCTTAACCAGAATGGCCTAGGGAAAAAATACGGACACCGTTGTAATCGGGCGAGTTTCTACTTTCAGATGCAACAGGAATTTTTGGGTTAGGTCAATCCGTTCGCGAGATATGGGAGTTTGAAGCTAAGAAATGGTTGAGAAGACAACAAATCTTTCGCACTTCTGCTGCTCCAAACGCTTAACCAGAATGGCCTAGGGAAAAAATACACATACCGTTGTAATCGGGCGAGTTTCGACTTTCAGATGCAATAGGAATTTTTGGGTTAGGTCAATCCGTTCGCGAGATATGGGAGTTTGAAGCCAAGAAATGGTTGAGGAGGCAACAAATTTTTCGCAATTCTGCTGCTCCAAACGCTTAACCAGAATGGCCTAGGGAAAAAATACACATACCGTTGTAATCGGGCGAGTTTCTACTTTCAGATGCAATAGGAAGTTTTGGGTTAGGTCAATCCGTTCGCGAGATATGGGAGTTTGAAGCCAAGAAATGGTTGAGAAGGCAAAAAATTTTTGGCAATTCTGCTGCTCCAAACGCTTAACCAGAATGGCCTAGGGAAAAAATACACATTCCGTTGTAATCGGGCGAGTTTCTACTTTCAGATGCAATAGGAATTTTTGGGTTAGGTCAATCCGTTCGCGAGATATGGGAGTTTGAAGCCAAGAAATGGTTGAGAAAGCAAAAAATTTTTCGCAATTCTGCTGCTCCATACGCTTAACCAGAATGGCCTAGTGAAGAAATAAACATACCGTTGTAATCGGGCGAGTTTCTACTTTCAGATGCAGTAGGAATTTTTGGGTTAGGTCAATCCGTTCGCGAGATATGGGAGTTTGAAGCCAAGAAATGGTTGAGAAGGCAAAAAATTTTTCGCAATTCTGCGGCTCCAAACGCTTAACCAGAATGGCCCAGGGAAAAAATACACATACCGTTGTAATCGGGCGAGTTTCTACTTTCAGATGCAATAGGAATTTTTGGGTTAGGTCAATCCGTTCGCGAGATATGGAAGTTTGAAGCCAAGAAATGGTTGAGAAGGCAAAAAATTTTTCGCAATTCTGCTGCTCCAAATGCTTAACCAGAATGGCCTAGGGAAAAAATACACATACCGTTGTAATCGGGCGAGTTTCTACTTTCAGATGCAACAGGAATTTTTGGGTTAGGTCAATCCGTTCGCGAGATATGGGAGTTTGAAGCCAAGAAATGGTTGAGAAGGCAACAAATTTTTCGCATTTCTGCTGCTCCAAACGCTTAACCAGAATGGCCTAGGGAAAAAATACACATACCTCTGTAATCGGGCGAGGTTCTACTTTCAGATGCAATTGGAATTTTTGGGTTAGGTCAATCCGTTCGCGAGATATGGGAGTTTGAAGCCAAGAAATGGTTGAGAAGGCAAAAAATTTTTCGCAATTCTGCTGCTCCAAACGCTTAACCAGAATGGCCCAGGGAAAAAATACACATACCGTTGTAATCGGGCGAGTTTCTACTTTCAGATGCAATAGGAATTTTTGGGTTAGGTCAATCCGTTCGCGAGATATGGAAGTTTGAAGCCAAGAAATGGTTGAGAAGGCAAAAAATTTTTCGCAATTCTGCTGCTCCAAATGCTTAACCAGAATGGCCTAGGGAAAAAATACACATACCGTTGTAATCGGGCGAGCTTCTACTTTCAGATGCAACAGGAATTTTTGGGTTAGGTCAATCCGTTCGCGAGATATGGGAGTTTGAAGCCAAGAAATGGTTGAGAAGGCAACAAATTTTTCGCAATTCTGCTGCTCCAAACGCTTAAACAGAATGGCCTAGGGAAAAAATGCAGATACCGTTGTAATCGGGCGAGTTTCTACTTTCAGATGCAACAGGAATTTTTGGGTTAGGTCAATCCGTTCGCGAGATATGGGAGTTTGAAGCCAAGAAATGGTTGAGATGGCAAAAAATTTTTCGCATTTCTGCTGCTCCAAACGCTTAACCAGAATGGCCTAGGGAAAAAATACACACACCGTTGTAATCGGGCGAGTTTCGACTTTCAGATGCAATAGGAATTTTTGGGTTAGGTCAATCCGTTCGCGAGATATGGGAGTTTGAAGCCAAGAAATGGTTGAGAAGGCAACAAATTTTTCGCAATTCTGCTGCTCCAAACGCTTAACCAGAATGGCCTAGGGAAAAAATACACATACCGTTCTAATCGGGCGGGTTTCTACTTTCAGATGCAATAGGAATTTTTGGGTTAGGTCAATCCGTTCGCGAGATATGGGAGTTTGAAGCCAAGAAATGGTTGTGTAGGCAAAAAATTTTTCGCAATTCTGCTGCTCCAAACGCTTAACCAGAATGGCCTGGGGAAAAAATACACATACCGTTGTAATCGGGCGAGCCTCTACTTCCAGACGCTACAGGAATTTTTGGGTTAGGTCAATCCGTTCGCGAGATATGGGAGTTTGAAGCCAAGAAATGGTTGAGAAGGCAAAAAATCTTTCGCACTTCTGCTGCTCCAAACGCTTAACCAGAATGGCCTAGGGAAAAAATACACATACCGTTGTAATCGGGCGAGTTTCGACTTTCAGATGCAATAGGAATTTTTGGGATAGGTCAATCCGTTCGCGAGATATGGGAGTTTGAAGCCAAGAAATGGTTGAGAAGGCAACAAATTTTTCGCATTTCTGCTGCTCCAAACGCTTAACCAGAATGGCCTAGGGAAAAAATACATTTACCGTTGTAATCGGGCGAGTTTCTACTTTCAGATGCAATAGGAATTTTTGGGTTAGGTCAATTCGTTCGCGAGATATGGGAGTTTGAAGCCAAGAAATGGTTGAGAAGGCAAAAAATTTTTCGCAATTCTGCTGCTCCAAACGCTTAACCAGAATGGCCTAGGGGAAAAATACACATACCGTTGTAATCGGGCGAGTTTCTACTTTCAGATGCAATAGGAATTTTTGGGTTAGGTCAATCCGTTCGCGAGATATGGGAGTTGAAGCCAAGAAATGGTTGAGAAGGCAAAAAATTTTTCGCAATTCTGCTGCTCCAAATGCTTAACCAGAATGGCCTAGGGAAAAAATACACATACCGTTGTAATCGGGCGAGTTTCTACTTTCAGATGCAACAGGAATTTTTGGGTTAGGTCAATCCGTTCGCGAGATATGGGAGTTTGAAGCTAAGAAATGGTTGAGAAGACAACAAATATTTCGCACTTCTGCTGCTCCAAACGGTTAACCAGAATGGCCTAGGGAAAAAATACACACACCGTTGTAATCGGGCGAGTTTCGACTTTCAGATGCAATAGGAATTTTTGGGTTAGGTCAATCCGTTCGCGAGATATGGGAGTTTGAAGCCAAGAAATGGTTGAGAAGGCAACAAATTTTTCGCAATTCTGCTGCTCCAAACGCTTAACCAGAATGGCCTAGGGAAAAAATACACATACCGTTGTAATCGGGCGAGTATCTACTTTCAGATGCAATAGGAATTTTTGGGTTAGGTCAATCCGTTCGCGAGATATGGGAGTTTGAAGCCAAGAAATGGTTGAGAAGGCAAAAAATTTTTCGCAATTCTGCTGCTCCAAACGCTTAACCAGAATGGCCTAGGGAAAAAATACACATACCGTTGTAATCGGGCGAGTCTCTACTTCCAGACGCTACAGGAATTTTTGGGTTAGGTCAATCCGTTCGCGAGATATGGGAGTTTGAAGCCAAGAAATGGTTGAGAAGGCAAAAATTTTTCGCAATTCTGCTGCTCCAAACACTTAAACAGAATGGCCTAGGGAAAGAATACACATACCGTTGTAATCGGGCGAGTCTCTACTTCCAGAAGCTACAGGAATTTTCGGGTTAGGACAATCCGTTCGCGAGATATGGGAGTTTGAAGCCAAGAAATGGTTGAGAAGGCAAAAAATTTTTCGCAATTCTGCTGCACCAAACGCTTAACCAGAATGGCCTAGGGAAAAAATACACATACCTCTATAATCGGGCGAGATTCTACTTTCAGATGCAATTGGAATTTTTGGGTTAGGTCAATCCGTTCGCGAGATATAGTATGGGAGTTTGAAGCCGAGAAATGGTTGAGAAGGCAAAAAATTTTTCGCAATTCTGCTGCTCCAAACGCTTAAACAGAATGGCCTAGGGAAAGAATACACACACCGTTGTAATCGGGCGAGTCTCTACTTCCAGACGCTACAGGAATTTTTGGGTTAGGTCAATCCGTTCGCGAGATATGGAAGTTTGAAGCCAAGAAATGGTTGAGAAGGCAAAAAATTTTTCGCAATTCTGCTTCTCCAAACGCTTAACCAGAAAGGCCTAGGGAAAAAATGCACATACCGTTGTAATCGGGCGAGTTTCTATTATACTTTCAGATGCAATAGGAATTTTTGGGTTAGGTCAATTCGTTCGCGAGATATGGGAGTTTGAAGCCAAGAAATGGTTGAGAAGGCAAAAAATTTTTCGCAATTCTGCTGCTCCAAACGCTTAACCAGAATGGCCTAGGGGAAAAATACACATACCGTTGTAATCGGGCGAGTCTCTACTTCCAGAAGCTACAGGAATTTTCGCGTTAGGACAATCCGTTCGCGAGATATGGGAGTTTGAAGCCAAGAAATGGTTGAGAAGGCAAAAAATTTTTCGCAATTCTGCTGCTCCAAACGCTTAACCAGAATGGCCTAGGGAAAAAATACACATACCGTTGTAATCGGGCGGGTTTCTACTTTCAGATGCAATAGGAATTTTTGGGTTAGATCAATCCGTTCGCGAGATATGGGAGTTTGAAGCCAAGAAATGGTTGAGAAGGCAAAAAATTTTTCGCAATTCTGCAGCTCCAAACGCTTAACCAGAATGGCCTAGGGAAAAAATACACATACCGTTGTAATCGGGCGGGTTTCTACTTTCAGATGCAATAGGAATTTTTGGGTTAGATCAATCCGTTCGCGAGATATGGGAGTTTGAAGCCAAGAAATGGTTGAGAAGGCAAAAAATTTTTCGCAATTCTGCTGCTCCAAACGCTTAACCAGAATGGCCTAGGGAAAAAATACACATACCGTTGTAATCGGGCGAGTCTCTACTTCCAGACGCTACAGGAATTTTTGGGTTAGGTCAATCCGTTCGCGAGATATGGGAGTTTGAAGCCAAGAAATGGTTGAGAAGGCAAAAAATTTTTCGCAATTCTGCTGCTCCAAACGCTTAAACAGAATGGCCTAGGGAAAGAATACACACACCGTTGTAATCGGGCGAGTCTCTACTTCCAGACGCTACAGGAATTTTTGGGTTAGGTCAATCCGTTCGCGAGATATGGCAGTTTGAAGCCAAGAAATGGTTGAGAAGGCAAAAAATTTTTCGCAATTCTGCTGCTCCAAACGCTTAACCAGAATGGCCTAGGGAAAAAATACACATACCTCTGTAATCGGGCGAGTCTCTACTTCCAGACGCTACAGGAATTTTTGGGTTAGGTCAATCCGTTCGCGAGATATGGAAGTTTGAAGCCAAGAAATGGTTGAGAAGGCAAAAAATTTTTCGCAATTCTGCTTCTCCAAACGCTTAACCAGAAAGGCCTAGGGAAAAAATACACATACCGTTGTAATCGGGCGAGTTTCTATTATACTTTCAGATGCAATAGGAATTTTTGGGTTAGGTCAATCCGTTCGCGAGATATGGGAGTTTGAAGCCAAGAAATGGTTGAGAATGCAAAAAATTTTTCGCAATTCTGCTGCTCCAAGCGCTTAACCAGAATGGCCTAGGGAAAAAATACACATACCGTTGTAATCGGGCGAGTTTCTACTTTCAGATGCAACAGGAATTTTTGGGTTAGGTCAATCCGTTCGCGAGATATGGGAGTTTGAAACCAAGAAATGGTTGAGAAGGCAAAAAATTTTTCGCAATTCTGCTGCTCCAAACGCTTAACCAGAATGGCCTAGGGAAAAAACACACATACCGTTCTAATCGGGCGGGTTTCTACTTTCAGATGCAATAGGAATTTTTGGGTTAGGTCAATCCGTTCGCGAGATATGGGAGTTTGAAGCCAAGAAATGGTTGAGAAGGCAAAAAATTTTTCGCAATTCTGCTGCTCCAAACGCTTAACCAGAATGGCCTAGGGAAAAAATACACATACCGTTGTAATCGGGCGAGTCTCTACTTCCAGACGCTACAGGAATTTTTGGGTTAGGTCAATCCGTTCGCGAGATATGGGAGTTTGAAGCCAAGAAATGGTTGAGAAGGCAAAAAATCTTTCGCACTTCTGCTGCTCCAAACGCTTAACCAGAATGGCCTAGGGAAAAAATACACATACCGTTGTAATCGGGCGAGTTTCGACTTTCAGATGCAATAGGAATTTTTGGGATAGGTCAATCCGTTCGCGAGATATGGGAGTTTGAAGCCAAGAAATGGTTGAGAAGGCAACAAATTTTTCGCATTTCTGCTGCTCCAAACGCTTAACCAGAATGGCCTAGGGAAAAAATACATTTACCGTTGTAATCGGGCGAGTTTCTACTTTCAGATGCAATAGGAATTTTTGGGTTAGGTCAATTCGTTCGCGAGATATGGGAGTTTGAAGCCAAGAAATGGTTGAGAAGGCAAAAAATTTTTCGCAATTCTGCTGCTCCAAACGCTTAACCAGAATGGCCTAGGGGAAAAATACACATACCGTTGTAATCGGGCGAGTTTCTACTTTCAGATGCAATAGAAATTTTTGGGTTAGGTCAATCCGTTCGCGAGATATGGGAGTTTGAAGCCAAGAAATGGTTGAGAAGGCAAAAAATTTTTCGCAATTCTGCTGCTCCAAATGCTTAACCAGAATGGCCTAGGGAAAAAATACACATACCGTTGTAATCGGGCGAGTTTCTACTTTCAGATGCAACAGGAATTTTTGGGTTAGGTCAATCCGTTCGCGAGATATGGGAGTTTGAAGCTAAGAAATGGTTGAGAAGACAACAAATATTTCGCACTTCTGCTGCTCCAAACGGTTAACCAGAATGGCCTAGGGAAAAAATACATTTACCGTTGTAATCGGGCGAGTTTCTACTTTCAGATGCAATAGGAATTTTTGGGTTAGGTCAATTCGTTCGCGAGATATGGGAGTTTGAAGCCAAGAAATGGTTGAGAAGGCAAAAAATTTTTCGCAATTCTGCTGCTCCAAACGCTTAACCAGAATGGCCTAGGGGAAAAATACACATACCGTTGTAATCGGGCGAGTTTTCTACTTTCAGATGCAATAGGAATTTTTGGGTTAGGTCAATCCGTTCGCGAGATATGGGAGTTTGAAGCCAAGAAATGGTTGAGAAGGCAAAAAATTTTTCGCAATTCTGCTGCTCCAAATGCTTAACCAGAATGGCCTAGGGAAAAAAATACACATACCGTTGTAATCGGGCGAGTTTCTACCTTCAGATGCAACAGGAATTTTTGGGTTAGGTCAATCCGTTCGCGAGATATGGGAGTTTGAAGCTAAGAAGGTTGAGAAGACAACAAATATTTCGCACTTCTGCTGCTCCAAACGGTTAACCAGAATGGCCTAGGGAAAAAATACACACACCGTTGTAATCGGGCGAGTTTCGACTTTCAGATGCAATAGGAATTTTTGGGTTAGGTCAATCCGTTCGCGAGATATGGGAGTTTGAAGCCAAGAAATGGTTGAGAAGGCAACAAATTTTTCGCAATTCTGCTGCTCCAAACGCTTAACCAGAATGGCCTAGGGAAAAAATACACATACCGTTGTAATCGGGCGAGTATCTACTTTCAGATGCAATAGGAATTTTTGGGTTAGGTCAATCCGTTCGCGAGATATGGGAGTTTGAAGCCAAGAAATGGTTGAGAAGGCAAAAAATTTTTCGCAATTCTGCTGCTCCAAACGCTTAACCAGAATGGCCTAGGGAAAAAATACACATACCGTTGTAATCGGGCGAGTCTCTACTTCCAGACGCTACAGGAATTTTTGGGTTAGGTCAATCCGTTCGCGAGATATGGGAGTTTGAAGCCAAGAAATGGTTGAGAAGGCAAAAATTTTTCGCAATTCTGCTGCTCCAAACACTTAAACAGAATGGCCTAGGGAAAGAATACACATACCGTTGTAATCGGGCGAGTCTCTACTTCCAGAAGCTACAGGAATTTTCGGGTTAGGACAATCCGTTCGCGAGATATGGGAGTTTGAAGCCAAGAAATGGTTGAGAAGGCAAAAAATTTTTCGCAATTCTGCTGCACCAAACGCTTAACCAGAATGGCCTAGGGAAAAAATACACATACCGTTGTAATCGGGCGAGTTTCTATTATACTTTCAGATGCAATAGGAATTTTTGGGTTAGGTCAATCCGTTCGCGAGATATGGGAGTTTGAAGCCAAGAAATGGTTGAGAATGCAAAAAATTTTTCGCAATTCTGCTGCTCCAAGCGCTTAACCAGAATGGCCTAGGGAAAAAATACACATACCGTTGTAATCGGGCGAGTTTCTACTTTCAGATGCAACAGGAATTTTTGGGTTAGGTCAATCCGTTCGCGAGATATGGGAGTTTGAAGCCAAGAAATGGTTGAGAAGGCAAAAAATTTTTCGCAATTCTGCTGCTCCAAACGCTTAACCAGAATGGCCTAGGGAAAAAATACACATACCGTTCTAATCGGGCGGGTTTCTACTTTCAGATGCAATAGGAATTTTTGGGTTAGGTCAATCCGTTCGCGAGATATGGGAGTTTGAAGCCAAGAAATGGTTGAGAAGGCAAAAAATTTTTCGCAATTCTGCTGCTCCAAACGCTTAACCAGAATGGCCTAGGGAAAAAATACACATACCGTTGTAATCGGGCGAGTCTCTACTTCCAGACGCTACAGGAATTTTTGGGTTAGGTCAATCCGTTCGCGAGATATGGGAGTTTGAAGCCAAGAAATGGTTGAGAAGGCAAAAAATTTTTCGCAATTCTGCTGCTCCAAACGCTTAACCAGAATGGCCTAGGGAAAAAATACACATACCGTTGTAATCGGGCGAGTCTCTACTTCCAGACGCTACAGGAATTTTTGGGTTAGGTCAATCCGTTCGCGAGATATGGGAGTTTGAAGCCAAGAAATGGTTGAGAAGGCAAAAAATCTTTCGCACTTCTGCTGCTCCAAACGCTTAACCAGAATGGCCTAGGGAAAAAATACACATACCGTTGTAATCGGGCGAGTTTCGACTTTCAGAGGCAATAGGAATTTTTGGGATAGGTCAATCCGTTCGCGAGATATGGGAGTTTGAAGCCAAGAAATGGTTGAGAAGGCAACAAATTTTTCGCATTTCTGCTGCTCCAAACGCTTAACCAGAATGGCCTAGGGAAAAAATACATTTACCGTTGTAATCGGGCGAGTTTCTACTTTCAGATGCAATAGGAATTTTTGGGTTAGGTCAATTCGTTCGCGAGATATGGGAGTTTGAAGCCAAGAAATGGTTGAGAAGGCAAAAAATTTTTCGCAATTCTGCTGCTCCAAACGCTTAACCAGAATGGCCTAGGGGAAAAATACACATACCGTTGTAATCGGGCGAGTTTCTACTTTCAGATGCAATAGAAATTTTTGGGTTAGGTCAATCCGTTCGCGAGATATGGGAGTTTGAAGCCAAGAAATGGTTGAGAAGGCAAAAAATTTTTCGCAATTCTGCAGCTCCAAATGCTTAACCAGAATGGCCTAGGGAAAAAATACACATACCGTTGTAATCGGGCGAGTTTCTACTTTCAGATGCAACAGGAATTTTTGGGTTAGGTCAATCCGTTCGCGAGATATGGGAGTTTGAAGCTAAGAAATGGTTGAGAAGACAACAAATATTTCGCACTTCTGCTGCTCCAAACGGTTAACCAGAATGGCCTAGGGAAAAAATACATTTACCGTTGTAATCGGGCGAGTTTCTACTTTCAGATGCAATAGGAATTTTTGGGTTAGGTCAATTCGTTCGCGAGATATGGGAGTTTGAAGCCAAGAAATGGTTGAGAAGGCAAAAAATTTTTCGCAATTCTGCTGCTCCAAACGCTTAACCAGAATGGCCTAGGGGAAAAATACACATACCGTTGTAATCGGGCGAGTTTCTACTTTCAGATGCAATAGGAATTTTTGGGTTAGGTCAATCCGTTCGCGAGATATGGGAGTTTGAAGCCAAGAAATGGTTGAGAAGGCAAAAAATTTTTCGCAATTCTGCTGCTCCAAATGCTTAACCAGAATGGCCTAGGGAAAAAATACAAATACCGTTGTAATCGGGCGAGTTTCTACTTTCAGATGCAACAGGAATTTTTGGGTTAGGTCAATCCGTTCGCGAGATATGGGAGTTTGAAGCTAAGAAATGGTTGAGAAGACAACAAATATTTCGCACTTCTGCTGCTCCAAACGGTTAACCAGAATGGCCTAGGGAAAAAATACACACACCGTTGTAATCGGGCGAGTTTCGACTTTCAGATGCAATAGGAATTTTTGGGTTAGGTCAATCCGTTCGCGAGATATGGGAGTTTGAAGCCAAGAAATGGTTGAGAAGGCAACAAATTTTTCGCAATTCTGCTGCTCCAAACGCTTAACCAGAATGGCCTAGGGAAAAAATACACATACCGTTGTAATCGGGCGAGTATCTACTTTCAGATGCAATAGGAATTTTTGGGTTAGGTCAATCCGTTCGCGAGATATGGGAGTTTGAAGCCAAGAAATGGTTGAGAAGGCAAAAAATTTTTCGCAATTCTGCTGCTCCAAACGCTTAACCAGAATGGCCTAGGGAAAAAATACACATACCGTTGTAATCGGGCGAGTCTCTACTTCCAGACGCTACAGGAATTTTTGGGTTAGGTCAATCCGTTCGCGAGATATGGGAGTTTGAAGCCAAGAAATGGTTGAGAAGGCAAAAATTTTTCGCAATTCTGCTGCTCCAAACACTTAAACAGAATGGCCTAGGGAAAGAATACACATACCGTTGTAATCGGGCGAGTCTCTACTTCCAGAAGCTACAGGAATTTTCGGGTTAGGACAATCCGTTCGCGAGATATGGGAGTTTGAAGCCAAGAAATGGTTGAGAAGGCAAAAAATTTTTCGCAATTCTGCTGCACCAAACGCTTAACCAGAATGGCCTAGGGAAAAAATACACATACCGTTGTAATCGGGCGAGTTTCTATTATACTTTCAGATGCAATAGGAATTTTTGGGTTAGGTCAATCCGTTCGCGAGATATGGGAGTTTGAAGCCAAGAAATGGTTGAGAATGCAAAAAATTTTTCGCAATTCTGCTGCTCCAAGCGCTTAACCAGAATGGCCTAGGGAAAAAATACACATACCGTTGTAATCGGGCGAGTTTCTACTTTCAGATGCAACAGGAATTTTTGGGTTAGGTCAATCCGTTCGCGAGATATGGGAGTTTGAAGCCAAGAAATGGTTGAGAAGGCAAAAAATTTTTCGCAATTCTGCTGCTCCAAACGCTTAACCAGAATGGCCTAGGGAAAAAATACACATACCGTTCTAATCGGGCGGGTTTCTACTTTCAGATGCAATAGGAATTTTTGGGTTAGGTCAATCCGTTCGCGAGATATGGGAGTTTGAAGCCAAGAAATGGTTGAGAAGGCAAAAAATTTTTCGCAATTCTGCTGCTCCAAACGCTAAACCAGAATGGCCTAGGGAAAAAATACACATACCGTTGTAATCGGGCGAGTCTCTACTTCCAGACGCTACAGGAATTTTTGGGTTAGGTCAATCCGTTCGCGAGATATGGGAGTTTGAAGCCAAGAAATGGTTGAGAAGGCAAAAAATCTTTCGCACTTCTGCTGCTCCAAACGCTTAACCAGAATGGCCTAGGGAAAAAATACACATACCGTTGTAATCGGGCGAGTTTCGACTTTCAGATGCAATAGGAATTTTTGGGATAGGTCAATCCGTTCGCGAGATATGGGAGTTTGAAGCCAAGAAATGGTTGAGAAGGCAACAAATTTTTCGCATTTCTGCTGCTCCAAACGCTTAACCAGAATGACCTAGGGAAAAAATACATTTACCGTTGTAATCGGGCGAGTTTCTACTTTCAGATGCAATAGGAATTTTTGGGTTAGGTCAATTCGTTCGCGAGATATGGGAGTTTGAAGCCAAGAAATGGTTGAGAAGGCAAAAAATTTTTCGCAATTCTGCTGCTCCAAACGCTTAACCAGAATGGCCTAGGGGAAAAATACACATACCGTTGTAATCGGGCGAGTTTCTACTTTCAGATGCAATAGGAATTTTTGGGTTAGGTCAATCCGTTCGCGAGATATGGGAGTTTGAAGCCAATAAATGGTTGAGAAGGCAAAAAATTTTTCGCAATTCTCCTGCTCCAAATGCTTAACCAGAATGGCCTAGGGAAAAAATACACATACCGTTGTAATCGGGCGAGTTTCTACTTTCAGATGCAACAGGAATTTTTGGGTTAGGTCAATCCGTTCGCGAGATATGGGAGTTTGAAGCCAAGAAATGGTTGAGAAGGCAACAAATTTTTCGCAATTCTGCTGCTCCAAACGCTTAACCAGAATGGCCTAGGGAAAAAATACACATACCGTTGTAATCGGGCGAGTATCTACTTTCAGATGCAATAGGAATTTTTGGGTTAGGTCAATCCGTTCGCGAGATATGGGAGTTTGAAGCTAAGAAATGGTTGAGAAGACAACAAATATTTCGCACTTCTGCTGCTCCAAACGGTTAACCAGAATGGCCTAGGGAAAAAATACACACACCGTTGTAATCGGGCGAGTTTCGACTTTCAGATGCAATAGGAATTTTTGGGTTAGGTCAATCCGTTCGCGAGATATGGGAGTTTGAAGCCAAGAAATGGTTGAGAAGGCAACAAATTTTTCGCAATTCTGCTGCTCCAAACGCTTAACCAGAATGGCCTAGGGAAAAAATACACATACCGTTGTAATCGGGCGAGTATCTACTTTCAGATGCAATAGGAATTTTTGGGTTAGGTCAATCCGTTCGCGAGATATGGGAGTTTGAAGCCAAGAAATGGTTGAGAAGGCAAAAAATTTTTCGCAATTCTGCTTCTCCAAACGCTTAACCAGAAAGGCCTAGGGAAAAAATACACATACCGTTGTAATCGGGCGAGTTTCTATTATACTTTCAGATGCAATAGGAATTTTTGGGTTAGGTCAATCCGTTCGCGAGATATGGGAGTTTGAAGCCAAGAAATGGTTGAGAATGCAAAAAATTTTTCGCAATTCTGCTGCTCCAAGCGCTTAACCAGAATGGCCTAGGGAAAAAATACACATACCGTTGTAATCGGGCGAGTTTCTACTTTCTGATGCAACAGGAATTTTTGGGTTAGGTCAATCCGTTCGCGAGATATGGGAGTTTGAAGCCAAGAAATGGTTGAGAAGGCAACAAATTTTTCGCAATTCTGCTGCTCCAAACGCTTAACCAGAATGGCCTAGGGAAAAAATACACATACCGTTCTAATCGGGCGGGTTTCTACTTTCGAATGCAATAGGAATTTTTGGGTTAGGTCAAGCCGTTCGCGAGATATGGGAGTTTGAAGCCAAGAAATGGTTGAGAAGGCAAAAAATTTTTCGCAATTCTGCTGCTCCAAACGCTTAACCAGAATGGCCTAGGGAAAAAATACACATACCGTTGTAATCGGGCGAGTCTCTACTTTCAGACGCTACAGGAATTTTTGGGTTAGGTCAATCCGTTCGCGAGATATGGGAGTTTGAAGCCAAGAAATGGTTGAGAAGGCAAAAAATCTTTCGCACTTCTGCTGCTCCAAACGCTTAACCAGAATGGCCTAGGGAAAAAATACACATACCGTTGTAATCGGGCGAGTTTCGACTTTCAGATGCAATAGGAATTTTTGGGTTAGGTCAATCCGTTCGCGAGATATGGGAGTTTGAAGCCAAGAAATGGTTGAGAAGGCAACAAATTTTTCGCATTTCTGCTGCTCCAAACGCTTAACCAGAATGGCCTAGGGAAAAAATACACATACCGTTGTAATCGGGCGAGTTTCGACTTTCAGATGCAATAGGAATTTTTGGGTTAGGTCAATTCGTTCGCGAGATATGGGAGTTTGAAGCCAAGAAATGGTTGAGAAGGCAAAAAATTTTTCGCAATTCTGCTGCTCCAAACGCTTAACCAGAATGGCCTAGGGGAAAAATACACATACCGTTGTAATCGGGCGAGTTTCTACTTTCAGATGCAATAGGAATTTTTGGGTTAGGTCAATCCGTTCGCGAGATATGGGAGTTTGAAGCCAAGAAATGGTTGAGAAGGCAAAAAATTTTTCGCAATTCTGCTGCTCCAAACGCTTAACCAGAATGGCCTAGGGGAAAAATACACATACCGTTGTAATCGGGCGAGTTTCTACTTTCAGATGCAATAGGAATTTTTGGGTTAGGTGAATCCGTTCGCGAGATATGGGAGTTTGAAGCCAAGAAATGGTTGAGAAGGCAAAAAATTTTTCGCAATTCTGCTGCTCCAAATGCTTAACCAGAATGGCCTAGGGAAAAAATACACATACCGTTGTAATCGGGCGAGTTTCTACTTTCAGATGCAACAGGAATTTTTGGGTTAGGTCAATCCGTTCGCGAGATATGGGAGTTTGAAGCTAAGAAATGGTTGAGAAGACAACAAATATTTCGCACTTCTGCTGCTCCAAACGGTTAACCAGAATGGCCTAGGGAAAAAATACACACACCGTTGTAATCGGGCGAGTTTCGACTTTCAGATGCAATAGGAATTTTTGGGTTAGGTCAATCCGTTCGCGAGATATGGGAGTTTGAAGCCAAGAAATGGTTGAGAAGGCAACAAATTTTTCGCAATTCTGCTGCTCCAAACGCTTAACCAGAATGGCCTAGGGAAAAAATACACATACCGTTGTAATCGGGCGAGTATCTACTTTCAGATGCAATAGGAATTTTTGGGTTAGGTCAATCCGTTCGCGAGATATGGGAGTTTGAAGCCAAGAAATGGTTGAGAAGGCAAAAAATTTTTCGCAATTCTGCTGCTCCAAACGCTTAACCAGAATGGCCTAGGGAAAAAATACACATACCTTTGTAATCGGGCGAGTCTCTACTTCCAGACGCTACAGGAATTTTTGGGTTAGGTCAATCCGTTCGCGAGATATGGGAGTTTGAAGCCAAGAAATGGTTGAGAAGGCAAAAATTTTTCGCAATTCTGCTGCCCCAAACACTTAAACAGAATGGCCTAGGGAAAGAATACACATACCGTTGTAATCGGGCGAGTCTCTACTTCCAGCAGCTACAGGAATTTTCGGGTTAGGACAATCCGTTCGCGAGAGATGGGAGTTTGAAGCCAAGAAATGTTTGAGAAGGCAAAAAATTTTTCGCAATTCTGCTGCACCAAACGCTTAACCAGAATGGCCTAGGGAAAAAATACACATACCGTTGTAATCGGGCGAGTTTCTATTATACTTTCAGATGCAATAGGAATTTTTGGGTTAGGTCAATCCGTTCGCGAGATATGGGAGTTTGAAGCCAAGAAATGGTTGAGAATGCAAAAAATTTTTCGCAATTCTGCTGCTCCAAGCGCTTAACCAGAATGGCCTAGGGAAAAAATACACATACCGTTGTAATCGGGCGAGTTTCTACTTTCAGATGCAACAGGAATTTTTGGGTTAGGTCAATTCGTTCGCGAGATATGGGAGTTTGAAGCCAAGAAATGGTTGAGAAGGCAAAAAATTTTTCGCAATTCTGCTGCTCCAAACGCTTAACCAGAATGGCCTAGGGAAAAAATACACATACCGTTGTAATCGGGCGAGTCTCTACTTCCAGACGCTACAGGAATTTTTGGGTTAGGTCAATCCGTTCGCGAGATATGGGAGTTTGAAGCCAAGAAATGGTTGAGAAGGCAAAAAATCTTTCGCACTTCTGCTGCTCCAAACGCTTAACCGGAATGGCCTAGGGAAAAAATACACATACCGTTGTAATCGGGCGAGTTTCTACTTTCAGATGCAACAGGAATTTTTGGGTTAGGTCAATCCGTTCGCGAGATATGGGAGTTTGAAGCTAAGAAATGGTTGAGAAGACAACAAATATTTCGCACTTCTGCTGCTCCAAACGGTTAACCAGAATGGCCTAGGGAAAAAATACACACACCGTTGTAATCGGGCGAGTTTCGACTTTCAGATGCAATAGGAATTTTTGGGTTAGGTCAATCCGTTCGCGAGATATGGGAGTTTGAAGCCAAGAAATGGTTGAGAAGGCAACAAATTTTTCGCAATTCTGCTGCTCCAAACGCTTAACCAGAATGGCCTAGGGAAAAAATACACATACCGTTGTAATCGGGCGAGTATCTACTTTCAGATGCAATAGGAATTTTTGGGTTAGGTCAATCCGTTCGCGAGATATGGGAGTTTGAAGCCAAGAAATGGTTGAGAAGGCAAAAAATTTTTCGCAATTCTGCTGCTCCAAACGCTTAACCAGAATGGCCTAGGGGAAAAATACACATACCGTTGTAATCGGGCGAGTTTCTACTTTCAGATGCAATAGGAATTTTTGGGTTAGGTCAATCCGTTCGCGAGATATGGGAGTTTGAAGCCAAGAAATGGTTGAGAAGGCAAAAAATTTTTCGCAATTCTGCTGCTCCAAACGCTTAACCAGAATGGCCTAGGGGAAAAATACACATACCGTTGTAATCGGGCGAGTTTCTACTTTCAGATGCAATAGGAATTTTTGGGTTAGGTGAATCCGTTCGCGAGATATGGGAGTTTGAAGCCAAGAAATGGTTGAGAAGGCAAAAAATTTTTCGCAATTCTGCTGCTCCAAATGCTTAACCAGAATGGCCTAGGGAAAAAATACACATACCGTTGTAATCGGGCGAGTTTCTACTTTCAGATGCAACAGGAATTTTTGGGTTAGGTCAATCCGTTCGCGAGATATGGGAGTTTGAAGCTAAGAAATGGTTGAGAAGACAACAAATATTTCGCACTTCTGCTGCTCCAAACGGTTAACCAGAATGGCCTAGGGAAAAAATACACACACCGTTGTAATCGGGCGAGTTTCGACTTTCAGATGCAATAGGAATTTTTGGGTTAGGTCAATCCGTTCGCGAGATATGGGAGTTTGAAGCCAAGAAATGGTTGAGAAGGCAACAAATTTTTCGCAATTCTGCTGCTCCAAACGCTTAACCAGAATGGCCTAGGGAAAAAATACACATACCGTTGTAATCGGGCGAGTATCTACTTTCAGATGCAATAGGAATTTTTGGGTTAGGTCAATCCGTTCGCGAGATATGGGAGTTTGAAGCCAAGAAATGGTTGAGAAGGCAAAAAATTTTTCGCAATTCTGCTGCTCCAAACGCTTAACCAGAATGGCCTAGGGAAAAAATACACATACCTTTGTAATCGGGCGAGTCTCTACTTCCAGACGCTACAGGAATTTTTGGGTTAGGTCAATCCGTTCGCGAGATATGGGAGTTTGAAGCCAAGAAATGGTTGAGAAGGCAAAAATTTTTCGCAATTCTGCTGCCCCAAACACTTAAACAGAATGGCCTAGGGAAAGAATACACATACCGTTGTAATCGGGCGAGTCTCTACTTCCAGCAGCTACAGGAATTTTCGGGTTAGGACAATCCGTTCGCGAGAGATGGGAGTTTGAAGCCAAGAAATGTTTGAGAAGGCAAAAAATTTTTCGCAATTCTGCTGCACCAAACGCTTAACCAGAATGGCCTAGGGAAAAAATACACATACCGTTGTAATCGGGCGAGTTTCTATTATACTTTCAGATGCAATAGGAATTTTTGGGTTAGGTCAATCCGTTCGCGAGATATGGGAGTTTGAAGCCAAGAAATGGTTGAGAATGCAAAAAATTTTTCGCAATTCTGCTGCTCCAAGCGCTTAACCAGAATGGCCTAGGGAAAAAATACACATACCGTTGTAATCGGGCGAGTTTCTACTTTCAGATGCAACAGGAATTTTTGGGTTAGGTCAATTCGTTCGCGAGATATGGGAGTTTGAAGCCAAGAAATGGTTGAGAAGGCAAAAAATTTTTCGCAATTCTGCTGCTCCAAACGCTTAACCAGAATGGCCTAGGGAAAAAATACACATACCGTTGTAATCGGGCGAGTCTCTACTTCCAGACGCTACAGGAATTTTTGGGTTAGGTCAATCCGTTCGCGAGATATGGGAGTTTGAAGCCAAGAAATGGTTGAGAAGGCAAAAAATCTTTCGCACTTCTGCTGCTCCAAACGCTTAACCGGAATGGCCTAGGGAAAAAATACACATACCGTTGTAATCGGGCGAGTTTCGACTTTCAGATGCAATAGGAATTTTTGGGATAGGTCAATCCGTTCGCGAGATATGGGAGTTTGAAGCCAAGAAATGGTTGAGAAGGCAACAAATTTTTCGCATTTCTGCTGCTCCAAACGCTTAACCAGAATGGCCTAGGGAAAAAATACATTTACCGTTGTAATCGGGCGAGTTTCTACTTTCAGATGCAATAGGAATTTTTGGGTTAGGTCAATTCGTTCGCGAGATATGGGAGTTTGAAGCCAAGAAATGGTTGAGAAGGCAAAAAATTTTTCGCAATTCTGCTGCTCCAAACGCTTAACCAGAATGGCCTAGGGGAAAAATACACATACCGTTGTAATCGGGCGAGTTTCTACTTTCAGATGCAATAGGAATTTTTGGGTTAGGTCAATCCGTTCGCGAGATATGGGAGTTTGAAGCCAAGAAATGGTTGAGAAGGCAAAAAATTTTTCGCAATTCTCCTGCTCCAAATGCTTAACCAGAATGGCCTAGGGAAAAAATACACATACCGTTGTAATCGGGCGAGATTCTACTTTCAGATGCAACAGGAATTTTTGGGTTAGGTCAATCCGTTCGCGAGATATGGGAGTTTGAAGCCAAGAAATGGTTGAGAAGGCAACAAATTTTTCGCAATTCTGCTGCTCCAAACGCTTAACCAGAATGGCCTAGGGAAAAAATACACATACCGTTGTAATCGGGCGAGTATCTACTTTCAGATGCAATAGGAATTTTTGGGTTAGGTCAATCCGTTCGCGAGATATGGGAGTTTGAAGCCAAGAAATGGTTGAGAAGGCAAAAAATTTTTCGCAATTCTGCTTCTCCAAACGCTTAACCAGAAAGGCCTAGGGAAAAAATACACATACCGTTGTAATCGGGCGAGTTTCTATTATACTTTCAGATGCAATAGGAATTTTTGGGTTAGGTCAATCCGTTCGCGAGATATGGGAGTTTGAAGCCAAGAAATGGTTGAGAATGCAAAAAATTTTTCGCAATTCTGCTGCTCCAAGCGCTTAACCAGAATGGCCTAGGGAAAAAATACACATACCGTTGTAATCGGGCGAGTTTCTACTTTCTGATGCAACAGGAATTTTTGGGTTAGGTAAATCCGTTCGCGAGATATGGGAGTTTGAAGCCAAGAAATGGTTGAGAAGGCAACAAATTTTTCGCAATTCTGCTGCTCCAAACGCTTAACCAGAATGGCCTAGGGAAAAAATACACATACCGTTCTAATCGGGCGGGTTTCTACTTTCGGATGCAATAGGAATTTTTGGGTTAGGTCAAGCCGTTCGCGAGATATGGGAGTTTGAAGCCAAGAAATGGTTGAGAAGGCAAAAAATTTTTCGCAATTCTGCTGCTCCAAACGCTTAACCAGAATGGCCTAGGGAAAAAATACACATACCGTTGTAATCGGGCGAGTCTCTACTTTCAGACGCTACAGGAATTTTTGGGTTAGGTCAATCCGTTCGCGAGATATGGGAGTTTGAAGCCAAGAAATGTTTGAGAAGGCAAAAAATCTTTCGCACTTCTGCTGCTCCAAACGCTTAACCAGAATGGCCTAGGGAAAAAATACACATACCGTTGTAATCGGGCGAGTTTCGACTTTCAGATGCAATAGGAATTTTTGGGTTAGGTCAATCCGTTCGCGAGATATGGGAGTTTGAAGCCAAGAAATGGTTGAGAATGCAAAAAATTTTTCGCAATTCTGCTGCTCCAAGCGCTTAACCAGGATGGCCTAGGGAAAAAATACACATACCGTTGTAATCGGGCGAGTTTCTACTTTCAGATGCAACAGGAATTTTTGGGTTAGGTCAATCCGTTCGCAAGATATGGGAGTTTGAAGCCAAGAAATGGTTGAGAAGGCAAAAAATTTTTCGCAATTCTGCTGCTCCAAACGCTTAACCAGAATGGCCTAGGGAAAAAATACACATACCGTTGTAATCGGGCGAGTCTCTACTTCCAGACGCTACAGGAATTTTTGGGTTAGGTCAATCCGTTCGCGAGATATGGGAGTTTGAAGCCAAGAAATGGTTGAGAAGGCAAAAAATCTTTCGCACTTCTGCTGCTCCAAACGCTTAACCAGAATGGCCTAGGGAAAAAATACACATACCGTTGTAATCGGGCGAGTTTCGACTTTTAGATGCAATAGGAATTTTTGGGATAGGTCAATCCGTTCGCGAGATATGGGAGTTTGAAGCCAAGAAATGGTTGAGAAGGCAACAAATTTTTCGCATTTCTGCTGCTCCAAACGCTTAACCAGAATGGCCTAGGGAAAAAATACACATACCGTTGTAATCGGGCGAGTTTCTACTTTCAGACGCAATAGGAATTTTTGGGTTAGGTCAATCCGTTCGCGAGATATGGGAGTTTGAAGCCAAGAAATGGTTGAGAAGGCAAAAAATCTTTCGCACTTCTGCTGCTCCAAACGCTTAACCAGAATGGCCTAGGGAAAAAATACACATACCGTTGTAATCGGGCGAGTTTCGACTTTCAGATGCAATAGGAATTTTTGGGATAGGTCAATCCGTTCGCGAGATATGGGAGTTTGAAGCCAAGAAATGGTTGAGAAGGCAACAAATTTTTCGCATTTCTGCTGCTCCAAACGCTTAACCAGAATGGCCTAGGGAAAAAATACACATACCGTTGTAATCGGGCGAGTTTCTACTTTCAGATGCAATAGGAATTTTTGGGTTAGGTCAATCCGTTCGCGAGATATGGGAGTTTGAAGCCAAGAAATGGTTGAGAAGGCAAAAAATTTTTCGCAATTCTGCTGCTCCAAACGCTTAACCAGAATGGCCTAGGGAAAAAATACACATACCGTTGTAATCGGGCGAGTCTCTACTTCCAGACGCTACAGGAATTTTTGGGTTAGGTCAATCCGTTCGCGAGATATGGGAGTTTGAAGCCAAGAAATGGTTGAGAAGGCAAAAAATCTTTCGCACTTCTGCTGCTCCAAACGCTTAACCAGAATGGCCTAGGGAAAAAATACACATACCGTTGTAATCGGGCGAGTTTCGACTTTCAGATGCAATAGGAATTTTTGGGATAGGTCAATCCGTTCGCGAGATATGGGAGTTTGAATCCAAGAAATGGTTGAGAAGGCAACAAATTTTTCGCATTTCTGCTGCTCCAAACGCTTAACCAGAATGGCCTAGGGAAAAAATACATTTACCGTTGTAATCGGGCGAGTTTCTACTTTCAGATGCAATAGGAATTTTTGGGTTAGGTCAATTCGTTCGCGAGATATGGGAGTTTGAAGCCAAGAAATGGTTGAGAAGGCAAAAAATTTTTCGCAATTCTGCTGCTCCAAACGCTTAACCAGAATGGCCTAGGGGAAAAATACACATACCGTTGTAATCGGGCGAGTTTCTACTTTCAGATGCAATAGAAATTTTTGGGTTAGGTCAATCCGTTCGCGAGATATGGAAGTTTGAAGCCAAGAAATGGTTGAGAAGGCAAAAAATTTTTCGCAATTCTGCTTCTCCAAACGCTTAACCAGAAAGGCCTAGGGAAAAAATACACATACCGTTGTAATCGGGCGAGTTTCTATTATACTTTCAGATGCAATAGGAATTTTTGGGTTAGGTCAATCCGTTCGCGAGATATGGGAGTTTGAAGCCAAGAAATGGTTGAGAATGCAAAAAATTTTTCGCAATTCTGCTGCTCCAAGCGCTTAACCAGAATGGCCTAGGGAAAAAATACACATACCGTTGTAATCGGGCGAGTTTCTACTTTCAGATGCAACAGGAATTTTTGGGTTAGGTCAATCCGTTCGCGAGATATGGGAGTTTGAAGCCAAGAAATGGTTGAGAAGGCAAAAAATTTTTCGCAATTCTGCTGCTCCAAACGCTTAACCAGAATGGCCTAGGGAAAAAATACACATACCGTTCTAATCGGGCGGGTTTCTACTTTCAGATGCAATAGGAATTTTTGGGTTAGGTCAATCCGTTCGCGAGATATGGGAGTTTGAAGCCAAGAAATGGTTGAGAAGGCAAAAAATTTTTCGCAATTCTGCTGCTCCAAACGCTTAACCAGAATGGCCTAGGGAAAAAATACACATACCGTTGTAATCGGGCGAGTCTCTACTTCCAGACGCTACAGGAATTTTTGGGTTAGGTCAATCCGTTCGCGAGATATGGGAGTTTGAAGCCAAGAAATGGTTGAGAAGGCAAAAAATCTTTCGCAATTCTGCTGCTCCAAACGCTTAACCAGAATGGCCTAGGGGAAAAATACACATACCGTTGTAATCGGGCGAGTTTCTACTTTCAGATGCAATAGAAATTTTTGGGTTAGGTCAATCCGTTCGCGAGATATGGAAGTTTGAAGCCAAGAAATGGTTGAGAAGGCAAAAAATTTTTCGCAATTCTGCATCTCCAAACGCTTAACCAGAAAAGCCTAGGGAAAAAATACACATACCGTTGTAATCGGGCGAGTTTCTATTATACTTTCAGATGCAATAGGAATTTTTGGGTTAGGTCAATCCGTTCGCGAGATATGGGAGTTTGAAGCCAAGAAATGGTTGAGAATGCAAAAAATTTTTCGCAATTCTGCTGCTCCAAGCGCTTAACCAGAATGGCCTAGGGAAAAAATACACATACCGTTGTAATCGGGCGAGTTTCTACTTTCAGATGCAACAGGAATTTTTGGGTTAGGTCAATCCGTTCGCGAGATATGGGAGTTTGAAGCCAAGAAATGGTTGAGAAGGCAAAAAATTTTTCGCAATTCTGCTGCTCCAAACGCTTAACCAGAATGGCCTAGGGAAAAAATACACATACCGTTCTAATCGGGCGGGTTTCTACTTTCAGATGCAATAGGAATTTTTGGGTTAGGTCAATCCGTTCGCGAGATATGGGAGTTTGAAGCCAAGAAATGGTTGAGAAGGCAAAAAATTTTTCGCAATTCTGCTGCTCCAAACGCTTAACCAGAATGGCCTAGGGAAAAAATACACATACCGTTGTAATCGGGCGAGTCTCTACTTCCAGACGCTACAGGAATTTTTGGGTTAGGTCAATCCGTTCGCGAGATATGGGAGTTTGAAGCCAAGAAATGGTTGAGAAGGCAAAAAATCTTTCGCACTTCTGCTGCTCCAAACGCTTAACCAGAATGGCCTAGGGAAAAAATACACATACCGTTGTAATCGGGCGAGTTTCGACTTTCAGATGCAATAGGAATTTTTGGGATAGGTCAATCCGTTCGCGAGATATGGGAGTTTGAAGCCAAGAAATGGTTGAGAAGGCAACAAATTTTTCGCATTTCTGCTGCTCCAAACGCTTAACCAGAATGGCCTAGGGAAAAAATACATTTACCGTTGTAATCGGGCGAGTTTCTACTTTCAGATGCAATAGGAATTTTTGGGTTAGGTCAATTCGTTCGCGAGATATGGGAGTTTGAAGCCAAGAAATGGTTGAGAAGGCAAAAAATTTTTCGCAATTCTGCTGCTCCAAACGCTTAACCAGAATGGACTAGGGGAAAAATACACATACCGTTGTAATCGGGCGAGTTTCTACTTTCAGATGCAATAGAGATTTTTGGGTTAGGTCAATCCGTTCGCGAGATATGGAAGTTTGAAGCCAAGAAATGGTTGAGAAGGCAAAAAATTTTTCGCAATTCTGCTTCTCCAAACGCTTAACCAGAAATGCCTAGGGAAAAAATACACATACCGTTGTAATCGGGCGAGTTTCTATTATACTTTCAGATGCAATAGGAATTTTTGGGTTAGGTCAATCCGTTCGCGAGATATGGGAGTTTGAAGCCAAGAAATGGTTGAGAATGCAAAAAATTTTTCGCAATTCTGCTGCTCCAAGCGCTTAACCAGAATGGCCTACGGAAAAAATACACATACCGTTGTAATCGGGCGAGTTTCTACTTTCAGATGCAACAGGAATTTTTGGGTTAGGTCAATCCGTTCGCGAGATATGGGAGTTTGAAGCCAAGAAATGGTTGAGAAGGCAAAAAATTTTTCGCAATTCTGCTGCTCCAAACGCTTAACCAGAATGGCCTAGGGAAAAAATACACATACCGTTCTAATCGGGCGGGTTTCTACTTTCAGATGCAATAGGAATTTTTGGGTTAGGTCAATCCGTTCGCGAGATATGGGAGTTTGAAGCCAAGAAATGGTTGAGAAGGCAAAAAATTTTTCGCAATTCTGCTGCTCCAAACGCTTAACCAGAATGGCCTAGGGAAAAAATACACATACCGTTGTAATCGGGCGAGTCTCTACTTCCAGACGCTACAGGAATTTTTGGGTTAGGTCAATCCGTTCGCGAGATATGGGAGTTTGAAGCCAAGAAATGGTTGAGAAGGCAAAAAATCTTTCGCACTTCTGCTGCTCCAAACGCTTAACCAGAATGGCCTAGGGAAAAAATACACATACCGTTGTAATCGGGCGAGTTTCGACTTTCAGATGCAATAGGAATTTTTGGGATAGGTCAATCCGTTCGCGAGATATGGGAGTTTGAAGCCAAGAAATGGTTGAGAAGGCAACAAATTTTTCGCATTTCTGCTGCTCCAAACGCTTAACCAGAATGGCCTAGGGAAAAAATACATTTACCGTTGTAATCGGGCGAGTTTCTACTTTCAGATGCAATAGGAATTTTTGGGTTAGGTCAATTCGTTCGCGAGATATGGGAGTTTGAAGCCAAGAAATGGTTGAGAAGGCAAAAAATTTTTCGCAATTCTGCTGCTCCAAACGCTTAACCAGAATGGCCTAGGGGAAAAATACACATACCGTTGTAATCGGGCGAGTTTCTACTTTCAGATGCAATAGAAATTTTTGGGTTAGGTCAATCCGTTCGCGAGATATGGGAGTTTGAAGCCAAGAAATGGTTGAGAAGGCAAAAAATTTTTCGCAATTCTGCTGCTCCAAATGCTTAACCAGAATGGCCTAGGGAAAAAATACACATACCGTTGTAATCGGGCGAGTTTCTACTTTCAGATGCAACAGGAATTTTTGGGTTAGGTCAATCCGTTCGCGAGATATGGGAGTTTGAAGCTAAGAAATGGTTGAGAAGACAACAAATATTTCGCACTTCTGCTGCTCCAAACGGTTAACCAGAATGGCCTAGGGAAAAAATACACACACCGTTGTAATCGGGCGAGTTTCGACTTTCAGATGCAATAGGAATTTTTGGGTTAGGTCAATCCGTTCGCGAGATATGGGAGTTTGAAGCCAAGAAATGGTTGAGAAGGCAACAAATTTTTCGCAATTCTGCTGCTCGAAACGCTTAACCAGAATGGCCTAGGGAAAAAATACACATACCGTTGTAATCGGGCGAGTATCTACTTTCAGATGCAATAGGAATTTTTGGGTTAGGTCAATCCGTTCGCGAGATATGGGAGTTTGAAGCCAAGAAATGGTTGAGAAGGCAAAAAATTTTTCGCAATTCTGCTGCTCCAAACGCTTAACCAGAATGGCCTAGGGAAAAAATACACATACCGTTGTAATCGGGCGAGTCTCTACTTCCAGACGCTACAGGAATTTTTGGGTTAGGTCAATCCGTTCGCGAGATATGGGAGTTTGAAGCCAAGAAATGGTTGAGAAGGCAAAAATTTTTCGCAATTCTGCTGCTCCAAACACTTAAACAGAATGGCCTAGGGAAAGAATACACATACCGTTGTAATCGGGCGAGTCTCTACTTCCAGAAGCTACAGGAATTTTCGGGTTAGGACAATCCGTTCGCGAGATATGGGAGTTTGAAGCCAAGAAATGGTTGAGAAGGCAAAAAATTTTTCGCAATTCTGCTGCACCAAACGCTTAACCAGAATGGCCTAGGGAAAAAATACACATACCGTTGTAATCGGGCGAGTTTCTATTATACTTTCAGATGCAATAGGAATTTTTGGGTTAGGTCAATCCGTTCGCGAGATATGGGAGTTTGAAGCCAAGAAATGGTTGAGAATGCAAAAAATTTTTCGCAATTCTGCTGCTCCAAGCGCTTAACCAGAATGGCCTAGGGAAAAAATACACATACCGTTGTAATCGGGCGAGTTTCTACTTTCAGATGCAACAGGAATTTTTGGGTTAGGTCAATCCGTTCGCGAGATATGGGAGTTTGAAGCCAAGAAATGGTTGAGAAGGCAAAAAATTTTTCGCAATTCTGCTGCTCCAAACGCTTAACCAGAATGGCCTAGGGAAAAAATACACATACCGTTCTAATCGGGCGGGTTTCTACTTTCAGATGCAATAGGAATTTTTGGGTTAGGTCAATCCGTTCGCGAGATATGGGAGTTTGAAGCCAAGAAATGGTTGAGAAGGCAAAAAATTTTTCGCAATTCTGCTGCTCCAAACGCTTAACCAGAATGGCCTAGGGAAAAAATACACATACCGTTGTAATCGGGCGAGTCTCTACTTCCAGACGCTACAGGAATTTTTGGGTTAGGTCAATCCGTTCGCGAGATATGGGAGTTTGAAGCCAAGAAATGGTTGAGAAGGCAAAAAATCTTTCGCACTTCTGCTGCTCCAAACGCTTAACCAGAATGGCCTAGGGAAAAAATACACATACCGTTGTAATCGGGCGAGTTTCGACTTTCAGATGCAATAGGAATTTTTGGGATAGGTCAATCCGTTCGCGAGATATGGGAGTTTGAAGCCAAGAAATGGTTGAGAAGGCAACATATTTTTCGCATTTCTGCTGCTCCAAACGCTTAACCAGAATGGCCTAGGGAAAAAATACACATACCGTTGTAATCGGGCGAGTTTCGACTTTCAGATGCAATAGGAATTTTTGGGATAGGTCAATCCGTTCGCGAGATATGGGAGTTTGAAGCCAAGAAATGGTTGAGAAGGCAACAAATTTTTCGCATTTCTGCTGCTCCAAACGCTTAACCAGAATGGCCTAGGGAAAAAATACATTTACCGTTGTAACCGGGCGAGTTTCTACTTTCAGATGCAATACGAATTTTTGGGTTAGGTCAATTCGTTCGCGAGATATGGGAGTTTGAAGCCAAGAAATGGTTGAGAAGGCAAAAAATTTTTCGCAATTCTGCTGCTCCAAACGCTTAACCAGAATGGCCTAGGGGAAAAATACACATACCGTTGTAATCGGGCGAGTTTCTACTTTCAGATGCAATAGAAATTTTTGGGTTAGGTCAATCCGTTCGCGAGATATGGGAGTTTGAAGCCAAGAAATGGTTAAGAAGGCAAAAAATTTTTCGCAATTCTGCTGCTCCAAACGCTTAACCAGAATGGCCTAGGGAAAAAATACACATACCGTTGTAATCGGGCGAGTCTCTACTTCCAGACGCTACAGGAATTTTTGGGTTAGGTCAATCCGTTCGCGAGATATGGGAGTTTGAAGCCAAGAAATGGTTGAGAAGGCAAAAAATCTTTCGCACTTCTGCTGCTCCAAACGCTTAACCAGAATGGCCTAGGGAAAAAATACACATACCGTTGTAATCGGGCGAGTTTCGACTTTCAGATGCAATAGGAATTTTTGGGATAGGTCAATCCGTTCGCGAGATATGGGAGTTTGAAGCCAAGAAATGGTTGAGAAGGCAACAAATTTTTCGCATTTCTGCTGCTCCAAACGCTTAACCAGAATGGCCTAGGGAAAAAATACATTTACCGTTGTAATCGGGCGAGTTTCTACTTTCAGATGCAATAGGAATTTTTGGGTTAGGTCAATTCGTTCGCGAGATATGGGAGTTTGAAGCCAAGAAATGGTTGAGAAGGCAAAAAATTTTTCGCAATTCTGCTGCTCCAAACGCTTAACCAGAATGGCCTAGGGGAAAAATACACATACCGTTGTAATCGGGCGAGTTTCTACTTTCAGATGCAATAGAAATTTTTGGGTTAGGTCAATCCGTTCGCGAGATATGGGAGTTTGAAGCCAAGAAATGGTTGAGAAGGCAAAAAATTTTTCGCAATTCTGCTGCTCCAAATGCTTAACCAGAATGGCCTAGGGAAAAAATACACATACCGTTGTAATCGGGCGAGTTTCTACTTTCAGATGCAACAGGAATTTTTGGGTTAGGTCAATCCGTTCGCGAGATATGGGAGTTTGAAGCTAAGAAATGGTTGAGAAGACAACAAATATTTCGCACTTCTGCTGCTCCAAACGGTTAACCAGAATGGCCTAGGGAAAAAATACATTTACCGTTGTAATCGGGCGAGTTTCTACTTTCAGATGCAATAGGAATTTTTGGGTTAGGTCAATTCGTTCGCGAGATATGGGAGTTTGAAGCCAAGAAATGGTTGAGAAGGCAAAAAATTTTTCGCAATTCTGCTGCTCCAAACGCTTAACCAGAATGGCCTAGGGAAAAAATACACATACCGTTGTAATCGGGCGAGTTTCGACTTTCAGATGCAATAGGAATTTTTGGGATAGGTCAATCCGTTCGCGAGATATGGGAGTTTGAAGCCAAGAAATGGTTGAGAAGGCAACAAATTTTTCGCATTTCTGCTGCTCCAAACGCTTAACCAGAATGGCCTAGGGAAAAAATACATTTACCGTTGTAATCGGGCGAGTTTCTACTTTCAGATGCAATAGGAATTTTTCGGTTAGGTCAATTCGTTCGCGAGATATGGGAGTTTGAAGCCAAGAAATGGTTGAGAAGGCAAAAAATTTTTCGCAATTCTGCTGCTCCAAACGCTTAACCAGAATGGCCTAGGGGAAAAATACACATACCGTTGTAATCGGGCGAGTTTCTACTTTCAGATGCAATAGAAATTTTTGGGTTAGGTCAATCCGTTCGCGAGATATGGGAGTTTGAAGCCAAGAAATGGTTAAGAAGGCAAAAAATTTTTCGCAATTCTGCTGCTCCAAACGCTTAACCAGAATGGCCTAGGGAAAAAATACACATACCGTTGTAATCGGGCGAGTCTCTACTTCCAGACGCTACAGGAATTTTTGGGTTAGGTCAATCCGTTCGCGAGATATGGGAGTTTGAAGCCAAGAAATGGTTGAGAAGGCAAAAAATCTTTCGCACTTCTGCTGCTCCAAACGCTTAACCAGAATGGCCTAGGGAAAAAATACACATACCGTTGTAATCGGGCGAGTTTCGACTTTCAGATGCAATAGGAATTTTTGGGATAGGTCAATCCGTTCGCGAGATATGGGAGTTTGAAGCCAAGAAATGGTTGAGAAGGCAACAAATTTTTCGCATTTCTGCTGCTCCAAACGCTTAACCAGAATGGCCTAGGGAAAAAATACATTTACCGTTGTAATCGGGCGAGTTTCTACTTTCAGATGCAATAGGAATTTTTGGGTTAGGTCAATTGGTTCGCGAGATATGGGAGTTTGAAGCCAAGAAAGGTTGAGAAGGCAAAAAATTTTTCGCAATTCTGCTGCTCCAAACGCTTAACCAGAATGGCCTAGGGGAAAAATACACATACCGTTGTAATCGGGCGAGTTTCTACTTTCAGATGCAATAGAAATTTTTGGGTTAGGTCAATCCGTTCGCGAGATATGGGAGTTTGAAGCCAAGAAATGGTTGAGAAGGCAAAAAATTTTTCGCAATTCTGCTGCTCCAAATGCTTAACCAGAATGGCCTAGGGAAAAAATACACATACCGTTGTAATCGGGCTAGTTTCTACTTTCAGATGCAACAGGAATTTTTGGGTTAGGTCAATCCGTTCGCGAGATATGGGAGTTTGAAGCTAAGAAATGGTTGAGAAGACAACAAATATTTCGCACTTCTGCTGCTCCAAACGGTTAACCAGAATGGCCTAGGGAAAAAATACATTTACCGTTGTAATCGGGCGAGTCTCTACTTCCAGACGCTACAGGAATTTTTGGGTTAGGTCAATCCGTTCGCGAGATATGGGAGTTTGAAGCCAAGAAATGGTTGAGAAGGCAAAAAATCTTTCGCACTTCTGCTGCTCCAAACGCTTAACCAGAATGGCCTAGGGAAAAAATACACATACCGTTGTAATCGGGCGAGTTTCGACTTTCAGATGCAATAGGAATTTTTGGGATAGGTCAATCCGTTCGCGAGATATGGGAGTTTGAAGCCAAGAAATGGTTGAGAAGGCAACATATTTTTCGCATTTCTGCTGCTCCAAACGCTTAACCAGAATGGCCTAGGGAAAAAATACACATACCGTTGTAATCGGGCGAGTTTCGACTTTCAGATGCAATAGGAATTTTTGGGATAGGTCAATCCGTTCGCGAGATATGGGAGTTTGAAGCCAAGAAATGGTTGAGAAGGCAACAAATTTTTCGCATTTCTGCTGCTCCAAACGCTTAACCAGAATGGCCTAGGGAAAAAATACATTTACCGTTGTAACCGGGCGAGTTTCTACTTTCAGATGCAATACGAATTTTTGGGTTAGGTCAATTCGTTCGCGAGATATGGGAGTTTGAAGCCAAGAAATGGTTGAGAAGGCAAAAAATTTTTCGCAATTCTGCTGCTCCAAACGCTTAACCAGAATGGCCTAGGGGAAAAATACACATACCGTTGTAATCGGGCGAGTTTCTACTTTCAGATGCAATAGAAATTTTTGGGTTAGGTCAATCCGTTCGCGAGATATGGGAGTTTGAAGCCAAGAAATGGTTAAGAAGGCAAAAAATTTTTCGCAATTCTGCTGCTCCAAACGCTTAACCAGAATGGCCTAGGGAAAAAATACACATACCGTTGTAATCGGGCGAGTCTCTACTTCCAGACGCTACAGGAATTTTTGGGTTAGGTCAATCCGTTCGCGAGATATGGGAGTTTGAAGCCAAGAAATGGTTGAGAAGGCAAAAAATCTTTCGCACTTCTGCTGCTCCAAACGCTTAACCAGAATGGCCTAGGGAAAAAATACACATACCGTTGTAATCGGGCGAGTTTCGACTTTCAGATGCAATAGGAATTTTTGGGATAGGTCAATCCGTTCGCGAGATATGGGAGTTTGAAGCCAAGAAATGGTTGAGAAGGCAACAAATTTTTCGCATTTCTGCTGCTCCAAACGCTTAACCAGAATGGCCTAGGGAAAAAATACATTTACCGTTGTAATCGGGCGAGTTTCTACTTTCAGATGCAATAGGAATTTTTGGGTTAGGTCAATTCGTTCGCGAGATATGGGAGTTTGAAGCCAAGAAATGGTTGAGAAGGCAAAAAATTTTTCGCAATTCTGCTGCTCCAAACGCTTAACCAGAATGGCCTAGGGGAAAAATACACATACCGTTGTAATCGGGCGAGTTTCTACTTTCAGATGCAATAGAAATTTTTGGGTTAGGTCAATCCGTTCGCGAGATATGGGAGTTTGAAGCCAAGAAATGGTTGAGAAGGCAAAAAATTTTTCGCAATTCTGCTGCTCCAAATGCTTAACCAGAATGGCCTAGGGAAAAAATACACATACCGTTGTAATCGGGCGAGTTTCTACTTTCAGATGCAACAGGAATTTTTGGGTTAGGTCAATCCGTTCGCGAGATATGGGAGTTTGAAGCTAAGAAATGGTTGAGAAGACAACAAATATTTCGCACTTCTGCTGCTCCAAACGGTTAACCAGAATGGCCTAGGGAAAAAATACATTTACCGTTGTAATCGGGCGAGTTTCTACTTTCAGATGCAATAGGAATTTTTGGGTTAGGTCAATTCGTTCGCGAGATATGGGAGTTTGAAGCCAAGAAATGGTTGAGAAGGCAAAAAATTTTTCGCAATTCTGCTGCTCCAAACGCTTAACCAGAATGGCCTAGGGAAAAAATACACATACCGTTGTAATCGGGCGAGTTTCGACTTTCAGATGCAATAGGAATTTTTGGGATAGGTCAATCCGTTCGCGAGATATGGGAGTTTGAAGCCAAGAAATGGTTGAGAAGGCAACAAATTTTTCGCATTTCTGCTGCTCCAAACGCTTAACCAGAATGGCCTAGGGAAAAAATACATTTACCGTTGTAATCGGGCGAGTTTCTACTTTCAGATGCAATAGGAATTTTTCGGTTAGGTCAATTCGTTCGCGAGATATGGGAGTTTGAAGCCAAGAAATGGTTGAGAAGGCAAAAAATTTTTCGCAATTCTGCTGCTCCAAACGCTTAACCAGAATGGCCTAGGGGAAAAATACACATACCGTTGTAATCGGGCGAGTTTCTACTTTCAGATGCAATAGAAATTTTTGGGTTAGGTCAATCCGTTCGCGAGATATGGGAGTTTGAAGCCAAGAAATGGTTAAGAAGGCAAAAAATTTTTCGCAATTCTGCTGCTCCAAACGCTTAACCAGAATGGCCTAGGGAAAAAATACACATACCGTTGTAATCGGGCGAGTCTCTACTTCCAGACGCTACAGGAATTTTTGGGTTAGGTCAATCCGTTCGCGAGATATGGGAGTTTGAAGCCAAGAAATGGTTGAGAAGGCAAAAAATCTTTCGCACTTCTGCTGCTCCAAACGCTTAACCAGAATGGCCTAGGGAAAAAATACACATACCGTTGTAATCGGGCGAGTTTCGACTTTCAGATGCAATAGGAATTTTTGGGATAGGTCAATCCGTTCGCGAGATATGGGAGTTTGAAGCCAAGAAATGGTTGAGAAGGCAACAAATTTTTCGCACTTCTGCTGCTCCAAACGCTTAACCAGAATGGCCTAGGGAAAAAATACATTTACCGTTGTAATCGGGCGAGTTTCTACTTTCAGATGCAATAGGAATTTTTGGGTTAGGTCAATTGGTTCGCGAGATATGGGAGTTTGAAGCCAAGAAATGGTTGAGAAGGCAAAAAATTTTTCGCAATTCTGCTGCTCCAAACGCTTAACCAGAATGGCCTAGGGGAAAAATACACATACCGTTGTAATCGGGCGAGTTTCTACTTTCAGATGCAATAGAAATTTTTGGGTTAGGTCAATCCGTTCGCGAGATATGGGAGTTTGAAGCCAAGAAATGGTTGAGAAGGCAAAAAATTTTTCGCAATTCTGCTGCTCCAAATGCTTAACCAGAATGGCCTAGGGAAAAAATACACATACCGTTGTAATCGGGCTAGTTTCTACTTTCAGATGCAACAGGAATTTTTGGGTTAGGTCAATCCGTTCGCGAGATATGGGAGTTTGAAGCTAAGAAATGGTTGAGAAGACAACAAATATTTCGCACTTCTGCTGCTCCAAACGGTTAACCAGAATGGCCTAGGGAAAAAATACATTTACCGTTGTAATCGGGCGAGTTTCTACTTTCAGATGCAATAGGAATTTTTGGGTTAGGTCAATTCGTTCGCGAGATATGGGAGTTTGAAGCCAAGAAATGGTTGAGAAGGCAAAAAATTTTTCGCAATTCTGCTGCTCCAAACGCTTAACCAGAATGGCCTAGGGGAAAAATACACATACCGTTGTAATCGGGCGAGTTTCTACTTTCAGATGCAATAGGAATTTTTGGGTTAGGTCAATCCGTTCGCGAGATATGGGAGTTTGAAGCCAAGAAATGGTTGAGAAGGCAAAAAATTTTTCGCAATTCTGCTGCTCCAAATGCTTAACCAGAATGGCCTAGGGAAAAAATACACATACCGTTGTAATCGGGCGAGTTTCGACTTTCAGATGCAATAGGAATTTTTGGGATAGGTCAATCCGTTCGCGAGATATGGGAGTTTGAAGCCAAGAAATGGTTGAGAAGGCAACAAATTTTTCGCATTTCTGCTGCTCCAAACGCTTAACCAGAATGGCCTAGGGAAAAAATACATTTACCGTTGTAATCGGGCGAGTTTCTACTTTCAGATGCAATAGGAATTTTTGGGTTAGGTCAATTGGTTCGCGAGATATGGGAGTTTGAAGCCAAGAAATGGTTGAGAAGGCAAAAAATTTTTCGCAATTCTGCTGCTCCAAACGCTTAACCAGAATGGCCTAGGGGAAAAATACACATACCGTTGTAATCGGGCGAGTTTCTACTTTCAGATGCAATAGAAATTTTTGGGTTAGGTCAATCCGTTCGCGAGATATGGGAGTTTGAAGCCAAGAAATGGTTGAGAAGGCAAAAAATTTTTCGCAATTCTGCTGCTCCAAATGCTTAACCAGAATGGCCTAGGGAAAAAATACACATACCGTTGTAATCGGGCGAGTTTCTACTTTCAGATGCAACAGGAATTTTTGGGTTAGGTCAATCCGTTCGCGAGATATGGGAGTTTGAAGCTAAGAAATGGTTGAGAAGACAACAAATATTTCGCACTTCTGCTGCTCCAAACGGTTAACCAGAATGGCCTAGGGAAAAAATACATTTACCGTTGTAATCGGGCGAGTTTCTACTTTCAGATGCAATAGGAATTTTTGGGTTAGGTCAATTCGTTCGCGAGATATGGGAGTTTGAAGCCAAGAAATGGTTGAGAAGGCAAAAAATTTTTCGCAATTCTGCTGCTCCAAACGCTTAACCAGAATGGCCTAGGGGAAAAATACACATACCGTTGTAATCGGGCGAGTTTCTACTTTCAGATGCAATAGGAATTTTTGGGTTAGGTCAATCCGTTCGCGAGATATGGGAGTTTGAAGCCAAGAAATGGTTGAGAAGGCAAAAAATTTTTCGCAATTCTGCTGCTCCAAATGCTTAACCAGAATGGCCTAGGGAAAAAATACACATACCGTTGTAATCGGGCGAGTATCTACTTTCAGATGCAATAGGAATTTTTGGGTTAGGTCAATCCGTTCGCGAGATATGGGAGTTTGAAGCCAAGAAATGGTTGAGAAGGCAAAAAATTTTTCGCAATTCTGCTGCTCCAAACGCTTAACCAGAATGGCCTAGGGAAAAAATACACATACCGTTGTAATCGGGCGAGTCTCTACTTCCAGACGCTACAGGAATTTTTGGGTTAGGTCAATCCGTTCGCGAGATATGGGAGTTTGAAGCCAAGAAATGGTTGAGAAGGCAAAAATTTTTCGCAATTCTGCTGCTCCAAACACTTACACAGAATGGCCTAGGGAAAGAATACACATACCGTTGTAATCGGGCGAGTCTCTACTTCCAGAAGCTACAGGAATTTTCGGGTTAGGACAATCCGTTCGCGAGATATGGGAGTTTGAAGCCAAGAAATGGTTGAGAAGGCAAAAAATTTTTCGCAATTCTGCTGCACCAAACGCTTAACCAGAATGGCCTAGGGAAAAAATACACATACCGTTGTAATCGGGCGAGTTTCTATTATACTTTCAGATGCAATAGGAATTTTTGGGTTAGGTCAATCCGTTCGCGAGATATGGGAGTTTGAAGCCAAGAAATGGTTGAGAATGCAAAAAATTTTTCGCAATTCTGCTGCTCCAAGCGCTTAACCAGAATGGCCTAGGGAAAAAATACACATACCGTTGTAATCGGGCGAGTTTCTACTTTCAGATGCAATAGGAATTTTTGGGTTAGGTCAATCCGTTCGCGAGATATGGGAGTTTGAAGCCAAGAAATGGTTGAGAAGGCAAAAAATTTTTCGCAATTCTGCTGCTCCAAACGCTTAACCAGAATGGCCTAGGGAAAAAATACACATACCGTTGTAATCGGGCGAGTCTCTACTTCCAGACGCTACAGGAATTTTTGGGTTAGGTCAATCCGTTCGCGAGATATGGGAGTTTGAAGCCAAGAAATGGTTGAGAAGGCAAAAATTTTTCGCAATTCTGCTGCTCCAAACACTTAAACAGAATGGCCTAGGGAAAGAATGCACATACCGTTGTAATCGGGCGAGTCTCTACTTCCAGAAGCTACAGGAATTTTCGGGTTAGGACAATCCGTTCGCGAGATATGGGAGTTTGAAGCCAAGAAATGGTTGAGAAGGCAAAAAATTTTTCGCAATTCTGCTGCACCAAACGCTTAACCAGAATGGCCTAGGGAAAAAATACACATACCTCTATAATCGGGCGAGATTCTACTTTCAGATGCAATTGGAATTTTTGGGTTAGGTCAATCCGTTCGCGAGATATAGTATGGGAGTTTGAAGCCGAGAAATGGTTGAGAAGGCAAATAATTTTTCGCAATTCTGCTGCTCCAAACGCTTAACCAGAATAGCCTAGGGAAAAAATACACATACCGCTGTAATCGGGCGAGGTTCTACTTTCAGATGCAATCGGAATTTTTGGGTTAGGTCAATCCGTTCGCGAGATATGGAAGTTTGAAGCCAAGAAATGGTTGAGAAGGCAAAAAATTTTTCGCAATTCTGCTTCTCCAAACGCTTAACCAGAAAGGCCTAGGGAGAAAATACACATACCGTTGTAATCGGGCGAGTTTCTATTATACTTTCAGATGCAATAGGAATTTTTGGGTTAGGTCAATCCGTTCGCGAGATATGGGAGTTTGAAGCCAAGAAATGGTTGAGAATGCAAAAAATTTTTCGCAATTCTGCTGCTCCAAGCGCTTAACCAGAATGGCCTAGGGAAAAAATACACATACCGTTGTAATCGGGCGAGTTTCTACTTTCTGATGCAACAGGAATTTTTGGGTTAGGTCAATCCGTTCGCGAGATATGGGAGTTTGAAGCCAAGAAATGGTTGAGAAGGCAACAAATTTTTCGCAATTCTGCTGCTCCAAACGCTTAACCAGAATGGCCTAGGGAAAAAATACACATACCGTTCTAATCGGGCGGGTTTCTACTTTCGGATGCAATAGGAATTTTTGGGTTAGGTCAAGCCGTTCGCGAGATATGGGAGTTTGAAGCCAAGAAATGGTTGAGAAGGCAAAAAATTTTTCGCAATTCTGCTGCTCCAAACGCTTAACCAGAATGGCCTAGGGAAAAAATACACATACCGTTGTAATCGGGCGAGTCTCTACTTTCAGACGCTACAGGAATTTTTGGGTTAGGTCAATCCGTTCGCGAGATATGGGAGTTTGAAGCCAAGAAATGGTTGAGAAGGCAAAAAATCTTTCGCACTTCTGCTGCTCCAAACGCTTAACCAGAATGGCCTAGGGAAAAAATACACATACCGTTGTAATCGGGCGAGTTTCGACTTTCAGATGCAATAGGAATTTTTGGGTTAGGTCAATCCGTTCGCGAGATATGGGAGTTTGAAGCCAAGAAATGGTTGAGAAGGCAACAAATTTTTCGCATTTCTGCTGCTCCAAACGCTTAACCAGAATGGCCTAGGGAAAAAATACATTTACCGTTGTAATCGGGCGAGTTTCTACTTTCAGATGCAATAGGAATTTTTGGGTTAGGTCAATTCGTTCGCGAGATATGGGAGTTTGAAGCCAAGACATGGTTGAGAAGGCAAAAAATTTTTCGCAATTCTGCTGCTCCAAACGCTTAACCAGAATGGCCTAGGGGAAAAATACACATACCGTTGTAATCGGGCGAGTCTCTACTTCCAGAAGCTACAGGAATTTTCGCGTTAGGACAATCCGTTCGCGAGATATGGGAGTTTGAAGCCAAGAAATGGTTGAGAAGGCAAAAAATTTTTCGCAATTCTGCTGCTCCAAACGCTTAACCAGAATGGCCTAGGGAAAAAATACACATACCGTTGTAATCGGGCGGGTTTCTACTTTCAGATGCAATAGGAATTTTTGGGTTAGGTCAATCCGTTCGCGAGATATGGGAGTTTGAAGCCAAGAAATGGTTGAGAAGGCAAATAATTTTTCGCAATTCTGCTGCTCCAAACGCTTAACCAGAATGGCCTAGGGAAAAAATACACATACCGTTGTAATCGGGCGAGTCTCTACTTCCAGACGCTACAGGAATTTTTGGGTTAGGTCAATCCGTTCGCGAGATATGGGAGTTTGAAGCCAAGAAATGGTTGAGAAGGCAAAAAATTTTTCGCAATTCTGCTGCTCCAAACGCTTAAACAGAATGGCCTAGGGAAAGAATACACACACCGTTGTAATCGGGCGAGTCTCTACTTCCAGACGCTACAGGAATTTTTGGGTTAGGTCAATCCGTTCGCGAGATATGGCAGTTTGAAGCCAAGAAATGGTTGAGAAGGCAAAAAATTTTTCGCAATTCTGCTGATCCAAACGCTTAACCAGAATGGCCTAGGGAAAAAATACACATACCTCTGTAATCGGGCTAGGTTCTACTTTCAGATGCAATTGGAATTTTTGGGTTAGGTCAATCCGTTCGCGAGATATAGTATGGGAGTTTGAAGCCGAGAAATGGTTGAGAAGGCAAAAAATTTTTCGCAATTCTGCTGCTCCAAACGCTTAACCAGAATGGCCTAGGGGAAAAATACACATACCGCTGTAATCGGGCGAGGTTCTACTTTCAGATGCAATTGGAATTTTTGGGTTAGGTCAATCCGTTCGCGAGATATGGAAGTTTGAAGCCAAGAAATGGTTGAGAAGGCAAAAAATTTTTCGCAATTCTGCTGCTCCAAACGCTTAACCAGAAAGGCCTAGGGAAAAAATACACATACCGTTGTAATCGGGCGAGTTTCTACTATACTTTCAGATGCAATAGGAATTTTTGGGTTAGGTCAATCCGTTCGCGAGATATGGGAGTTTGAAGCCAAGAAATGGTTGAGAATGCAAAAAATTTTTCGCAATTCTGCTGCTCCAAGCGCTTAACCAGAATGGCCTAGGGAAAAAATACACATACCGTTGTAATCGGGCGAGTTTCTACTTTCAGATGCAACAGGAATTTTTGGGTTAGGTCAATCCGTTCGCGAGATATGGTAGTTTGAAGCCAAGAAATGGTTGAGAAGGCAAAAAATTTTTCGCAATTCTGCTGCTCCAAACGCTTAACCAGAATGGCCTAGGGAAAAAATACACATACCGTTGTAATCGGGCGAGTCTCTACTTCCAGACGCTACAGGAATTTTTGGGTTAGGTCAATCCGTTCGCGAGATATGGGAGTTTGAAGCCAAGAAATGGTTGAGAAGGCAAAAAATTTTTCGCAATTCTGCTGCTCCAAACGCTTAAACGGAATGGCCTAGGGAAAGAATACACACACCGTTGTAATCGGGCGAGTCTCTACTTCCAGACGCTACAGGAATTTTTGGGTTAGGTCAATCCGTTCGCGAGATATGGCAGTTTGAAGCCAAGAAATGGTTGAGAAGGCAAAAAATTTTTCGCAATTCTGCTGATCCAAACGCTTAACCAGAATGGCCTAGGGAAAAAATACACATACCTCTGTAATCGGGCTAGGTTCTACTTTCAGATGCAATTGGAATTTTTGGGTTAGGTCAATCCGTTCGCGAGATATAGTATGGGAGTTTGAAGCCGAGAAATGGTTGAGAAGGCAAAAAATTTTTCGCAATTCTGCTGCTCCAAACGCTTAACCAGAATGGCCTAGGGGAAAAATACGCATACCGCTGTAATCGGGCGAGGTTCTACTTTCAGATGCAATTGGAATTTTTGGGTTAGGTCAATCCGTTCGCGAGATATGGAAGTTTGAAGCCAAGAAATGGTTGAGAAGGCAAAAAATTTTTCGCAATTCTGCTGCTCCAAACGCTTAACCAGAAAGGCCTAGGGAAAAAATACACATACCGTTGTAATCGGGCGAGTTTCTACTATACTTTCAGATGCAATAGGAATTTTTGGGTTAGGTCAATCCGTTCGCGAGATATGGGAGTTTGAAGCCAAGAAATGGTTGAGAATGCAAAAAATTTTTCGCAATTCTGCTGCTCCAAGCGCTTAACCAGAATGGCCTAGGGAAAAAATACACATACCGTTGTAATCGGGCGAGTTTCTACTTTCAGATGCAACAGGAATTTTTGGGTTAGGTCAATCCGTTCGCGAGATATGGTAGTTTGAAGCCAAGAAATGGTTGAGAAGGCAAAAAATTTTTCGCAATTCTGCTGCTCCAAACGCTTAACCAGAATGGCCTAGGGAAAAAATACACATACCGTTGTAATCGGGCGAGTCTCTACTTCCAGACGCTACAGGAATTTTTGGGTTAGGTCAATCCGTTCGCGAGATATGGGAGTTTGAAGCCAAGAAATGGTTGAGAAGGCAAAAAATTTTTCGCAATTCTGCTGCTCCAAACGCTTAAACAGAATGGCCTAGGGAAAGAATACACACACCGTTGTAATCGGGCGAGTCTCTACTTCCAGACGCTACAGGAATTTTTGGGTTAGGTCAATCCGTTCGCGAGATATGGAAGTTTGAAGCCAAGAAATGGTTGAGAAGGCAAAAAATTTTTCGCAATTCTGCTTCTCCAAACGCTTAACCAGAAAGGCCTAGGGAAAAAATACACATACCGTTGTAATCGGGCGAGTTTCTACTATACTTTCAGATGCAATAGGAATTTTTGGGTTAGGTCAATCCGTTCGCGAGATATGGGAGTTTGAAGCCAAGAAATGGTTGAAAATGCAAAAAATTTTTCGCAATTCTGCTGTTCCAAGCGCTTAACCAGAATGGCCTAGGGAAAAAATACACATACCGTTGTAATCGGGCGAGTTTCTACTTTCAGATGCAACAGGAATTTTTGGGTTAGGTCAATCCGTTCGCGAGATATGGTAGTTTGAAGCCAAGAAATGGTTGAGAAGGCAAAAAATTTTTCGCAATTCTGCTGCTCCAAACGCTTAACCAGAAAGGCCTAGGGAAAAAATACACATACCGTTGTAATCGGGCGAGTTTCTACTATACTTTCAGATGCAATAGGAATTTTTGGGTTAGGTCAATCCGTTCGCGAGATATGGGAGTTTGAAGCCAAGAAATGGTTGAGAATGCAAAAAATTTTTCGCAATTCTGCTGCTCCAAGCGCTTAACCAGAATGGCCTAGGGAAAAAATACACATACCGTTGTAATCGGGCGAGTTTCTACTTTCAGATGCAACAGGAATTTTTGGGTTAGGTCAATCCGTTCGCGAGATATGGTAGTTTGAAGCCAAGAAATGGTTGAGAAGGCAAAAAATTTTTCGCAATTCTGCTGCTCCAAACGCTTAACCAGAATGGCCTAGGGAAAAAATACACATACCGTTGTAATCGGGCGAGTCTCTACTTCCAGACGCTACAGGAATTTTTGGGTTAGGTCAATCCGTTCGCGAGATATGGGAGTTTGAAGCCAAGAAATGGTTGAGAAGGCAAAAAATTTTTCGCAATTCTGCTGCTCCAAACGCTTAAACAGAATGGCCTAGGGAAAGAATACACACACCGTTGTAATCGGGCGAGTCTCTACTTCCAGACGCTACAGGAATTTTTGGGTTAGGTCAATCCGTTCGCGAGATATGGAAGTTTGAAGCCAAGAAATGGTTGAGAAGGCAAAAAATTTTTCGCAATTCTGCTGATCCAAACGCTTAACCAGAATGGCCTAGGGAAAAAATACACATACCTCTGTAATCGGGCTAGGTTCTACTTTCAGATGCAATTGGAATTTTTGGGTTAGGTCAATCCGTTCGCGAGATATAGTATGGGAGTTTGAAGCCGAGAAATGGTTGAGAAGGCAAAAAATTTTTCGCAATTCTGCTGCTCCAAACGCTTAACCAGAATGGCCTAGGGGAAAAATACACATACCGCTGTAATCGGGCGAGGTTCTACTTTCAGATGCAATTGGAATTTTTGGGTTAGGTCAATCCGTTCGCGAGATATGGAAGTTTGAAGCCAAGAAATGGTTGAGAAGGCAAAAAATTTTTCGCAATTCCGCTGCTCCAAACGCTTAACCAGAAAGGCCTAGGGAAAAAATACACATACCGTTGTAATCGGGCGAGTTTCTACTATACTTTCAGATGCAATAGGAATTTTTGGGTTAGGTCAATCCGTTCGCGAGATATGGGAGTTTGAAGCCAAGAAATGGTTGAGAATGCAAAAAATTTTTCGCAATTCTGCTGCTCCAAGCGCTTAACCAGAATGGCCTAGGGAAAAAATACACATACCGTTGTAATCGGGCGAGTTTCTACTTTCAGATGCAACAGGAATTTTTGGGTTAGGTCAATCCGTTCGCGAGATATGGTAGTTTGAAGCCAAGAAATGGTTGAGAAGGCAAAAAATTTTTCGCAATTCTGCTGCTCCAAACGCTTAACCAGAATGGCCTAGGGAAAAAATACACATACCGTTGTAATCGGGCGAGTCTCTACTTCCAGACGCTACAGGAATTTTTGGGTTAGGTCAATCCGTTCGCGAGATATGGGAGTTTGAAGCCAAGAAATGGTTGAGAAGGCAAAAAATTTTTCGCAATTCTGCTGCTCCAAACGCTTAAACGGAATGGCCTAGGGAAAGAATACACACACCGTTGTAATCGGGCGAGTCTCTACTTCCAGACGCTACAGGAATTTTTGGGTTAGGTCAATCCGTTCGCGAGATATGGCAGTTTGAAGCCAAGAAATGGTTGAGAAGGCAAAAAATTTTTCGCAATTCTGCTGATCCAAACGCTTAACCAGAATGGCCTAGGGAAAAAATACACATACCTCTGTAATCGGGCTAGGTTCTACTTTCAGATGCAATTGGAATTTTTGGGTTAGGTCAATCCGTTCGCGAGATATAGTATGGGAGTTTGAAGCCGAGAAATGGTGGAGAAGGCAAAAAATTTTTCGCAATTCTGCTGATCCAAACGCTTAACCAGAATGGCCTAGGGAAAAAATACACATACCTCTGTAATCGGGCTAGGTTCTACTTTCAGATGCAATTGGAATTTTTGGGTTAGGTCAATCCGTTCGCGAGATATAGTATGGGAGTTTGAAGCCGAGAAATGGTGGAGAAGGCAAAAAATTTTTCGCAATTCTGCTGCTCCAAACGCTTAACCAGAATGGCCTAGGGGAAAAATACGCATACCGCTGTAATCGGGCGAGGTTCTACTTTCAGATGCAATTGGAATTTTTGGGTTAGGTCAATCCGTTCGCGAGATATGGAAGTTTGAAGCCAAGAAATGGTTGAGAAGGCAAAAAATTTTTCGCAATTCTGCTGCTCCAAACGCTTAACCAGAAAGGCCTAGGGAAAAAATACACATACCGTTGTAATCGGGCGAGTTTCTACTATACTTTCAGATGCAATAGGAATTTTTGGGTTAGGTCAATCCGTTCGCGAGATATGGGAGTTTGAAGCCAAGAAATGGTTGAGAATGCCAAAAATTTTTCGCAATTCTGCTGCTCCAAGCGCTTAACCAGAATGGCCTAGGGAAAAAATACACATACCGTTGTAATCGGGCGAGTTTCTACTTTCAGATGCAACAGGAATTTTTGGGTTAGGTCAATCCGTTCGCGAGATATGGTAGTTTGAAGCCAAGAAATGGTTGAGAAGGCAAAAAATTTTTCGCAATTCTGCTGCTCCAAACGCTTAACCAGAAAGGCCTAGGGAAAAAATACACATACCGTTGTAATCGGGCGAGTTTCTACTATACTTTCAGATGCAATAGGAATTTTTGGGTTAGGTCAATCCGTTCGCGAGATATGGGAGTTTGAAGCCAAGAAATGGTTGAGAATGCAAAAAATTTTTCGCAATTCTGCTGCTCCAAGCGCTTAACCAGAATGGCCTAGGGAAAAAATACACATACCGTTGTAATCGGGCGAGTTTCTACTTTCAGATGCAACAGGAATTTTTGGGTTAGGTCAATCCGTTCGCGAGATATGGTAGTTTGAAGCCAAGAAATGGTTGAGAAGGCAAAAAATTTTTCGCAATTCTGCTGCTCCAAACGCTTAACCAGAATGGCCTAGGGAAAAAATACACATACCGTTGTAATCGGGCGAGTCTCTACTTCCAGACGCTACAGGAATTTTTGGGTTAGGTCAATCCGTTCGCGAGATATGGGAGTTTGAAGCCAAGAAATGGTTGAGAAGGCAAAAAATTTTTCGCAATTCTGCTGCTCCAAACGCTTAAACAGAATGGCCTAGGGAAAGAATACACACACCGTTGTAATCGGGCGAGTCTCTACTTCCAGACGCTACAGGAATTTTTGGGTTAGGTCAATCCGTTCGCGAGATATGGAAGTTTGAAGCCAAGAAATGGTTGAGAAGGCAAAAAATTTTTCGCAATTCTGCTTCTCCAAACGCTTAACCAGAAAGGCCTAGGGAAAAAATACACATACCGTTGTAATCGGGCGAGTTTCTACTATACTTTCAGATGCAATAGGAATTTTTGGGTTAGGTCAATCCGTTCGCGAGATATGGGAGTTTGAAGCCAAGAAATGGTTGAAAATGCAAAAAATTTTTCGCAATTCTGCTGTTCCAAGCGCTTAACCAGAATGGCCTAGGGAAAAAATACACATACCGTTGTAATCGGGCGAGTTTCTACTTTCAGATGCAACAGGAATTTTTGGGTTAGGTCAATCCGTTCGCGAGATATGGTAGTTTGAAGCCAAGAAATGGTTGAGAAGGCAAAAAATTTTTCGCAATTCTGCTGCTCCAAACGCTTAACCAGAAAGGCCTAGGGAAAAAATACACATACCGTTGTAATCGGGCGAGTTTCTACTATACTTTCAGATGCAATAGGAATTTTTGGGTTAGGTCAATCCGTTCGCGAGATATGGGAGTTTGAAGCCAAGAAATGGTTGAGAATGCAAAAAATTTTTCGCAATTCTGCTGCTCCAAGCGCTTAACCAGAATGGCCTAGGGAAAAAATACACATACCGTTGTAATCGGGCGAGTCTCTACTTCCAGACGCTACAGGAATTTTTGGGTTAGGTCAATCCGTTCGCGAGATATGGGAGTTTGAAGCCAAGAAATGGTTGAGAAGGCAAAAAATTTTTCGCAATTCTGCTGCTCCAAACGCTTAAACAGAATGGCCTAGGGAAAGAATACACACACCGTTGTAATCGGGCGAGTCTCTACTTCCAGACGCTACAGGAATTTTTGGGTTAGGTCAATCCGTTCGCGAGATATGGAAGTTTGAAGCCAAGAAATGGTTGAGAAGGCAAAAAATTTTTCGCAATTCTGCTGATCCAAACGCTTAACCAGAATGGCCTAGGGAAAAAATACACATACCTCTGTAATCGGGCTAGGTTCTACTTTCAGATGCAATTGGAATTTTTGGGTTAGGTCAATCCGTTCGCGAGATATAGTATGGGAGTTTGAAGCCGAGAAATGGTTGAGAAGGCAAAAAATTTTTCGCAATTCTGCTGCTCCAAACGCTTAACCAGAATGGCCTAGGGGAAAAATACACATACCGCTGTAATCGGGCGAGGTTCTACTTTCAGATGCAATTGGAATTTTTGGGTTAGGTCAATCCGTTCGCGAGATATGGAAGTTTGAAGCCAAGAAATGGTTGAGAAGGCAAAAAATTTTTCGCAATTCCGCTGCTCCAAACGCTTAACCAGAAAGGCCTAGGGAAAAAATACACATACCGTTGTAATCGGGCGAGTTTCTACTATACTTTCAGATGCAATAGGAATTTTTGGGTTAGGTCAATCCGTTCGCGAGATATGGGAGTTTGAAGCCAAGAAATGGTTGAGAATGCAAAAAATTTTTCGCAATTCTGCTGCTCCAAGCGCTTAACCAGAATGGCCTAGGGAAAAAATACACATACCGTTGTAATCGGGCGAGTTTCTACTTTCAGATGCAACAGGAATTTTTGGGTTAGGTCAATCCGTTCGCGAGATATGGTAGTTTGAAGCCAAGAAATGGTTGAGAAGGCAAAAAATTTTTCGCAATTCTGCTGCTCCAAACGCTTAACCAGAATGGCCTAGGGAAAAAATACACATACCGTTGTAATCGGGCGAGTCTCTACTTCCAGACGCTACAGGAATTTTTGGGTTAGGTCAATCCGTTCGCGAGATATGGGAGTTTGAAGCCAAGAAATGGTTGAGAAGGCAAAAAATTTTTCGCAATTCTGCTGCTCCAAACGCTTAAACGGAATGGCCTAGGGAAAGAATACACACACCGTTGTAATCGGGCGAGTCTCTACTTCCAGACGCTACAGGAATTTTTGGGTTAGGTCAATCCGTTCGCGAGATATGGCAGTTTGAAGCCAAGAAATGGTTGAGAAGGCAAAAAATTTTTCGCAATTCTGCTGATCCAAACGCTTAACCAGAATGGCCTAGGGAAAAAATACACATACCTCTGTAATCGGGCTAGGTTCTACTTTCAGATGCAATTGGAATTTTTGGGTTAGGTCAATCCGTTCGCGAGATATAGTATGGGAGTTTGAAGCCGAGAAATGGTTGAGAAGGCAAAAAATTTTTCGCAATTCTGCTGCTCCAAACGCTTAACCAGAATGGCCTAGGGGAAAAATACGCATACCGCTGTAATCGGGCGAGGTTCTACTTTCAGATGCAATTGGAATTTTTGGGTTAGGTCAATCCGTTCGCGAGATATGGAAGTTTGAAGCCAAGAAATGGTTGAGAAGGCAAAAAATTTTTCGCAATTCTGCTGCTCCAAACGCTTAACCAGAAAGGCCTAGGGAAAAAATACACATACCGTTGTAATCGGGCGAGTTTCTACTATACTTTCAGATGCAATAGGAATTTTTGGGTTAGGTCAATCCGTTCGCGAGATATGGGAGTTTGAAGCCAAGAAATGGTTGAGAATGCAAAAAATTTTTCGCAATTCTGCTGCTCCAAGCGCTTAACCAGAATGGCCTAGGGAAAAAATACACATACCGTTGTAATCGGGCGAGTTTCTACTTTCAGATGCAACAGGAATTTTTGGGTTAGGTCAATCCGTTCGCGAGATATGGTAGTTTGAAGCCAAGAAATGGTTGAGAAGGCAAAAAATTTTTCGCAATTCTGCTGCTCCAAACGCTTAACCAGAAAGGCCTAGGGAAAAAATACACATACCGTTGTAATCGGGCGAGTTTCTACTATACTTTCAGATGCAATAGGAATTTTTGGGTTAGGTCAATCCGTTCGCGAGATATGGGAGTTTGAAGCCAAGAAATGGTTGAGAATGCAAAAAATTTTTCGCAATTCTGCTGCTCCAAGCGCTTAACCAGAATGGCCTAGGGAAAAAATACACATACCGTTGTAATCGGGCGAGTTTCTACTTTCAGATGCAACAGGAATTTTTGGGTTAGGTCAATCCGTTCGCGAGATATGGTAGTTTGAAGCCAAGAAATGGTTGAGAAGGCAAAAAATTTTTCGCAATTCTGCTGCTCCAAACGCTTAACCAGAATGGCCTAGGGAAAAAATACACATACCGTTGTAATCGGGCGAGTCTCTACTTCCAGACGCTACAGGAATTTTTGGGTTAGGTCAATCCGTTCGCGAGATATGGGAGTTTGAAGCCAAGAAATGGTTGAGAAGGCAAAAAATTTTTCGCAATTCTGCTGCTCCAAACGCTTAAACAGAATGGCCTAGGGAAAGAATACACACACCGTTGTAATCGGGCGAGTCTCTACTTCCAGACGCTACAGGAATTTTTGGGTTAGGTCAATCCGTTCGCGAGATATGGAAGTTTGAAGCCAAGAAATGGTTGAGAAGGCAAAAAATTTTTCGCAATTCTGCTTCTCCAAACGCTTAACCAGAAAGGCCTAGGGAAAAAATACACATACCGTTGTAATCGGGCGAGTTTCTACTATACTTTCAGATGCAATAGGAATTTTTGGGTTAGGTCAATCCGTTCGCGAGATATGGGAGTTTGAAACCAAGAAATGGTTGAAAATGCAAAAAATTTTTCGCAATTCTGCTGTTCCAAGCGCTTAACCAGAATGGCCTAGGGAAAAAATACACATACCGTTGTAATCGGGCGAGTTTCTACTTTCAGATGCAACAGGAATTTTTGGGTTAGGTCAATCCGTTCGCGAGATATGGTAGTTTGAAGCCAAGAAATGGTTGAGAAGGCAAAAAATTTTTCGCAATTCTGCTGCTCCAAACGCTTAACCAGAAAGGCCTAGGGAAAAAATACACATACCGTTGTAATCGGGCGAGTTTCTACTATACTTTCAGATGCAATAGGAATTTTTGGGTTAGGTCAATCCGTTCGCGAGATATGGGAGTTTGAAGCCAAGAAATGGTTGAGAATGCAAAAAATTTTTCGCAATTCTGCTGCTCCAAGCGCTTAACCAGAATGGCCTAGGGAAAAAATACACATACCGTTGTAATCGGGCGAGTTTCTACTTTCAGATGCAACAGGAATTTTTGGGTTAGGTCAATCCGTTCGCGAGATATGGTAGTTTGAAGCCAAGAAATGGTTGAGAAGGCAAAAAATTTTTCGCAATTCTGCTGCTCCAAACGCTTAACCAGAATGGCCTAGGGAAAAAATACACATACCGTTGTAATCGGGCGAGTCTCTACTTCCAGACGCTACAGGAATTTTTGGGTTAGGTCAATCCGTTCGCGAGATATGGGAGTTTGAAGCCAAGAAATGGTTGAGAAGGCAAAAAATTTTTCGCAATTCTGCTTCTCCAAACGCTTAAACAGAATGGCCTAGGGAAAGAATACACACACCGTTGTAATCGGGCGAGTCTCTACTTCCAGACGCTACAGGAATTTTTGGGTTAGGTCAATCCGTTCGCGAGATATGGCAGTTTGAAGCCAAGAAATGGTTGAGAAGGCAAAAAATTTTTCGCAATTCTGCTGATCCAAACGCTTAACCAGAATGGCCTAGGGAAAAAATACACATACCTCTGTAATCGGGCTAGGTTCTACTTTCAGATGCAATTGGAATTTTTGGGTTAGGTCAATCCGTTCGCGAGATATAGTATGGGAGTTTGAAGCCGAGAAATGGTTGAGAAGGCAAAAAATTTTTCGCAATTCTGCTGCTCCAAACGCTTAACCAGAATGGCCTAGGGGAAAAATACACATACCGCTGTAATCGGGCGAGGTTCTACTTTCAGATGCAATTGGAATTTTTGGGTTAGGTCAATCCGTTCGCGAGATATGGAAGTTTGAAGCCAAGAAATGGTTGAGAAGGCAAAAAATTTTTCGCAATTCTGCTGCTCCAAACGCTTAACCAGAAAGGCCTAGGGAAAAAATACACATACCGTTGTAATCGGGCGAGTTTCTACTATACTTTCAGATGCAATAGGAATTTTTGGGTTAGGTCAATCCGTTCGCGAGATATGGGAGTTTGAAGCCAAGAAATGGTTGAGAATGCAAAAAATTTTTCGCAATTCTGCTGCTCCAAGCGCTTAACCAGAATGGCCTAGGGAAAAAATACACATACCGTTGTAATCGGGCGAGTTTCTACTTTCAGATGCAACAGGAATTTTTGGGTTAGGTCAATCCGTTCGCGAGATATGGGAGTTTGAAGCTAAGAAATGGTTGAGAAGACAACAAATCTTTCGCACTTCTGCTGCTCCAAACGCTCAACCAGAATGGCCTAGGGAAAAAATACACATACCGTTGTAATCGGGCGAGTTTCGACTTTCAGATGCAATAGGAATTTTTGGGTTAGGTCAATCCGTTCGCGAGATATGGGAGTTTGAAGCCAAGAAATGGTTGAGAAGGCAACAAATTTTTCGCAATTCTGCTGCTCCAAACGCTTAACCAGAATGGCCTAAGGAAAAAATACACATACCGTTGTAATCGGGCGAGTTTCTACTTTCAGAGGCAATAGGAATTTTTGGGTTAGGTCAATCCGTTCGCGAGATATGGGAGTTTGAAGCCAAGAAATGGTTGAGAAGGCAACAAATTTTTCGCAATTCTGCTGCTCCAAACGCTTAACCAGAATGGCCTAGGGAAAAAATACACATACCGTAGTAATCGGGCGAGTTTCTACTTTCAGATGCAATAGGAATTTTTGGGTTAGGTCAATCCGTTCGCGAGATATGGGAGTTTGAAGCCAAGAAATGGTTGAGAAGGCAACAAATTTTTCGCAATTCTGCTGCTCCAAACGCTTAACCAGAATGGCTTAGGGAAAAAATACACATACCGTTGTAATCGGGCGAGTTTCTACTTTCAGATGCAATAGGAATTTTTGGGTTATGTCAATCCGTTCACGAGATATGGGAGTTTGAAGCCAAGAAATGGTTGAGAAGGCAAAAAATTTTTTGCAATTCTGCTGCTCCAAACGCTTAACCAGAATGGCCTAGGGAAAAAATACACATACCGTTGTAATCGGGCGAGTCTCTACTTCCAGACGCTACAGGAATTTTTGGGTTAGGTCAATCCGTTCGCGAGATATGGGAGTTTGAAGCCAAGAAATGGTTGAGAAGGCAAAAAATTTTTCGCAATTCTGCTGTCCAAACGCTTAACCAGAATGGCCTAGGGAAAAAATACACATACCGCTGTAATCGGGCGAGGTTCTACTTTCAGATGCAATTGGAATTTTTGGGTTAGGTCAATCCGTTCGCGAGATATAGTATGGGAGTTTGAAGCCGAGAAATGGTTGAGAAGGCAAAAAATTTTTCGCAATTCTGCTGCTCCAAACACTTAACCAGAATGGCCTGGGGAAAAAATACACATACCGCTGTAATCGGGCGAGGTTCTACTTTCAGATGCAATAGGAATTTTTGGGTTAGGTCAATCCGTTCGCGAGATATGGGAGTTTGAAGCTAAGAAATGGTTGAGAAGACAACAAATCTTTCGCACTTCTGCTGCTCCAAACGCTTAACCAGAATGGCCTAGGGAAAAAATACACATACCGTTGTAGTCGGGCGAGTTTCTACTTTCAGATGCAATAGGAATTTTTGGGTTAGGTCAATCCGTTCGCGAGATATGGGAGTTTGAAACTAAGAAATGGTTGAGAAGACAACAAATCTTTCGCACTTCTGCTGCTCCAAACGCTTAACCAGAATGGCCTAGGGAAAAAATACACATACCGCTGTAATCGGGCGAGGTTCGACTTTCAGATGCAATAGGAATTTTTGGGTTAGGTCAATCCGTTCGCGAGATATGGGAGTTTGAAGCCAAGAAATGGTTGAGAAGGCAACAAATTTTCCGCAATTCTGCTGCTCCAAACGCTTAACCAGATTGGCTTAGGGAAAAAATACACATACCGTTGTAATCGGGCGAGTTTCTACTTTCAGATGCAATAGGAATTTTTGGGTTAGGTCAATCCGTTCACGAGATATGGGAGTTTGAAGCCAAGAAATGGTTGAGAAGGCAAAAAATTTTTCGCAATTCTGCTGCTCCAAACGCTTAACCAGAATGGCCTAGGGAAAAAATACACATACCGTTGTAATCGGGCGAGTTTCTACTTTCAGATGCAATAGGAATTTTTGGGTTAGGTCAATCCGTTCGCGAGATATGGGAGTTTGAAGCCAAGAAATGGTTGAGAAGGCAACAAATTTTTCGCAATTCTGCTGCTCCAAACGCTTAACCAGAATGGCTTAGGGAAAAAATACACATACCGTTGTAATCGGGCGAGTTTCTACTTTCAGATGCAATAGGAATTTTTGGGTTATGTCAATCCGTTCGCGATATATGGGAGTTTGAAGCCAAGAAATGGTTGAGAATGCAAAAAATTTTTCGCAATTCTGCTGCACCAAACGCTTAACCAGAATGGCCTAGGGAAAAAGTACACATACCGTTGTAATCGGGCGAGTTTCTACTTTCAGATGCAACAGGAATTTTTGGGTTAGGTCAATCCGTTCGCGAGATATGGGAGTTTGAAGCTAAGAAATGGTTGAGAAGACAACAAATCTTTCGCACTTCTGCTGCTCCAAACGCTCAACCAGAATGGCCTAGGGAAAAAATACACATACCGTTGTAATCGGGCGAGTTTCGACTTTCAGATGCAATAGGAATTTTTGGGTTAGGTCAATCCCTTCGCGAGATATGGGAGTTTGAAGCCAAGAAATGGTTGAGAAGGCAACAAATTTTTCGCAATTCTGCTGCTCCAAACGCTTAACCAGAATGGCCTAAGGAAAAAATACACATACCGTTGTAATCGGGCGAGTTTCTACTTTCAGAGGCAATAGGAATTTTTGGGTTAGGTCAATCCGTTCGCGAGATATGGGAGTTTGAAGCCAAGAAATGGTTGAGAAGGCAAAAAATTTTTCGCAATTCTGCTGCTCCAAACGCTTAACCAGAATGGCTTAGGGAAAAAATACTCATACCGTTGTAATCGGGCGAGTTTCTACTTTCAGATGCAATAGGAATTTTTGGGTTATGTCAATCCGTTCACGAGATATGGGAGTTTGAAGCCAAGAAATGGTTGAGAAGGCAAAAAATTTTTCGCAATTCTGCTGCTCCAAACGCTTAACCAGAATGGCCTAGGGAAAAAATACACATACCGTTGTAATCGGGCGAGTCTCTACTTCCAGACGCTACAGGAATTTTTGGGTTAGGTCAATCCGTTCGCGAGATATGGGAGTTTGAAGCCAAGAAATGGTTGAGAAGGCAAAAAATTTTTCGCAATTCTGCTGTCCAAACGCTTAACCAGAATGGCCTAGGGAAAAAATACACATACCGCTGTAATCGGGCGAGGTTCTACTTTCAGATGCAATTGGAATTTTTGGGTTAGGTCAATCCGTTCGCGAGATATAGTATGGGAGTTTGAAGCCGAGAAATGGTTGAGAAGGCAAAAAATTTTTCGCAATTCTGCTGCTCCAAACACTTAACCAGAATGGCCTGGGTAAAAAATACACATACCGCTGTAATCGGGCGAGGTTCTACTTTCAGATGCAATAGGAATTTTTGGGTTAGGTCAATCCGTTCGCGAGATATGGGAGTTTGAAGCTAAGAAATGGTTGAGAAGACAACAAATCTTTCGCACTTCTGCTGCTCCAAACGCTTAACCAGAATGGCCTAGGGAAAAAATACACATACCGTTGTAGTCGGGCGAGTTTCTACTTTCAGATGCAATAGGAATTTTTGGGTTAGGTCAATCCGTTCGCGAGATATGGGAGTTTGAAGCCAAGAAATGGTTGAGAATGCAAAAAATTTTTCGCAATTCTGCTGCTCCAAACGCTTAACCAGAATGGCCTAGGGAAAAAATACAGATACCGTTGTAATCGGGCGAGTTTCTACTTTCAGATGCAATAGGAATTTTTGGGTTAGGTCAATCCGTTCGCGAGATATGGGAGTTTGAAGCTAAGAAATGGTTGAGAAGACAACAAATCTTTCGCACTTCTGCTGCTCCAAACGCTTAACCAGAATGGCCTAGGGAAAAAATACACATACCGCTGTAATCGGGCGAGGTTCGACTTTCAGATGCAATAGGAATTTTTGGGTTAGGTCAATCCGTTCGCGAGATATGGGAGTTTGAAGCCAAGAAATGGTTGAGAAGGCAACAAATTTTTCGCAATTCTGCTGCTCCAAACGCTTAACCAGATTGGCTTAGGGAAAAAATACACATACCGTTGTAATCGGGGGAGTTTCTACTTTCAGATGCAATAGGAATTTTTGGGTTAGGTCAATCCGTTCACGAGATATGGGAGTTTGAAGCCAAGAAATGGTTGAGAAGGCAAAAAATTTTTCGCAATTCTGCTGCTCCAAACGCTTAACCAGAATGGCCTAGGGAAAAAATACACATACCGTTGTAATCGGGCGAGTCTCTACTTCCAGACGCTACAGGAATTTTTGGGTTAGGTCAATCCGTTCGCGAGATATGGGAGTATGAAGCCAAGAAATGGTTGAGAAGGCAAAAAATTTTTCGCAATTCTGCTGCTCCAAACGCTTAACCAGAATGGCCTAGGGAAAAAATACACATACCTCTGTAATCGGGCGAGGTTCTACTTTCAGATGCAATTGGAATTTTTGGGTTAGTTCAATCCGTTCGCGAGATATAGTATGGGAGTTTGAAGCCGAGAAATGGTTTAGAAGGCAAAAAATTTTTCGCAATTCTGCTGCTCCAAACGCTTAACCAGAATGGCCTAGGGAAAAAATACACATACCGTTGTAGTCGGGCGAGTTTCTACTTTCAGATGCAATAGGAATTTTTGGGTTAGGTCAATCCGTTCGCGAGATATGGGAGTTTGAAGCTAAGAAATGGTTGAGAAGACAACAAATCTTTCGCACTTCTGCTGCTCCAAACGCTCAACCAGAATGGCCTAGGGAAAAAATACACATACCGTTGTATTCGGGCGAGTTTCGACTTTCAGATGCAATAGGAATTTTTGGGTTAGGTCAATCCGTTCGCGAGATATGGGAGTTTGAAGCCAAGAAATGGTTGAGAAGGCAACAAATTTTTCGCAATTCTGCTGCTCCAAACGCTTAACCAGAATGGCCTAAGGAAAAAATACACATACCGTTGTAATCGGGCGAGTTTCTACTTTCAGATGCAACAGGAATTTTTGGGTTAGGTCAATCCGTTCGCGAGATATGGGAGTTCGAAGCCAAGAAATGGTTGAGAAGACAACAAATCTTTCGCACTTCTGCTGCTCCAAACGCTCAACCAGAATGGCCTAGGGAAAAAATACACATACCGTTGTAATCGGGCGAGTTTCGACTTTCAGATGCAATAGGAATTTTTGGGTTAGGTCAATCCGTTCGCGAGGTATGGGAGTTTGAAGCCAAGAAATGGTTGAGAAGGCAACAAATTTTTCGCAATTCTGCTGCTCCAAACGCTTAACCAGAATGGCTTAGGGAAAAAATACACATACCGTTGTAATCGGGCGAGTTTCTACTTTCAGATGCAATAGGAATTTTTGGGTTATGTCAATCCGTTCGCGAGATATGGGAGTTTGAAGCCAAGAAATGGTTGAGAAGGCAAAAAATTTTTCGCAATTCTGCTGCTCCAAAGGCTTAACCAGAATGGCCTAGGGCAAAAATACACATACCGTTGTAATCGGGCGAGTCTCTACTTCAAGACGCTACAGGAATTTTTGGGTTAGGTCAATCCGTTCGCGAGATATGGGAGTTTGAAGCTAAGAAATGGTTGAGAAGACAACAAATCTTTCGCAATTCTGCTGCTCCAAACGCTTAACCAGAATGGCCTAGGGAAAAAATACACATACCGCTGTAATCGGGCGAGGTTCGACTTTCAGATGCAATAGGAATATTTGGGTTAGGTCAATCCGTTCGCGAGATATGGGAGTTTGAAGCCAAGAAATGGTTGAGAAGGCAACAAATTTTTCGCAATTCTGCTACTCCAAACGCTTAACCAGAATGGCTTAGGGAAAAAATACACATACCGTTGTAATCGGGCGAGTTTCAACTTTCAGATGCAATAGGAATTTTTGGGTTATGTCAATCCGTTCACGAGATATGGGAGTTTGAAGCTAAGAAATGGTTGAGAAGACAACAAATCTTTCGCAATTCTGCTGCTCCAAACGCTTAACCAGAATGGCCTAGGGAAAAAATACACATACCGCTGTAATCGGGCGAGGTTCGACTTTCAGATGCAATAGGAATATTTGGGTTAGGTCAATCCGTTCGCGAGATATGGGAGTTTGAAGCCAAGAAATGGTTGAGAAGGCAACAAATTTTTCGCAATTCTGCTACTCCAAACGCTTAACCAGAATGGCTTAGGGAAAAAATACACATACCGTTGTAATCGGGCGAGTTTCTACTTTCAGATGCAATAGGAATTTTTGGGTTATGTCAATCCGTTCACGAGATATGGGAGTTTGAAGCCAAGAAATGGTTGAGAAGGCGAAAAATTTTTCGCAATTCTGCTGCTCCAAACGCTTAACCAGAATGGCCTAGGGAAAAAATACACATACCGTTGTAATCGGGCGAGTCTCTACTTCCAGACGCTACAGGAATTTTTGGGTTAGGTCAATCCGTTCGCAAGATATGGGAGTTTGAAGTCAAGAAATGTTTGAGAAGGCAAAAAATTTTTCGCAATTCTTCTGCTCCAAACGCTTAACCAGAATGGCCTAGGGAAAAAATACACATACCGCTGTAATCGGGCGAGGTTCTACTTTCAGATGCAATAGGAATTTTTGGGTTAGGTCAATCCGTTCGCGAGATATGGGAGTTTGAAGCCAAGAAATGGTTGAGAAGGCAAAAAATTTTTCGCAATTCTGCTGCTCCAAACGCTTAACCAGAATGGCCTAGGGAAAAAATAAACATACCGTTGTAATCGGGCGAGTTTCTACTTTCAGATGCAATAGGAGTTTTTGGGTTAGGTCAATCCGTTCGCGAGATATGGGAGTTTGAAGCCAAGAAATGGTTGAGAAGGCAACAAATTTTTCGCAATTCTGCTGCTCCAAACGCTTAACCAGAATGGCTTAGGGAAAAAATACACATACCGTTGTAATCGGGCGAGTTTCTACTTTCAGATGCAATAGGAATTTTTGGGTTATGTCAATCCGTTCGCGATATATGGGAGTTTGAAGCCAAGAAATGGTTGAGAATGCAAAAAATTTTTCGCAATTCTGCTGCACCAAACGCTTAACCAGAATGGCCTAGGGAAAAAGTACACATACCGTTGTAATCGGGCGAGTTTCTACTTTCAGATGCAACAGGAATTTTTGGGTTAGGTCAATCCGTTCGCGAGATATGGGAGTTTGAAGCTAAGAAATGGTTGAGAAGACAACAAATCTTTCGCACTTCTGCTGCTCCAAACGCTCAACCAGAATGGCCTAGGGAAAAAATACACATACCGTTGTAATCGGGCGAGTTTCGACTTTCAGATGCAATAGGAATTTTTGGGTTAGGTCAATCCGTTCGCGAGATATGGGAGTTTGAAGCCAAGAAATGGTTGAGAAGGCAACAAATTTTTCGCAATTCTGCTGCTCCAAACGCTTAACCAGAATGGCCTAAGGAAAAAATACACATACCGTTGTAATCGGGCGAGTTTCTACTTTCAGAGGCAATAGGAATTTTTGGGTTAGGTCAATCCGTTCGCGAGATATGGGAGTTTGAAGCCAAGAAATGGTTGAGAAGGCAACAAATTTTTCGCAATTCTGCTGCTCCAAACGCTTAACCAGAACGGCTTAGGGAAAAAATACACATACCGTTGTAATCGGGCGAGTTTCTACTTTCAGATGCAATAGGAATTTTTGGGTTATGTCAATCCGTTCACGAGATATGGGAGTTTGAAGCCAAGAAATGGTTGAGAAGGCAAAAAATTTTTCGCAATTCTGCTGCTCCAAACGCTTAACCAGAATGGCCTAGGGAAAAAATACACATACCGTTGTAATCGGGCGAGTCTCTACTTCCAGACGCTACAGGAATTTTTGGGTTAGGTCAATCCGTTCGCGAGATATGGGAGTTTGAAGCCAAGAAATGGTTGAGAAGGCAAAAAATTTTTCGCAATTCTGCTGTCCAAACGCTTAACCAGAATGGCCTAGGGAAAAAATACACATACCGCTGTAATCGGGCGAGGTTCTACTTTCAGATGCAATTGGAATTTTTGGGTTAGGTCAATCCGTTCGCGAGATATAGTATGGGAGTTTGAAGCCGAGAAATGGTTGAGAAGGCAAAAAATTTTTCGCAATTCTGCTGCTCCAAACACTTAACCAGAATGGCCTGGGTAAAAAATACACATACCGCTGTAATCGGGCGAGGTTCTACTTTCAGATGCAATAGGAATTTTTGGGTTAGGTCAATCCGTTCGCGAGATATGGGAGTTTGAAGCTAAGAAATGGTTGAGAAGACAACAAATCTTTCGCACTTCTGCTGCTCCAAACGCTTAACCAGAATGGCCTAGGGAAAAAATACACATACCGTTGTAGTCGGGCGAGTTTCTACTTTCAGATGCAATAGGAATTTTTGGGTTAGGTCAATCCGTTCGCGAGATATGGGAGTTTGAAGCCAAGAAATGGTTGAGAATGCAAAAAATTTTTCGCAATTCTGCTGCTCCAAACGCTTAACCAGAATGGCCTAGGGAAAAAATACAGATACCGTTGTAATCGGGCGAGTTTCTACTTTCAGATGCAATAGGAATTTTTGGGTTAGGTCAATCCGTTCGCGAGATATGGGAGTTTGAAGCTAAGAAATGGTTGAGAAGACAACAAATCTTTCGCACTTCTGCTGCTCCAAACGCTTAACCAGAATGGCCTAGGGAAAAAATACACATACCGCTGTAATCGGGCGAGGTTCGACTTTCAGATGCAATAGGAATTTTTGGGTTAGGTCAATCCGTTCGCGAGATATGGGAGTTTGAAGCCAAGAAATGGTTGAGAAGGCAACAAATTTTTCGCAATTCTGCTGCTCCAAACGCTTAACCAGATTGGCTTAGGGAAAAAATACACATACCGTTGTAATCGGGGGAGTTTCTACTTTCAGATGCAATAGGAATTTTTGGGTTAGGTCAATCCGTTCACGAGATATGGGAGTTTGAAGCCAAGAAATGGTTGAGAAGGCAAAAAATTTTTCGCAATTCTGCTGCTCCAAACGCTTAACCAGAATGGCCTAGGGAAAAAATACACATACCGTTGTAATCGGGCGAGTCTCTACTTCCAGACGCTACAGGAATTTTTGGGTTAGGTCAATCCGTTCGCGAGATATGGGAGTATGAAGCCAAGAAATGGTTGAGAAGGCAAAAAATTTTTCGCAATTCTGCTGCTCCAAACGCTTAACCAGAATGGCCTAGGGAAAAAATACACATACCTCTGTAATCGGGCGAGGTTCTACTTTCAGATGCAATTGGAATTTTTGGGTTAGTTCAATCCGTTCGCGAGATATAGTATGGGAGTTTGAAGCCGAGAAATGGTTTAGAAGGCAAAAAATTTTTCGCAATTCTGCTGCTCCAAACGCTTAACCAGAATGGCCTAGGGAAAAAATACACATACCGTTGTAGTCGGGCGAGTTTCTACTTTCAGATGCAATAGGAATTTTTGGGTTAGGTCAATCCGTTCGCGAGATATGGGAGTTTGAAGCTAAGAAATGGTTGAGAAGACAACAAATCTTTCGCACTTCTGCTGCTCCAAACGCTCAACCAGAATGGCCTAGGGAAAAAATACACATACCGTTGTATTCGGGCGAGTTTCGACTTTCAGATGCAATAGGAATTTTTGGGTTAGGTCAATCCGTTCGCGAGATATGGGAGTTTGAAGCCAAGAAATGGTTGAGAAGGCAACAAATTTTTCGCAATTCTGCTGCTCCAAACGCTTAACCAGAATGGCCTAAGGAAAAAATACACATACCGTTGTAATCGGGCGAGTTTCTACTTTCAGATGCAACAGGAATTTTTGGGTTAGGTCAATCCGTTCGCGAGATATGGGAGTTCGAAGCCAAGAAATGGTTGAGAAGACAACAAATCTTTCGCACTTCTGCTGCTCCAAACGCTCAACCAGAATGGCCTAGGGAAAAAATACACATACCGTTGTAATCGGGCGAGTTTCGACTTTCAGATGCAATAGGAATTTTTGGGTTAGGTCAATCCGTTCGCGAGGTATGGGAGTTTGAAGCCAAGAAATGGTTGAGAAGGCAACAAATTTTTCGCAATTCTGCTGCTCCAAACGCTTAACCAGAATGGCTTAGGGAAAAAATACACATACCGTTGTAATCGGGCGAGTTTCTACTTTCAGATGCAATAGGAATTTTTGGGTTATGTCAATCCGTTCACGAGATATGGGAGTTTGAAGCCAAGAAATGGTTGAGAAGGCAAAAAATTTTTCGCAATTCTGCTGCTCCAAACGCTTAACCAGAATGGCCTAGGGAAAAAATACACATACCTTTGTAATCGGGCGAGTCTCTACTTCCAGACGCAATAGGAATTTTTGGGTTAGGTCAATCCGTTCGCGAGATATGGGAGTTTGAAGCCAAGAAATGGTTGAGAAGGCAAAAAATTTTTCGCAATTCTGCTGCTCCAAACGCTTAACCAGAATGGCCTAGGGCAAAAATACACATACCGTTGTAATCGGGCGAGTCTCTACTTCAAGACGGTACAGGAATTTTTGGGTTAGGTCAATCCGTTCGCGAGATATGGGAGTTTGAAGCTAAGAAATGGTTGAGAAGACAACAAATCTTTCGCAATTCTGCTGCTCCAAACGCTTAACCAGAATGGCCTAGGGAAAAAATACACATACCGCTGTAATCGGGCGAGGTTCGACTTTCAGATGCAATAGGAATATTTGGGTTAGGTCAATCCGTTCGCGAGATATGGGAGTTTGAAGCCAAGAAATGGTTGAGAAGGCAACAAATTTTTCGCAATTCTGCTACTCCAAACGCTTAACCAGAATGGCTTAGGGAAAAAATACACATACCGTTGTAATCGGGCGAGTTTCTACTTTCAGATGCAATAGGAATTTTTGGGTTATGTCAATCCGTTCACGAGATATGGGAGTTTGAAGCTAAGAAATGGTTGAGAAGACAACAAATCTTTCGCAATTCTGCTGCTCCAAACGCTTAACCAGAATGGCCTAGGGAAAAAATACACATACCGCTGTAATCGGGCGAGGTTCGACTTTCAGATGCAATAGGAATATTTGGGTTAGGTCAATCCGTTCGCGAGATATGGGAGTTTGAAGCCAAGAAATGGTTGAGAAGGCAACAAATTTTTCGCAATTCTGCTACTCCAAACGCTTAACCAGAATGGCTTAGGGAAAAAATACACATACCGTTGTAATCGGGCGAGTTTCTACTTTCAGATGCAATAGGAATTTTTGGGTTATGTCAATCCGTTCACGAGATATGGGAGTTTGAAGCCAAGAAATGGTTGAGAAGGCAAAAAATTTTTCGCAATTCTGCTGCTCCAAACGCTTAACCAGAATGGCCTAGGGAAAAAATACACATACCGTTGTAATCGGGCGAGTCTCTACTTCCAGACGCTACAGGAATTTTTGGGTTAGGTCAATCCGTTCGCAAGATATGGGAGTTTGAAGTCAAGAAATGTTTGAGAAGGCAAAAAATTTTTCGCAATTCTTCTGCTCCAAACGCTTAACCAGAATGGCCTAGGGAAAAAATACACATACCGCTGTAATCGGGCGAGGTTCTACTTTCAGATGCAATAGGAATTTTTGGGTTAGGTCAATCCGTTCGCGAGATATGGGAGTTTGAAGCCAAGAAATGGTTGAGAAGGCAACAAATTTTTCGCAATTCTGCTACTCCAAACGCTTAACCAGAATGGCTTAGGGAAAAAATACACATACCGTTGTAATCGGGCGAGTTTCTACTTTCAGATGCAATAGGAATTTTTGGGTTATGTCAATCCGTTCACGAGATATGGGAGTTTGAAGCTAAGAAATGGTTGAGAAGACAACAAATCTTTCGCAATTCTGCTGCTCCAAACGCTTAACCAGAATGGCCTAGGGAAAAAATACACATACCGCTGTAATCGGGCGAGGTTCGACTTTCAGATGCAATAGGAATATTTGGGTTAGGTCAATCCGTTCGCGAGATATGGGAGTTTGAAGCCAAGAAATGGTTGAGAAGGCAACAAATTTTTCGCAATTCTGCTACTCCAAACGCTTAACCAGAATGGCTTAGGGAAAAAATACACATACCGTTGTAATCGGGCGAGTTTCTACTTTCAGATGCAATAGGAATTTTTGGGTTATGTCAATCCGTTCACGAGATATGGGAGTTTGAAGCCAAGAAATGGTTGAGAAGGCAAAAAATTTTTCGCAATTCTGCTGCTCCAAACGCTTAACCAGAATGGCCTAGGGAAAAAATACACATACCGTTGTAATCGGGCGAGTCTCTACTTCCAGACGCTACAGGAATTTTTGGGTTAGGTCAATCCGTTCGCAAGATATGGGAGTTTGAAGTCAAGAAATGTTTGAGAAGGCAAAAAATTTTTCGCAATTCTTCTGCTCCAAACGCTTAACCAGAATGGCCTAGGGAAAAAATACACATACCGCTGTAATCGGGCGAGGTTCTACTTTCAGATGCAATAGGAATTTTTGGGTTAGGTCAATCCGTTCGCGAGATATGGGAGTTTGAAGCCAAGAAATGGTTGAGAAGGCAAAAAATTTTTCGCAATTCTGCTGCTCCAATCGCTTAACCAGAATGGCCTAGGGAAAAAATAAACATACCGTTGTAATCGGGCGAGTTTCTACTTTCAGATGCAATAGGAGTTTTTGGGTTAGGTCAATCCGTTCGCGAGATATGGGAGTTTGAAGCCAAGAAATGGTTGAGAAGGCAAAAAATTTTTCGCATTTCTGCTGATCCAAACGCTTAACCAGAATGGTCTAGGGAAACAATACACATACCGTTGTAATCGGGCGAGTTTCTACTTTCAGTTGCAATAGGAATTTTTGTGTTAGGTCAACCCGTTCACGAGATATGAGAGTTTGAAGCCAAGAAATGGTTGAGAAGGCAAAAAATTTTTCGCAATTCTGCTGCTCCAAACGCTTAAACAGAATGGCCTAGGGAAAAAATACAGATACCTTTGTAATCGGGCGAGTTTCTACTTTCAGATGCAACAGGAATTTTTGGGTTAGGTCAATCCGTTCGCGAGATATGGGAGTTTGAAGCTAAGAAATGGTTGAGAAGACAACAAATCTTTCGCACTTCTGCTGCTCCAAACGCTTAACCAGAATGGCCTAGGGAAAAAATACACATATCGCTGTAATCGGGCGAGGTTCGACTTTCAGATGCAATAGGAATTTTTGGGTTAGGTCAATCCGTTCGCGAGATATGGGAGTTTGAAGCCAAGAAATGGTTGAGAAGGCAAAAAATTTTTCGCAATTCTGCTGCTCCAAACGCTTAACCAGAATGGCCTAGGGAAAAAATACACATACCGTTGTAATCGGGCGAGTCTCTACTTCCAGACGCTACAGGAATTTTTGGGTTAGGTCAATCCGTTCGCGAGATATGGGAGTTTGAAGCAAAGACATGGTTGAGAAGGCAAAAAATTTTTCGCAATTCTGCTGCTCCAAACGCTTAACCAGAATGGCCTAGGGAAAAAATACACATACCTCTGTAATCGGGCGAGGATCTACTTTCAGATGCAATTGGAATTTTTGGGTTAGGTCAATCCGTTCGCGAGATATAGTATGGGAGTTTGAAGCCGAGAAATGGTTGAGAAGGCAAAAAATTTTTCGCAATTCTGCTGCTCCAAACGCTTAAACAGAATGGCCTAGGGAAAAAATACACACACCGTTGTAATCGGGCGAGTTTCTACTTTCGGATGCAACAGGAATTTTTGGGTTAGGTCAATCCGTTCGCGAGATATGGGAGTTTGAATCTAAGAAATGGTTGAGAAGACAACAAATCTTTCGCACTTCTGCTGCTCCAAACGCTTAACCAGAATGGCCTAGGGAAAAAATACACATACCGTTGTAATCGGGCGAGTTTCTACTTTTGGATGCAACAGGAATTTTTGGGTTAGGTCAATCCGTTCGCGAGATATGGGAGTTTGAAGCCAAGAAATGGTTGAGAATGCAAAAAATTTTTCGCAATTCTGCTGCTCCAAACGCTTAACCAGAATGGCCTAGGGAAAAAATACAAATACCGTTGTAATCGGGCGAGTTTCTACTTTTAGATGCAACAGGAATTTTTGGGTTAGGTCAATCCGTTCGCGAGATATGGGAGTTTGAAGCCAAGAAATGGTTGAGAAGGCAAAAAATTTTTCGCAATTCTGCTGCTCCAAACGCTTAAACAGAATGGCCTAGTGAAAAAATACAAATACCGTTGTAATCGGGCGAGTTTCTACTTTCGGATGCAACAGGAATTTTTGGGTTAGGTCAATCCGTTCGCGAGATATGGGAGTTTGAAGCTAAGAAATGGTTGAGAAGACAACAAATCTTTCGCACTTCTGCTGCTCCAAACGCTTAACCAGAATGGCCTCGGGAAAAAATACACATACCGTCGTAATCGGGCGAGTTTCGACTTTCAGATGCAATAGGAATTTTTGGGTTAGGTCAATCCGTTCGCGAGATATGGGAGTTTGAAGCCAAGAAATGGTTGAGAAGGCAACAAATTTTTCGCAATTCTGCTGCTCCAAACGCTTAACCAGAATGGCCTAGGGAAAAAATACACATACCGTTGTAATCGGGCGAGTTTCTACTTTCAGATGCAATAGGAATTTTTGGGTTAGGTCAATCCGTTCGCGAGATATGGGAGTTTGAAGCCAAGAAATGGTTGAGAAGGCAAAAAATTTTTCGCATTTCTGCTGATCCAAACGCTTAACCAGAATGGTCTAGGGAAACAATACACATACCGTTGTAATCGGGCGAGTTTCTACTTTCACATGCAATAGGAATTTTTGGGTTAGGTCAATCCGTTCGCGAAATATGGGAGTTTGAAGCCAAGGAATGGTGGAGAAGGCAAAAAATTTTTCGCAATTCTGCTGCTCCAAACGCTTAAACAGAATGGCCTAGGGACAAAATACACATACCGTTGTAATCGGGCGAGTTTCTACTTTCAGATGCAACAGGAATTTTTGGGTTAGGTCAATCCGTTCGCGAGATATGGGAGTTTGAAGCTAAGAAATGGTTTAGAAGACAACAAATCTTTCGCACTTCTGCTGCTCCAAACGCTTAACCAGAATGGTCTAGGGAAACAATACACATACCGTTGTAATCGGGCGAGTTTCTACTTTCAGATGCAATAGGAATTTTTGGGTTATGTCAATCCGTTCACGAGATATGGGAGTTTGAAGCCAAGAAATGGTTGAGAAGGCAAAAAATTTTTCGCAATTCTGCTGCTCCAAACGCTTAACCAGAATGGCCTAGGGAAAAAATACACATACCGTTGTAATCGGGCGAGTCTCTTCTTCCAGACGCTACAGGAATTTTTGGGTTAGGTCAATCCGTTCGCGAAATATGGGAGTTTGAAGCCAAGGAATGGTTGAGAAGGCAAAAAATTTTTCGCAATTCTGCTGCTCCAAACGCTTAAACAGAATGGCCTAGCGAAGAAATACAGATACCGTTATAATCGGGCGAGTTTCTACTTTCAGATGCAACAGGAATTTTTGGGTTAGGTCAATCCGTTCGCGAGATATGGGAGTTTGAATCTAAGAAATGGTTGAGAAGACAACAAATCTTTCGCACTTCTGCTGCTCCAAACGCTTAACCAGAATGGCCTAGGGAAAAAATACACATACCGTTGTAATCGGGCGAGTTTCTACTTTTGGATGCAACAGGAATTTTTGGGTTAGGTCAATCCGTTCGCGAGATATGGGAGTTTGAAGCCAAGAAATGGTTGAGAAGGCAAAAAATTTTTCGCAATTCTGCTGCTCCAAACGCTTAACCAGAATGGCCTAGGGAAAAAATACACATACCGTTGTAATCGGGCGAGTTTCTACTTTCAGATGCAATAGGAATTTTTGGGTTAGGTCAATCCGTTCGCGAGATATGGGAGTTTGAAGCCAAGAAATGGTTGAGAATGCAAAAAATTTTTCGCAATTCTGCTGCTCCAAACGCTTAACCAGAATGGCCTAGGGAAAAAATACACATACCGTTGTAATCGGGCGAGTTTCTACTTTTAGATGCAACAGGAATTTTTGGGTTAGGTCAATCCGTTCGCGAGATATGGGAGTTTGAAGCCAAGAAATGGTTGAGAAGGCAAAAAATTTTTCACAATTCTGCTGCTCCAAACGCTTAAACAGAATGGCCTAGGGAAAAAATACAAATACCGTTGTAATCGGGCGAGTTTCTACTTTCGGATGCAACAGGAATTTTTGGGTTAGGTCAATCCGTTCGCGAGATATGGGAGTTTGAAGCTAAGAAATGGTTGAGAAGACAACAAATCTTTCGCACTTCTGCTGCTCCAAACGCTTAACCAGAATGGCCTCGGGAAAAAATACACATACCGTTGTAATCGGGCGAGTTTCGACTTTCAGATGCAATAGGAATTTTTGGGTTAGGTCAATCCGTTCGCGAGATATGGGAGTTTGAAGCCAAGAAATGGTTGAGAAGGCAACAAATTTTTCGCAATTCTGCTGCTCCAAACGCTTAACCAGAATGGCCTAGGGAAAAAATACACATACCGTTGTAATCGGGCGAGTTTCTACTTTCAGATGCAATAGGAATTTTTGGGTTAGGTCAATCCGTTCGCGAGATATGGGAGTTTGAAGCCAAGAAATGGTTGAGAAGGCAAAAAATTTTTCGCATTTCTGCTGATCCAAACGCTTAACCAGAATGGTCTAGGGAAACAATACACATACCGTTGTAATCGGGCGAGTTTCTACTTTCAGATGCAATAGGAATTTTTGGGTTAGGTCAATCCGTTCGCGAAATATGGGAGTTTGAAGCCAAGGAATGGTTGAGAAGGCAAAAAATTTTTCGCAATTCTGCTGCTCCAAACGCTTAAACAGAATGGCCTAGGGACAAAATACACATACCGTTGTAATCGGGCGAGTTTCTACTTTCAGATGCAACAGGAATTTTTGGGTTAGGTCAATCCGTTCGCGAGATATGGGAGTTTGAAGCTAAGAAATGGTTTAGAAGACAACAAATCTTTCGCACTTCTGCTGCTCCAAACGCTTAACCAGAATGGTCTAGGGAAACAATACACATACCGTTGTAATCGGGCGAGTTTCTACTTTCAGATGCAATAGGAATTTTTGGGTTATGTCAATCCGTTCACGAGATATGGGAGTTTGAAGCCAAGAAATGGTTGAGAAGGCAAACAATTTTTCGCAATTCTGCTGCTCCAAACGCTTAACCAGAATGGCCTAGGGAAAAAATACACATACCGTTTTAATCGGGCGAGTCTCTTCTTCCAGACGCTACAGGAATTTTTGGGTTAGGTCAATCCGTTCGCGAGATATGGGAGTTTGAAGCCAAGAAATGGTTGAGAAGGCAAAAAATTTTTCGCAATTCTGCTGCTCCAAACGCTTAACCAGAATGGCCTAGGGAAAAAATACACATACCGCTGTAATCGGGCGAGGTTCTACTTTCAGATGCAATTGGAATTTTTGGGTTAGGTCAATCCGTTCGCGAGATATAGTATGGGAGGTTGAAGCCGAGAAATGGTTGAGAAGGCAAAAAATTTTTCGCAATTCTGCTGCTCCAAACACTTAACCAGAATGGCCTGGGGAAAAAATACACATACCGCTGTAATCGGGCGAGGTTCTACTTTCAGATGCAATAGGAATTTTTGGGTTAGGTCAATCCGTTCGCGAGATATGGGAGTTTGAAGCTAAGAAATGGTTGAGAAGACAACAAATCTTTCGCACTTCTGCTGCTCCAAACGCTTAACCAGAATGGCCTAGGGAAAAAATACACATACCGTTGTAATCGGGCGAGTCTCTACTTCCAGACGCTACAGGAATTTTTGGGTTAGGTCAATCCGTTCGCGAGATATGGGAGTTTGAAGCCAAGAAATGGTTGAGAAGGCAAAAAATTTTTCGCAATTCTGCTGCTCCAAACGCTTAACCAGAATGGCCTAGGGAAAAAATACACATACCGCTGTAATCGGGCGAGGTTCTACTTTCAGATGCAATCGGAATTTTTGGGTTAGGTCAATCCGTTCGCGAGATATAGTATGGGAGTTTGAAGCCGAGAAATGGTTGAGAAGGCAAAAAATTTTTCGCAATTCTGCTGCTCCAAACGCTTAACCAGAATGGCCTGGGGAAAAAATACACATACCGCTGTAATCGGGCGAGGTTCTACTTTCAGATGCAATAGGAATTTTTGGGTTAGGTCAATCCGTTCGCAAGATATGGGAGTTTGAAGCCAAGAAATGGTTGAGAAGGCAAAAAATTTTTCGCAATTCTGCTGCTCCAAACGCTTAACCAGAAAGGCCTAGGGAAAAAATAAACATACCGTTGTAATCGGGCGAGTTTCTACTTTCAGATGCAATAAGAATTTTTGGGTTAGGTCAATCCGTTCGCGAGATATGGGAGTTTGAAGCCAAAAAATGGTTGAGAAGGCAAAAACTTTTTCGCATTTCTGCTGATCCAAACGCTTAACCAGAATGGTCTAGGCTAACAATACACATACCGTTGTGATCGGGCGAGATTCTACTTTCAGATGCAATAGGAATTTTTGGGTTAGGTCAACCCATTCGCGAGATATGGGAGTTTGAATCCAAGAAATGGTTGAGAAGGCAAAAAATTTTTCGCAATTCTGCTGCTCCAAACGCTTAAACAGAATGGCCTAGGGAAAAAATACACATACCGCTGTAATCGGGCGAGGTTCTACTTTCAGATGCAATCGGAATTTTTGGGTTAGGTCAATCCGTTCGCGAGATATAGTATGGGAGTTTGAAGCCGAGAAATGGTTGAGAAGGCAAAAAATTTTTCGCAATTCTGCTGCTCCAAACGCTTAACCAGAATGGCCTGGGGAAAAAATACACATACCGCTGTAATCGGGCGAGGTTCTACTTTCAGATGCAATAGGAATTTTTGGGTTAGGTCAATCCGTTCGCAAGATATGGGAGTTTGAAGCCAAGAAATGGTGGAGAAGGCAAAAACTTTTTCGCATTTCTGCTGATCCAAACGCTTAACCAGAATGGTCTAGGCTAACAATACAAATACCGTTGTAATCGGGCGAGTTTCTACTTTCGGATGCAACAGGAATTTTTGGGTTAGGTCAATCCGTTCGCGAGATATGGGAGTTTGAAGCTAAGAAATGGTTGAGAAGACAACAAATCTTTCGCACTTCTGCTGCTCCAAACGCTTAACCAGAATGGCCTCGGGAAAAAATACACATACCGTTGTAATCGGGCGAGTTTCGACTTTCAGATGCAATAGGAATTTTTGGGTTAGGTCAATCCGTTCGCGAGATATGGGAGTTTGAAGCCAAGAAATGGTTGAGAAGGCAACAAATTTTTCGCAATTCTGCTGCTCCAAACGCTTAACCAGAATGGCCTAGGGAAAAAATACACATACCGCTGTAATCGGGCGAGGTTCTACTTTCAGATGCAATCGGAATTTTTGGGTTAGGTCAATCCGTTCGCGAGATATAGTATGGGAGTTTGAAGCCGAGAAATGGTTGAGAAGGCAAAAAATTTTTCGCAATTCTGCTGCTCCAAACGCTTAACCAGAATGGCCTGGGGAAAAAATACACATACCGCTGTAATCGGGCGAGGTTCTACTTTCAGATGCAATAGGAATTTTTGGGTTAGGTCAATCCGTTCGCAAGATATGGGAGTTTGAAGCCAAGAAATGGTTGAGAAGGCAAAAAATTTTTCGCAATTCTGCTGCTCCAAACGCTTAACCAGAAAGGCCTAGGGAAAAAATAAACATACCGTTGTAATCGGGCGAGTTTCTACTTTCAGATGCAATAGGAATTTTTGGGTTAGGTCAATCCGTTCGCGAGATATGGGAGTTTGAAGCCAAAAAATGGTTGAGAAGGCAAAAAATTTTTCGCAATTCTGCTGCTCCAAACGCTTAAACAGAATGGCCTAGGGAAAAAATACACATACCGCTGTAATCGGGCGAGGTTCTACTTTCAGATGCAATCGGAATTTTTGGGTTAGGTCAATCCGTTCGCGAGATATAGTATGGGAGTTTGAAGCCGAGAAATGGTAGAGAAGGCAAAAAATTTTTCGCAATTCTGCTGCTCCAAACGCTTAACCAGAATGGCCTGGGGAAAAAATACACATACCGCTGTAATCGGGCGAGGTTCTACTTTCAGATGCAATAGGAATTTTTGGGTTAGGTCAATCCGTTCGCAAGATATGGGAGTTTGAAGCCAAGAAATGGTTGAGAAGGCAAAAAATTTTTCGCAATTCTGCTGCTCCAAACGCTTAACCAGAAAGGCCTAGGGAAAAAATAAACATACCGTTGTAATCGGGCGAGTTTCTACTTTCAGATGCAATAGGAATTTTTGGGTTAGGTCAATCCGTTCGCGAGATATGGGAGTTTGAAGCCAAAAAATGGTTGAGAAGGCAAAAACTTTTTCGCATTTCTGCTGATCCAAACGCTTAACCAGAATGGTCTAGGCTAACAATACACATACCGTTGTGATCGGGCGAGATTCTACTTTCAGATGCAATAGGAATTTTTGGGTTAGGTCAACCCGTTCGCGAGATATGGGAGTTTGAATCCAAGAAATGGTTGAGAAGGCAAAAAATTTTTCGCAATTCTGCTGCTCCAAACGCTTAAACAGAATGGCCTAGGGAAAAAAAAACAGATACCGTTGTAATCGGGCGAGTTTCTACTTTCAGATGCAACAGGAATTTTTGGGTTAGGTCAATCCGTTCGCGAGATATGGGAGTTTGAAGCTAAGAAATGGTTGAGAAGACAACAAATCTTTCGCACTTCTGCTGCTCCAAACGCTTAACCAGAATGGCCTAGGGAAAAAATACACCTACCGTTGTAATCGGGCGAGTTTCTACTTTCAGATGCAATAGGAATTTTTGGGTTAGGTCAATCCGTTCGCGAGATATGGGAGTTTGAAGCCAAGAAATGGTTGAGAAGGCAAAAAATTTTTCGCAATTCTGCTGCTCCAAACGCTTAACCAGAATGGCCTAGGGAAAAAATACACATACCGTTGTAATCGGGCGAGTTTCTACTTTCAGATGCAACAGGCATTTTTGGGTTAGGTCATTCCGTTCGCGAGATATGGGAGTTTGAAGCTAAGAAATGGTTGAGAAAACAACAAATCTTTCGCACTTCTGCTGCTCCAAACGCTTAACCAGAATGGCCTAGGGCAAAAATACACATACCGTTGTAATCGGGCGAGTCTCTACTTCCAGACGCTACAGGAATTTTTGGGTTAGGTCAATCCGTTCGCGAGATATGGGAGTTTGAAGCCAAGAAATGGTTGAGAAGGCAAAAAATTTTTCGCAATTCTGCTGCTCCAAACGCTTAACCAGAATGGCCTAGGGAAAAAATACACATACCGCTGTAATCGGGCGAGGTTCTACTTTCAGATGCAATAGGAATTTTTGGGTTAGGTCAATCCGTTCGCGAGATATGGGAGTTTGAAGCCAAGAAATGGTAGAGAAGGCAAAAAATTTTCGCAATTCTGCTGCTCCAAACGCTTAACCAGAATAGCCTAGGGAAAAAATACACATACCGTTGTAATCGGGCGAGTCTCTACTTCCAGGCGCTACAGGAATTTTTGGGTTAGGTCAATCCGTTCGCGAGATATGGGAGTTTGAAGCCAAGAAATGGTTGAGAAGGCAAAAAATTTTTCGCAATTCTGCTGCTCCAAACGCTTAACCAGAATGGCCTAGGGAAAAAATACACATACCGTTGTAATCGGGCGAGTTTCGACTTTCAGATGCAATAGGAATTTTTGGGTTAGGTCAATCCGTTCGCGAGATATGGGAGTTTGAAGCCAAGAAATGGTTGAGAGGGCAACAAATTTTTCGCAATTCTGCTGCTCCAAACGCTTAACCAGAATGGCCTAGGGAAAAAATACACATACCGTTGTAATCGGGCGAGTTTCTACTTTCAGGTGCAACAGGAATTTTTGGGTTAGGTCAATCCGTTCGCGAGATATGGGAGTTTGAAGCTAAGAAATGGTTGAGAAGACAACAAATCTTTCGCAATTCTGCTGCTCCAAACGCTTAACCAGAATGGCCTAGGGAAAAAATACACATACCGTTGTAATCGGGCGAGTTTCTACTTTCAGATGCAATAGGAATTTTTGGGTTAGGTCAATCCGTTCGCGAGATATGGGAGTTTGAAGCCAAGAAATGGTTGAGAAGGCAAAAAATTTTTCGCAATTCTGCTGCTCCAAACGCTTAAACAGAATGGCCTAGGGAAAAAATACAGATACCGTTGTAATCGGGCGATTTTCTACTTTCAGATGCAACAGGAATTTTTGGGTTAGGTCAATCCGTTCGCGAGATATGGGAGTTTGAAGCCAAGAAATGGTTGAGAAGGCAAAAAATTTTTCGCAATTCTGCTGCTCCAAACGCTTAACCAGAATGGCCTAGGGAAAAAATACACATACCGCTGTAATCGGGCGAGGTTCTACTTTCAGATGCAATAGGAATTTTTGGGTTAGGTCAATCCGTTCGCGAGATATGGGAGTTTGAAGCCAAGAAATGGTAGAGAAGGCAAAAAATTTTCGCAATTCTGCTGCTCCAAACGCTTAACCAGAATAGCCTAGGGAAAAAATACACATACCGTTGTAATCGGGCGAGTCTCTACTTCCAGGCGCTACAGGAATTTTTGGGTTAGGTCAATCCGTTCGCGAGATATGGGAGTTTGAAGCCAAGAAATGGTTGAGAAGGCAAAAAATTTTTCGCAATTCTGCTGCTCCAAACGCTTAACCAGAATGGCCTAGGGAAAAAATACACATACCGTTGTAATCGGGCGAGTTTCGACTTTCAGATGCAATATGAATTTTTGGGTTAGGTCAATCCGTTCGCGAGATATGGGAGTTTGAAGCCAAGAAATGGTTGAGAGGGCAACAAATTTTTCGCAATTCTGCTGCTCCAAACGCTTAACCAGAATGGCCTAGGGAAAAAATACACATACCGTTGTAATCGGGCGAGTTTCTACTTTCAGATGCAATAGGAATTTTTGGGTTAGGTCAATCCGTTCGCGAGATATGGGAGTTTGAAGCCAAGAAATGGTTGAGAATGCAAAAAATTTTTCGCAATTCTGCTGCTCCAAACGCTTAACCAGAATGGCCTAGGGAAAAAATACACATACCGTTGTAATCGGGCGAGATTCTACTTTCAGATGTAACAGGAATTTTTGGGTTAGGTCGATCCGTTCGCGAGATATGGGAGTTTGAATCCAAGAAATGGTTGAGAAGGCAAAAAATTTTTCGCATTTCTGCTGCTCCAAACGCTTAACCAGAATGGCCTAGGGAAAAAAAAACATACCGTTGTAATCGGGCGAGTTTCTACTTTCAGATGCAAAAGGAATTTTTGGGTTAGGTCAATCCGTTCGCGAGATATGGGAGTTTGAAGCCAAGAAATGGTTGAGAAGGCAAGAAATTTTTCGCAATTCTGCTGCTCCAAACGCTTAACCAGAATGGCCTAGGGAAAAAATACACATACCTTTGTAATCGGGCGAGTTTCTACTTTCAGATGCAACAGGAATTTTTGGGTTAGGTCAATCCGTTCGCGAGATATGGGAGTTTGAAGCTAAGAAATGGTTGAGAAGACAACAAATCTTTCGCAATTCTGCTGCTCCAAACGCTTAACCAGAATGGCCTAGGGAAAAAATACACATACCGTTGTAATCGGACGAGTTTCTACTTTCAGATGCAATAGGAATTTTTGGGTTAGGTCAATCCGTTCGCGAGATATGGGAGTTTGAAGCCAAGAAATGGTTGAGAAGGCAAAAAATTTTTGGCAATTCTGCTGCTCCAAACGCTTAAACAGAATGGCCTAGGGAAAAAATACAGATACCGTTGTAATCGGGCGATTTTCTACTTTCAGATGCAACAGGAATTTTTGTGTTAGGTCAATCCGTTCGCGAGATATGGGAGTTTGAAGCTAAGAAATGGTTGAGAAGACAACAAATCTTTCGCACTTCTGCTGCTCCAAACGCTTAACCAGAATGGCCTAGGGAAAAAATACACATACCGTTGTAATCGGGCGAGTTTCGACTTCCAGGCGCTACAGGAATTTTTGGGTTAGGTCAATCCGTTCGCGAGATATGGGAGTTTGAAGCCAAGAAATGGTTGAGAAGGCAAAAAATTTTTCGCAATTCTGCTGCTCCAAACGCTTAACCAGAATAGCCTAGGGAAAAAATACACATACCGTTGTAATCGGGCGAGTCTCTACTTCCAGGCGCTACAGGAATTTTTGGGTTAGGTCAATCCGTTCGCGAGATATGGGAGTTTGAAGCCAAGAAATGGTTGAGAAGGCAAAAAATTTTTCGCAATTCTGCTGCTCCAAACGCTTAACCAGAATGGCCTTGGGAAAAAAAAACATACCGTTGTAATCGGGCGAGTTTCTACTTTCAGATGCAATAGGAATTTTTGGGTTAGGTCCATCCGTTCGCGAGATATGGGAGTTTGAAGCCAAGAAATGGTTGAGAAGGCAAAAAATTTTTCGCAATTCTGCTGCTCCAAACGCTTAACCAGAATGGCCTAGGGAAAAAATACACATACCGTTGTAATCGGGCGAGTTTCTACTTTCAGGTGCAACAGGAATTTTTGGGTTAGGTCAATCCGTTCGCGAGATATGGGAGTTTGAAGCTAAGAAATGGTTGAGAAGACAACAAATCTTTCGCAATTCTGCTGCTCCAAACGTTTAACCAGAATGGCCTAGGGAAAAAATACACATACCGTTGTAATCGGGCGAGTTTCTACTTTCAGATGCAATAGGAATTTTTGGGTTAGGTCAATCCGTTCGCGAGATATGGGAGTTTGAAGCCAAGAAATGGTTGAGAAGGCAAAAAATTTTTCGCAATTCTGCTGCTCCAAACGCTTAAACAGAATGGCCTAGGGAAAAAATACAGATACCGTTGTAATCGGGCGATTTTCTACTTTCAGATGCAACAGGAATTTTTGGGTTAGGTCAATCCGTTCGCGAGATATGGGAGTTTGAAGCTAAGAAATGGTTGAGAAGACAACAAATCTTTCGCACTTCTGCTGCTCCAAACGCTTAACCAGAATGGCCTAGGGAAAAAATACACATACCGTTGTAATCGGGCGAGTTTCGACTTTCAAATGCAATAGGAATTTTTGGGTTAGGTCAATCCGTTCGCGAGATATGGGAGTTTGAATCCAAGAAATGGTTGAGAAGGCAAAAAATTTTTCGCAATTCTGCTGCTCCAAACGCTTAACCAGAATGGCCTAGGGAAAAAATACACATACCGTTGTAATCGGGCGAGTCTCTACTTCCAGACGCTACAGGAATTTTTGGGTTAGGTCAATCCGTTCGCGAGATATGGGAGTTTGAAGCTAAGAAATGGTTGAGAAGACAACAAATCTTTCGCACTTCTGCTGCTCCAAACGCTTAACCAGAATGGCCTAGGGAAAAAATACACATACCGTTGTAATCGGGCGAGTTTCGACTTTCAAATGCAATAGGAATTTTTGGGTTAGGTCAATCCGTTCGCGAGATATGGGAGTTTGAAGCCAAGAAATGGTTGAGAAGGCAACAAATTTTTCGCAATTCTGCTGCTCCAAACGCTTAACCAGAATGGCCTAGGGAAAAAATACACACACCGTTGTAATCGGGCGAGTCTCTACTTCCAGACGCTACAGGAATTTTTGGGTTAGGTCAATCCGTTCGCGAGATATGGGAGTTTGAAGCCAAGAAATGGTTGAGAAGGCAAAAAATATTTCGCAATTCTGCTGCTCCAAACGCTTAACCAGAATGGCCTAGGGAAAAAATACACATACCGTTGCAAACGGGCGAGTTTCGACTTTCAGATGCAATAGGAATTTTTGGGTTAGGTCAATCCGTTCGCGAGATATGGGAGTTTGAAGCCAAGAAATGGTTGAGAAGGCAACAAATTTTTCGCAATTCTGCTGCTCCAAACGCTTAACCAGAATGGCCTAGGGAAAAAATACACATACCGTTGTAATCGGGCGAGTTTCTACTTTCAGATGTAACAGGAATTTTTGGGTTAGGTCGATCCGTTCGCGAGATATGGGTGTGTGAATCCAAGAAATGGTTGAGAAGGCAAAAAATTTTTCGCATTTCTGCTGCTCCAAACGCTTAACCAGAATGGCCTAGGGAAAAAAAAACATACCGTTGTAATCGGGCGAGTGTCTACTTTCAGATGCAATAGGAATTTTTGGGTTAGGTCAATCCGTTCGCGAGATATGGGAGTTTGAAGCCAAGAAATGGTTGAGAAGGCAAAAAATTTTTCGCAATTCTGCTGCTCCAAATGCTTAACCAGAATGGCCTAGGGAAGAAATACACATACCGTTGTAATCGGGCGAGTTTCTACTTTCAGATGCAATAGGAATTTTTGGGTTAGGTCAATCCGTTCGCGAAATATGGGAGTTTGAAGCCAAGAAATGGTTGAGAAGGCAAAAAATTTTTCGCAATTCTGCTGCTCCATACGCTTAAACAGAATGGCCTAGGGAAAAAATACAGATACCATTGTAATCGGGCGAGTTTCTACTTTCAGATGCAACAGGAATTTTTGAGTTAGGTCAATCCGTTCGCGAGATATGGGAGTTTGAAGCTAAGAAATGGTTGAGAAGACAACAAATCTTTCGCACTTCTGCTGCTCCAAACGTTTAACCAGAATGGCCTAGGGAAAAAATACACATACCGTTGTAATCGGGCGAGTTTCGACTTTCAAATGCAATAGGAATTTTTGGGTTAGGTCAATCCGTTCGCGAGATATGGGAGTTTGAAGCCAAGAAATGGTTGAGAAGGCAACAAATTTTTCGCAATTCTGCTGCTCCAAACGCTTAACCAGTATGGCCTAGGGAAAAAATACACATACCGTTGTAATCGGGCGAGTTTCTACTTTCAGATTCAATAGGAATTTTTGGGTTAGGTCAATCCGTTCGCGAGATATGGGAGTTTGAATCCAAGAAATGGTTGAGAAGGCAAAAAATTTTTCGCAATTCTGCTGCTCCAAACGCTTAACCAGAATGGCCTAGGGAAAAAATACACATACCGTTGTAATCGGGCGAGTCTCTACTTCCAGACGCTACAGGAATTTTTGGGTTAGGTCAATCCGTTCGCGAGATATGGGAGTTTGAAGCTAAGAAATGGTTGAGAAGACAACAAATCTTTCGCACTTCTGCTGCTCCAAACGCTTAACCAGAATGGCCTAGGGAAAAAATACACATACCGTTGTAATCGGGAGAGTTTCGACTTTCAAATGCAATAGGAATTTTTGGGTTAGGTCAATCCGTTCGCGAGATATGGGAGTTTGAAGCCAAGAAATGGTTGAGAAGGCAACAAATTTTTCGCAATTCTGCTGCTCCAAACGCTTAACCAGAATGGCCTAGGGAAAAAATACACATACCGTTGTAATCGTGCGAGTTTCTACTTTCAGATGCAATAGGAATTTTTGGGTTAGGTCAATCCGTTCGCGAGATATGGGAGTTTGAAGCCAAGAAATGGTTGAGAAGGCAAACAATTTTTCGCAATTCTGCCGCTCCAAACGCTTAACCAGAATGGCCTAGGGAAAAAATACACAAACCGTTGTAATCGGGCGAGTCTCTACTTCCAGGCGCTACAGGAATGTTTGGGTTAGGTCAATCCGTTCGCGAGATATGGGAGTTTGAAGCCAAGAAATGGTTGAGAAGGCAAAAAATTTTTCGCAATTCTGCTGCTCCAAACGCTTAACCAGAATGGCCTAGGGAAAAAATACACATACCGTTGCAATCGGGCGAGTTTCGACTTTCAGATGCAATAGGAATTTTTGGGTTAGGTCAATCCGTTCGCGAGATATGGGAGTTTGAAGCCAAGAAATGGTTGAGAAGGCAACAAATTTTTCGCAATTCTGCTGCTCCAAACGCTTAACCAGAATGGCCTAGGGAAAAAATACACATACCGTTGTAATCGGGCGAGTCTCTACTTCCAGACGCTACAGGAATTTTTGGGTTAGGTCAATCCGTTCGCGAGATATGGGAGTTTGAAGCCAAGAAATGGTTGAGAAGGCAAAAAATTTTTCGCAATTCTGCTGCTCCAAACGCTTAACCAGAATGGCCTAGGGAAAAAATACACATACCGTTGCAATCGGGCGAGTTTCGACTTTCAGGTGCAATAGGAATTTTTGGGTTAGGTCAATCCGTTCGCGAGATATGGGAGTTTGAAGCCAAGAAATGGTTGAGAAGGCAACAAATTTTTCGCAATTCTGCTGCTCCAAACGCTTAACCAGAATGGCCTAGGGAAAAAATACACATACCGTTGAAATCGGGCGAGTTTCTACTTTCAGATGCAATAGGAATTTTTGGGTTAGGTCAATCCGTTCGCGAGATATGGGAGTTTGAAGCCAAGAAATGGTTGAGAATGCAAAAAATTTTTCGCAATTCTGCTGCTCCAAACGCTTAACCAGAATGGCCTAGGGAAAAAATACACATACCGTTGTAATCGGGCGAGTTTCTACTTCCAGATGCAACAGGAATTTTTGGGTTAGGTCAATCCGTTCGCGAGATATGGGAGTTTGAATCCAAGAAATGGTTGAGAAGGCAAAAAATTTTTCGCATTCTTGCTGCTCCAAACGCTTAACCAGAATGGCCTAGGGAAAAAAAAACATACCGTTGTAATCGGGCGAGTTTCTACTTTCAGATGCAATAGGAATTTTTGGGTTAGGTCAATCCGTTCGCGAGATATGGGAGTTTGAAGCCAAGAAATGGTTGAGAAGGCAAAAAATTTTTCGCAATTCTGCTGCTCCAAACGCTTAACCAGAATAGCCTAGGGAAAAAATACACATACCGTTGTAATCGGGCGAGTCTCTACTTCCAGGCGCTACAGGAATTTTTGGGTTAGGTCAATCCGTTCGCGAGATATGGGAGTTTGAAGCCAAGAAATGGTTGAGAAGGCAAAAAATTTTTCGCAATTCTGCTGCTCCAAACGCTTAACCAGAATGGCCTTGGGAAAAAAAAACATACCGTTGTAATCGGGCGAGTTTCTACTTTCAGATGCAATAGGAATTTTTGGGTTAGGTCCATCCGTTCGCGAGATATGGGAGTTTGAAGCCAAGAAATGGTTGAGAAGGCAAAAAATTTTTCGCAATTCTGCTGCTCCAAACGCTTAACCAGAATGGCCTAGGGAAAAAATACACATACCGTTGTAATCGGGCGAGTTTCTACTTTCAGGTGCAACAGGAATTTTTGGGTTAGGTCAATCCGTTCGCGAGATATGGGAGTTTGAAGCTAAGAAATGGTTGAGAAGACAACAAATCTTTCGCAATTCTGCTGCTCCAAACGCTTAACCAGAATGGCCTAGGGAAAAAATACACATACCGTTGTAATCGGGCGAGTTTCTACTTTCAGATGCAATAGGAATTTTTGGGTTAGGTCAATCCGTTCGCGAGATATGGGAGTTTGAAGCCAAGAAATGGTTGAGAAGGCAAAAAATTTTTCGCAATTCTGCTGCTCCAAACGCTTAAACAGAATGGCCTAGGGAAAAAATACAGATACCGTTGTAATCGGGCGATTTTCTACTTTCAGATGCAACAGGAATTTTTGGGTTAGGTCAATCCGTTCGCGAGATATGGGAGTTTGAAGCTAAGAAATGGTTGAGAAGACAACAAATCTTTCGCACTTCTGCTGCTCCAAACGCTTAACCAGAATGGCCTAGGGAAAAAATACACATACCGTTGTAATCGGGCGAGTTTCGACTTTCAAATGCAATAGGAATTTTTGGGTTAGGTCAATCCGTTCGCGAGATATGGGAGTTTGAATCCAAGAAATGGTTGAGAAGGCAAAAAATTTTTCGCAATTCTGCTGCTCCAAACGCTTAACCAGAATGGCCTAGGGAAAAAATACACATACCGTTGTAATCGGGCGAGTCTCTACTTCCAGACGCTACAGGAATTTTTGGGTTAGGTCAATCCGTTCGCGAGATATGGGAGTTTGAAGCTAAGAAATGGTTGAGAAGACAACAAATCTTTCGCACTTCTGCTGCTCCAAACGCTTAACCAGAATGGCCTAGGGAAAAAATACACATACCGTTGTAATCGGGCGAGTTTCGACTTTCAAATGCAATAGGAATTTTTGGGTTAGGTCAATCCGTTCGCGAGATATGGGAGTTTGAAGCCAAGAAATGGTTGAGAAGGCAACAAATTTTTCGCAATTCTGCTGCTCCAAACGCTTAACCAGAATGGCCTAGGGAAAAAATACACACACCGTTGTAATCGGGCGAGTCTCTACTTCCAGACGCTACAGGAATTTTTGGGTTAGGTCAATCCGTTCGCGAGATATGGGAGTTTGAAGCCAAGAAATGGTTGAGAAGGCAAAAAATTTTTCGCAATTCTGCTGCTCCAAACGCTTAACCAGAATGGCCTAGGGAAAAAATACACATACCGTTGCAAACGGGCGAGTTTCGACTTTCAGATGCAATAGGAATTTTTGGGTTAGGTCAATCCGTTCGCGAGATATGGGAGTTTGAAGCCAAGAAATGGTTGAGAAGGCAACAAATTTTTCGCAATTCTGCTGCTCCAAACGCTTAACCAGAATGGCCTAGGGAAAAAATACACATACCGTTGTAATCGGGCGAGTTTCTACTTTCAGATGTAACAGGAATTTTTGGGTTAGGTCGATCCGTTCGCGAGATATGGGTGTGTGAATCCAAGAAATGGTTGAGAAGGCAAAAAATTTTTCGCATTTCTGCTGCTCCAAACGCTTAACCAGAATGGCCTAGGGAAAAAAAAACATACCGTTGTAATCGGGCGAGTTTCTACTTTCAGATGCAATAGGAATTTTTGGGTTAGGTCAATCTGTTCGCGAGATATGGGAGTTTGAAGCCAAGAAATGGTTGAGAAGGCAAAAAATTTTTCGCAATTCTGCTGCTCCAAATGCTTAACCAGAATGGCCTAGGGAAGAAATACACATACCGTTGTAATCGGGCGAGTTTCTACTTTCAGATGCAATAGGAATTTTTGGGTTAGGTCAATCCGTTCGCGAAATATGGGAGTTTGAAGCCAAGAAATGGTTGAGAAGGCAAAAAATTTTTCGCAATTCTGCTGCTCCATACGCTTAAACAGAATGGCCTAGGGAAAAAATACAGATACCATTGTAATCGGGCGAGTTTCTACTTTCAGATGCAACAGGAATTTTTGAGTTAGGTCAATCCGTTCGCGAGATATGGGAGTTTGAAGCTAAGAAATGGTTGAGAAGACAACAAATCTTTCGCACTTCTGCTGCTCCAAACGTTTAACCAGAATGGCCTAGGGAAAAAATACACATACCGTTGTAATCGGGCGAGTTTCGACTTTCAAATGCAATAGGAATTTTTGGGTTAGGTCAATCCGTTCGCGAGATATGGGAGTTTGAAGCCAAGAAATGGTTGAGAAGGCAACAAATTTTTCGCAATTCTGCTGCTCCAAACGCTTAACCAGTATGGCCTAGGGAAAAAATACACATACCGTTGTAATCGGGCGAGTTTCTACTTTCAGATTCAATAGGAATTTTTGGGTTAGGTCAATCCTTTCGCGAGATATGGGAGTTTGAATCCAAGAAATGGTTGAGAAGGCAAAAAATTTTTCGCAATTCTGCTGCTCCAAACGCTTAACCAGAATGGCCTAGGGAAAAAATACACATACCGTTGTAATCGGGCGAGTCTCTACTTCCAGACGCTACAGGAATTTTTGGGTTAGGTCAATCCGTTCGCGAGATATGGGAGTTTGAAGCTAAGAAATGGTTGAGAAGACAACAAATCTTTCGCACTTCTGCTGCTCCAAACGCTTAACCAGAATGGCCTAGGGAAAAAATACACATACCGTTGTAATCGGGAGAGTTTCGACTTTCAAATGCAATAGGAATTTTTGGGTTAGGTCAATCCGTTCGCGAGATATGGGAGTTTGAAGCCAAGAAATGGTTGAGAAGGCAACAAATTTTTCGCAATTCTGCTGCTCCAAACGCTTAACCAGAATGGCCTAGGGAAAAAATACACATACCGTTGTAATCGTGCGAGTTTCTACTTTCAGATGCAATAGGAATTTTTGGGTTAGGTCAATCCGTTCGCGAGATATGGGAGTTTGAAGCCAAGAAATGGTTGAGAAGGCAAACAATTTTTCGCAATTCTGCTGCTCCAAACGCTTAACCAGAATGGCCTAGGGAAAAAATACACAAACCGTTGTAATCGGGCGAGTCTCTACTTCCAGACGCTACAGGAATGTTTGGGTTAGGTCAATCCGTTCGCGAGATATGGGAGTTTGAAGCCAAGAAATGGTTGAGAAGGCAAAAAATTTTTCGCAATTCTGCTGCTCCAAACGCTTAACCAGAATGGCCTAGGGAAAAAATACACATACCGTTGCAATCGGGCGAGTTTCGACTTTCAGATGCAATAGGAATTTTTGGGTTAGGTCAATCCGTTCGCGAGATATGGGAGTTTGAAGCCAAGAAATGGTTGAGAAGGCAACAAATTTTTCGCAATTCTGCTGCTCCAAACGCTTAACCAGAATGGCCTAGGGAAAAAATACACATACCGTTGTAATCGGGCGAGTCTCTACTTCCAGACGCTACAGGAATTTTTGGGTTAGGTCAATCCGTTCGCGAGATATGGGAGTTTGAAGCCAAGAAATGGTTGAGAAGGCAAAAAATTTTTCGCAATTCTGCTGCTCCAAACGCTTAACCAGAATGGCCTAGGGAAAAAATACACATACCGTTGCAATCGGGCGAGTTTCGACTTTCAGGTGCAATAGGAATTTTTGGGTTAGGTCAATCCGTTCGCGAGATATGGGAGTTTGAAGCCAAGAAATGGTTGAGAAGGCAACAAATTTTTCGCAATTCTGCTGCTCCAAACGCTTAACCAGAATGGCCTAGGGAAAAAATACACATACCGTTGAAATCGGGCGAGTTTCTACTTTCAGATGCAATAGGAATTTTTGGGTTAGGTCAATCCGTTCGCGAGATATGGGAGTTTGAAGCCAAGAAATGGTTGAGAATGCAAAAAATTTTTCGCAATTCTGCTGCTCCAAACGCTTAACCAGAATGGCCTAGGGAAAAAATACACATACCGTTGTAATCGGGCGAGTTTCTACTTCCAGATGCAACAGGAATTTTTGGGTTAGGTCAATCCGTTCGCGAGATATGGGAGTTTGAATCCAAGAAATGGTTGAGAAGGCAAAAAATTTTTCGCATTTTTGCTGCTCCAAACGCTTAACCAGAATGGCCTAGGGAAAAAAAAACATACCGTTGTAATCGGGCGAGTTTCTACTTTCAGATGCAATAGGAATTTTTGGGTTAGGTCAATCCGTTCGCGAGATATGGGAGTTTGAAGCCAAGAAATGGTTGAGAAGGCAAAAAATTTTTCGCAATTCTGCTGCTCCAAACGCTTAACCAGAATGGCCTAGGGAAGAAATACACATACCGTTGTAATCGGGCGAGTTTCTACTTTCAGATGCAATATGAATTTTTGGGTTAGGTCAATCCGTTCGCGAGATATGGGAGTTTGAAGCAAAGAAATGGTTGAGAAGGCAAAAAATTTTTCGCACTTCTGCTGCTCCATACGCTTAAACAGAATGGCCTAGGGAAAAAATACAGATACCGTTGTAATCGGGCGAGTTTCTACTTTCAGATGCAACAGGAATTTTTGAGTTTGGTCAATCCGTTCGCGAGATATGGGAGTTTGAAGCTAAGAAATGGTTGAGAAGACAACAAATCTTTCGCACTTCTGCTGCTCCAAACGCTTAACCAGAATGGCCTAGGGAAAAAATACACATACCGTTGTAATCGGGCGAGTTTCGACTTTCAAATGCAATAGGAATTTTTGGGTTAGGTCAATCCGTTCGCGAGATATGGGAGTTTGAAGCCAAGAAATGGTTGAGAAGACAACAAATTTTTCGCAATTCTGCTGCTCCAAACGCTTAACCAGAATGGCCTAGGGAAAAAATACACATGCCGTTGTAATCGGGCGAGTCTCTACTTCCAGACGCTACAGGAATTTTTGGGTTAGGTCAATCCGTTCGCGAGATATGGGAGTTTGAAGCCAAGAAATGGTTGAGAAGGCAAAAAATTTTTCGCAATTCTGCTGCTCCAAACGCTTAACCAGAATGGCCTAGGGAAAAAATACACATACCGCTGTAATCGGGCGAGGTTCTACTTTCAGATGCAATCGGAATTTTTGGGTTAGGTCAATCCGTTCGCGAGATATGGGAGTTTGAAGCCAAGAAATGGTTAAGAAGGCAAAAAATTTTTCGCAATTCTGCTGCTCCAAACGCTTAACCAGAATGGCCTAGGGAAAAAATACACATACCGTTGTAATCGGGCGAGTTTCTACTTCCAGATGCAACAGGAATTTTTGGGTTAGGTCAATCCGTTCGCGAGATATGGGAGTTTGAATCCAAGAAATGGTTGAGAAGGCAAAAAATTTTTCGCATTTTTGCTGCTCCAAACGCTTAACCAGAATGGCCTAGGGAAAAAAAAACATACCGTTGTAATCGGGCGAGTTTCTACTTTCAGATGCAATAGGAATTTTTGGGTTAGGTCAATCCGTTCGCGAGATATGGGAGTTTGAAGCCAAGAAATGGTTGAGAAGGCAAAAAATTTTTCGCAATTCTGCTGCTCCAAACGCTTAACCAGAATGGCCTAGGGAAGAAATACACATACCGTTGTAATCGGGCGAGTTTCTACTTTCAGATGCAATAGGAATTTTTGGGTTAGGTCAATCCGTTCGCGAGATATGGGAGTTTGAAGCCAAGAAATGGTTGAGAAGGCAAAAAATTTTTCGCAATTCTGCTGCTCCATACGCTTAAACAGAATGGCCTAGGGAAAAAATACAGATACCGTTGTAATCGGGCGAGTTTCTACTTTCAGATGCAACAGGAATTTTTGAGTTAGGTCAATCCGTTCGCGAGATATGGGAGTTTGAAGCTAAGAAATGGTTGAGAAGACAACAAATCTTTCGCAATTCTGCTGCTCCAAACGCTTAACCAGAATAGCCTAGGGAAAAAATACACATACCGTTGTAATCGGGCGAGTCTCTACTTCCAGACGCTACAGGAATTTTTGGGTTAGGTCAATCCGTTCGCGAGATATGGGAGTTTGAAGCTAAGAAATGGTTGAGAAGACAACAAATCTTTCGCACTTCTGCTGCTCCAAACGCTTAACCAGAATGGCCTAGGGAAAAAATACACATACCGTTGTAATCGGGAGAGTTTCGACTTTCAAATGCAATAGGAATTTTTGGGTTAGGTCAATCCGTTCGCGAGATATGGGAGTTTGAAGCCAAGAAATGGTTGAGAAGGCAACAAATTTTTCGCAATTCTGCTGCTCCAAACGCTTAACCAGAATGGCCTAGGGAAAAAATACACATACCGTTGTAATCGTGCGAGTTTCTACTTTCAGATGCAATAGGAATTTTTAGGTTAGGTCAATCCGTTCGCGAGATATGGGAGTTTGAAGCCAAGAAATGGTTGAGAAGGCAAACAATTTTTCGCAATTCTGCTGCTCCAAACGCTTAACCAGAATGGCCTAGGGAAAAAATACACAAACCGTTGTAATCGGGCGAGTCTCTACTTCCAGACGCTACAGGAATGTTTGGGTTAGGTCAATCCGTTCGCGAGATATGGGAGTTTGAAGCCAAGAAATGGTTGAGAAGGCAAAAAATTTTTCGCAATTCTGCTGCTCCAAACGCTTAACCAGAATGGCCTAGGGAAAAAATACACATACCGTTGCAATCGGGCGAGTTTCGACTTTCAGATGCAATAGGAATTTTTGGGTTAGGTCAATCCGTTCGCGAGATATGGGAGTTTGAAGCCAAGAAATGGTTGAGAAGGCAACAAATTTTTCGCAATTCTGCTGCTCCAAACGCTTAACCAGAATGGCCTAGGGAAAAAATACACATACCGTTGTAATCGGGCGAGTCTCTACTTCCAGACGCTACAGGAATTTTTGGGTTAGGTCAATCCGTTCGCGAGATATGGGAGTTTGAAGCCAAGAAATGGTTGAGAAGGCAAAAAATTTTTCGCAATTCTGCTGCTCCAAACGTTTAACCAGAATGGCCTAGGGAAAAAATACACATACCGTTGCAATCGGGCGAGTTTCGACTTTCAGGTGCAATAGGAATTTTTGGGTTAGGTCAATCCGTTCGCGAGATATGGGAGTTTGAAGCCAAGAAATGGTTGAGAAGGCAACAAATTTTTCGCAATTCTGCTGCTCCAAACGCTTAACCAGAATGGCCTAGGGAAAAAATACACATACCGTTGAAATCGGGCGAGTTTCTACTTTCAGATGCAATAGGAATTTTTGGGTTAGGTCAATCCGTTCGCGAGATATGGGAGTTTGAAGCCAAGAAATGGTTGAGAATGCAAAAAATTTTTCGCAATTCTGCTGCTCCAAACGCTTAACCAGAATGGCCTAGGGAAAAAATACACATACCGTTGTAATCGGGCGAGTTTCTACTTCCAGATGCAACAGGAATTTTTGGGTTAGGTCAATCCGTTCGCGAGATATGGGAGTTTGAATCCAAGAAATGGTTGAGAAGGCAAAAAATTTTTCGCATTTTTGCTGCTCCAAACGCTTAACCAGAATGGCCTAGGGAAAAAATACAGATACCATTGTAATCGGGCGAGTTTCTACTTTCAGATGCAACAGGAATTTTTGAGTTAGGTCAATCCGTTCGCGAGATATGGGAGTTTGAAGCCAAGAAATGGTTGAGAAGGCAAAAAATTTTTCGCAATTCTGCTGCTCCAAACGCTTAACCAGAATGGCCTAGGGAAGAAATACACATACCGTTGTAATCGGGCGAGTTTCTACTTTCAGATGCAATATGAATTTTTGGGTTAGGTCAATCCGTTCGCGAGATATGGGAGTTTGAAGCAAAGAAATGGTTGAGAAGGCAAAAAATTTTTCGCACTTCTGCTGCTCTATACGCTTAAACAGAATGGCCTAGGGAAAAAATACAGATACCGTTGTAATCGGGCGAGTTTCTACTTTCAGATGCAACAGGAATTTTTGAGTTTGGTCAATCCGTTCGCGAGATATGGGAGTTTGAAGCTAAGAAATGGTTGAGAAGACAACAAATCTTTCGCACTTCTGCTGCTCCAAACGCTTAACCAGAATGGCCTAGGGAAAAAATACACATACCGTTGTAATCGGGCGAGTTTCGACTTTCAAATGCAATAGGAATTTTTGGGTTAGGTCAATCCGTTCGCGAGATATGGGAGTTTGAAGCCAAGAAATGGTTGAGAAGACAACAAATTTTTCGCAATTCTGCTGCTCCAAACGCTTAACCAGAATGGCCTAGGGAAAAAATACACATACCGTTGTAATCGGGCGAGTCTCTACTTCCAGACGCTACAGGAATTTTTGGGTTAGGTCAATCCGTTCGCGAGATATGGGAGTTTGAAGCCAAGAAATGGTTGAGAAGGCAAAAAATTTTTCGCAATTCTGCTGCTCCAAACGCTTAACCAGAATGGCCTAGGGAAAAAATACACATACCGCTGTAATCGGGCGAGGTTCTACTTTCAGATGCAATCGGAATTTTTGGGTTAGGTCAATCCGTTCGCGAGATATGGGAGTTTGAAGCCAAGAAATGGTTAAGAAGGCAAAAAATTTTTCGCAATTCTGCTGCTCCAAACGCTTAACCAGAATGGCCTAGGGAAAAAATACACATACCGTTGTAATCGGGCGAGTTTCTACTTCCAGATGCAACAGGAATTTTTGGGTTAGGTCAATCCGTTCGCGAGATATGGGAGTTTGAATCCAAGAAATGGTTGAGAAGGCAAAAAATTTTTCGCATTTTTGCTGCTCCAAACGCTTAACCAGAATGGCCTAGGGAAAAAAAAACATACCGTTGTAATCGGGCGAGTTTCTACTTTCAGATGCAATAGGAATTTTTGGGTTAGGTCAATCCGTTCGCGAGATATGGGAGTTTGAAGCCAAGAAATGGTTGAGAAGGCAAAAAATTTTTCGCAATTCTGCTGCTCCAAACGCTTAACCAGAATGGCCTAGGGAAGAAATACACATACCGTTGTAATCGGGCGAGTTTCTACTTTCAGATGCAATAGGAATTTTTGGGTTAGGTCAATCCGTTCGCGAGATATGGGAGTTTGAAGCCAAGAAATGGTTGAGAAGGCAAAAAATTTTTCGCAATTCTGCTGCTCCATACGCTTAAACAGAATGGCCTAGGGAAAAAATACAGATACCGTTGTAATCGGGCGAGTTTCTACTTTCAGATGCAACAGGAATTTTTGAGTTAGGTCAATCCGTTCGCGAGATATGGGAGTTTGAAGCTAAGAAATGGTTGAGAAGACAACAAATCTTTCGCACTTCTGCTGCTCCAAACGCTTAACCAGAATGGCCTAGGGAAAAAATACACATACCGTTGTAATCGGGCGAGTTTCGACTTTCAAATGCAATAGGAATTTTTGGGTTAGGTCAATCCGTTCGCGAGATATGGGAGTTTGAAGCCAAGAAATGGTTGAGAAGACAACAAATTTTTCGCAATTCTGCTGCTCCAAACGCTTAACCAGAATGGCCTAGGGAAAAAATACACATACCGTTGTAATCGGGCGAGTCTCTACTTCCAGACGCTACAGGAATTTTTGGGTTAGGTCAATCCGTTCGCGAGATATGGGAGTTTGAAGCAAAAGAAATGGTTGAGAAGGCAAAAAATTTTTCGCAATTCTGCTGCTCCAAACGCTTAACCAGAATGGCCTAGGGAAAAAATACACATACCGCTGTAATCGGGCGAGGTTCTACTTTCAGATGCAACAGGAATTTTTGGGTTAGGTCAATCCGTTCGCGAGATATGGGAGTTTGAAGCCAAGAAATGGTTGAGAATGCAAAAAATTTTTCGCACTTCTGCTGCTCCAAACGATTAACCAGAATGGCCTAGGGAAAAAATACACATACCGCTGTAATCGGGCGAGGTTCTACTTTCAGATGCAATTGGAAATTTTGGGTTAGGTCAATCCGTTCGCGAGATATGGGAGTTTGAAGCCAAGAAATGGTTGAGAAGGCAAAAAATTTTTCGCAATTCTGCTGCTCCAAACGCTTAACCAGAATGGCCTAGGGGAAAAAAAAACATACCGTTGTAATCGGGCGAGTTTCTACTTTCAGATGCAATAGGAATTTTTGGGTTAGGTCAATCCGTTCGCGAGATATGGGAGTTTGAAGCCAAGAAATGGTTGAGAAGGCAAAAAATATTTCGCAATTCTGCTGCTCCAAACGCTTAACCAGAATGGCCTAGGGAAAAAATACACACACCGTTGTAATCGGGCGAGTTTCTACTTTTAGATGCAACAGGAATTTTTGGGTTAGGTCAATCCGTTCGCGAGATATGGGAGTTTGAAGCCAAGAAATGGTTGAGAAGGCAAAAAATTTTTCGCATTTCTGCTGCTCCAAACGCTTAACCAGAACGGGCAAGGGAAAAAATACACATACCGTTGTAATCGGGCGAGTTTCTACTTCCAGATGCAACAGGAATTTTTGGGTTAGGTCAATCCGTTCGCGAGATATGGGAGTTTGAAGCCAAGAAATGGTTGCGAAGGCAAAAAATTTTTCGCAATTCTGCTGCTCCAAACGCTTAACCAGAATGGCCTAGGGAAAAAATACACATACCGCTGTAATCGGGCGAGGTTCTACTTTCAGATGCAATTGGAATTTTTGGGTTAGGTCAATCCGTTCGCGAGATATGGGAGTTTGAAGCCAAGAAATGGTTAAGAAGGCAAAAAATTTTTCGCAATTCTGCTGCTCCAAACGCTTAACCAGAGTGGCCTAGGGAAAAAATACACATACCGTTGTAATCGGGCGAGTTTCGACTTTCAGATGCAATAGGAATTTTTGGGTTAGGTCAATCTGTTCGCGAGATATGGGAGTTTGAAGCCAAGAAATGGTTGAGAAGGCAACAAATTTTTCGCAATTCTGCTGCTCCAAACGCTTAACCAGAATGGCCTAGGGATAAAATACACATACCGTTGTAATCGGGCGAGTTTCTACTTTCAGATGCAATAGGAATTTTTGGGTTAGGTCAATCCGTTCGCGAGATATGGGAGTTTGAAGCCAAGAAATGGTTGAGAAGGCAAAAAATATTTCGCAATTCTGCTGCTCCAAACGCTTAACCAGAATGGCCTAGGGAAAAAATACACATACCGTTGTAATCGGGCGAGTTTCTACTTTTAGATGCAACAGGAATTTTTGGGTTAGGTCAATCCGTTCGCGAGATATGGGAGTTTGAAGCCAAGAAATGGTTGAGAAGGCAAAAAATTTTTCGCATTTCTGCTGCTCCAAACGCTTAACCAGAACGGGCAAGGGGGCAAGGGAAAAAATACACATACCGTTGTAATCGGGCGAGTTTCTACTTTCAGATGCAATAGGAATTTTTGGGTTAGGTCAATCCGTTCGCGAGATATGGGAGTTTGAAGCCAAGAAATGGATGAGAAGGCAAAAAATTTTTCGCAATTCTGCTGCTCCAAACGCTTAACCAGAACGGCCTAGGGAAAAAATACAGATACCGTTGTAATCGGGCGAGTCTCTACTTCCAGACGCTACAGGAATTTTTGGGTTAGGTCAATCCGTTCGCGAGATATGGGAGTTTGAAGCCAAGAAATGGTTGAGAAGGCAAAAAATTTTTCGCAATTCTGCTGCTCCAAACGCTTAACCAGAATGGCCTAGGGAAAAAATACACATACCGCTGTAATCGGGCGAGGTTCTACTTTCAGATGCAATTGGAATTTTTGGGTTAGGTCAATCTGTTCGCGAGATATGGGAGTTTGAAGCCAAGAAATGGTTGAGAAGGCAACAAATTTTTCGCAATTCTGCTGCTCCAAACGCTTAACCAGAATGGCCTAGGGATAAAATACACATACCGTTGTAATCGGGCGAGTTTCTACTTTCAGATGCAATAGGAATTTTTGGGTTAGGTCAATCCGTTCGCGAGATATGGGAGTTTGAAGCCAAGAAATGGTTGAGAAGGCAAAAAATATTTCGCAATTCTGCTGCTCCAAACGCTTAACCAGAATGGCCTAGGGAAAAAATACACATACCGTTGTAATCGGGCGAGTTTCTACTTTTAGATGCAACAGGAATTTTTGGGTTAGGTCAATCCGTTCGCGAGATATGGGAGTTTGAAGCCAAGAAATGGTTGAGAAGGCAAAAAATTTTTCGCATTTCTTCTGCTCCAAACGCTTAACCAGAACGGGCAAGGGAAAAAATACACATACCGTTGTAATCGGGCGAGTTTCTACTTTCAGATGCAATAGGAATTTTTGGGTTAGGTCAATCCGTTCGCGAGATATGGGAGTTTGAAGCCAAGAAATGGATGAGAAGGCAAAAAATTTATCGCAATTCTGCTGCTCCAAACGCTTAACCAGAATGGCCTAGGGAAAAAATACAGATACCGTTGTAATCGGGCGAGTCTCTACTTCCAGACGCTACAGGAATTTTTGGGTTAGGTCAATCCGTTCGCGAGATATGGGAGTTTGAAGCCAAGAAATGGTTGAGAAGGCAAAAAATTTTTCGCAATTCTGCTGCTCCAAACGCTTAACCAGAATGGCCTAGGGAAAAAATACACATACCGCTGTAATCGGGCGAGGTTCTACTTTCAGATGCAATTGGAATTTTTGGGTTAGGTCAATCCGTTCGCGAGATATGGGAGTTTGAAGCCAAGAAATGGTTGAGAAGGAAAAAAATTTTTCGCAATTCTGCTGCTCCAATCGCTTAACCAGAATGGCCTAGGGAAAAAATACACATACCGTCGTAATCGGGCGAGTTTCTACTTTCAGATGCAATAGGAATTTTTGGGTTAGGTCAATCCGTTCGCGAGATATGGGAGTTTGAAGCCAAGAAATGGTTGAGAAGGCAAAAAATTTTTCGCAATTCTGCTGCTCCAAACGCTTAAACAGAATGGCCTAGGGAAAAAATACACATACCGTTGTAATCGGGCGAGTCTCTACTTCCAGGCGCTACAGGAATTTTTGGGTTAGGTCAATCCGTTCGCGAGATATGGGAGTTTGAAGCCAAGAAATGGTTGAGAAGGCAAAAAATTTTTCGCAATTCTGCTGCTCCAAACGCTTAACCAGAATGGTCTAGGGAAAAAATACACATACCGTTGTAATCGGGCGAGTTTCTACTTTCAGATGCAATAGGAATTTTTGGGTTAGGTCAATCCGTTCGCGAGATATGGGAGTTTGAAGCCAAGAAATGGTTGAGAATGCAAAAAATTTTTCGCAATTCTGCTGCTCCAAACGCTTAACCAGAATGGCCTAGGGAAAAAATACACATACCGCTGTAATTGGGCGAGTTTCTACTTTCAGATGCAACAGGAATTTTTGGGTTAGGTCAATCCGTTCGCGAGATATGGGAGTTTGAATCCAAGAAATGGTTGAGAAGGCAAAAAATTTTTCGCATTTCTGCTGCTCCAAACGCTTAACCAGAATGGCCTAGGGAAAAAATACAGATACCGTTATAATCGGGCGAGTTTCTACTTTCAGATGCAACAGGAATTTTTGGGTTAGGTCAATCCGTTCGCGAGATATGGGAGTTTGAAGCTAAGAAATGGTTGAGAAGACAACAAATCTTTCGCACTTCTGCTGCTCCAAACGCTTAACCAGAATGGCCTAGGGAAAAAATACACATACCGTTGTAATCGGGCGAGTTTCGACTTTCAAATGCAATAGGAATTTTTGGGTTAGGTCAATCCGTTCGCGAGATATGGGAGTTTGAAGCCAAGAAATGGTTGAGAAGGCAACAAATTTTTCGCAATTCTGCTGCTCCAAACGCTTTACCAGAATGGCCTAGGGAATAAATACACATACCGTTGTAATCGGGCGAGTCTCTACTTCCAGACGCTACAGGAATTTTTGGGTTAGGTCAATCCGTTCGCGAGATATGGGAGTTTGAAGCTAAGAAATGGTTGAGTAGGCAAAAAATTTTTCGCAATTCTGCTGCTCCAAACGCTTAACCAGAATGGCCTAGGGAAAAAATACACATGCCGCTGTAATCGGGCGAGGTTCTACTTTCAGATGCAATTGGAATTTTTGGGTTAGGTCAATCCGTTCGCGAGATATGGGAGTTTGAAGCCAAGAAATGGTTGAGAAGGCAAAAAATTTTTTGCAATTCTGCTGCTCCAAACGCTTAACCAGAATGGCCTAGGGAAAAAATACACATACCGTTGTAATCGGGCGAGTTTCTACTTTCAGATGCAATAGGAATTTTTGGGTTAGGTCAATCCGTTCGCGAAATATGGGAGTTTGAAGCCAAGGAATGGTTGAGAAGGCAAAAAATTTTTCGCAATTCTGCTGCTCCAAACGCTTAAACAGAATGGCCTAGGGACAAAATACACATACCGTTGTAATCGGGCGAGTTTCTACTTTCAGATGCAACAGGAATTTTTGGGTTAGGTCAATCCGTTCGCGAGATATGGGAGTTTGAAGCTAAGAAATGGTTGAGAAGACAACAAATCTTTCGCACTTCTGCTGCTCCAAACGCTTAACCAGAATGGCCCAGGGAATAAATACACATACCGTTGTAATCGGGCGAGTTTCTACTTTCAGATGCAATAGGAATTTTTGGGTTAGGTCAATCCGTTCGCGAGATAGGGGAATTTGAAGCCAAGAAATGGTTGAGAAGGCAAAAAATTTTTCGCAATTCTGCTGCTCCAAACGCTTAACCAGAATGGCCTAGGGAATAAATACACATTCCGTTGTAATCGGGCTAGTCTCTACTTCCAGACGCTACAGGAATTTTTGGGTTAGGTCAATCCGTTCGCGAGATATGGGAGTTTGAAGCCAAGAAATGGTTGAGAAGGCAAAAAATTTTTCGCAATTCTGCTGCTCCAAACGCTTAACCAGAATCGCCTAGGGAAAAAATACACATACCGCTGTAATCGGGCGAGGTTCTACTTTCAGATGCAACGGAATTTTTGGGGTAGGTCAATCCGTTCGCGAGATATGGGAGTTTGAAGCCAAGAAATGGTTGAGAAGACAAAAAATTTTGCGCAATTCTGCTGCTCCAAACGCTTAACCAGAATGGCCTAGGGAAAAAATACACATACCGTTGTAATCGGGCGAGTTTCTACTTTCAGATGCAATAGGAATTTTTGGGTTAGGTCAATCCGTTCGCGAGATATGGGAGTTTGAAGCTAAGAAATGGTTGAGAAGACAACAAATCTTTCGCACTTCTGCTGCTCCAAACGCTTAACCAGAATGGCCTAGGGAAAAAATACACATACCGCTGTAATCGTGCGAGGTTCGACTTTCAGATGCGATAGGAATATTTGGGTTAGGTCAATCCGTTCGCGAGATATGGGAGTTTGAAGCCAAGAAATGGTTGAGAAGGCAAAAAATTTTTCGCAATTCTGCTGCTCCAAACGCTTAACCAGAATGGCCTAGGGAAAAAATACACATCCGCTGTAATCGGGCGAGGTTCTACTTTCAGATGCAATCGGAATTTTTGGGTTAGCTCAATCCGTTCGCGAGATATGGGAGTTTGAAGCCAAGAAATGGTTGAGAAGGCAAAAAATTTTTCGCAATTCTGCTGCTCCAAACGCGTAACCAGAATGGCCTAGGGAAAAAATACACATACCGTTGTAATCGGGCGGGTTTCTACTTTCAGATGCAACAGGAATTTTTGCGTTAGGTCAATCCGTTCGCGAGATATGGGAGTTTGAAGCCAAGAAATGGTTGAGAAGGCAAAAAATTTTTCGCATTTCTGCTGCTCCAAACGCTTAACCAGAATGGCCTAGGGAAAAAATACACATACCGTTGTAATCGGGCGAGTTTCTACTTTCAGATGCAATAGGAATTTTTGTGTTAGGTCAATCCGTTCGCGAGATATGGGAGTTTGAAGCCAAGAAATGGTTGAGAAGGCAAAAAATTTTTCGCAATTCTGCCGCTCCAAACGCTTAAACAGAATGGCCTAGGGAAGAAATACAGATACCGTTACAATCGGGCGAGTTTCTACTTTCAGATGCAACAGGAATTTTTGGGTTAGGTCAATCCGTTCGCGAGATATGGGAGTTTGAAGCTAAGAAATGGTTGAGAAGACAACAAACCTTTCGCACTTCTGCTGCTCCAAACGCTTAACCAGAATGGCCTAGGGAAAAAATACACATACCGTTGTAATCGGGCGAGTTTCTACTTTCAGATGCAATAGGAATTTTTGGGTTAGGTCAATCCGTTCGCGAGATATGGGAGTTTGAAGCCAAGAAATGGTTGAGAAGGCAAAAAATTTTTCGCAATTCTGCTGCTCCAAACGCTTAACCAGAATGGCCTAGGGAAAAAATACACATCCGCTGTAATCGGGCGAGGTTCTACTTTCAGATGCAATTGGAATTTTTGGGTTAGCTCAATCCGTTCGCGAGATATGGGAGTTTGAAGCCAAGAAATGGTTGAGAAGGCAAAAAATTTTTCGCAATTCTGCTGCTCCAAACGCTTAACCAGAATGGCCTAGGGAAAAAATACACATACCGTTGTAATCGGGCGGGTTTCTACTTTCAGATGCAACAGGAATTTTTGGGTTAGGTCAATCCGTTCGCGAGATATGGGAGTTTGAAGCCAAGAAATGGTTGAGAAGGCAAAAAATTTTTCGCATTTCTGCTGCTCCAAACGCTTAACCAGAATGGCCTAGGGAAAAAATACACATACCGTTGTAATCGGGCGAGTTTCTACTTTCAGATGCAATAGGAATTTTTGGGTTAGGTCAATCCGTTCGCGAGATATGGGAGTTTGAAGCCAAGAAATGGTTGAGAAGGCAAAAAATTTTTCGCAATTCTGCTGCTTCAAACGCTTAACCAGAATGGCCTAGGGAAAAAATACACATACCGTTGTAATCGGGCGAGTTTCTACTTTCAGATGCAATAGGAATTTTTGTGTTAGGTCAATCCGTTCGCGAGATATGGGAGTTTGAAGCCAAGAAATGGTTGAGAAGGCAAAAAATTTTTCGCAATTCTGCCGCTCCAAACGCTTAAACAGAATGGCCTAGGGAAGAAATACAGATACCGTTATAATCGGGCGAGTTTCTACTTTCAGATGCAACAGGAATTTTTGGGTTAGGTCAATCCGTTCGCGAGATATGGGAGTTTGAAGCTAAGAAATGGTTGAGAAGACAACAAACCTTTCGCACTTCTGCTGCTCCAAACGCTTAACCAGAATGGCCTAGGGAAAAAATACACATACCGTGTAATCGGGCGAGTTTCTACTTTCAGATGCAATAGGAATTTTTGGGTTAGGTCAATCCGTTCGCGAGATATGGGAGTTTGAAGCCAAGAAATGGTTGAGAGGGCAAAAAATTTTTCGCAATTCTGCTGCTCCAAACGCCTAACCAGAATGGCCTAGGGAAAAAATACACATACCGTTGTAATCGGGCGAGTCTCTACTTCCAGACGCTACAGGAATTTTTGGGTTATGTTAATCCGTTCGCGAGATATGGGAGTTTGAAGCCAAGAAATGGTTGAGAAGGCAAAAAATTTTTCGCAATTCTGCTGCTCCAAACGCTTAACCAGAATGGCCTAGGGAAAAAATACACATCCGCTGTAATCGGGCGAGGTTCTACTTTCAGATGCAATTGGAATTTTTGGGTTAGGTCAATCCGTTCGCGAGATATGGGAGTTTGAAGCCAAGAAATGGTTGAGAAGGCAAAAAATTTTTCGCAATTCTGCTGCTCCAAACGCTTAACCAGAATGGCTTAGGGAAAAAATACACATACCGTTGTAATCGGGCGGGTTTCTACTTTCAGATGCAACAGGAATTTTTGGGTTAGGTCAATCCGTTCGCGAGATATGGGAGTTTGAAGCCAAGAAATGGTTGAGTAGACAACAAATCTTTCGCACTTCTGCTGCTCCAAACGCTTAACCAGAATGGCCTAGGGAAAAAATACACATACCGTTGTAATCGGGCGAGTTTCTACTTTCAGATGCAATAGGAATTTTTGGGTTAGGTCAATCCGTTCGCGAGATATGGGAGTTTGAAGCCAAGAAATGGTTGAGAAGGCAAAAAATTTTTCGCAATTCTGCTGCTCCAAACGCCTAACCAGAATGGCCTAGGGAAAAAATACACATACCGTTGTAATCGGGCGAGTCTCTACTTCCAGACGCTACAGGAATTTTTGGGTTAGGCCAATCTGTTCGCGAGATATGGGAGTTTGAAGCCAAGAAATGGTTGAGAAGGCAAAAAATTTTTCGCAATTCTGCTGCTCCAAACGCTTAACCAGAATGGCCTAGGGAAAAAATACACATACCGCTGTAATCGGGCGAGGTTCTACTTTCAGATGCAATTGGAATTTTTGGGTTAGGTCAATCCGTTCGCGAGATATGGGAGTTTGAAGCCAAGAAATGGTTGAGAAGGCAAAAAATTTTTCGCAATTCTGCTGCTCCAAACGCTTAACCAGAATGGCCTAGGGAAAAAATACACATACCGTTGTAATCGGGCGGGTTTCTACTTTCAGATGCAATAGGAATTTTTGGGTTAGGTCAATCCGTTCGCGAAATATGGGAGTTTGAAGCCAAGGAATGGTTGAGAAGGCAAAAAATTTTTCGCAATTCTGCTGCTCCAAACGCTTAAACAGAATGGCCTAGGGACAAAATACACATACCGTTGTAATCGGGCGAGTTTCTACTTCCAGACGCTACAGGAATTTTTGGGTTAGGTCAATCCGTTCGCGAGATATGGGAGTTTGAAGCCAAGAAATGGTTGAGAAGGCAAAAAATTTTTCGCAATTCTGCTGCTCCAAACGCTTAACCAGAATGGCCTAGGGAAAAAATACACATACCGTTGTAATCGGGCGAGTTTCTACTTTCAGATGCAATAGGAATTTTTGGGTTAGGTCAATCCGTTCGCGAGATATGGGAGTTTGAAGCCAAGAAATGGTTGAGAAGGCAAAAAATTTTTCGCAATTCTGCTGCTCCAAACGCCTAACCAGAATGGCCTAGGGAAAAAATACACATACCGTTGTAATCGGGCGAGTCTCTACTTCCAGACGCTACAGGAATTTTTGGGTTAGGCCAATCCGTTCGCGAGATATGGGAGTTTGAAGCCAAGAAATGGTTGAGAAGGCAAAAAATTTTTCGCAATTCTGCTGCTCCAAACGCTTAACCAGAATGGCCTAGGGAAAAAATACACATACCGCTGTAATCGGGCGAGGTTCTACTTTCAGATGCAATTGGAATTTTTGGGTTAGGTCAATCCGTTCGCGAGATATGGGAGTTTGAAGCCAAGAAATGGTTGAGAAGGCAAAAAATTTTTCGCAATTCTGCTGCTCCAAACGCTTAACCAGAATGGCCTAGGGAAAAAATACACATACCGTTGTAATCGGGCGAGTTTCTACTTTCAGATGCAATAGGAATTTTTGGGTTAGGTCAATCCGTTCGCGAGATATGGGAGTTTGAAGCCGAGAAATGGTTGAGAAGGCAAAAAATTTTTCGCAATTCTGCTGCTCCAAACGCTTAACCAGAATGGCCTAGGGAAAAAATACACATACCGCTGTAATCGGGCGAGGTTCTACTTTCGGATGCAATCGGAATTTTTGGGTTAGGTCAATCCGTTCGCGAGATATGGGAGTTTGAAGCCAAGAAATGGTTGAGAAGGCAAAAAATTTTTCGCAATTCTGCTGCTCCAAACGCTTAACCAGAATGGCCTAGGGAAAAAATACACATACCGTTGTAATCGGGCGAGTTTCTACTTTCAGATGCAATAGGAATTTTTGGGTTAGGTCAATCCGTTCGCGAAATATGGGAGTTTGAAGCCAAGGAATGGTTGAGAAGGTAAAAAATTTTTCGCAATTCTGCTGCTCCAAACGCTTAAACAGAATGGCCTAGGGAAAAAATACACATACCGTTGTAATCGGTCGAGTTTCTACTTTCAGATGCAATAGGAATTTTTGGGTTAGGTCAATACCGTTCCCGAGATATGGGAGTTTGAAGCCAAGAAATGGTTGAGAAGGCAAAAAATTTTTCGCAATTCTGCTGCTCCAAACGCTTAACCAGAACGGCCTAGGGAAAAAATACACATACCGTTGTAATCGGGCGAGTTTCTACTTTCAGATGCAATAGGAATTTTTGGGTTAGGTCAATCCGTTCGCGAGATATGGGAGTTTGAAGCCAAGAAATAGTTGAGAAGGCAAAAAATTTTCGCAATTCTGCTGCTCCAAACGCTTAACCAGAATGGCCTAGGGAAAAAATACACATACCGTTGTAATCGGGCGAGTTTCTACTTTCAGATGCAATAGGAATTTTTGGGTTAGGTCAATACCGTTCGCGAGATATGGGAGTTTGAAGCCAAGAAATGGTTGAGAAGGCAAAAAATTTTTCGCAATTCTGCTGCTCCAAACGCTTAACCAGAACGGCCTAGGGAAAAAATACACATACCGTTGTAATCGGGCGAGTTTCTACTTTCAGATGCAATAGGAATTTTTGGGTTAGGTCAATCCGTTCGCGAGATATGGGAGTTTGAAGCCAAGAAATGGTTGAGAATGCAAAAAATTTTTCGCAATTCTGCTGCTCCAAACGCTTAACCAGAATGGCCTAGGGAAAAAATACACATACCGCTGTAATTGGGCGAGTTTCTACTTTCAGATGCAACAGGAATTTTTGGGTTAGGTCAATCCGTTCGCGAGATATGGGAGTTTGAATCCAAGAAATGGTTGAGAAGGCAAAAAATTTTTCGCATTTCTGCTGCTCCAAACGCTTAACCAGAATGGCCTAGGGAAAAAATACAGATACCGTTATAATCGGGCGAGTTTCTACTTTCAGATGCAACAGGAATTTTTGGGTTAGGTCAATCCGTTCGCGAGATATGGGAGTTTGAAGCTAAGAAATGGTTGAGAAGACAACAAATCTTTCGCACTTCTGCTGCTCCAAACGCTTTACCAGAATGGCCTAGGGAATAAATACACATACCGTTGTAATCGGGCGAGTCTCTACTTCCAGACGCTACAGGAATTTTTGGGTTAGGTCAATCCGTTCGCGAGATATGGGAGTTTGAAGCTAAGAAATGGTTGAGTAGGCAAAAAATTTTTCGCAATTCTGCTGCTCCAAACGCTTAACCAGAATGGCCTAGGGAAAAAATACACATGCCGCTGTAATCGGGCGAGGTTCTACTTTCAGATGCAATTGGAATTTTTGGGTTAGGTCAATCCGTTCGCGAGATATGGGAGTTTGAAGCCAAGAAATGGTTGAGAAGGCAAAAAATTTTTTGCAATTCTGCTGCTCCAAACGCTTAACCAGAATGGCCTAGGGAAAAAATACACATACCGTTGTAATCGGGCGAGTTTCTACTTTCAGATGCAATAGGAATTTTTGGGTTAGGTCAATCCGTTCGCGAAATATGGGAGTTTGAAGCCAAGGAATGGTTGAGAAGGCAAAAAATTTTTCGCAATTCTGCTGCTCCAAACGCTTAAACAGAATGGCCTAGGGACAAAATACACATACCGTTGTAATCGGGCGAGTTTCTACTTTCAGATGCAACAGGAATTTTTGGGTTAGGTCAATCCGTTCGCGAGATATGGGAGTTTGAAGCTAAGAAATGGTTGAGAAGACAACAAATCTTTCGCACTTCTGCTGCTCCAAACGCTTAACCAGAATGGCCCAGGGAATAAATACACATACCGTTGTAATCGGGCGAGTTTCTACTTTCAGATGCAATAGGAATTTTTGGGTTAGGTCAATCCGTTCGCGAGATAGGGGAATTTGAAGCCAAGAAATGGTTGAGAAGGCAAAAAATTTTTCGCAATTCTGCTGCTCCAAACGCTTAACCAGAATGGCCTAGGGAATAAATACACATTCCGTTGTAATCGGGCTAGTCTCTACTTCCAGACGCTACAGGAATTTTTGGGTTAGGTCAATCCGTTCGCGAGATATGGGAGTTTGAAGCCAAGAAATGGTTGAGAAGGCAAAAAATTTTTCGCAATTCTGCTGCTCCAAACGCTTAACCAGAATCGCCTAGGGAAAAAATACACATACCGCTGTAATCGGGCGAGGTTCTACTTTCAGATGCAACGGAATTTTTGGGGTAGGTCAATCCGTTCGCGAGATATGGGAGTTTGAAGCCAAGAAATGGTTGAGAAGACAAAAAATTTTGCGCAATTCTGCTGCTCCAAACGCTTAACCAGAATGGCCTAGGGAAAAAATACACATACCGTTGTAATCGGGCGAGTTTCTACTTTCAGATGCAATAGGAATTTTTGGGTTAGGTCAATCCGTTCGCGAGATATGGGAGTTTGAAGCTAAGAAATGGTTGAGAAGACAACAAATCTTTCGCACTTCTGCTGCTCCAAACGCTTAACCAGAATGGCCTAGGGAAAAAATACACATACCGCTGTAATCGTGCGAGGTTCGACTTTCAGATGCGATAGGAATATTTGGGTTAGGTCAATCCGTTCGCGAGATATGGGAGTTTGAAGCCAAGAAATGGTTGAGAAGGCAAAAAATTTTTCGCAATTCTGCTGCTCCAAACGCTTAACCAGAATGGCCTAGGGAAAAAATACACATCCGCTGTAATCGGGCGAGGTTCTACTTTCAGATGCAATTGGAATTTTTGGGTTAGCTCAATCCGTTCGCGAGATATGGGAGTTTGAAGCCAAGAAATGGTTGAGAAGGCAAAAAATTTTTCGCAATTCTGCTGCTCCAAACGCGTAACCAGAATGGCCTAGGGAAAAAATACACATACCGTTGTAATCGGGCGGGTTTCTACTTTCAGATGCAACAGGAATTTTTGCGTTAGGTCAATCCGTTCGCGAGATATGGGAGTTTGAAGCCAAGAAATGGTTGAGAAGGCAAAAAATTTTTCGCATTTCTGCTGCTCCAAACGCTTAACCAGAATGGCCTAGGGAAAAAATACACATACCGTTGTAATCGGGCGAGTTTCTACTTTCAGATGCAATAGGAATTTTTGTGTTAGGTCAATCCGTTCGCGAGATATGGGAGTTTGAAGCCAAGAAATGGTTGAGAAGGCAAAAAATTTTTCGCAATTCTGCCGCTCCAAACGCTTAAACAGAATGGCCTAGGGAAGAAATACAGATACCGTTACAATCGGGCGAGTTTCTACTTTCAGATGCAACAGGAATTTTTGGGTTAGGTCAATCCGTTCGCGAGATATGGGAGTTTGAAGCTAAGAAATGGTTGAGAAGACAACAAACCTTTCGCACTTCTGCTGCTCCAAACGCTTAACCAGAATGGCCTAGGGAAAAAATACACATACCGTTGTAATCGGGCGAGTTTCTACTTTCAGATGCAATAGGAATTTTTGGGTTAGGTCAATCCGTTCGCGAGATATGGGAGTTTGAAGCCAAGAAATGGTTGAGAAGGCAAAAAATTTTTCGCAATTCTGCTGCTCCAAACGCTTAACCAGAATGGCCTAGGGAAAAAATACACATCCGCTGTAATCGGGCGAGGTTCTACTTTCAGATGCAATTGGAATTTTTGGGTTAGCTCAATCCGTTCGCGAGATATGGGAGTTTGAAGCCAAGAAATGGTTGAGAAGGCAAAAAATTTTTCGCAATTCTGCTGCTCCAAACGCTTAACCAGAATGGCCTAGGGAAAAAATACACATACCGTTGTAATCGGGCGGGTTTCTACTTTCAGATGCAACAGGAATTTTTGGGTTAGGTCAATCCGTTCGCGAGATATGGGAGTTTGAAGCCAAGAAATGGTTGAGAAGGCAAAAAATTTTTCGCATTTCTGCTGCTCCAAACGCTTAACCAGAATGGCCTAGGGAAAAAATACACATACCGTTGTAATCGGGCGAGTTTCTACTTTCAGATGCAATAGGAATTTTTGGGTTAGGTCAATCCGTTCGCGAGATATGGGAGTTTGAAGCCAAGAAATGGTTGAGAAGGCAAAAAATTTTTCGCAATTCTGCTGCTTCAAACGCTTAACCAGAATGGCCTAGGGAAAAAATACACATACCGTTGTAATCGGGCGAGTTTCTACTTTCAGATGCAATAGGAATTTTTGTGTTAGGTCAATCCGTTCGCGAGATATGGGAGTTTGAAGCCAAGAAATGGTTGAGAAGGCAAAAAATTTTTCGCAATTCTGCCGCTCCAAACGCTTAAACAGAATGGCCTAGGGAAGAAATACAGATACCGTTATAATCGGGCGAGTTTCTACTTTCAGATGCAACAGGAATTTTTGGGTTAGGTCAATCCGTTCGCGAGATATGGGAGTTTGAAGCTAAGAAATGGTTGAGAAGACAACAAACCTTTCGCACTTCTGCTGCTCCAAACGCTTAACCAGAATGGCCTAGGGAAAAAATACACATACCGTGTAATCGGGCGAGTTTCTACTTTCAGATGCAATAGGAATTTTTGGGTTAGGTCAATCCGTTCGCGAGATATGGGAGTTTGAAGCCAAGAAATGGTTGAGAGGGCAAAAAATTTTTCGCAATTCTGCTGCTCCAAACGCCTAACCAGAATGGCCTAGGGAAAAAATACACATACCGTTGTAATCGGGCGAGTCTCTACTTCCAGACGCTACAGGAATTTTTGGGTTATGTTAATCCGTTCGCGAGATATGGGAGTTTGAAGCCAAGAAATGGTTGAGAAGGCAAAAAATTTTTCGCAATTCTGCTGCTCCAAACGCTTAACCAGAATGGCCTAGGGAAAAAATACACATCCGCTGTAATCGGGCGAGGTTCTACTTTCAGATGCAATTGGAATTTTTGGGTTAGGTCAATCCGTTCGCGAGATATGGGAGTTTGAAGCCAAGAAATGGTTGAGAAGGCAAAAAATTTTTCGCAATTCTGCTGCTCCAAACGCTTAACCAGAATGGCTTAGGGAAAAAATACACATACCGTTGTAATCGGGCGGGTTTCTACTTTCAGATGCAACAGGAATTTTTGGGTTAGGTCAATCCGTTCGCGAGATATGGGAGTTTGAAGCCAAGAAATGGTTGAGTAGACAACAAATCTTTCGCACTTCTGCTGCTCCAAACGCTTAACCAGAATGGCCTAGGGAAAAAATACACATACCGTTGTAATCGGGCGAGTTTCTACTTTCAGATGCAATAGGAATTTTTGGGTTAGGTCAATCCGTTCGCGAGATATGGGAGTTTGAAGCCAAGAAATGGTTGAGAAGGCAAAAAATTTTTCGCAATTCTGCTGCTCCAAACGCCTAACCAGAATGGCCTAGGGAAAAAATACACATACCGTTGTAATCGGGCGAGTCTCTACTTCCAGACGCTACAGGAATTTTTGGGTTAGGCCAATCTGTTCGCGAGATATGGGAGTTTGAAGCCAAGAAATGGTTGAGAAGGCAAAAAATTTTTCGCAATTCTGCTGCTCCAAACGCTTAACCAGAATGGCCTAGGGAAAAAATACACATACCGCTGTAATCGGGCGAGGTTCTACTTTCAGATGCAATTGGAATTTTTGGGTTAGGTCAATCCGTTCGCGAGATATGGGAGTTTGAAGCCAAGAAATGGTTGAGAAGGCAAAAAATTTTTCGCAATTCTGCTGCTCCAAACGCTTAACCAGAATGGCCTAGGGAAAAAATACACATACCGTTGTAATCGGGCGGGTTTCTACTTTCAGATGCAATAGGAATTTTTGGGTTAGGTCAATCCGTTCGCGAAATATGGGAGTTTGAAGCCAAGGAATGGTTGAGAAGGCAAAAAATTTTTCGCAATTCTGCTGCTCCAAACGCTTAAACAGAATGGCCTAGGGACAAAATACACATACCGTTGTAATCGGGCGAGTTTCTACTTCCAGACGCTACAGGAATTTTTGGGTTAGGTCAATCCGTTCGCGAGATATGGGAGTTTGAAGCCAAGAAATGGTTGAGAAGGCAAAAAATTTTTCGCAATTCTGCTGCTCCAAACGCTTAACCAGAATGGCCTAGGGAAAAAATACACATACCGTTGTAATCGGGCGAGTTTCTACTTTCAGATGCAATAGGAATTTTTGGGTTAGGTCAATCCGTTCGCGAGATATGGGAGTTTGAAGCCAAGAAATGGTTGAGAAGGCAAAAAATTTTTCGCAATTCTGCTGCTCCAAACGCCTAACCAGAATGGCCTAGGGAAAAAATACACATACCGTTGTAATCGGGCGAGTCTCTACTTCCAGACGCTACAGGAATTTTTGGGTTAGGCCAATCCGTTCGCGAGATATGGGAGTTTGAAGCCAAGAAATGGTTGAGAAGGCAAAAAATTTTTCGCAATTCTGCTGCTCCAAACGCTTAACCAGAATGGCCTAGGGAAAAAATACACATACCGCTGTAATCGGGCGAGGTTCTACTTTCAGATGCAATTGGAATTTTTGGGTTAGGTCAATCCGTTCGCGAGATATGGGAGTTTGAAGCCAAGAAATGGTTGAGAAGGCAAAAAATTTTTCGCAATTCTGCTGCTCCAAACGCTTAACCAGAATGGCCTAGGGAAAAAATACACATACCGTTGTAATCGGGCGAGTTTCTACTTTCAGATGCAATAGGAATTTTTGGGTTAGGTCAATCCGTTCGCGAGATATGGGAGTTTGAAGCCGAGAAATGGTTGAGAAGGCAAAAAATTTTTCGCAATTCTGCTGCTCCAAACGCTTAACCAGAATGGCCTAGGGAAAAAATACACATACCGCTGTAATCGGGCGAGGTTCTACTTTCGGATGCAATCGGAATTTTTGGGTTAGGTCAATCCGTTCGCGAGATATGGGAGTTTGAAGCCAAGAAATGGTTGAGAAGGCAAAAAATTTTTCGCAATTCTGCTGCTCCAAACGCTTAACCAGAATGGCCTAGGGAAAAAATACACATACCGTTGTAATCGGGCGAGTTTCTACTTTCAGATGCAATAGGAATTTTTGGGTTAGGTCAATCCGTTCGCGAAATATGGGAGTTTGAAGCCAAGGAATGGTTGAGAAGGTAAAAAATTTTTCGCAATTCTGCTGCTCCAAACGCTTAAACAGAATGGCCTAGGGAAAAAATACACATACCGTTGTAATCGGTCGAGTTTCTACTTTCAGATGCAATAGGAATTTTTGGGTTAGGTCAATACCGTTCCCGAGATATGGGAGTTTGAAGCCAAGAAATGGTTGAGAAGGCAAAAAATTTTTCGCAATTCTGCTGCTCCAAACGCTTAACCAGAACGGCCTAGGGAAAAAATACACATACCGTTGTAATCGGGCGAGTTTCTACTTTCAGATGCAATAGGAATTTTTGGGTTAGGTCAATCCGTTCGCGAGATATGGGAGTTTGAAGCCAAGAAATAGTTGAGAAGGCAAAAAATTTTCGCAATTCTGCTGCTCCAAACGCTTAACCAGAATGGCCTAGGGAAAAAATACACATACCGTTGTAATCGGGCGAGTTTCTACTTTCAGATGCAATAGGAATTTTTGGGTTAGGTCAATACCGTTCGCGAGATATGGGAGTTTGAAGCCGAGAAATGGTTGAGAAGGCAAAAAATTTTTCGCAATTCTGCTGCTCCAAACGCTTAACCAGAATGGCCTAGGGAAAAAATACACATACCGCTGTAATCGGGCGAGGTTCTACTTTCGGATGCAATCGGAATTTTTGGGTTAGGTCAATCCGTTCGCGAGATATGGGAGTTTGAAGCCAAGAAATGGTTGAGAAGGCAAAAAATTTTTCGCAATTCTGCTGCTCCAAACGCTTAACCAGAATGGCCTAGGGAAAAAATACACATACCGTTGTAATCGGGCGAGTTTCTACTTTCAGATGCAATAGGAATTTTTGGGTTAGGTCAATCCGTTCGCGAAATATGGGAGTTTGAAGCCAAGGAATGGTTGAGAAGGTAAAAAATTTTTCGCAATTCTGCTGCTCCAAACGCTTAAACAGAATGGCCTAGGGAAAAAATACACATACCGTTGTAATCGGTCGAGTTTCTACTTTCAGATGCAATAGGAATTTTTGGGTTAGGTCAATACCGTTCCCGAGATATGGGAGTTTGAAGCCAAGAAATGGTTGAGAAGGCAAAAAATTTTTCGCAATTCTGCTGCTCCAAACGCTTAACCAGAACGGCCTAGGGAAAAAATACACATACCGTTGTAATCGGGCGAGTTTCTACTTTCAGATGCAATAGGAATTTTTGGGTTAGGTCAATCCGTTCGCGAGATATGGGAGTTTGAAGCCAAGAAATAGTTGAGAAGGCAAAAAATTTTCGCAATTCTGCTGCTCCAAACGCTTAACCAGAATGGCCTAGGGAAAAAATACACATACCGTTGTAATCGGGCGAGTTTCTACTTTCAGATGCAATAGGAATTTTTGGGTTAGGTCAATACCGTTCGCGAGATATGGGAGTTTGAAGCCAAGAAATGGTTGAGAAGGCAAAAAATTTTTCGCAATTCTGCTGCTCCAAACGCTTAACCAGAACGGCCTAGGGAAAAAATACACATACCGTTGTAATCGGGCGAGTTTCTACTTTCAGATGCAATAGGAATTTTTGGGTTAGGTCAATCCGTTCGCGAGATATGGGAGTTTGAAGCCAAGAAATAGTTGAGAAGTCAAAAAATTTTTCGCAATTCTGCTCCTCCAAACGCTTAAACAGAATGGCCTAGGGAAGAAATACAGATACCGTTATAATCGGGCGAGTTTCTACTTTCAGATGCAACAGGAATTTTTGGGTTAGGTCAATCCGTTCGCGAGATATGGGAGTTTGAAGCTAAGAAATGGTTGAGAAGACAACAAATCTTTCGCACTTCTGCTGCTCCAAACGCTTAACCAGAATGGCCTAGGGAAAAAATACACATACCGTTGTAATCGGGCGAGTTTCTACTTTCAGATGCAATAGGAATTTTTGGGTTAGGTCAATCCGTTCGCGAGATATGGGAGTTTGAAGCCAAGAAATGGTTGAGAAGGCAAAAAATTTTTCGCAATTCTGCTGCTCCAAACGCCTAACCAGAATGGCCTAGGGAAAAAATACACATACCGTTGTAATCGGGCGAGTCTCTACTTCCAGACGCTACAGGCATTTTTGGGTTAGGCCAATCCGTTCGCGAGATATGGGAGTTTGAAGCCAAGAAATGGTTGAGAAGGCAAAAAATTTTTCGCAATTCTGCTGCTCCAAACGCTTAACCAGAATGGCCTAGGGAAAAAATACACATACCGCTGTAATCGGGCGAGGTTCTACTTTCAGATGCAATTGGAATTTTTGGGTTAGGTCAATCCGTTCGCGAGATATGGGAGTTTGAAGCCAAGAAATGGTTGAGAAGGCAAAAAATTTTTCGCAATTCTGCTGCTCCAAACGCTTAACCAGAATGGCCTAGGGAAAAAATACACATACCGTTGTAATCGGGCGAGTTTCTACTTTCAGATGCAATAGGAATTTTTGGGTTAGGTCAATCCGTTCGCGAAATATGGGAGTTTGAAGCCAAGGAATGGTTGAGAAGGCAAAAAATTTTTCGCAATTCTGCTGCTCCAAACGCTTAAACAGAATGGCCTAGGGACAAAATACACATACCGTTGTAATCGGGCGAGTTTCTACTTCCAGACGCTACAGGAATTTTTGGGTTAGGTCAATCCGTTCGCGAGATATGGGAGTTTGAAGCCACGAAATGGTTGAGAAGGCAAAAAATTTTTCGCAATTCTGCTGCTCCAAACGCCTAACCAGAATGGCCTAGGGAAAAAATACACATACCGTTGTAATCGGGCGAGTCTCTACTTCCAGACGCTACAGGAATTTTTGGGTTAGGTCAATCCGTTCGCGAGATATGGGAGTTTGAAGCCAAGAAATGGTTGAGAAGGCAAAAAATTTTTCGCAATTCTGCTGCTCCAAACGCTTAACCAGAATGGCCTAGGGAAAAAATACACATACCTTTGTAATCGGGCGAGTTTCTACTTTCAGATGCAATAGGAATTTTTGGGTTAGGTCAATACCGTTCGCGAGATATGGGAGTTTGAAGCCAAGAAATGGTTGAGAAGGCAAAAAATTTTTCGCAATTCTGCTGCTCCAAACGCTTAACCAGAACGGCCTAGGGAAAAAATACACATACCGTTGTAATCGGGCGAGTTTCTACTTTCAGATGCAATAGGAATTTTTGGGTTAGGTCAATCCGTTCGCGAGATATGGGAGTTTGAAGCCAAGAAATAGTTGAGAAGGCAAAAAATTTTTCGCAATTCTGCTGCTCCAAACGCTTAAACAGAATGGCCTAGGGAAGAAATACAGATACCGTTATAATCGGGCGAGTTTCTACTTTCAGATGCAACAGGAATTTTTGGGTTAGATCAATCCGTTCGCGAGATATGGGAGTTTGAAGCTAAGAAATGGTTGAGAAGACAACAAATCTTTCGCACTTCTGCTGCTCCAAACGCTTAACCAGAATGGCCTAGGGAAAAAATACACATACCGTTGTAATCGGGCGAGTCTCTACTTCCAGACGCTACAGGAATTTTTGGGTTAGGTCAATCCGTTCGCGAGATATGGGAGTTTGAAGCCAAGAAATGGTTGAGAAGGCAAAAAATTTTTCGCAATTCTGCTGCTCCAAACGCTTAACCAGAATGGCCTAGGGAAAAAATACACATACCGCTGTAATCGGGCGAGGTTCTACTTTCAGATGCAATAGGAATTTTTGGGTTAGGTCAATCCGTTCGCGAGATATGGGAGTTTGAAGCCAAGAAATGGTTGAGAAGGCAAAAAATTTTTCGCAATTCTGCTGCTCCAAACGCTTAACCAGAATGGCCTAGGGAAAAAATACACATACCGTTGTAATCGGGCGAGTTTCTACTTTCAGATGCAATAGGAATTTTTGGGTTAGGTCAATCCGTTCGCGAGATATGGGAGTTTGAAGCCAAGAAATGGTTGAGAAGCCAAAAAATTTTTCGCAATTCTGCTGCTCCAAACGCCTAACCAGAATGGCCTAGGGAAAAAATACACATACCGTTGTAATCGGGCGAGTTTCTACTTTCAGATGCAATAGGAATTTTTGGGTTAGGTCAATCCGTTCGCGAGATATGGGAGTTTGAAGCCAAGAAATGGTTGAGAAGGCAACAAATTTTTCGCAATTCTGCTGCTCCAAACGCTTAACCAGAATGGCCTAGGGAAAAAATGCACATACCGCTGTAATCGGGCGAGGTTCTACTTTCAGATGCAATAGGAATTTTTGGGTTAGGTCAATCCGTTCGCGAGATATGGGAGTTTGAAGCCAAGAAATGGTTGAGAAGGCAAAAAATTTTTCGCAATTCTGCTGCTCCAAACGCCTAACCAGAATGGCCTAGGGAAAAAATACACATACCGTTGTAATCGGGCGAGTTTCTACTTTCAGATGCAATAGGAATTTTTGGGTTAGGTCAATCCGTTCGCGAGATATGGGAGTTTGAAGCCAAGAAATGGTTGAGAATGCAAAAAATTTTTCGCAATTCTGCTGCTCCAAACGCTTAACCAGAACGGCCTAGGGAAAAAATACACATACCGTTGTAATCGGGCGAGTTTCTACTTTCAGATGCAATAGGAATTTTTGGGTTAGGTCAATCCGTTCGCGAGATATGGGAGTTTGAAGCCAAGAAATAGTTGAGAAGGCAAAAAATTTTTCGCAATTCTGCTGCTCCAAACGCTTAAACAGAATGGCCTAGGGAAGAAATACAGATACCGTTATAATCGGGCGAGTTTCTACTTTCAGATGCAACAGGAATTTTTGGGTTAGATCAATCCGTTCGCGAGATATGGGAGTTTGAAGCTAAGAAATGGTTGAGAAGACAACAAATCTTTCGCACTTCTGCTGCTCCAAACGCTTAACCAGAATGGCCTAGGGAAAAAATACACATACCGTTGTAATCGGGCGAGTCTCTACTTCCAGACGCTACAGGAATTTTTGGGTTAGGTCAATCCGTTCGCGAGATATGGGAGTTTGAAGCCAAGAAATGGTTGAGAAGGCAAAAAATTTTTCGCAATTCTGCTGCTCCAAACGCTTAACCAGAATGGCCTAGGGAAAAAATACACATACCGCTGTAATCGGGCGAGTTTCTACTTTCAGATGCAATAGGAATTTTTGGGTTAGGTCAATACCGTTCGCGAGATATGGGAGTTTGAAGCCAAGAAATGGTTGAGAAGGCAAAAAATTTTTCGCAATTCTGCTGCTCCTAACGCTTAACCAGAACGGCCTAGGGAAAAAATACACATACCGTTGTAATCGGGCGAGTTTCTACTTTCAGATGCAATAGGAATTTTTGGGTTAGGTCAATCCGTTCGCGAGATATGGGAGTTTGAAGCCAAGAAATAGTTGAGAAGGCAAAAAATTTTTCGCAATTCTGCTGCTCCAAACGCTTAAACAGAATGGCCTAGGGAAGAAATACAGATACCGTTATAATCGGGCGAGTTTCTACTTTCAGATGCAACAGGAATTTTTGGGTTAGATCAATCCGTTCGCGAGATATGGGAGTTTGAAGCTAAGAAATGGTTGAGAAGACAACAAATCTTTCGCACTTCTGCTGCTCCAAACGCTTAACCAGAATGGCCTAGGGAAAAAATACACATACCGTTGTAATCGGGCGAGTCTCTACTTCCAGACGCTACAGGAATTTTTGGGTTAGGTCAATCCGTTCGCGAGATATGGGAGTTTGAAGCCAAGAAATGGTTGAGAAGGCAAAAAATTTTTCGCAATTCTGCTGCTCCAAACGCTTAACCAGAATGGCCTAGGGAAAAAATACACATACCGCTGTAATCGGGCGAGGTTCTACTTTCAGATGCAATAGGAATTTTTGGGTTAGGTCAATCCGTTCGCGAGATATGGGAGTTTGAAGCCAAGAAATGGTTGAGAAGGCAAAAAATTTTTCGCAATTCTGCAGCTCCAAACGCTTAACCAGAATGGCCTAGGGAAAAAATACACATACCGTTGTAATCGGGCGAGTTTCTACTTTCAGATGCAATAGGAATTTTTGGGTTAGGTCAATCCGTTCGCGAGGTATGGGAGTTTGAAGCCAAGAAATGGTTGAGAAGGCAAAAAATTTTTCGCAATTCTGCTGCTCCAAACGCCTAACCAGAATGGCCTAGGGAAAAAATACACATACCGTTGTAATCGGGCGAGTTTCTACTTTCAGATGCAATAGGAATTTTTGGGTTAGGTCAATCCGTTCGCGAGATATGGGAGTTTGAAGCCAAGAAATGGTTGAGAAGGCAACAAATTTTTCGCAATTCTGCTGCTCCAAACGCTTAACCAGAATGGCCTAGGGAAAAAATGCACATACCGCTGTAATCGGGCGAGGTTCTACTTTCAGATGCAATAGGAATTTTTGGGTTAGGTCAATCCGTTCGCGAGATATGGGAGTTTGAAGCCAAGAAATGGTTGAGAAGGCAAAAAATTTTTCGCAATTCTGCTGCTCCAAACGCCTAACCAGAATGGCCTAGGGAAAAAATACACATACCGTTGTAATCGGGCGAGTTTCTACTTTCAGATGCAATAGGAATTTTTGGGTTAGGTCAATCCGTTCGCGAGATATGGGAGTTTGAAGCCAAGAAATGGTTGAGAATGCAAAAAATTTTTCGCAATTCTGCTGCTCCAAACGCTTAACCAGAATGGCCTAGGGAAAAAATACACATACCGTTGTAATCGGGCGAGTTTCTACTTTCAGATGCAACAGGAATTTTTGGGTTAGGTCAATCCGTTCGCGAGATATGGGAGTTTGAATCCAAGAAATGGTTGAGAAGGCAAAAAATTTTTCGCATTTCTGCTGCTCCAAACGCTTTACCAGAATGGCCTAGGGAAAAAAAACATACCGTTGTAATCGGGCGAGTTTCTACTTTCAGATGCAATAGGAATTTTTGCGTTAGGTCAATCCGTTCGCGAGATATGGGAGTTTGAAGCCAAGAAATGGTTGAGAAGGCAACAAATTTTTCGCAATTCTGCTGCTCCAAACGCTTAACCAGAATGGCCTAGGGAAAAAATACACATACCGTTGTAATCGGGCGAGTTTCTACTTTCAGATGCAATAGGAATTTTTGGGTTAGGTCAATCCGTTCGCGAAATATGGGAGTTTGAAGCCAAGGAATGGTTGAGAAGGTAAAAAATTTTTCGCAATTCTGCTGCTCCAAACGCTTAAACAGAATGGCCTAGGGAAAAAATACACATACCGTTGTAATCGGGCGAGTTTCTACTTTCAGATGCAATAGGAATTTTTGGGTTAGGTCAATACCGTTCCCGAGATATGGGAGTTTGAAGCCAAGAAATGGTTGAGAAGGCAAAAAATTGTTCGCAATTCTGCTGCTCCAAACGCTTAACCAGAACGGCCTAGGGAAAAAATACACATACCGTTGTAATCGGGCGAGTTTCTACTTTCAGATGCAATAGGAATTTTTGGGTTAGGTCAATCCGTTCGCGAGATATGGGAGTTTGAAGCCAAGAAATAGTTGAGAAGGCAAAAAATTTTTCGCAATTCTGCTGCTCCAAACGCTTAACCAGAATGGCCTAGGGAAAAAATACACATACCGTTGTAATCGGGCGAGTTTCTACTTTCAGATGCAATAGGAATTTTTGGGTTAGGTCAATACCGTTCGCGAGATATGGGAGTTTGAAGCCAAGAAATGGTTGAGAAGGCAAAAAATTTTTCGCAATTCTGCTGCTCCAAACGCTTAACCAGAACGGCCTAGGGAAAAAATACACATACCGTTGTAATCGGGCGAGTTTCTACTTTCAGATGCAATAGGAATTTTTGGGTTAGGTCAATCCGTTCGCGAGATATGGGAGTTTGAAGCCAAGAAATAGTTGAGAAGGCAAAAAATTTTTCGCAATTCTGCTGCTCCAAACGCTTAAACAGAATGGCCTAGGGAAGAAATACAGATACCGTTATAATCGGGCGAGTTTCTACTTTCAGATGCAACAGGAATTTTTGGGTTAGGTCAATCCGTTCGCGAGATATGGGAGTTTGAAGCTAAGAAATGGTTGAGAAGACAACAAATCTTTCGCACTTCTGCTGCTCCAAACGCTTAACCAGAATGGCCTAGGGAAAAAATACACATACCGTTGTAATCGGGCGAGTCTCTACTTCCAGACGCTACAGGAATTTTTGGGTTAGGTCAATCCGTTCGCGAGATATGGGAGTTTGAAGCCAAGAAATGGTTGAGAAGGCAAAAAATTTTTCGCAATTCTGCAGCTCCAAACGCTTAACCAGAATGGCCTAGGGAAAAAATACACATACCGTTGTAATCGGGCCAGTTTCTACTTTCAGATGCAATAGGAATTTTTGGGTTAGGTCAATCCGTTCGCGAGATATGGGAGTTTGAAGCCAAGAAATGGTTGAGAAGGCAAAAAATTTTTCGCAATTCTGCTGCTCCAAACGCTTAACCAGAACGGCCTAGGGAAAAAATACACATACCGTTGTAATCGGGCGAGTTTCTACTTTCAGATGCAATAGGAATTTTTGGGTTAGGTCAATCCGTTCGCGAGATATGGGAGTTTGAAGCCAAGAAATGGTTGAGAAGGCAACAAATTTTTCGCAATTCTGCTGCTCCAAACGCTTAACCAGAATGGCCTAGGGAAAAAATACAAATACCGTTGTAATCGGGCGAGTCTCTACTTCCAGACGATACAGGAATTTTTGGGTTACGTCAATCCGTTCGCGAGATATGGGAGTTTGAAGCCAAGAAATGGTTGAGAAGGCAACAAATTTTTCGCAATTCTGCTGCTCCAAACGCTTAACCAGAATGGCCTAGGGAAAAAATACACATACCGTTGTAATCGGGCGAGTTTCTACTTTCAGATGCAATAGGAATTTTTGGGTTAGGTCAATCCGTTCGCGAAATATGGGAGTTTGAAGCCAAGGAATGGTTGAGAAGGTAAAAAATTTTTCGCAATTCTGCTGCTCCAAACGCTTAAACAGAATGGCCTAGGGACAAAATACACATACCGTTGTAATCGGGCGAGTTTCTACTTTCAGATGCAATAGGAATTTTTGGGTTAGGTCAATACCGTTCCCGAGATATGGGAGTTTGAAGCCAAGAAATGGTTGAGAAGGCAAAAAATTTTTCGCAATTCTGCTGCTCCAAACGCTTAACCAGAACGGCCTAGGGAAAAAATACACATACCGTTGTAATCGGGCGAGTTTCTACTTTCAGATGCAATAGGAATTTTTGGGTTAGGTCAATCCGTTCGCGAGATATGGGAGTTTGAAGCCAAGAAATGGTTGAGAAGGCAACAAATTTTTCGCAATTCTGCTGCTCCAAACGCTTAACCAGAATGGCCTAGGGAAAAAATACAAATACCGTTGTAATCGGGCGAGTCTCTACTTCCAGACGATACAGGAATTTTTGGGTTACGTCAATCCGTTCGCGAGATATGGGAGTTTGAAGCCAAGAAATGGTTGAGAAGGCAACAAATTTTTCGCAATTCTGCTGCTCCAAACGCTTAACCAGAATGGCCTAGGGAAAAAATACACATACCGTTGTAATCGGGCGAGTTTCTACTTTCAGATGCAATAGGAATTTTTGGGTTAGGTCAATCCGTTCGCGAAATATGGGAGTTTGAAGCCAAGGAATGGTTGAGAAGGTAAAAAATTTTTCGCAATTCTGCTGCTCCAAACGCTTAAACAGAATGGCCTAGGGAAAAAATACACATACCGTTGTAATCGGGCGAGTTTCTACTTTCAGATGCAATAGGAATTTTTGCGTTAGGTCAATCCGTTCGCGAGATATGGGAGTTTGAAGCCAAGAAATGGTTGAGAAGGCAACAAATTTTTCGCAATTCTGCTGCTCCAAACGCTTAACCAGAATGGCCTAGGGAAAAAATACACATACCGTTGTAATCGGGCGAGTTTCTACTTTCAGATGCAATAGGAATTTTTGGGTTAGGTCAATCCGTTCGCGAAATATGGGAGTTTGAAGCCAAGGAATGGTTGAGAAGGTAAAAAATTTTTCGCAATTCTGCTGCTCCAAACGCTTAAACAGAATGGCCTAGGGAAAAAATACACATACCGTTGTAATCGGGCGAGTTTCTACTTTCAGATGCAATAGGAATTTTTGGGTTAGGTCAATACCGTTCCCGAGATATGGGAGTTTGAAGCCAAGAAATGGTTGAGAAGGCAAAAAATTTTTCGCAATTCTGCTGCTCCAAACGCTTAACCAGAACGGCCTAGGGAAAAAATACACATACCGTTGTAATCGGGCGAGTTTCTACTTTCAGATGCAATAGGAATTTTTGGGTTAGGTCAATCCGTTCGCGAGATATGGGAGTTTGAAGCCAAGAAATAGTTGAGAAGGCAAAAAATTTTTCGCAATTCTGCTGCTCCAAACGCTTAACCAGAATGGCCTAGGGAAAAAATACACATACCGTTGTAATCGGGCGAGTTTCTACTTTCAGATGCAATAGGAATTTTTGGGTTAGGTCAATACCGTTCGCGAGATATGGGAGTTTGAAGCCAAGAAATGGTTGAGAAGGCAAAAAATTTTTCGCAATTCTGCTGCTCCAAACGCTTAACCAGAACGGCCTAGGGAAAAAATACACATACCGTTGTAATCGGGCGAGTTTCTACTTTCAGATGCAATAGGAATTTTTGGGTTAGGTCAATCCGTTCGCGAGATATGGGAGTTTGAAGCCAAGAAATAGTTGAGAAGGCAAAAAATTTTTCGCAATTCTGCTGCTCCAAACGCTTAAACAGAATGGCCTAGGGAAGAAATACAGATACCGTTATAATCGGGCGAGTTTCTACTTTCAGATGCAACAGGAATTTTTGGGTTAGGTCAATCCGTTCGCGAGATATGGGAGTTTGAAGCTAAGAAATGGTTGAGAAGACAACAAATCTTTCCCACTTCTGCTGCTCCAAACGCTTAACCAGAATGGCCTAGGGAAAAAATACACATACCGTTGTAATCGGGCGAGTCTCTACTTCCAGACGCTACAGGAATTTTTGGGTTAGGTCAATCCGTTCGCGAGATATGGGAGTTTGAAGCCAAGAAATGGTTGAGAAGGCAAAAAATTTTTCGCAATTCTGCAGCTCCAAACGCTTAACCAGAATGGCCTAGGGAAAAAATACACATACCGTTGTAATCGGGCCAGTTTCTACTTTCAGATGCAATAGGAATTTTTGGGTTAGGTCAATCCGTTCGCGAGATATGGGAGTTTGAAGCCAAGAAATGGTTGAGAAGGCAAAAAATTTTTCGCAATTCTGCTGCTCCAAACGCTTAACCAGAACGGCCTAGGGAAAAAATACACATACCGTTGTAATCGGGCGAGTTTCTACTTTCAGATGCAATAGGAATTTTTGGGTTAGGTCAATCCGTTCGCGAGATATGGGAGTTTGAAGCCAAGAAATGGTTGAGAAGGCAACAAATTTTTCGCAATTCTGCTGCTCCAAACGCTTAACCAGAATGGCCTAGGGAAAAAATACAAATACCGTTGTAATCGGGCGAGTCTCTACTTTCAGATGCAACAGGAATTTTTGGGTTAGGTCAATCCGTTCGCGAGATATGGGAGTTTGAATCCAAGAAATGGTTGAGAAGGCAAAAAATTTTTCGCATTTCTGCTGCTCCAAACGCTTTACCAGAATGGCCTAGGGAAAAAAAACATACCGTTGTAATCGGGCGAGTTTCTACTTTCAGATGCAATAGGAATTTTTGCGTTAGGTCAATCCGTTCGCGAGATATGGGAGTTTGAAGCCAAGAAATGGTTGAGAAGGCAACAAATTTTTCGCAATTCTGCTGCTCCAAACGCTTAACCAGAATGGCCTAGGGAAAAAATACACATACCGTTGTAATCGGGCCAGTTTCTACTTTCAGATGCAATAGGAATTTTTGGGTTAGGTCAATCCGTTCGCGAGATATGGGAGTTTGAAGCCAAGAAATGGTTGAGAAGGCAAAAAATTTTTCGCAATTCTACTGCTCCAAACGCTTAACCAGAATGGCCTAGGGAAAAAATACACATACCGCTGTAATCGAGCGAGGTTCTTCTTTCAGATGCAATAGGAATTTTTGGGTTAGGTCAATCCGTTCGCGAGATATGGGAGTTTGAAGCCAAGAAATGGTTGAGAAGGCAAAAAATTTTTCGCAATTCTGCAGCTCCAAACGCTTAACCAGAATGGCCTAGGGAAAAAATACACATACCGTTGTAATCGGGCGAGTTTCTACTTTCAGATGCAATAGGAATTTTTGGGTTAGGACAATCCGTTCGCGAGATATGGGAGTTTGAAGCCAAGAAATGGTTGAGAAGGCAAAAAATTTTTCGCAATTCTGCTGCTCCAAACGCCTAACCAGAATGGCCTAGGGAAAAAATACACATACCGCTGTAATCGAGCGAGGTTCTTCTTTCAGATGCAATAGGAATTTTTGGGTTAGGTCAATACGTTCGCGAGATATGGGAGTTTGAAGCCAAGAAATGGTTGAGAAGGCAAAAAATTTTTCGCAATTCTGCAGCTCCAAACGCTTAACCAGAATGGCCTAGGGAAAAAATACACATACCGTTGTAATCGGGCGAGTTTCTACTTTCAGATGCAATAGGAATTTTTGGGTTAGGTCAATCCGTTCGCGAGATATGGGAGTTTGAAGCCAAGAAATGGTTGAGAAGGCAAAAAATTTTTCGCAATTCTGCTGCTCCAAACGCCTAACCAGAATGGCCTAGGGAAAAAATACACATACCGTTGTAATCGGGCGAGTCTCTACTTCCAGACGCTACAGGAATTTTTGGGTTAGGTCAATCCGTTCGCGAGATATGGGAGTTTGAAGCCAAGAAATGGTTGAGAAGGCAAAAAATTTTTCGCAATTCTGCTGCTCCAAACGCTTAACCAGAATGGCCTAGGGAAAAAATACACATACCGTTGTAATCGGGCGAGTTTCTACTTTCAGATGCAATAGGAATTTTTGGGTTAGGTCAAAACCGTTCGCGAGATATGGGAGTTTGAAGCCAAGAAATAGTTGAGAAGGCAAAAAATTTTTCGCAATTCTGCTGCTCCAAACGCTTAACCAGAATGGCCTAGGGAAAAAATACACATACCGTTGTAATCGGGCGAGTTTCTACTTTCAGATGCAATAGGAATTTTTGGGTTAGGTCAATCCGTTCGCGAGATATGGGAGTTTGAAGCCAAGAAATGGTTGAGAAGGCAAAAAATTTTTCGCAATTCTGCTGCTCCAAACGCTTAACCAGAATGGCCTAGGGAAAAAATACACATACCGTTGTAATCGGGCGAGTTTCTACTTTCAGATGCAATAGGAATTTTTGGGTTAGGTCAATCCGTTCGCGAGATATGGGAGTTTGAAGCCAAGAAATGGTTGAGAAGGCAAAAAATTTTTCGCAATTCTGCTGCTCCAAACGCCTAACCAGAATGGCCTAGGGAAAAAATACACATACCGTTGTAATCGGGCGAGTCTCTACTTCCAGACGCTACAGGAATTTTTGGGTTAGGTCAATCCGTTCGCGAGATATGGGAGTTTGAAGCCAAGAAATGGTTGAGAAGGCAAAAAATTTTTCGCAATTCTGCTGCTCCAAACGCTTAACCAGAATGGCCTAGGGAAAAAATACACATACCGTTGTAATCGGGCGAGTTTCTACTTTCAGATGCAATAGGAATTTTTGGGTTAGGTCAAAACCGTTCGCGAGATATGGGAGTTTGAAGCCAAGAAATAGTTGAGAAGGCAAAAAATTTTTCGCAATTCTGCTGCTCCAAACGCTTAACCAGAATGGCCTAGGGAAAAAATACACATACCGTTGTAATCGGGCGAGTTTCTACTTTCAGATGCAATAGGAATTTTTGGGTTAGGTCAAAACCGTTCGCGAGATATGGGAGTTTGAAGCCAAGAAATAGTTGAGAAGGCAAAAAATTTTTCGCAATTCTGCTGCTCCAAACGCTTAACCAGAATGGCCTAGGGAAAAAATACACATACCGTTGTAATCGGGCGAGTTTCTACTTTCAGATGCAATAGGAATTTTTGGGTTAGGTCAAAACCGTTCGCGAGATATGGGAGTTTGAAGCCAAGAAATAGTTGAGAAGGCAAAAAATTTTTCGCAATTCTGCTGCTCCAAACGCTTAACCAGAATGGCCTAGGGAAAAAATACACATACCGTTGTAATCGGGCGAGTTTCTACTTTCAGATGCAATAGGAATTTTTGGGTTAGGTCAATCCGTTCGCGAGATATGGGAGTTTGAAGCCAAGAAATGGTTGAGAAGGCAAAAAATTTTTCGCAATTCTGCTGCTCCAAACGCTTAACCAGAATGGCCTAGGGAAAAAATACACATACCGTTGTAATCGGGCGAGTTTCTACTTTCAGATGCAATAGGAATTTTTGGGTTAGGTCAATCCGTTCGCGAGATATGGGAGTTTGAAGCCAAGAAATGGTTGAGAAGGCAAAAAATTTTTCGCAATTCTGCTGCTCCAAACGCCTAACCAGAATGGCCTAGGGAAAAAATACACATACCGTTGTAATCGGGCGAGTCTCTACTTCCAGACGCTACAGGAATTTTTGGGTTAGGTCAATCCGTTCGCGAGATATGGGAGTTTGAAGCCAAGAAATGGTTGAGAAGGCAAAAAATTTTTCGCAATTCTGCTGCTCCAAACGCTTAACCAGAATGGCCTAGGGAAAAAATACACATACCGTTGTAATCGGGCGAGTTTCTACTTTCAGATGCAATAGGAATTTTTGGGTTAGGTCAAAACCGTTCGCGAGATATGGGAGTTTGAAGCCAAGAAATAGTTGAGAAGGCAAAAAATTTTTCGCAATTCTGCTGCTCCAAACGCTTAACCAGAATGGCCTAGGGAAAAAATACACATACCGTTGTAATCGGGCGAGTTTCTACTTTCAGATGCAATAGGAATTTTTGGGTTAGGTCAATCCGTTCGCGAGATATGGGAGTTTGAAGCCAAGAAATGGTTGAGAAGGCAAAAAATTTTTCGCAATTCTGCTGCTCCAAACGCTTAACCAGAATGGCCTAGGGAAAAAATACACATACCGCTGTAATCGGGCGAGGTTCTACTTTCAGATGCAATTGGAATTTTTGGGTTAGGTCAATCCGTTCGCGAGATATGGGAGTTTGAAGCCAAGAAATGGTTGAGAAGGCAAAAAATTTTTCGCAATTCTGCTGCTCCAAACGCTTAACCAGAATGGCCTAGGGAAAAAATACACATACCGTTCTAATCGGGCGAGTTTCTACTTTCAGATGCAATAGGAATTTTTGGGTTAGGTCAATCCGTTCGCGAAATATGGGAGTTTGAAGCCAAGGAATGGTTGAGAAGGCAAAAAATTTTTCGCAATTCTGCTGCTCCAAACGCTTAAACAGAATGGCCTAGGGACAAAATACACATACCGTTGTAATCGGGCGAGTTTCTACTTTCAGATGCAACAGGAATTTTTGGGTTAGGTCAATCCGTTCGCGAGATATGGGAGTTTGAAGCTAAGAAATGGTTGAGAAGACAACAAATCTTTCGCACTTCTGCTGCTCCAAACGCTTAACCAGAATGGCCTAGGGAAAAAATACACATACCGTTGTAATCGGGCGAGTTTCTACTTTCAGATGCAAGAGGAATTTTTTGGTTAGGTCAATCCGTTCGCGAGATATGGGAGTTTGAAGCCAAGAAGTGGTTGAGAAGGCAAAAAATTTTTCGCAATTCTGCTGCTCCAAACGCCTAACCAGAATGGCCTAGGGAAAAAATACACATACCGTTGTAATCGGGCGAGTCTCTACTTCCAGACGCTACAGGAATTTTTGGGTTAGGTCAATCCGTTCGCGAGATATGGGAGTTTGAAGCCAAGAAACGGTTGAGAAGGCAAAAAATTTTTCGCAATTCTGCTGCTCCAAACGCCTAACCAGAATGGCCTAGGGAAAAAATACACATACCGTTGTAATCGGGCGAGTTTCTACTTTCAGATGCAAGAGGAATTTTTTGGTTAGGTCAATCCGTTCGCGAGATATGGGAGTTTGAAGCCAAGAAGTGGTTGAGAAGGCAAAAAATTTTTCGCAATTCTGCTGCTCCAAACGCCTAACCAGAATGGCCTAGGGAAAAAATACACATACCGTTGTAATCGGGCGAGTCTCTACTTCCAGACGCTACAGGAATTTTTGGGTTAGGTCAATCCGTTCGCGAGATATGGGAGTTTGAAGCCAAGAAACGGTTGAGAAGGCAAAAAATTTTTCGCAATTCTGCTGCTCCAAACGCCTAACCAGAATGGCCTAGGGAAAAAATACACATACCGTTGTAATCGGGCGAGTTTCTACTTTCAGATGCAATAGGAATTTTTGGGTTAGGTCAATCCGTTCGCGAAATATGGGAGTTTGAAGCCAAGGAATGGTTGAGAAGGCAAAAAATTTTTCGCAATTCTGCTGCTCCAAACGCTTAAACAGAATGGCCTAGGGACAAAATACGCATACCGTTGTAATCGGGCGAGTTTCTACTTCCAGACGCTACAGGAATTTTTGGGTTAGTTCAATCCGTTCGCAAGATATGGGAGTTTGAAGCCAAGAAATGGTTGAGAAGGCAAAAAATTTTTCGCAATTCTGCTGCTCCAAACGCTTAACCAGAATGGCCTAGGGAAAAAATACACATACCGTTGTAATCGGTCGAGTTTCTACTTTCAGATGCAATAGGAATTTTTGGGTTAGGTCAATCCGTTCGCGAAATATGGGAGTTTGAAGCCAAGGAATGGTTGAGAAGGCAAAAAATTTTTCGCAATTCTGCTGCTCCAAACGCTTAAACAGAATGGCCTCGGGACAAAATACACATACCGTTGTAATCGGGCGAGTTTCTACTTTCAGATGCAACAGGAATTTTTGGGTTAGGTCAATCCGTTCGCGAGATATGGGAGTTTGAAGCTAAGAAATGGTTGAGAAGACAACAAATCTTTCGCACTTCTGCTGCTCCAAACGCTTAACCAGAATGGCCTAGGGAAAAAATACACATACCGTTGTAATCGGGCGAGTTTCTACTTTCAGATGCAAGAGGAATTTTTTGGTTAGGTCAATCCGTTCGCGAGATATGGGAGTTTGAAGCCAAGAAATGGTTGAGAAGGCAAAAAATTTTTCGCAATTCTGCTGCTCCAAACGCTTAACCAGAATGGCCTAGGGAAAAAATACACATACCGTTGTAATCGGGCGAGTTTCTACTTTCAGATGCAATAGGAATTTTTGGGTTAGGTCAATCCGTTCGCGAAATATGGGAGTTTGAAGCCAAGGAATGGTTGAGAAGGCAAAAAATTTTTCGCAATTCTGCTGCTCCAAACGCTTAAACAGAATGGCCTCGGGACAAAATACACATACCGTTGTAATCGGGCGAGTTTCTACTTTCAGATGCAACAGGAATTTTTGGGTTAGGTCAATCCGTTCGCGAGATATGGGAGTTTGAAGCTAAGAAATGGTTGAGAAGACAACAAATCTTTCGCACTTCTGCTGCTCCAAACGCTTAACCAGAATGGCCTAGGGAAAAAATACACATACCGTTGTAATCGGGCGAGTCTCTACTTCCAGACGCTACAGGAATTTTTGGGTTAGGTCAATCCGTTCGCGAGATATGGGAGTTTGAAGCCAAGAAATGGTTGAGAAGGCAAAAAATTTTTCGCAATTCTGCTGCTCCAAACGCTTAACCAGAATGGCCTAGGGAAAAAATACACATACCGTTGTAATCGGGCGAGTTTCTACTTTCAGATGCAATAGGAATTTTTGGGTTAGGTCAATCCGTTCGCGAAATATGGGAGTTTGAAGCCAAGGAATGGTTGAGAAGGCAAAAAATTTTTCGCAATTCTGCTGCTCCAAACGCTTAAACAGAATCGCCTAGGGACAAAATACACATACCGTTGTAATCGGGCGAGTTTCTACTTCCAGACGCTACAGGAATTTTTGGGTTAGTTCAATCCGTTCGCAAGATATGGGAGTTTGAAGCCAAGAAATGGTTGAGAAGGCAAAAGATTTTTCGCAATTCTGCTGCTCCAAACGCTTAACCAGAATGGCCTAGGGAAAAAATACACATACCGTTGTAATCGGGCGAGTTTCTACTTTCAGATGCAATAGGAATTTTTGGGTTAGGTCAATCCGATCGCGAAATATGGGAGTTTGAAGCCAAGGAATGGTTGAGAAAGCAAAAAATTTTTCGCAATTCTGCTGCTCCAAACGCTTAAACAGAATGGCCTAGGGACAAAATACACATACCGTTGTAATCGGGCGAGTTTCTACTTTCAGATGCAACAGGAATTTTTGGGTTAGGTCAATCCGTTCGCGAGATATGGGAGTTTGAAGCTAAGAAATGGTTGAGAAGACAACAAATCTTTCGCACTTCTGCTGCTCCAAACGCTTAACCAGAATGGCCTAGGGAAAAAATACACATACCGTTGTAATCGGGCGAGTTTCTACTTTCAGATGCAAGTGGAATTTTTTGGTTAGGTCAATCCGTTCGCGAGATATGGGAGTTTGAAGCCAAGAAATGGTTGAGAAGGCAAAAAATTTTTCGCAATTCTGCTGCTCCAAACGCCTAACCAGAATGGCCTAGGGAAAAAATACACATACCGTTGTAATCGGGCGAGTCTCTACTTCCAGACGCTACAGGAATTTTTGGGTTAGGTCAATCCGTTCGCGAGATATGGGAGTTTGAAGCCAAGAAATGGTTGAGAAGGCAAAAAATTTTTCGCAATTCTGCTGCTCCAAACGCCTAACCAGAATGGCCTAGGGAAAAAATACACATACCGTTGTAATCGGGCGAGTTTCTACTTTCAGATGCAAGAGGAATTTTTTGGTTAGGTCAATCCGTTCGTGAGATATGGGAGTTTGAAGCCAAGAAATGGTTGAGAAGGCAAAAAATTTTTCGCAATTCTGCTGCTCCAAACGCTTAACCAGAATGGCCTAGGGAAAAAATACACATACCGTTGTAATCGGGCGAGTTTCTACTTTCAGATGCAATAGGAATTTTTGGGTTAGGTCAATCCGTTCGCGAAATATGGGAGTTTGAAGCCAAGGAATGGTTGAGAAGGCAAAAAATTTTTCGCAATTCTGTTGCTCCAAACGCTTAAACAGAATGGCCTAGGGACAAAATACACATACCGTTGTAATCGGGCGAGTTTCTACTTCCAGACGCTACAGGAATTTTTGGGTTAGTTCAATCCGTTCGCAAGATATGGGAGTTTGAAGCCAAGAAATGGTTGAGAAGGCAAAAAATTTTTCGCAATTCTGCTGCTCCAAACGCTTAACCAGAATGGCCTAGGAAAAAAATACACATACCGCTGTAATCGGGCGAGGTTCTACTTTCAGATGCAATTGGAATTTTTGGGTTAGGTCAATCCGTTCGCGAGATATGGGAGTTTGAAGCCAAGAAATGGTTGAGAAGGCAAAAAATTTTTCGCAATTCTGCTGCTCCAAACGCTTAACCAGAATGGCCTAGGGAAAAAATACACATACCGTTGTAATCGGGCGAGTTTCTACTTTCAGATGCAATAGGAATTTTTGGGTTAGGTCAATCCGTTCGCGAAATATGGGAGTTTGAAGCCAAGGAATGGTTGAGAAGGTAAAAAATTTTTCGCAATTCTGCTGCTCCAAACGCTTAAACAGAATGGCCTAGGGACAAAATACACATAACGTTGTAATCGGGCGAGTTTCTACTTTCAGATGCAACAGGAATTTTTGGGTTAGGTCAATGCGTTCGCGAGATATGGGAGTTTGAAGCTAAGAAATGGTTGAGAAGACAACAAATCTTTCGCACTTCTGCTGCTCCAAACGCTTAACCAGAATGGCCTAGGGAAAAAATACACATACCGTTGTAATCGGGCGAGTCTCTACTTCCAGACGCTACAGGAATTTTTGGGTTAGGTCAATCCGTTCGCGAGATATGGGAGTTTGAAGCCAAGAAATGGTTGAGAAGGCAAAAAATTTTTCGCAATTCTGCAGCTCCAAACGCTTAACCAGAATGGCCTAGGGAAAAAATACACATACCGTTGTAATCGGGCGAGTTTCTACTTTCAGATGCAATAGGAATTTTTGGGTTAGGTCAATCCGTTCGCGAGATATGGGAGTTTGAAGCCAAGAAATGGTTGAGAAGGCAAAAAATTTTTCGCAATTCTGCTGCTCCAAACGCCTAACCAGAATGGCCTAGGGAAAAAATACACATACCGTTGTAATCGGGCGAGTCTCTACTTCCAGACGCTACAGGAATTTTTGGGTTAGGTCAATCCGTTCGCGAGATATGGGAGTTTGAAGCCAAGAAATGGTTGAGAAGGCAAAAAATTTTTCGCAATTCTGCTGCTCCAAACGCTTAACCAGAATGGCCTAGGGAAAAAATACACATACCGTTGTAATCGGGCGAGTTTCTACTTTCAGATGCAATAGGAATTTTTGGGTTAGGTCAATACCGTTCGCGAGATATGGGAGTTTGAAGCCAAGAAATGGTTGAGAAGGCAAAAAATTTTCCGCAATTCTGCTGCTCCAAACGCTTAACCAGAACGGCCTAGGGAAAAAATACACATACCGTTGTAATCGGGCGAGTTTCTACTTTCAGATGCAATAGGAATTTTTGGGTTAGGTCAATCCGTTCGCGAGATATGGGAGTTTGAAGCCAAGAAATAGTTGAGAAGGCAAAAAATTTTTCGCAATTCTGCTGCTCCAAACGCTTAACCAGAATGGCCTAGGGAAAAAATACACATACCGTTGTAATCGGGCGAGTTTCTACTTTCAGATGCAATAGGAATTTTTGGGTTAGGTCAATCCGTTCGCGAGATATGGGAGTTTGAAGCCAAGAAATGGTTGAGAAGGCAAAAAATTTTTCGCAATTCTGCTGCTCCAAACGCTTAACCAGAATGGCCTAGGGAAAAAATACACATACCGTTGTAATCGGGCGAGTTTCTACTTTCAGATGCAATAGGAATTTTTGGGTTAGGTCAATACCGTTCGCGAGATATGGGAGTTTGAAGCCAAGAAATGGTTGAGAAGGCAAAAAATTTTCCGCAATTCTGCTGTTCCAAACGCTTAACCAGAACGGCCTAGGGAAAAAATACACATACCGTTGTAATCGGGCGAGTTTCTACTTTCAGATGCAATAGGAATTTTTGGGTTAGGTCAATCCGTTCGCGAGATATGGGAGTTTGAAGCCAAGAAATAGTTGATAAGGCAAAAAATTTTTCGCAATTCTGCTGCTCCAAACGCTTAACCAGAATGGCCTAGGGAAAAAATACACATACCGTTGTAATCGGGCGAGTTTCTACTTTCAGATGCAATAGGAATTTTTGGGTTAGGTCAATCCGTTCGCGAGATATGGGAGTTTGAAGCCAAGAAATGGTTGAGAAGGCAAAAAATTTTTCGCAATTCTGCTGCTCCAAACGCTTAACCAGAATGGCCTAGGGAAAAAATACACATACCGCTGTAATCGGGCGAGGTTCTACTTTCAGATGCAATTGGAATTTTTGGGTTAGGTCAATCCGTTCGCGAGATATGGGAGTTTGAAGCCAAGAAATGGTTGAGAAGGCAAAAAATTTTTCGCAATTCTGCTGCTCCAAACGCTTAACCAGAATGGCCTAGGGAAAAAATACACATACCGTTCTAATCGGGCGAGTTTCTACTTTCAGATGCAATAGGAATTTTTGGGTTAGGTCAATCCGTTCGCGAAATATGGGAGTTTGAAGCCAAGGAATGGTTGAGAAGGCAAAAAATTTTTCGCAATTCTGCTGCTCCAAACGCTTAAACAGAATGGCCTAGGGACAAAATACACATACCGTTGTAATCGGGCGAGTTTCTACTTTCAGATGCAACAGGAATTTTTGGGTTAGGTCAATCCGTTCGCGAGACATGGGAGTTTGAAGCTAAGAAATGGTTGAGAAGACAACAAATCTTTCGCACTTCTGCTGCTCCAAACGCTTAACCAGAATGGCCTAGGGAAAAAATACACATACCGTTGTAATCGGGCGAGTTTCTACTTTCAGATGCAAGAGGAATTTTTGGGTTAGGTCAATCCGTTCGCGAGATATGGGAGTTTGAAGCCAAGAAATGGTTGAGAAGGCAAAAAATTTTTCGCAATTCTGCTGCTCCAAACGCCTAACCAGAATGGCCTAGGGAAAAAATACACATACCGTTGTAATCGGGCGAGTCTCTACTTCCAGACGCTACAGGAATTTTTGGGTTAGGTCAATCCGTTCGCGAGATATGGGAGTTTGAAGCCAAGAAATGGTTGAGAAGGCAAAAAATTTTTCGCAATTCTGCTGCTCCAAACGCCTAACCAGAATGGCCTAGGGAAAAAATACACATACCGTTGTAATCGGGCGAGTTTCTACTTTCAGATGCAAGAGGAATTTTTTGGTTGGGTCAATCCGTTCGCGAGATATGGGAGTTTGAAGCCAAGAAATGGTTGAGAAGGCAAAAAATTTTTCGCAATTCTGCTGCTCCAAACGCTTAACCAGAATGGCCTAGGGAAAAAATACACATACCGCTGTAATCGGGCGAGGTTCTACTTTCAGATGCAATTGGAATTTTTGGGTTAGGTCAATCCGTTCGCGAGATATGGGAGTTTGAAGCCAAGAAATGGTTGAGAAGGCAAAAAATTTTTCGCAATTCTGCTGCTCCAAACGCTTAACCAGAATGGCCTAGGGAAAAAATACACATACCGTTGTAATCGGGCGAGTTTCTACTTCAAGATGCAATAGGAATTTTTGGGTTAGGTCAATCCGTTCGCGAAATATGGGAGTTTGAAGCCAAGGAATGGTTGAGAAGGCAAAAAATTTTTCGCAATTCTGCTGCTCCAAACGCTTAACCAGAACGGCCTAGGGAAAAAATACACATACCGTTGTAATCGGGCGAGTTTCTACTTTCAGATGCAATAGGAATTTTTGGGTTAGGTCAATCCGTTCGCGAAATATGGGAGTTTGAAGCCAAGGAATGGTTGAGAAGGTAAAAAATTTTTCGCAATTCTGCTGCTCCAAACGCTTAAACAGAATGGCCTAGGGAAAAAATACACATACCGTTGTAATCGGGCGAGTTTCTACTTTCAGATGCAATAGGAATTTTTGGGTTAGGTCAATACCGTTCCCGAGATATGGGAGTTTGAAGCCAAGAAATGGTTGAGAAGGCAAAAAATTTTTCGCAATTCTGCTGCTCCAAACGCTTAACCAGAACGGCCTAGGGAAAAAATACACATACCGTTGTAATCGGGCGAGTTTCTACTTTCAGATGCAATAGGAATTTTTGGGTTAGGTCAATCCGTTCGCGAGATATGGGAGTTTGAAGCCAAGAAATAGTTGAGAAGGCAAAAAATTTTTCGCAATTCTGCTGCTCCAAACGCTTAACCAGAATGGCCTAGGGAAAAAATACACATACCGTTGTAATCGGGCGAGTTTCTACTTTCAGATGCAATAGGAATTTTTGGGTTAGGTCAATACCGTTCGCGAGATATGGGAGTTTGAAGCCAAGAAATGGTTGAGAAGGCAAAAAATTTTTCGCAATTCTGCTGCTCCAAACGCTTAACCAGAACGGCCTAGGGAAAAAATACACATACCGTTGTAATCGGGCGAGTTTCTACTTTCAGATGCAATAGGAATTTTTGGGTTAGGTCAATCCGTTCGCGAGATATGGGAGTTTGAAGCCAAGAAATAGTTGAGAAGGCAAAAAATTTTTCGCAATTCTGCTGCTCCAAACGCTTAAACAGAATGGCCTAGGGAAGAAATACAGATACCGTTATAATCGGGCGAGTTTCTACTTTCAGATGCAACAGGAATTTTTGGGTTAGGTCAATCCGTTCGCGAGATATGGGAGTTTGAAGCTAAGAAATGGTTGAGAAGACAACAAATCTTTCGCACTTCTGCTGCTCCAAACGCTTAACCAGAATGGCCTAGGGAAAAAATACACATACCGTTGTAATCGGGCGAGTCTCTACTTCCAGATGCTACAGGAATTTTTGGGTTAGGTCAATCCGTTCGCGAGATATGGGAGTTTGAAGCCAAGAAATGGTTGAGAAGGCAAAAAATTTTTCGCAATTCTGCAGCTCCAAACGCTTAACCAGAATGGCCTAGGGAAAAAATACACATACCGTTGTAATCGGGCCAGTTTCTACTTTCAGATGCAATAGGAATTTTTGGGTTAGGTCAATCCGTTCGCGAGATATGGGAGTTTGAAGCCAAGAAATGGTTGAGAAGGCAAAAAATTTTTCGCAATTCTGCTGCTCCAAACGCTTAACCAGAACGGCCTAGGGAAAAAATACACATACCGTTGTAATCGGGCGAGTTTCTACTTTCAGATGCAATAGGAATTTTTGGGTTAGGTCAATCCGTTCGCGAGATATGGGAGTTTGAAGCCAAGAAATGGTTGAGAAGGCAACAAATTTTTCGCAATTCTGCTGCTCCAAACGCTTAACCAGAATGGCCTAGGGAAAAAATACAAATACCGTTGTAATCGGGCGAGTCTCTACTTTCAGATGCAACAGGAATTTTTGGGTTAGGTCAATCCGTTCGCGAGATATGGGAGTTTGAATCCAAGAAATGGTTGAGAAGGCAAAAAATTTTTCGCATTTCTGCTGCTCCAAACGCTTTACCAGAATGGCCTAGGGAAAAAAAACATACCGTTGTAATCGGGCGAGTTTCTACTTTCAGATGCAATAGGAATTTTTGCGTTAGGTCAATCCGTTCGCGAGATATGGGAGTTTGAAGCCAAGAAATGGTTGAGAAGGCAACAAATTTTTCGCAATTCTGCTGCTCCAAACGCTTAACCAGAATGGCCTAGGGAAAAAATACACATACCGTTGTAATCGGGCCAGTTTCTACTTTCAGATGCAATAGGAATTTTTGGGTTAGGTCAATCCGTTCGCGAGATATGGGAGTTTGAAGCCAAGAAATGGTTGAGAAGGCAAAAAATTTTTCGCAATTCTACTGCTCCAAACGCTTAACCAGAATGGCCTAGGGAAAAAATACACATACCGCTGTAATCGAGCGAGGTTCTTCTTTCAGATGCAATAGGAATTTTTGGGTTAGGTCAATCCGTTCGCGAGATATGGGAGTTTGAAGCCAAGAAATGGTTGAGAAGGCAAAAAATTTTTCGCAATTCTGCAGCTCCAAACGCTTAACCAGAATGGCCTAGGGAAAAAATACACATACCGTTGTAATCGGGCGAGTTTCTACTTTCAGATGCAATAGGAATTTTTGGGTTAGGACAATCCGTTCGCGAGATATGGGAGTTTGAAGCCAAGAAATGGTTGAGAAGGCAAAAAATTTTTCGCAATTCTGCTGCTCCAAACGCCTAACCAGAATGGCCTAGGGAAAAAATACACATACCGCTGTAATCGAGCGAGGTTCTTCTTTCAGATGCAATAGGAATTTTTGGGTTAGGTCAATACGTTCGCGAGATATGGGAGTTTGAAGCCAAGAAATGGTTGAGAAGGCAAAAAATTTTTCGCAATTCTGCAGCTCCAAACGCTTAACCAGAATGGCCTAGGGAAAAAATACACATACCGTTGTAATCGGGCGAGTTTCTACTTTCAGATGCAATAGGAATTTTTGGGTTAGGTCAATCCGTTCGCGAGATATGGGAGTTTGAAGCCAAGAAATGGTTGAGAAGGCAAAAAATTTTTCGCAATTCTGCTGCTCCAAACGCCTAACCAGAATGGCCTAGGGAAAAAATACACATACCGTTGTAATCGGGCGAGTCTCTACTTCCAGACGCTACAGGAATTTTTGGGTTAGGTCAATCCGTTCGCGAGATATGGGAGTTTGAAGCCAAGAAATGGTTGAGAAGGCAAAAAATTTTTCGCAATTCTGCTGCTCCAAACGCTTAACCAGAATGGCCTAGGGAAAAAATACACATACCGTTGTAATCGGGCGAGTTTCTACTTTCAGATGCAATAGGAATTTTTGGGTTAGGTCAAAACCGTTCGCGAGATATGGGAGTTTGAAGCCAAGAAATAGTTGAGAAGGCAAAAAATTTTTCGCAATTCTGCTGCTCCAAACGCTTAACCAGAATGGCCTAGGGAAAAAATACACATACCGTTGTAATCGGGCGAGTTTCTACTTTCAGATGCAATAGGAATTTTTGGGTTAGGTCAATCCGTTCGCGAGATATGGGAGTTTGAAGCCAAGAAATGGTTGAGAAGGCAAAAAATTTTTCGCAATTCTGCTGCTCCAAACGCTTAACCAGAATGGCCTAGGGAAAAAATACACATACCGCTGTAATCGGGCGAGGTTCTACTTTCAGATGCAATTGGAATTTTTGGGTTAGGTCAATCCGTTCGCGAGATATGGGAGTTTGAAGCCAAGAAATGGTTGAGAAGGCAAAAAATTTTTCGCAATTCTGCTGCTCCAAACGCTTAACCAGAATGGCCTAGGGAAAAAATACACATACCGTTCTAATCGGGCGAGTTTCTACTTTCAGATGCAATAGGAATTTTTGGGTTAGGTCAATCCGTTCGCGAAATATGGGAGTTTGAAGCCAAGGAATGGTTGAGAAGGCAAAAAATTTTTCGCAATTCTGCTGCTCCAAACGCTTAAACAGAATGGCCTAGGGACAAAATACACATACCGTTGTAATCGGGCGAGTTTCTACTTTCAGATGCAACAGGAATTTTTGGGTTAGGTCAATCCGTTCGCGAGATATGGGAGTTTGAAGCTAAGAAATGGTTGAGAAGACAACAAATCTTTCGCACTTCTGCTGCTCCAAACGCTTAACCAGAATGGCCTAGGGAAAAAATACACATACCGTTGTAATCGGGCGAGTTTCTACTTTCAGATGCAAGAGGAATTTTTTGGTTAGGTCAATCCGTTCGCGAGATATGGGAGTTTGAAGCCAAGAAGTGGTTGAGAAGGCAAAAAATTTTTCGCAATTCTGCTGCTCCAAACGCCTAACCAGAATGGCCTAGGGAAAAAATACACATACCGTTGTAATCGGGCGAGTCTCTACTTCCAGACGCTACAGGAATTTTTGGGTTAGGTCAATCCGTTCGCGAGATATGGGAGTTTGAAGCCAAGAAACGGTTGAGAAGGCAAAAAATTTTTCGCAATTCTGCTGCTCCAAACGCCTAACCAGAATGGCCTAGGGAAAAAATACACATACCGTTGTAATCGGGCGAGTTTCTACTTTCAGATGCAAGAGGAATTTTTTGGTTGGGTCAATCCGTTCGCGAGATATGGGAGTTTGAAGCCAAGAAATGGTTGAGAAGGCAAAAAATTTTTCGCAATTCTGCTGCTCCAAACGCTTAACCAGAATGGCCTAGGGAAAAAATACACATACCGCTGTAATCGGGCGAGGTTCTACTTTCAGATGCAATTGGAATTTTTGGGTTAGGTCAATCCGTTCGCGAGATATGGGAGTTTGAAGCCAAGAAATGGTTGGGAAGGCAAAAAATTTTTCGCAATTCTGCTGCTCCAAACGCTTAACCAGAATGGCCTAGGGAAAAAATACACATACCGTTGTAATCGGGCGAGTTTCTACTTTCAGATGCAATAGGAATTTTTGGGTTAGGTCAATCCGTTCGCGAAATATGGGAGTTTGAAGCCAAGGAATGGTTGAGAAGGCAAAAAATTTTTCGCAATTCTGCTGCTCCAAACGCTTAAACAGAATGGCCTAGGGACAAAATACACATACCGTTGTAATCGTGCGAGTTTCTACTTCCAGACGCTACAGGAATTTTTGGGTTAGTTCAATCCGTTCGCAAGATATGGGAGTTTGAAGCCAAGAAATGGTTGAGAAGGCAAAAAATTTTTCGCAATTCTGCTGCTCCAAACGCTTAACCAGAATGGCCTAGGGAAAAAATACACATACCGTTGTAATCGGTCGAGTTTCTACTTTCAGATGCAATAGGAATTTTTGGGTTAGGTCAATCCGTTCGCGAAATATGGGAGTTTGAAGCCAAGGAATGGTTGAGAAGGCAAAAAATTTTTCGCAATTCTGCTGCTCCAAACGCTTAAACAGAATGGCCTCGGGACAAAATACACATACCGTTGTAATCGGGCGAGTTTCTACTTTCAGATGCAACAGGAATTTTTGGGTTAGGTCAATCCGTTCGCGAGATATGGGAGTTTGAAGCTAAGAAATGGTTGAGAAGACAACAAATCTTTCGCACTTCTGCTGCTCCAAACGCTTAACCAGAATGGCCTAGGGAAAAAATACACATACCGTTGTAATCGGGCGAGTTTCTACTTTCAGATGCAAGAGGAATTTTTTGGTTAGGTCAATCCGTTCGCGAGATATGGGAGTTTGAAGCCAAGAAATGGTTGAGAAGGCAAAAAATTTTTCGCAATTCTGCTGCTCCAAACGCTTAACCAGAATGGCCTAGGGAAAAAATACACATACCGTTGTAATCGGGCGAGTTTCTACTTTCAGATGCAATAGGAATTTTTGGGTTAGGTCAATCCGTTCGCGAAATATGGGAGTTTGAAGCCAAGGAATGGTTGAGAAGGCAAAAAATTTTTCGCAATTCTGCTGCTCCAAACGCTTAAACAGAATGGCCTCGGGACAAAATACACATACCGTTGTAATCGGGCGAGTTTCTACTTTCAGATGCAACAGGAATTTTTGGGTTAGGTCAATCCGTTCGCGAGATATGGGAGTTTGAAGCTAAGAAATGGTTGAGAAGACAACAAATCTTTCGCACTTCTGCTGCTCCAAACGCTTAACCAGAATGGCCTAGGGAAAAAATACACATACCGTTGTAATCGGGCGAGTCTCTACTTCCAGACGCTACAGGAATTTTTGGGTTAGGTCAATCCGTTCGCGAGATATGGGAGTTTGAAGCCAAGAAATGGTTGAGAAGGCAAAAAATTTTTCGCAATTCTGCTGCTCCAAACGCTTAACCAGAATGGCCTAGGGAAAAAATACACATACCGTTGTAATCGGGCGAGTTTCTACTTTCAGATGCAATAGGAATTTTTGGGTTAGGTCAATCCGTTCGCGAAATATGGGAGTTTGAAGCCAAGGAAAGGTTGAGAAGGCAAAAAATTTTTCGCAATTCTGCTGCTCCAAACGCTTAAACAGAATGGCCTAGGGACAAAATACACATACCGTTGTAATCGGGCGAGTTTCTACTTCCAGACGCTACAGGAATTTTTGGGTTAGTTCAATCCGTTCGCAAGATATGGGAGTTTGAAGCCAAGAAATGGTTGAGAAGGCAAAAGATTTTTCGCAATTCTGCTGCTCCAAACGCTTAACCAGAATGGCCTAGGGAAAAAATACACATACCGTTGTAATCGGGCGAGTTTCTACTTTCAGATGCAATAGGAATTTTTGGGTTAGGTCAATCCGATCGCGAAATATGGGAGTTTGAAGCCAAGGAATGGTTGAGAAAGCAAAAAATTTTTCGCAATTCTGCTGCTCCAAACGCTTAAACAGAATGGCCTAGGGACAAAATACACATACCGTTGTAATCGGGCGAGTTTCTACTTTCAGATGCAACAGGAATTTTTGGGTTAGGTCAATCCGTTCGCGAGATATGGGAGTTTGAAGCTAAGAAATGGTTGAGAAGACAACAAATCTTTCGCACTTCTGCTGCTCCAAACGCTTAACCAGAATGGCCTAGGGAAAAAATACACATACCGTTGTAATCGGGCGAGTTTCTACTTTCAGATGCAAGTGGAATTTTTTGGTTAGGTCAATCCGTTCGCGAGATATGGGAGTTTGAAGCCAAGAAATGGTTGAGAAGGCAAAAAATTTTTCGCAATTCTGCTGCTCCAAACGCCTAACCAGAATGGCCTAGGGAAAAAATACACATACCGTTGTAATCGGGCGAGTCTCTACTTCCAGACGCTACAGGAATTTTTGGGTTAGGTCAATCCGTTCGCGAGATATGGGAGTTTGAAGCCAAGAAATGGTTGAGAAGGCAAAAAATTTTTCGCAATTCTGCTGCTCCAAACGCCTAACCAGAATGGCCTAGGGAAAAAATACACATACCGTTGTAATCGGGCGAGTTTCTACTTTCAGATGCAAGAGGAATTTTTTGGTTAGGTCAATCCGTTCGTGAGATATGGGAGTTTGAAGCCAAGAAATGGTTGAGAAGGCAAAAAATTTTTCGCAATTCTGCTGCTCCAAACGCTTAACCAGAATGGCCTAGGGAAAAAATACACATACCGTTGTAATCGGGCGAGTTTCTACTTTCAGATGCAATAGGAATTTTTGGGTTAGGTCAATCCGTTCGCGAAATATGGGAGTTTGAAGCCAAGGAATGGTTGAGAAGGCAAAAAATTTTTCGCAATTCTGTTGCTCCAAACGCTTAAACAGAATGGCCTAGGGACAAAATACACATACCGTTGTAATCGGGCGAGTTTCTACTTCCAGACGCTACAGGAATTTTTGGGTTAGTTCAATCCGTTCGCAAGATATGGGAGTTTGAAGCCAAGAAATGGTTGAGAAGGCAAAAAATTTTTCGCAATTCTGCTGCTCCAAACGCTTAACCAGAATGGCCTAGGAAAAAAATACACATACCGCTGTAATCGGGCGAGGTTCTACTTTCAGATGCAATTGGAATTTTTGGGTTAGGTCAATCCGTTCGCGAGATATGGGAGTTTGAAGCCAAGAAATGGTTGAGAAGGCAAAAAATTTTTCGCAATTCTGCTGCTCCAAACGCTTAACCAGAATGGCCTAGGGAAAAAATACACATACCGTTGTAATCGGGCGAGTTTCTACTTTCAGATGCAATAGGAATTTTTGGGTTAGGTCAATCCGTTCGCGAAATATGGGAGTTTGAAGCCAAGGAATGGTTGAGAAGGTAAAAAATTTTTCGCAATTCTGCTGCTCCAAACGCTTAAACAGAATGGCCTAGGGACAAAATACACATAACGTTGTAATCGGGCGAGTTTCTACTTTCAGATGCAACAGGAATTTTTGGGTTAGGTCAATGCGTTCGCGAGATATGGGAGTTTGAAGCTAAGAAATGGTTGAGAAGACAACAAATCTTTCGCACTTCTGGTGCTCCAAACGCTTAACCAGAATGGCCTAGGGAAAAAATACACATACCGTTGTAATCGGGCGAGTCTCTACTTCCAGACGCTACAGGAATTTTTGGGTTAGGTCAATCCGTTCGCGAGATATGGGAGTTTGAAGCCAAGAAATGGTTGAGAAGGCAAAAAATTTTTCGCAATTCTGCAGCTCCAAACGCTTAACCAGAATGGCCTAGGGAAAAAATACACATACCGTTGTAATCGGGCGAGTTTCTACTTTCAGATGCAATAGGAATTTTTGGGTTAGGTCAATCCGTTCGCGAGATATGGGAGTTTGAAGCCAAGAAATGGTTGAGAAGGCAAAAAATTTTTCGCAATTCTGCTGCTCCAAACGCCTAACCAGAATGGCCTAGGGAAAAAATACACATACCGTTGTAATCGGGCGAGTCTCTACTTCCAGACGCTACAGGAATTTTTGGGTTAGGTCAATCCGTTCGCGAGATATGGGAGTTTGAAGCCAAGAAATGGTTGAGAAGGCAAAAAATTTTTCGCAATTCTGCTGCTCCAAACGCTTAACCAGAATGGCCTAGGGAAAAAATACACATACCGTTGTAATCGGGCGAGTTTCTACTTTCAGATGCAATAGGAATTTTTGGGTTAGGTCAATACCGTTCGCGAGATATGGGAGTTTGAAGCCAAGAAATGGTTGAGAAGGCAAAAAATTTTCCGCAATTCTGCTGCTCCAAACGCTTAACCAGAACGGCCTAGGGAAAAAATACACATACCGTTGTAATCGGGCGAGTTTCTACTTTCAGATGCAATAGGAATTTTTGGGTTAGGTCAATCCGTTCGCGAGATATGGGAGTTTGAAGCCAAGAAATAGTTGAGAAGGCAAAAAATTTTTCGCAATTCTGCTGCTCCAAACGCTTAACCAGAATGGCCTAGGGAAAAAATACACATACCGTTGTAATCGGGCGAGTTTCTACTTTCAGATGCAATAGGAATTTTTGGGTTAGGTCAATCCGTTCGCGAGATATGGGAGTTTGAAGCCAAGAAATGGTTGAGAAGGCAAAAAATTTTTCGCAATTCTGCTGCTCCAAACGCTTAACCAGAATGGCCTAGGGAAAAAATACACATACCGTTGTAATCGGGCGAGTTTCTACTTTCAGATGCAATAGGAATTTTTGGGTTAGGTCAATACCGTTCGCGAGATATGGGAGTTTGAAGCCAAGAAATGGTTGAGAAGGCAAAAAATTTTCCGCAATTCTGCTGTTCCAAACGCTTAACCAGAACGGCCTAGGGAAAAAATACACATACCGTTGTAATCGGGCGAGTTTCTACTTTCAGATGCAATAGGAATTTTTGGGTTAGGTCAATCCGTTCGCGAGATATGGGAGTTTGAAGCCAAGAAATAGTTGATAAGGCAAAAAATTTTTCGCAATTCTGCTGCTCCAAACGCTTAACCAGAATGGCCTAGGGAAAAAATACACATACCGTTGTAATCGGGCGAGTTTCTACTTTCAGATGCAATAGGAATTTTTGGGTTAGGTCAATCCGTTCGCGAGATATGGGAGTTTGAAGCCAAGAAATGGTTGAGAAGGCAAAAAATTTTTCGCAATTCTGCTGCTCCAAACGCTTAACCAGAATGGCCTAGGGAAAAAATACACATACCGCTGTAATCGGGCGAGGTTCTACTTTCAGATGCAATTGGAATTTTTGGGTTAGGTCAATCCGTTCGCGAGATATGGGAGTTTGAAGCCAAGAAATGGTTGAGAAGGCAAAAAATTTTTCGCAATTCTGCTGCTCCAAACGCTTAACCAGAATGGCCTAGGGAAAAAATACACATACCGTTCTAATCGGGCGAGTTTCTACTTTCAGATGCAATAGGAATTTTTGGGTTAGGTCAATCCGTTCGCGAAATATGGGAGTTTGAAGCCAAGGAATGGTTGAGAAGGCAAAAAATTTTTCGCAATTCTGCTGCTCCAAACGCTTAAACAGAATGGCCTAGGGACAAAATACACATACCGTTGTAATCGGGCGAGTTTCTACTTTCAGATGCAACAGGAATTTTTGGGTTAGGTCAATCCGTTCGCGAGACATGGGAGTTTGAAGCTAAGAAATGGTTGAGAAGACAACAAATCTTTCGCACTTCTGCTGCTCCAAACGCTTAACCAGAATGGCCTAGGGAAAAAATACACATACCGTTGTAATCGGGCGAGTTTCTACTTTCAGATGCAAGAGGAATTTTTGGGTTAGGTCAATCCGTTCGCGAGATATGGGAGTTTGAAGCCAAGAAATGGTTGAGAAGGCAAAAAATTTTTCGCAATTCTGCTGCTCCAAACGCCTAACCAGAATGGCCTAGGGAAAAAATACACATACCGTTGTAATCGGGCGAGTCTCTACTTCCAGACGCTACAGGAATTTTTGGGTTAGGTCAATCCGTTCGCGAGATATGGGAGTTTGAAGCCAAGAAATGGTTGAGAAGGCAAAAAATTTTTCGCAATTCTGCTGCTCCAAACGCCTAACCAGAATGGCCTAGGGAAAAAATACACATACCGTTGTAATCGGGCGAGTTTCTACTTTCAGATGCAAGAGGAATTTTTTGGTTGGGTCAATCCGTTCGCGAGATATGGGAGTTTGAAGCCAAGAAATGGTTGAGAAGGCAAAAAATTTTTCGCAATTCTGCTGCTCCAAACGCTTAACCAGAATGGCCTAGGGAAAAAATACACATACCGCTGTAATCGGGCGAGGTTCTACTTTCAGATGCAATTGGAATTTTTGGGTTAGGTCAATCCGTTCGCGAGATATGGGAGTTTGAAGCCAAGAAATGGTTGAGAAGGCAAAAAATTTTTCGCAATTCTGCTGCTCCAAACGCTTAACCAGAATGGCCTAGGGAAAAAATACACATACCGTTGTAATCGGGCGAGTTTCTACCTCAAGATGCAATAGGAATTTTTGGGTTAGGTCAATCCGTTCGCGAAATATGGGAGTTTGAAGCCAAGGAATGGTTGAGAAGGCAAAAAATTTTTCGCAATTCTGCTGCTCCAAACGCTTAAACAGAATGGCCTAGGGACAAAATAAACATACCGTTGTAATCGGGCGAGTTTCTACTTCCAGACGCTACAGGAATTTTTGGGTTAGTTCAATCCGTTCGCAAGATATGGGAGTTTGAAGCCAAGAAATGGTTGAGAAGGCAAAAAATTTTTCGCAATTCTGCTGCTCCAAACGCTTAACCAGAATGGCCTAGGGAAAAAATACACATACCGTTGTAATCGGGCGAGTCTCTACTTCCAGACGCTACAGGAATTTTTGGGTTAGGTCAATCCGTTCGCGAGATATGGGAGTTTGAAGCCAAGAAATGGTTGAGAAGGCAAAAAATTTTTCGCAATTCTGCTGCTCCAAACGCCTAACCAGAATGGCCTAGGGAAAAAATACACATACCGTTGTAATCGGGCGAGTTTCTACTTTCAGATGCAAGAGGAATTTTTTGGTTAGGTCAATCCGTTCGCGAGATATGGGAGTTTGAAGCCAAGAAATGGTTGAGAAGGCAAAAAATTTTTCGCAATTCTGCTGCTCCAAACGCTTAACCAGAATGGCCTAGGGAAAAAATACACATACCGCAGTAATCGGGCGAGGTTCTACTTTCAGATGCAATTGGAATTTTTGGGTTAGGTCAATCCGTTCGCTAGATATGGGAGTTTGAAGCCAAGAAATGGTTGAGAAGGCAAAAAATTTTTCGCAATTCTGCTGCTCCAAACGCTTAACCAGAATGGCCTAGGGAAAAAATACACATACCGTTGTGATCGGGCGAGTCTCTACTTCCAGACGCTACAGGAATTTTTGGGTTAGGTCAATCCGTTCGCGAGATATGGGAGTTTGAAGCCAAGAAATGGTTGAGAAGGCAAAAAATTTTTCGCAATTCTGCTGCTCCAAACGCTTAACCAGAATGGCCTAGGGAAAAAATACACATACCGTTGTAATCGGGCGAGTTTCTACTTTCAGATGCAACAGGAATTTTTGGGTTAGGTCAATCCGTTCGCGAGATATGGGAGTTTGAAGCCAAGAAATGGTTGAGAAGGTAACAAATTTTTCGCAATTCTGCTGCTCCAAACGCTTAACCAGAATGGCCTAGGGAAAAAATACACATACCGTTGTAATCGGGCGAGTTTCTACTTTCAGATGCAATAGGAATTTTTGGGTTAGGTCAATACCGTTCGCGAGATATGGGAGTTTGAAGCCAAGAAATGGTTGAGAAGGCAAAAAATTTTCCGCAATTCTGCTGCTCCAAACGCTTAACCAGAACGGCCTAGGGAAAAAATACACATACCGTTGTAATCGGGCGAGTTTCTACTTTCAGATGCAATAGGAATTTTTGGGTTAGGTCAATCCGTTCGCGAGATATGGGAGTTTGAAGCCAAGAAATAGTTGAGAAGGCAAAAAATTTTTCGCAATTCTGCTGCTCCAAACGCTTAACCAGAATGGCCTAGGGAAAAAATACACATACCGTTGTAATCGGGCGAGTTTCTACTTTCAGATGCAATAGGAATTTTTGGGTTAGGTCAATCCGTTCGCGAGATATGGGAGTTTGAAGCCAAGAAATGGTTGAGAAGGCAAAAAATTTTTCGCAATTCTGCTGCTCCAAACGCTTAACCAGAATGGCCTAGGGAAAAAATACACATACCGTTCTAATCGGGCGAGTTTCTACTTTCAGATGCAATAGGAATTTTTGGGTTAGGTCAATCCGTTCGCGAAATATGGGAGTTTGAAGCCAAGGAATGGTTGAGAAGGCAAAAAATTTTTCGCAATTCTGCTGCTCCAAACGCTTAAACAGAATGGCCTAGGGACAAAATACACATACCGTTGTAATCGGGCGAGTTTCTACTTTCAGATGCAACAGGAATTTTTGGGTTAGGTCAATCCGTTCGCGAGACATGGGAGTTTGAAGCTAAGAAATGGTTGAGAAGACAACAAATCTTTCGCACTTCTGCTGCTCCAAACGCTTAACCAGAATGGCCTAGGGAAAAAATACACATACCGTTGTAATCGGGCGAGTTTCTACTTTCAGATGCAAGAGGAATTTTTTGGTTAGGTCAATCCGTTCGCGAGATATGGGAGTTTGAAGCCAAGAAATGGTTGAGAAGGCAAAAAATTTTTCGCAATTCTGCTGCTCCAAACGCCTAACCAGAATGGCCTAGGGAAAAAATACACATACCGTTGTAATCGGGCGAGTCTCTACTTCCAGACGCTACAGGAATTTTTGGGTTAGGTCAATCCGTTCGCGAGATATGGGAGTTTGAAGCCAAGAAATGGTTGAGAAGGCAAAAAATTTTTCGCAATTCTGCTGCTCCAAACGCCTAACCAGAATGGCCTAGGGAAAAAATACACATACCGTTGTAATCGGGCGAGTTTCTACTTTCAGATGCAAGAGGAATTTTTTGGTTGGGTCAATCCGTTCGCGAGATATGGGAGTTTGAAGCCAAGAAATGGTTGAGAAGGCAAAAAATTTTTCGCAATTCTGCTGCTCCAAACGCTTAACCAGAATGGCCTAGGGAAAAAATACACATACCGCTGTAATCGGGCGAGGTTCTACTTTCAGATGCAATTGGAATTTTTGGGTTAGGTCAATCCGTTCGCGAGATATGGGAGTTTGAAGCCAAGAAATGGTTGAGAAGGCAAAAAATTTTTCGCAATTCTGCTGCTCCAAACGCTTAACCAGAATGGCCTAGGGAAAAAATACACATACCGTTGTAATCGGGCGAGTTTCTACTTCAAGATGCAATAGGAATTTTTGGGTTAGGTCAATCCGTTCGCGAAATATGGGAGTTTGAAGCCAAGGAATGGTTGAGAAGGCAAAAAATTTTTCGCAATTCTGCTGCTCCAAACGCTTAAACAGAATGACCTAGGGACAAAATAAACATACCGTTGTAATCGGGCGAGTTTCTACTTCCAGACGCTACAGGAATTTTTGGGTTAGTTCAATCCGTTCGCAAGATATGGGAGTTTGAAGCCAAGAAATGGTTGAGAAGGCAAAAAATTTTTCGCAATTCTGCTGCTCCAAACGCTTAACCAGAATGGCCTAGGGAAAAAATACACATACCGTTGTAATCGGGCGAGTCTCTACCTCCAGACGCTACAGGAATTTTTGGGTTAGGTCAATCCGTTCGCGAGATATGGGAGTTTGAAGCCAAGAAATGGTTGAGAAGGCAAAAAATTTTTCGCAATTCTGCTGCTCCAAACGCCTAACCAGAATGGCCTAGGGAAAAAATACACATACCGTTGTAATCGGGCGAGTTTCTACTTTCAGATGCAAGAGGAATTTTTTGGTTAGGTCAATCCGTTCGCGAGATATGGGAGTTTGAAGCCAAGAAATGGTTGAGAAGGCAAAAAATTTTTCGCAATTCTGCTGCTCCAAACGCTTAACCAGAATGGCCTAGGGAAAAAATACACATACCGCAGTAATCGGGCGAGGTTCTACTTTCAGATGCAATTGGAATTTTTGGGTTAGGTCAATCCGTTCGCTAGATATGGGAGTTTGAAGCCAAGAAATGGTTGAGAAGGCAAAAAATTTTTCGCAATTCTGCTGCTCCAAACGCTTAACCAGAATGGCCAAGGGAAAAAATACACATACCGTTGTGATCGGGCGAGCCTCTACTTCCAGACGCTACAGGAATTTTTGGGTTAGGTCAATCCGTTCGCGAGATATGGGAGTTTGAAGCCAAGAAATGGTTGAGAAGGCAAAAAATTTTTCGCAATTCTGCTGCTCCAAACGCTTAACCAGAATGGCCTAGGGAAAAAATACACATACCGTTGTAATCGGGCGAGTTTCTACTTTCAGATGCAACAGGAATTTTTGGGTTAGGTCAATCCGTTCGCGAGATATGGGAGTTTGAAGCCAAGAAATGGTTGAGAAGGCAACAAATTTTTCGCAATTCTGCTGCTCCAAACGCTTAACCAGAATGGCCTAGGGAAAAAATACACATACCGTTGTAATCGGGCGAGTTTCTACTTTCAGATGCAATAGGAATTTTTGGGTTAGGTCAATCCGTTCGCGAAATATGGGAGTTTGAAGCCAAGGAATGGTTGAGAAGGCAAAAAATTTTTCGCAATTCTGCTGCTCCAAACGCTTAAACAGAATGGCCTAGGGACAAAATACACATACCGTTGTAATCGGGCGAGTTTCTACTTCCAGACGCTACAGGAATTTTTGGGTTAGTTCAATCCGTTCGCAAGATATGGGAGTTTGAAGCCAAGAAATGGTTGAGAAGGCAAAAAATTTTTCGCAATTCTGCTGCTCCAAACGCTTAACCAGAATGGCCTAGGAAAAAAATACACATACCGCTGTAATCGGGCGAGGTTCTACTTTCAGATGCAATTGGAATTTTTGGGTTAGGTCAATCCGTTCGAGAGATATGGGAGTTTGAAGCCAAGAAATGGTTGAGAAGGCAAAAAATTTTTCGCAATTCTGCTGCTCCAAACGCTTAACCAGAATGGCCTAGGGAAAAAATACACATACCGTTGTAATCGGGCGAGTTTCTACTTTCAGATGCAATAGGAATTTTTGGGTTAGGTCAATCCGTTCGCGAAATATGGGAGTTTGAAGCCAAGGAATGGTTGAGAAGGTAAAAAATTTTTCGCAATTCTGCTGCTCCAAACGCTTAAACAGAATGGCCTAGGGACAAAATACACATACCGTTGTAATCGGGCGAGTTTCTACTTTCAGATGCAACAGGAATTTTTGGGTTAGGTCAATCCGTTCGCGAGATATGGGAGTTTGAAGCTAAGAAATGGTTGAGAAGACAACAAATCTTTCGCACTTCTGCTGCTCCAAACGCTTAACCAGAATGGCCTAGGGAAAAAATACACATACCGTTGTAATCGGGCGAGTCTCTACTTCCAGACGCTACAGGAATTTTTGGGTTAGGTCAATCCGTTCGCGAGATATGGGAGTTTGAAGCCAAGAAATGGTTGAGAAGGCAAAAAATTTTTCGCAATTCTGCTGCTCCAAACGCTTAACCAGAATGGCCTAGGGAAAAAATACACATACCGTTGTAATCGGGCGAGTTTCTACTTTCAGATGCAATAGGAATTTTTGGGTTAGGTCAATACCGTTCGCGAGATATGGGAGTTTGAAGCCAAGAAATGGTTGAGAAGGCAAAAAATTTTTCGCAATTCTGCTGCTCCAAACGCTTAACCAGAACGGCCTAGGGAAAAAATACACATACCGTTGTAATCGGGCGAGTTTCTACTTTCAGATGCAATAGGAATTTTTGGGTTAGGTCAATCCGTTCGCGAGATATGGGAGTTTGAAGCCAAGAAATAGTTGAGAAGGCAAAAAATTTTTCGCAATTCTGCTGCTCCAAACGCTTAAACAGAATGGCCTAGGGAAGAAATACAGATACCGTTATAATCGGGCGAGTTTCTACTTTCAGATGCAACAGGAATTTTTGGGTTAGGTCAATCCGTTCGCGAGATATGGGAGTTTGAAGCTAAGAAATGGTTGAGAAGACAACAAATCTTTCGCACTTCTGCTGCTCCAAACGCTTAACCAGAATGGCCTAGGGAAAAAATGCAGATACCGTTGTAATCGGGCGAGTTTCTTCTTTCAGATGCAACAGGAATTTTTGGGTTAGGTCAATCCGTTCGCGAGATATGGGAGTTTGAAGCCAAGAAATGGTTGAGATGGCAAAAAATTTTTCGCAATTCTGCTGCTCCAAACGCTTAACCAGAATGGCCTAGGGAAAAAATACACATACCGTTGTAATCGGGCGAGTTTCTACTTTCAGATGCAATAGGAATTTTTGGGTTAGGTCAATCCGTTCGCGAAATATGGGAGTTTGAAGCCAAGGAATGGTTGAGAAGGCAAAAAATTTTTCGCAATTCTGCTGCTCCAAACGCTTAAACAGAATGGCCTAGGGACAAAATACACATACCGTTGTAATCGGGCGAGTTTCTACTTCCAGACGCTACAGGAATTTTTGGGTTAGTTCAATCCGTTCGCAAGATATGGGAGTTTGAAGCCAAGAAATGGTTGAGAAGGCAAAAAATTTTTCGCAATTCTGCTGCTCCAAACGCTTAACCAGAATGGCCTAGGAAAAAAATACACATACCGCTGTAATCGGGCGAGGTTCTACTTTCAGATGCAATTGGAATTTTTGGGTTAGGTCAATCCGTTCGAGAGATATGGGAGTTTGAAGCCAAGAAATGGTTGAGAAGGCAAAAAATTTTTCGCAATTCTGCTGCTCCAAACGCTTAACCAGAATGGCCTAGGGAAAAAATACACATACCGTTGTAATCGGGCGAGTTTCTAATTTCAGATGCAATAGGAATTTTTGGGTTAGGTCAATCCGTTCGCGAAATATGGGAGTTTGAAGCCAAGGAATGTTTGAGAAGGTAAAAAATTTTTCGCAATTCTGCTGCTCCAAACGCTTAAACAGAATGGCCTAGGGACAAAATACACGTACCGTTGTAATCGGGCGAGTTTCTACTTTCAGATGCAACAGGAATTTTTGGGTTAGGTCAATCCGTTCGCGAGATATGGGGGTTTGAAGCTAAGAAATGGTTGAGAAAGCAACAAATCTTTCGCACTTCTGCTGCTCCAAACGCTTAACCAGAATGGCCTAGGGAAAAAATACACATACCGTTGTAATCGGGCGAGTCTCTACTTCCAGACGCTACAGGAATTTTTGGGTTAGGTCAATCCGTTCGCGAGATATGGGAGTTTGAAGCCAAGAAATGGTTGAGAAGGCAAAAAATTTTTCGCAATTCTGCTGCTCCAAACGCTTAACCAGAATGGCCTAGGGAAAAAATACACATACCGTTGTAATCGGGCGAGTTTCTACTTTCAGATGCAATAGGAATTTTTGGGTTAGGTCAATACCGTTCGCGAGATATGGGAGTTTGAAGCCAAGAAATGGTTGAGAAGGCAAAAAATTTTTCGCAATTCTGCTGCTCCAAACGCTTAACCAGAACGGCCTAGGGAAAAAATACACATACCGTTGTAATCGGGCGAGTTTCTACTTTCAGATGCAATAGGAATTTTTAGGTTAGGTCAAACCGTTCGCGAGATATGGGAGTTTGAAGCCAAGAAATAGTTGAGAAGGCAAAAAATTTTTCGCAATTCTGCTGCTCCAAACGCTTAAACAGAATGGCCTAGGGAAGAAATACTGATACCGTTATAATCGGGCGAGTTTCTACTTTCAGATGCAACAGGAATTTTTGGGTTAGGTCAATCCGTTCGCGAGATATGGGAGTTTGAAGCTAAGAAATGGTTGAGAAGACAACAAATCTTTCGCACTTCTGCTGCTCCAAACGCTTAACCAGAATGGCCTAGGGAAAAAATACACATACCGCTGTAATCGGGCGAGTCTCTACTTCCAGACGCTACAGGAATTTTTCGGTTAGGTCAATCCGTTCGCGAGATATGGGAGTGTGAAGCCAAGAAATGGTTGAGAAGGCAAAAAATTTTTCGCAATTCTGCTGCTCCAAACGCTTAACCAGAATGGCCTAGGGAAAAAATACACATACCGCTGTAATCGGGCGAGGTTCTACTTTCAGATGCAATTGGAATTTTTGGGTTAGGTCAATCCGTTCGCGAGATATGGGAGTTTGAAGCCAAGAAATGGTTGAGAAGGAAAAAAATTTTTCGCAATTCTGCTGCTCCAAACGCTTAACCAGAATGGCCTAGGGAAAAAATACACATACCGTTGTAATCGGGCGAGTATCTACTTCAGGTGCAATAGGAATTTTTGGGTTAGGTCAATCCGTTCGCGAGATATGGGAGTTTGAAGACAAGAAATGGTTGAGAATGCAAAAAATTTTTCGCAATTCTGCTGCTCCAAACGCTTAACCAGAATGGCCTAGGGAAAAAATACACATACCGTTGTAATCGGGCGAGTATCTACTTCAGGTGCAATAGGAATTTTTGGGTTAGGTCAATCCGTTCGCGAGATATGGGAGTTTGAAGACAAGAAATGGTTGAGAATGCAAAAAATTTTTCGCAATTCTGCTGCTCCAAACGCTTAACCAGAATGGCCTAGGGAAAAAATACACATACCGTTGTAATCGGGCGAGTTTCTACTTTCAGATGCAACAGGAATTTTTGGGTTAGGTCAATCAGTTCGCGAGATATGGGAGTTTGAATCCAAGAAATGGTTGAGAAGGCAAAAAATTTTTCGCATTTCTGCTGCTCCAAACGCTTAACCAGAATGGCCTAGGGAAAAAAAAACATACCGTTGTAATCGGGCGAGTTTCTACTTTCAGATGCAATAGGAATTTTTGCGTTAGGTCAATCCGTTCGCGAGATATGGGAGTTTGAAGCTAAGAAATGGTTGAGAAGACAACAAATCTTTCGCACTTCTGCTGCTCCAAACGCTTAACCAGAATGGCCTAGGGAAAAAATACACATACCGTTGTAATCGGGCGAGTCTCTACTTCCAGACGCTACAGGAATTTTTGGGTTAGGTCAATCCGTTCGCGAGATATGGGAGTTTGAAGCCAAGAAATGGTTGAGAAGGCAAAAAATTTTTCGCAATTCTGCTGCTCCAAACGCTTAACCAGAATGGCCTAGGGAAAAAATACACATACCGCTGTAATCGGGCGAGGTTCTACTTTCAGATGCAATTGGAATTTTTGAGTTAGGTCAATCCGTTCGCGAGATATGGGAGTTTGAAGCCAAGAAATGGTTGAGAAGGCAAAAAATTTTTCGCAATTCTGCTGCTCCAAACGCTTAACCAGAATGGCCTTGGGAAAAAATACACATACCGTTGTAATCGGGCGAGTATCTACTTCAGATGCAACAGGAATTTTTGGGTTAGGTCAATCCGTTCGCGAGATATGGGAGTTTGAATCCAAGAAATGGTTGAGAAGGCAAAAAATTTTTCGCATTTCTGCTGCTCCAAACGCTTAACCAGAATGGCCTAGGGAAAAAAAAACATACCGTTGTAATCGGGCGAGTTTCTACTTTCAGATGCAATAGGAATTTTTGCGTTAGGTCAATCCGTTCGCGAGATATGGGAGTTTGAAGCCAAGAAATGGTTGAGAAGGCAACAAATTTTTCGCAATTCTGCTGCTCCAAACGCTTAACCAGAATGGCCTAGGGAAAAAATACACATACCGTTGTAATCGGGCGAGTCTCTACTTCCAGACGCTACAGGAATTTTTGGGTTAGGTCAATCCGTTCGCGAGATATGGGAGTGTGAAGCCAAGAAATGGTTGAGAAGGCAAAAAATTTTTCGCAATTCTGCTGCTCCAAACGCTTAACCAGAATGGCCTAGGGAAAAAATACACATACCGCTGTAATCGGGCGAGGTTCTACTTTCAGATGCAATTGGAATTTTTGGGTTAGGTCAATCCGTTCGCGAGATATGGGAGTTTGAAGCCAAGAAATGGTTGAGAAGGCAAAAAATTTTTCGCAATTCTGCTGCTCCAAACGCTTAACCAGAATGGCCTAGGGAAAAAATACACATACCGTTGTAATCGGGCGAGTATCTACTTCAGGTGCAATAGGAATTTTTGGGTTAGGTCAATCCGTTCGCGAGATATGGGAGTTTGAAGACAAGAAATGGTTGAGAATGCAAAAAATTTTTCGCAATTCTGCTGCTCCAAACGCTTAACCAGAATGGCCTAGGGAAAAAATACACATACCGTTGTAATCGGGCGAGTTTCTACTTTCAGATGCAACAGGAATTTTTGGGTTAGGTCAATCCGTTCGCGAGATATGGGAGTTTGAATCCAAGAAATGGTTGAGAAGGCAAAAAATTTTTCGCATTTCTGCTGCTCCAAACGCTTAACCAGAATGGCCTAGGGAAAAAAAAACATACCGTTGTAATCGGGCGAGTTTCTACTTTCAGATGCAATAGGAATTTTTGCGTTAGGTCAATCCGTTCGCGAGATATGGGAGTTTGAAGCCAAGAAATGGTTGAGAAGGCAACAAATTTTTCGCAATTCTGCTGCTCCAAACGCTTAACCAGAATGGCCTAGGGAAAAAATACACATACCGTTGTAATCGGGCGAGTTTCTACTTTCAGATGCAATAGGAATTTTTGGGTTAGGTCAATCCGATCGCGAGATATGGGAGTTTGAAGCCAAGAAATGGTTGAGAAGGCAAAAAATTTTTCGCAATTCTGCTGCTCCAAACGCTTAACCAGAATGGCCTAGGGAAGAAATACAGATACCGTTATAATCGGGCGATTTTCTACTTTCAGATGCAACAGGAATTTTTGGGTTAGGTCAATCCGTTCGCGAGATATGGGAGTTTGAAGCTAAGAAATGGTTGAGAAGACAACAAATCTTTCGCACTTCTGCTGCTCCAAACGCTTAACCAGAATGGCCTAGGGAAAAAAAAACATACCGTTGTAATCGGGCGAGTTTCTACTTTCAGATGCAATAGGAATTTTTGCGTTAGGTCAATCCGTTCGCGAGATATGGGAGTTTGAAGCCAAGAAATGGTTGAGAAGGCAACAAATTTTTCGCAATTCTGCTGCTCCAAACGCTTAACCAGAATGGCCTAGGGAAAAAATACACATACCGTTGTAATCGGGCCAGTTTCTACTTTCAGATGCAATAGGAATTTTTGGGTTAGGTCAATCCGTTCGCGAGATATGGGAGTTTGAAGCCAAGAAATGGTTGAGAAGGCAAAAAATTTTTCGCAATTCTGCAGCTCCAAACGCTTAACCAGAATGGCCTAGGGAAAAAATACACACACCGTTGTAATCGGGCGAGTTTCTACTTTCAGATGCAATAGGAATTTTTGGGTCAGGTCAATCCGTTCGCGAGATATGGGAGTTTGAAGCCAAGAAATGGTTGAGAAGGCAAAAAATTTTTCGCAATTCTGCTGCTCCAAACGCCTAACCAGAATGGCCTAGGGAAAAAATACACATACCGTTGTAATCGGGCGAGTCTCTACTTCCAGACGCTACAGGAATTTTTGGGTTAGGTCAATCCGTTCGCGAGATATGGGAGTTTGAAGACAAGAAATGGTTGAGAATGCAAAAAATTTTTCGCAATTCTGCTGCTCCAAACGCTTAACCAGAATGGCCTAGGGAAAAAATACACATACCGTTGTAATCGGGCGAGTTTCTACTTTCAGATGCAACAGGAATTTTTGGGTTAGGTCAATCCGTTCGCGAGATATGGGAGTTTGAATCCAAGAAATGGTTGAGAAGGCAAAAAATTTTTCGCATTTCTGCTGCTCCAAACGCTTAACCAGAATGGCCTAGGGAAAAAAAAACATACCGTTGTAATCGGGCGAGTTTCTACTTTCAGATGCAATAGGAATTTTTGCGTTAGGTCAATCCGTTCGCGAGATATGGGAGTTTGAAGCCAAGAAATGGTTGAGAAGGCAACAAATTTTTCGCAATTCTGCTGCTCCAAACGCTTAACCAGAATGGCCTAGGGAAAAAATACACATACCGTTGTAATCGGGCCAGTTTCTACTTTCAGATGCAATAGGAATTTTTGGGTTAGGTCAATCCGTTCGCGAGATATGGGAGTTTGAAGCCAAGAAATGGTTGAGAAGGCAAAAAATTTTTCGCAATTCTGCAGCTCCAAACGCTTAACCAGAATGGCCTAGGGAAAAAATACACACACCGTTGTAATCGGGCGAGTTTCTACTTTCAGATGCAATAGGAATTTTTGGGTCAGGTCAATCCGTTCGCGAGATATGGGAGTTTGAAGCCAAGAAATGGTTGAGAAGGCAAAAAATTTTTCGCAATTCTGCTGCTCCAAACGCCTAACCAGAATGGCCTAGGGAAAAAATACACATACCGTTGTAATCGGGCGAGTCTCTACTTCCAGACGCTACAGGAATTTTTGGGTTAGGTCAATCCGTTCGCGAGATATGGGAGTTTGAAGCCAAGAAATGGTTGAGAAGGCAAAAAATTTTTCGCAATTCTGCTGCTCCAAACGCTTAACCAGAATGGCCTAGGGAAAAAATACACATACCGTTGTAATCGGGCGAGTTTCTACTTTCGGATGCAATAGGAATTTTTGGGTTAGGTCAATCCGTTCGCGAGATATGGGAGTTTGAAGCCAAGAAATGGTTGAGAAGGCAAAAAATTTTTCGCAATTCTGCTGCTCCAAACGCTTAACCAGAATGGCCTAGGGAAAGAATAAACATACCGCTGTAATCGGGCGAGGTTCTACTTTCAGATGCAATTGGAATTTTTGGGTTAGGTCAATCCGTTCGCGAGATATGGGAGTTTGAAGCCAAGAAATGGTTGAGAAGGCAAAAAATTTTTCGCAATTCTGCTGCTCCAAACGCTTAACCAGAATGGCCTAGGGAAAAAATACACATACCGTTGTAATCGGGCGAGTTTCTACTTTCAGATGCAATAGGAATTTTTGGGTTAGGTCAATCCGTTCGCGAGATATGGGAGTTTGAAGCCAAGAAATGGTTGAGAAGGCAAAAAATTTTTCGCAATTCTGCTGCTCCAAACGCCTAACCAGAATGGCCTAGGGAAAAAATACACATACCGTTGTAATCGGGCGAGTCTCTACTTCCAGACGCTACAGGAATTTTTGGGTTAGGTCAATCCGTTCGCGAGATATGGGAGTTTGAAGCCAAGAAATGGTTGAGAAGGCAAAAAATTTTTCGCAATTCTGCTGCTCCAAACGCTTAACCAGAATGGCCTAGGGAAAAAATACACATACCGTTGTAATCGGGCGAGTTTCTACTTTCGGATGCAATAGGAATTTTTGGGTTAGGTCAATCCGTTCGCGAGATATGGGAGTTTGAAGCCAAGAAATGGTTGAGAAGGCAAAAAATTTTTCGCAATTCTGCTGCTCCAAACGCTTAACCAGAATGGCCTAGGGAAAGAATACACATACCGCTGTAATCGGGCGAGGTTCTACTTTCAGATGCAATTGGAATTTTTGGGTTAGGTCAATCCGTTCGCGAGATATGGGAGTTTGAAGCCAAGAAATGGTTGAGAAGGCAAAAAATTTTTCGCAATTCTGCTGCTCCAAACGCTTAACCAGAATGGCCTAGGGAAAAAATACACATACCGTTGTAATCGGGCGAGTTTCTACTTTCAGATGCAATAGGAATTTTTGGGTTAGGTCAATCCGTTCGCGAAATATGGGAGTTTGAAGCCAAGGAATGGTTGAGAAGGCAAAAAATTTTTCGCAATTCTGCTGCTCCAAACGCTTAAACAGAATGGCCTAGGGACAAAATACACATACCGTTGTAATCGGGCGAGTTTCTACTTTCAGATGCAAGAGGAATTTTTTGGTTAGGTCAATCCGTTCGCGAGATATGGGAGTTTGAAGCCAAGAAATGGTTGAGAAGGCAAAAAATTTTTCGCAATTCTGCTGCTCCAAACGCCTAACCAGAATGGCCTAGGGAAAAAATACACATACCGTTGTAATCGGGCGAGTTTCTACTTTCAGATGCAATAGGAATTTTTGGGTTAGGTCAATCCGTTCGCGAAATATGGGAGTTTGAAGCCAAGGAATGGTTGAGAAGGCAAAAAATTTTTCGCAATTCTGCTGCTCCAAACGCTTAAACAGAATGGCCTAGGGACAAAATACACATACCGTTGTAATCGGGCGAGTTTCTACTTTCAGATGCAACAGGAATTTTTGGGTTAGGTCAATCCGTTCGCGAGATATGGGAGTTTGAAGCTAAGAAATGGTTGAGAAGACAACAAATCTTTCGCACTTCTGCTGCTCCAAACGCTTAACCAGAATGGCCTAGGGAAAAAATACACATACCGTTGTAATCGGGCGAGTTTCTACTTTCAGATGCAAGAGGAATTTTTTGGTTAGGTCAATCCGTTCGCGAGATATGGGAGTTTGAAGCCAAGAAATGGTTGAGAAGGCAAAAAATTTTTCGCAATTCTGCTGCTCCAAACGCCTAACCAGAATGGCCTAGGGAAAAAATACACATACCGTTGTAATCGGGCGAGTCTCTACTTCCAGACGCTACAGGAATTTTTGGGTTAGGTCAATCCGTTCGCGAGATATGGGAGTTTGAAGCCAAGAAATGGTTGAGAAGGCAAAAAATTTTTCGCAATTCTGCTGCTCCAAACGCCTAACCAGAATGGCCTAGGGAAAAAATACACATACCGTTGTAATCGGGCGAGTCTCTACTTCCAGACGCTACAGGAATTTTTGGGTTAGGTCAATCCGTTCGCGAGATATGGGAGTTTGAAGCCAAGAAATGGTTGAGAAGGCAAAAAATTTTTCGCAATTCTGCTGCTCCAAACGCTTAACCAGAATGGCCTAGGGAAAAAATACACATACCGTTATAATCGGGCGAGTTTCTACTTTCAGATGCAACAGGAATTTTTGGGTTAGGTCAATCCGTTCGCGAGATACGGGAGTTTGAAGCTAAGAAATGGTTGAGAAGACAACAAATCTTTCGCACTTCTGCTGCTCCAAACGCTTAACCAGAACGGCCTAGGGAAAAAATACACATACCGTTGTAATCGGGCGAGTTTCTACTTTCAGATGCAATAGGAATTTTTGGGTTAGGTCAATGCGTTCGCGAGATATGGGAGTTTGAAGCCAAGAAATAGTTGAGAAGGCAAAAAATTTTTCGCAATTCTGCTGCTCCAAACGCTTAAACAGAATGGCCTAGGGAAGAAATACAGCTACCGTTATAATCGGGCGAGTTTCTACTTTCAGATGCAACAGGAATTTTTGGGTTAGGTCAATCCGTTCGCGAGATACGGGAGTTTGAAGCTAAGAAATGGTTGAGAAGACAACAAATCTTTCGCACTTCTGCTGCTCCAAACGCTTAACCAGAATGGCCTAGGGAAGAAATACACATACCGTTGTAATCGGGCGAGTCTCTACTTCCAGACGCTACAGGAATTTTTGGGTTAGGTCAATCCGTTCGCGAGATATGGGAGTTTGAAGCCAAGAAATGGTTGAGAAGGCACAAAATTTTTCGCAATTCTGCTGCTCCAAACGCTTAACCAGAATGGCCTAGGGAAAAAATACACATACCGTTGCAATCGGGCGAGTTTCTACTTTCAGATGCAATAGGAATTTTTGGGTTAGGTCAATCCGTTCGCGAGATATGGGAGTTTGAAGCCAAGAAATGGTTGAGAATGCAAAAAATTTTTCGCAATTCTGCTGCTCCAAACGCTTAACCAGAATGGCCTAGGGAAAAAATACACATACCGTTGTAATCGGGCGAGTTTCTACTTTCAGATGCAACAGGAATTTTTGGGTTAGGTCAATCCGTTCGCGAGATATGGGAGTTTGAATCCAAGAAATGGTTGAGAAGGCAAAAAATTTTTCGCATTTCTGCTGCTCCATACGCTTAACCAGAATGGCCTAGGGAAAAAATACACATACCGTTGTAATCGGGCCAGTTTCTACTTTCAGATGCAATAGGAATTTTTGGGTTAGGTCAATCCGTTCGCGAGATATGGGAGTTTGAAGCCAAGAAATGGTTGAGAAGGCAACAAATTTTTCGCAATTCTGCTGCTCCAAACGCTTAACCAGAATGGTCTAGGGAAAAAATACACATACCGCTGTAATCGAGCGAGGTTCTTCTTTCAGATGCAATAGGAATTTTTGGGTTAGGTCAATCCGTTCGCGAGATATGGGAGTTTGAAGCCAAGAAATGGTTGAGAAGGCAACAAATTTTTCGCAATTCTGCTGCTCCAAACGCTTAACCAGAATGGCCTAGGGAAAAAATACACTTACCGCTGTAATCGAGCGAGGTTCTACTTTCAGGTGCAATAGGAATTTTTTGGTTAGGTCAATCCGTTCGCGAGATATGGGAGTTTGAAGCTAAGAAATGGTTGAGAAGGCAAAAAATTTTTCGCAATTCTGCAGCTCCAAACGCTTAACCAGAATGGCCTAGGGAAAAAATACACATACCGCTGTAATCGGGCGAGTTTCTACTTTCAGATGCAACAGGAATTTTTGGGTTAGGTCAATCCGTTCGCGAGATATGGGAGTTTGAATCCAAGAAATGGTTGAGAAGGCAAAAAATTTTTCGCATTTCTGCTGCTCCAAACGCTTAACCAGAATGGCCTAGGGAAAAAAAAACATACCGTTGTAATCGGGCGAGTTTCTACTTTCAGATGCAATAGGAATTTTTGCGTTAGGTCAATCCGTTCGCGAGATATGGGAGTTTGAAGCCAAGAAATGGTTGAGAAGGCAACAAATTTTTCGCAATTCTGCTGCTCCAAACGCTTAACCAGAATGGCCTAGGGAAAAAATACACATACCGTTGTAATCGGGCCAGTTTCTACTTTCAGATGCAATAGGAATTTTTGGGTTAGGTCAATCCGTTCGCGAGATATGGGAGTTTGAAGCCAAGAAATGGTTGAGAAGGCAAAAAATTTTTCGCAATTCTGCAGCTCCAAACGCTTAACCAGAATGGCCTAGGGAAAAAATACACACACCGTTGTAATCGGGCGAGTTTCTACTTTCAGATGCAATAGGAATTTTTGGGTCAGGTCAATCCGTTCGCGAGATATGGGAGTTTGAAGCCAAGAAATGGTTGAGAAGGCAAAAAATTTTTCGCAATTCTGCTGCTCCAAACGCCTAACCAGAATGGCCTAGGGAAAAAATACACATACCGTTGTAATCGGGCGAGTCTCTACTTCCAGACGCTACAGGAATTTTTGGGTTAGGTCAATCCGTTCGCGAGATATGGGAGTTTGAAGCCAAGAAATGGTTGAGAAGGCAAAAAATTTTTCGCAATTCTGCTGCTCCAAACGCTTAACCAGAATGGCCTAGGGAAAAAATACACATACCGTTGTAATCGGGCGAGTTTCTACTTTCGGATGCAATAGGAATTTTTGGGTTAGGTCAATCCGTTCGCGAGATATGGGAGTTTGAAGCCAAGAAATGGTTGAGAAGGCAAAAAATTTTTCGCAATTCTGCTGCTCCAAACGCTTAACCAGAATGGCCTAGGGAAAGAATACACATACCGCTGTAATCGGGCGAGGTTCTACTTTCAGATGCAATTGGAATTTTTGGGTTAGGTCAATCCGTTCGCGAGATATGGGAGTTTGAAGCCAAGAAATGGTTGAGAAGGCAAAAAATTTTTCGCAATTCTGCTGCTCCAAACGCTTAACCAGAATGGCCTAGGGAAAAAATACACATACCGTTGTAATCGGGCGAGTTTCTACTTTCAGATGCAATAGGAATTTTTGGGTTAGGTCAATCCGTTCGCGAAATATGGGAGTTTGAAGCCAAGGAATGGTTGAGAAGGCAAAAAATTTTTCGCAATTCTGCTGCTCCAAACGCTTAAACAGAATGGCCTAGGGACAAAATACACATACCGTTGTAATCGGGCGAGTTTCTACTTTCAGATGCAAGAGGAATTTTTTGGTTAGGTCAATCCGTTCGCGAGATATGGGAGTTTGAAGCCAAGAAATGGTTGAGAAGGCAAAAAATTTTTCGCAATTCTGCTGCTCCAAACGCTTAACCAGAATGGCCTAGGGAAAAAATACACATACCGCTGTAATCGAGCGAGGTTCTTCTTCCAGATGCAATAGGAATTTTTGGGTTAGGTCAATCCGTTCGCGAGATATGGGAGTTTGAAGCCAAGAAATGGTTGAGAAGGCAAAAAATTTTTCGCAATTCTGCAGCTCCAAACGCTTAACCAGAATGGCCTAGGGAAAAAATACACATACCGTTGTAATCGGGCGAGTTTCTACTTTCAGATGCAATAGGAATTTTTGGGTTAGGTCAATCCGTTCGCGAGATATGGGAGTTTGAAGCCAAGAAATGGTTGAGAAGGCAAAAAATTTTTCGCAATTCTGCTGCTCCAAACGCTTAACCAGAATGGCCTAGGGAAAAAGTACACATACCGTTGTAATCGGGCGAGTTTCTACTTTCAGATGCAATAGGAATTTTTGGGTTAGGTCAATCCGTTCGCGAGATATGGGAGTTTGAAGCCAAGAAATGGTTGAGAAGGCAAAAAATTTTTCGCAATTCTGCTGCTCCAAACGCCTAACCAGAATGGCCTAGGGAAAAAATACACATACCGTTGTAATCGGGCGAGTTTCTACTTTCAGATGCAATAGGAATTTTTGGGTTAGGTCAATCCGTTCGCGAGATATGGGAGTTTGAAGCCAAGAAATGGTTGAGAAGGCAAAAAATTTTTCGCAATTCTGCTCCTCCAAACGCCTAACCAGAATGGCCTAGGGAAAAAATACACATACCGTTGTAATCGGGCGAGTCTCTACTTCCAGACGCTACAGGAATTTTTGGGTTAGGTCAATCCGTTCGCGAGATATGGGAGTTTGAAGCCAAGAAATGGTTGAGAAGGCAAAAAATTTTTCGCAATTCTGCTGCTCCAAACGCTTAACCAGAATGGCCTAGGGAAAAAATACACATACCGTTGTAATCGGGCGAGTTTCTACTTTCAGATGCAATAGGAATTTTTGGGTTAGGTCAATACCGTTCGCGAGATATGGGAGTTTGAAGCCAAGAAATGTTTGAGAAGGCAAAAAATTTTTCGCAATTCTGCTGCTCCAAACGCTTAACCAGAACGGCCTAGGGAAAAAATACACATACCGTTGTAATCGGGCGAGTTTCTACTTTCAGATGCAATAGGAATTTTTGGGTTAGGTCAATGCGTTCGCGAGATATGGGAGTTTGAAGCCAAGAAATAGTTGAGAAGGCAAAAAATTTTTCGCAATTCTGCTGCTCCAAACGCTTAAACAGAATGGCCTAGGGAAGAAATACAGCTACCGTTATAATCGGGCGAGTTTCTACTTTCAGATGCAACAGGAATTTTTGGGTTAGGTCAATCCGTTCGCGAGATACGGGAGTTTGAAGCTAAGAAATGGTTGAGAAGACAACAAATCTTTCGCACTTCTGCTGCTCCAAACGCTTAACCAGAATGGCCTAGGGAAGAAATACACATACCGTTGTAATCGGGCGAGTCTCTACTTCCAGACGCTACAGGAATTTTTGGGTTAGGTCAATCCGTTCGCGAGATATGGGAGTTTGAAGCCAAGAAATGGTTGAGAAGGCACAAAATTTTTCGCAATTCTGCTGCTCCAAACGCTTAACCAGAATGGCCTAGGGAAAAAATACACATACCGTTGCAATCGGGCGAGTTTCTACTTTCAGATGCAATAGGAATTTTTGGGTTAGGTCAATCCGTTCGCGAGATATGGGAGTTTGAAGCCAAGAAATGGTTGAGAATGCAAAAAATTTTTCGCAATTCTGCTGCTCCAAACGCTTAACCAGAATGGCCTAGGGAAAAAATACACATACCGTTGTAATCGGGCGAGTTTCTACTTTCAGATGCAACAGGAATTTTTGGGTTAGGTCAATCCGTTCGCGAGATATGGGAGTTTGAATCCAAGAAATGGTTGAGAAGGCAACAAATTTTTCGCAATTCTGCTGCTCCAAACGCTTAACCAGAATGGCCTAGGGAAAAAATACACATACCGCTGTAATCGAGCGAGGTTCTTCTTTCAGATGCAATAGGAATTTTTGGGTTAGGTCAATCCGTTCGCGAGATATGGGAGTTTGAAGCCAAGAAATGGTTGAGAAGGCAAAAAATTTTTCGCAATTCTGCAGCTCCAAACGCTTAACCAGAATGGCCTAGGGAAAAAATACACATACCGTTGTAATCGGGCGAGTTTCTACTTTCAGATGCAATAGGAATTTTTGGGTTAGGTCAATCCGTTCGCGAGATATGGGAGTTTGAAGCCAAGAAATGGTTGAGAAGGCAAAAAATTTTTCGCAATTCTGCTGCTCCAAACGCTTAACCAGAATGGCCTAGGGAAAAAATACACTTACCGCTGTAATCGAGCGAGGTTCTACTTTCAGGTGCAATAGGAATTTTTTGGTTAGGTCAATCCGTTCGCGAGATATGGGAGTTTGAAGCTAAGAAATGGTTGAGAAGGCAAAAAATTTTTCGCAATTCTGCAGCTCCAAACGCTTAACCAGAATGGCCTAGGGAAAAAATACACATACCGCTGTAATCGGGCGAGTTTCTACTTTCAGATGCAATAGGAATTTTTGGGTTAGGTCAATCCGTTCGCGAGATATGGGAGTTTGAAGCCAAGAAATGGTTGAGAAGGCAAAAAATTTTTCGCAATTCTCCTGCTCCAAACGCTTAAACAGAATGTCCTAGGGAAAAAATACAGATACCGTTGTAATCGGGCGAGTTTCTACTTTCAGATGCAACAGGAACTTTTGGGTTAGGTCAATCCGTTCGCGAGATATGGGAGTTTGAAGCCAAGAAATGGTTGAGAAGGCAAAAAATTTTTCGCAATTCTGCTGCTCCAAACGCTTAACCAGAATGGCCTAGGGAAAAAATACACATACCGCTGTAATCGAGCGAGGTTCTTCTTGCAGATGCAATAGGAATTTTTGGGTTAGGTCAATCCGTTCGCGAGATATGGGAGTTTGAAGCCAAGAAATGGTTGAGAAGGCAACAAATTTTTCGCAATTCTGCTGCTCCAAACGCTTAACCAGAATGGCCTAGGGAAAAAATACACATACCGCTGTAATCGAGCGAGGTTCTTCTTTCAGATGCAATAGGAATTTTTGGGTTAGGTCAATCCGTTCGCGAGATATGGGAGTTTGAAGCCAAGAAATGGTTGAGAAGGCAAAAAATTTTTCGCAATTCTGCAGCTCCAAACGCTTAACCAGAATGGCCTAGGGAAAAAATACACATACCGTTGTAATCGGGCGAGTTTCTACTTTCAGATGCAATAGGAATTTTTGGGTTAGGTCAATCCGTTCGCGAGATATGGGAGTTTGAAGCCAAGAAATGGTTGAGAAGGCAAAAAATTTTTCGCAATTCTGCTGCTCCAAACGCTTAACCAGAATGGCCTAGGGAAAAAATACACTTACCGCTGTAATCGAGCGAGGTTCTACTTTCAGGTGCAATAGGAATTTTTTGGTTAGGTCAATCCGTTCGCGAGATATGGGAGTTTGAAGCTAAGAAATGGTTGAGAAGGCAAAAAATTTTTCGCAATTCTGCAGCTCCAAACGCTTAACCAGAATGGCCTAGGGAAAAAATACACATACCGCTGTAATCGGGCGAGTTTCTACTTTCAGATGCAATAGGAATTTTTGGGTTAGGTCAATCCGTTCGCGAGATATGGGAGTTTGAAGCCAAGAAATGGTTGAGAAGGCAAAAAATTTTTCGCAATTCTGCTGCTCCAAACGCTTAAACAGAATGGCCTAGGGAAAAAATACAGATACCGTTGTAATCGGGCGAGTTTCTACTTTCAGATGCAACAGGAACTTTTGGGTTAGGTCAATCCGTTCGCGAGATATGGGAGTTTGAAGCCAAGAAATGGTTGAGAAGGCAAAAAATTTTTCGCAATTCTGCTGCTCCAAACGCTTAACCAGAATGGCCTAGGGAAAAAATACACATACCGCTGTAATCGAGCGAGGTTCTTCTTCCAGATGCAATAGGAATTTTTGGGTTAGGTCAATCCGTTCGCGAGATATGGGAGTTTGAAGCCAAGAAATGGTTGAGAAGGCAAAAAATTTTTCGCAATTCTGCAGCTCCAAACGCTTAACCAGAATGGCCTAGGGAAAAAATACACATACCGTTGTAATCGGGCGAGTTTCTACTTTCAGATGCAATAGGAATTTTTGGGTTAGGTCAATCCGTTCGCGAGATATGGGAGTTTGAAGCCAAGAAATGGTTGAGAAGGCAAAAAATTTTTCGCAATTCTGCTGCTCCAAACGCTTAACCAGAATGGCCTAGGGAAAAAATACACATACCGTTGTAATCGGGCGAGTTTCTACTTTCAGATGCAATAGGAATTTTTGGGTTAGGTCAATCCGTTCGCGAGATATGGGAGTTTGAAGCCAAGAAATGGTTGAGAAGGCAAAAAATTTTTCGCAATTCTGCTGCTCCAAACGCTTAACCAGAATGGCCTAGGGAAAAAATACACATACCGTTGTAATCGGGCGAGTTTCTACTTTCAGATGCAATAGGAATTTTTGGGTTAGGTCAATCCGTTCGCGAGATATGGGAGTTTGAAGCCAAGAAATGGTTGAGAAGGCAAAAAATTTTTCGCAATTCTGCTGCTCCAAACGCTTAACCAGAATGGCCTAGGGAAAAAATACACTTACCGCTGTAATCGAGCGAGGTTCTACTTTCAGGTGCAATAGGAATTTTTGGGTTAGGTCAATCCGTTCGCGAGATATGGGAGTTTGAAGCTAAGAAATGGTTGAGAAGACAACAAATCTTTCGCACTTCTGCTGCTCCAAACGCTTAACCAGAATGGCCTAGGGAAAAAATACACATACCGTTGAAATCGGGCGAGTTTCTACTTTCAGATGCAATAGGAATTTTTGGGTTAGGTCAATCCGTTCGCGAGATATGGGAGTTTGAAGCCAAGAAATGGTTGAGAAGGCAAAAAATTTTTCGCAATTCTGCTGCTCCAAACGCTTAACCAGAATAGCCTAGGGAAAAAATACACATACCGTTGTAATCGGGCGAGTCCCTACTTCCAGACGCTACAGGAATTTTTGGGTTAGGTCAATCCGTTCGCGAGATATGGGAGTTTGAAGCCAAGAAATGGTTGAGAAGGCAAAAAATTTTTCGCAATTCTGCTGCTCCAAATGCTTAACCAGAATGGCCTAGGGAAAAAATACACATACCGCTGTAATCGGGCGAGGTTCTACTTTCAGATGCAATTGGAATTTTTGGGTTAGGTCAATCCGTTCGCGAGACATGGGAGTTTGAAGCCAAGAAATGGTTGAGAAGGCAAAAAATTTTTCGCAATTCTGCTGCTCCAAACGCTTAACCAGAATGGCCCAGGGAAAAAATACACATACCGTTGTAATCGGGCGAGTTTCTATTTTCAGATGCAATAGGAATTTTTGGGTTAGGTCAATCCGTTCGCGAGATATGGGAGTTTGAAGCTAAGAAATGGTTGAGAAGGCAAAAAATTTTTCGCAATTCTGCAGCTCCAAACGCTTAACCAGAATGGCCTAGGGAAAAAATACACATACCGCTGTAATCGGGCGAGTTTCTACTTTCAGATGCAATAGGAATTTTTGGGTTAGGTCAATCCGTTCGCGAGATATGGGAGTTTGAAGCGAAGAAATGGTTGAGAAGGCAAAAAATTTTTCGCAATTCTGCTGCTCCAAACGCTTAACCAGAATGGCCTAGGGAAAAAATACACATACCGTTGTAATCGGGCGAGTTTCTACTTTCAGATGCAACAGGAATTTTTGGGTTAGGTCAATCCGTTCGCGAGATATGGGAGTTTGAATCCAAGAAATGGTTGAGAAGGCAAAAAGTTTTTCGCATTTCTGCTGCTCCATACGCTTAACCAGAATGGCCTAGGGAAAAAATACACATACCGTTGTAATCGGGCCAGTTTCTACTTTCAGATGCAATAGGAATTTTTGGGTTAGGTCAATCCGTTCGCGAGATATGGGAGTTTGAAGCCAAGAAATGGTTGAGAAGGCAACAAATTTTTCGCAATTCTGCTGCTCCAAACGCTTAACCAGAATGGCCTAGGGAAAAAATACACATACCGCTGTAATCGAGCGAGGTTCTTCTTTCAGATGCAATAGGAATTTTTGGGTTAGGTCAATCCGTTCGCGAGATATGGGAGTTTGAAGCCAAGAAATGGTTGAGAAGGCAAAAAATTTTTCGCAATTCTGCAGCTCCAAACGCTTAACCAGAATGGCCTAGGGAAAAAATACACATACCGTTGTAATCGGGCGAGTTTCTACTTTCAGATGCAATAGGAATTTTTGGGTTAGGTCAATCCGTTCGCGAGATATGGGAGTTTGAAGCCAAGAAATGGTTGAGAAGGCAAAAAATTTTTCGCAATTCTGCTGCTCCAAACGCTTAACCAGAATGGCCTAGGGAAAAAATACACTTACCGCTGTAATCGAGCGAGGTTCTACTTTCAGGTGCAATAGGAATTTTTTGGTTAGGTCAATCCGTTCGCGAGATATGGGAGTTTGAAGCTAAGAAATGGTTGAGAAGGCAAAAAATTTTTCGCAATTCTGCAGCTCCAAACGCTTAACCAGAATGGCCTAGGGAAAAAATACACATACCGCTGTAATCGGGCGAGTTTCTACTTTCAGATGCAATAGGAATTTTTGGGTTAGGTCAATCCGTTCGCGAGATATGGGAGTTTGAAGCCAAGAAATGGTTGAGAAGGCAAAAAATTTTTCGCAATTCTGCTGCTCCAAACGCTTAAACAGAATGGCCTAGGGAAAAAATACAGATACCGTTGTAATCGGGCGAGTTTCTACTTTCAGATGCAACAGGAACTTTTGGGTTAGGTCAATCCGTTCGCGAGATATGGGAGTTTGAAGCCAAGAAATGGTTGAGAAGGCAAAAAATTTTTCGCAATTCTGCTGCTCCAAACGCTTAACCAGAATGGCCTAGGGAAAAAATACACATACCGCTGTAATCGAGCGAGGTTCTTCTTCCAGATGCAATAGGAATTTTTGGGTTAGGTCAATCCGTTCGCGAGATATGGGAGTTTGAAGCCAAGAAATGGTTGAGAAGGCAACAAATTTTTCGCAATTCTGCTGCTCCAAACGCTTAACCAGAATGGCCTAGGGAAAAAATACACATACCGCTGTAATCGAGCGAGGTTCTTCTTTCAGATGCAATAGGAATTTTTGGGTTAGGTCAATCCGTTCGCGAGATATGGGAGTTTGAAGCCAAGAAATGGTTGAGAAGGCAAAAAATTTTTCGCAATTCTGCAGCTCCAAACGCTTAACCAGAATGGCCTAGGGAAAAAATACACATACCGTTGTAATCGGGCGAGTTTCTACTTTCAGATGCAATAGGAATTTTTGGGTTAGGTCAATCCGTTCGCGAGATATGGGAGTTTGAAGCCAAGAAATGGTTGAGAAGGCAAAAAATTTTTCGCAATTCTGCAGCTCCAAACGCTTAACCAGAATGGCCTAGGGAAAAAATACACATACCGCTGTAATCGGGCGAGTTTCTACTTTCAGATGCAATAGGAATTTTTGGGTTAGGTCAATCCGTTCGCGAGATATGGGAGTTTGAAGCCAAGAAATGGTTGAGAAGGCAAAAAATTTTTCGCAATTCTGCTGCTCCAAACGCTTAAACAGAATGGCCTAGGGAAAAAATACAGATACCGTTGTAATCGGGCGAGTTTCTACTTTCAGATGCAACAGGAACTTTTGGGTTAGGTCAATCCGTTCGCGAGATATGGGAGTTTGAAGCCAAGAAATGGTTGAGAAGGCAAAAAATTTTTCGCAATTCTGCTGCTCCAAACGCTTAACCAGAATGGCCTAGGGAAAAAATACACATACCGCTGTAATCGAGCGAGGTTCTTCTTCCAGATGCAATAGGAATTTTTGGGTTAGGTCAATCCGTTCGCGAGATATGGGAGTTTGAAGCCAAGAAATGGTTGAGAAGGCAACAAATTTTTCGCAATTCTGCTGCTCCAAACGCTTAACCAGAATGGCCTAGGGAAAAAATACACATACCGCTGTAATCGAGCGAGGTTCTTCTTTCAGATGCAATAGGAATTTTTGGGTTAGGTCAATCCGTTCGCGAGATATGGGAGTTTGAAGCCAAGAAATGGTTGAGAAGGCAAAAAATTTTTCGCAATTCTGCTGCTCCAAACGCTTAACCAGAATGGCCTAGGGAAAAAATACACTTACCGCTGTAATCGAGCGAGGTTCTACTTTCAGGTGCAATAGGAATTTTTTGGTTAGGTCAATCCGTTCGCGAGATATGGGAGTTTGAAGCTAAGAAATGGTTGAGAAGGCAAAAAATTTTTCGCAATTCTGCAGCTCCAAACGCTTAACCAGAATGGCCTAGGGAAAAAATACACATACCGCTGTAATCGGGCGAGTTTCTACTTTCAGATGCAATAGGAATTTTTGGGTTAGGTCAATCCGTTCGCGAGATATGGGAGTTTGAAGCCAAGAAATGGTTGAGAAGGCAAAAAATTTTTCGCAATTCTGCTGCTCCAAACGCTTAAACAGAATGGCCTAGGGAAAAAATACAGATACCGTTGTAATCGGGCGAGTTTCTACTTTCAGATGCAACAGGAACTTTTGGGTTAGGTCAATCCGTTCGCGAGATATGGGAGTTTGAAGCCAAGAAATGGTTGAGAAGGCAAAAAATTTTTCGCAATTCTGCTGCTCCAAACGCTTAACCAGAATGGCCTAGGGAAAAAATACACATACCGCTGTAATCGAGCGAGGTTCTTCTTCCAGATGCAATAGGAATTTTTGGGTTAGGTCAATCCGTTCGCGAGATATGGGAGTTTGAAGCCAAGAAATGGTTGAGAAGGCAACAAATTTTTCGCAATTCTGCTGCTCCAAACGCTTAACCAGAATGGCCTAGGGAAAAAATACACTTACCGCTGTAATCGAGCGAGGTTCTACTTTCAGGTGCAATAGGAATTTTTTGGTTAGGTCAATCCGTTCGCGAGATATGGGAGTTTGAAGCTAAGAAATGGTTGAGAAGGCAAAAAATTTTTCGCAATTCTGCAGCTCCAAACGCTTAACCAGAATGGCCTAGGGAAAAAATACACATACCGCTGTAATCGGGCGAGTTTCTACTTTCAGATGCAATAGGAATTTTTGGGTTAGGTCAATCCGTTCGCGAGATATGGGAGTTTGAAGCCAAGAAATGGTTGAGAAGGCAAAAAATTTTTCGCAATTCTGCTGCTCCAAACGCTTAAACAGAATGGCCTAGGGAAAAAATACAGATACCGTTGTAATCGGGCGAGTTTCTACTTTCAGATGCAACAGGAACTTTTGGGTTAGGTCAATCCGTTCGCGAGATATGGGAGTTTGAAGCCAAGAAATGGTTGAGAAGGCAAAAAATTTTTCGCAATTCTGCTGCTCCAAACGCTTAACCAGAATGGCCTAGGGAAAAAATACACATACCGCTGTAATCGAGCGAGGTTCTTCTTCCAGATGCAATAGGAATTTTTGGGTTAGGTCAATCCGTTCGCGAGATATGGGAGTTTGAAGCCAAGAAATGGTTGAGAAGGCAAAAAATTTTTCGCAATTCTGCAGCTCCAAACGCTTAACCAGAATGGCCTAGGGAAAAAATACACATACCGTTGTAATCGGGCGAGTTTCTACTTTCAGATGCAATAGGAATTTTTGGGTTAGGTCAATCCGTTCGCGAGATATGGGAGTTTGAAGCCAAGAAATGGTTGAGAAGGCAAAAAATTTTTCGCAATTCTGCTGCTCCAAACGCTTAACCAGAATGGCCTAGGGAAAAAATACACATACCGTTGTAATCGGGCGAGTTTCTACTTTCAGATGCAATAGGAATTTTTGGGTTAGGTCAATCCGTTCGCGAGATATGGGAGTTTGAAGCCAAGAAATGGTTGAGAAGGCAAAAAATTTTTCGCAATTCTGCTGCTCCAAACGCTTAACCAGAATGGCCTAGGGAAAAAATAAACTTACCGCTGTAATCGAGCGAGGTTCTACTTTCAGGTGCAATAGGAATTTTTGGGTTAGGTCAATCCGTTCGCGAGATATGGGAGTTTGAAGCTAAGAAATGGTTGAGAAGACAACAAATCTTTCGCACTTCTGCTGCTCCAAACGCTTAACCAGAATGGCCTAGGGAAAAAATACACATACCGTTGAAATCGGGCGAGTTTCTACTTTCAGATGCAATAGGAACTTTTGGGTTAGGTCAATCCGTTCGCGAGATATGGGAGTTTGAAGCCAAGAAATGGTTGAGAAGGCAAAAAATTTTTCGCAATTCTGCTGCTCCAAACGCTTAACCAGAATAGCCTAGGGAAAAAATACACATACCGTTGTAATCGGGCGAGTCCCTACTTCCAGACGCTACAGGAATTTTTGGGTTAGGTCAATCCGTTCGCGAGATATGGGAGTTTGAAGCCAAGAAATGGTTGAGAAGGCAAAAAATTTTTCGCAATTCTGCTGCTCCAAATGCTTAACCAGAATGGCCTAGGGAAAAAATACACATACCGCTGTAATCGGGCGAGGTTCTACTTTCAGATGCAATTGGAATTTTTGGGTTAGGTCAATCCGTTCGCGAGACATGGGAGTTTGAAGCCAAGAAATGGTTGAGAAGGCAAAAAATTTTTCGCAATTCTGCTGCTCCAAACGCTTAACCAGAATGGCCCAGGGAAAAAATACACATACCGTTGTAATCGGGCGAGTTTCTACTTTCAGATGCAATAGGAATTTTTGGGTTAGGTCAATCCGTTCGCGAGATATGGGAGTTTGAAGCCAAGAAATGGTTGAGAATGCAAAAAATTTTTCGCAATTCTGCTGCTCCAAACGCTTAACCAGAATGGCCTAGGGAAAAAATACACATACCGTTGTAATCGGGCGAGTTTCTACTTTCAGATGCAATAGGAATTTTTGGGTTAGGTCAATCCGTTCGCGAGATATGGGAGTTTGAAGCCAAGAAATGGTTGAGAAGGCAACAAATTTTTCGCAATTCTGCTGCTCCAAACGCTTAACCAGAATGGCCTAGGGAAAAAATACACATACCGTTGTAATCGGGCGAGTTTCTACTTTAAGATGCAATAGGAATTTTTGGGTTAGGTCAATCCGTTCGCGAGATATGGGAATTTGAAGCCAAGAAATGGTTGAGAATGCAAAAAATTTTTCGCAATTCTGCTGCTCCAAACGCTTAACCAGAATGGCCTAGGGAAAAAATACACATACCGTTGTAATCGGGCGAGTTTCTACTTTCAGATGCGACAGGAATTTTTGGGTTAGGTCAATCCGTTCGCGAGATATGGGAGTTTGAAGCCAAGAAATGGTTGAGAAGGCACCAAATTTTTCGCAATTCTGCTGCTCCAAACGCTTAACCAGAATGGCCTAGGGAAAAAATACACATACCGTTGTAATCGGGCGAGTTTGTACTTTCAGAAGCAATAGGAATTTTTGGGTTAGGTCAATCCGTTCGCGGGAAATGGGAGTTTGAAGCCAAGAAATGGTTGAGAAGGCAAAAAATTTTTCGCAATTCTGCTGCCCCAAACGCTTAACCAGAATGGCCTAGGGAAGAAATACACATACCGTTGTAATCGGGCGAGTTTCTACTTTAAGATGCAATAGGAATTTTTGGGTTAGGTCAATCCGTTCGCGAGATATGGGAATTTGAAGCCAAGAAATGGTTGAGAATGCAAAAAATTTTTCGCAATTCTGCTGCTCCAAACGCTTAACCAGAATGGCCTAGGGAAAAAATACACATACCGTTGTAATCGGGCGAGTTTCTACTTTCAGATGCGACAGGAATTTTTGGGTTAGGTCAATCCGTTCGCGAGATATGGGAGTTTGAAGCCAAGAAATGGTTGAGAAGGCACCAAATTTTTCGCAATTCTGCTGCTCCAAACGCTTAACCAGAATGGCCTAGGGAAAAAATACACATACCGTTGTAATCGGGCGAGTTTGTACTTTCAGAAGCAATAGGAATTTTTGGGTTAGGTCAATCCGTTCGCGGGAAATGGGAGTTTGAAGCCAAGAAATGGTTGAGAAGGCAAAAAATTTTTCGCACTTCTGCTGCTCCAAACGCTTAACCAGAATGGCCTAGGGAAAAATACACATACCGTTGTAATCGGGCGAGTTTCTACTTTCAGATGCGATAGGAATTTTTGGGTTAGGTCAATCCGTTCGCGAGTTATGGGTGTTTGAAGCCAAGAAATGGTTGAGAAGGCAAAAAATTTTTCGCAATTCTGCTGCTCCAAACGCTTAACCAGAATGGCCTAGGGAAAAAATACGCATACCGTTGAAATCGGGCGAGTCTCTACTTCCAGGCGCTACAGGAATTTTTGGGTTATGTCAATCCGTTCGCGAGATATGGGAGTTTGAAGCCAAGAAATGGTTGAGAAGGCAAAAAATTTTTCGCAATTCTGCTGCTCCAAACGCTGAACCAGAATGGCCTAGGGAAAAAATACACATACCGCTGTAATCGGGCGAGGTTCTACTTTCAGATGCAATAGGAATTTTTGGGTTAGGTCAATCCGTTCGCGAGATATGGGAGTTTGAAGCCAAGGAATGGTTGAGAAGACAACAAATTTTTCGCAATTCTGCTGCTCCAAACGCTTAGTCAGAATGGCCTAGGGAGAAAATACACATACCGTTGTAATCGGGCGAGTTTCTACTTTCAGATGCAATAGGAATTTTTGGGTTAGGTCAATCCGTTCGCGAGATACGGGAGTTTGAAGCCAAGAAATGGTTGAGAAGGCAAAAAATTTTTCGCATTTCTGCTGATCCAAACGCGTAACCAGAATGGTCTAGGGAAACAATACACATACCGTTGTAATCGGGCGAGTTTCTACTTTCAGATGCAATAGGAATTTTTGGGTTAGGTCAACCCGTTCGCGAGATATGGGAGTTTGAAGCCAAGAAATGGTTGAGAAGGCAAAAAATTTTTCGCAATTCTGCTGCTCCAAACGCTTAAACAGAATGGCCTAGGGAAAAAATACAGATACCGTTGTAATCGGGCGAGTTTCTACTTTCAGATGCAACAGGAATTTTTGGGTTAGGTCAATCCGTTCGCGAGATATGGGAGTTTGAAGCCAAGAAATGGTTGAGAAGGCAAAAAAGTTTTCGCACTTCTGCTGCGCCAAACGCTTAACCAGAATGGCCTAGGGAAAAAATACACATACCGTTGTAATCGGGCGAGTTTCTACTTTCAGATGCAATAGGAATTTTTGGGTTTGGTCAATCCGTTCGCGAGATATGGGAGGTTGAAGCCAAGAAATGGTTGAGAAGGCAAAAAATTTTTCGCAATTCTGCTGCTCCAAACGCTTAACCAGAATGGCCTAGGGAAAAAATACACATACCGTTGTAATCGGGCGAGTTTCTACTTTCAGATGCAATAGGAATTTTTGGGTTAGGTCAATCCGTTCGCGAGATATGGGAGTTTGAAGCCAAGAAATGGTTGAGAAGGCAAAAAATTTTTCGCAATTCTGCTGCTCCAAACGCTTAAACAGAATGGCCTAGGGAAAAAATACAGATACCGTTGTAATCGGGCGAGTTTCTACTTTCAGATGCAATAGGAATTTTTGGGTTAGGTCAACCCGTTCGCGAGATATGGGAGTTTGAAGCCAAGAAATGGTTGAGAAGGCAAAAAATTTTTCGCAATTCTGCTGCTCCAAACGCTTAAACAGAATGGCCTAGGGAAAAAATACAGATACCGTTGTAATCGGGCGAGTTTCTACTTTCTGATGCAACAGGAATTTTTGGGTTAGGTCAATCCGTTCGCGAGATATGGGAGTTTGAAGCCAAGAAATGGTTGAGTAGGCAAAAAATTTTTCGCACTTCTGCTGCTCCAAACGCTTAACCAGAATGGCCTAGGGAAAAAATACACATACCGTTGTAATCGGGCGAGTTTCTACTTTCAGATGCGATAGGAATTTTTGGGTTAGGTCAATCCGTTCGCGAGATATGGGAGTTTGAAGCCAAGAAATGGTTGAGAAGGCAAAAAATTTTTCGCAATTCTGCTGCTCCAAACGCTTAAACAGAATGGCCTACGGAAAAAATACAGATACCGTTGTAATCGGGCGAGTTTCTACTTTCAGATGCTACAGGAATTTTTGGGTTAGTTCAATCCGTTCGCGAGATATGGGAGTTTGAAGCTAAGAAATGGTTGAGAAGACAACAAATCTTTCGCACTTCTGCTGCTCCAAACGCTTAACCAGAATGGCCTAGGGAAAAAATACAGATACCGTTGTAATCGGGCGAGTTTCGACTTTCAGATGCAATAGGAATTTTTGGGTTAGGTCAATCCGTTCGCGAGATATGGGAGTTTGAAGCCAAGGAATGGTTGAGAAGGCAACAAATTTTTCGCAATTCTGCTGCTCCAAACGCTTAGTCAGAATGGCCTAGGGAGAAAATACACATACCGTTGTAATCGGGCGAGTTTCTACTTTCAGATGCAATAGGAATTTTTGGGTTAGGTCAATCCGTTCGCGAGATACGGGAGTTTGAAGCCAAGAAATGGTTGAGAAGGCAAAAAATTTTTCGCATTTCTGCTGATCCAAACGCTTAACCAGAATGGTCTAGGGAAACAATACACATACCGTTGTAATCGGGCGAGTTTCTACTTTCAGATGCAATAGGAATTTTTGGGTTAGGTCAACCCGTTCGCGAGATATGGGAGTTTGAAGCCAAGAATTGGTTGAGAAGGCAAAAAATTTTTCGCAATTCTGCTGCTCCAAACGCTTAAACAGAATGGCCTAGGGAAAAAATACAGATACCGTTGTAATCGGGCGAGTTTCTACTTTCAGATGCAACAGGAATTTTTGGGTTAGGTCAATCCGTTCGCGAGATATGGGAGTTTGAAGCCAAGAAATGGTTGAGAAGGCAAAAAAGTTTTCGCACTTCTGCTGCGCCAAACGCTTAACCAGAATGGCCTAGGGAAAAAATACACATACCGTTGTAATCGGGCGAGTTTCTACTTTCAGATGCAATAGGAATTTTTGGGTTTGGTCAATCCGTTCGCGAGATATGGGAGGTTGAAGCCAAGAAATGGTTGAGAAGGCAAAAAATTTTTCGCAATTCTGCTGCTCCAAACGCTTAACCAGAATGGCCTAGGGAAAAAATACAGATACCGTTGTAATCGGGCGAGTTTCTACTTTCAGATGCAATAGGAATTTTTGGGTTAGGTCAATCCGTTCGCGAGATATGGGAGTTTGAAGCCAAGAAATGGTTGAGAAGGCAAAAAATTTTTCGCAATTCTGCTGCTCCAAACGCTTAAACAGAATTGCCTAGGGAAAAAATACAGATACCGTTGTAATCGGGCGAGTTTCTACTTTCAGATGCAATAGGAATTTTTGGGTTAGGTCAACCCGTTCGCGAGATATGGGAGTTTGAAGCCAAGAAATGGTTGAGAAGGCAAAAAATTTTTCGCAATTCTGCTGCTCCAAACGCTTAAACAGAATGGCCTAGGGAAAAAATACAGATACCGTTGTAATCGGGCGAGTTTCTACTTTCTGATGCAACAGGAATTTTTGGGTTAGGTCAATCCGTTCGCGAGATATGGGAGTTTGAAGCCAAGAAATGGTTGAGAAGGCAAAAAAATTTTCGCACTTCTGCTGCTCCAAACGCTTAACCAGAATGGCCTAGGGAAAAAATACACATACCGTTGTAATCGGGCGAGTTTCTACTTTCAGATGCGATAGGAATTTTTGGGTTAGGTCAATCCGTTCGCGAGTTATGGGAGTTTGAAACCAAGAAATGGTTGAGAAGGCAAAAAATTTTTCGCAATTCTGCTGCTCCAAACGCTTAACCAGAATGGCCTAGGGAAAAAATACGCATACCGTTGAAATCGGGCGAGTCTCTACTTCCAGGCGCTACAGGAATTTTTGGGTTATGTCAATCCGTTCGCGAGATATGGGAGTTTGAAGCCAAGAAATGGTTGAGAAGGCAAAAAATTTTTCGCAATTCTGCTGCTCCAAACGCTGAACCAGAATGGCCTAGGGAAAAAATACACATACCGCTGTAATCGGGCGAGGTTCTACTTTCAGATGCAATAGGAATTTTTGGGTTAGGTCAATCCGTTCGTGAGATATGGGAGTTTGAAGCCAAGAAATGGTTGAGAAGGCAAAAAATTTTTCGCAATTCTGCTGCTCCAAACGCTTAACCAGAATGGCCTAGGGAAAAAATAAACATACCGTTGTATTCGGGCGAGTTTCTACTTTCAGATGCAATAGGAATTTTTGGGTTAGGTCAATCCGTTCGCGAGATATGGGAGTTTGAAGCCAAGAAATGGTTGAGAAGGCAAAAAATTTTTCGCAATTCTGCTGCTCCAAACGCTTAAACAGAATGGCCTAGGGAAAAAATACAGATACCGTTGTAATCGGGCGAGTTTCTACTTTCAGATGCAATAGGAATTTTTGGGTTAGGTCAACCCGTTCGCGAGATATGGGAGTTTGAAGCCAAGAAATGGTTGAGAAGGCAAAAAATTTTTCGCAATTCTGCTGCTCCAAACGCTTAAACAGAATGGCCTAGGGAAAAAATACAGATACCGTTGTAATCGGGCGAGTTTCTACTTTCTGATGCAACAGGAATTTTTGGGTTAGGTCAATCCGTTCGCGAGATATGGGAGTTTGAAGCCAAGAAATGGTTGAGTAGGCAAAAAATTTTTCGCACTTCTGCTGCTCCAAACGCTTAACCAGAATGGCCTAGGGAAAAAATACACATACCGTTGTAATCGGGCGAGTTTCTACTTTCAGATGCGATAGGAATTTTTGGGTTAGGTCAATCCGTTCGCGAGATATGGGAGTTTGAAGCCAAGAAATGGTTGAGAAGGCAAAAAATTTTTCGCAATTCTGCTGCTCCAAACGCTTAAACAGAATGGCCTACGGAAAAAATACAGATACCGTTGTAATCGGGCGAGTTTCTACTTTCAGATGCTACAGGAATTTTTGGGTTAGTTCAATCCGTTCGCGAGATATGGGAGTTTGAAGCTAAGAAATGGTTGAGAAGACAACAAATCTTTCGCACTTCTGCTGCTCCAAACGCTTAACCAGAATGGCCTAGGGAAAAAATACAGATACCGTTGTAATCGGGCGAGTTTCGACTTTCAGATGCAATAGGAATTTTTGGGTTAGGTCAATCCGTTCGCGAGATATGGGAGTTTGAAGCCAAGGAATGGTTGAGAAGGCAACAAATTTTTCGCAATTCTGCTGCTCCAAACGCTTAGTCAGAATGGCCTAGGGAGAAAATACACATACCGTTGTAATCGGGCGAGTTTCTACTTTCAGATGCAATAGGAATTTTTGGGTTAGGTCAATCCGTTCGCGAGATACGGGAGTTTGAAGCCAAGAAATGGTTGAGAAGGCAAAAAATTTTTCGCATTTCTGCTGATCCAAACGCTTAACCAGAATGGTCTAGGGAAACAATACACATACCGTTGTAATCGGGCGAGTTTCTACTTTCAGATGCAATAGGAATTTTTGGGTTAGGTCAACCCGTTCGCGAGATATGGGAGTTTGAAGCCAAGAATTGGTTGAGAAGGCAAAAAATTTTTCGCAATTCTGCTGCTCCAAACGCTTAAACAGAATGGCCTAGGGAAAAAATACAGATACCGTTGTAATCGGGCGAGTTTCTACTTTCAGATGCAACAGGAATTTTTGGGTTAGGTCAATCCGTTCGCGAGATATGGGAGTTTGAAGCCAAGAAATGGTTGAGAAGGCAAAAAAGTTTTCGCACTTCTGCTGCGCCAAACGCTTAACCAGAATGGCCTAGGGAAAAAATACACATACCGTTGTAATCGGGCGAGTTTCTACTTTCAGATGCAATAGGAATTTTTGGGTTTGGTCAATCCGTTCGCGAGATATGGGAGGTTGAAGCCAAGAAATGGTTGAGAAGGCAAAAAATTTTTCGCAATTCTGCTGCTCCAAACGCTTAACCAGAATGGCCTAGGGAAAAAATACAGATACCGTTGTAATCGGGCGAGTTTCTACTTTCAGATGCAATAGGAATTTTTGGGTTAGGTCAATCCGTTCGCGAGATATGGGAGTTTGAAGCCAAGAAATGGTTGAGAAGGCAAAAAATTTTTCGCAATTCTGCTGCTCCAAACGCTTAAACAGAATTGCCTAGGGAAAAAATACAGATACCGTTGTAATCGGGCGAGTTTCTACTTTCAGATGCAATAGGAATTTTTGGGTTAGGTCAACCCGTTCGCGAGATATGGGAGTTTGAAGCCAAGAAATGGTTGAGAAGGCAAAAAATTTTTCGCAATTCTGCTGCTCCAAACGCTTAAACAGAATGGCCTAGGGAAAAAATACAGATACCGTTGTAATCGGGCGAGTTTCTACTTTCTGATGCAACAGGAATTTTTGGGTTAGGTCAATCCGTTCGCGAGATATGGGAGTTTGAAGCCAAGAAATGGTTGAGAAGGCAAAAAAATTTTCGCACTTCTGCTGCTCCAAACGCTTAACCAGAATGGCCTAGGGAAAAAATACACATACCGTTGTAATCGGGCGAGTTTCTACTTTCAGATGCGATAGGAATTTTTGGGTTAGGTCAATCCGTTCGCGAGTTATGGGAGTTTGAAACCAAGAAATGGTTGAGAAGGCAAAAAATTTTTCGCAATTCTGCTGCTCCAAACGCTTAACCAGAATGGCCTAGGGAAAAAATACGCATACCGTTGAAATCGGGCGAGTCTCTACTTCCAGGCGCTACAGGAATTTTTGGGTTATGTCAATCCGTTCGCGAGATATGGGAGTTTGAAGCCAAGAAATGGTTGAGAAGGCAAAAAATTTTTCGCAATTCTGCTGCTCCAAACGCTGAACCAGAATGGCCTAGGGAAAAAATACACATACCGCTGTAATCGGGCGAGGTTCTACTTTCAGATGCAATAGGAATTTTTGGGTTAGGTCAATCCGTTCGTGAGATATGGGAGTTTGAAGCCAAGAAATGGTTGAGAAGGCAAAAAATTTTTCGCAATTCTGCTGCTCCAAACGCTTAACCAGAATGGCCTAGGGAAAAAATAAACATACCGTTGTATTCGGGCGAGTTTCTACTTTCAGATGCAATAGGAATTTTTGGGTTAGGTCAATCCGTTCGCGAGATATGGGAGTTTGAAGCCAAGAAATGGTTGAGAAGGCAAAAAATTTTTCGCAATTCTGCTGCTCCAAACGCTTAAACAGAATGGCCTACGGAAAAAATACAGATACCGTTGTAATCGGGCGAGTTTCTACTTTCAGATGCTACAGGAATTTTTGGGTTAGTTCAATCCGTTCGCGAGATATGGGAGTTTGAAGCTAAGAAATGGTTGAGAAGACAACAAATCTTTCGCACTTCTGCTGCTCCAAACGCTTAACCAGAATGGCCTAGGGAAAAAATACAGATACCGTTGTAATCGGGCGAGTTTCGACTTTCAGATGCAATAGGAATTTTTGGGTTAGGTCAATCCGTTCGCGAGATATGGGAGTTTGAAGCCAAGGAATGGTTGAGAAGGCAACAAATTTTTCGCAATTCTGCTGCTCCAAACGCTTAATCAGAATGGCCTAGGGAGAAAATACACATACCGTTGTAATCGGGCGAGTTTCTACTTTCAGATGCAATAGGAATTTTTGGGTTAGGTCAATCCGTTCGCGAGATATGGGAGTTTGAAGCCAAGAAATGGTTGAGACGGCAAAAAATTTTTCGCAATTCTGCTGCTCCAGACGCTTAACCAGAATGTCCTAGGGAAAAAATACACATACCGCTGTAATCGGGCGAGGTTCTACTTTTAGATGCAATTGGAATTTTTGGGTTAGGTCAATCCGTTCGCGAGATATGGGAGTTTGAAGCCAAGAAATGGTTGAGAAGGCCAAAAATCTTTCGCACTTCTGCTGCTCCAAACGCTTAACCAGAATGGCCTAGGGAAAAAATACACATACCGTTGTAATCGGGCGAGTTTCTACTTTCAGATGCAATAGGAATTTTTGGGTTAGGTCAATCCGTTCGCGAGATATGGGAGTTTGAAGCCAAGAAATGGTTGAGAAGGCAAAAAATTTTTCGCAATTCTGCTGCTCCAAACGCTTAACCAGAATAGCCTAGGGAAAAAATACACATACCGTTGTAATCGGGCGAGTCCCTACTTCCAGACGCTACAGGAATTTTTGGGTTAGGTCAATCCGTTCGCGAGATATGGGAGTTTGAAGCCAAGAAATGGTTGAGAAGGCAAAAAATTTTTCGCAATTCTGCTGCTCCAAACGCTTAACCAGAATGGCCCAGGGAAAAAATACACATACCGTTGTAATCGGGCGAGTTTCTACTTTCAGATGCAATAGGAATTTTTGGGTTAGGTCAATCCGTTCGCGAGATATGGGAGTTTGAAGCCAAGAAATGGTTGAGAAGGCAAAAAATTTTTCGCAATTCTGCTGCTCCAAACGCTTAACCAGAATAGCCTAGGGAAAAAATACACATACCGTTGTAATCGGGCGAGTTTCTACTTTCAGATGCAATAGGAATTTTTGGGTTAGGTCAATCCGTTCGCGAGATATGGGAGTTTGAAGCCAAGAAATGGTTGAGAAGGCAACAAATTTTTCGCAATTCTGCTGCTCCAAACGCTTAACCAGAATAGCCTAGGGAAAAAATACACATACCGTTGTAATCGGGCGAGTCCCTACTTCCAGACGCTACAGGAATTTTTGGGTTAGGTCAATCCGTTCGCGAGATATGGGAGTTTGAAGCCAAGAAATGGTTGAGAAGGCAAAAAATTTTTCGCAATTCTGCTGCTCCAAACGCTTAACCAGAATGGCCCAGGGAAAAAATACACATACCGTTGTAATCGGGCGAGTTTCTACTTTCAGATGCAATAGGAATTTTTGGGTTAGGTCAATCCGTTCGCGAGATATGGGAGTTTGAAGCCAAGAAATGGTTGAGAAGGCAAAAAATTTTTCGCAATTCTGCTGCTCCAAACGCTTAACCAGAATAGCCTAGGGAAAAAATACACATACCGTTGTAATCGGGCGAGTTTCTACTTTCAGATGCAATAGGAATTTTTGGGTTAGGTCAATCCGTTCGCGAGGTATGGGAGTTTGAAGCCAAGAAATGGTTGAGAAGGCACCAAATTTTTCGCAATTCTGCTGCTCCAAACGCTTAACCAGAATGGCCTAGGGAAAAAATACACATACCTTTGTAATCGGGCGAGTTTGTACTTTCAGAAGCAATAGGAATTTTTGGGTTAGGTCAATCCGTTCGCGAGATATGGGAGCTTGAAGCCAAGAAATGGTTGAGAAGGCAAAAAATTTTTCGCAATTCTGCTGCCCCAAACGCTTAACCAGAATGGCCTAGGGAAGAAATACACATACCGTTGTAATCGGGCGGGTCTCTACTTTCAGATGCAACAGGAATTTTTGGGTAAGGTCAATCCGTTCGCGAGATATGGGAGTTTGAAGCCAAGAAATGATTGAGAAGGCAAAAAATTTTTCGCAATTCTGCTGCGCCAAACGCTTAACCAGAATGGCCTAGAGAAAAAATACACATACCGTTGTAATCGGGCGAGTTTCTACTTTCAGATGCAATAGGAATTTTTGGGTTTGGTCAATCCGTTCGCGAGATATGGGAGGTTGAAGCCAAGAAATGGTTGAGAAGGCAAAAAATTTTTCGCAATTCTGCTGCTCCAAACGCTTAACCAGAATGGCCTAGGGAAAAAATACACATACCGTTGTAATCGGGCGAGTTTCTACTTTCAGATGCAATAGGAATTTTTGGGTTAGGTCAATCCGTTCGCGAGATATGGGAGTTTGAAGCCAAGAAATGGTTGAGAAGGCAAAAAATTTTTCGCAATTCTGCTGCTCCAAACGCTTAAACAGAATGGCCTAGGGAAAAAATACAGATACCGTTGTAATCGGGCGAGTTTCTACTTTCAGATGCAATAGGAATTTTTGGGTTAGGTCAACCCGTTCGCGAGATATGGGAGTTTGAAGCCAAGAAATGGTTGAGAAGGCAAAAAATTTTTCGCAATTCTGCTGCTCCAAACGCTTAACCAGAATGGCCTAGGGAAAAAATAAACATACCGTTGTAATCGGGCGAGTTTCTACTTTCAGATGCAATAGGAATTTTTGGGTTAGGTCAATCCGTTCGCGAGATATGGGAGTTTGAAGCCAAGAAATGGTTGAGAAGGCAAAAAATTTTTCGCAATTCTGCTGCTCCAAACGCTTAAACAGAATGGCCTACGGAAAAAATACAGATACCGTTGTAATCGGGCGAGTTTCTGCTTTCAGATGCTACAGGAATTTTTGGGTTAGTTCAATCCGTTCGCGAGATATGGGAGTTTGAAGCTAAGAAATGGTTGAGAAGACAACAAATCTTTCGCACTTCTGCTGCTCCAGACGCTTAACCAGAATGGCCTAGGGAAAAAATACACATACCGCTGTAATCGGGCGAGGTTCTACTTTCCGATGCAATTGGAATTTTTGGGTTAGGTCAATCCGTTCGCGAGATATGGGAGTTTGAAGCCAAGAAATGGTTGAGAAGGCAAAAAATCTTTCGCACTTCTGCTGCTCCAAACGCTTAACCAGAATGGCCTAGGGAAAAAATACACATACCGTTGTAATCGGGCGAGTTTCTACTTTCAGATGCAATAGGAATTTTTGGGTTAGGTCAATCCGTTCGCGAGATATGGGAGTTTGAAGCCAAGAAATGGTTGAGAAGGCAAAAAATTTTTCGCAATTCTGCTGCTCCAAACGCTTAACCAGAATGGCCTAGGGAAAAAAGACACATACCGCTGTAATCGGGCGAGGTTCTATTTACTTTCAGATGCAATAGGAATTTTTGGGTTAGGTCAATCCGTTCGCGAGATATGGGAGTTTGAAGCCAAGAAATGGTTGAGAAGGCAAAAAATATTTCGCTATTCTGCTGCTCCAAACGCTTAACCAGAATGGCCTAGGGAAAAAATACACATACCGTTGAAATCGGGCGAGTCTCTACTTCCAGACGCTACAGGAATTTTTGGGTTAGGTCAATCCGTTCGCGAGATATGGGAGTTTGAAGCCAAGAAATGGTTGAGAAGGCAAAAAATTTTTCGCAATTCTGCTGCTCCAAACGCTTAACCAGAATGGCCTAGGGAAAAAATACGCATACAGTTGTAATCGGGCGAGTGTCTACTTTCAGATGCAATTGGAATTTTTGGGTTAGGTCAAACCGTTCGCGAGATATGGGAGTTTGAAGCCAAGAAATGGTTGAGAAGGCAAAAAATTTTTCGCAATTCTGCTGCCTCAAACGCTTAAACAGAATGGCCTAGGGAAAAAATACAGATACCGTTGTAATCGGGCGAGTTTCTACTTTCAGATGCAATAGGAATTTTTGGGTTAGGTCAACCCGTTCGCGAGATATGGGAGTTTGAAGCCAAGAAATGGTTGAGAAGGCAAAAAATTTTTCGCAATTCTGCTGCTCCAAACGCTTAAACAGAATGGCCTAGGGAAAAAATACAGATACCGTTGTAATCGGGCGAGTTTCTACTTTCTGATGCAACAGGAATTTTTGGGTTAGGTCAATCCGTTCGCGAGATATGGGAGTTTGAAGCCAAGAAATGGTTGAGAAGGCAAAAAATTTTTCGCACTTCTGCTGCTCCAAACGCTTAACCAGAATGGCCTAGGGAAAAAATACACATACCGTTGTAATCGGGCGAGTTTCTACTTTCAGATGCAATAGGAATTTTTGGGTTAGGTCAATCCGTTCGCGAGTTATGGGAGTTTGAAGCCAAGAAATGGTTGAGAAGGCAAAAAATTTTTCGCAATTCTGCTGCTCCAAACGCTTAACCAGCATGGCCTAGGGAAAAAATACGCATACCGTTGAAATCGGGCGAGTCTCTACTTCCAGACGCTACAGGAATTTTTGGGTTAGGTCAATCCGTTCGCGAGATATGGGAGTTTGAAGCCAAGAAATGGTTGAGAAGGCAAAAAATTTTTCGCAATTCTGCTGCTCCAAACGCTTAACCAGAATGGCCTAGGGAAAAAATACGCATACAGTTGTAATCGGGCGAGTTTCTACTTTCAGATGCAATCGGAATTTTTGGGTTAGGTCAAACCGTTCGCGAGATATGGGAGTTTGAAGCCAAGAAATGGTTGAGAAGGCAAAAAATTTTTCGCAATTCTGCTGCCTCAAACGCTTAAACAGAATGGCCTAGGGAAAAAATACAGATACCGTTGTAATCGGGCGAGTTTCTACTTTCAGATGCAATAGGAATTTTTGGGTTAGGTCAACCCGTTCGCGAGATATGGGAGTTTGAAGCCAAGAAATGGTTGAGAAGGCAAAAAATTTTTCGCAATTCTGCTGCTCCAAACGCTTAAACAGAATGCCCTAGGGAAAAAATACAGATACCGTTGTAATCGGGCGAGTTTCTACTTTCTGATGCAACAGGAATTTTTGGGTTAGGTCAATCCGTTCGCGAGATATGGGAGTTTGAAGCCAAGAAATGGTTGAGAAGGCAAAAAATTTTTCGCACTTCTGCTGCTCCAAACGCTTAACCAGAATGGCCTAGGGAAAAAATACACATACCGTTGTAATCGGGCGAGTTTCTACTTTCAGATGCAATAGGAATTTTTGGGTTAGGTCAATCCGTTCGCGAGTTATGGGAGTTTGAAGCCAAGAAATGGTTGAGAAGGCAAAAAATTTTTCGCAATTCTGCTGCTCCAAACGCTTAACCAGAATGGCCCAGGGAAAAAATACACATACCGTTGTAATCGGGCGAGTTTCTACTTTCAGATGCAATAGGAATTTTTGGGTTAGGTCAATCCGTTCGCGAGATATGGGAGTTTGAAGCCAAGAAATGGTTGAGAAGGCAAAAAATTTTTCGCAATTCTGCTGCTCCAAACGCTTAACCAGAATAGCCTAGGGAAAAAATACACATACCGTTGTAATCGGGCGAGTTTCTACTTTCAGATGCAATAGGAATTTTTGGGTTAGGTCAATCCGTTCGCGAGATATGGGAGTTTGAAGCCAAGAAATGGTTGAGAAGGCAACAAATTTTTCGCAATTCTGCTGCTCCAAACGCTTAACCAGAATAGCCTAGGGAAAAAATACGCATACCTTTGTAATCGGGCGAGTTTGTACTTTCAGAAGCAATAGGAATTTTTGGGTTAGGTCAATCCGTTCGCGAGATATGGGAGCTTGAAGCCAAGAAATGGTTGAGAAGGCAAAAAATTTTTCGCAATTCTGCTGCCCCAAACGCTTAACCAGAATGGCCTAGGGAAGAAATACACATACCGTTGTAATCGGGCGGGTCTCTACTTTCAGATGCAACAGGAATTTTTGGGTAAGGTCAATCCGTTCGCGAGATATGGGAGTTTGAAGCCAAGAAATGATTGAGAAGGCAAAAAATTTTTCGCAATTCTGCTGCGCCAAACGCTTAACCAGAATGGCCTAGAGAAAAAATACACATACCGTTGTAATCGGGCGAGTTTCTACTTTCAGATGCAATAGGAATTTTTGGGTTTGGTCAATCCGTTCGCGAGATATGGGAGGTTGAAGCCAAGAAATGGTTGAGAAGGCAAAAAATTTTTCGCAATTCTGCTGCTCCAAACGCTTAACCAGAATGGCCTAGGGAAAAAATACACATACCGTTGTAATCGGGCGAGTTTCTACTTTCAGATGCAATAGGAATTTTTGGGTTAGGTCAATCCGTTCGCGAGATATGGGAGTTTGAAGCCAAGAAATGGTTGAGAAGGCAAAAAATTTTTCGCAATTCTGCTGCTCCAAACGCTTAAACAGAATGGCCTAGGGAAAAAATACAGATACCGTTGTAATCGGGCGAGTTTCTACTTTCAGATGCAATAGGAATTTTTGGGTTAGGTCAACCCGTTCGCGAGATATGGGAGTTTGAAGCCAAGAAATGGTTGAGAAGGCAAAAAATTTTTCGCAATTCTGCTGCTCCAAACGCTTAACCAGAATGGCCTAGGGAAAAAATAAACATACCGTTGTAATCGGGCGAGTTTCTACTTTCAGATGCAATAGGAATTTTTGGGTTAGGTCAATCCGTTCGCGAGATATGGGAGTTTGAAGCCAAGAAATGGTTGAGAAGGCAAAAAATTTTTCGCAATTCTGCTGCTCCAAACGCTTAAACAGAATGGCCTACGGAAAAAATACAGATACCGTTGTAATCGGGCGAGTTTCTGCTTTCAGATGCTACAGGAATTTTTGGGTTAGTTCAATCCGTTCGCGAGATATGGGAGTTTGAAGCTAAGAAATGGTTGAGAAGACAACAAATCTTTCGCACTTCTGCTGCTCCAGACGCTTAACCAGAATGGCCTAGGGAAAAAATACACATACCGCTGTAATCGGGCGAGGTTCTACTTTCCGATGCAATTGGAATTTTTGGGTTAGGTCAATCCGTTCGCGAGATATGGGAGTTTGAAGCCAAGAAATGGTTGAGAAGGCAAACAATTTTTCGCAATTCTGCTGCTCCAAACGCTTAAACAGAATGGCCTAGGGAAAAAATACACATACCGTTGTAATCGGGCAAGTTTCGACTTTCAGATGCAACAGGAATTTTTGGGTTAGGTCAATCCGTTCGCGAGATATGGGAGTTTGAAGCCAAGAAATGGTTGAGAAGGCAACATATTTTTCGCAATTCTGCTGCTCCAAACGCTTAACCAGAATGGCCTAGGGAAAAAATACACATACCGTTGTAATCGGGCGAGTTTCGACTTTCAGATGCAATAGGAATTTTTGGGTTAGGTCAATCCGTTCGCGAGATATGGGAGTTTGAAGCCAAGAAATGGTTGAGAAGGCAACATATTTTTCGCAATTCTGCTGCTCCAAACGCTTAACCAGAATGGCCTAGGGAAAAAATACACATACCGTTGTAATCGGGCGGGTTTCTACTTTCAGATGCAATAGGAATTTTTGGGTTATGTCAATCCGTTCGCGAGATATGGGAGTTTGAAGCCAAGAAATGGTTGAGAGGGCAAAAAATTTTTCGCAATTCTGCTGCTCCAAACGCTTAACCAGAATGGCCTAGGGAAGAAATACACATACCGCTGTAATCGGGCGAGGTTCTACTTTCAGATGCAATTGGAATTTTTGGGTTAGGTCAATCCGTTCGCGAGATATGGGAGTTTGAAGCCAAGAAATGGTTGAGAAGGCAAAAAATTTTTCGCAATTCTGCTGCTCCAAACGCTTAAACAGAATGGCCTAGGGAAAAAATACAGATACCGTTGTAATCGGGCGAGTTTCTACTTTCAGATGCAACAGGAATTTTTGTGTTAGGTCAATCCGTTCGCGAGATATGGGAGTTTGAAGCTAAGAAATGGTTGAGAAGACAACAAATCTTTCACACTTCTGCTGCTCCAAACGCTTAACCAGAATGGCCTAGGCAAAAAATACACATACCGTTGTAATCGGGCGAGTCTCTACTTCCAGACGCTACAGGAATTTTTGGGTTAGGTCAATCCGTTCGCGAGATATGGGAGTTTGAAGCCAAGAAATGGTTGAGAAGGCAAAAAATTTTTCGCAATTCTGCTGCTCCAAACGCTCAACCAGAATTGCCAAGGGAAAAAATACACATACCGCTGTAATCGGGCGAGGTTCTACTTTCAGATGCAATTGGAATTTTTGGGTTAGGTCAAACCGTTCGCGACATATGGGAGTTTGAAGCCAAGAAATGGTTGAGAAGGCAAAAAATTTTTCGCAATTCTGCTGCTCCAAACGCTTAACCAGAATGGCCTAGGGAAAAAATACACATACCGTTGTAATCGGGCGAGTTTCTACTTTCAGATGCAATAGGAATTTTTGAGTTAGGTCAATCCGTTCGGGAGATATGGGAGTTTGAAGCTAAGAAATGGTTGAGAAGGCAAAAAATTTTTCGCAATTCTGATGCTCCAAACGCTTAAACAGAATGGCCTAGGGAAAAAATACAGATACCGTTATAATCGGGCGAGTTTCTACTTTCAGATGCAACAGGAATTTTTGGGTTAGGTCAATCCGTTCGCGAGATATGGGAGTTTGAATCCAAGAAATGGTTGAGAAGGCAAAAAATTTTTCGCAATTCTGCTGCTCCAAACGCTTAACCAGAATGGCCTAGGGAAAAAATACACATACCGCTGTAATCGGGCGAGGTTCTACTTTCAGATGCAATTGGAATTTTTGGGTTAGGTCAAACCGTTCGCGACATATGGGAGTTTGAAGCCAAGAAATGGTTGAGAAGGCAAAAAATTTTTCGCAATTCTGCTGCTCCAAACGCTTAACCAGAATGGCCTAGGGAAAAAATAAACATACCGTTGTAATCGGGCGAGTTTCTACTTTCAGATGCAATAGGAATTTTTGGGTTAGGTCAATCCGTTCGCGAGATATGGGAGTTTGAAGCCAAGAAATGGTTGAGAGGGCAAAAATTTTGTCGCACTTCTGCTGTTCCAAACGCTTAACCAGAATGGTCTAGGGTAACAATACACATACCGTTGTAATCGGGCGAGTTTCTACTTTCAGATGCAATAGGAATTTTTGGGTTAGGTCAACCCGTTCGCGAGATATGGGAGTTTGAAGCCAAGAAATGGTTGAGAAGGCAAAAAATTTTTCGCAATTCTGCTACTCCAAACGCTTAAACAGAATGGCCTAGGGAAAAAATACAGATACCGTTGTAATCGGGCGAGTTTCTACTTTCAGATGCAACAGGAATTTTTGGGTTAGGTCAATCCGTTCGCGAGATATGGGAGTTTGAAGCTAAGAAATGGTTGAGAAGGCAACATATTTTTCGCAATTCTGCTGCTCCAAACGCTTAACCAGAATGGCCTAGGGAAAAATGCACATACCGTTGTAATCGGGCGAGTTTCTACTTTCAGATGCAATAGGAATTTTTGGGTTAGGTCAATCCGCTCGCGAGATATGGGAGTTTGAAGCCAAGAAATGGTTGAGAAGGCAACATATTTTTCGCAATTCTGCTGCTCCAAACGCTTAACCAGAGTGGCCTAGGGAAAAAATACACATACCGTTGTAATCGGGCGAGTTTCGACTTTCAGATGCAATAGGAATTTTTGGGTTAGGTCAACCCGTTCGCGAGATATGGGAGTTTGAAGCCAAGAAATGGTTGAGAGGGCAAAAAATTTTTCGCAATTCTGCTGCTCCAAACGCTTATCCAGAATGGCCTAGGGAAGAAATACACATACCGCTGTAATCGGGCGAGGTTCTACTTCCAGATGCAATTGGAATTTTTGGGTTAGGTCAATCCGTTCGCGAGATATGGGAGTTTGAAGCCAAGAAATGGTTGAGAAGGCAAAAAATTTTTCGCAATTCTGCTGCTCCAAACGCTTAAACAGAATGGCCGAGGGAAAAAATACACATACCGTTGTAATCGGGCGAGTTTCGACTTTCAGATGCAATAGGAATTTTTGGGTTAGGTCAATCCGTTCGCGAGATATGGGAGTTTGCATCCAAGAAATGGTTGAGAAGGCAACATATTTTTCGCAATTCTGCTGCTCCAAACGCTTAACCAGAATGGCCTAGGGAAAAATGCACATACCGTTGTAATCGGGCGAGTTTCTACTTTCAGATGCAATAGGAATTTTTGGGTTAGGTCAATCCGCTCGCGAGCTATGGGAGTTTGAAGCCAAGAAATGGTTGAGAAGGCAACATATTTTTCGCAATTCTGCTGCTCCAAACGCTTAACCAGAGTGGCCTAGGGAAAAAATACACATACCGTTGTAATCGGGCGAGTTTCGACTTTCAGATGCAATAGGAATTTTTGGGTTAGGTCAATCCGTTCGCGAGATATGGGAGTTTGAAGCCAAGAAATGGTTGAGAAGGCAACATATTTTTCGCAATTCTGCTGCTCCAAACGCTTAACCAGAATGGCCTAGGGAAAAAATACACATACCGTTGTAGTCGGGCGGGTTTCTACTTTCAGATGCAATAGGAATTTTTGGGTTATGTCAATCCGTTCGCGAGATATGGGAGATTGAAGCCAAGAAATGGTTGAGAGGGCAAAAAATTTCTCGCAATTCTGCTGCTCCAAACGCTTAACCAGAATGGCCTAGGGAAGAAATACACATACCGCTGTAATCGGGCGAGGTTCTACTTTCAGATGCAATTGGAATTTTTGGGTTAGGTCAATCCGTTCGCGAGATATGGGAGTTTGAAGCCAAGAAATGGTTGAGAAGGCAACATATTTTTCGCAATTCTGCTGCTCCAAACGCTTAACCAGAATGGCCTAGGGGAAAAATACACATACCGTTGTAATCGGGCGAGTTTCTACTTTCAGATGCAATAGGAATTTTTGGGATAGGTCAATCCGTTCGCGAGATATGGGAGTTTGAAGCCAAGAAATGGTTGAGAAGGCAAAAAATTTTTCGCATTTCTGCTGATCCAAACGCTTAACCAGAATGGTCTAGGGAAACAATACACATACCGTTGTAATCGGGCGAGTTTCTACTTTCAGATGCAATAGGAATTTTTGGGTTAGGTCAACCCGTTCGCGAGATATGGGAGTTTGAAGCCAAGAAATGGTTGAGAGGGCAAAAAATTTTTCGCAATTCTGCTGCTCCAAACGCTTAACCAGAATGGCCTAGGGAAGAAATACACATACCGCTGTAATCGGGCGAGGTTCTACTTTCAGATGCAATTGGAATTTTTGGGTTAGGTCAATCCGTTCGCGAGATATGGGAGTTTGAAGCCAAGAAATGGTTGAGAAGGCAAAAAATTTTTCGCAATTCTGCTGCTCCAAACGCTTAAACAGAATGGCCTAGGGAAAAAATACAGATACCGTTGTAATCGGGCGAGTTTCTACTTTCAGATGCAACAGGAATTTTTGTGTTAGGTCAATCCGTTCGCGAGATATGGGAGTTTGAAGCTAAGAAATGGTTGAGAAGACAACAAATCTTTCACACTTCTGCTGCTCCAAACGCTTAACCAGAATGGCCTAGGCAAAAAATACACATACCGTTGTAATCGGGCGAGTCTCTACTTCCAGACGCTACAGGAATTTTTGGGTTAGGTCAATCCGTTCGCGAGATATGGGAGTTTGAAGCCAAGAAATGGTTGAGAAGGCAAAAAATTTTTCGCAATTCTGCTGCTCCAAACGCTCAACCAGAATTGCCAAGGGAAAAAATACACATACCGCTGTAATCGGGCGAGGTTCTACTTTCAGATGCAATTGGAATTTTTGGGTTAGGTCAAACCGTTCGCGACATATGGGAGTTTGAAGCCAAGAAATGGTTGAGAAGGCAAAAAATTTTTCGCAATTCTGCTGCTCCAAACGCTTAACCAGAATGGCCTAGGGAAAAAATACACATACCGTTGTAATCGGGCGAGTTTCTACTTTCAGATGCAATAGGAATTTTTGAGTTAGGTCAATCCGTTCGGGAGATATGGGAGTTTGAAGCTAAGAAATGGTTGAGAAGGCAAAAAATTTTTCGCAATTCTGATGCTCCAAACGCTTAAACAGAATGGCCTAGGGAAAAAATACAGATACCGTTATAATCGGGCGAGTTTCTACTTTCAGATGCAACAGGAATTTTTGGGTTAGGTCAATCCGTTCGCGAGATATGGGAGTTTGAATCCAAGAAATGGTTGAGAAGGCAAAAAATTTTTCGCAATTCTGCTGCTCCAAACGCTTAACCAGAATGGCCTAGGGAAAAAATACACATACCGCTGTAATCGGGCGAGGTTCTACTTTCAGATGCAATTGGAATTTTTGGGTTAGGTCAAACCGTTCGCGACATATGGGAGTTTGAAGCCAAGAAATGGTTGAGAAGGCAAAAAATTTTTCGCAATTCTGCTGCTCCAAACGCTTAACCAGAATGGCCTAGGGAAAAAATAAACATACCGTTGTAATCGGGCGAGTTTCTACTTTCAGATGCAATAGGAATTTTTGGGTTAGGTCAATCCGTTCGCGAGATATGGGAGTTTGAAGCCAAGAAATGGTTGAGAGGGCAAAAATTTTGTCGCACTTCTGCTGTTCCAAACGCTTAACCAGAATGGTCTAGGGTAACAATACACATACCGTTGTAATCGGGCGAGTTTCTACTTTCAGATGCAATAGGAATTTTTGGGTTAGGTCAACCCGTTCGCGAGATATGGGAGTTTGAAGCCAAGAAATGGTTGAGAAGGCAAAAAATTTTTCGCAATTCTGCTACTCCAAACGCTTAAACAGAATGGCCTAGGGAAAAAATACAGATACCGTTGTAATCGGGCGAGTTTCTACTTTCAGATGCAACAGGAATTTTTGGGTTAGGTCAATCCGTTCGCGAGATATGGGAGTTTGAAGCTAAGAAATGGTTGAGAAGGCAACATATTTTTCGCAATTCTGCTGCTCCAAACGCTTAACCAGAATGGCCTAGGGAAAAATGCACATACCGTTGTAATCGGGCGAGTTTCTACTTTCAGATGCAATAGGAATTTTTGGGTTAGGTCAATCCGCTCGCGAGATATGGGAGTTTGAAGCCAAGAAATGGTTGAGAAGGCAACATATTTTTCGCAATTCTGCTGCTCCAAACGCTTAACCAGAGTGGCCTAGGGAAAAAATACACATACCGTTGTAATCGGGCGAGTTTCGACTTTCAGATGCAATAGGAATTTTTGGGTTAGGTCAACCCGTTCGCGAGATATGGGAGTTTGAAGCCAAGAAATGGATGAGAGGGCAAAAAATTTTTCGCAATTCTGCTGCTCCAAACGCTTATCCAGAATGGCCTAGGGAAGAAATACACATACCGCTGTAATCGGGCGAGGTTCTACTTCCAGATGCAATTGGAATTTTTGGGTTAGGTCAATCCGTTCGCGAGATATGGGAGTTTGAAGCCAAGAAATGGTTGAGAAGGCAAAAAATTTTTCGCAATTCTGCTGCTCCAAACGCTTAAACAGAATGGCCGAGGGAAAAAATACACATACCGTTGTAATCGGGCGAGTTTCGACTTTCAGATGCAATAGGAATTTTTGGGTTAGGTCAATCCGTTCGCGAGATATGGGAGTTTGCATCCAAGAAATGGTTGAGAAGGCAACATATTTTTCGCAATTCTGCTGCTCCAAACGCTTAACCAGAATGGCCTAGGGAAAAATGCACATACCGTTGTAATCGGGCGAGTTTCTACTTTCAGATGCAATAGGAATTTTTGGGTTAGGTCAATCCGCTCGCGAGATATGGGAGTTTGAAGCCAAGAAATGGTTGAGAAGGCAACATATTTTTCGCAATTCTGCTGCTCCAAACGCTTAACCAGAGTGGCCTAGGGAAAAAATACACATACCGTTGTAATCGGGCGAGTTTCGACTTTCAGATGCAATAGGAATTTTTGGGTTAGGTCAATCCGTTCGCGAGATATGGGAGTTTGAAGCCAAGAAATGGTTGAGAAGGCAACATATTTTTCGCAATTCTGCTGCTCCAAACGCTTAACCAGAATGGCCTAGGGAAAAAATACACATACCGTTGTAGTCGGGCGGGTTTCTACTTTCAGATGCAATAGGAATTTTTGGGTTATGTCAATCCGTTCGCGAGATATGGGAGATTGAAGCCAAGAAATGGTTGAGAGGGCAAAAAATTTTTCGCAATTCTGCTGCTCCAAACGCTTAACCAGAATGGCCTAGGGAAGAAATACACATACCGCTGTAATCGGGCGAGGTTCTACTTTCAGATGCAATTGGAATTTTTGGGTTAGGTCAATCCGTTCGCGAGATATGGGAGTTTGAAGCCAAGAAATGGTTGAGAAGGCAACATATTTTTCGCAATTCTGCTGCTCCAAACGCTTAACCAGAATGGCCTAGGGGAAAAATACACATACCGTTGTAATCGGGCGAGTTTCTACTTTCAGATGCAATAGGAATTTTTGGGATAGGTCAATCCGTTCGCGAGATATGGGAGTTTGAAGCCAAGAAATGGTTGAGAAGGCAAAAAATTTTTCGCATTTCTGCTGATCCAAACGCTTAACCAGAATGGTCTAGGGAAACAATACACATACCGTTGTAATCGGGCGAGTTTCTACTTTCAGATGCAATAGGAATTTTTGGGTTAGGTCAACCCGTTCGCGAGGTATGGGAGTTTGAAGCCAAGAAATGGTTGAGAAGGCAAAAAATTTTTCGCAATTCTGCTGCTCCAAACGCTTAAACAGAATGGCCTAGGGAAAAAATACAGATACCGTTGTAATCGGGCGAGTTTCTACTTTCAGATGCTACAGGAATTTTTGTGTTAGGTCAATTCGTTCGCGAGATATGGGAGTTTGAAGCTAAGAAATGGTTGAGAAGACAACAAATCTTTCGCACTTCTGCTGCTCCAAACGCTTAACCAGAATGGCCTAGGGAAAAAATACACATACCGTTGTAATCGGGCGAGTCTCTACTTCCAGACGCTACAGGAATTTTTGGGTTAGGTCAATCCGTTCGCGAGATATGGGAGTTTGAAGCCAAGAAATGGTTGAGAAGGCAAAAAATTTTTTCGCAATTCTGCTGCTCCAAACGCTTAACCAGAATGGCCTAGGGAAAAAATACACATACCGCTGTAATCGGGCGAGGTTCTACTTTCAGATGCAATTGGAATTTTTGGGTTAGGTCAAACCGTTCGCGACATATGGGAGTTTGAATCCAAGAAATGGTTGAGAAGGCAAAAAATTTTTCGCAATTCTGGTGCTCCAAACGCTTAACCAGAATGGTCTAGGGAAACAATACACATACCGTTGTAATCGGGCGAGTTTCTACTTTCAGATGCAATAGGAATTTTTGTGTTAGGTCAACCCGTTCGCGAGATATGGGAGTTTGAAGCCAAGAAATGGTTGAGAAGGCAAAAAATTTTTCGCAATTCTGCTACTCCAAACGCTTAAACAGAATGGCCTAGGGAAAAAATACAGATACCGTTGTAATCGGGCGAGTTTCTACTTTCAGATGCAACAGGAATTTTTGGGTTAGGTCAATCCGTTCGCGAGATATGGGAGTTTGAAGCTAAGAAATGGTTGAGAAGACAACAAATCTTTCGCACTTCTGCTGCTCCGAACGCTTAACCAGAATGGCCTAGGGAAAAAATACACATACCGTTGCAATCGGGCGAGTTTCGACTTCCAGATGCAATAGGAATTTTTGGGTTATGTCAATCCGTTCGCGAGATATGGGAGTTTGAAGCCAAGAAATGGTTGAGAGGGCAAAAAATTTTTCGCAATTCTGCTGCTCCAAACGCTCAACCAGAATGGCCAAGGGAAAAAACACACATACCGCTGTAATCGGGCGAGGTTCTACTTTCAGATGCAATTGGAATTTTTGGGTTAGGTCAAACCGTTCGCGACATATGGGAGTTTGAAGCCAAGAAATGGTTGAGAAGGCAAAAAATTTTTCGCAATTCTGCTGCTCCAAACGCTTAACCAGAATGGCCTAGGGAAAAAATACACATACCGTTGTAATCGGGCGAGTTTCTACTTTCAGATGCAATAGGAATTTTTGGGTTAGGTCAATCCGTTCGCGAGATATGGGAGTTTGAAGCTAAGAAATGGTTGAGAAGGCAAAAAATTTTTCGCAATTCTGATGCTCCAAACGCTTAAACAGAATGGCCTAGGGAAAAAATACACATACCGTTGTAATCGGGCGAGTCTCTACTTCCAGACGCTACAGGAATTTTTGGGTTAGGTCAATCCGTTCGCGAGATATGGGAGTTTGAATCCAAGAAACGGTTGAGAAGGCAAAAAATTTTTCGCAATTCTGCTGCTCCAAACGCTCAACCAGAATGGCCAAGGGAAAAAATACACATACCGCTGTAATCGGGCGAGGTTCTACTTTCAGATGCAATTGGAATTTTTGGGTTAGGTCAAACCGTTCGCGACATATGGGAGTTTGAAGCCAAGAAATGGTTGAGAAGGCAAAAAATTTTTCGCAATTCTGCTGCTCCAAACGCTTAACCAGAATGGCCTAGGGAAAAAATACACATACCGTTGTAATCGGGCGAGTTTCTACTTTCAGATGCAATAGGAATTTTTGGGTTAGGTCAATCCGTTCGCGAGATATGGGAGTTTGAAGCTAAGAAATGGTTGAGAAGGCAAAAAATTTTTCGCAATTCTGATGCTCCAAACGCTTAAACAGAATGGCCTAGGGAAAAAATACACGTACCGTTATAATCGGGCGAGTTTCTACTTTCAGATGCAACAGGAATTTTTGTGTTCGGTCAATCCGTTCGCGAGATATGGGAGTTTGAAGCTAAGAAATGGTTGAGAAGACAACAAATCTTTCGCACTTCTGCTGCTCCAAACGCTTAACCAGAATGGCCTAGGGAAAAAATACACATACCGTTGTAATCGGGCGAGTCTCTACTTCCAGACGCTACAGGAATTTTTGGGTTAGGTCAATCCGTTCGCGAGATATGGGAGTTTGAAGCCAAGAAATGGTTGAGAAGGCAAAAAATTTTTCGCAATTCTGGTGCTCCAAACGCTCAACCAGAATGGCCAAGGGAAAAAATACACATACCGCTGTAATCGGGCGAGGTTCTACTTTCAGATGCAATTGGAATTTTTGGGTTAGGTCAAACCGTTCGCGACATATGGGAGTTTGAAGCCAAGAAATGGTTGAGAAGGCAAAAAATTTTTCGCAATTCTGATGCTCCAAACGCTTAAACAGAATGGCCTAGAGAAACAATACACATACCGTTGTAATCGGGCGAGTTTCTACTTTCAGATGCAATAGGAATTTTTGTGTTAGGTCAACCCGTTCGCGAGATATGGGAGTTTGAAGCCAAGAAATGGTTGAGAAGGCAAAAAATTTTTCGCAATTCTGCTGCTCCAAACGCTTAAACAGAATGGCCTAGGGAAAAAATACAGATACCGTTGTAATCGGGCGAGTTTCTACTTTCAGATGCAACAGGAATTTTTGTGTTAGGTCAATCCGTTCGCGAGATATGGGAGTTTGAAGCTAAGAAATGTTTGAGAAGACAACAAATCTTTCGCACTTCTGCTGCTCCAAACGCTTAACCAGAATGGCCTAGGGAAAAAATACACATACCGTTGTAATCGGGCGAGTCTCTACTTCCAGACGCTACAGGAATTTTTGGGTTAGGTCAATCCGTTCGCGAGATATGGGAGTTTGAAGCCAAGAAATGGTTGAGAAGGCAAAAAATTTTTCGCAATTCTGCTGCTCCAAACACTCAACCAGAATGGCCAAGGGAAAAAATACACATACCGCTGTAATCGGGCGAGGTTCTACTTTCAGATGCAATTGGAATTTTTGGGTTAGGTCAAACCGTTCGCGACATATGGGAGTTTGAAGCCAAGAAATGGTTGAGAAGGCAACAAATTTTTCGCAATTCTGCTGCTCCAAACGCTTAACCAGAATGGCTTAGGGAAAAAATACACATACCGTTGTAATCGGGCGAGTTTCTACTTTCAGATGCAATAGGAATTTTTGGGTTAGGTCAATCCGTTCGCGAGATATGGGAGTTTGAAGCCAAGAAATGGTTGAGAAGGCAAAAAATTTTTCGCAATTCTGCTGCTCCAAACGCTTAACCAGAATGGCCTAGGGAAAAAATACACATACCGTTGTAAGCGGGCGAGTCTCTACTTCCAGACGCTACAGGAATTTTTGGGTTAGGTCAATCCGTTCGCGAGATATGGGAGTTTGAAGCCAAGAAATGGTTGAGAAGGCAAAAAATTTTTCGCAATTCTGCTGCTCCAAACGCTTAACCAGAATGGCCAAGGGAAAAAATACACATACCGCTATAATCGGGCGAGGTTCTACTTTCAGATGCAATTGGAATTTTTGGGTTAGGTCAAACCGTTCGCGACATATGGGAGTTTGAAGCCAAGAAATGGTTGAGAAGGCAAAAAATTTTTCGCAATTCTGCTGCTACAAACGCTTAACCAGAATTGCCTAGGGAAAAAATACACATACCGTTGTAATCGGGCGAGTTTCTACTTTCAGATGCAATAGGAATTTTTGGGTTAGGACAATCCGATCGCGAGATATGGGAGTATGGAGCTAAGAAATGGTTGAGAAGGCAAAAAATTTTTCGCAATTCTGATGCTCCAAACGCTTAAACAGAATGGCCTAGGGAAAAAATACAGATACCGTTATAATCGGGCGAGTTTCTACTTTCAGATGCAACAGGAATTTTTGGGTTAGGTCAATCCGTTCGCGAGATATGGGAGTTTGAAGCCAAGAAATGGTTGAGAAGGCAAAAAATTTTTCGCATTTCTGCTGCTCCAAACGCTTAACCAGAATGGCCTGGGGAAAAAATACACATACCGTTGTAATCGGGCGAGTTTCTACATTCAGATGCAACAGGAATTTTTGGGTTAGGTCAATCCGTTCGCGAGATATGGGAGTTTGAAGCTAAGAAATGGTTGAGAAGACAACAAATCTTTCGCACTTCTGCTGCTCCAAACGCTTAACCAGAATGGCCTAGGGAAAAAATACACATACCGTTGTAATCGGGCGAGTCTCTACTTCCAGACGCTACAGGAATTTTTGGGTTAGGTCAATCCGTTCGCGAGATATGGGAGTTTGAAGCCAAGAAATGGTTGAGAAGGCAAAAAATTTTTCGCAATTCTGCTGCTCCAAACGCTCAACCAGAATGGCCAAGGGAAAAAATACACATACCGCTGTAATCGGGCGAGGTTCTACTTTCAGATGCAATTGGAATTTTTGGGTTAGGTCAAACCGTTCGCGAGATATGGGAGTTTGAAGCCAAGAAATGGTTGAGAAGGCAAAAAATTTTTTCGCAATTCTGCTGCTCCAAACGCTTAACCAGAATGGCCTAGGGAAAAAATACACATACCGCTGTAATCGGGCGAGGTTCTACTTTCAGATGCAATTGGAATTTTTGGGTTAGGTCAAACCGTTCGCGACATATGGGAGTTTGAATCCAAGAAATGGTTGAGAAGGCAAAAAATTTTTCGCAATTCTGGTGCTCCAAACGCTTAACCAGAATGGTCTAGGGAAACAATACACATACCGTTGTAATCGGGCGAGTTTCTACTTTCAGATGCAATAGGAATTTTTGTGTTAGGTCAACCCGTTCGCGAGATATGGGAGTTTGAAGCCAAGAAATGGTTGAGAAGGCAAAAAATTTTTCGCAATTCTGCTACTCCAAACGCTTAAACAGAATGGCCTAGGGAAAAAATACAGATACCGTTGTAATCGGGCGAGTTTCTACTTTCAGATGCAACAGGAATTTTTGGGTTAGGTCAATCCGTTCGCGAGATATGGGAGTTTGAAGCTAAGAAATGGTTGAGAAGACAACAAATCTTTCGCACTTCTGCTGCTCCGAACGCTTAACCAGAATGGCCTAGGGAAAAAATACACATACCGTTGCAATCGGGCGAGTTTCGACTTCCAGATGCAATAGGAATTTTTGGGTTATGTCAATCCGTTCGCGAGATATGGGAGTTTGAAGCCAAGAAATGGTTGAGAGGGCAAAAAATTTTTCGCAATTCTGCTGCTCCAAACGCTCAACCAGAATGGCCAAGGGAAAAAACACACATACCGCTGTAATCGGGCGAGGTTCTACTTTCAGATGCAATTGGAATTTTTGGGTTAGGTCAAACCGTTCGCGACATATGGGAGTTTGAAGCCAAGAAATGGTTGAGAAGGCAAAAAATTTTTCGCAATTCTGCTGCTCCAAACGCTTAACCAGAATGGCCTAGGGAAAAAATACACATACCGTTGTAATCGGGCGAGTTTCTACTTTCAGATGCAATAGGAATTTTTGGGTTAGGTCAATCCGTTCGCGAGATATGGGAGTTTGAAGCTAAGAAATGGTTGAGAAGGCAAAAAATTTTTCGCAATTCTGATGCTCCAAACGCTTAAACAGAATGGCCTAGGGAAAAAATACACATACCGTTGTAATCGGGCGAGTCTCTACTTCCAGACGCTACAGGAATTTTTGGGTTAGGTCAATCCGTTCGCGAGATATGGAGTTTGAATCCAAGAAACGGTTGAGAAGGCAAAAAATTTTTCGCAATTCTGCTGCTCCAAACGCTCAACCAGAATGGCCAAGGGAAAAAATACACATACCGCTGTAATCGGGCGAGGTTCTACTTTCAGATGCAATTGGAATTTTTGGGTTAGGTCAAACCGTTCGCGACATATGGGAGTTTGAAGCCAAGAAATGGTTGAGAAGGCAAAAAATTTTTCGCAATTCTGCTGCTCCAAACGCTTAACCAGAATGGCCTAGGGAAAAAATACACATACCGTTGTAATCGGGCGAGTTTCTACTTTCAGATGCAATAGGAATTTTTGGGTTAGGTCAATCCGTTCGCGAGATATGGGAGTTTGAAGCTAAGAAATGGTTGAGAAGGCAAAAAATTTTCGCAATTCTGATGCTCCAAACGCTTAAACAGAATGGCCTAGGGAAAAAATACACATACCGCTATAATCGGGCGAGGTTCTACTTTCAGATGCAATTGGAATTTTTGGGTTAGGTCAAACCGTTCGCGACATATGGGAGTTTGAAGCCAAGAAATGGTTGAGAAGGCAAAAAATTTTTCGCAATTCTGCTGCTACAAACGCTTAACCAGAATTGCCTAGGGAAAAAATACACATACCGTTGTAATCGGGCGAGTTTCTACTTTCAGATGCAATAGGAATTTTTGGGTTAGGACAATCCGATCGCGAGATATGGGAGTATGGAGCTAAGAAATGGTTGAGAAGGCAAAAAATTTTTCGCAATTCTGATGCTCCAAACGCTTAAACAGAATGGCCTAGGGAAAAAATACAGATACCGTTATAATCGGGCGAGTTTCTACTTTCAGATGCAACAGGAATTTTTGGGTTAGGTCAATCCGTTCGCGAGATATGGGAGTTTGAAGCCAAGAAATGGTTGAGAAGGCAAAAAATTTTTCGCATTTCTGCTGCTCCAAACGCTTAACCAGAATGGCCTGGGGAAAAAATACACATACCGTTGTAATCGGGCGAGTTTCTACATTCAGATGCAACAGGAATTTTTGGGTTAGGTCAATCCGTTCGCGAGATATGGGAGTTTGAAGCTAAGAAATGGTTGAGAAGACAACAAATCTTTCGCACTTCTGCTGCTCCAAACGCTTAACCAGAATGGCCTAGGGAAAAAATACACATACCGTTGTAATCGGGCGAGTCTCTACTTCCAGACGCTACAGGAATTTTTGGGTTAGGTCAATCCGTTCGCGAGATATGGGAGTTTGAAGCCAAGAAATGGTTGAGAAGGCAAAAAATTTTTCGCAATTCTGCTGCTCCAAACGCTCAACCAGAATGGCCAAGGGAAAAAATACACATACCGCTGTAATCGGGCGAGGTTCTACTTTCAGATGCAATTGGAATTTTTGGGTTAGGTCAAACCGTTCGCGAGATATGGGAGTTTGAAGCCAAGAAATGGTTGAGAAGGCAAAAAATTTTTTCGCAATTCTGCTGCTCCAAACGCTTAACCAGAATGGCCTAGGGAAAAAATACACATACCGCTGTAATCGGGCGAGGTTCTACTTTCAGATGCAATTGGAATTTTTGGGTTAGGTCAAACCGTTCGCGACATATGGGAGTTTGAATCCAAGAAATGGTTGAGAAGGCAAAAAATTTTTCGCAATTCTGGTGCTCCAAACGCTTAACCAGAATGGTCTAGGGAAACAATACACATACCGTTGTAATCGGGCGAGTTTCTACTTTCAGATGCAATAGGAATTTTTGTGTTAGGTCAACCCGTTCGCGAGATATGGGAGTTTGAAGCCAAGAAATGGTTGAGAAGGCAAAAAATTTTTCGCAATTCTGCTACTCCAAACGCTTAAACAGAATGGCCTAGGGAAAAAATACAGATACCGTTGTAATCGGGCGAGTTTCTACTTTCAGATGCAACAGGAATTTTTGGGTTAGGTCAATCCGTTCGCGAGATATGGGAGTTTGAAGCTAAGAAATGGTTGAGAAGACAACAAATCTTTCGCACTTCTGCTGCTCCGAACGCTTAACCAGAATGGCCTAGGGAAAAAATACACATACCGTTGCAATCGGGCGAGTTTCGACTTCCAGATGCAATAGGAATTTTTGGGTTATGTCAATCCGTTCGCGAGATATGGGAGTTTGAAGCCAAGAAATGGTTGAGAGGGCAAAAAATTTTTCGCAATTCTGCTGCTCCAAACGCTCAACCAGAATGGCCAAGGGAAAAAACACACATACCGCTGTAATCGGGCGAGGTTCTACTTTCAGATGCAATTGGAATTTTTGGGTTAGGTCAAACCGTTCGCGACATATGGGAGTTTGAAGCCAAGAAATGGTTGAGAAGGCAAAAAATTTTGCGCAATTCTGCTGCTCCAAACGCTTAACCAGAATGGCCTAGGGAAAAAATACACATACCGTTGTAATCGGGCGAGTTTCTACTTTCAGATGCAATAGGAATTTTTGGGTTAGGTCAATCCGTTCGCGAGATATGGGAGTTTGAAGCTAAGAAATGGTTGAGAAGGCAAAAAATTTTTCGCAATTCTGATGCTCCAAACGCTTAAACAGAATGGCCTAGGGAAAAAATACACATACCGTTGTAATCGGGCGAGTCTCTACTTCCAGACGCTACAGGAATTTTTGGGTTAGGTCAATCCGTTCGCGAGATATGGGAGTTTGAATCCAAGAAACGGTTGAGAAGGCAAAAAATTTTTCGCAATTCTGCTGCTCCAAACGCTCAACCAGAATGGCCAAGGGAAAAAATACACATACCGCTGTAATCGGGCGAGGTTCTACTTTCAGATGCAATTGGAATTTTTGGGTTAGGTCAAACCGTTCGCGACATATGGGAGTTTGAAGCCAAGAAATGGTTGAGAAGGCAAAAAATTTTTCGCAATTCTGCTGCTCCAAACGCTTAACCAGAATGGCCTAGGGAAAAAATACACATACCGTTGTAATCGGGCGAGTTTCTACTTTCAGATGCAATAGGAATTTTTGGGTTAGGTCAATCCGTTCGCGAGATATGGGAGTTTGAAGCTAAGAAATGGTTGAGAAGGCAAAAAATTTTTCGCAATTCTGATGCTCCAAACGCTTAAACAGAATGGCCTAGGGAAAAAATACACGTACCGTTATAATCGGGCGAGTTTCTACTTTCAGATGCAACAGGAATTTTTGTGTTCGGTCAATCCGTTCGCGAGATATGGGAGTTTGAAGCTAAGAAATGGTTGAGAAGACAACAAATCTTTCGCACTTCTGCTGCTCCAAACGCTTAACCAGAATGGCCTAGGGAAAAAATACACATACCGTTGTAATCGGGCGAGTCTCTACTTCCAGACGCTACAGGAATTTTTGGGTTAGGTCAATCCGTTCGCGAGATATGGGAGTTTGAAGCCAAGAAATGGTTGAGAAGGCAAAAAATTTTTCGCAATTCTGGTGCTCCAAACGCTCAACCAGAATGGCCAAGGGAAAAAATACACATACCGCTGTAATCGGGCGAGGTTCTACTTTCAGATGCAATTGGAATTTTTGGGTTAGGTCAAACCGTTCGCGACATATGGGAGTTTGAAGCCAAGAAATGGTTGAGAAGGCAAAAAATTTTTTCGCAATTCTGCTGCTCCAAACGCTTAACCAGAATGGCCTAGGGAAAAAATACACATACCGCTGTAATCGGGCGAGGTTCTACTTTCAGATGCAATTGGAATTTTTGGGTTAGGTCAAACCGTTCGCGACATATGGGAGTTTGAATCCAAGAAATGGTTGAGAAGGCAAAAAATTTTTCGCAATTCTGCTGCTCCAAACGCTTAACCAGAATGGTCTAGAGAAACAATACACATACCGTTGTAATCGGGCGAGTTTCTACTTTCAGATGCAATAGGAATTTTTGTGTTAGGTCAATCCGTTCGCGAGATATGGGAGTTTGAAGCTAAGAAATGTTTGAGAAGACAACAAATCTTTCGCACTTCTGCTGCTCCAAACGCTTAACCAGAATGGCCTAGGGAAAAAATACACATACCGTTGTAATCGGGCGAGTCTCTACTTCCAGACGCTACAGGAATTTTTGGGTTAGGTCAATCCGTTCGCGAGATATGGGAGTTTGAAGCCAAGAAATGGTTGAGAAGGCAAAAAATTTTTCGCAATTCTGCTGCTCCAAACGCTCAACCAGAATGGCCAAGGGAAAAAATACACATACCGCTGTAATCGGGCGAGGTTCTACTTTCAGATGCAATTGGAATTTTTGGGTTAGGTCAAACCGTTCGCGACATATGGGAGTTTGAAGCCAAGAAATGGTTGAGAAGGCAACAAATTTTTCGCAATTCTGCTGCTCCAAACGCTTAACCAGAATGGCTTAGGGAAAAAATACACATACCGTTGTAATCGGGCGAGTTTCTACTTTCAGATGCAATAGGAATTTTTGGGTTAGGTCAATCCGTTCGCGAGATATGGGAGTTTGAAGCCAAGAAATGGTTGAGAAGGCAAAAAATTTTTCGCAATTCTGCTGCTCCAAACGCTTAACCAGAATGGCCTAGGGAAAAAATACACATACCGTTGTAAGCGGGCGAGTCTCTACTTCCAGACGCTACAGGAATTTTTGGGTTAGGTCAATCCGTTCGCGAGATATGGGAGTTTGAAGCCAAGAAATGGTTGAGAAGGCAAAAAATTTTTCGCAATTCTGCTGCTCCAAACGCTTAACCAGAATGGCCAAGGGAAAAAATACACATACCGCTATAATCGGGCGAGGTTCTACTTTCAGATGCAATTGGAATTTTTGGGTTAGGTCAAACCGTTCGCGACATATGGGAGTTTGAAGCCAAGAAATGGTTGAGAAGGCAAAAAATTTTTCGCAATTCTGCTGCTCCAAACGCTTAACCAGAATTGCCTAGGGAAAAAATACACATACCGTTGTAATCGGGCGAGTTTCTACTTTCAGATGCAATAGGAATTTTTGGGTTAGGACAATCCGATCGCGAGATATGGGAGTATGGAGCTAAGAAATGGTTGAGAAGGCAAAAAATTTTTCGCAATTCTGATGCTCCAAACGCTTAAACAGAATGGCCTAGGGAAAAAATACAGATACCGTTATAATCGGGCGAGTTTCTACTTTCAGATGCAACAGGAATTTTTGGGTTAGGTCAATCCGTTCGCGAGATATGGGAGTTTGAAGCCAAGAAATGGTTGAGAAGGCAAAAAATTTTTCGCATTTCTGCTGCTCCAAACGCTTAACCAGAATGGCCTGGGGAAAAAATACACATACCGTTGTAATCGGGCGAGTTTCTACATTCAGATGCAACAGGAATTTTTGGGTTAGGTCAATCCGTTCGCGAGATATGGGAGTTTGAAGCTAAGAAATGGTTGAGAAGACAACAAATCTTTCGCACTTCTGCTGCTCCAAACGCTTAACCAGAATGGCCTAGGGAAAAAATACACATACCGTTGTAATCGGGCGAGTCTCTACTTCCAGACGCTACAGGAATTTTTGGGTTAGGTCAATCCGTTCGCGAGATATGGGAGTTTGAAGCCAAGAAATGGTTGAGAAGGCAAAAAATTTTTCGCAATTCTGCTGCTCCAAACGCTCAACCAGAATGGCCAAGGGAAAAAATACACATACCGCTGTAATCGGGCGAGGTTCTACTTTCAGATGCAATCGGAATTTTTGGGTTAGGTCAAACCGTTCGCGAGATATGGGAGTTTGAAGCCAAGAAATGGTTGAGAAGGCAAAAAATTTTTTCGCAATTCTGCTGCTCCAAACGCTTAACCAGAATGGCCTAGGGAAAAAATACACATACCGCTGTAATCGGGCGAGGTTCTACTTTCAGATGCAATTGGAATTTTTGGGTTAGGTCAAACCGTTCGCGACATATGGGAGTTTGAATCCAAGAAATGGTTGAGAAGGCAAAAAATTTTTCGCAATTCTGGTGCTCCAAACGCTTAACCAGAATGGTCTAGGGAAACAATACACATACCGTTGTAATCGGGCGAGTTTCTACTTTCAGATGCAATAGGAATTTTTGTGTTAGGTCAACCCGTTCGCGAGATATGGGAGTTTGAAGCCAAGAAATGGTTGAGAAGGCAAAAAATTTTTCGCAATTCTGCTACTCCAAACGCTTAAACAGAATGGCCTAGGGAAAAAATACAGATACCGTTGTAATCGGGCGAGTTTCTACTTTCAGATGCAACAGGAATTTTTGGGTTAGGTCAATCCGTTCGCGAGATATGGGAGTTTGAAGCTAAGAAATGGTTGAGAAGACAACAAATCTTTCGCACTTCTGCTGCTCCGAACGCTTAACCAGAATGGCCTAGGGAAAAAATACACATACCGTTGCAATCGGGCGAGTTTCGACTTCCAGATGCAATAGGAATTTTTGGGTTATGTCAATCCGTTCGCGAGATATGGGAGTTTGAAGCCAAGAAATGGTTGAGAGGGCAAAAAATTTTTCGCAATTCTGCTGCTCCAAACGCTCAACCAGAATGGCCAAGGGAAAAAACACACATACCGCTGTAATCGGGCGAGGTTCTACTTTCAGATGCAATTGGAATTTTTGGGTTAGGTCAAACCGTTCGCGACATATGGGAGTTTGAAGCCAAGAAATGGTTGAGAAGGCAAAAAATTTTTCGCAATTCTGCTGCTCCAAACGCTTAACCAGAATGGCCTAGGGAAAAAATACACATACCGTTGTAATCGGGCGAGTTTCTACTTTCAGATGCAATAGGAATTTTTGGGTTAGGTTAATCCGTTCGCGAGATATGGGAGTTTGAAGCTAAGAAATGGTTGAGAAGGCAAAAAATTTTTCGCAATTCTGATGCTCCAAACGCTTAAACAGAATGGCCTAGGGAAAAAATACACATACCGTTGTAATCGGGCGAGTCTCTACTTCCAGACGCTACAGGAATTTTTGGGTTAGGTCAATCCGTTCGCGAGATATGGGAGTTTGAATCCAAGAAACGGTTGAGAAGGCAAAAAATTTTTCGCAATTCTGCTGCTCCAAACGCTCAACCAGAATGGCCAAGGGAAAAAATACACATACCGCTGTAATCGGGCGAGGTTCTACTTTCAGATGCAATTGGAATTTTTGGGTTAGGTCAAACCGTTCGCGACATATGGGAGTTTGAAGCCAAGAAATGTTTGAGAAGGCAAAAAATTTTTCGCAATTCTGCTGCTCCAAACGCTTAACCAGAATGGCCTAGGGAAAAAATACACATACCGTTGTAATCGGGCGAGTTTCTACTTTCAGATGCAATAGGAATTTTTGGGTTAGGTCAATCCGTTCGCGAGATATGGGAGTTTGAAGCTAAGAAATGGTTGAGAAGGCAAAAAATTTTTCGCAATTCTGATGCTCCAAACGCTTAAACAGAATGGCCTAGGGAAAAAATACACGTACCGTTATAATCGGGCGAGTTTCTACTTTCAGATGCAACAGGAATTTTTGTGTTCGGTCAATCCGTTCGCGAGATATGGGAGTTTGAAGCTAAGAAATGGTTGAGAAGACAACAAATCTTTCGCACTTCTGCTGCTCCAAACGCTTAACCAGAATGGCCTAGGGAAAAAATACACATACCGTTGTAATCGGGCGAGTCTCTACTTCCAGACGCTACAGGAATTTTTGGGTTAGGTCAATCCGTTCGCGAGATATGGGAGTTTGAAGCCAAGAAATGGTTGAGAAGGCAAAAAATTTTTCGCAATTCTGGTGCTCCAAACGCTCAACCAGAATGGCCAAGGGAAAAAATACACATACCGCTGTAATCGGGCGAGGTTCTACTTTCAGATGCAATTGGAATTTTTGGGTTAGGTCAAACCGTTCGCGACATATGGGAGTTTGAAGCCAAGAAATGGTTGAGAAGGCAAAAAATTTTTTCGCAATTCTGCTGCTCCAAACGCTTAACCAGAATGGCCTAGGGAAAAAATACACATACCGCTGTAATCGGGCGAGGTTCTACTTTCAGATGCAATTGGAATTTTTGGGTTAGGTCAAACCGTTCGCGACATATGGGAGTTTGAATCCAAGAAATGGTTGAGAAGGCAAAAAATTTTTCGCAATTCTGCTGCTCCAAACGCTTAACCAGAATGGTCTAGAGAAACAATACACATACCGTTGTAATCGGGCGAGTTTCTACTTTCAGATGCAATAGGAATTTTTGTGTTAGGTCAACCCGTTCGCGAGATATGGGAGTTTGAAGCCAAGAAATGGTTGAGAAGGCAAAAAATTTTTCGCAATTCTGCTGCTCCAAACGCTTAAACAGAATGGCCTAGGGAAAAAATACAGATACCGTTGTAATCGGGCGAGTTTCTACTTTCAGATGCAACAGGAATTTTTGTGTTAGGTCAATCCGTTCGCGAGATATGGGAGTTTGAAGCTAAGAAATGTTTGAGAAGACAACAAATCTTTCGCACTTCTGCTGCTCCAAACGCTTAACCAGAATGGCCTAGGGAAAAAATACACATACCGTTGTAATCGGGCGAGTCTCTACTTCCAGACGCTACAGGAATTTTTGGGTTAGGTCAATCCGTTCGCGAGATATGGGAGTTTGAAGCCAAGAAATGGTTGAGAAGGCAAAAAATTTTTCGCAATTCTGCTGCTCCAAACGCTCAACCAGAATGGCCAAGGGAAAAAATACACATACCGCTGTAATCGGGCGAGGTTCTACTTTCAGATGCAATTGGAATTTTTGGGTTAGGTCAAACCGTTCGCGACATATGGGAGTTTGAAGCCAAGAAATGGTTGAGAAGGCAACAAATTTTTCGCAATTCTGCTGCTCCAAACGCTTAACCAGAATGGCTTAGGGAAAAAATACACATACCGTTGTAATCGGGCGAGTTTCTACTTTCAGATGCAATAGGAATTTTTGGGTTAGGTCAATCCGTTCGCGAGATATGGGAGTTTGAAGCCAAGAAATGGTTGAGAAGGCAAAAAATTTTTCGCAATTCTGCTGCTCCAAACGCTTAACCAGAATGGCCTAGGGAAAAAATACACATACCGTTGTAAGCGGGCGAGTCTCTACTTCCAGACGCTACAGGAATTTTTGGGTTAGGTCAATCCGTTCGCGAGATATGGGAGTTTGAAGCCAAGAAATGGTTGAGAAGGCAAAAAATTTTTCGCAATTCTGCTGCTCCAAACGCTTAACCAGAATGGCCAAGGGAAAAAATACACATACCGCTATAATCGGGCGAGGTTCTACTTTCAGATGCAATTGGAATTTTTGGGTTAGGTCGAACCGTTCGCGACATATGGGAGTTTGAAGCCAAGAAATGGTTGAGAAGGCAAAAAATTTTTCGCAATTCTGCTGCTCCAAACGCTTAACCAGAATGGCCTAGGGAAAAAATACACATACCGTTGTAATCGGGCGAGTTTCTACTTTCAGATGCAATAGGAATTTTTGGGTTAGGACAATCCGATCGCGAGATATGGGAGTATGGAGCTAAGAAATGGTTGAGAAGGCAAAAAATTTTTCGCAATTCTGATGCTCCAAACGCTTAAACAGAATGGCCTAGGGAAAAAATACACATACCGTTGTAATCGGGCGAGTCTCTACTTCCAGACGCTACAGGAATTTTTGGGTTAGGTCAATCCGTTCGCGAGATATGGGAGTTTGAAGCCAAGAAATGGTTGAGAAGGCAAAAAATTTTTCGCAATTCTGGTGCTCCAAACGCTCAACCAGAATGGCCAAGGGAAAAAATACACATACCGCTGTAATCGGGCGAGGTTCTACTTTCAGATGCAATTGGAATTTTTGGGTTAGGACAATCCGATCGCGAGATATGGGAGTATGGAGCTAAGAAATGGTTGAGAAGGCAAAAAATTTTTCGCAATTCTGATGCTCCAAACGCTTAAACAGAATGGCCTAGGGAAAAAATACACATACCGTTGTAATCGGGCGAGTCTCTACTTCCAGACGCTACAGGAATTTTTGGGTTAGGTCAATCCGTTCGCGAGATATGGGAGTTTGAAGCCAAGAAATGGTTGAGAAGGCAAAAAATTTTTCGCAATTCTGCTGCTCCAAACGCTTAACCAGAATGGCCTAGGGAAAAAATACACATACCGTTGTAATCGGGCGAGTTTCTACTTTCAGATGCAATAGGAATTTTTGGGTTAGGACAATCCGATCGCGAGATATGGGAGTATGGAGCTAAGAAATGGTTGAGAAGGCAAAAAATTTTTCGCAATTCTGATGCTCCAAACGCTTAAACAGAATGGCCTAGGGAAAAAGTACAGATACCGTTATAATCGGGCGAGTTTCTACTTTCAGATGCAACAGGAATTTTTGGGTTAGGTCAATCCGTTCGCGAGATATGGGAGTTTGAAGCCAAGAAATGGTTGAGAAGGCAAAAAATTTTTCGCATTTCTGCTGCTCCAAACGCTTAACCAGAATGGCCTGGGGAAAAAATACACATACCGTTGTAATCGGGCGAGTTTCTACATTCAGATGCAACAGGAATTTTTGGGTTAGGTCAATCCGTTCGCGAGATATGGGAGTTTGAAGCCAAGAAATGGTTGAGAAGGCAAAAAATTTTTCGCAATTCTGCTGCTCCAAACGCTTAAACAGAATGGCCTAGGGAAAAAATACAGATACCGTTGTAATCGGGCGAGTTTCTACTTTCAGATGCAACAGGAATTTTTGTGTTAGGTCAATCCGTTCGCGAGATATGGGAGTTTGAAGCTAAGAAATGTTTGAGAAGACAACAAATCTTTCGCACTTCTGCTGCTCCAAACGCTTAACCAGAATGGCCTAGGGAAAAAATACACATACCGTTGTAATCGGGCGAGTCTCTACTTCCAGACGCTACAGGAATTTTTGGGTTAGGTCAATCCGTTCGCGAGATATGGGAGTTTGAAGCCAAGAAATGGTTGAGAAGGCAAAAAATTTTTCGCATTTCTGCTGCTCCAAACGCTTAACCAGAATGGCCTGGGGAAAAAATACACATACCGTTGTAATCGGGCGAGTTTCTACATTCAGATGCAACAGGAATTTTTGGGTTAGGTCAATCCGTTCGCGAGATATGGGAGTTTGAAGCCAAGAAATGGTTGAGAAGGCAAACAATTTTTCGCAATTCTGCTGCTCCAAACGCTTAACCAGAATGGCCTAGGGAAAAAATACACATACCGTTGTAATCGGGCGAGTTTCTACTTTCAGATGCAATAGGAATTTTTGGGTTAGGTCAATCCGTTCGCGAGATATGGGAGTTTGAAGCCAAGAAATGGTTGAGAAGGCAAACAATTTTTCGCATTTCTGCTGCTCCAAACGCTTAACCAGAATGGCCTAGGGAAAAAATACACATACCGTTGTAATCGAGCGAGTTTCGACTTTCAGATGCAATAGGAATTTTTGGGTTAGGTCAATCCGTTCGCGAGATATGGGAGCTTGAAGCCAAGAAATGGTTGAGAAGGCAACATATTTTTCGCAATTCTGCTGCTCCAAACGCTTAACCAGAATGGCCTAGGGAAAAAATACACATACCGTTGTAATCGGGCGGGTTTCTACTTTCAGATGCAATAGGAATTTTTGGGTTATGTCAATCCGTTCGCGAGATATGGGAGTTTGAAGCCAAGAAATGGTTGAGAGGGCAAAAAATTTTTCGCAATTCTGCTGCTCCAAACGCTTAACCAGAATGGCCTAGGGGAAAAATACACATACCGCTGTAATCGGGCGAGTCTCTACTTCCAGACGCTACAGGAATTTTTGGGTTAGGTCAATCCGTTCGCGAGATATGGGAGTTTGAAGCCAAGAAATGGTTGAGAAGGCAAAAAATTTTTCGCAATTCTGCTGCTCCAAACGCTTACCAGAACGGCCTAGGGAAAAAATACACATACCGTTGTAATCGGGCGAGTTTCTACTTTCAGATGCAATAGGAATGTTTGGGTTAGGTCAATCCGTTCGCGAGATATGGGAGTTTGAAGCTAAGAAATGGTTGAGAAGGCAAAAAATTTTTCGCAATTCTGATGCTCCAAACGCTTAAACAGAATGGCCTAGGGAAAAAATACAGATACCGTTATAATCGGGCGAGTTTCTACTTTCAGATGCAACAGGAATTTTTGGGCTAGGTCAATCCGTTCGCGAGATATGGGAGTTTGAATCCAAGAAATGGTTGAGAAGGCAAAAAATTTTTCGCAATTCTGCTGCTCCAAACGCTTAACCAGAATGGCCTAGGGAAAAAATACACATACCGTTGTAATCGAGCGAGTTTCGACTTTCAGATGCAATAGGAATTTTTGGGTTAGGTCAATCCGTTCGCGAGATATGGGAGCTTGAAGCCAAGAAATGGTTGAGAAGGCAACATATTTTTCGCAATTCTGCTGCTCCAAACGCTTAACCAGAATGGCCTAGGGAAAAAATACACATACCGTTGTAATCGGGCGGGTTTCTACTTTCAGATGCAATAGGAATTTTTGGGTTATGTCAATCCGTTCGCGAGATATGGGAGTTTGAAGCCAAGAAATGGTTGAGAGGGCAAAAAATTTTTCGCAATTCTGCTGCTCCAAACGCTTAACCAGAATGGCCTAGGGAAGAAATACACATACCGCTGTAATCGGGCGATGTTCTACTTTCAGATGCAATAGGAATTTTTGGGTTAGGTCAATCCGTTCGCGAGATATGGGAGTTTGAAGCCAAGAAATGGTTGAGAAGGCAACATATTTTTCGCAATTCTGCTGCTCCAAACGCTTAACCAGAATGGCCTAGGGGAAAAATACACATACCGCTGTAATCGGGCGAGTCTCTACTTCCAGACGCTACAGGAATTTTTGGGTTAGGTCAATCCGTTCGCGAGATATGGGAGTTTGAAGCCAAGAAATGGTTGAGAAGGCAAAAAATTTTTCGCAATTCTGCTGCTCCAAACGCTTACCAGAACGGCCTAGGGAAAAAATACACATACCGTTGTAATCGGGCGAGTTTCTACTTTCAGATGCAATAGGAATGTTTGGGTTAGGTCAATCCGTTCGCGAGATATGGGAGTTTGAAGCTAAGAAATGGTTGAGAAGGCAAAAAATTTTTCGCAATTCTGATGCTCCAAACGCTTAAACAGAATGGCCTAGGGAAAAAATACAGATACCGTTATAATCGGGCGAGTTTCTACTTTCAGATGCAACAGGAATTTTTGGGCTAGGTCAATCCGTTCGCGAGATATGGGAGTTTGAATCCAAGAAATGGTTGAGAAGGCAAAAAATTTTTCGCAATTCTGCTGCTCCAAACGCTTAACCAGAATGGCCTAGGGAAAAAATACACATACCGCTGTAATCGGGCGAGGTTCTACTTTCAGATGCAATAGGAATTTTTTGGTTAGGTCAATCCGTTCGCGAGATATGGGAGTTTGAAGCCAAGAAATGGTTGAGAAGGCAAAAAATTTTTCTCAATTCTGCTGCTCCAAACGCTTAACCAGAATGGCCTAGGGAAAAAATAAACATACCGTTGTAATCGGGCGAGTTTCTACTTTCAGATGCAATAGGAATTTTTGGGTTAGGTCAATCCGTTCGCGAGATATGGGAGTTTGAAGCCAAGAAATGGTTGAGAAGGCAAAAATTTTGTCGCACTTCTGCTGTTCCAAACGCTTAACCAGAATGGTCTAGGGAAACAATACACATACAGTTGTAATCGGGCGAGTTTCTACTTTCAGATGCAATAGGAATTTTTGGGTTAGGTCAACCCGTTCGCGAGATATGGGAGTTTGAAGCCAAGAAATGGTTGAGAAGGCAAAAAATTTTTCGCAATTCTGCTACTCCAAACGCTTAAACAGAATGGCCTAGGGAAAAAATACAGATACCGTTGTAATCGGGCGAGTTTCTACTTTCAGATGCAACAGGAATTTTTGGGTTAGGTCAATCCGTTCGCGAGATATGGGAGTTTGAAGCTAAGAAATGGTTGAGAAGACAACAAATCTTTCGCACTTCTGCTGCTCCAAACGCTTAACCAGAATGGCCTAGGGAAAAAATACACATACCGTTGTAATCGGGCGAGTCTCTACTTCCAGACGCTACAGGAATTTTTGGGTTAGGTCAATCCGTTCGCGAGATATGGGAGTTTGAAGCCAAGAAATGGTTGAGAAGGCAAAAAATTTTTCGCAATTCTGGTGCTCCAAACGCTCAACCAGAATGGCCAAGGGAAAAAATACACATACCGCTGTAATCGGGCGAGGTTCTACTTTCAGATGCAATTGGAATTTTTGGGTTAGGTCAAACCGTTCGCGACATATGGGAGTTTAAAGCCAAGAAATGGTTGAGAAGGCAAAAAATTTTTTCGCAATTCTGCTGCTCCAAACGCTTAACCAGAATGGCCTAGGGAAAAAAATACACATACCGCTGTAATCGGGCGAGGTTCTACTTTCAGATGCAATTGGAATTTTTGGGTTAGGTCAAACCGTTCGCGACATATGGGAGTTTGAATCCAAGAAATGGTTGAGAAGGCAAAAAATTTTTCGCAATTCTGCTGCTCCAAACGCTTAACCAGAATGGTCTAGGGAATCAATACACATACCGTTGTAATCGGGCGAGTTTCTACTTTCAGATGCAATAGGAATTTTTGTGTTAGGTCAACCCGTTCGCGAGATATGGGAGTTTGAAGCCAAGAAATGGTTGAGAAGGCAAAAAATTTTTCGCAATTCTGCTACTCCAAACGCTTAAACAGAATGGCCTAGGGAAAAAATACAGATACCGTTGTAATCGGGCGAGTTTCTACTTTCAGATGCAACAGGAATTTTTGGGTTAGGTCAATCCGTTCGCGAGATATGGGAGTTTGAAGCTAAGAAATGGTTGAGAAGACAACAAATCTTTCGCACTTCTGCTGCTCCGAACGCTTAACCAGAATGGCCTAGGGAAAAAATACACATACCGTTGCAATCGGGCGAGTTTCGACTTCCAGATGCAATAGGAATTTTTGGGTTATGTCAATCCGTTCGCGAGATATGGGAGTTTGAAGCCAAGAAATGGTTGAGATGGCAAAAAATTTTTCGCAATTCTGCTGCTCCAAACGCTTAACCAGAATGGCCTAGGGAAGAAATACACATACCGCTGTAATCGGGCGAGGTTCTACTTTCAGATGCAATTGGAATTTTTGGGTTAGGTCAATCCGTTCGCGAGATATGGGAGTTTGAAGCCAAGAAATGGTTGAGAAGGCAACATATTTTTCGCAATTCTGCTGCTCCAAACGCTTAACCAGAATGGCCTAGGGGAAAAATACACATACCGTTGTAATCGGGCGAGTTTCTACTTTCAGATGCAATAGGAATTTTTGGGATAGGTCAATCCGTTCGCGAGATATGGGAGTTTGAAGCCAAGAAATGGTTGAGAAGGCAACATATTTTTCGCAATTCTGCTGCTCCAAACGCTTAACCAGAATGGCCTAGGGGAAAAATACACATACCGTTGTAATCGGGCGAGTCTCTACTTCCAGACGCTACAGGAATTTTTGGGTTAGGTCAATCCGTTCGCGAGATATGGGAGTTTGAAGCCAAGAAATGGTTGAGAAGGCAAAAAATTTTTCGCAATTCTGCTGCTCCAAACGCTTAACCAGAACGGCCTAGGGAAAAAATACACATACCGTTGTAATCGGGCGAGTTTCTACTTTCAGATGCAATAGGAATGTTTGGGTTAGGTCAATCCGTTCGCGAGATATGGGAGTTTGAAGCTAAGAAATGGTTGAGAAGGCAAAAAATTTTTCGCAATTCTGATGCTCCAAACGCTTAAACAGAATGGCCTAGGGAAAAAATACAGATACCGTTATAATCGGGCGAGTTTCTACTTTCAGATGCAACAGGAATTTTTGGGCTAGGTCAATCCGTTCGCGAGATATGGGAGTTTGAATCCAAGAAATGGTTGAGAAGGCAAAAAATTTTTCGCAATTCTGCTGCTCCAAACGCTTAACCAGAATGGCCTAGGGAAAAAATACACATACCGCTGTAATCGGGCGAGGTTCTACTTTCAGATGCAATAGGAATTTTTTGGTTAGGTCAATCCGTTCGCGAGATATGGGAGTTTGAAGCCAAGAAATGGTTGAGAAGGCAAAAAATTTTTCTCAATTCTGCTGCTCCAAACGCTTAACCAGAATGGCCTAGGGAAAAAATAAACATACCGTTGTAATCGGGCGAGTTTCTACTTTCAGATGCAATAGGAATTTTTGGGTTAGGTCAATCCGTTCGCGAGATATGGGAGTTTGAAGCCAAGAAATGGTTGAGAAGGCAAAAATTTTGTCGCACTTCTGCTGTTCCAAACGCTTAACCAGAATGGTCTAGGGAAACAATACACATACCGTTGTAATCGGGCGAGTTTCTACTTTCAGATGCAATAGGAATTTTTGGGTTAGGTCAACCCGTTCGCGAGATATGGGAGTTTGAAGCCAAGAAATGGTTGAGAAGGCAAAAAATTTTTCGCAATTCTGCTACTCCAAACGCTTAAACAGAATGGCCTAGGGAAAAAATACAGATACCGTTGTAATCGGGCGAGTTTCTACTTTCAGATGCAACAGGAATTTTTGGGTTAGGTCAATCCGTTCGCGAGATATGGGAGTTTGAAGCTAAGAAATGGTTGAGAAGACAACAAATCTTTCGCACTTCTGCTGCTCCAAACGCTTAACCAGAATGGCCTAGGGAAAAAATACACATACCGTTGTAATCGGGCGAGTCTCTACTTCCAGACGCTACAGGAATTTTTGGGTTAGGTCAATCCGTTCGCGAGATATGGGAGTTTGAAGCCAAGAAATGGTTGAGAAGGCAAAAAATTTTTCGCAATTCTGGTGCTCCAAACGCTCAACCAGAATGGCCAAGGGAAAAAATACACATACCGCTGTAATCGGGCGAGGTTCTACTTTCAGATGCAATTGGAATTTTTGGGTTAGGTCAAACCGTTCGCGACATATGGGAGTTTAAAGCCAAGAAATGGTTGAGAAGGCAAAAAATTTTTTCGCAATTCTGCTGCTCCAAACGCTTAACCAGAATGGCCTAGGGAAAAAATACACATACCGCTGTAATCGGGCGAGGTTCTACTTTCAGATGCAATTGGAATTTTTGGGTTAGGTCAAACCGTTCGCGACATATGGGAGTTTGAATCCAAGAAATGGTTGAGAAGGCAAAAAATTTTTCGCAATTCTGCTGCTCCAAACGCTTAACCAGAATGGTCTAGGGAATCAATACACATACCGTTGTAATCGGGCGAGTTTCTACTTTCAGATGCAATAGGAATTTTTGTGTTAGGTCAACCCGTTCGCGAGATATGGGAGTTTGAAGCCAAGAAATGGTTGAGAAGGCAAAAAATTTTTCGCAATTCTGCTACTCCAAACGCTTAAACAGAATGGCCTAGGGAAAAAATACAGATACCGTTGTAATCGGGCGAGTTTCTACTTTCAGATGCAACAGGAATTTTTGGGTTAGGTCAATCCGTTCGCGAGATATGGGAGTTTGAAGCTAAGAAATGGTTGAGAAGACAACAAATCTTTCGCACTTCTGCTGCTCCGAACGCTTAACCAGAATGGCCTAGGGAAAAAATACACATACCGTTGCAATCGGGCGAGTTTCGACTTCCAGATGCAATAGGAATTTTTGGGTTATGTCAATCCGTTCGCGAGATATGGGAGTTTGAAGCCAAGAAATGGTTGAGATGGCAAAAAATTTTTCGCAATTCTGCTGCTCCAAACGCTTAACCAGAATGGCCTAGGGAAGAAATACACATACCGCTGTAATCGGGCGAGGTTCTACTTTCAGATGCAATTGGAATTTTTGGGTTAGGTCAATCCGTTCGCGAGATATGGGAGTTTGAAGCCAAGAAATGGTTGAGAAGGCAACATATTTTTCGCAATTCTGCTGCTCCAAACGCTTAACCAGAATGGCCTAGGGGAAAAATACACATACCGTTGTAATCGGGCGAGTTTCTACTTTCAGATGCAATAGGAATTTTTGGGATAGGTCAATCCGTTCGCGAGATATGGGAGTTTGAAGCCAAGAAATGGTTGAGAAGGCAAAAAATTTTTCGCATTTCTGCTGATCCAAACGCTTAACCAGAATGGTCTAGGGAAACAATACACATACCGTTGTAATCGGGCGAGTTTCTACTTTCAGATGCAATAGGAATTTTTGGGTTAGGTCAACCCGTTCGCGAGATATGGGAGTTTGAAGCCAAGAAATGGTTGAGAAGGCAAAAAATTTTTCGCAATTCTGCTGCTCCAAACGCTTAAACAGAATGGCCTAGGGAAAAAATACAGATACCGTTGTAATCGGGCGAGTTTCTACTTTCAGATGCAACAGGAATTTTTGTGTTAGGTCAATCCGTTCGCGAGATATGGGAGTTTGAAGCTAAGAAATGGTTGAGAAGACAACAAATCTTTCGCACTTCTGCTGCTCCAAACGCTTAACCAGAATGGCCTAGGGAAAAAATACACATACCGTTGTAATCGGGCGAGTCTCTACTTCCAGACGCTACAGGAATTTTTGGGTTAGGTCAATCCGTTCGCGAGATATGGGAGTTTGAAGCCAAGAAATGGTTGAGAAGGCAAAAAATTTTTCGCAATTCTGCTGCTCCAAACGCTCAACCAGAATGGCCAAGGGAAAAAATACACATACCGCTGTAATCGGGCGAGGTTCTACTTTCAGATGCAATTGGAATTTTTGGGTTAGGTCAAACCGTTCGCGACATATGGGAGTTTGAAGCCAAGAAATGGTTGAGAAGGCAACAAATTTTTCGCAATTCTGCTGCTCCAAACGCTTAACCAGAATGGCTTAGGGAAAAAATACACATACCGTTGTAATCGGGCGAGTTTCTACTTTCAGATGCAATAGGAATTTTTGGGTTAGGTCAATCCGTTCGCGAGGTATGGGAGTTTGAAGCCAAGAAATGGTTGAGAAGGCAAAAAATTTTTCGCAATTCTGCTGCTCCAAACGCTTAACCAGAATGGCCTAGGGAAAAAATACACATACCGTTGTAAGCGGGCGAGTCTCTACTTCCAGACGCTACAGGAATTTTTGGGTTAGGTCAATCCGTTCGCGAGATATGGGAGTTTGAAGCCAAGAAATGGTTAGGAAGGCAAAAAATTTTTCGCAATTCTGCTGCTCCAAACGCTTAACCAGAATGGCCAAGGGAAAAAATACACATGCCGCTATAATCGGGCGAGGTTCTACTTTCAGATGCAATTGGAATTTTTGGGTTAGGTCAAACCGTTCGCGACATATGGGAGTTTGAAGCCAAGAAATGGTTGAGAAGGCAAAAAATTTTTCGCAATTCTGCTGCTCCAAACGCTTAACCAGAATGGCCTAGGGAAAAAATACACATACCCTTGTAATCGGGCGAGTTTCTACTTTCAGATGCAATAGGAATTTTTGGGTTAGGTCAATCCGATCGCGAGATATGGGAGTATGAAGCTAAGAAATGGTTGAGAAGGCAAAAAATTTTTCGCAATTCTGATGCTCCAAACGCTTAAACAGAATGGCCTGGGGAAAAAATACAGATACCGTTATAATCGGGCGAGTTTCTACTTTCAGATGCAACAGGAATTTTTGGGTTAGGTCAATCCGTTCGCGAGATATGGGAGTTTGAAGCCAAGAAATGGTTGAGAAGGCAAAAAATTTTTCGCAATTCTGCTGCTCCAAACGCTTAACCAGAATGGCCTAGGGAAAAAATACACATACCGTTGTAAGCGGGCGAGTCTCTACTTCCAGACGCTACAGGAATTTTTGGGTTAGGTCAATCCGTTCGCGAGATATGGGAGTTTGAAGCCAAGAAATGGTTGAGAAGGCAAACAATTTTTCGCAATTCTGCTGCTCCAAACGCTTAACCAGAATGGCCTAGGGAAAAAATACACATACCGTTGTAATCGGGCGAGTTTCTACTTTCAGATGCAATAGGAATTTTTGGGTTAGGTCAATCCGTTCGCGAGATATGGGAGTTTGAAGCCAAGAAATGGTTGAGAAGGCAAACAATTTTTCGCATTTCTGCTGCTCCAAACGCTTAACCAGAATGGCCTAGGGAAAAAATACACATACCGTTGTAATCGAGCGAGTTTCGACTTTCAGATGCAATAGGAATTTTTGGGTTAGGTCAATCCGTTCGCGAGATATGGGAGCTTGAAGCCAAGAAATGGTTGAGAAGGCAACATATTTTTCGCAATTCTGCTGCTCCAAACGCTTAACCAGAATGGCCTAGGGAAAAAATACACATACCGTTGTAATCGGGCGGGTTTCTACTTTCAGATGCAATAGGAATTTTTGGGTTATGTCAATCCGTTCGCGAGATATGGGAGTTTGAAGCCAAGAAATGGTTGAGAGGGCAAAAAATTTTTCGCAATTCTGCTGCTCCAAACGCTTAACCAGAATGGCCTAGGGAAGAAATACACATACCGCTGTAATCGGGCGATGTTCTACTTTCAGATGCAATAGGAATTTTTGGGTTAGGTCAATCCGTTCGCGAGATATGGGAGTTTGAAGCCAAGAAATGGTTGAGAAGGCAACATATTTTTCGCAATTCTGCTGCTCCAAACGCTTAACCAGAATGGCCTAGGGGAAAAATACACATACCGCTGTAATCGGGCGAGTCTCTACTTCCAGACGCTACAGGAATTTTTGGGTTAGGTCAATCCGTTCGCGAGATATGGGAGTTTGAAGCCAAGAAATGGTTGAGAAGGCAAAAAATTTTTCGCAATTCTGCTGCTCCAAACGCTCAACCAGAATGGCCAAGGGAAAAAATACACATACCGCTGTAATCGGGCGAGGTTCTACTTTCAGATGCAATTGGAATTTTTGGGTTAGGTCAAACCGTTCGCGACATATGGGAGTTTGAAGCCAAGAAATGGTTGAGAAGGCAACAAATTTTTCGCAATTCTGCTGCTCCAAACGCTTAACCAGAATGGCTTAGGGAAAAAATACACATACCGTTGTAATCGGGCGAGTTTCTACTTTCAGATGCAATAGGAATTTTTGGGTTAGGTCAATCCGTTCGCGAGGTATGGGAGTTTGAAGCCAAGAAATGGTTGAGAAGGCAAAAAATTTTTCGCAATTCTGCTGCTCCAAACGCTTAACCAGAATGGCCTAGGGAAAAAATACACATACCGTTGTAAGCGGGCGAGTCTCTACTTCCAGACGCTACAGGAATTTTTGGGTTAGGTCAATCCGTTCGCGAGATATGGGAGTTTGAAGCCAAGAAATGGTTAGGAAGGCAAAAAATTTTTCGCAATTCTGCTGCTCCAAACGCTTAACCAGAATGGCCAAGGGAAAAAATACACATGCCGCTATAATCGGGCGAGGTTCTACTTTCAGATGCAATTGGAATTTTTGGGTTAGGTCAAACCGTTCGCGACATATGGGAGTTTGAAGCCAAGAAATGGTTGAGAAGGCAAAAAATTTTTCGCAATTCTGCTGCTCCAAACGCTTAACCAGAATGGCCTAGGGAAAAAATACACATACCCTTGTAATCGGGCGAGTTTCTACTTTCAGATGCAATAGGAATTTTTGGGTTAGGTCAATCCGATCGCGAGATATGGGAGTATGAAGCTAAGAAATGGTTGAGAAGGCAAAAAATTTTTCGCAATTCTGATGCTCCAAACGCTTAAACAGAATGGCCTGGGGAAAAAATACAGATACCGTTATAATCGGGCGAGTTTCTACTTTCAGATGCAACAGGAATTTTTGGGTTAGGTCAATCCGTTCGCGAGATATGGGAGTTTGAAGCCAAGAAATGGTTGAGAAGGCAAAAAATTTTTCGCAATTCTGCTGCTCCAAACGCTTAACCAGAATGGCCTAGGGAAAAAATACACATACCGTTGTAAGCGGGCGAGTCTCTACTTCCAGACGCTACAGGAATTTTTGGGTTAGGTCAATCCGTTCGCGAGATATGGGAGTTTGAAGCCAAGAAATGGTTGAGAAGGCAAACAATTTTTCGCAATTCTGCTGCTCCAAACGCTTAACCAGAATGGCCTAGGGAAAAAATACACATACCGTTGTAATCGGGCGAGTTTCTACTTTCAGATGCAATAGGAATTTTTGGGTTAGGTCAATCCGTTCGCGAGATATGGGAGTTTGAAGCCAAGAAATGGTTGAGAAGGCAAACAATTTTTCGCATTTCTGCTGCTCCAAACGCTTAACCAGAATGGCCTAGGGAAAAAATACACATACCGTTGTAATCGAGCGAGTTTCGACTTTCAGATGCAATAGGAATTTTTGGGTTAGGTCAATCCGTTCGCGAGATATGGGAGCTTGAAGCCAAGAAATGGTTGAGAAGGCAACATATTTTTCGCAATTCTGCTGCTCCAAACGCTTAACCAGAATGGCCTAGGGAAAAAATACACATACCGTTGTAATCGGGCGGGTTTCTACTTTCAGATGCAATAGGAATTTTTGGGTTATGTCAATCCGTTCGCGAGATATGGGAGTTTGAAGCCAAGAAATGGTTGAGAGGGCAAAAAATTTTTCGCAATTCTGCTGCTCCAAACGCTTAACCAGAATGGCCTAGGGAAGAAATACACATACCGCTGTAATCGGGCGATGTTCTACTTTCAGATGCAATAGGAATTTTTGGGTTAGGTCAATCCGTTCGCGAGATATGGGAGTTTGAAGCCAAGAAATGGTTGAGAAGGCAACATATTTTTCGCAATTCTGCTGCTCCAAACGCTTAACCAGAATGGCCTAGGGGAAAAATACACATACCGCTGTAATCGGGCGAGTCTCTACTTCCAGACGCTACAGGAATTTTTGGGTTAGGTCAATCCGTTCGCGAGATATGGGAGTTTGAAGCCAAGAAATGGTTGAGAAGGCAAAAAATTTTTCGCAATTCTGCTGCTCCAAACGCTTACCAGAACGGCCTAGGGAAAAAATACACATACCGTTGTAATCGGGCGAGTTTCTACTTTCAGATGCAATAGGAATGTTTGGGTTAGGTCAATCCGTTCGCGAGATATGGGAGTTTGAAGCTAAGAAATGGTTGAGAAGGCAAAAAATTTTTCGCAATTCTGATGCTCCAAACGCTTAAACAGAATGGCCTAGGGAAAAAATACAGATACCGTTATAATCGGGCGAGTTTCTACTTTCAGATGCAACAGGAATTTTTGGTCTAGGTCAATCCGTTCGCGAGATATGGGAGTTTGAATCCAAGAAATGGTTGAGAAGGCAAAAAATTTTTCGCAATTCTGCTGCTCCAAACGCTTAACCAGAATGGCCTAGGGAAAAAATACACATACCGCTGTAATCGGGCGAGGTTCTACTTTCAGATGCAATAGGAATTTTTTGGTTAGGTCAATCCGTTCGCGAGATATGGGAGTTTGAAGCCAAGAAATGGTTGAGAAGGCAAAAAATTTTTCTCAATTCTGCTGCTCCAAACGCTTAACCAGAATGGCCTAGGGAAAAAATAAACATACCGTTGTAATCGGGCGAGTTTCTACTTTCAGATGCAATAGGAATTTTTGGGTTAGGTCAATCCGTTCGCGAGATATGGGAGTTTGAAGCCAAGAAATGGTTGAGAAGGCAAAAATTTTGTCGCACTTCTGCTGTTCCAAACGCTTAACCAGAATGGTCTAGGGAAACAATACACATACCGTTGTAATCGGGCGAGTTTCTACTTTCAGATGCAATAGGAATTTTTGGGTTAGGTCAACCCGTTCGCGAGATATGGGAGTTTGAAGCCAAGAAATGGTTGAGAAGGCAAAAAATTTTTCGCAATTCTGCTACTCCAAACGCTTAAACAGAATGGCCTAGGGAAAAAATACAGATACCGTTGTAATCGGGCGAGTTTCTACTTTCAGATGCAACAGGAATTTTTGGGTTAGGTCAATCCGTTCGCGAGATATGGGAGTTTGAAGCCAAGAAATGGTTGAGAAGGCAAAAAATTTTTCGCAATTCTGGTGCTCCAAACGCTCAACCAGAATGGCCAAGGGAAAAAATACACATACCGCTGTAATCGGGCGAGGTTCTACTTTCAGATGCAATTGGAATTTTTGGGTTAGGTCAAACCGTTCGCGACATATGGGAGTTTAAAGCCAAGAAATGGTTGAGAAGGCAAAAAATTTTTTCGCAATTCTGCTGCTCCAAACGCTTAACCAGAATGGCCTAGGGAAAAAATACACATACCGCTGTAATCGGGCGAGGTTCTACTTTCAGATGCAATTGGAATTTTTGGGTTAGGTCAAACCGTTCGCGACATATGGGAGTTTGAATCCAAGAAATGGTTGAGAAGGCAAAAAATTTTTCGCAATTCTGCTGCTCCAAACGCTTAACCAGAATGGTCTAGGGAATCAATACACATACCGTTGTAATCGGGCGAGTTTCTACTTTCAGATGCAATAGGAATTTTTGTGTTAGGTCAACCCGTTCGCGAGATATGGGAGTTTGAAGCCAAGAAATGGTTGAGAAGGCAAAAAATTTTTCGCAATTCTGCTACTCCAAACGCTTAAACAGAATGGCCTAGGGAAAAAAATACAGATACCGTTGTAATCGGGCGAGTTTCTACTTTCAGATGCAACAGGAATTTTTGGGTTAGGTCAATCCGTTCGCGAGATATGGGAGTTTGAAGCTAAGAAATGGTTGAGAAGACAACAAATCTTTCGCACTTCTGCTGCTCCGAACGCTTAACCAGAATGGCCTAGGGAAAAAATACACATACCGTTGCAATCGGGCGAGTTTCGACTTCCAGATGCAATAGGAATTTTTGGGTTATGTCAATCCGTTCGCGAGATATGGGAGTTTGAAGCCAAGAAATGGTTGAGATGGCAAAAAATTTTTCGCAATTCTGCTGCTCCAAACGCTTAACCAGAATGGCCTAGGGAAGAAATACACATACCGCTGTAATCGGGCGAGGTTCTACTTTCAGATGCAATTGGAATTTTTGGGTTAGGTCAATCCGTTCGCGAGATATGGGAGTTTGAAGCCAAGAAATGGTTGAGAAGGCAACATATTTTTCGCAATTCTGCTGCTCCAAACGCTTAACCAGAATGGCCTAGGGGAAAAATACACATACCGTTGTAATCGGGCGAGTTTCTACTTTCAGATGCAATAGGAATTTTTGGGATAGGTCAATCCGTTCGCGAGATATGGGAGTTTGAAGCCAAGAAATGGTTGAGAAGGCAACATATTTTTCGCAATTCTGCTGCTCCAAACGCTTAACCAGAATGGCCTAGGGGAAAAATACACATACCGTTGTAATCGGGCGAGTCTCTACTTCCAGACGCTACAGGAATTTTTGGGTTAGGTCAATCCGTTCGCGAGATATGGGAGTTTGAAGCCAAGAAATGGTTGAGAAGGCAAAAAATTTTTCGCAATTCTGCTGCTCCAAACGCTTAACCAGAACGGCCTAGGGAAAAAATACACATACCGTTGTAATCGGGCGAGTTTCTACTTTCAGATGCAATAGGAATGTTTGGGTTAGGTCAATCCGTTCGCGAGATATGGGAGTTTGAAGCTAAGAAATGGTTGAGAAGGCAAAAAATTTTTCGCAATTCTGATGCTCCAAACGCTTAAACAGAATGGCCTAGGGAAAAAATACAGATACCGTTATAATCGGGCGAGTTTCTACTTTCAGATGCAACAGGAATTTTTGGGCTAGGTCAATCCGTTCGCGAGATATGGGAGTTTGAATCCAAGAAATGGTTGAGAAGGCAAAAAATTTTTCGCAATTCTGCTGCTCCAAACGCTTAACCAGAATGGCCTAGGGAAAAAATACACATACCGCTGTAATCGGGCGAGGTTCTACTTTCAGATGCAATAGGAATTTTTTGGTTAGGTCAATCCGTTCGCGAGATATGGGAGTTTGAAGCCAAGAAATGGTTGAGAAGGCAAAAAATTTTTCTCAATTCTGCTGCTCCAAACGCTTAACCAGAATGGCCTAGGGAAAAAATAAACATACCGTTGTAATCGGGCGAGTTTCTACTTTCAGATGCAATAGGAATTTTTGGGTTAGGTCAATCCGTTCGCGAGATATGGGAGTTTGAAGCCAAGAAATGGTTGAGAAGGCAAAAATTTTGTCGCACTTCTGCTGTTCCAAACGCTTAACCAGAATGGTCTAGGGAAACAATACACATACCGTTGTAATCGGGCGAGTTTCTACTTTCAGATGCAATAGGAATTTTTGGGTTAGGTCAACCCGTTCGCGAGATATGGGAGTTTGAAGCCAAGAAATGGTTGAGAAGGCAAAAAATTTTTCGCAATTCTGCTACTCCAAACGCTTAAACAGAATGGCCTAGGGAAAAAATACAGATACCGTTGTAATCGGGCGAGTTTCTACTTTCAGATGCAACAGGAATTTTTGGGTTAGGTCAATCCGTTCGCGAGATATGGGAGTTTGAAGCTAAGAAATGGTTGAGAAGACAACAAATCTTTCGCACTTCTGCTGCTCCAAACGCTTAACCAGAATGGCCTAGGGAAAAAATACACATACCGTTGTAATCGGGCGAGTCTCTACTTCCAGACGCTACAGGAATTTTTGGGTTAGGTCAATCCGTTCGCGAGATATGGGAGTTTGAAGCCAAGAAATGGTTGAGAAGGCAAAAAATTTTTCGCAATTCTGGTGCTCCAAACGCTCAACCAGAATGGCCAAGGGAAAAAATACACATACCGCTGTAATCGGGCGAGGTTCTACTTTCAGATGCAATTGGAATTTTTGGGTTAGGTCAAACCGTTCGCGACATATGGGAGTTTAAAGCCAAGAAATGGTTGAGAAGGCAAAAAATTTTTTCGCAATTCTGCTGCTCCAAACGCTTAACCAGAATGGCCTAGGGAAAAAATACACATACCGCTGTAATCGGGCGAGGTTCTACTTTCAGATGCAATTGGAATTTTTGGGTTAGGTCAAACCGTTCGCGACATATGGGAGTTTGAATCCAAGAAATGGTTGAGAAGGCAAAAAATTTTTCGCAATTCTGCTGCTCCAAACGCTTAACCAGAATGGTCTAGGGAATCAATACACATACCGTTGTAATCGGGCGAGTTTCTACTTTCAGATGCAATAGGAATTTTTGTGTTAGGTCAACCCGTTCGCGAGATATGGGAGTTTGAAGCCAAGAAATGGTTGAGAAGGCAAAAAATTTTTCGCAATTCTGCTACTCCAAACGCTTAAACAGAATGGCCTAGGGAAAAAATACAGATACCGTTGTAATCGGGCGAGTTTCTACTTTCAGATGCAACAGGAATTTTTGGGTTAGGTCAATCCGTTCGCGAGATATGGGAGTTTGAAGCTAAGAAATGGTTGAGAAGACAACAAATCTTTCGCACTTCTGCTGCTCCGAACGCTTAACCAGAATGGCCTAGGGAAAAAATACACATACCGTTGCAATCGGGCGAGTTTCGACTTCCAGATGCAATAGGAATTTTTGGGTTATGTCAATCCGTTCGCGAGATATGGGAGTTTGAAGCCAAGAAATGGTTGAGATGGCAAAAAATTTTTCGCAATTCTGCTGCTCCAAACGCTTAACCAGAATGGCCTAGGGAAGAAATACACATACCGCTGTAATCGGGCGAGGTTCTACTTTCAGATGCAATTGGAATTTTTGGGTTAGGTCAATCCGTTCGCGAGATATGGGAGTTTGAAGCCAAGAAATGGTTGAGAAGGCAACATATTTTTCGCAATTCTGCTGCTCCAAACGCTTAACCAGAATGGCCTAGGGGAAAAATACACATACCGTTGTAATCGGGCGAGTTTCTACTTTCAGATGCAATAGGAATTTTTGGGATAGGTCAATCCGTTCGCGAGATATGGGAGTTTGAAGCCAAGAAATGGTTGAGAAGGCAAAAAATTTTTCGCATTTCTGCTGATCCAAACGCTTAACCAGAATGGTCTAGGGAAACAATACACATACCGTTGTAATCGGGCGAGTTTCTACTTTCAGATGCAATAGGAATTTTTGGGTTAGGTCAACCCGTTCGCGAGATATGGGAGTTTGAAGCCAAGAAATGGTTGAGAAGGCAAAAAATTTTTCGCAATTCTGCTGCTCCAAACGCTTAAACAGAATGGCCTAGGGAAAAAATACAGATACCGTTGTAATCGGGCGAGTTTCTACTTTCAGATGCAACAGGAATTTTTGTGTTAGGTCAATCCGTTCGCGAGATATGGGAGTTTGAAGCTAAGAAATGGTTGAGAAGACAACAAATCTTTCGCACTTCTGCTGCTCCAAACGCTTAACCAGAATGGCCTAGGGAAAAAATACACATACCGTTGTAATCGGGCGAGTCTCTACTTCCAGACGCTACAGGAATTTTTGGGTTAGGTCAATCCGTTCGCGAGATATGGGAGTTTGAAGCCAAGAAATGGTTGAGAAGGCAAAAAATTTTTCGCAATTCTGCTGCTCCAAACGCTCAACCAGAATGGCCAAGGGAAAAAATACACATACCGCTGTAATCGGGCGAGGTTCTACTTTCAGATGCAATTGGAATTTTTGGGTTAGGTCAAACCGTTCGCGACATATGGGAGTTTGAAGCCAAGAAATGGTTGAGAAGGCAACAAATTTTTCGCAATTCTGCTGCTCCAAACGCTTAACCAGAATGGCTTAGGGAAAAAATACACATACCGTTGTAATCGGGCGAGTTTCTACTTTCAGATGCAATAGGAATTTTTGGGTTAGGTCAATCCGTTCGCGAGATATGGGAGTTTGAAGCCAAGAAATGGTTGAGAAGGCAAAAAATTTTTCGCAATTCTGCTGCTCCAAACGCTTAACCAGAATGGCCTAGGGAAAAAATACACATACCGTTGTAAGCGGGCGAGTCTCTACTTCCAGACGCTACAGGAATTTTTGGGTTAGGTCAATCCGTTCGCGAGATATGGGAGTTTGAAGCCAAGAAATGGTTAGGAAGGCAAAAAATTTTTCGCAATTCTGCTGCTCCAAACGCTTGACCAGAATGGCCAAGGGAAAAAATACACATGCCGCTATAATCGGGCGAGGTTCTACTTTCAGATGCAATTGGAATTTTTGGGTTAGGTCAAACCGTTCGCGACATATGGGAGTTTGAAGCCAAGAAATGGTTGAGAAGGCAAAAAATTTTTCGCAATTCTGCTGCTCCAAACGCTTAACCAGAATGGCCTAGGGAAAAAATACACATACCGTTGTAATCGGGCGAGTTTCTACTTTCAGATGCAATAGGAATTTTTGGGTTAGGTCAATCCGATCGCGAGATATGGGAGTATGAAGCTAAGAAATGGTTGAGAAGGCAAAAAATTTTTCGCAATTCTGATGCTCCAAACGCTTAAACAGAATGGCCTGGGGAAAAAATACAGATACCGTTATAATCGGGCGAGTTTCTACTTTCAGATGCAACAGGAATTTTTGGGTTAGGTCAATCCGTTCGCGAGATATGGGAGTTTGAAGCCAAGAAATGGTTGAGAAGGCAAAAAATTTTTCGCATTTCTGCTGCTCCAAACGCTTAACCAGAATGGCCTAGGGAAAAAATACACATACCGTTGTAATCGGGCGAGTTTCTACATTCAGATGCAACAGGAATTTTTGGGTTAGGTCAATCCGTTCGCGAGATATGGGAGTTTGAAGCCAAGAAATGGTTGAGAAGGCAAACAATTTTTCGCAATTCTGCTGCTCCAAACGCTTAACCAGAATGGCCTAGGGAAAAAATACACATACCGTTGTAATCGGGCGAGTTTCTACTTTCAGATGCAATAGGAATTTTTGGGTTAGGTCAATCCGTTCGCGAGATATGGGAGTTTGAAGCCAAGAAATGGTTGAGAAGGCAAACAATTTTTCGCAATTCTGCTGCTCCAAACGCTTAACCAGAATGGCCTAGGGAAAAAATACACATACCGTTGTAATCGAGCGAGTTTCGACTTTCAGATGCAATAGGAATTTTTGGGTTAGGTCAATCCGTTCGCGAGATATGGGAGTTTGAAGGCAAGAAATGGTTGAGAAGGCAACATATTTTTCGCAATTCTGCTGCTCCAAACGCTTAACCAGAATGGCCTAGGGAAAAAATACACATACCGTTGTAATCGGGCGGGTTTCTACTTTCAGATGCAATAGGAATTTTTGGGTTATGTCAATCCGTTCGCGAGATATGGGAGTTTGAAGCCAAGAAATGGTTGAGAGGGCAAAAAATTTTTCGCAATTCTGCTGCTCCAAACGCTTAACCAGAATGGCCTAGGGAAGAAATACACATACCGCTGTAATCGGGCGATGTTCTACTTTCAGATGCAATTGGAATTTTTGGGTTAGGTCAATCCGTTCGCGAGATATGGGAGTTTGAAGCCAAGAAATGGTTGAGAAGGCAACATATTTTTCGCAATTCTGCTGCTCCAAACGCTTAACCAGAATGGCCTAGGGTAAAAATACACATACCGTTGTAATCGGGCGAGTTTCTACTTTCAGATGCAATAGGAATTTTTGGGATATGTCAATCCGTTCGAAAGATATGGGAGTTTGAAGCCAAGAAATGGTTGAGAAGGCAACATATTTTTCGCAATTCTGCTGCTCCAAACGCTTAACCAGAATGGTCTAGGGACACAATACACATACCGTTGTAATCGGGCGAGTTTCTACTTTCAGATGCAATAGGAATTTTTGGGTTAGGTCAACCCGTTCGCGAGATATGGGAGTTTGAAGCCAAGAAATGTTTGAGAAGGCAAAAAATTTTTCGCAATTCTGCTGCTCCAAACGCTTAACCAGAATGGCCAAGGGAAAAAATACACATACCGCTGTAATCGGGCGAGGTTCTACTTTCAGATGCAATTGGAATTTTTGGGTTAGGTCAAACCGTTCGCGACATATGGGAGTTTGAAGCCAAGAAATGGTTGAGAAGGCAAAAAATTTTTCGCAATTCTGCTGTTCCAAACGCTTAACCAGATTGGCCTAGGGAAAAAATACACATACCGTTGTAATCGGGCGATTTTCTACTTTCAGATGCAATAGGAATTTTTGGGTTAGGTCAATCCGATCGCGAGATATGGGAGTATGAAGCTAAGAAATGGTTGAGAAGGCAAAAAATTTTTCGCAATTCTGATGCTCCAAACGCTTAAACAGAATGGCCTAGGGAAAAAATACAGATACCGTTATAATCGGGCGAGTTTCTACTTTCAGATGCAACAGGAATTTTTGGGTTATGTCAATCCGTTCGCGAGATATGGGAGTTTGAAGCTAAGAAATGGTTGAGAAGACAACAAATCTTTCGCACTTCTGCTGCTCCAAACGCTTAACCAGAATGGCCTAGGGAAAAAATACACATACCGTTGTAATCGGGCGAGTTTCTACTTTCAGATGCAGTAGGAATTTTTGGGTTAGGTCAATCCGTTCGCGAGATATGGGAGTTTGAATCCAAGAAATGGTTGAGAAGGCAAAAAATTTTTCGCAATTCTGCTGCTCCAAACGCTTAACCAGAATGGCCTAGGGAAAAAATACACATACCGTTGTAATCGGGCGAGTCTCTACTTCCAGACGCTACAGGAATTTTTGGGTTAGGTCAATCCGTTCGCAAGATATGGGAGCTTGAAGCCAAGAAATGGTTGAGAAGGCAAAAAATTTTTCGCATTTCTGCTGCTCCAAACGCTTAACCAGAATGGCCTAGGGAAAAAATACACATACCGCTGTAATCGGGCGAGGTTCTACTTTCAGATGCAATTGGAATTTTTGGGTTAGGTCAATCCGTTCGCGAGATATGGGAGTTTTAAGCCAAGAAATGGTTGAGAAGGCAAAAAATTTTTCGCATTTCAGCTGAACCAAACGCTTAACCAGAATGGTCTAGGGAAACAATACACATACCGTTGTAATCGGGCGAGTTTCGACTTTCAGATGCAATAGGAATTTTTGGGTTAGGTCAATCCGTTCGCGAGATATGGGAGTTTGAAGCCAAGAAATGGTTGAGAAGGCAAAAAATTTTTCGCAATTCTGCTGCTCCAAACGCTTAAACAGAATGGCCTAGGGAAAAAATACAGATACAGTTGTAATCGGGCGAGTTTCTACTTTCATATGCAACAGGAATTTTTGGGTTAGGTCAATCCATTCGCGAGATATGGGAGTTTGAAGCTAAGAAATGGTTGAGAAGACAACAAATCTTTCGCACTTCTGCTGCTCCAAACGCTTAACCAGAATGGCCTAGGGAAAAAATACACATACCGTTGTAATCGGGCGAGTTTCGACTTTCAGATGCAATAGGAATTTTTGGGTTAGGTCAATCCGTTCGCGAGATATGGGAGTTTGAAGCCAAGAAATGGTTGAGAAGGCAACAAATTTTTCGCAATTCTGCTGCTCCAAACGCTTAACCAGAATGGCCTAGGGAAAAAATACACATACCGCTGTAATCGGGCGAGGTTCTACTTTCAGATGCAATTGGAATTTGTGGGTTAGGTCAATCCGTTCGCGAGATATGGGAGTTTGAAGCCAAGAAATGGTTGAGAAGGCAAAAAATTTTTCGCAATCCTGCTGCTCCAAACGCTTAAACAGAATGGCCTAGGGAAAAAATACAGATACCGTTGTAATCGGGCGAGTTTCTACTTTCAGATGCAACAGGAATTTGTGGGTTAGGTCAATCCGTTCGCGAGATATGGGAGTTTGAAGCTAAGAAATGGTTGAGAAGACAACAAATCTTTCGCAATTCTGCTGCTCCAAACGCTTAACCAGAATGGCCTAGGGAAAAAATACACATACCGTTGTAATCGGGCGAGTTTCTACTTTCAGATGCAATAGGAATTTTTGGGTTAGGTCAATCCGTTCGCGAGATATGGGAGTTTGAAGCCAAGAAATGGTTGAGAAGGCAAAAAAATTTTTCGCAATTCTGCTGCTCCAAACGCTTAACCAGAATGGCCTAGGGAAAAAATACACATACCGTTGTAATCGGGCGAGTTTCGACTTTCAGATGCAATAGGAATTTTTGGGTTAGGTCAATCCGTTCGCGAGATATGGGAGTTTGAAGCCAAGAAATGGTTGAGAAGGCAAGAAATTTTTCGCAATTCTGCTGCTCCAAACGCTTAACCAGAATGGCCTAGGGAAAAAATACACATACCGTTGTAATCGGGCGAGTTTCTACTTTCAGATGCAATAGGAATTTTTGGGATAGGTCAATCCGTTCGCGAGATATGGGAGTTTGAAGCCAAGAAATGGTTGAGAAGGCAAAAAATTTTTCGCAATTCTGCTGCTCCAAACGCTTAACCAGAATGGCCTAGGGAAAAAATACACATACCGTTGTAATCGGGCGAGTTTCTACTTTCAGATGCAATAGGAATTTTTGGGTTAGGTCAATCCGTTCGCGAGATATGGGAGTTTGAAGCTAAGAAATGGTTGAGAAGGCAAAAAATTTTTCGCAATTCTGATGCTCCAAACGCTTAAACAGAATGGCCTAGGGAAAAAATACACATACCGTTGTAATCGGGCGAGTCTCTACTTCCAGACGCTACAGGAATTTTTGGGTTAGGTCAATCCGTTCGCGAGATATGGGAGTTTGAATCCAAGAAACGGTTGAGAAGGCAAAAAATTTTTCGCAATTCTGCTGCTCCAAACGCTCAACCAGAATGGCCAAGGGAAAAAATACACATACCGCTGTAATCGGGCGAGGTTCTACTTTCAGATGCAATTGGAATTTTTGGGTTAGGTCAAACCGTTCGCGACATATGGGAGTTTGAAGCCAAGAAATGGTTGAGAAGGCAAAAAATTTTTCGCAATTCTGCTGCTCCAAACGCTTAACCAGAATGGCCTAGGGAAAAAATACACATACCGTTGTAATCGGGCGAGTTTCTACTTTCAGATGCAATAGGAATTTTTGGGTTAGGTCAATCCGTTCGCGAGATATGGGAGTTTGAAGCTAAGAAATGGTTGAGAAGGCAAAAAATTTTTCGCAATTCTGATGCTCCAAACGCTTAAACAGAATGGCCTAGGGAAAAAATACACGTACCGTTATAATCGGGCGAGTTTCTACTTTCAGATGCAACAGGAATTTTTGTGTTCGGTCAATCCGTTCGCGAGATATGGGAGTTTGAAGCTAAGAAATGGTTGAGAAGACAACAAATCTTTCGCACTTCTGCTGCTCCAAACGCTTAACCAGAATGGCCTAGGGAAAAAATACACATACCGTTGTAATCGGGCGAGTCTCTACTTCCAGACGCTACAGGAATTTTTGGGTTAGGTCAATCCGTTCGCGAGATATGGGAGTTTGAAGCCAAGAAATGGTTGAGAAGGCAAAAAATTTTTCGCAATTCTGGTGCTCCAAACGCTCAACCAGAATGGCCAAGGGAAAAAATACACATACCGCTGTAATCGGGCGAGGTTCTACTTTCAGATGCAATTGGAATTTTTGGGTTAGGTCAAACCGTTCGCGACATATGGGAGTTTGAAGCCAAGAAATGGTTGAGAAGGCAACAAATTTTTCGCAATTCTGCTGCTCCAAACGCTTAACCAGAATGGCTTAGGGAAAAAATACACATACCGTTGTAATCGGGCGAGTTTCTACTTTCAGATGCAATAGGAATTTTTGGGTTAGGTCAATCCGTTCGCGAGATATGGGAGTTTGAAGCCAAGAAATGGTTGAGAAGGCAAAAAATTTTTCGCAATTCTGCTGCTCCAAACGCTTAACCAGAATGGCCTAGGGAAAAAATACACATACCGTTGTAAGCGGGCGAGTCTCTACTTCCAGACGCTACAGGAATTTTTGGGTTAGGTCAATCCGTTCGCGAGATATGGGAGTTTGAAGCCAAGAAATGGTTGAGAAGGCAAAAAATTTTTCGCAATTCTGCTGCTCCAAACGCTTAACCAGAATGGCCAAGGGAAAAAATACACATACCGCTATAATCGGGCGAGGTTCTACTTTCAGATGCAATTGGAATTTTTGGGTTAGGTCAAACCGTTCGCGACATATGGGAGTTTGAAGCCAAGAAATGGTTGAGAAGGCAAAAAATTTTTCGCAATTCTGCTGCTCCAAACGCTTAACCAGAATGGCCTAGGGAAAAAATACACATACCGTTGTAATCGGGCGAGTTTCTACTTTCAGATGCAATAGGAATTTTTGGGTTAGGACAATCCGATCGCGAGATATGGGAGTATGGAGCTAAGAAATGGTTGAGAAGGCAAAAAATTTTTCGCAATTCTGATGCTCCAAACGCTTAAACAGAATGGCCTAGGGAAAAAGTACAGATACCGTTATAATCGGGCGAGTTTCTACTTTCAGATGCAACAGGAATTTTTGGGTTAGGTCAATCCGTTCGCGAGATATGGGAGTTTGAAGCCAAGAAATGGTTGAGAAGGCAAAAAATTTTTCGCATTTCTGCTGCTCCAAACGCTTAACCAGAATGGCCTGGGGAAAAAATACACATACCGTTGTAATCGGGCGAGTTTCTACATTCAGATGCAACAGGAATTTTTGGGTTAGGTCAATCCGTTCGCGAGATATGGGAGTTTGAAGCCAAGAAATGGTTGAGAAGGCAAACAATTTTTCGCAATTCTGTTGCTCCAAACGCTTAACCAGAATGGCCTAGGGAAAAAATACACATACCGTTGTAATCGGGCGAGTTTCTACTTTCAGATGCAATAGGAATTTTTGGGTTAGGTCAATCCGTTCGCGAGATATGGGAGTTTGAAGCCAAGAAATGGTTGAGAAGGCAAACAATTTTTCGCATTTCTGCTGCTCCAAACGCTTAACCAGAATGGCCTAGGGAAAAAATACACATACCGTTGTAATCGAGCGAGTTTCGACTTTCAGATGCAATAGGAATTTTTGGGTTAGGTCAATCCGTTCGCGAGATATGGGAGCTTGAAGCCAAGAAATGGTTGAGAAGGCAACATATTTTTCGCAATTCTGCTGCTCCAAACGCTTAACCAGAATGGCCTAGGGAAAAAATACACATACCGTTGTAATCGGGCGGGTTTCTACTTTCAGATGCAATAGGAATTTTTGGGTTATGTCAATCCGTTCGCGAGATATGGGAGTTTGAAGCCAAGAAATGGTTGAGAGGGCAAAAAATTTTTCGCAATTCTGCTGCTCCAAACGCTTAACCAGAATGGCCTAGGGAAGAAATACACATACCGCTGTAATCGGGCGATGTTCTACTTTCAGATGCAATTGGAATTTTTGGGTTAGGTCAATCCGTTCGCGAGATATGGGAGTTTGAAGCCAAGAAATGGTTGAGAAGGCAACATATTTTTCGCAATTCTGCTGCTCCAAACGCTTAACCAGAATGGCCTAGGGGAAAAATACACATACCGTTGTAATCGGGCGAGTCTCTACTTCCAGACGCTACAGGAATTTTTGGGTTAGGTCAATCCGTTCGCGAGATATGGGAGTTTGAAGCCAAGAAATGGTTGAGAAGGCAAAAAATTTTTCGCAATTCTGCTGCTCCAAACGCTTAACCAGAACGGCCTAGGGAAAAAATACACATACCGTTGTAATCGGGCGAGTTTCTACTTTCAGATGCAATAGGAATTTTTGGGTTAGGTCAATCCGTTCGCGAGATATGGGAGTTTGAAGCCAAGAAATGGTTGAGAAGGCAAACAATTTTTCGCAATTCTGCTGCTCCAAACGCTTAACCAGAATGGCCTAGGGAAAAAATACACATACCGTTGTAATCGGGCGAGTTTCTACTTTCAGATGCAATAGGAATTTTTGGGTTAGGTCAATCCGTTCGCGAGATATGGGAGTTTGAAGCCAAGAAATGGTTGAGAAGGCAAACAATTTTTCGCATTTCTGCTGCTCCAAACGCTTAACCAGAATGGCCTAGGGAAAAAATACACATACCGTTGTAATCGAGCGAGTTTCGACTTTCAGATGCAATAGGAATTTTTGGGTTAGGTCAATCCGTTCGCGAGATATGGGAGCTTGAAGCCAAGAAATGGTTGAGAAGGCAACATATTTTTCGCAATTCTGCTGCTCCAAACGCTTAACCAGAATGGCCTAGGGAAAAAATACACATACCGTTGTAATCGGGCGGGTTTCTACTTTCAGATGCAATAGGAATTTTTGGGTTATGTCAATCCGTTCGCGAGATATGGGAGTTTGAAGCCAAGAAATGGTTGAGAGGGCAAAAAATTTTTCGCAATTCTGCTGCTCCAAACGCTTAACCAGAATGGCCTAGGGAAGAAATACACATACCGCTGTAATCGGGCGATGTTCTACTTTCAGATGCAATTGGAATTTTTGGGTTAGGTCAATCCGTTCGCGAGATATGGGAGTTTGAAGCCAAGAAATGGTTGAGAAGGCAACATATTTTTCGCAATTCTGCTGCTCCAAACGCTTAACCAGAATGGCCTAGGGGAAAAATACACATACCGTTGTAATCGGGCGAGTCTCTACTTCCAGACGCTACAGGAATTTTTGGGTTAGGTCAATCCGTTCGCGTGATATGGGAGTTTGAAGCCAAGAAATGGTTGAGAAGGCAAAAAATTTTTCGCAATTCTGCTGCTCCAAACGCTTAACCAGAACGGCCTAGGGAAAAAATACACATACCGTTGTAATCGGGCGAGTTTCTACTTTCAGATGCAATAGGAATTTTTGGGTTAGGTCAATCCGTTCGCGAGATATGGGAGTTTGAAGCTAAGAAATGGTTGAGAAGGCAAAAAATTTTTCGCAATTCTGATGCTCCAAACGCTTAAACAGAATGGCCTAGGGAAAAAATACAGATACCGTTATAATCGGGCGAGTTTCTACTTTCAGATGCAACAGGAATTTTTGGGCTAGGTCAATCCGTTCGCGAGATATGGGAGTTTGAATCCAAGAAATGGTTGAGAAGGCAAAAAATTTTTCGCAATTCTGCTGCTCCAAACGCTTAACCAGAATGGCCTAGGGAAAAAATACACATACCGCTGTAATCGGGCGAGGTTCTACTTTCAGATGCAATAGGAATTTTTTGGTTAGGTCAATCCGTTCGCGAGATATGGGAGTTTGAAGCCAAGAAATGGTTGAGAAGGCAAAAAATTTTTCTCAATTCTGCTGCTCCAAACGCTTAACCAGAATGGCCTAGGGAAAAAATAAACATACCGTTGTAATCGGGCGAGTTTCTACTTTCAGATGCAATAGGAATTTTTGGGTTAGGTCAATCCGTTCGCGAGATATGGGAGTTTGAAGCCAAGAAATGGTTGAGAAGGCAAAAAAATTTGTCGCACTTCTGCTGTTCCAAACGCTTAACCAGAATGGTCTAGGGAAACAATACACATACCGTTGTAATCGGGCGAGTTTCTACTTTCAGATGCAATAGGAATTTTTGGGTTAGGTCAACCCGTTCGCGAGATATGGGAGTTTGAAGCCAAGAAATGGTTGAGAAGGCAAAAAATTTTTCGCAATTCTGCTACTCCAAACGCTTAAACAGAATGGCCTAGGGAAAAAATACAGATACCGTTGTAATCGGGCGAGTTTCTACTTTCAGATGCAACAGGAATTTTTGGGTTAGGTCAATCCGTTCGCGAGATATGGGAGTTTGAAGCTAAGAAATGGTTGAGAAGACAACAAATCTTTCGCACTTCTGCTGCTCCAAACGCTTAACCAGAATGGCCTAGGGAAAAAATACACATACCGTTGTAATCGGGCGAGTCTCTACTTCCAGACGCTACAGGAATTTTTGGGTTAGGTCAATCCGTTCGCGAGATATGGGAGTTTGAAGCCAAGAAATGGTTGAGAAGGCAAAAAATTTTTCGCAATTCTGGTGCTCCAAACGCTCAACCAGAATGGCCAAGGGAAAAAATACACATACCGTTGTAATCGGGCGAGTTTCTACTTTCAGATGCAATAGGAATTTTTGGGTTAGGTCAATCCGTTCGCGAGATATGGGAGTTTGAAGCCAAGAAATGGTTGAGAAGACAACAAATTTTTCGCAATTCTGCTGCTCCAAACGCTTAACCAGAATGGCCTAGGGAAAAAATACACATACCGTTGTAATCGGGCGAGTTTCTACTTTCAGATGCAACAGGAATTTTTGGGTTAGGTCAATCCGTTCGCGAGATATGGGAGTTTGAAGCTAAGAAATGGTTGAGAAGACAACAAATCTTTCGCACTTCTGCTACTCCGAACGCTTAACCAGAATGGCCTAGGGAAAAAATACACATACCGTTGCAATCGGGCGAGTTTCGACTTCCAGATGCAATAGGAATTTTTGGGTTATGTCAATCCGTTCGCGAGATATGGGAGTTTGAAGCCAAGAAATGGTTGAGATGGCAAAAAATTTTTCGCAATTCTGCTGCTCCAAACGCTTAACCAGAATGGCCTAGGGAAGAAATACACATACCGCTGTAATCGGGCGAGGTTCTACTTTCAGATGCAATTGGAATTTTTGGGTTAGGTCAATCCGTTCGCGAGATATGGGAGTTTGAAGCCAAGAAATGGTTGAGAAGGCAACATATTTTTCGCAATTCTGCTGCTCCAAACGCTTAACCAGAATGGCCTAGGGGAAAAATACACATACCGTTGTAATCGGGCGAGTTTCTACTTTCAGATGCAATAGGAATTTTTGGGATAGGTCAATCCGTTCGCGAGATATGGGAGTTTGAAGCCAAGAAATGGTTGAGAAGGCAAAAAATTTTTCGCATTTCTGCTGATCCAAACGCTTAACCAGAATGGTCTAGGGAAACAATACACATACCGTTGTAATCGGGCGAGTTTCTACTTTCAGATGCAATAGGAATTTTTGGGTTAGGTCAACCCGTTCGCGAGATATGGGAGTTTGAAGCCAAGAAATGGTTGAGAAGGCAAAAAATTTTTCGCAATTCTGCTGCTCCAAACGCTTAAACAGAATGGCCTAGGGAAAAAATACAGATACCGTTGTAATCGGGCGAGTTTCTACTTTCAGATGCAACAGGAATTTTTGTGTTAGGTCAATCCGTTCGCGAGATATGGGAGTTTGAAGCTAAGAAATGGTTGAGAAGACAACAAATCTTTCGCACTTCTGCTGCTCCAAACGCTTAACCAGAATGGCCTAGGGAAAAAATACACATACCGTTGTAATCGGGCGAGTCTCTACTTCCAGACGCTACAGGAATTTTTGGGTTAGGTCAATCCGTTCGCGAGATATGGGAGTTTGAAGCCAAGAAATGGTTGAGAAGGCAAAAAATTTTTCGCAATTCTGCTGCTCCAAACGCTCAACCAGAATGGCCAAGGGAAAAAATACACATACCGCTGTAATCGGGCGAGGTTCTACTTTCAGATGCAATTGGAATTTTTGGGTTAGGTCAAACCGTTCGCGACATATGGGAGTTTGAAGCCAAGAAATGGTTGAGAAGGCAACAAATTTTTCGCAATTCTGCTGCTCCAAACGCTTAACCAGAATGGCTTAGGGAAAAAATACACATACCGTTGTAATCGGGCGAGTTTCTACTTTCAGATGCAATAGGAATTTTTGGGTTAGGTCAATCCGTTCGCGAGATATGGGAGTTTGAAGCCAAGAAATGGTTGAGAAGGCAAAAAATTTTTCGCAATTCTGCTGCTCCAAACGCTTAACCAGAATGGCCTAGGGAAAAAATACACATACCGTTGTAAGCGGGCGAGTCTCTACTTCCAGACGCTACAGGAATTTTTGGGTTAGGTCAATCCGTTCGCGAGATATGGGAGTTTGAAGCCAAGAAATGGTTAGGAAGGCAAAAAATTTTTCGCAATTCTGCTGCTCCAAACGCTTAACCAGAATGGCCAAGGGAAAAAATACACATGCCGCTATAATCGGGCGAGGTTCTACTTTCAGATGCAATTGGAATTTTTGGGTTAGGTCAAACCGTTCGCGACATATGGGAGTTTGAAGCCAAGAAATGGTTGAGAAGGCAAAAAATTTTTCGCAATTCTGCTGCTCCAAACGCTTAACCAGAATGGCCTAGGGAAAAAATACACATACCGTTGTAATCGGGCGAGTTTCTACTTTCAGATGCAATAGGAATTTTTGGGTTAGGTCAATCCGATCGCGAGATATGGGAGTATGAAGCTAAGAAATGGTTGAGAAGGCAAAAAATTTTTCGCAATTCTGATGCTCCAAACGCTTAAACAGAATGGCCTGGGGAAAAAATACAGATACCGTTATAATCGGGCGAGTTTCTACTTTCAGATGCAACAGGAATTTTTGGGTTAGGTCAATCCGTTCGCGAGATATGGGAGTTTGAAGCCAAGAAATGGTTGAGAAGGCAAAAAATTTTTCGCATTTCTGCTGCTCCAAACGCTTAACCAGAATGGCCTAGGGAAAAAATACACATACCGTTGTAATCGGGCGAGTTTCTACATTCAGATGCAACAGGAATTTTTGGGTTAGGTCAATCCGTTCGCGAGATATGGGAGTTTGAAGCCAAGAAATGGTTGAGAAGGCAAACAATTTTTCGCAATTCTGCTGCTCCAAACGCTTAACCAGAATGGCCTAGGGAAAAAATACACATACCGTTGTAATCGGGCGAGTTTCTACTTTCAGATGCAATAGGAATTTTTGGGTTAGGTCAATCCGTTCGCGAGATATGGGAGTTTGAAGCCAAGAAATGGTTGAGAAGGCAAACAATTTTTCGCAATTCTGCTGCTCCAAACGCTTAACCAGAATGGCCTAGGGAAAAAATACACATACCGTTGTAATCGAGCGAGTTTCGACTTTCAGATGCAATAGGAATTTTTGGGTTAGGTCAATCCGTTCGCGAGATATGGGAGTTTGAAGGCAAGAAATGGTTGAGAAGGCAACATATTTTTCGCAATTCTGCTGCTCCAAACGCTTAACCAGAATGGCCTAGGGAAAAAATACACATACCGTTGTAATCGGGCGAGTTTCTACTTTCAGATGCAATAGGAATTTTTGGGTTAGGTCAACCCGTTCGCGAGATATGGGAGTTTGAAGCCAAGAAATGGTTGAGAAGGCAAAAAATTTTTCGCAATTCTGCTGCTCCAAACGCTTAACCAGAATGGCCAAGGGAAAAAATACACATACCGCTGTAATCGGGCGAGGTTCTACTTTCAGATGCAATTGGAATTTTTGGGTTAGGTCAAACCGTTCGCGACATATGGGAGTTTGAAGCCAAGAAATGGTTGAGAAGGCAAAAAATTTTTCGCAATTCTGCTGTTCCAAACGCTTAACCAGATTGGCCTAGGGAAAAAATACACATACCGTTGTAATCGGGCGATTTTCTACTTTCAGATGCAATAGGAATTTTTGGGTTAGGTCAATCCGATCGCGAGATATGGGAGTATGAAGCTAAGAAATGGTTGAGAAGGCAAAAAATTTTTCGCAATTCTGATGCTCCAAACGCTTAAACAGAATGGCCTAGGGAAAAAATACAGATACCGTTATAATCGGGCGAGTTTCTACTTTCAGATGCAACAGGAATTTTTGGGTTATGTCAATCCGTTCGCGAGATATGGGAGTTTGAAGCTAAGAAATGGTTGAGAAGACAACAAATCTTTCGCACTTCTGCTGCTCCAAACGCTTAACCAGAATGGCCTAGGGAAAAAATACACATACCGTTGTAATCGGGCGAGTTTCTACTTTCAGATGCAGTAGGAATTTTTGGGTTAGGTCAATCCGTTCGCGAGATATGGGAGTTTGAATCCAAGAAATGGTTGAGAAGGCAAAAAATTTTTCGCAATTCTGCTGCTCCAAACGCTTAACCAGAATGGCCTAGGGAAAAAATACACATACCGTTGTAATCGGGCGAGTCTCTACTTCCAGACGCTACAGGAATTTTTGGGTTAGGTCAATCCGTTCGCAAGATATGGGAGCTTGAAGCCAAGAAATGGTTAAGAAGGCAAAAAATTTTTCGCAATTCTGCTGCTCCAAACGCTTAACCAGAATGGCCTAGGGAAAAAATACACATACCGCTGTAATCGGGCGAGGTTCTACTTTCAGATGCAATTGGAATTTTTGGGTTAGGTCAATCCGTTCGCGAGATATGGGAGTTTTAAGCCAAGAAATGGTTGAGAAGGCAAAAAATTTTTCGCATTTCAGCTGAACCAAACGCTTAACCAGAATGGTCTAGGGAAACAATACACATACCGTTGTAATCGGGCGAGTTTCGACTTTCAGATGCAATAGGAATTTTTGGGTTAGGTCAATCCGTTCGCGAGATATGGGAGTTTGAAGCCAAGAAATGGTTGAGAAGGCAAAAAATTTTTCGCAATTCTGCTGCTCCAAACGCTTAAACAGAATGGCCTAGGGAAAAAATACAGATACAGTTGTAATCGGGCGAGTTTCTACTTTCATATGCAACAGGAATTTTTGGGTTAGGTCAATCCATTCGCGAGATATGGGAGTTTGAAGCTAAGAAATGGTTGAGAAGACAACAAATCTTTCGCACTTCTGCTGCTCCAAACGCTTAACCAGAATGGCCTAGGGAAAAAATACACATACCGTTGTAATCGGGCGAGTTTCGACTTTCAGATGCAATAGGAATTTTTGGGTTAGGTCAATCCGTTCGCGAGATATGGGAGTTTGAAGCCAAGAAATGGTTGAGAAGGCAACAAATTTTTCGCAATTCTGCTGCTCCAAACGCTTAACCAGAATGGCCTAGGGAAAAAATACACATACCGTTGTAATCGAGCGAGTTTCGACTTTCAGATGCAATAGGGATTTTTGGGTTAGGTCAATCCGTTCGCGAGATATGGGAGTTTGAAGGCAAGAAATGGTTGAGAAGGCAAAAAATTTTTCGCAATTCTGATGCTCCAAACGCTTAAACAGAATGGCCTGGGGAAAAAATACAGATACCGTTATAATCGGGCGAGTTTCTACTTTCAGATGCAACAGGAATTTTTGGGTTAGGTCAATCCGTTCGCGAGATATGGGAGTTTGAAGCCAAGAAATGGTTAGGAAGGCAAAAAATTTTTCGCAATTCTGATGCTCCAAACGCTTAACCAGAATGGCCTAGGGAAAAAATACACATACCGCTGTAATCGGGCGAGGTTCTACTTTCAGATGCAATTGGAATTTTTGGGTTAGGTCAATCCGTTCGCGAGATATGGGAGTTTGAAGCCAAGAAATGGTTGAGAAGGCAAAAAATTTTTCGCAATTCTGCTGCTCCAAACGCTTAACCAGAATGGCCTAGGGAAAAAATACACATACCGTTGTAAGCGGGCGAGTCTCTACTTCCAGACGCTACAGGAATTTTTGGGTTAGGTCAATCCGTTCGCGAGATATGGGAGTTTGAAGCCAAGAAATGGTTAGGAAGGCAAAAAATTTTTCGCAATTCTGCTGCTCCAAACGCTTAACCAGAATGGCCAAGGGAAAAAATACACATGCCGCTATAATCGGGCGAGGTTCTACTTTCAGATGCAATTGGAATTTTTGGGTTAGGTCAAACCGTTCGCGACATATGGGAGTTTGAAGCCAAGAAATGGTTGAGAAGGCAAAAAATTTTTCGCAATTCTGCTGCTCCAAACGCTTAACCAGAATGGCCTAGGGAAAAAATACACATACCGTTGTAATCGGGCGAGTTTCTACTTTCAGATGCAATAGGAATTTTTGGGTTAGGTCAATCCGATCGCGAGATATGGGAGTATGAAGCTAAGAAATGGTTGAGAAGGCAAAAAATTTTTCGCAATTCTGATGCTCCAAACGCTTAAACAGAATGGCCTGGGGAAAAAATACAGATACCGTTATAATCGGGCGAGTTTCTACTTTCAGATGCAACAGGAATTTTTGGGTTAGGTCAATCCGTTCGCGAGATATGGGAGTTTGAAGCCAAGAAATGGTTGAGAAGGCAAAAAATTTTTCGCATTTCTGCTGCTCCAAACGCTTAACCAGAATGGCCTAGGGAAAAAATACACATACCGTTGTAATCGGGCGAGTTTCTACATTCAGATGCAACAGGAATTTTTGGGTTAGGTCAATCCGTTCGCGAGATATGGGAGTTTGAAGCCAAGAAATGGTTGAGAAGGCAAACAATTTTTCGCAATTCTGCTGCTCCAAACGCTTAACCAGAATGGCCTAGGGAAAAAATACACATACCGTTGTAATCGGGCGAGTTTCTACTTTCAGATGCAATAGGAATTTTTGGGTTAGGTCAATCCGTTCGCGAGATATGGGAGTTTGAAGCCAAGAAATGGTTGAGAAGGCAAACAATTTTTCGCAATTCTGCTGCTCCAAACGCTTAACCAGAATGGCCTAGGGAAAAAATACACATACCGTTGTAATCGAGCGAGTTTCGACTTTCAGATGCAATAGGAATTTTTGGGTTAGGTCAATCCGTTCGCGAGATATGGGAGTTTGAAGGCAAGAAATGGTTGAGAAGGCAACATATTTTTCGCAATTCTGCTGCTCCAAACGCTTAACCAGAATGGCCTAGGGAAAAAATACACATACCGTTGTAATCGGGCGAGTTTCTACTTTCAGATGCAATAGGAATTTTTGGGTTAGGTCAACCCGTTCGCGAGATATGGGAGTTTGAAGCCAAGAAATGGTTGAGAAGGCAAAAAATTTTTCGCAATTCTGCTGCTCCAAACGCTTAACCAGAATGGCCAAGGGAAAAAATACACATACCGCTGTAATCGGGCGAGGTTCTACTTTCAGATGCAATTGGAATTTTTGGGTTAGGTCAAACCGTTCGCGACATATGGGAGTTTGAAGCCAAGAAATGGTTGAGAAGGCAAAAAATTTTTCGCAATTCTGCTGTTCCAAACGCTTAACCAGATTGGCCTAGGGAAAAAATACACATACCGTTGTAATCGGGCGATTTTCTACTTTCAGATGCAATAGGAATTTTTGGGTTAGGTCAATCCGATCGCGAGATATGGGAGTATGAAGCTAAGAAATGGTTGAGAAGGCAAAAAATTTTTCGCAATTCTGATGCTCCAAACGCTTAAACAGAATGGCCTAGGGAAAAAATACAGATACCGTTATAATCGGGCGAGTTTCTACTTTCAGATGCAACAGGAATTTTTGGGTTATGTCAATCCGTTCGCGAGATATGGGAGTTTGAAGCTAAGAAATGGTTGAGAAGACAACAAATCTTTCGCACTTCTGCTGCTCCAAACGCTTAACCAGAATGGCCTAGGGAAAAAATACACATACCGTTGTAATCGGGCGAGTTTCTACTTTCAGATGCAGTAGGAATTTTTGGGTTAGGTCAATCCGTTCGCGAGATATGGGAGTTTGAATCCAAGAAATGGTTGAGAAGGCAAAAAATTTTTCGCAATTCTGCTGCTCCAAACGCTTAACCAGAATGGCCTAGGGAAAAAATACACATACCGTTGTAATCGGGCGAGTCTCTACTTCCAGACGCTACAGGAATTTTTGGGTTAGGTCAATCCGTTCGCAAGATATGGGAGCTTGAAGCCAAGAAATGGTTAAGAAGGCAAAAAATTTTTCGCAATTCTGCTGCTCCAAACGCTTAACCAGAATGGCCTAGGGAAAAAATACACATACCGCTGTAATCGGGCGAGGTTCTACTTTCAGATGCAATTGGAATTTTTGGGTTAGGTCAATCCGTTCGCGAGATATGGGAGTTTTAAGCCAAGAAATGGTTGAGAAGGCAAAAAATTTTTCGCATTTCAGCTGAACCAAACGCTTAACCAGAATGGTCTAGGGAAACAATACACATACCGTTGTAATCGGGCGAGTTTCGACTTTCAGATGCAATAGGAATTTTTGGGTTAGGTCAATCCGTTCGCGAGATATGGGAGTTTGAAGCCAAGAAATGGTTGAGAAGGCAAAAAATTTTTCGCAATTCTGCTGCTCCAAACGCTTAAACAGAATGGCCTAGGGAAAAAATACAGATACAGTTGTAATCGGGCGAGTTTCTACTTTCATATGCAACAGGAATTTTTGGGTTAGGTCAATCCATTCGCGAGATATGGGAGTTTGAAGCTAAGAAATGGTTGAGAAGACAACAAATCTTTCGCACTTCTGCTGCTCCAAACGCTTAACCAGAATGGCCTAGGGAAAAAATACACATACCGTTGTAATCGGGCGAGTTTCGACTTTCAGATGCAATAGGAATTTTTGGGTTAGGTCAATCCGTTCGCGAGATATGGGAGTTTGAAGCCAAGAAATGGTTGAGAAGGCAACAAATTTTTCGCAATTCTGCTGCTCCAAACGCTTAACCAGAATGGCCTAGGGAAAAAATACACATACCGTTGTAATCGAGCGAGTTTCGACTTTCAGATGCAATAGGAATTTTTGGGTTAGGTCAATCCGTTCGCGAGATATGGGAGTTTGAAGGCAAGAAATGGTTGAGAAGGCAACATATTTTTCGCAATTCTGCTGCTCCAAACGCTTAACCAGAATGGCCTAGGGAAAAAATACACATACCGTTGTAATCGGGCGAGTTTCTACTTTCAGATGCAATAGGAATTTTTGGGTTAGGTCAACCCGTTCGCGAGATATGGGAGTTTGAAGCCAAGAAATGGTTGAGAAGGCAAAAAATTTTTCGCAATTCTGCTGCTCCAAACGCTTAACCAGAATGGCCAAGGGAAAAAATACACATACCGCTGTAATCGGGCGAGGTTCTACTTTCAGATGCAATTGGAATTTTTGGGTTAGGTCAAACCGTTCGCGACATATGGGAGTTTGAAGCCAAGAAATGGTTGAGAAGGCAAAAAATTTTTCGCAATTCTGCTGTTCCAAACGCTTAACCAGAATGGCCTAGGGAAAAAATACACATACCGTTGTAATCGGGCGATTTTCTACTTTCAGATGCAATAGGAATTTTTGGGTTAGGTCAATCCGATCGCGAGATATGGGAGTATGAAGCTAAGAAATGGTTGAGAAGGCAAAAAATTTTTCGCAATTCTGATGCTCCAAACGCTTAAACAGATTGGCCTAGGGAAAAAATACAGATACCGTTATAATCGGGCGAGTTTCTACTTTCAGATGCAACAGGAATTTTTGGGTTATGTCAATCCGTTCGCGAGATATGGGAGTTTGAAGCTAAGAAATGGTTGAGAAGACAACAAATCTTTCGCACTTCTGCTGCTCCAAACGCTTAACCAGAATGGCCTAGGGAAAAAATACACATACCGTTGTAATCGGGCGAGTTTCTACTTTCAGATGCAGTAGGAATTTTTGGGTTAGGTCAATCCGTTCGCGAGATATGGGAGTTTGAATCCAAGAAATGGTTGAGAAGGCAAAAAATTTTTCGCAATTCTGCTGCTCCAAACGCTTAACCAGAATGGCCTAGGGAAAAAATACACATACCGTTGTAATCGGGCGAGTCTCTACTTCCAGACGCTACAGGAATTTTTGGGTTAGGTCAATCCGTTCGCAAGATATGGGAGCTTGAAGCCAAGAAATGGTTAAGAAGGCAAAAAATTTTTCGCAATTCTGCTGCTCCAAACGCTTAACCAGAATGGCCTAGGGAAAAAATACACATACCGCTGTAATCGGGCGAGGTTCTACTTTCAGATGCAATTGGAATTTTTGGGTTAGGTCAATCCGTTCGCGAGATATGGGAGTTTTAAGCCAAGAAATGGTTGAGAAGGCAAAAAATTTTTCGCATTTCAGCTGAACCAAACGCTTAACCAGAATGGTCTAGGGAAACAATACACATACCGTTGTAATCGGGCGAGTTTCGACTTTCAGATGCAATAGGAATTTTTGGGTTAGGTCAATCCGTTCGCGAGATATGGGAGTTTGAAGCCAAGAAATGGTTGAGAAGGCAAAAAATTTTTCGCAATTCTGCTGCTCCAAACGCTTAAACAGAATGGCCTAGGGAAAAAATACAGATACAGTTGTAATCGGGCGAGTTTCTACTTTCATATGCAACAGGAATTTTTGGGTTAGGTCAATCCATTCGCGAGATATGGGAGTTTGAAGCTAAGAAATGGTTGAGAAGACAACAAATCTTTCGCACTTCTGCTGCTCCAAACGCTTAACCAGAATGGCCTAGGGAAAAAATACACATACCGTTGTAATCGGGCGAGTTTCGACTTTCAGATGCAATAGGAATTTTTGGGTTAGGTCAATCCGTTCGCGAGATATGGGAGTTTGAAGCCAAGAAATGGTTGAGAAGACAACAAATCTTTCGCAATTCTGCTGCTCCAAACGCTTAACCAGAATGGCCTAGGGAAAAAATACACATACCGTTGTAATCGGGCGAGTTTCTACTTTCAGATGCAATAGGAATTTTTGGGTTAGGTCAATCCGTTCGCGAGATATGGGAGTTTGAAGCCAAGAAATGGTTGAGAAGGCAAAAAAATTTTTCGCAATTCTGCTGCTCCAAACGCTTAACCAGAATGGCCTAGAGAAAAAATACACATACCGTTGTAATCGGGCGAGTTTCGACTTTCAGATGCAATAGGAATTTTTGGGTTAGGTCAATCCGTTCGCGAGATATGGGAGTTTGAAGCCAAGAAATGGTTGAGAAGGCAAGAAATTTTTCGCAATTCTGCTGCTCCAAACGCTTAACCAGAATGGCCTAGGGAAAAAATACACATACCGTTGTAATCGGGCGAGTTTCTACTTTCAGATGCAATAGGAATTTTTGGGATAGGTCAATCCGTTCGCGAGATATGGGAGTTTGAAGCCAAGAAATGGTTGAGAAGGCAAAAAATTTTTCGCAATTCTGCCGCTCCAAACGCTTAAACAGAATGGCCTAGGGAAAAAATACAGATACCGTTGTAATCGGGCGAGTTTCTACTTTCAGATGCAATAGGAATTTTTGGGTTAGGTCAACCCGTTCGCGAGATATGGGAGTTTGAAGCCAAGAAATGGTTGAGAAGGCAAAAAATTTTTCGCAATTCTGCTGCTCCAAACGCTTAAACAGAATGGCCTAGGGAAAAAATACAGATACAGTTGTAATCGGGCGAGTTTCTACTTTCATATGCAACAGGAATTTTTGGGTTAGGTCAATCCATTCGCGAGATATGGGAGTTTGAAGCTAAGAAATGGTTGAGAAGACAACAAATCTTTCGCACTTCTGCTGCTCCAAACGCTTAACCAGAATAGCCTAGGGAAAAAATACACATACCGCTGTAATCGGGCGAGGTTCTACTTTCAGATGCAATTGGAATTTGTGGGTTAGGTCAATCCGTTCGCGAGATATGGGAGTTTGAAGCCAAGAAATGGTTGAGAAGGCAAAAAATTTTTCGCAATCCTGCTGCTCCAAACGCTTAAACAGAATGGCCTAGGGAAAAAATACAGATACCGTTGTAATCGGGCGAGTTTCTACTTTCAGATGCAATAGGAATTTTTGGGTTAGGTCAACCCGTTCGCGAGATATGGGAGTTTGAAGCCAAGAAATGGTTGAGAAGGCAAAAAATTTTTCGCAATTCTGCTGCTCCAAACGCTTAACCAGAATGGCCAAGGGAAAAAATACACATACCGCTGTAATCGGGCGAGGTTCTACTTTCAGATGCAATTGGAATTTTTGGGTTAGGTCAAACCGTTCGCGACATATGGGAGTTTGAAGCCAAGAAATGGTTGAGAAGGCAAAAAATTTTTCGCAATTCTGCTGTTCCAAACGCTTAACCAGATTGGCCTAGGGAAAAAATACACATACCGTTGTAATCGGGCGATTTTCTACTTTCAGATGCAATAGGAATTTTTGGGTTAGGTCAATCCGATCGCGAGATATGGGAGTATGAAGCTAAGAAATGGTTGAGAAGGCAAAAAATTTTTCGCAATTCTGATGCTCCAAACGCTTAAACAGAATGGCCTAGGGAAAAAATACAGATACCGTTATAATCGGGCGAGTTTCTACTTTCAGATGCAACAGGAATTTTTGGGTTATGTCAATCCGTTCGCGAGATATGGGAGTTTGAAGCTAAGAAATGGTTGAGAAGACAACAAATCTTTCGCACTTCTGCTGCTCCAAACGCTTAACCAGAATGGCCTAGGGAAAAAATACACATACCGTTGTAATCGGGCGAGTTTCTACTTTCAGATGCAGTAGGAATTTTTGGGTTAGGTCAATCCGTTCGCGAGATATGGGAGTTTGAATCCAAGAAATGGTTGAGAAGGCAAAAAATTTTTCGCAATTCTGCTGCTCCAAACGCTTAACCAGAATGGCCTAGGGAAAAAATACACATACCGTTGTAATCGGGCGAGTCTCTACTTCCAGACGCTACAGGAATTTTTGGGTTAGGTCAATCCGTTCGCAAGATATGGGAGCTTGAAGCCAAGAAATGGTTAAGAAGGCAAAAAATTTTTCGCAATTCTGCTGCTCCAAACGCTTAACCAGAATGGCCTAGGGAAAAAATACACATACCGCTGTAATCGGGCGAGGTTCTACTTTCAGATGCAATTGGAATTTTTGGGTTAGGTCAATCCGTTCGCGAGATATGGGAGTTTTAAGCCAAGAAATGGTTGAGAAGGCAAAAAATTTTTCGCATTTCAGCTGAACCAAACGCTTAACCAGAATGGTCTAGGGAAACAATACACATACCGTTGTAATCGGGCGAGTTTCGACTTTCAGATGCAATAGGAATTTTTGGGTTAGGTCAATCCGTTCGCGAGATATGGGAGTTTGAAGCCAAGAAATGGTTGAGAAGGCAAAAAATTTTTCGCAATTCTGCTGCTCCAAACGCTTAAACAGAATGGCCTAGGGAAAAAATACAGATACAGTTGTAATCGGGCGAGTTTCTACTTTCATATGCAACAGGAATTTTTGGGTTAGGTCAATCCATTCGCGAGATATGGGAGTTTGAAGCTAAGAAATGGTTGAGAAGACAACAAATCTTTCGCACTTCTGCTGCTCCAAACGCTTAACCAGAATGGCCTAGGGAAAAAATACACATACCGTTGTAATCGGGCGAGTTTCGACTTTCAGATGCAATAGGAATTTTTGGGTTAGGTCAATCCGTTCGCGAGATATGGGAGTTTGAAGCCAAGAAATGGTTGAGAAGGCAACAAATTTTTCGCAATTCTGCTGCTCCAAACGCTTAACCAGAATGGCCTAGGGAAAAAATACACATACCGTTGTAATCGAGCGAGTTTCGACTTTCAGATGCAATAGGAATTTTTGGGTTAGGTCAATCCGTTCGCGAGATATGGGAGTTTGAAGGCAAGAAATGGTTGAGAAGGCAACATATTTTTCGCAATTCTGCTGCTCCAAACGCTTAACCAGAATGGCCTAGGGAAAAAATACACATACCGTTGTAATCGGGCGAGTTTCTACTTTCAGATGCAATAGGAATTTTTGGGTTAGGTCAACCCGTTCGCGAGATATGGGAGTTTGAAGCCAAGAAATGGTTGAGAAGGCAAAAAATTTTTCGCAATTCTGCTGCTCCAAACGCTTAACCAGAATGGCCAAGGGAAAAAATACACATACCGCTGTAATCGGGCGAGGTTCTACTTTCAGATGCAATTGGAATTTTTGGGTTAGGTCAAACCGTTCGCGACATATGGGAGTTTGAAGCCAAGAAATGGTTGAGAAGGCAAAAAATTTTTCGCAATTCTGCTGTTCCAAACGCTTAACCAGATTGGCCTAGGGAAAAAATACACATACCGTTGTAATCGGGCGATTTTCTACTTTCAGATGCAATAGGAATTTTTGGGTTAGGTCAATCCGATCGCGAGATATGGGAGTATGAAGCTAAGAAATGGTTGAGAAGGCAAAAAATTTTTCGCAATTCTGATGCTCCAAACGCTTAAACAGATTGGCCTAGGGAAAAAATACAGATACCGTTATAATCGGGCGAGTTTCTACTTTCAGATGCAACAGGAATTTTTGGGTTATGTCAATCCGTTCGCGAGATATGGGAGTTTGAAGCTAAGAAATGGTTGAGAAGACAACAAATCTTTCGCACTTCTGCTGCTCCAAACGCTTAACCAGAATGGCCTAGGGAAAAAATACACATACCGTTGTAATCGGGCGAGTTTCTACTTTCAGATGCAGTAGGAATTTTTGGGTTAGGTCAATCCGTTCGCGAGATATGGGAGTTTGAATCCAAGAAATGGTTGAGAAGGCAAAAAATTTTTCGCAATTCTGCTGCTCCAAACGCTTAACCAGAATGGCCTAGGGAAAAAATACACATACCGTTGTAATCGGGCGAGTCTCTACTTCCAGACGCTACAGGAATTTTTGGGTTAGGTCAATCCGTTCGCAAGATATGGGAGCTTGAAGCCAAGAAATGGTTAAGAAGGCAAAAAATTTTTCGCAATTCTGCTGCTCCAAACGCTTAACCAGAATGGCCTAGGGAAAAAATACACATACCGCTGTAATCGGGCGAGGTTCTACTTTCAGATGCAATTGGAATTTTTGGGTTAGGTCAATCCGTTCGCGAGATATGGGAGTTTTAAGCCAAGAAATGGTTGAGAAGGCAAAAAATTTTTCGCATTTCAGCTGAACCAAACGCTTAACCAGAATGGTCTAGGGAAACAATACACATACCGTTGTAATCGGGCGAGTTTCGACTTTCAGATGCAATAGGAATTTTTGGGTTAGGTCAATCCGTTCGCGAGATATGGGAGTTTGAAGCCAAGAAATGGTTGAGAAGGCAAAAAATTTTTCGCAATTCTGCTGCTCCAAACGCTTAAACAGAATGGCCTAGGGAAAAAATACAGATACAGTTGTAATCGGGCGAGTTTCTACTTTCATATGCAACAGGAATTTTTGGGTTAGGTCAATCCATTCGCGAGATATGGGAGTTTGAAGCTAAGAAATGGTTGAGAAGACAACAAATCTTTCGCACTTCTGCTGCTCCAAACGCTTAACCAGAATGGCCTAGGGAAAAAATACACATACCGTTGTAATCGGGCGAGTTTCGACTTTCAGATGCAATAGGAATTTTTGGGTTAGGTCAATCCGTTCGCGAGATATGGGAGTTTGAAGCCAAGAAATGGTTGAGAAGACAACAAATCTTTCGCAATTCTGCTGCTCCAAACGCTTAACCAGAATGGCCTAGGGAAAAAATACACATACCGTTGTAATCGGGCGAGTTTCTACTTTCAGATGCAATAGGAATTTTTGGGTTAGGTCAATCCGTTCGCGAGATATGGGAGTTTGAAGCCAAGAAATGGTTGAGAAGGCAAAAAAATTTTTCGCAATTCTGCTGCTCCAAACGCTTAACCAGAATGGCCTAGAGAAAAAATACACATACCGTTGTAATCGGGCGAGTTTCGACTTTCAGATGCAATAGGAATTTTTGGGTTAGGTCAATCCGTTCGCGAGATATGGGAGTTTGAAGCCAAGAAATGGTTGAGAAGGCAAGAAATTTTTCGCAATTCTGCTGCTCCAAACGCTTAACCAGAATGGCCTAGGGAAAAAATACACATACCGTTGTAATCGGGCGAGTTTCTACTTTCAGATGCAATAGGAATTTTTGGGATAGGTCAATCCGTTCGCGAGATATGGGAGTTTGAAGCCAAGAAATGGTTGAGAAGGCAAAAAATTTTTCGCAATTCTGCCGCTCCAAACGCTTAAACAGAATGGCCTAGGGAAAAAATACAGATACCGTTGTAATCGGGCGAGTTTCTACTTTCAGATGCAATAGGAATTTTTGGGTTAGGTCAACCCGTTCGCGAGATATGGGAGTTTGAAGCCAAGAAATGGTTGAGAAGGCAAAAAATTTTTCGCAATTCTGCTGCTCCAAACGCTTAAACAGAATGGCCTAGGGAAAAAATACAGATACAGTTGTAATCGGGCGAGTTTCTACTTTCATATGCAACAGGAATTTTTGGGTTAGGTCAATCCATTCGCGAGATATGGGAGTTTGAAGCTAAGAAATGGTTGAGAAGACAACAAATCTTTCGCACTTCTGCTGCTCCAAACGCTTAACCAGAATAGCCTAGGGAAAAAATACACATACCGCTGTAATCGGGCGAGGTTCTACTTTCAGATGCAATTGGAATTTGTGGGTTAGGTCAATCCGTTCGCGAGATATGGGAGTTTGAAGCCAAGAAATGGTTGAGAAGGCAAAAAATTTTTCGCAATCCTGCTGCTCCAAACGCTTAAACAGAATGGCCTAGGGAAAAAATACAGATACCGTTGTAATCGGGCGAGTTTCTACTTTCAGATGCAACAGGAATTTTTGGGTTAGGTCAATCCGTTCGCGAGATATGGGAGTTTGAAGCTAAGAAATGGTTGAGAAGACAACAAATCTTTCGCACTTCTGCTGCTCCAAACGCTTAACCAGAATGGCCTAGGGAAAAAATACACATACCGTTGTAATCGGGCGAGTTTCGACTTTCAGATGCAATAGGAATTTTTGGGTTAGGTCAATCCGTTCGCGAGATATGGGAGTTTGAAGCCAAGAAATGGTTGAGAAGGCAACAAATTTTTCGCAATTCTGCTGCTCCAAACGCTTAACCAGAATGGCCTAGGGAAAAAATACACATACCGCTGAAATCGGGCGAGGTTCTACTTTCAGATGCAATTGGAATTTTTGGGTTAGGTCAATCCGTTCGCGAGATATGGGAGTTTGAAGCCAAGAAATCGTTGAGAAGGCAAAAAATTTTTCGCAATTCTGCTGCTCCAAACGCTTAACCAGAATGGCCTAGGGAAAAAATACACATACCGTTGTAATCGGGCGAGTTTCTACTTTCAGATGCAATAGGAATTTTTGGGTTAGGTCAATCCGTTCGCGAGATATGGGAGTTTGAAGCCAAGAAATGGTTGAGAAGGCAAAAAAATTTTTCGCACTTCTGCTGCTCCAAACGCTTAACCAGAATGGCCTAGGGAAGAAATACACATACCGTTGTAATCGGGCGAGTTTCGACTTTCAGATGCAATAGGAATTTTTGGGTTAGGTCATTCCGTTCGCGAGATATGGGAGTTTGAAGCCAAGAAATGGTTGAGAGGGCAAAAAATTTTTCGCAATTCTGCTGCTCCAAACGCTTAACCAGAATGGCCTAGGGAAGAAATACACATACCGCTGTAATCGGGCGATGTTCTACTTTCAGATGCAATTGGAATTTTTGGGTTAGGTCAATCCGTTCGCGAGATATGGGAGTTTGAAGCCAAGAAATGGTTGAGAAGGCAACATATTTTTCGCAATTCTGCTGCTCCAAACGCTTAACCAGAATGGCCTAGGGGAAAAATACACATACCGTTGTAATCGGGCGAGTTTCTACTTTCAGATGCAATAGGAATTTTTGGGATATGTCAATCCGTTCGCGAGATATGGGAGTTTGAAGCCAAGAAATGGTTGAGAAGGCAACATATTTTTCGCAATTCTGCTGCTCCAAACGCTTAACCAGAATGGTCTAGGGACACAATACACATACCGTTGTAATCGGGCGAGTTTCTACTTTCAGATGCAATAGGAATTTTTGGGTTAGGTCAACCCGTTCGCGAGATATGGGAGTTTGAAGCCAAGAAATGGTTGAGAAGGCAAAAATTTTTCGCAATTCTGCTGCTCCAAACGCTTAACCAGAATGGCCAAGGGAAAAAATACACATACCGCTGTAATCGGGCGAGGTTCTACTTTCAGATGCAATTGGAATTTTTGGGTTAGGTCAAACCGTTCGCGACATATGGGAGTTTGAAGCCAAGAAATGGTTGAGAAGGCAAAAAATTTTTCGCAATTCTGCTGTTCCAAACGCTTAACCAGATTGGCCTAGGGAAAAAATACACATACCGTTGTAATCGGGCGATTTTCTACTTTCAGATGCAATAGGAATTTTTGGGTTAGGTCAATCCGATCGCGAGATATGGGAGTATGAAGCTAAGAAATGGTTGAGAAGGCAAAAAATTTTTCGCAATTCTGATGCTCCAAACGCTTAAACAGAATGGCCTAGGGAAAAAATACAGATACCGTTATAATCGGGCGAGTTTCTACTTTCAGATGCAACAGGAATTTTTGGGTTATGTCAATCCGTTCGCGAGATATGGGAGTTTGAAGCTAAGAAATGGTTGAGAAGACAACAAATCTTTCGCACTTCTGCTGCTCCAAACGCTTAACCAGAATGGCCTAGGGAAAAAATACACATACCGTTGTAATCGGGCGAGTTTCTACTTTCAGATGCAGTAGGAATTTTTGGGTTAGGTCAATCCGTTCGCGAGATATGGGAGTTTGAATCCAAGAAATGGTTGAGAAGGCAAAAAATTTTTCGCAATTCTGCTGCTCCAAACGCTTAACCAGAATGGCCTAGGGAAAAAATACACATACCGTTGTAATCGGGCGAGTCTCTACTTCCAGACGCTACAGGAATTTTTGGGTTAGGTCAATCCGTTCGCAAGATATGGGAGCTTGAAGCCAAGAAATGGTTGAGAAGGCAAAAAATTTTTCGCAATTCTGCTGCTCCAAACGCTTAACCAGAATGGCCTAGGGAAAAAATACACATACCGCTGTAATCGGGCGAGGTTCTACTTTCAGATGCAATTGGAATTTTTGGGTTAGGTCAATCCGTTCGCGAGATATGGGAGTTTTAAGCCAAGAAATGGTTGAGAAGGCAAAAAATTTTTCGCATTTCAGCTGAACCAAACGCTTAACCAGAATGGTCTAGGGAAACAATACACATACCGTTGTAATCGGGCGAGTTTCGACTTTCGGATGCAATAGGAATTTTTGGGTTAGGTCAATCCGTTCGCGAGATATGGGAGTTTGAAGCCAAGAAATGGTTGAGAAGGCAAAAAATTTTTCGCAATTCTGCTGCTCCAAACGCTTAAACAGAATGGCCTAGGGAAAAAATACAGATACAGTTGTAATCGGGCGAGTTTCTACTTTCATATGCAACAGGAATTTTTGGGTTAGGTCAATCCATTCGCGAGATATGGGAGTTTGAAGCTAAGAAATGGTTGAGAAGACAACAAATCTTTCGCACTTCTGCTGCTCCAAACGCTTAACCAGAATGGCCTAGGGAAAAAATACACATACCGTTGTAATCGGGCGAGTTTCGACTTTCAGATGCAATAGGAATTTTTGGGTTAGGTCAATCCGTTCGCGAGATATGGGAGTTTGAAGCCAAGAAATGGTTGAGAAGGCAACAAATTTTTCGCAATTCTGCTGCTCCAAACGCTTAACCAGAATGGCCTAGGGAAAAAATACACATACCGCTGTAATCGGGCGAGGATCTACTTTCAGATGCAATTGGAATTTGTGGGTTAGGTCAATCCGTTCGCGAGATATGGGAGTTTGAAGCCAAGAAATGGTTGAGAAGGCAAAAAATTTTTCGCAATCCTGCTGCTCCAAACGCTTAAACAGAATGGCCTAGGGAAAAAATACAGATACCGTTGTAATCGGGCGAGTTTCTACTTTCAGATGCAACAGGAATTTTTGGGTTAGGTCAATCCGTTCGCGAGATATGGGAGTTTGAAGCTAAGAAATGGTTGAGAAGACAACAAATCTTTCGCAATTCTGCTGCTCCAAACGCTTAACCAGAATGGCCTAGGGAAAAAATACACATACCGTTGTAATCGGGCGAGTTTCTACTTTCAGATGCAATAGGAATTTTTGGGTTAGGTCAATCCGTTCGCGAGATATGGGAGTTTGAAGCCAAGAAATGGTTGAGAAGGCAAAAAAATTTTTCGCAATTCTGCTGCTCCAAACGCTTAACCAGAATGGCCTAGGGAAAAAATACACATACCGTTGTAATCGGGCGAGTTTCGACTTTCAGATGCAATAGGAATTTTTGGGTTAGGTCAATCCGTTCGCGAGATATGGGAGTTTGAAGCCAAGAAATGGTTGAGAAGGCAAGAAATTTTTCGCAATTCTGCTGCTCCAAACGCTTAACCAGAATGGCCTAGGGAAAAAATACACATACCGTTGTAATCGGGCGAGTTTCTACTTTCAGATGCAATAGGAATTTTTGGGATAGGTCAATCCGTTCGCGAGATATGGGAGTTTGAAGCCAAGAAATGGTTGAGAAGGCAAAAAATTTTTCGCAATTCTGCTGCTCCAAACGCTTAAACAGAATGGCCTAGGGAAAAAATACAGATACCGTTGTAATCGGGCGAGTTTCTACTTTCAGATGCAATAGGAATTTTTGGGTTAGGTCAACCCGTTCGCGAGATATGGGAGTTTGAAGCCAAGAAATGGTTGAGAAGGCAAAAAATTTTTCGCAATTCTGCTGCTCCAAACGCTTAAACAGAATGGCCTAGGGAAAAAATACAGATACAGTTGTAATCGGGCGAGTTTCTACTTTCATATGCAACAGGAATTTTTGGGTTAGGTCAATCCATTCGCGAGATATGGGAGTTTGAAGCTAAGAAATGGTTGAGAAGACAACAAATCTTTCGCACTTCTGCTGCTCCAAACGCTTAACCAGAATAGCCTAGGGAAAAAATACACATACCGCTGTAATCGGGCGAGGTTCTACTTTCAGATGCAATTGGAATTTGTGGGTTAGGTCAATCCGTTCGCGAGATATGGGAGTTTGAAGCCAAGAAATGGTTGAGAAGGCAAAAAATTTTTCGCAATCCTGCTGCTCCAAACGCTTAAACAGAATGGCCTAGGGAAAAAATACAGATACCGTTGTAATCGGGCGAGTTTCTACTTTCAGATGCAACAGGAATTTTTGGGTTAGGTCAATTCGTTCGCGAGATATGGGAGTTTGAAGCTAAGAAATGGTTGAGAAGACAACAAATCTTTCGCACTTCTGCTGCTCCAAACGCTTAACCAGAATGGCCTAGGGAAAAAATACACATACCGTTGTAATCGGGCGAGTTTCGACTTTCAGATGCAATAGGAATTTTTGGGTTAGGTCAATCCGTTCGCGAGATATGGGAGTTTGAAGCCAAGAAATGGTTGAGAAGGCAACAAATTTTTCGCAATTCTGCTGCTCCAAACGCTTAACCAGAATGGCCTAGGGAAAAAATACACATACCGCTGAAATCGGGCGAGGTTCTACTTTCAGATGCAATTGGAATTTTTGGGTTAGGTCAATCCGTTCGCGAGATATGGGAGTTTGAAGCCAAGAAATCGTTGAGAAGGCAAAAAATTTTTCGCAATTCTGCTGCTCCAAACGCTTAACCAGAATGGCCTAGGGAAAAAATACACATACCGTTGTAATCGGGCGAGTTTCTACTTTCAGATGCAATAGGAATTTTTGGGTTAGGTCAATCCGTTCGCGAGATATGGGAGTTTGAAGCCAAGAAATGGTTGAGAAGGCAAAAAAATTTTTCGCACTTCTGCTGCTCCAAACGCTTAACCAGAATGGCCTAGGGAAGAAATACACATACCGTTGTAATCGGGCGAGTTTCGACTTTCAGATGCAATAGGAATTTTTGGGTTAGGTCATTCCGTTCGCGAGATATGGGAGTTTGAAGCCAAGAAATGGTTGAGAAGGCAACAAATTTTTCGCAATTCTGCTGCTCCAAACGCTTAACCAGAATGGCCTAGGGAAAAAATACACATACCGTTGTAATCGGGCGAGTTTCTAATTTCAGATGCAATAGGAATTTTTGGGTTAGGTCAATCCGTTCGCGAGATATGGGAGATTGAAACCAAGAAATGGTTGAGAAGGCAACAAATTTTTCGCAATTCTGCTGCTCCAAACGCTTAACCAGAATTGCCTAGGAAAAAAATACACATACCGTTGTAATCGGGCGAGTCTCTACTTCCAGACGCTACAGGAATTTTTGGGTTAGGTCAATCCGTTCGCGAGATATGGGAGTTTGAAGCCAAGAAATGGTTGAGAAGGCAAAAAATTTTTGGCAATTCTGCTGCTCCAAACGCTTAACCAGAATGGCCTAGGGAAAAAATACACATACCGCTGTAATCGGGCGAGGTTCTACTTTCAGATGCAATTGCAATTTTTGGGTTATGTCAATCCGTTCGCGAGATATGGGAGTTTGAAGCCAAGAAATGGTTGAGAGGGCAAAAAATTTTTCGCAATTCTGCTGCTCCAAACGCTTAACCAGAATGGCCTAGGGAAGAAATACACATACCGCTGTAATCGGGCGAGGTTCTACTTTCAGATGCAATTGGAATTTTTGGGTTAGGTCAATCCGTTCGCGAGATATGGGAGTTTGAAGCCAAGAAATGGTTGAGAAGGCAACATATTTTTCGCAATTCTGCTGCTCCAAACGCTTAACCAGAATGGCCTAGGGGAAAAATACACATACCGTTGTAATCGGGCGAGTTTCTACTTTCAGATGCAATAGGAATTTTTGGGATAGGTCAATCCGTTCGCGAGATATGGGAGTTTGAAACCAAGAAATGGTTGAGAAGGCAAAAAATTTTTCGCATTTCTGCTGATCCAAACGCTTAACCAGAATGGTCTAGGGAAACAATACACATACCGTTGTAATCGGGCGAGTTTCTACTTTCAGATGCAATAGGAATTTTTGGGTTAGGTCAACCCGTTCGCGAGATATGGGAGTTTGAAGCCAAGAAATGGTTGAGAAGGCAAAAAATTTTTCGCAATTCTGCTGCTCCAAACGCTTAACCAGAATGGCCTAGGGAAAAAATACACATACTGTTGTAATCGGGCGAGTCTCTACTTCCAGACGCTACAGGAATTTTTGGGTTAAGTCAATCCGTTCGCGAGATATGGGAGTTTGAAGCCAAGAAATGGTTGAGAAGGCAAAAAATTTTTCGCAATTCTGCTGCTCCAAACGCTCAACCAGAATGGCCAAGGGAAAAAATACACATACCGCTGTAATCGGCGAGGTTCTACTTTCAGATGCAATTGGAATTTTTGGGTTAGGTCAAACCGTTCGCGACATATGGGAGTTTGAAGCCAAGAAATGGTTGAGAAGGCAAAAAATTTTTCGCAATTCTGCTGCTCCAAACGCTTAACCAGAATGGCCTAGGGAAAAAATACACATACCGTTGTAATCGGGCGGGTTTCTACTTTCAGATGCAATAGGAATTTTTGGGTTAGGTCAATCCGTTCGCGAGATATGGGAGTTTGAAGCTAAGAAATGGTTGAGAAGGCACAAAATTTTTCACAATTCTGATGCTCCAAACGCTTAAACAGAATGGCCTAGGGAAAAAATACAGACACCGTTATAATCGGGCGAGTTTCTACTTTCAGATGCAACAGGAATTTTTGGGTTAGGTCAATCCGTTCGCGAGATATGGGAGTTTGAATCCAAGAAATGGTTGAGAAGGCGAAAAATTTTTCGCAATTCTGCTGCTCCAAACGCTTAACCAGAATGGCCTAGGGAAAAAATACACATACCGCTGTAATCGGGCGAGGTTCTACTTTCAGATGCAATAGGAATTTTTGGGTTAGGTCAATCCGTTCGCGAGATATGGGAGTTTGAAGCCAAGAAATGGTTGAGAAGGCAAAAAATTTTTCGCAATTCTGCTGCTCCAAACGCTTAACCAGAATGGCCTAGGGAAAAAATAAACATACCGTTGTAATCGGGCGAGTTTCTACTTTCAGATGCAATAGGAATTTTTGGGATAGGTCAATCCGTTCGCGAGATATGGGAGTTTGAAACCAAGAAATGGTTGAGAAGGCAAAAAATTTTTCGCATTTCTGCTGATCCAAACGCTTAACCAGAATGGTCTAGGGAAACAATACACATACCGTTGTAATCGGGCGAGTTTCTACTTTCAGATGCAATAGGAATTTTTGGGTTAGGTCAACCCGTTCGCGAGATATGGGAGTTTGAAGCCAAGAAATGGTTGAGAAGGCAAAAAATTTTTCGCAATTCGCTGCTCCAAACGCTTAACCAGAATGGCCTAGGGAAAAAATACACATACTGTTGTAATCGGGCGAGTCTCTACTTCCAGACGCTACAGGAATTTTTGGGTTAAGTCAATCCGTTCGCGAGATATGGGAGTTTGAAGCCAAGAAATGGTTGAGAAGGCAAAAAATTTTTCGCAATTCTGCTGCTCCAAACGCTCAACCAGAATGGCCAAGGGAAAAAATACACATACCGCTGTAATCGGCGAGGTTCTACTTTCAGATGCAATTGGAATTTTTGGGTTAGGTCAAACCGTTCGCGACATATGGGAGTTTGAAGCCAAGAAATGGTTGAGAAGGCAAAAAATTTTTCGCAATTCTGCTGCTCCAAACGCTTAACCAGAATGGCCTAGGGAAAAAATACACATACCGTTGTAATCGGCGGGTTTCTACTTTCAGATGCAATAGGAATTTTTGGGTTAGGTCAATCCGTTCGCGAGATATGGGAGTTTGAAGCTAAGAAATGGTTGAGAAGGCACAAAATTTTTCACAATTCTGATGCTCCAAACGCTTAAACAGAATGGCCTAGGGAAAAAATACAGACACCGTTATAATCGGGCGAGTTTCTACTTTCAGATGCAACAGGAATTTTTGGGTTAGGTCAATCCGTTCGCGAGATATGGGAGTTTGAATCCAAGAAATGGTTGAGAAGGCGAAAAATTTTTCGCAATTCTGCTGCTCCAAACGCTTAACCAGAATGGCCTAGGGAAAAAATACACATACCGCTGTAATCGGGCGAGGTTCTACTTTCAGATGCAATAGGAATTTTTGGGTTAGGTCAATCCGTTCGCGAGATATGGGAGTTTGAAGCCAAGAAATGGTTGAGAAGGCAAAAAATTTTTCGCAATTCTGCTGCTCCAAACGCTTAACCAGAATGGCCTAGGGAAAAAATAAACATACCGTTGTAATCGGGCGAGTTTCTACTTTCAGATGCAATAGGAATTTTTGGGTTAGGTCAATCCGTTCGCGAGATATGGGAGTTTGAAGCCAAGAAATGGTTGAGAAGGCAAAAATTTTGTCGCACTTCTGCTGTTCCAAACGCTTAACCAGAATGGTCTAGGGAAACAATACACATACCGTTGTAATCGGCGAGTTTCTACTTTCAGATGCAATAGGAATTTTTGGGTTATGTCAACCCGTTCGCGAGATATGGGAGTTTGAAGCCAAGAAATGGTTGAGAAGGCAAAAAATTTTTCGCAATTCTGCTACTCCAAACGCTTAAACAGAATGGCCTAGGGAAAAAATACAGATACCGTTGTAATCGGGCGAGTTTCTACTTTCAGATGCAACAGGAATTTTTGGGTTAGGTCAATCCGTTCGCGAGATATGGGAGTTTGAAGCTAAGAAATGGTTGAGAAGACAACAAATCTTTCGCACTTCTGCTGCTCCGAACGCTTAACCAGAATGGCCTAGGGAAAAAATACACATACCGTTGCAATCGGGCGAGTTTCGACTTCCAGATGCAATAGGAATTTTTGGGTTAGGTCAATCCGTTCGCGAGATATGGGAGTTTGAAGCCAAGAAATGGTTGAGAAGGCAACAAATTTTTCGCAATTCTGCTGCTCCAAACGCTTAACCAGAATGGCTTAGGGAAAAAATACACATACCGTTGTAATCGGGCGAGTTTCTACTTTCAGATGCAATAGGAATTTTTGGGTTAGGTCAATCCGTTCGCGAGATATGGGAGTTTGAAGCCAAGAAATGGTTGAGAAGGCAAAAAATTTTTCGCAATTCTGCTGCTCCAAACGCTTAACCAGAATGGCCTAGGGAAAAAATACACATACCCTTGTAAGCGGGCGAGTCTCTACTTCCAGACGCTACAGGAATTTTTGGGTTAGGTCAATCCGTTCGCGAGATATGGGAGTTTGAAGCCAAGAAATGGTTGAGAAGGCAACAAATTTTTCGCAATTCTGCTGCTCCAAACGCTTAACCAGAATGGCCAAGGGAAAAAATACACATACCGCTGTAATCGGGCGAGGTTCTACTTTCAGATGCAATAGGAATTTTTGGGTTAGGTCAAACCGTTCGCGACATATGGGAGTTTGAAGCCAAGAAATGGTTGAGAAGGCAAAAAATTTGTCGCAATTCTGCTGCTCCAAACGCTTAACCAGAATGGCCTAGGGAAAAAATACACATACCGTTGTAATCGGGCGAGTTTCTACTTTCAGATGCAATAGGAGTTTTTGGGTTAGGTCAATCCGTTCGCGAGATATGGGAGTATGAAGCTAAGAAATGTTTGAGAAGGCAAAAATTTTTTCGCAATTCTGATGCTCCAAACGCTTAAACAGAATGGCCTAGGGAAAAAATACAGATACCGTTATAATCGGGCGAGTTTCTACTTTCAGATGCAACAGGAATTTTTGGGTTAGGTCCATCCGTTCGCGAGATATGGGAGTTTGAAGCTAAGAAATGGTTGAGAAGACAACAAATCTTTCGCACTTCTGCTGCTCCAAACGCTTAACCAGAATGGCCTAGGGAAAAAATACACATACCGTTGCAATCGGGCGAGTTTCTCCTTTCAGATGCAGTAGGAATTTTTGGGTTAGGTCAATCCGTTCGCGAGATATGGGAGTTTGAATCCAAGAAATGGTTGAGAAGGCAAAAAATTTTTCGCAATTCTGCTGCTCCAAACGCTTAACCAGAATGGCCTAGGGAAAAAATACACATACCGTTGTAATCGGGCGAGTTTCTACTTTCAGATGCAATAGGAATTTTTGGGTTAGGTCAATCCGTTCGCGAGATATGGGAGTTTGAAGCTAAGAAATGGTTGAGAAGGCACAAAATTTTTCACAATTCTGATGCTCCAAACGCTTAAACAGAATGGCCTAGGGAAAAAATACAGACACCGTTATAATCGGGCGAGTTTCTACTTTCAGATGCAACAGGAATTTTTGGGTTAGGTCAATCCGTTCGCGAGATATGGGAGTTTGAATCCAAGAAGTGGTTGAGAAGGCGAAAAATTTTTCGCAATTCTGCTGCTCCAAACGCTTAACCAGAATGGCCTAGGGAAAAAATACACATACCGCTGTAATCGGGCGAGGTTCTACTTTCAGATGCAATAGGAATTTTTGGGTTAGGTCAATCCGTTCGCGAGATATGGGAGTTTGAAGCCAAGAAATGGTTGAGAAGGCAAAAAATTTTTCGCAATTCTGCTGCTCCAAACGCTTAACCAGAATGGCCTAGGGAAAAAATAAACATACCGTTGTAATCGGGCGAGTTTCTACTTTCAGATGCAATAGGAATTTTTGGGTTAGGTCAATCCGTTCGCGAGATATGGGAGTTTGAAGCCAAGAAATGGTTGAGAAGGCAAAAATTTTGTCGCACTTCTGCTGTTCCAAACGCTTAACCAGAATGGTCTAGGGAAACAATACACATACCGTTGTAATCGGGCGAGTTTCTACTTTCAGATGCAATAGGAATTTTTGGGTTATGTCAACCCGTTCGCGAGATATGGGAGTTTGAAGCCAAGAAATGGTTGAGAAGGCAAAAAATTTTTCGCAATTCTGCTACTCCAAACGCTTAAACAGAATGGCCTAGGGAAAAAATACAGATACCGTTGTAATCGGGCGAGTTTCTACTTTCAGATGCAACAGGAATTTTTGGGTTAGGTCAATCCGTTCGCGAGATATGGGAGTTTGAAGCTAAGAAATGGTTGAGAAGACAACAAATCTTTCGCACTTCTGCTGCTCCGAACGCTTAACCAGAATGGCCTAGGGAAAAAATACACATACCGTTGCAATCGGGCGAGTTTCGACTTTCAGATGCAATAGGAATTTTTGGGTTAGGTCAATCCGTTCGCGAGATATGGGAGTTTGAAGCCAAGAAATGGTTGAGAAGGCAACAAATTTTTCGCAATTCTGCTGCTCCAAACGCTTAACCAGAATGGCTTAGGGAAAAAATACACATACCGTTGTAATCGGGCGAGTTTCTACTTTCAGATGCAATAGGAATTTTTGGGTTAGGTCAATCCGTTCGCGAGATATGGGAGTTTGAAGCCAAGAAATGGTTGAGAAGGCAAAAAATTTTTCGCAATTCTGCTGCTCCAAACGCTTAACCAGAATGGCCTAGGGAAAAAATACACATACCGTTGTAAGCGGGCGAGTCTCTACTTCCAGACGCTACAGGAATTTTTGGGTTAGGTCAATCCGTTCGCGAGATATGGGAGTTTGAAGCCAAGAAATGGTTGAGAAGGCAACAAATTTTTCGCAATTCTGCTGCTCCAAACGCTTAACCAGAATGGCCAAGGGAAAAAATACACATACCGCTGTAATCGGGCGAGGTTCTACTTTCAGATGCAATAGGAATTTTTGGGTTAGGTCAAACCGTTCGCGACATATGGGAGTTTGAAGCCAAGAAATGGTTGAGAAGGCAAAAAATTTGTCGCAATTCTGCTGCTCCAAACGCTTAACCAGAATGGCCTAGGGAAAAAATACACATACCGTTGTAATCGGGCGAGTTTCTACTTTCAGATGCAATAGGAGTTTTTGGGTTAGGTCAATCCGTTCGCGAGATATGGGAGTATGAAGCTAAGAAATGTTTGAGAAGGCAAAAAATTTTTCGCAATTCTGATGCTCCAAACGCTTAAACAGAATGGCCTAGGGAAAAAATACAGATACCGTTATAATCGGGCGAGTTTCTACTTTCAGATGCAACAGGAATTTTTGGGTTAGGTCAATCCGTTCGCGAGATATGGGAGTTTGAATCCAAGAAATGGTTGAGAAGGCAAAAAATTTTTCGCAATTCTGCTGCTCCAAACGCTTAACCAGAATGGCCTAGGGAAAAAATACACATACCGCTGTAATCGGGCGAGGTTCTACTTTCAGATGCAATTGGAATTTTTGGGTTAGGTCAAACCGTTCGCGACATATGGGAGTTTGAAGCCAAGAAATGGTTGAGAAGGCAAAAAATTTTTCGCAATTCTGCTGCTCCAAACGCTTAACCAGAATGGCCTAGGGAAAAAATAAACATACCGTTGTAATCGGGCGAGTTTCTACTTTCAGATGCAATAGGAATTTTTGGGTTAGGTCAATCCGTTCGCGAGATATGGGAGTTTGAAGCCAAGAAATGGTTGAGAAGGCAAAAATTTTGTCGCACTTCTGCTGTTCCAAACGCTTAACCAGAATGGTCTAGGGTAACAATACACATACCGTTGTAATCGGGCGAGTTTCTACTTTCAGATGCAATAGGAATTTTTGGGTTAGGTCAACCCGTTCGCGAGATATGGGAGTTTGAAGCCAAGAAATGGTTGAGAAGGCAAAAAATTTTTCGCAATTCTGCTACTCCAAACGCTTAAACAGAATGGCCTAGGGAAAACATACAGATACCGTTGTAATCGGGCGAGTTTCTACTTTCAGATGCAACAGGAATTTTTGGGTTAGGTCAATCCGTTCGCGAGATATGGGAGTTTGAAGCTAAGAAATGGTTGGGAAGGCAACATATTTTTCGCAATTCTGCTGCTCCAAACGCTTAACCAGAATGGCCTAGGGAAAAATGCACATACCGTTGTAATCGGGCGAGTTTCTACTTTCAGATGCAATAGGAATTTTTGGGTTAGGTCAATCCGCTCGCGAGATATGGGAGTTTGAAGCCAAGAAATGGTTGAGAAGGCAACATATTTTTCGCAATTCTGCTGCTCCAAACGCTTAACCAGAGTGGCCTAGGGAAAAAATACACATACCGTTGTAATCGGGCGAGTTTCGACTTTCAGATGCAATAGGAATTTTTGGGTTAGGTCAATCCGTTCGCGAGATATGGGAGTTTGAAGCCAACAAATGGTTGAGAGGGCAAAAAATTTTTCGCAATTCTGCTGCTCCAAACGCTTATCCAGAATGGCCTAGGGAAGAAATACACATACCGCTGTAATCGGGCGAGGTTCTACTTCCAGATGCAATTGGAATTTTTGGGTTAGGTCAATCCGTTCGCGAGATATGGGAGTTTGAAGCCAAGAAATGGTTGAGAAGGCAAAAAATTTTTCGCAATTCTGCTGCTCCAAACGCTTAAACAGAATGGCCGAGGGAAAAAATACACATACCGTTGTAATCGGGCGAGTTTCGACTTTCAGATGCAATAGGAATTTTTGGGTTAGGTCAATCCGTTCGCGAGATATGGGAGTTTGCATCCAAGAAATGGTTGAGAAGGCAACATATTTTTCGCAATTCTGCTGCTCCAAACGCTTAACCAGAATGGCCTAGGGAAAAATGCACATACCGTTGTAATCGGGCGAGTTTCTACTTTCAGATGCAATAGGAATTTTTGGGTTAGGTCAATCCGCTCGCGAGATATGGGAGTTTGAAGCCAAGAAATGGTTGAGAAGGCAACATATTTTTCGCAATTCTGCTGCTCCAAACGCTTAACCAGAGTGGCCTAGGGAAAAAATACACATACCGTTGTAATCGGGCGAGTTTCGACTTTCAGATGCAATAGGAATTTTTGGGTTAGGTCAATCCGTTCGCGAGATATGGGAGTTTGAAGCCAAGAAATGGTTGAGAAGGCAACATATTTTTCGCAATTCTGCTGCTCCAAACGCTTAACCAGAATGGCCTAGGGAAAAAATACACATACCGTTGTAATCGGGCGAGTTTCTACTTTCAGATGCAATAGGAATTTTTGGGTTAGGTCAATCCGCTCGCGAGATATGGGAGTTTGAAGCCAAGAAATGGTTGAGAAGGCAACATATTTTTCGCAATTCTGCTGCTCCAAACGCTTAACCAGAATGGCCTAGGGAAAAAATACACATACCGTTGTAGTCGGGCGGGTTTCTACTTTCAGATGCAATAGGAATTTTTGGGTTATGTCAACCCGTTCGCGAGATATGGGAGTTTGAAGCCAAGAAATGGTTGAGAAGGCAAAAAATTTTTCGCAATTCTGCTACTCCAAACGCTTAAACAGAATGGCCTAGGGAAAACATACAGATACCGTTGTAATCGGGCGAGTTTCTACTTTCAGATGCAACAGGAATTTTTGGGTTAGGTCAATCCGTTCGCGAGATATGGGAGTTTGAAGCTAAGAAATGGTTGGGAAGGCAACATATTTTTCGCAATTCTGCTGCTCCAAACGCTTAACCAGAATGGCCTAGGGAAAAATGCACATACCGTTGTAATCGGGCGAGTTTCTACTTTCAGATGCAATAGGAATTTTTGGGTTAGGTCAATCCGCTCGCGAGATATGGGAGTTTGAAGCCAAGAAATGGTTGAGAAGGCAACATATTTTTCGCAATTCTGCTGCTCCAAACGCTTAACCAGAGTGGCCTAGGGAAAAAATACACATACCGTTGTAATCGGGCGAGTTTCGACTTTCAGATGCAATAGGAATTTTTGGGTTAGGTCAATCCGTTCGCGAGATATGGGAGTTTGAAGCCAACAAATGGTTGAGAGGGCAAAAAATTTTTCGCAATTCTGCTGCTCCAAACGCTTATCCAGAATGGCCTAGGGAAGAAATACACATACCGCTGTAATCGGGCGAGGTTCTACTTCCAGATGCAATTGGAATTTTTGGGTTAGGTCAATCCGTTCGCGAGATATGGGAGTTTGAAGCCAAGAAATGGTTGAGAAGGCAAAAAATTTTTCGCAATTCTGCTGCTCCAAACGCTTAAACAGAATGGCCGAGGGAAAAAATACACATACCGTTGTAATCGGGCGAGTTTCGACTTTCAGATGCAATAGGAATTTTTGGGTTAGGTCAATCCGTTCGCGAGATATGGGAGTTTGCATCCAAGAAATGGTTGAGAAGGCAACATATTTTTCGCAATTCTGCTGCTCCAAACGCTTAACCAGAATGGCCTAGGGAAAAATGCACATACCGTTGTAATCGGGCGAGTTTCTACTTTCAGATGCAATAGGAATTTTTGGGTTAGGTCAATCCGCTCGCGAGATATGGGAGTTTGAAGCCAAGAAATGGTTGAGAAGGCAACATATTTTTCGCAATTCTGCTGCTCCAAACGCTTAACCAGAGTGGCCTAGGGAAAAAATACACATACCGTTGTAATCGGGCGAGTTTCGACTTTCAGATGCAATAGGAATTTTTGGGTTAGGTCAATCCGTTCGCGAGATATGGGAGTTTGAAGCCAAGAAATGGTTGAGAAGGCAACATATTTTTCGCAATTCTGCTGCTCCAAACGCTTAACCAGAATGGCCTAGGGAAAAAATACACATACCGTTGTAATCGGGCGAGTTTCTACTTTCAGATGCAATAGGAATTTTTGGGTTAGGTCAATCCGCTCGCGAGATATGGGAGTTTGAAGCCAAGAAATGGTTGAGAAGGCAACATATTTTTCGCAATTCTGCTGCTCCAAACGCTTAACCAGAATGGCCTAGGGAAAAAATACACATACCGTTGTAGTCGGGCGGGTTTCTACTTTCAGATGCAATAGGAATTTTTGGGTTATGTCAATCCGTTCGCGAGATATGGGAGATTGAAGCCAAGAAATGGTTGAGAGGGCAAAAAATTTTTCGCAATTCTGCTGCTCCAAACGCTTAACCAGAATGGCCTAGGGAAGAAATACACATACCGCTGTAATCGGGCGAGGTTCTACTTTCAGATGCAATTGGAATTTTTGGGTTAGGTCAATCCGTTCGCGAGATATGGGAGTTTGAAGCCAAGAAATGGTTGAGAAGGCAACATATTTTTCGCAATTCTGCTGCTCCAAACGCTTAACCAGAATGGCCTAGGGGAAAAATACACATACCGTTGTAATCGGGCGAGTTTCTACTTTCAGATGCAATAGGAATTTTTGGGATAGGTCAATCCGTTCGCGAGATATGGGAGTTTGAAGCCAAGAAATGGTTGAGAAGGCAAAAAATTTTTCGCATTTCTGCTGATCCAAACGCTTAACCAGAATGGTCTAGGGAAACAATACACATACCGTTGTAATCGGGCGAGTTTCTACTTTCAGATGCAATAGGAATTTTTGGGTTAGGTCAACCCGTTCGCGAGATATGGGAGTTTGAAGCCAAGAAATGGTTGAGAAGGCAAAAAATTTTTCGCAATTCTGCTGCTCCAAACGCTTAAACAGATTGGCCTAGGGAAAAAATACAGATACCGTTGTAATCGGGCGAGTTTCTACTTTCAGATGCTACAGGAATTTTTGTGTTAGGTCAATTCGTTCGCGAGATATGGGAGTTTGAAGCTAAGAAATGGTTGAGAAGACAACAAATCTTTCGCACTTCTGCTGCTCCAAACGCTTAACCAGAATGGCCAAGGGAAAAAATACACATACCGTTGTAATCGGGCGAGTTTCTACTTTCAGATGCAATAGGAATTTTTGGGTTAGGTCAATCCGTTCGCGAGATATGGGAGTTTGAAGCCAAGAAATGGTTGAGAAGGCAAAAAATTTTTCGCAATTCTGCTGCTCCAAATGCTTAACCAGAATGGCCTAGGGAAAAAATACACATACTGTTGTAAGCGGGCGAGTCTCTACTTCCAGACGCTACAGGAATTTTTGGGTTAGGTCAATCCGTTCGCGAGATATGGGAGTTTGAAGCCAAGAAATGGTTGAGAAGGCAACAAATTTTTCGCAATTCTGCTGCTCCAAACGCTTAACCAGAATGGCCAAGGGAAAAAATACACATACCGCTGTAATCGGGCGAGGTTCTACTTTCAGATGCAATAGGAATTTTTGGGTTAGGTCAAACCGTTCGCGACATATGGGAGTTTGAAGCCAAGAAATGGTTGAGAAGGCAAAAAATTTGTCGCAATTCTGCTGCTCCAAACGCTTAACCAGAATGGCCTAGGGAAAAAATACACATACCGTTGTAATCGGGCGAGTTTCTACTTTCAGATGCAATAGGAGTTTTTGGGTTAGGTCAATCCGTTCGCGAGATATGGGAGTATGAAGCTAAGAAATGTTTGAGAAGGCAAAAAATTTTTCGCAATTCTGATGCTCCAAACGCTTAAACAGAATGGCCTAGGGAAAAAATACAGATACCGTTATAATCGGGCGAGTTTCTACTTTCAGATGCAACAGGAATTTTTGGGTTAGGTCAATCCGTTCGCGAGATATGGGAGTTTGAATCCAAGAAATGGTTGAGAAGGCAAAAAATTTTTCGCAATTCTGCTGCTCCAAACGCTTAACCAGAATGGCCTAGGGAAAAAATACACATACCGCTGTAATCGGGCGAGGTTCTACTTTCAGATGCAATTGGAATTTTTGGGTTAGGTCAAACCGTTCGCGACATATGGGAGTTTGAAGCCAAGAAATGGTTGAGAAGGCAAAAAATTTTTCGCAATTCTGCTGCTCCAAACGCTTAACCAGAATGGCCTAGGGAAAAAATAAACATACCGTTGTAATCGGGCGAGTTTCTACTTTCAGATGCAATAGGAATTTTTGGGTTAGGTCAATCCGTTCGCGAGATATGGGAGTTTGAAGCCAAGAAATGGTTGAGAAGGCAAAAATTTTGTCGCAATTCTGCTACTCCAAACGCTTAAACAGAATGGCCTAGGGAAAAAATACAGATACCGTTGTAATCGGGCGAGTTTCTACTTTCAGATGCAACAGGAATTTTTGGGTTAGGTCAATCCGTTCGCGAGATATGGGAGTTTGCATCCAAGAAATGGTTGAGAAGGCAACATATTTTTCGCAATTCTGCTGCTCCAAACGCTTAACCAGAATGGCCTAGGGAAAAATGCACATACCGTTGTAATCGGGCGAGTTTCGACTTTCAGATGCAATAGGAATTTTTGGGTTAGGTCAATCCGTTCGCGAGATATGGGAGTTTGCATCCAAGAAATGGTTGAGAAGGCAACATATTTTTCGCAATTCTGCTGCTCCAAACGCTTAACCAGAATGGCCTAGGGAAAAATGCACATACCGTTGTAATCGGGCGAGTTTCTACTTTCAGATGCAATAGGAATTTTTGGGTTAGGTCAATCCGCTCGCGAGATATGGGAGTTTGAAGCCAAGAAATGGTTGAGAAGGCAACATATTTTTCGCAATTCTGCTGCTCCAAACGCTCAACCAGAATGGCCAAGGGAAAAAATACACATACCGCTGTAATCGGGCGAGGTTCTACTTTCAGATGCAATTGGAATTTTTGGGTTAGGTCAAACCGTTCGCGAGATATGGGAGTTTGAAGCCAAGAAATGGTTGAGAAGGCAAAAAATTTTTTCGCAATTCTGCTGCTCCAAACGCTTAACCAGAATGGCCTAGGGAAAAAATACACATACCGCTGTAATCGGGCGAGGTTCTACTTTCAGATGCAATTGGAATTTTTGGGTTAGGTCAAACCGTTCGCGACATATGGGAGTTTGAATCCAAGAAATGGTTGAGAAGGCAAAAAATTTTTCGCAATTCTGGTGCTCCAAACGCTTAACCAGAATGGTCTAGGGAAACAATACACATACCGTTGTAATCGGGCGAGTTTCTACTTTCAGATGCAATAGGAATTTTTGTGTTAGGTCAACCCGTTCGCGAGATATGGGAGTTTGAAGCCAAGAAATGGTTGAGAAGGCAAAAAATTTTTCGCAATTCTGCTACTCCAAACGCTTAAACAGAATGGCCTAGGGAAAAAATACAGATACCGTTGTAATCGGGCGAGTTTCTACTTTCAGATGCAACAGGAATTTTTGGGTTAGGTCAATCCGTTCGCGAGATATGGGAGTTTGAAGCTAAGAAATGGTTGAGAAGACAACAAATCTTTCGCACTTCTGCTGCTCCGAACGCTTAACCAGAATGGCCTAGGGAAAAAATACACATACCGTTGCAATCGGGCGAGTTTCGACTTCCAGATGCAATAGGAATTTTTGGGTTATGTCAATCCGTTCGCGAGATATGGGAGTTTGAAGCCAAGAAATGGTTGAGAGGGCAAAAAATTTTTCGCAATTCTGCTGCTCCAAACGCTCAACCAGAATGGCCAAGGGAAAAAATACACATACCGCTGTAATCGGGCGAGGTTCTACTTTCAGATGCAATTGGAATTTTTGGGTTAGGTCAAACCGTTCGCGACATATGGGAGTTTGGAGCCAAGAAATGGTTGAGAAGGCAACAAATTTTTCGCAATTCTGCTGCTCCAAACGCTTAACCAGAATGGCTTAGGGAAAAAATACACATACCGTTGTAATCGGGCGAGTTTCTACTTTCAGATGCAATAGGAATTTTTGGGTTAGGTCAATCCGTTCGCGAGATATGGGAGTTTGAAGCCAAGAAATGGTTGAGAAGGCAAAAAATTTTTCGCAATTCTGCTGCTCCAAACGCTTAACCAGAATGGCCTAGGGAAAAAATACACATACCGTTGTAAGCGGGCGAGTCTCTACTTCCAGACGCTACAGGAATTTTTGGGTTAGGTCAATCCGTTCGCGAGATATGGGAGTTTGAAGCCAAGAAATGGTTGAGAAGGCAAAAAATTTTTCGCAATTCTGCTGCTCCAAACGCTTAACCAGAATGGCCAAGGGAAAAAATACACATACCGCTATAATCGGGCGAGGTTCTACTTTCAGATGCAATTGGAATTTTTGGGTTAGGTCAAACCGTTCGCGACATATGGGAGTTTGAAGTCAAGAAATGGTTGAGAAGGCAAAAAATTTTTCGCAATTCTGCTGCTCCAAACGCTTAACCAGAATGGCCTAGGGAAAAAATACACATACCGTTGTAATCGGGCGAGTTTCTACTTTCAGATGCAATAGGAATTTTTGGGTTAGGACAATCCGATCGCGAGATATGGGAGTATGGAGCTAAGAAATGGTTGAGAAGGCAAAAAATTTTTCGCAATTCTGATGCTCCAAACGCTTAAACAGAATGGCCTAGGGAAAAAATACAGATACCGTTATAATCGGGCGAGTTTCTACTTTCAGATGCAACAGGAATTTTTGGGTTAGGTCAATCCGTTCGCGAGATATGGGAGTTTGAAGCCAAGAAATGGTTGAGAAGGCAAAAAATTTTTCGCATTTCTGCTGCTCCAAACGCTTAACCAGAATGGCCTGGGGAAAAAATACACATACCGTTGTAATCGGGCGAGTTTCTACATTCAGATGCAACAGGAATTTTTGGGTTAGGTCAATCCGTTCGCGAGATATGGGAGTTTGAAGCCAAGAAATGGTTGAGAAGGCAAACAATTTTTCGCAATTCTGCTGCTCCAAACGCTTAACCAGAATGGCCTAGGGAAAAAATACACATACCGTTGTAATCGGGCGAGTTTCTACTTTCAGATGCAATAGGAATTTTTGGGTTAGGTCAATCCGTTCGCGAGATATGGGAGTTTGAAGCCAAGAAATGGTTGAGAAGGCAAACAATTTTTCGCATTTCTGCTGCTCCAAACGCTTAACCAGAATGGCCTAGGGAAAAAATACACATACCGTTGTAATCGAGCGAGTTTCGACTTTCAGATGCAATAGGAATTTTTGGGTTAGGTCAATCCGTTCGCGAGATATGGGAGCTTGAAGCCAAGAAATGGTTGAGAAGGCAACATATTTTTCGCAATTCTGCTGCTCCAAACGCTTAACCAGAATGGCCTAGGGAAAAAATACACATACCGTTGTAATCGGGCGGGTTTCTACTTTCAGATGCAATAGGAATTTTTGGGTTATGTCAATCCGTTCGCGAGATATGGGAGTTTGAAGCCAAGAAATGGTTGAGAGGGCAAAAAATTTTTCGCAATTCTGCTGCTCCAAACGCTTAACCAGAATGGCCTAGGGAAGAAATACACATACCGCTGTAATCGGGCGATGTTCTACTTTCAGATGCAATTGGAATTTTTGGGTTAGGTCAATCCGTTCGCGAGATATGGGAGTTTGAAGCCAAGAAATGGTTGAGAAGGCAACATATTTTTCGCAATTCTGCTGCTCCAAACGCTTAACCAGAATGGCCTAGGGGAAAAATACACATACCGTTGTAATCGGGCGAGTCTCTACTTCCAGACGCTACAGGAATTTTTGGGTTAGGTCAATCCGTTCGCGAGATATGGGAGTTTGAAGCCAAGAAATGGTTGAGAAGGCAAAAAATTTTTCGCAATTCTGCTGCTCCAAACGCTTAACCAGAACGGCCTAGGGAAAAAATACACATACCGTTGTAATCGGGCGAGTTTCTACTTTCAGATGCAATAGGAATTTTTGGGTTAGGTCAATCCGTTCGCGAGATATGGGAGTTTGAAGCTAAGAAATGGTTGAGAAGGCAAAAAATTTTTCGCAATTCTGATGCTCCAAACGCTTAAACAGAATGGCCTAGGGAAAAAATACAGATACCGTTATAATCGGGCGAGTTTCTACTTTCAGATGCAACAGGAATTTTTGGGCTAGGTCAATCCGTTCGCGAGATATGGGAGTTTGAATCCAAGGAATGGTTGAGAAGGCAAAAAATTTTTCGCAATTCTGCTGCTCCAAACGCTTAACCAGAATGGCCTAGGGAAAAAATACACATACCGCTGTAATCGGGCGAGGTTCTACTTTCAGATGCAATAGGAATTTTTTGGTTAGGTCAATCCGTTCGCGAGATATGGGAGTTTGAAGCCAAGAAATGGTTGAGAAGGCAAAAAATTTTTCTCAATTCTGCTGCTCCAAACGCTTAACCAGAATGGCCTAGGGAAAAAATAAACATACCGTTGTAATCGGGCGAGTTTCTACTTTCAGATGCAATAGGAATTTTTGGGTTAGGTCAATCCGTTCGCGAGATATGGGAGTTTGAAGCCAAGAAATGGTTGAGAAGGCAAAAATTTTGTCGCACTTCTGCTGTTCCAAACGCTTAACCAGAATGGTCTAGGGAAACAATACACATACCGTTGTAATCGGGCGAGTTTCTACTTTCAGATGCAATAGGAATTTTTGGGTTAGGTCAACCCGTTCGCGAGATATGGGAGTTTGAAGCCAAGAAATGGTTGAGAAGGCAAAAAATTTTTCGCAATTCTGCTACTCCAAACGCTTAAACAGAATGGCCTAGGGAAAAAATACAGATACCGTTGTAATCGGGCGAGTTTCTACTTTCAGATGCAACAGGAATTTTTGGGTTAGGTCAATCCGTTCGCGAGATATGGGAGTTTGAAGCTAAGAAATGGTTGAGAAGACAACAAATCTTTCGCACTTCTGCTGCTCCAAACGCTTAACCAGAATGGCCTAGGGAAAAAATACACATACCGTTGTAATCGGGCGAGTCTCTACTTCCAGACGCTACAGGAATTTTTGGGTTAGGTCAATCCGTTCGCGAGATATGGGAGTTTGAAGCCAAGAAATGGTTGAGAAGGCAAAAAATTTTTCGCAATTCTGGTGCTCCAAACGCTCAACCAGAATGGCCAAGGGAAAAAATACACATACCGCTGTAATCGGGCGAGGTTCTACTTTCAGATGCAATTGGAATTTTTGGGTTAGGTCAAACCGTTCGCGACATATGGGAGTTTAAAGCCAAGAAATGGTTGAGAAGGCAAAAAATTTTTTCGCAATTCTGCTGCTCCAAACGCTTAACCAGAATGGCCTATGTAAAAAATACACATACCGCTGTAATCGGGCGAGGTTCTACTTTCAGATGCAATTGGAATTTTTGGGTTAGGTCAAACCGTTCGCGACATATGGGAGTTTGAATCCAAGAAATGGTTGAGAAGGCAAAAAATTTTTCGCAATTCTGCTGCTCCAAACGCTTAACCAGAATGGTCTAGGGAATCAATACACATACCGTTGTAATCGGGCGAGTTTCTACTTTCAGATGCAATAGGAATTTTTGTGTTAGGTCAACCCGTTCGCGAGATATGGGAGTTTGAAGCCAAGAAATGGTTGAGAAGGCAAAAAATTTTTCGCAATTCTGCTACTCCAAACGCTTAAACAGAATGGCCTAGGGAAAAAATACAGATACCGTTGTAATCGGGCGAGTTTCTACTTTCAGATGCAACAGGAATTTTTGGGTTAGGTCAATCCGTTCGCGAGATATGGGAGTTTGAAGCTAAGAAATGGTTGAGAAGACAACAAATCTTTCGCACTTCTGCTGCTCCGAACGCTTAACCAGAATGGCCTAGGGAAAAAATACACATACCGTTGCAATCGGGCGAGTTTCGACTTCCAGATGCAATAGGAATTTTTGGGTTATGTCAATCCGTTCGCGAGATATGGGAGTTTGAAGCCAAGAAATGGTTGAGAAGGCAAACAATTTTTCGCAATTCTGCTGCTCCAAACGCTTAACCAGAATGGCCTAGGGAAAAAATACACATACCGTTGTAATCGGGCGAGTTTCTACTTTCAGATGCAATAGGAATTTTTGGGTTAGGTCAATCCGTTCGCGAGGTATGGGAGTTTGAAGCCAAGAAATGGTTGAGAAGGCAAACAATTTTTCGCAATTCTGCTGCTCCAAACGCTTAACCAGAATGGCCTAGGGAAAAAATACACATACCGTTGTAATCGAGCGAGTTTCTACTTTCAGATGCAATAGGAATTTTTGGGATAGGTCAATCCGTTCGCGAGATATGGGAGTTTGAAGCCAAGAAATGGTTGAGAAGGCAAAAAATTTTTCGCATTTCTGCTGATCCAAACGCTTAACCAGAATGGTCTAGGGAAACAATACACATACCGTTGTAATCGGGCGAGTTTCTACTTTCAGATGCAATAGGAATTTTTGGGTTAGGTCAACCCGTTCGCGAGATATGGGAGTTTGAAGCCAAGAAATGGTTGAGAAGGCAAAAAATTTTTCGCAATTCTGCTGCTCCAAACGCTTAAACAGAATGGCCTAGGGAAAAAATACAGATACCGTTGTAATCGGGCGAGTTTCTACTTTCAGATGCAACAGGAATTTTTGTGTTAGGTCAATCCGTTCGCGAGATATGGGAGTTTGAAGCTAAGAAATGGTTGAGAAGACAACAAATCTTTCGCACTTCTGCTGCTCCAAACGCTTAACCAGAATGGCCTAGGGAAAAAATACACATACCGTTGTAATCGGGCGAGTCTCTACTTCCAGACGCTACAGGAATTTTTGGGTTAGGTCAATCCGTTCGCGAGATATGGGAGTTTGAAGCCAAGAAATGGTTGAGAAGGCAAAAAATTTTTCGCAATTCTGCTGCTCCAAACGCTCAACCAGAATGGCCAAGGGAAAAAATACACATACCGCTGTAATCGGGCGAGGTTCTACTTTCAGATGCAATTGGAATTTTTGGGTTAGGTCAAACCGTTCGCGACATATGGGAGTTTGAAGCCAAGAAATGGTTGAGAAGGCAACAAATTTTTCGCAATTCTGCTGCTCCAAACGCTTAACCAGAATGGCTTAGGGAAAAAATACACATACCGTTGTAATCGGGCGAGTTTCTACTTTCAGATGCAATAGGAATTTTTGGGTTAGGTCAATCCGTTCGCGAGATATGGGAGTTTGAAGCCAAGAAATGGTTGAGAAGGCAAAAAATTTTTCGCAATTCTGCTGCTCCAAACGCTTAACCAGAATGGCCTAGGGAAAAAATACACATACCGTTGTAATCGGGCGAGTTTCTACATTCAGATGCAACAGGAATTTTTGGGTTAGGTCAATCCGTTCGCGAGATATGGGAGTTTGAAGCCAAGAAATGGTTGAGAAGGCAAACAATTTTTCGCAATTCTGCTGCTCCAAACGCTTAACCAGAATGGCCTAGGGAAAAAATACACATACCGTTGTAATCGGGCGAGTTTCTACTTTCAGATGCAATAGGAATTTTTGGGTTAGGTCAATCCGTTCGCGAGATATGGGAGTTTGAAGCCAAGAAATGGTTGAGAAGGCAAACAATTTTTCGCAATTCTGCTGCTCCAAACGCTTAACCAGAATGGCCTAGGGAAAAAATACACATACCGTTGTAATCGAGCGAGTTTCGACTTTCAGATGCAATTGGAATTTTTGGGTTAGGTCAATCCGTTCGCGAGATATGGGAGTTTGAAGCCAAGAAATGGTTGAGAAGGCAACATATTTTTCGCAATTCTGCTGCTCCAAACGCTTAACCAGAATGGCCTAGGGAAAAAATACACATACCGTTGTAATCGGGCGGGTTTCTACTTTCAGATGCAATAGGAATTTTTGGGTTATGTCAATCCGTTCGCGAGATATGGGAGTTTGAAGCCAAGAAATGGTTGAGAGGGCAAAAAATTTTTCGCAATTCTGCTGCTCCAAACGCTTAACCAGAATGGCCTAGGGAAGAAATACACATACCGCTGTAATCGGGCGATGTTCTACTTTCAGATGCAATTGGAATTTTTGGGTTAGGTCAATCCGTTCGCGAGATATGGGAGTTTGAAGCCAAGAAATGGTTGAGAAGGCAACATATTTTTCGCAATTCTGCTGCTCCAAACGCTTAACCAGAATGGCCTAGGGGAAAAATACACATACCGTTGTAATCGGGCGAGTTTCTACTTTCAGATGCAATAGGAATTTTTGGGATATGTCAATCCGTTCGCGAGATATGGGAGTTTGAAGCCAAGAAATGGTTGAGAAGGCAACATATTTTTCGCAATTCTGCTGCTCCAAACGCTTAACCAGAATGGTCTAGGGACACAATACACATACCGTTGTAATCGGGCGAGTTTCTACTTTCAGATGCAATAGGAATTTTTGGGTTAGGTCAACCCGTTCGCGAGATATGGGAGTTTGAAGCCAAGAAATGGTTGAGAAGGCAAAAAATTTTTCGCAATTCTGCTGCTCCAAACGCTTAACCAGAATGGCCAAGGGAAAAAATACACATACCGCTATAATCGGGCGAGGTTCTACTTTCAGATGCAATTGGAATTTTTGGGTTAGGTCAAACCGTTCGCGACATATGGGAGTTTGAAGCCAAGAAATGGTTGAGAAGGCAAAAAATTTTTCGCAATTCTGCTGTTCCAAACGCTTAACCAGATTGGCCTAGGGAAAAAATACACATACCGTTGTAATCGGGCGATTTTCTACTTTCAGATGCAATAGGAATTTTTGGGTTAGGTCAATCCGATCGCGAGATATGGGAGTATGAAGCTAAGAAATGGTTGAGAAGGCAAAAAATTTTTCGCAATTCTGATGCTCCAAACGCTTAAACAGAATGGCCTAGGGAAAAAATACAGATACCGTTATAATCGGGCGAGTTTCTACTTTCAGATGCAACAGGAATTTTTGGGTTATGTCAATCCGTTCGCGAGATATGGGAGTTTGAAGCTAAGAAATGGTTGAGAAGACAACAAATCTTTCGCACTTCTGCTGCTCCAAACGCTTAACCAGAATGGCCTAGGGAAAAAATACACATACCGTTGTAATCGGGCGAGTTTCTACTTTCAGATGCAGTAGGAATTTTTGGGTTAGGTCAATCCGTTCGCGAGATATGGGAGTTTGAATCCAAGAAATGGTTGAGAAGGCAAAAAATTTTTCGCAATTCTGCTGCTCCAAACGCTTAACCAGAATGGCCTAGGGAAAAAATACACATACCGTTGTAATCGGGCGAGTCTCTACTTCCAGACGCTACAGGAATTTTTGGGTTAGGTCAATCCGTTCGCAAGATATGGGAGCTTGAAGCCAAGAAATGGTTGAGAAGGCAAAAAATTTTTCGCAATTCTGCTGCTCCAAACGCTTAACCAGAATGGCCTAGGGAAAAAATACACATACCGCTGTAATCGGGCGAGGTTCTACTTTCAGATGCAATTGGAATTTTTGGGTTAGGTCAATCCGTTCGCGAGATATGGGAGTTTTAAGCCAAGAAATGGTTGAGAAGGCAAAAAATTTTTCGCATTTCAGCTGAACCAAACGCTTAACCAGAATGGTCTAGGGAAACAATACACATACCGTTGTAATCGGGCGAGTTTCGACTTTCAGATGCAATAGGAATTTTTGGGTTAGGTCAATCCGTTCGCGAGATATGGGAGTTTGAAGCCAAGAAATGGTTGAGAAGGCAAAAAATTTTTCGCAATTCTGCTGCTCCAAACGCTTAAACAGAATGGCCTAGGGAAAAAATACAGATACAGTTGTAATCGGGCGAGTTTCTACTTTCATATGCAACAGGAATTTTTGGGTTAGGTCAATCCATTCGCGAGATATGGGAGTTTGAAGCTAAGAAATGGTTGAGAAGACAACAAATCTTTCGCACTTCTGCTGCTCCAAACGCTTAACCAGAATGGCCTAGGGAAAAAATACACATACCGTTGTAATCGGGCGAGTTTCGACTTTCAGATGCAATAGGAATTTTTGGGTTAGGTCAATCCGTTCGCGAGATATGGGAGTTTGAAGCCAAGAAATGGTTGAGAAGGCAACAAATTTTTCGCAATTCTGCTGCTCCAAACGCTTAACCAGAATGGCCTAGGGAAAAAATACACATACCGCTGTAATCGGGCGAGGTTCTACTTTCAGATGCAATTGGAATTTGTGGGTTAGGTCAATCCGTTCGCGAGATATGGGAGTTTGAAGCCAAGAAATGGTTGAGAAGGCAAAAAATTTTTCGCAATCCTGCTGCTCCAAACGCTTAAACAGAATGGCCTAGGGAAAAAATACAGATACCGTTGTAATCGGGCGAGTTTCTACTTTCAGATGCAACAGGAATTTTTGGGTTAGGTCAATCCGTTCGCGAGATATGGGAGTTTGAAGCTAAGAAATGGTTGAGAAGACAACAAATCTTTCGCAATTCTGCTGCTCCAAACGCTTAACCAGAATGGCCTAGGGAAAAAATACACATACCGTTGTAATCGGGCGAGTTTCTACTTTCAGATGCAATAGGAATTTTTGGGTTAGGTCAATCCGTTCGCGAGATATGGGAGTTTGAAGCCAAGAAATGTTTGAGAAGGCAAAAAAATTTTTCGCAATTCTGCTGCTCCAAACGCTTAACCAGAATGGCCTAGGGGAAAAATACACATACCGTTGTAATCGGGCGAGTTTCGACTTTCAGATGCAATAGGAATTTTTGGGTTAGGTCAATCCGTTCGCGAGATATGGGAGTTTGAAGCCAAGAAATGGTTGAGAAGGCAACAAATTTTTCGCAATTCTGCTGCTCCAAACGCTTAACCAGAATGGCCTAGGGAAAAAATACACATACCGTTGTAATCGGGCGAGTTTCTACTTTCAGATGCAATAGGAATTTTTGGGATAGGTCAATCCGTTCGCGAGATATGGGAGTTTGAAGCCAAGAAATGGTTGAGAAGGCAAAAAATTTTTCGCAATTCTGCTGCTCCAAACGCTTAAACAGAATGGCCTAGGGAAAAAATACAGATACCGTTGTAATCGGGCGAGTTTCTACTTTCAGATGCAATAGGAATTTTTGGGTTAGGTCAACCCGTTCGCGAGATATGGGAGTTTGAAGCCAAGAAATGGTTGAGAAGGCAAAAAATTTTTCGCAATTCTGCTGCTCCAAACGCTTAAACAGAATGGCCTAGGGAAAAAATACAGATACAGTTGTAATCGGGCGAGTTTCTACTTTCATATGCAACAGGAATTTTTGGGTTAGGTCAATCCATTCGCGAGATGTGGGAGTTTGAAGCTAAGAAATGGTTGAGAAGACAACAAATCTTTCGCACTTCTGCTGCTCCAAACGCTTAACCAGAATAGCCTAGGGAAAAAATACACATACCGCTGTAATCGGGCGAGGTTCTACTTTCAGATGCAATTGGAATTTGTGGGTTAGGTCAATCCGTTCGCGAGATATGGGAGTTTGAAGCCAAGAAATGGTTGAGAAGGCAAAAAATTTTTCGCAATCCTGCTGCTCCAAACGCTTAAACAGAATGGCCTAGGGAAAAAATACAGATACCGTTGTAATCGGGCGAGTTTCTACTTTCAGATGCAACAGGAATTTTTGGGTTAGGTCAATCCGTTCGCGAGATATGCGAGTTTGAAGCTAAGAAATGGTTGAGAAGACAACAAATCTTTCGCACTTCTGCTGCTCCAAACGCTTAACCAGAATGGCCTAGGGAAAAAATACACATACCGTTGTAATCGGGCGAGTTTCGACTTTCAGATGCAATAGGAATTTTTGGGTTAGGTCAATCCGTTCGCGAGATATGGGAGTTTGAAGCCAAGAAATGGTTGAGAAGGCAACAAATTTTTCGCAATTCTGCTGCTCCAAACGCTTAACCAGAATGGCCTAGGGAAAAAATACACATACCGCTGAAATCGGGCGAGGTTCTACTTTCAGATGCAATTGGAATTTTTGGGTTAGGTCAATCCGTTCGCGAGATATGGGAGTTTGAAGCCAAGAAATCGTTGAGAAGGCAAAAAATTTTTCGCAATTCTGCTGCTCCAAACGCTTAACCAGAATGGCCTAGGGAAAAAATACACATACCGTTGTAATCGGGCGAGTTTCTACTTTCAGATGCAATAGGAATTTTTGGGTTAGGTCAATCCGTTCGCGAGATATGGGAGTTTGAAGCCAAGAAATGGTTGAGAAGGCAAAAAAATTTTTCGCACTTCTGCTGCTCCAAACGCTTAACCAGAATGGCCTAGGGAAGAAATACACATACCGTTGTAATCGGGCGAGTTTCGACTTTCAGATGCAATAGGAATTTTTGGGTTAGGTCATTCCGTTCGCGAGATATGGGAGTTTGAAGCCAAGAAATGGTTGAGAAGGCAACAAATTTTTCGCAATTCTGCTGCTCCAAACGCTTAACCAGAATGGCCTAGGGAAAAAATACACATACCGTTGTAATCGGGCGAGTTTCTAATTTCAGATGCAATAGGAATTTTTGGGTTAGGTCAATCCGTTCGCGAGATATGGGAGATTGAAGCCAAGAAATGGTTGAGAAGGCAAAAAATTTTTCGCAATTCTGCTGCTCCAAACGCTTAACCAGAATTGCCTAGGAAAAAAATACACATACCGTTGTAATCGGGCGAGTCTCTACTTCCAGACGCTACAGGAATTTTTGGGTTAGGTCAATCCGTTCGCGAGATATGGGAGTTTGAAGCCAAGAAATGGTTGAGAAGGCAAAAAATTTTTGGCAAATCTGCTGCTCCAAACGCTTAACCAGAATGGCCTAGGGAAAAAATACACATACCGCTGTAATCGGGCGAGGTTCTACTTTCAGATGCAATTGCAATTTTTGGGTTATGTCAATCCGTTCGCGAGATATGGGAGTTTGAAGCCAAGAAATGGTTGAGAGGGCAAAAAATTTTTCGCAATTCTGCTGCTCCAAACGCTTAACCAGAATGGCCTAGGGAAGAAATACACATACCGCTGTAATCGGGCGAGGTTCTACTTTCAGATGCAATTGGAATTTTTGGGTTAGGTCAATCCGTTCGCGAGATATGGGAGTTTGAAGCCAAGAAATGGTTGAGAAGGCAACATATTTTTCGCAATTCTGCTGCTCCAAACGCTTAACCAGAATGGCCTAGGGGAAAAATACACATACCGTTGTAATCGGGCGAGTTTCTACTTTCAGATGCAATAGGAATTTTTGGGATAGGTCAATCCGTTCGCGAGATATGGGAGTTTGAAGCCAAGAAATGGTTGAGAAGGCAAAAAATTTTTCGCATTTCTGCTGATCCAAACGCTTAACCAGAATGGTCTAGGGAAACAATACACATACCGTTGTAATCGGGCGAGTTTCTACTTTCAGATGCAATAGGAATTTTTGGGTTAGGTCAACCCGTTCGCGAGATATGGGAGTTTGAAGCCAAGAAATGGTTGAGAAGGCAAAAAATTTTTCGCAATTCTGCTGCTCCAAACGCTTAACCAGAATGGCCTAGGGAAAAAATACACATGCTGTTGTAATCGGGCGAGTCTCTACTTCCAGACGCTACAGGAATTTTTGGGTTAGGTCAAACCGTTCGCGACATATGGGAGTTTGAAGCCAAGAAATGGTTGAGAAGGCAAAAAATTTTTCGCAATTCTGCTGCTCCAAACGCTTAACCAGAATGGCCAAGGGAAAAAATACACATACCGCTGTAATCGGCGAGTTTCGACTTCCAGATGCAATAGGAATTTTTGGGTTAGGTCAATCCGTTCGCGAGATATGGGAGTTTGAAGCCAAGAAATGGTTGAGAAGGCAACAAATTTTTCGCAATTCTGCTGCTCCAAACGCTTAACCAGAATGGCTTAGGGAAAAAATACACATACCGTTGTAATCGGGCGAGTTTCTACTTTCAGATGCAATAGGAATTTTTGGGTTAGGTCAATCCGTTCGCGAGATATGGGAGTTTGAAGCCAAGAAATGGTTGAGAAGGCAAAAAATTTTTCGCAATTCTGCTGCTCCAAACGCTTAACCAGAATGGCCTAGGGAAAAAATACACATACCGTTGTAAGCGGGCGAGTCTCTACTTCCAGACGCTACAGGAATTTTTGGGTTAGGTCAATCCGTTCGCGAGATATGGGAGTTTGAAGCCAAGAAATGGTTGAGAAGGCAACAAATTTTTCGCAATTCTGCTGCTCCAAACGCTTAACCAGAATGGCCAAGGGAAAAAATACACATACCGCTGTAATCGGGCGAGGTTCTACTTTCAGATGCAATAGGAATTTTTGGGTTAGGTCAAACCGTTCGCGACATATGGGAGTTTGAAGCCAAGAAATGGTTGAGAAGGCAAAAAATTTGTCGCAATTCTGCTGCTCCAAACGCTTAACCAGAATGGCCTAGGGAAAAAATACACATACCGTTGTAATCGGGCGAGTTTCTACTTTCAGATGCAATAGGAGTTTTTGGGTTAGGTCAATCCGTTCGCGAGATATGGGAGTATGAAGCTAAGAAATGTTTGAGAAGGCAAAAAATTTTTCGCAATTCTGATGCACCAAACGCTTAAACAGAATGGCCTAGGGAAAAAATACAGATACCGTTATAATCGGGCGAGTTTCTACTTTCAGATGCAACAGGAATTTTTGGGTTAGGTCAATCCGTTCGCGAGATATGGGAGTTTGAAGCTAAGAAATGGTTGAGAAGACAACAAATCTTTCGCACTTCTGCTGCTCCAAACGCTTAACCAGAATGGCCTAGGGAAAAAATACACATACCGTTGCAATCGGGCGAGTTTCTCCTTTCAGATGCAGTAGGAATTTTTGGGTTAGGTCAATCCGTTCGCGAGATATGGGAGTTTGAATCCAAGAAATGGTTGAGAAGGCAAAAAATTTTTCGCAATTCTGCTGCTCCAAACGCTTAACCAGAATGGCCTAGGGAAAAAATACACATACCGTTGTAATCGGGCGAGTTTCTACTTTCAGATGCAATAGGAATTTTTGGGTTAGGTCAATCCGTTCGCGAGATATGGGAGTTTGAAGCTAAGAAATGGTTGAGAAGGCACAAAATTTTTCACAATTCTGATGCTCCAAACGCTTAAACAGAATGGCCTAGGGAAAAAATACAGACACCGTTATAATCGGGCGAGTTTCTACTTTCAGATGCAACAGGAATTTTTGGGTTAGGTCAATCCGTTCGCGAGATATGGGAGTTTGAATCCAAGAAATGGTTGAGAAGGCGAAAAATTTTTCGCAATTCTGCTGCTCCAAACGCTTAACCAGAATGGCCTAGGGAAAAAATACACATACCGCTGTAATCGGGCGAGGTTCTACTTTCAGATGCAATAGGAATTTTTGGGTTAGGTCAATCCGTTCGCGAGATATGGGAGTTTGAAGCCAAGAAATGGTTGAGAAGGCAAAAAATTTTTCGCAATTCTGCTGCTCCAAACGCTTAACCAGAATGGCCTAGGGAAAAAATAAACATACCGTTGTAATCGGGCGAGTTTCTACTTTCAGATGCAATAGGAATTTTTGGGTTAGGTCAATCCGTTCGCGAGATATGGGAGTTTGAAGCCAAGAAATGGTTGAGAAGGCAAAAATTTTGTCGCACTTCTGCTGTTCCAAACGCTTAACCAGAATGGTCTAGGGAAACAATACACATACCGTTGTAATCGGGCGAGTTTCTACTTTCAGATGCAATAGGAATTTTTGGGTTATGTCAACCCGTTCGCGAGATATGGGAGTTTGAAGCCAAGAAATGGTTGAGAGGGCAAAAAATTTTTCGCAATTCTGCTACTCCAAACGCTTAAACAGAATGGCCTAGGGAAAAAATACAGATACCGTTGTAATCGGGCGAGTTTCTACTTTCAGATGCAACAGGAATTTTTGGGTTAGGTCAATCCGTTCGCGAGATATGGGAGTTTGAAGCCAAGAAATGGTTGAGAAGGCAACAAATTTTTCGCAATTCTGCTGCTCCAAACGCTTAACCAGAATGGCTTAGGGAAAAAATACACATACCGTTGTAATCGGGCGAGTTTCTACTTTCAGATGCAATAGGAATTTTTGGGTTAGGTCAATCCGTTCGCGAGATATGGGAGTTTGAAGCCAAGAAATGGTTGAGAAGGCAAAAAATTTTTCGCAATTCTGCTGCTCCAAACGCTTAACCAGAATGGCCTAGGGAAAAAATACACATACCGTTGTAAGCGGGCGAGTCTCTACTTCCAGACGCTACAGGAATTTTTGGGTTAGGTCAATCCGTTCGCGAGATATGGGAGTTTGAAGCCAAGAAATGGTTGAGAAGGCAACAAATTTTTCGCAATTCTGCTGCTCCAAACGCTTAACCAGAATGGCCTAGGGAAAAAATACGCATACCGTTGTAATCGGGCGAGTTTCTACTTTCAGATGCAATAGGAGTTTTTGGGTTAGGTCAATCCGTTCGCGAGATATGGGAGTATGAAGCTAAGAAATGTTTGAGAAGGCAAAAAATTTTTCGCAATTCTGATGCACCAAACGCTTAAACAGAATGGCCTAGGGAAAAAATACAGATACCGTTATAATCGGGCGAGTTTCTACTTTCAGATGCAACAGGAATTTTTGGGTTAGGTCAATCCGTTCGCGAGATATGGGAGTTTGAAGCTAAGAAATGGTTGAGAAGACAACAAATCTTTCGCACTTCTGCTGCTCCAAACGCTTAACCAGAATGGCCTAGGGAAAAAATACACATACCGTTGCAATCGGGCGAGTTTCTCCTTTCAGATGCAGTAGGAATTTTTGGGTTAGGTCAATCCGTTCGCGAGATATGGGAGTTTGAATCCAAGAAATGGTTGAGAAGGCAAAAAATTTTTCGCAATTCTGCTGCTCCAAACGCTTAACCAGAATGGCCTAGGGAAAAAATACACATACCGTTGTAATCGGGCGAGTTTCTACTTTCAGATGCAATAGGAATTTTTGGGTTAGGTCAATCCGTTCGCGAGATATGGGAGTTTGAAGCTAAGAAATGGTTGAGAAGGCACAAAATTTTTCACAATTCTGATGCTCCAAACGCTTAAACAGAATGGCCTAGGGAAAAAATACAGACACCGTTATAATCGGGCGAGTTTCTACTTTCAGATGCAACAGGAATTTTTGGGTTAGGTCAATCCGTTCGCGAGATATGGGAGTTTGAATCCAAGAAATGGTTGAGAAGGCGAAAAATTTTTCGCAATTCTGCTGCTCCAAACGCTTAACCAGAATGGCCTAGGGAAAAAATACACATACCGCTGTAATCGGGCGAGGTTCTACTTTCAGATGCAATAGGAATTTTTGGGTTAGGTCAATCCGTTCGCGAGATATGGGAGTTTGAAGCCAAGAAATGGTTGAGAAGGCAAAAAATTTTTCGCAATTCTGCTGCTCCAAACGCTTAACCAGAATGGCCTAGGGAAAAAATAAACATACCGTTGTAATCGGGCGAGTTTCTACTTTCAGATGCAATAGGAATTTTTGGGTTAGGTCAATCCGTTCGCGAGATATGGGAGTTTGAAGCCAAGAAATGGTTGAGAAGGCAAAAATTTTGTCGCACTTCTGCTGTTCCAAACGCTTAACCAGAATGGTCTAGGGAAACAATACACATACCGTTGTAATCGGGCGAGTTTCTACTTTCAGATGCAATAGGAATTTTTGGGTTATGTCAACCCGTTCGCGAGATATGGGAGTTTGAAGCCAAGAAATGGTTGAGAGGGCAAAAAATTTTTCGCAATTCTGCTACTCCAAACGCTTAAACAGAATGGCCTAGGGAAAAAATACAGATACCGTTGTAATCGGGCGAGTTTCTACTTTCAGATGCAACAGGAATTTTTGGGTTAGGTCAATCCGTTCGCGAGATATGGGAGTTTGAAGCCAAGAAATGGTTGAGAAGGCAACAAATTTTTCGCAATTCTGCTGCTCCAAACGCTTAACCAGAATGGCTTAGGGAAAAAATACACATACCGTTGTAATCGGGCGAGTTTCTACTTTCAGATGCAATAGGAATTTTTGGGTTAGGTCAATCCGTTCGCGAGATATGGGAGTTTGAAGCCAAGAAATGGTTGAGAAGGCAAAAAATTTTTCGCAATTCTGCTGCTCCAAACGCTTAACCAGAATGGCCTAGGGAAAAAATACACATACCGTTGTAAGCGGGCGAGTCTCTACTTCCAGACGCTACAGGAATTTTTGGGTTAGGTCAATCCGTTCGCGAGATATGGGAGTTTGAAGCCAAGAAATGGTTGAGAAGGCAACAAATTTTTCGCAATTCTGCTGCTCCAAACGCTTAACCAGAATGGCCTAGGGAAAAAATACGCATACCGTTGTAATCGGGCGAGTCTCTACTTCCAGACGCTACAGGAATTTTTGGGTTAGGTCAATCCGTTCGCGAGATATGGGAGTTTGAAGCCAAGAAATGGTTGAGAAGGCAAAAAATTTTTCGCAATTCTGCTGCTCCAAACGCTTAACCAGAATGGCCTAGGGAAAAAATACACATACCGCTGTAATCGGGCGAGGTTCTACTTTCAGATGCAATTGGAATTTTTGGGTTAGGTCAATCCGTTCGCGAGATATGGGAGTTTGAAGCCAAGAAATGGTTGAGAAGGCAAAAAATTTTTCGCAATTCTGCTGCTCCAAACGCTTAACCAGAATGGCCTAGGGGAAAAATACACATACCGTTGTAATCGGGCGAGTTTCTACTTTCAGATGCAATAGGAATTTTTGGGTTAGGTCAATCCGTTCGCGAGATATGGGAGTTTGAAGCCAAGAAATGGTTGAGAAGGCAAAAAATTTTTCGCACTTCAGCTGAACCAAACGCTTAACCAGAATGGTCTAGGGAAACAATACACATACCGTTGTAATCGGGCGAGTTTCTACTTTCAGATGCAATAGGAATTTTTGGGTTAGGTCAACCCGTTCGCGAGATATGGGAGTTTGAAGCCAAGAAATGGTTGAGAAGTCAAAAAATTTTTCACAATTCTGATGCTCCAAACGCTTAAACAGAATGGCCTAGGGAAAAAATACAGACACCGTTATAATCGGGCGAGTTTCTACTTTCAGATGCAACAGGAATTTTTGGGTTAGGTCAATCCGTTCGCGAGATATGGGAGTTTGAATCCAAGAAATGGTTGAGAAGGCGAAAAATTTTTCGCAATTCTGCTGCTCCAAACGCTTAACCAGAATGGCCTAGGGAAAAAATACACATACCGCTGTAATCGGGCGAGGTTCTACTTTCAGATGCAATAGGAATTTTTGGGTTAGGTCAATCCGTTCGCGAGATATGGGAGTTTGAAGCCAAGAAATGGTTGAGAAGGCAAAAAATTTTTCGCAATTCTGCTGCTCCAAACGCTTAACCAGAATGGCCTAGGGAAAAAATAAACATACCGTTGTAATCGGGCGAGTTTCTACTTTCAGATGCAATAGGAATTTTTGGGTTAGGTCAATCCGTTCGCGAGATATGGGAGTTTGAAGCCAAGAAATGGTTGAGAAGGCAAAAATTTTGTCGCACTTCTGCTGTTCCAAACGCTTAACCAGAATGGTCTAGGGAAACAATACACATACCGTTGTAATCGGGCGAGTTTCTACTTTCAGATGCAATAGGAATTTTTGGGTTATGTCAACCCGTTCGCGAGATATGGGAGTTTGAAGCCAAGAAATGGTTGAGAGGGCAAAAAATTTTTCGCAATTCTGCTACTCCAAACGCTTAAACAGAATGGCCTAGGGAAAAAATACAGATACCGTTGTAATCGGGCGAGTTTCTACTTTCAGATGCAACAGGAATTTTTGGGTTAGGTCAATCCGTTCGCGAGATATGGGAGTTTGAAGCCAAGAAATGGTTGAGAAGGCAACAAATTTTTCGCAATTCTGCTGCTCCAAACGCTTAACCAGAATGGCTTAGGGAAAAAATACACATACCGTTGTAATCGGGCGAGTTTCTACTTTCAGATGCAATAGGAATTTTTGGGTTAGGTCAATCCGTTCGCGAGATATGGGAGTTTGAAGCCAAGAAATGGTTGAGAAGGCAAAAAATTTTTCGCAATTCTGCTGCTCCAAACGCTTAACCAGAATGGCCTAGGGAAAAAATACACATACCGTTGTAAGCGGGCGAGTCTCTACTTCCAGACGCTACAGGAATTTTTGGGTTAGGTCAATCCGTTCGCGAGATATGGGAGTTTGAAGCCAAGAAATGGTTGAGAAGGCAACAAATTTTTCGCAATTCTGCTGCTCCAAACGCTTAACCAGAATGGCCAAGGGAAAAAATACACATACCGCTGTAATCGGGCGAGGTTCTACTTTCAGATGCAATAGGAATTTTTGGGTTAGGTCAAACCGTTCGCGACATATGGGAGTTTGAAGCCAAGAAATGGTTGAGAAGGCAAAAAATTTGTCGCAATTCTGCTGCTCCAAACGCTTAACCAGAATGGCCTAGGGAAAAAATACACATACCGTTGTAATCGGGCGAGTTTCTACTTTCAGATGCAATAGGAGTTTTTGGGTTAGGTCAATCCGTTCGCGAGATATGGGAGTATGAAGCTAAGAAATGTTTGAGAAGGCAAAAAATTTTTCGCAATTCTGATGCTCCAAACGCTTAAACAGAATGGCCTAGGGAAAAAATACAGATACCGTTATAATCGGGCGAGTTTCTACTTTCAGATGCAACAGGAATTTTTGGGTTAGGTCAATCCGTTCGCGAGATATGGGAGTTTGAAGCTAAGAAATGGTTGAGAAGACAACAAATCTTTCGCACTTCTGCTGCTCCAAACGCTTAACCAGAATGGCCTAGGGAAAAAATACACATACCGTTGTAATCGGGCGAGTTTCTCCTTTCAGATGCAGTAGGAATTTTTGGGTTAGGTCAATCCGTTCGCGAGATATGGGAGTTTGAATCCAAGAAATGGTTGAGAAGGCAAAAAATTTTTCGCAATTCTGCTGCTCCAAACGCTTAACCAGAATGGCCTAGGGAAAAAATACGCATACCGTTGTAATCGGGCGAGTCTCTACTTCCAGACGCTACAGGAATTTTTGGGTTAGGTCAATCCGTTCGCGAGATATGGGAGTTTGAAGCCAAGAAATGGTTGAAAAGGCAAAAAATTTTTCGCAATTCTGCTGCTCCAAACGCTTAACCAGAATGGCCTAGGGAAAAAATACACATACCGCTGTAATCGGGCGAGGTTCTACTTTCAGATGCAATTGGAATTTTTGGGTTAGGTCAATCCGTTCGCGAGATATGGGAGTTTGAAGCCAAGAAATGGTTGAGAAGGCAAAAAATTTTTCGCAATTCTGCTGCTCCAAACGCTTAACCAGAATGGCCTAGGGGAAAAATACACATACCGTTGTAATCGGGCGAGTTTCTACTTTCAGATGCAATAGGAATTTTTGGGTTAGGTCAATCCGTTCGCGAGATATGGGAGTTTGAAGCCAAGAAATGGTTGAGAAGGCAAAAAATTTTTCGCATTTCAGCTGAACCAAACGCTTAACCAGAATGGTCTAGGGAAACAATACACATACCGTTGTAATCGGGCGAGTTTCTACTTTCAGATGCAATAGGAATTTTTGGGTTAGGTCAACCCGTTCGCGAGATATGGGAGTTTGAAGCCAAGAAATGGTTGAGAAGTCAAAAAATTTTTCGCAATTCTGCTGCTCCAAACGCTTAAACAGAATGGCCTAGGGAAAAAATACAGATACAGTTGTAATCGGGCGAGTTTCTACTTTCAGATGCAACAGGAATTTTTGGGTTAGGTCAATCCGTTCGCGAGATATGGGAGTTTGGAGCTAAGAAATGGTTGAGAAGACAACAAATCTTTCGCACTTCTGCTGCTCCAAACGCTTAACCAGAATGGCCTAGGGAAAAAATACACATACCGTTGTAATCGGGCGAGTTTCGACTTTCAGATGCAATAGGAATTTTTGGGTTAGGTCAATCCGTTCGCGAGATATGGGAGTTTGAAGCCAAGAAATGGTTGAGAAGACAAAAAATTTTTCGCAATCCTGCTGCTCCAAACGCTTAAACAGAATGGCCTAGGGAAAAAATACAGATACCATTGTAATCGGGCGAGTTTCTACTTTCAGATGCAACAGGAATTTTTGGGTTAGGTCAATCCGTTCGCGAGATATGGTAGTTTGAAGCTAAGAAATGGTTGAGAAGACAACAAATCTTTCGCACTTCTGCTGCTCCAAACGCTTAACCAGAATGGCCTAGGGAAAAAATACACATACCGTTGTAATCGGGCGAGTTTCGACTTTCAGATGCAATAGGAATTTTTGGGTTAGGTCAATCCGTTCGCGAGATATGGGAGTTTGAAGCCAAGAAATGGTTGAGAAGGCAACAAATTTTTCGCAATTCTGCTGCTCCAAACGCTTAACCAGAATGGACTAGGGAAAAAATACGCATACCGCTGAAATCGGGCGAGGTTCTACTTTCAGATGCAATAGGAATTTTTGGGTTAGGTCAACCCGTTCGCGAGATATGGGAGTTTGAAGCCAAGAAATGGTTGAGAAGTCAAAAAATTTTTCGCAATTCTGCTGCTCCAAACGCTTAAACAGAATGGCCTAGGGAAAAAATACAGATACAGTTGTAATCGGGCGAGTTTCTACTTTCAGATGCAACAGGAATTTTTGGGTTAGGTCAATCCGTTCGCGAGATATGGGAGTTTGGAGCTAAGAAATGGTTGAGAAGACAACAAATCTTTCGCACTTTTGCTGCTCCAAACGCTTAACCAGAATGGCCTAGGGAAAAAATACACATACCGTTGTAATCGGGCGAGTTTCGACTTTCAGATGCAATAGGAATTTTTGGGTTAGGTCAATCCGTTCGCGAGATATGGGAGTTTGAAGCCAAGAAATGGTTGAGAAGGCAACAAATTTTTCGCAATTCTGCTGCTCCAAACGCTTAACCAGAATGGCCTAGGGAAAAAATACACATACCGCTGTAATCGGGCGAGGTTCTACTTTCAGATGCAATTGGAATTTGTGGGTTAGGTCAATCCGTTCGCGAGATATGGGAGTTTGAAGCCAAGAAATGGTTGAGAAGACAAAAAATTTTTCGCAATCCTGCTGCTCCAAACGCTTAAACAGAATGGCCTAGGGAAAAAATACAGATACCATTGTAATCGGGCGAGTTTCTACTTTCAGATGCAACAGGAATTTTTGGGTTAGGTCAATCCGTTCGCGAGATATGGGAGTTTGAAGCTAAGAAATGGTTGAGAAGACAACAAATCTTTCGCACTTCTGCTGCTCCAAACGCTTAACCAGAATGGCCTAGGGAAAAAATACACATACCGTTGTAATCGGGCGAGTTTCGACTTTCAGATGCAATAGGAATTTTTGGGTTAGGTCAATCCGTTCGCGAGATATGGGAGTTTGAAGCCAAGAAATGGTTGAGAAGGCAACAAATTTTTCGCAATTCTGCTGCTCCAAACGCTTAACCAGAATGGACTAGGGAAAAAATACGCATACCGCTGAAATCGGGCGAGGTTCTACTTTCAGATGCAATTGGAATTTTTGGGTTAGGTCAATCCGTTCGCGAGATATGGGAGTTTGAAGCCAAGAAATCGTTGAGAAGGCAAAAAATTTTTCGCAATTCTGCTGCTCCAAACGCTTAACCAGAATGGCCTAGGGAAAAAATACACATACCGTTGTAATCGGGCGAGTTTCTACTTTCAGATGCAATAGGAATTTTTGGGTTAGGTCAATCCGGTCGCGAGATATGGGAGTTTGAAGCCAAGAAATGGTTGAGAAGGCAAAAAAATTTTTCGCAATTCTGCTGCTCCAAACGCTTAACCAGAATGGCCTAGGGAAAAAATACACATACCGTTGTAATCGGGCGAGTTTCGACTTTCAGATGCAATAGGAATTTTTGGGTTAAGTCAATCCGTTCGCGAGATATGGGAGTTTGAAGCCAAGAAATGGTTGAGAAGGCAACAAATTTTTCGCAATTCTGCTGCTCCAAACGCTTAACCAGAATGGCCTAGGGAAAAAATACACATACCGTTGTAATCGGGCGAGTTTCTACTTTCAGATGCAATAGGAATTTTTGGGATAAGTCAATCCGTTCGCGAGATATGGGAGTTTGAAGCCAAGAAATGGTTGAGAAGGCAAAAAATTTTTCGCAATTCTGCTGCTCCAAACGCTTAAACAGAATGGCCTAGGGAAAAAATACAGATACCGTTGTAATCGGGCGAGTTTCTACTTTCAGATGCGACAGGAATTTTTGGGTTAGGTCAATCCGTTCGCGAGATATGGGAGTTTGAAGCTAAGAAATGGTTGAGAAGACAACAAATCTTTCGCACTTCTGCTACTCCAAACGCTTAACCAGAATGGCCTAGGGAAGAAATACACATACCGTTGTAATCGGGCGAGTTTCGACTTTCAGATGCAATAGGAATTTTTGGGTTAGGTCATTCCGTTCGCGAGATATGGGAGTTTGAAGCCAAGAAATGGTTGAGAAGGCAACAAATTTTTCGCAATTCTGCTGCTCCAAACGCTTAACCAGAATGGCCTAGGGAAAAAATACACATACCGTTGTAATCGGGCGAGTTTCTACTTTCAGATGCAATAGGAATTTTTGGGTTAGGTCAATCCGTTCGCGAGATATGGGAGTTTGAAGCCAAGAAATGGTTGAGAAGGCAAAAAAATTTTCGCAATCCTGCTGCTCCAAACGCTTAAACAGAATGGCCTAGGGAAAAAATACAGATACCGTTGTAATCGGGCGAGTTTCTACTTTCAGATGCAACAGGAATTTTTGGGATAGGTCAATCCGTTCGCGAGATATGGGAGTTTGAAGCTAAGAAATGGTTGAGAAGACACAAAATTTTTCACAATTCTGATGCTCCAAACGCTTAAACAGAATGGCCTAGGGAAAAAATACAGATACCGTTATAATCGGGCGAGTTTCTACTTTCAGATGCAACAGGAATTTTTGGGTTAGGTCAATCCGTTCGCGAGATATGGGAGTTTGAATCCAAGAAATGGTTGAGAAGGCGAAAAATTTTTCGCAATTCTGCTGCTCCGAACGCTTAACCAGAATGGCCTAGGGAAAAAATACACATACCGCTGTAATCGGGCGAGGTTCTACTTTCAGATGCAATAGGAATTTTTGGGTTAGGTCAATCCGTTCGCGAGATATGGGAGTTTGAAGCCAAGAAATGGTTGAGAAGGCAAAAAATTTTTCGCAATTCTGCTGCTCCAAACGCTTAACCAGAATGGCCTAGGGAAAAAATAAACATACCGTTGTAATCGGGCGAGTTTCTGCTTTCAGATGCAATAGGAATTTTTGGGTTAGGTCAATCCGTTCGCGAGATATGGGAGTTTGAAGCCAAGAAATGGTTGAGAAGGCAAAAAATTTTTCGCAATTCTGCTGCTCCAAACGCTTAACCAGAATGGCCTAGGGAAAAAATACACATACCGTTTTAAGCGGGCGAGTCTCTACTTCCAGACGCTACAGGAATTTTTGGGTTAGGTCAATCCGTTCGCGAGATATGGGAGTTTGAAGCCAAGAAATGGTTGAGAAGGCAACAAATTTTTCGCAATTCTGCTGCTCCAAACGCTTAACCAGAATGGCCAAGGGAAAAAATACACATACCGCTGTAATCGGGCGAGGTTCTACTTTCAGATGCAATAGGAATTTTTGGGTTAGGTCAAACCGTTCGCGACATATGGGAGTTTGAAGCCAAGAAATGGTTGAGAAGGCAAAAAATTTGTCGCAATTCTGCTGCTCCAAACGCTTAACCAGAATGGACTAGGGAAAAAATACACATACCGTTGTAATCGGGCGAGTTTCTACTTTCAGATGCAATAGGAGTTTTTGGGCTAGGTCAATCCGTTCGCGAGATATGGGAGTTTGAAGCTAAGAAATGGTTGAGAAGACAACAAATCTTTCGCACTTCTGCTGCTCCAAACGCTTAACCAGAATGGCCTAGGGAAAAAATACACATACCGTTGTAATCGGGCGAGTTTCTCCTTTCAGATGCAGTAGGAATTTTTGGGTTAGGTCAATCCGTTCGCGAGATATGGGAGTTTGAATCCAAGAAATGGTTGATAAGGCAAAAAATTTTTCGCAATTCTGCTGCTCCAAACGCTTAACCAGAATGGCCTAGGGAAAAAATACACATACCGTTGTAATCGGGCGAGTCTCTACTTCCAGACGCTACAGGAATTTTTGGGTTAGGTCAATCCGTTCGCGAGATATGGGAGTTTGAAGCCAAGAAATGGTTGAGAAGACAACAAATCTTTCGCACTTCTGCTGCTCCGAACGCTTAACCAGAATGGCCTAGGGAAAAAATACGCATACCGTTGCAATCGGGCGAGTTTCGACTTCCAGATGCAATAGGAATTTTTGGGTTAGGTCAATCCGTTCGCGAGATATGGGAGTTTGAAGCCAAGAAATGGTTGAGAAGGCAACAAATTTTTCGCAATTCTGCTGCTCCAAACGCTTAACCAGAATGGCTTAGGGAAAAAATACACATACCGTTGTAATCGGGCGAGTTTCTACTTTCAGATGCAATAGGAATTTTTGGGTTAGGTCAATCCGTTCGCGAGATATGGGAGTTTGAAGCCAAGAAATGGTTGAGAAGGCAAAAAATTTTTCGCAATTCTGCTGCTCCAAACGCTTAACCAGAATGGCCTAGGGAAAAAATACACATACCGTTGTAAGCGGGCGAGTCTCTACTTCCAGACGCTACAGGAATTTTTGGGTTAGGTCAATCCGTTCGCGAGATATGGGAGTTTGAAGCCAAGAAATGGTTGAGAAGGCAACAAATTTTTCGCAATTCTGCTGCTCCAAACGCTTAACCAGAATGGCCAAGGGAAAAAATACACATACCGCTGTAATCGGGCGAGGTTCTACTTTCAGATGCAATAGGAATTTTTGGGTTAGGTCAAACCGTTCGCGACATATGGGAGTTTGAAGCCAAGAAATGGTTGAGAAGGCAAAAAATTTGTCGCAATTCTGCTGCTCCAAACGCTTAACCAGAATGGCCTAGGGAAAAAATACGCATACCGTTGTAATCGGGCGAGTTTCTACTTTCAGATGCAATAGGAGTTTTTGGGTTAGGTCAATCCGTTCGCGAGATATGGGAGTTTGAAGCTAAGAAATGGTTGAGAAGACAACAAATCTTTCGCACTTCTGCTGCTCCAAACGCTTAACCAGAATGGCCTAGGGAAAAAATACACATACCGTTGTAATCGGGCGAGTCTCTACTTCCAGACGCTACAGGAATTTTTGGGTTAGGTCAATCCGTTCGCGAGATATTGGAGTTTGAAGCCAAGAAATGGTTGAGAAGGCAAAAAATTTTTCGCAATTCTGCTGCTCCAAACGCTTAACCAGAATGGCCTAGGGAAAAAATACACATACCGCTGTAATCGGGCGAGGTTCTACTTTCAGATGCAATTGGAATTTTTGGGTTAGGTCAATCCGTTCGCGAGATATGGGAGTTTGAAGCCAAGAAATGGTTGAGAAGGCAAAAAATTTTTCGCAATTCTGCTGCTCCAAACGCTTAACCAGAATGGCCTAGGGGAAAAATACACATACCGTTGTAATCGGGCGAGTTTCTACTTTCAGATGCAATAGGAATTTTTGGGTTAGGTCAATCCGTTCGCGAGATATGGGAGTTTGAAGCCAAGAAATGGTTGAGAAGGCAAAAAATTTTTCGCATTTCAGCTGAACCAAACGCTTAACCAGAATGGTCTAGGGAAACAATACACATACCGTTGTAATCGGGCGAGTTTCTACTTTCAGATGCAATAGGAATTTTTGGGTTAGGTCAACCCGTTCGCGAGATATGGGAGTTTGAAGCCAAGAAATGGTTGAGAAGGCAAAAAATTTTTCGCAATTCTGCTGCTCCAAACGCTTAAACAGAATGGCCTAGGGAAAAAATACAGATACAGTTGTAATCGGGCGAGTTTCTACTTTCAGATGCAACAGGAATTTTTGGGTTAGGTCAATCCGTTCGCGAGATATGGGAGTTTGGAGCTAAGAAATGGTTGAGAAGACAACAAATCTTTCGCACTTCTGCTGCTCCAAACGCTTAACCAGAATGGCCTAGGGAAAAAATACACATACCGTTGTAATCGGGCGAGTTTCTACTTTCAGATGCAATAGGAGTTTTTGGGTTAGGTCAATCCGTTCGCGAGATATGGGAGTTTGAAGCCAAGAAATGGTTGAGAAGGCAACAAATTTTTCGCAATTCTGCTGCTCCAAACGCTTAACCAGAATGGCCTAGGGAAAAAATACACATACCGCTGTAATCGGGCGAGGTTCTACTTTCAGATGCAATTGGAATTTGTGGGTTAGGTCAATCCGTTCGCGAGATATGGGAGTTTGAAGCCAAGAAATGGTTGAGAAGGCAAAAAATTTTTCGCAATCCTGCTGCTCCAAACGCTTAAACAGAATGGCCTAGGGAAAAAATACAGATACCATTGTAATCGGGCGAGTTTCTACTTTCAGATGCAACAGGAATTTTTGGGTTAGGTCAATCCGTTCGCGAGATATGGGAGTTTGAAGCTAAGAAATGGTTGAGAAGACAACAAATCTTTCGCACTTCTGCTGCTCCAAACGCTTAACCAGAATGGCCTAGGGAAAAAATACACATACCGTTGTAATCGGGCGAGTTTCGACTTTCAGATGCAATAGGAATTTTTGGGTTAGGTCAATCCGTTCGCGAGATATGGGAGTTTGAAGCCAAGAAATGGTTGAGAGGGCAAAAAATTTTTCGCAATTCTGCTGCTCCAAACGCTTAACCAGAATGGCCTAGGGAAGAAATACACATACCGCTGTAATCGGGCGAGGTTCTACTTTCAGATGCAATTGGAATTTTTGGGTTAGGTCAATCCGTTCGCGAGATATGGGAGTTTGAAGCCAAGAAATCGTTGAGAAGGCAAAAAATTTTTCGCAATTCTGCTGCTCCAAACGCTTAACCAGAATGGCTTAGGGAAAAAATACACATACCGTTGTAATCGGGCGAGTTTCTACTTTCAGATGCAATAGGAATTTTTGGGTTAGGTAAATCCGTTCGCGAGATATGGGAGTTTGAAGCCAAGAAATGGTTGAGAAGGCAAAAAAATTTTTCGCAATTCTGCTACTCCAAACGCTTAACCAGAATGGCCTAGGGAAAAAATACACATACCGTTGTAATCGGGCGAGTTTCTACTTTCAGATGCAATAGGAGTTTTTGGGTTAGGTCTATCCGTTCGCGAGATATGGGAGTTTGAAGCTAAGAAATGGTTGAGAAGACAACAAATCTTTCGCACTTCTGCTGCTCCAAACGCTTAACCAGAATGGCCTAGGGAAAAAATACACATACCGTTGTAATCGGGCGAGTTTCTCCTTTCAGATGCAGTAGGAATTTTTGGGTTAGGTCAATCCGTTCGCGAGATATGGGAGTTTGAATCCAAGAAATGGTTGATAAGGCAAAAAATTTTTCGCAATTCTGCTGCTCCAAACGCTTAAACAGAATGGCCTAGGGAAAAAATACACATACCGTTGTAATCGGGCGAGTCTCTACTTCCAGACGCTACAGGAATTTTTGAGTTAGGTCAATCCGTTCGCGAGATATTGGAGTTTGAAGCCAAGAAATGGTTGAGAAGGCAAAAAATTTTTCGCAATTCTGCTGCTCCAAACGCTTAACCAGAATGGCCTAGGGAAAAAATACACATACCGCTGTAATCGGGCGAGGTTCTACTTTCAGATGCAATTGGAATTTTTGGGTTAGGTCAATCCGTTCGCGAGATATGGGAGTTTGAAGCCAAGAAATGGTTGAGAAGGCAAAAAATTTTTCGCAATTCTGCTGCTCCAAACGCTTAACCAGAATGGCCTAGGGGAAAAATACACATACCGTTGTAATCGGGCGAGTTTCTACTTTCAGATGCAATAGGAATTTTTGGGTTAGGTCAATCCGTTCGCGAGATATTGGAGTTTGAAGCCAAGAAATGGTTGAGAAGGCAAAAAATTTTTCGCATTTCAGCTGAACCAAACGCTTAACCAGAATGGTCTAGGGAAACAATACACATACCGTTGTAATCGGGCGAGTTTCTACTTTCAGATGCAATAGGAATTTTTGGGTTAGGTCAACCCGTTCGCGAGATATGGGAGTTTGAAGCCAAGAAATGGTTGAGAAGGCAAAAAATTTTTCGCAATTCTGCTGCTCCAAACGCTTAAACAGAATGGCCTAGGGAAAAAATACAGATACAGTTGTAATCGGGCGAGTTTCTACTTTCAGATGCAACAGGAATTTTTGGGTTAGGTCAATCCGTTCGCGAGATATGGGAGTTTGGAGCTAAGAAATGGTTGAGAAGACAACAAATCTTTCGCACTTCTGCTGCTCCAAACGCTTAACCAGAATGGCCTAGGGAAAAAATACACATACCGTTGTAATCGGGCGAGTTTCTACTTTCAGATGCAATAGGAGTTTTTGGGTTAGGTCAATCCGTTCGCGAGATATGGGAGTTTGAAGCTAAGAAATGGTTGAGAAGACAACAAATCTTTCGCACTTCTGCTGCTCCAAACGCTTAACCAGAATGGCCTAGGGAAAAAATACACATACCGTTGTAATCGGGCGAGTTTCGACTTTCAGATGCAATAGGAATTTTTGGGTTAGGTCAATCCGTTCGCGAGATATGGGAGTTTGAAGCCAAGAAATGGTTGAGAGGGCAAAAAATTTTTCGCAATTCTGCTGCTCCAAACGCTTAACCAGAATGGCCTAGGGAAAAAATACACATACCGTTGTAATCGGGCGAGTTTCTACTTTCAGATGCAATAGGAATTTTTGGGATAAGTCAATCCGTTCGCGAGATATGGGAGTTTGAAGCCAAGAAATGGTTGAGAAGGCAAAAAATTTTTCGCAATTCTGCTGCTCCAAACGCTTAAACAGAATGGCCTAGGGAAAAAATACAGATACCGTTGTAATCGGGCGAGTTTCTACTTTCAGATGCGACAGGAATTTTTGGGTTAGGTCAATCCGTTCGCGAGATATGGGAGTTTGAAGCTAAGAAATGGTTGAGAAGACAACAAATCTTTCGCACTTCTGCTACTCCAAACGCTTAACCAGAATGGCCTAGGGAAGAAATACACATACCGTTGTAATCGGGCGAGTTTCGACTTTCAGATGCAATAGGAATTTTTGGGTTAGGTCATTCCGTTCGCGAGATATGGGAGTTTGAAGCCAAGAAATGGTTGAGAAGGCAACAAATTTTTCGCAATTCTGCTGCTCCAAACGCTTAACCAGAATGGCCTAGGGAAAAAATACACATACCGTTGTAATCGGGCGAGTTTCTACTTTCAGATGCAATAGGAATTTTTGGGTTAGGTCAATCCGTTCGCGAGATATGGGAGTTTGAAGCCAAGAAATGGTTGAGAAGGCAAAAAAATTTTCGCAATCCTGCTGCTCCAAACGCTTAAACAGAATGGCCTAGGGAAAAAATACAGATACCGTTGTAATCGGGCGAGTTTCTACTTTCAGATGCAACAGGAATTTTTGGGTTAGGTCAATCCGTTCGCGAGATATGGGAGTTTGAAGCTAAGAAATGGTTGAGAAGACAACAAATCTTTCGCACTTCTGCTGCTCCAAACGCTTAACCAGAATGGCCTAGGGAAAAAATACACATACCGTTGTAATCGGGCGAGTTTCGACTTTCAGATGCAATAGGAATTTTTGGGTTAGGTCAATCCGTTCGCGAGATATGGGAGTTTGAAGCCAAGAAATGGTTGAGAAGGCAACAAATTTTTCGCAATTCTGCTGCTCCAAACGCTTAACCAGAATGGCCTAGGGAAAAAATACACATACCGTTGTAATCGGGCGAGTTTCTACTTTCAGATGCAATAGGAATTTTTGAGATAGCTCAATCCGTTCGCGAGATATGGGAGTTTGAAGCCAAGAAATGGTTGAGAAGGCAAAAAATTTTTCGCAATTCTGCTGCTCCAAACGCTTAAACAGAATGGCCTAGGGAAAAAATACAGATACCGTTGTAATCGGGCGAGTTTCTACTTTCAGATGCGACAGGAATTTTTGGGTTAGGTCAATCCGTTCGCGAGATATGGGAGTTTGAAGCTAAGAAATGGTTGAGAAGACAACAAATCTTTCGCACTTCTGCTGCTCCAAACGCTTAACCAGGATGGCCTAGGGAAAAAATACAGATACCGTTGTAATCGGGCGAGTTTCTACTTTCAGATGCAATAGGAATTTTTGGGTTAGGTCATTCCGTTCGCGAGATATGGGAGTTTGAAGCCAAGAAATGGTTGAGAAGGCAACAAATTTTTCGCAATTCTGCTGCTCCAAACGCTTAACCAGAATGGCCTAGGGAAAAAATACACATACTGTTGTAATCGGGCGAGTTTCTACTTTCAGATGCAATAGGAATTTTTGGGTTAGGTCAATCCGTTCGCGAGATATGGGAGATTGAAGCCAAGAAATGGTTGAGAAGGCAAAAATTTTTCGCAATTCTGCTGCTCCAAACGCTTAACCAGAATTGCCTAGGGAAAAAATACACATACCGTTGTAATCGGGCGAGTCTCTACTTCCAGACGCTACAGGAATTTTTGGGTTAGGTCAATCCGTTCGCGAGATATGGGAGTTTGAAGCCAAGAAATGGTTGAGAAGGCAAAAAATTTTTCGCAATTCTGCTGCTCCAAACGCTTAACCAGAATGGCCTAGGGGAAAAATACACATACCGTTGTAATCGGGCGAGTTTCTACTTTCAGATGCAATAGGAATTTTTGGGTTAGGTCAATCCGTTCGCGAGATATGGGAGTTTGAAGCCAAGAAATGGTTGAGAAGGCAAAAAATTTTTGCAATTCTGCTGCTCCAAACGCTTAAACAGAATGGCCTAGGGAAAAAATACAGATACAGTTGTAATCGGGCGAGTTTCTACTTTCAGATGCAACAGGAATTTTTGGGTTAGGTCAATCCGTTCGCGAGATATGGGAGTTTGGAGCTAAGAAATGGTTGAGAAGACAACAAATCTTTCGCACTTCTGCTGCTCCAAACGCTTAACCAGAATGGCCTAGGGAAAAAATACACATACCGTTGTAATCGGGCGAGTTTCGACTTTCAGATGCAATAGGAATTTTTGGGTTAGGTCAATCCGTTCGCGAGATATGGGAGTTTGAAGCCAAGAAATGGTTGAGAAGGCAAAAAATTTTTCGCAATTCTGCTGCTCCAAACGCTTAACCAGAATGGCCTAGGGGAAAAATACACATACCGTTGTAATCGGGCGAGTTTCTACTTTCAGATGCAATAGGAATTTTTGGGTTAGGTCAATCCGTTCGCGAGATATGGGAGTTTGAAGCCAAGAAATGGTTGAGAAGGCAAAAAATTTTTGCAATTCTGCTGCTCCAATCGCTTAAACAGAATGGCCTAGGGAAAAAATACAGATACAGTTGTAATCGGGCGAGTTTCTACTTTCAGATGCAACAGGAATTTTTGGGTTAGGTCAATCCGTTCGCGAGATATGGGAGTTTGGAGCTAAGAAATGGTTGAGAAGACAACAAATCTTTCGCACTTCTGCTGCTCCAAACGCTTAACCAGAATGGCCTAGGGGAAAAATACACATACCGTTGTAATCGGGCGAGTTTCTACTTTCAGATGCAATAGGAATTTTTGGGTTAGGTCAATCCGTTCGCGAGATATGGGAGTTTGAAGCCAAGAAATGGTTGAGAAGGCAAAAAATTTTTGCAATTCTGCTGCTCCAAACGCTTAAACAGAATGGCCTAGGGAAAAAATACAGATACAGTTGTAATCGGGCGAGTTTCTACTTTCAGATGCAACAGGAATTTTTGGGTTAGGTCAATCCGTTCGCGAGATATGGGAGTTTGGAGCTAAGAAATGGTTGAGAAGACAACAAATCTTTCGCACTTCTGCTGCTCCAAACGCTTAACCAGAATGGCCTAGGGAAAAAATACACATACCGTTGTAATCGGGCGAGTTTCGACTTTCAGATGCAATAGGAATTTTTGGGTTAGGTCAATCCGTTCGCGAGATATGGGAGTTTGAAGCCAAGAAATGGTTGAGAAGGCAACAAATTTTTCGCAATTCTGCTGCTCCAAACGCTTAACCAGAATGGCCTAGGGAAAAAATACACATACCGCTGTAATCGGGCGAGGTTCTACTTTCAGATGCAATTGGAATTTGTGGGTTAGGTCAACCCGTTCGCGAGATATGGGAGTTTGAAGCCAAGAAATGGTTGAGAAGGCAAAAAATTTTTCGCAATCCTGCTGCTCCAAACGCTTAAACAGAATGGCCTAGGGAAAAAATACAGATACCATTGTAATCGGGCGAGTTTCTACTTTCAGATGCAACAGGAATTTTTGGGTTAGGTCAATCCGTTCGTGAGATATGGGAGTTTGAAGCTAAGAAATGGTTGAGAAGACAACAAATCTTTCGCACTTCTGCTGCTCCAAACGCTTAACCAGAATGGCCTAGGGAAAAAATACACATACCGTTGTAATCGGGCGAGTTTCGACTTTCAGACGCAATAGGAATTTTTGGGTTAGGTCAATCCGTTCGCGAGATATGGGAGTTTGAAGCCAAGAAATGGTTGAGAAGGCAACAAATTTTTCGCAATTCTGCTGCTCCAAACGCTTAACCAGAATGGACTAGGGAAAAAATACACATACCGCTGAAATCGGGCGAGGTTCTACTTTCAGATGCAATTGGAATTTTTGGGTTAGGTCAATCCGTTCGCGAGATATGGGAGTTTGAAGCCAAGAAATCGTTGAGAAGGCAAAAAATTTTTCGCAATTCTGCTGCTCCAAACGCTTAACCAGAATGGCCTAGGGAAAAAATACACATACCGTTGTAATCGGGCGAGTTTCGACTTTCAGATGCAATAGGAATTTTTGGGTTAGGTCATTCCGTTCGCGAGATATGGGAGTTTGAAGCCAAGAAATGGTTGAGAAGGCAACAAATTTTTCGCAATTCTGCTGCTCCAAACGCTTAACCAGAATGGCCTAGGGAAAAAATACACATACCGTTGTAATCGGGCGAGTTTCTACTTTCAGATGCAATAGGAATTTTTGGGTTAGGTCAATCCGTTCGCGAGATATGGGAGTTTGAAGCCAAGAAATGGTTGAGAAGGCAAAAAAATTTTCGCAATCCTGCTGCTCCAAACGCTTAAACAGAATGGCCTAGGGAAAAAATACAGATACCGTTGTAATCGGGCGAGTTTCTACTTTCAGATGCAACAGGAATTTTTGGGTTAGGTCAATCCGTTCGCGAGATATGGGAGTTTGAAGCTAAGAAATGGTTGAGAAGACAACAAATCTTTCGCACTTCTGCTGCTCCAAACGCTTAACCAGAATGGCCTAGGGAAAAAATACACATACCGTTGTAATCGGGCGAGTTTCGACTTTCAGATGCAATAGGAATTTTTGGGTTAGGTCAATCCGTTCGCGAGATATGGGAGTTTGAAGCCAAGAAATGGTTGAGAAGGCAACAAATTTTTCGCAATTCTGCTGCTCCAAACGCTTAACCAGAATGGCCTAGGGAAAAAATACACATACCGTTGTAATCGGGCGAGTTTCTACTTTCAGATGCAATAGGAATTTTTGAGATAGCTCAATCCGTTCGCGAGATATGGGAGTTTGAAGCCAAGAAATGGTTGAGAAGGCAAAAAATTTTTCGCAATTCTGCTGCTCCAAACGCTTAAACAGAATGGCCTAGGGAAAAAATACAGATACCGTTGTAATCGGGCGAGTTTCTACTTTCAGATGCGACAGGAATTTTTGGGTTAGGTCAATCCGTTCGCGAGATATGGGAGTTTGAAGCTAAGAAATGGTTGAGAAGACAACAAATCTTTCGCACTTCTGCTGCTCCAAACGCTTAACCAGGATGGCCTAGGGAAAAAATACAGATACCGTTGTAATCGGGCGAGTTTCTACTTTCAGATGCAATAGGAATTTTTGGGTTAGGTCATTCCGTTCGCGAGATATGGGAGTTTGAAGCCAAGAAATGGTTGAGAAGGCAACAAATTTTTCGCAATTCTGCTGCTCCAAACGCTTAACCAGAATGGCCTAGGGAAAAAATACACATACTGTTGTAATCGGGCGAGTTTCTACTTTCAGATGCAATAGGAATTTTTGGGTTAGGTCAATCCGTTCGCGAGATATGGGAGATTGAAGCCAAGAAATGGTTGAGAAGGCAAAAATTTTTCGCAATTCTGCTGCTCCAAACGCTTAACCAGAATTGCCTAGGGAAAAAATACACATACCGTTGTAATCGGGCGAGTCTCTACTTCCAGACGCTACAGGAATTTTTGGGTTAGGTCAATCCGTTCGCGAGATATGGGAGTTTGAAGCCAAGAAATGGTTGAGAAGGCAAAAAATTTTTCGCAATTCTGCTGCTCCAAACGCTTAACCAGAATGGCCTAGGGGAAAAATACACATACCGTTGTAATCGGGCGAGTTTCTACTTTCAGATGCAATAGGAATTTTTGGGTTAGGTCAATCCGTTCGCGAGATATGGGAGTTTGAAGCCAAGAAATGGTTGAGAAGGCAAAAAATTTTTGCAATTCTGCTGCTCCAAACGCTTAAACAGAATGGCCTAGGGAAAAAATACAGATACAGTTGTAATCGGGCGAGTTTCTACTTTCAGATGCAACAGGAATTTTTGGGTTAGGTCAATCCGTTCGCGAGATATGGGAGTTTGGAGCTAAGAAATGGTTGAGAAGACAACAAATCTTTCGCACTTCTGCTGCTCCAAACGCTTAACCAGAATGGCCTAGGGAAAAAATACACATACCGTTGTAATCGGGCGAGTTTCGACTTTCAGATGCAATAGGAATTTTTGGGTTAGGTCAATCCGTTCGCGAGATATGGGAGTTTGAAGCCAAGAAATGGTTGAGAAGGCAAAAAATTTTTCGCAATTCTGCTGCTCCAAACGCTTAACCAGAATGGCCTAGGGGAAAAATACACATACCGTTGTAATCGGGCGAGTTTCTACTTTCAGATGCAATAGGAATTTTTGGGTTAGGTCAATCCGTTCGCGAGATATGGGAGTTTGAAGCCAAGAAATGGTTGAGAAGGCAAAAAATTTTTGCAATTCTGCTGCTCCAAACGCTTAAACAGAATGGCCTAGGGAAAAAATACAGATACAGTTGTAATCGGGCGAGTTTCTACTTTCAGATGCAACAGGAATTTTTGGGTTAGGTCAATCCGTTCGCGAGATATGGGAGTTTGGAGCTAAGAAATGGTTGAGAAGACAACAAATCTTTCGCACTTCTGCTGCTCCAAACGCTTAACCAGAATGGCCTAGGGAAAAAATACACATACCGTTGTAATCGGGCGAGTTTCGACTTTCAGATGCAATAGGAATTTTTGGGTTAGGTCAATCCGTTCGCGAGATATGGGAGTTTGAAGCCAAGAAATGGTTGAGAAGGCAACAAATTTTTCGCAATTCTGCTGCTCCAAACGCTTAACCAGAATGGCCTAGGGAAAAAATACACATACCGCTGTAATCGGGCGAGGTTCTACTTTCAGATGCAATTGGAATTTGTGGGTTAGGTCAACCCGTTCGCGAGATATGGGAGTTTGAAGCCAAGAAATGGTTGAGAAGGCAAAAAATTTTTCGCAATCCTGCTGCTCCAAACGCTTAAACAGAATGGCCTAGGGAAAAAATACAGATACCATTGTAATCGGGCGAGTTTCTACTTTCAGATGCAACAGGAATTTTTGGGTTAGGTCAATCCGTTCGTGAGATATGGGAGTTTGAAGCTAAGAAATGGTTGAGAAGACAACAAATCTTTCGCACTTCTGCTGCTCCAAACGCTTAACCAGAATGGCCTAGGGAAAAAATACACATACCGTTGTAATCGGGCGAGTTTCGACTTTCAGACGCAATAGGAATTTTTGGGTTAGGTCAATCCGTTCGCGAGATATGGGAGTTTGAAGCCAAGAAATGGTTGAGAAGGCAACAAATTTTTCGCAATTCTGCTGCTCCAAACGCTTAACCAGAATGGACTAGGGAAAAAATACACATACCGCTGAAATCGGGCGAGGTTCTACTTTCAGATGCAATAGGAATTTTTGGGTTAGGTAAATCCGTTCGCGAGATATGGGAGTTTGAAGCCAAGAAATGGTTGAGAAGGCAAAAAAATTTTTCGCAATTCTGCTACTCCAAACGCTTAACCAGAATGGCCTAGGGAAAAAATACAGATACCGTTGTAATCGGGCGAGTTTCTACTTTCAGATGCGACAGGAATTTTTGGGTTAGGTCAATCCGTTCGCGAGATATGGGAGTTTGAAGCTAAGAAATGGTTGAGAAGACAACAAATCTTTCGCACTTCTGCTGCTCCAAACGCTTAACCAGGATGGCCTAGGGAAAAAATACAGATACCGTTGTAATCGGGCGAGTTTCTACTTTCAGATGCAATAGGAATTTTTGGGTTAGGTCATTCCGTTCGCGAGATATGGGAGTTTGAAGCCAAGAAATGGTTGAGAAGGCAACAAATTTTTCGCAATTCTGCTGCTCCAAACGCTTAACCAGAATGGCCTAGGGAAAAAATACACATACTGTTGTAATCGGGCGAGTTTCTACTTTCAGATGCAATAGGAATTTTTGGGTTAGGTCAATCCGTTCGCGAGATATGGGAGATTGAAGCCAAGAAATGGTTGAGAAGGCAAAAATTTTTCGCAATTCTGCTGCTCCAAACGCTTAACCAGAATTGCCTAGGGAAAAAATACACATACCGTTGTAATCGGGCGAGTCTCTACTTCCAGACGCTACAGGAATTTTTGGGTTAGGTCAATCCGTTCGCGAGATATGGGAGTTTGAAGCCAAGAAATGGTTGAGAAGGCAAAAAAATTTTCGCAATTCTGCTGCTCCAAACGCTTAACCAGAATGGCCTAGGGGAAAAATACACATACCGTTGTAATCGGGCGAGTTTCTACTTTCAGATGCAATAGGAATTTTTGGGTTAGGTCAATCCGTTCGCGAGATATGGGAGTTTGAAGCCAAGAAATGGTTGAGAAGGCAAAAAATTTTTGCAATTCTGCTGCTCCAAACGCTTAAACAGAATGGCCTAGGGAAAAAATACAGATACAGTTGTAATCGGGCGAGTTTCTACTTTCAGATGCAACAGGAATTTTTGGGTTAGGTCAATCCGTTCGCGAGATATGGGAGTTTGGAGCTAAGAAATGGTTGAGAAGACAACAAATCTTTCGCACTTCTGCTGCTCCAAACGCTTAACCAGAATGGCCTAGGGAAAAAATACACATACCGTTGTAATCGGGCGAGTTTCGACTTTCAGATGCAATAGGAATTTTTGGGTTAGGTCAATCCGTTCGCGAGATATGGGAGTTTGAAGCCAAGAAATGGTTGAGAAGGCAACAAATTTTTCGCAATTCTGCTGCTCCAAACGCTTAACCAGAATGGCCTAGGGAAAAAATACACATACCGCTGTAATCGGGCGAGGTTCTACTTTCAGATGCAATTGGAATTTGTGGGTTAGGTCAACCCGTTCGCGAGATATGGGAGTTTGAAGCCAAGAAATGGTTGAGAAGGCAAAAAATTTTTCGCAATCCTGCTGCTCCAAACGCTTAAACAGAATGGCCTAGGGAAAAAATACAGATACCATTGTAATCGGGCGAGTTTCTACTTTCAGATGCAACAGGAATTTTTGGGTTAGGTCAATCCGTTCGTGAGATATGGGAGTTTGAAGCTAAGAAATGGTTGAGAAGACAACAAATCTTTCGCACTTCTGCTGCTCCAAACGCTTAACCAGAATGGCCTAGGGAAAAAATACACATACCGTTGTAATCGGGCGAGTTTCGACTTTCAGACGCAATAGGAATTTTTGGGTTAGGTCAATCCGTTCGCGAGATATGGGAGTTTGAAGCCAAGAAATGGTTGAGAAGGCAACAAATTTTTCGCAATTCTGCTGCTCCAAACGCTTAACCAGAATGGACTAGGGAAAAAATACACATACCGTTGTAATCGGGCGAGTTTCTACTTTCAGATGCAATAGGAATTTTTGGGTTAGGTCATTCCGTTCGCGAGATATGGGAGTTTGAAGCCAAGAAATGGTTGAGAAGGCAACAAATTTTTCGCAATTCTGCTGCTCCAAACGCTTAACCAGAATGGCCTAGGGAAAAAATACACATACTGTTGTAATCGGGCGAGTTTCTACTTTCAGATGCAATAGGAATTTTTGGGTTAGGTCAATCCGTTCGCGAGATATGGGAGATTGAAGCCAAGAAATGGTTGAGAAGGCAAAAATTTTTCGCAATTCTGCTGCTCCAAACGCTTAACCAGAATTGCCTAGGGAAAAAATACACATACCGTTGTAATCGGGCGAGTCTCTACTTCCAGACGCTACAGGAATTTTTGGGTTAGGTCAATCCGTTCGCGAGATATGGGAGTTTGAAGCCAAGAAATGGTTGAGAAGGCAAAAAATTTTTCGCAATTCTGCTGCTCCAAACGCTTAACCAGAATGGCCTAGGGGAAAAATACACATACCGTTGTAATCGGGCGAGTTTCTACTTTCAGATGCAATAGGAATTTTTGGGTTAGGTCAATCCGTTCGCGAGATATGGGAGTTTGAAGCCAAGAAATGGTTGAGAAGGCAAAAAATTTTTGCAATTCTGCTGCTCCAAACGCTTAAACAGAATGGCCTAGGGAAAAAATACAGATACAGTTGTAATCGGGCGAGTTTCTACTTTCAGATGCAACAGGAATTTTTGGGTTAGGTCAATCCGTTCGCGAGATATGGGAGTTTGGAGCTAAGAAATGGTTGAGAAGACAACAAATCTTTCGCACTTCTGCTGCTCCAAACGCTTAACCAGAATGGCCTAGGGAAAAAATACACATACCGTTGTAATCGGGCGAGTTTCGACTTTCAGATGCAATAGGAATTTTTGGGTTAGGTCAATCCGTTCGCGAGATATGGGAGTTTGAAGCCAAGAAATGGTTGAGAAGGCAACAAATTTTTCGCAATTCTGCTGCTCCAAACGCTTAACCAGAATGGCCTAGGGAAAAAATACACATACCGCTGTAATCGGGCGAGGTTCTACTTTCAGATGCAATTGGAATTTGTGGGTTAGGTCAACCCGTTCGCGAGATATGGGAGTTTGAAGCCAAGAAATGGTTGAGAAGGCAAAAAATTTTTCGCAATCCTGCTGCTCCAAACGCTTAAACAGAATGGCCTAGGGAAAAAATACAGATACCATTGTAATCGGGCGAGTTTCTACTTTCAGATGCAACAGGAATTTTTGGGTTAGGTCAATCCGTTCGTGAGATATGGGAGTTTGAAGCTAAGAAATGGTTGAGAAGACAACAAATCTTTCGCACTTCTGCTGCTCCAAACGCTTAACCAGAATGGCCTAGGGAAAAAATACACATACCGTTGTAATCGGGCGAGTTTCGACTTTCAGACGCAATAGGAATTTTTGGGTTAGGTCAATCCGTTCGCGAGATATGGGAGTTTGAAGCCAAGAAATGGTTGAGAAGGCAACAAATTTTTCGCAATTCTGCTGCTCCAAACGCTTAACCAGAATGGACTAGGGAAAAAATACACATACCGCTGAAATCGGGCGAGGTTCTACTTTCAGATGCAATTGGAATTTTTGGGTTAGGTCAATCCGTTCGCGAGATATGGGAGTTTGAAGCCAAGAAATCGTTGAGAAGGCAAAAAATTTTTCGCAATTCTGCTGCTCCAAACGCTTAACCAGAATGGCCTAGGGAAAAAATACACATACCGTTGTAATCGGGCGAGTTTCTACTTTCAGATGCAATAGGAATTTTTGGGTTAGGTAAATCCGTTCGCGAGATATGGGAGTTTGAAGCCAAGAAATGGTTGAGAAGGCAAAAAAATTTTTCGCAATTCTGCTACTCCAAACGCTTAACCAGAATGGCCTAGGGAAAAAATACACATACCGTTGTAATCGGGCGAGTTTCGACTTTCAGATGCAATAGGAATTTTTGGGTTAAGTCAATCCGTTCGCGAGATATGGGAGTTTGAAGCCAAGAAATGGTTGAGAAGGCAACAAATTTTTCGCAATTCTGCTGCTCCAAACGCTTAACCAGAATGGCCTAGGGAAAAAATACACATACCGTTGTAATCGGGCGAGTTTCTACTTTCAGATGCAATAGGAATTTTTGGGATAAGTCAATCCGTTCGCGAGATATGGGAGTTTGAAGCCAAGAAATGGTTGAGAAGGCAAAAAATTTTTCGCAATTCTGCTGCTCCAAACGCTTAAACAGAATGGCCTAGGGAAAAAATACAGATACCGTTGTAATCGGGCGAGTTTCTACTTTCAGATGCGACAGGAATTTTTGGGTTAGGTCAATCCGTTCGCGAGATATGGGAGTTTGAAGCTAAGAAATGGTTGAGAAGACAACAAATCTTTCGCACTTCTGCTACTCCAAACGCTTAACCAGAATGGCCTAGGGAAGAAATACACATACCGTTGTAATCGGGCGAGTTTCGACTTTCAGATGCAATAGGAATTTTTGGGTTAGGTCATTCCGTTCGCGAGATATGGGAGTTTGAAGCCAAGAAATGGTTGAGAAGGCAACAAATTTTTCGCAATTCTGCTGCTCCAAACGCTTAACCAGAATGGCCTAGGGAAAAAATACACATACCGTTGTAATCGGGCGAGTTTCTACTTTCAGATGCAATAGGAATTTTTGGGTTAGGTCAATCCGTTCGCGAGATATGGGAGTTTGAAGCCAAGAAATGGTTGAGAAGGCAAAAAAATTTTCGCAATCCTGCTGCTCCAAACGCTTAAACAGAATGGCCTAGGGAAAAAATACAGATACCGTTGTAATCGGGCGAGTTTCTACTTTCAGATGCAACAGGAATTTTTGGGTTAGGTCAATCCGTTCGCGAGATATGGGAGTTTGAAGCTAAGAAATGGTTGAGAAGACAACAAATCTTTCGCACTTCTGCTGCTCCAAACGCTTAACCAGAATGGCCTAGGGAAAAAATACACATACCGTTGTAATCGGGCGAGTTTCGACTTTCAGATGCAATAGGAATTTTTGGGTTAGGTCAATCCGTTCGCGAGATATGGGAGTTTGAATCCAGGAAATGGTTGAGAAGGCAACAAATTTTTCGCAATTCTGCTGCTCCAAAAGCTTAACCAGAATGGCCTAGGGAAAAAATACACATACCGTTGTAATCGGGCGAGTTTCTACTTTCAGATGCAATAGGAATTTTTGGGATAGGTCAATCCGTTCGCGAGATATGGGAGTTTGAAGCCAAGGAATGGTTGAGAAGGCAAAAAATTTTTCGCAATTCTGCTGCTCCAAACGCTTAACCAGAATGGCCTAGGGAAAAAATACACATACTGCTGTAATCGGGCGAGGTTCTACTTTCAGATGCAATTGGAATTTTTGGGTTAGGTCAATCCGTTCGCGAGATATGGGAGTTTGAAGCCAAGAAATGGTTGAGAAGGCAAAAAATTTTTCGCAATTCTGCTGCTCCAAACGCTTAAACAGAATGGCCTAGGGAAAAAATACAGATACAGTTGTAATCGGGCGAGTTTCTACTTTCAGATGCAACAGGAATTTTTGGGTTAGGTCAACCGTTCGCGAGATATGGGAGTTTGAAGCTAAGAAATGGTTGAGAAGACAACAAATCTTTCGCACTTCTGCTACTCCAAACGCTTAACCAGAATGGCCTAGGGAAGAAATACACATACCGTTGTAATCGGGCGAGCTTCGACTTTCAGATGCAATAGGAATTTTTGGGTTAGGTCATTCCGTTCGCGAGATATGGGAGTTTGAAGCCAAGAAATGGTTGAGAAGGCAACAAATTTTTCGCAATTCTGCTGCTCCAAACGCTTAACCAGAATGGCCTAGGGAAAAAATACACATACCGTTGTAATCGGGCGAGTTTCTACTTTCAGATGCAATAGGAATTTTTGGGTTAGGTCAATCCGTTCGCGAGATATGGGAGTTTGAAGCCAAGAAATGGTTGAGAAGGCAAAAAAATTTTCGCAATCCTGCTGGTCCAAACGCTTAAACAGAATGGCCTAGGGAAAAAATACAGATACCGTTGTAATCGGGCGAGTTTCTACTTTCAGATGCAACAGGAATTTTTGGGTTAGGTCAATCCGTTCGCGAGATATGGGAGTTTGAAGCTAAGAAATGGTTGAGAAGACAACAAATCTTTCGCACTTCTGCTGCTCCAAACGCTTAACCAGAATGGCCTAGGGAAAAAATACACATACCGTTGTAATCGGGCGAGTTTCGACTTTCAGATGCAATAGGAATTTTTGGGTTAGGTCAATCCGTTCGCGAGATATGGGAGTTTGAAGCCAAGAAATGGTTGAGAAGGCAACATATTTTTCGCAATTCTGCTGCTCCAAACGCTTAACCAGAATGGCCTAGGGAAAAAATACACATACCGTTGTAATCGGGCGAGTTTCTACTTTCAGATGCGACAGGAATTTTTGGGTTAGGTCAATCCGTTCGCGAGATATGGGAGTTTGAAGCTAAGAAATGGTTGAGAAGACAACAAATCTTTCGCACTTCTGCTACTCCAAACGCTTAACCAGAATGGCCTAGGGAAGAAATACACATACCGTTGTAATCGGGCGAGCTTCGACTTTCAGATGCAATAGGAATTTTTGGGTTAGGTCATTCCGTTCGCGAGATATGGGAGTTTGAAGCCAAGAAATGGTTGAGAAGGCAACAAATTTTTCGCAATTCTGCTGCTCCAAACGCTTAACCAGAATGGCCTAGGGAAAAAATACACATACCGTTGTAATCGGGCGAGTTTCTACTTTCAGATGCAATAGGAATTTTTGGGTTAGGTCAATCCGTTCGCGAGATATGGGAGTTTGAAGCCAAGAAATGGTTGAGAAGGCAAAAAAATTTTCGCAATCCTGCTGGTCCAAACGCTTAAACAGAATGGCCTAGGGAAAAAATACAGATACCGTTGTAATCGGGCGAGTTTCTACTTTCAGATGCAACAGGAATTTTTGGGTTAGGTCAATCCGTTCGCGAGATATGGGAGTTTGAAGCTAAGAAATGGTTGAGAAGACAACAAATCTTTCGCACTTCTGCTGCTCCAAACGCTTAACCAGAATGGCCTAGGGAAAAAATACACATACCGTTGTATTCGGGCGAGTTTCGACTTTCAGATGCAATAGGAATTTTTGGGTTAGGTCAATCCGTTCGCGAGATATGGGAGTTTGAAGCCAAGAAATGGTTGAGAAGGCAACATATTTTTCGCAATTCTGCTGCTCCAAACGCTTAACCAGAATGGCCTAGGGAAAAAATACACATACCGTTGTAATCGGGCGAGTTTCTACTTTCAGATGCAATAGGAATTTTTGGGTTAGGTCAATCCGTTCGCGAGATATGGGAGTTTGAAGCCAAGAAATGGTTGAGAAGGCAAAAAAATTTTCGCAATCCTGCTGCTCCAAACGCTTAAACAGAATGGCCTAGGGAAAAAATACAGATACCGTTGTAATCGGGCGAGTTTCTACTTTCAGATGCAACAGGAATTTTTGGGTTAGGTCAATCCGTTCGCGAGATATGGGAGTTTGAATCTAAGAAATGGTTGAGAAGACAACAAATCTTTCGCACTTCTGCTGCTCCAAACGCTTAACCAGAATGGCCTAGGGGAAAAATACACATACCGTTGTAATCGGGCGAGTTTCGACTTTCAGATGCAATAGGAATTTTTGGGTTAGGTCAATCCGTTCGCGAGATATGGGAGTTTGAAGCCAAGAAATGGTTGAGAAGGCAACAAATTTTTCGCAATTCTGCTGCTCCAAACGCTTAACCAGAATGGCCTAGGGAAAAAATACACATACCGTTGTAATCGGGCGAGTTTCTACTTTCAGATGCAATAGGAATTTTTGGGATAGGTCAATCCGTTCGCGAGATATGGGAGTTTGAAACCAAGAAATGGTTGAGAAGGCGAAAAATTTTTGGCAATTCTGCTGCTCCAAACGCTTAAACAGAATGGCCTAGGGAAAAAATACAGATACCGTTGTAATCGGGCGAGTTTCTACTTTCAGATGCGACAGGAATTTTTGGGTTAGGTCAATCCGTTCGCGAGATATGGGAGTTTGAAGCTAAGAAATGGTTGAGAAGACAACAAATCTTTCGCACTTCTGCTGCTGCAAACGCTTAACCAGAATGGCCTAGGGAAAAAATACAGATACCGTTGTAATCGGGCGAGTTTCTACTTTCAGATGCAATAGGAATTTTTGGGTTAGGTCAATCCGTTCGCGAGATATGGGAGATTGAAGCCAAGAAATGGTTGAGAAGGCAAAAAATTTTTCACAATTCTGCTGCTCCAAACGCTTAACCAGAATTGCCTAGGGAAAAAATACACATACCGTTGTAATCGGGCGAGTCTCTACTTCCAGACGCTACAGGAATTTTTGGGTTAGGTCAATCCGTTCGCGAGATATGGGAGTTTGAAGCCAAGAAATGGTTGAGAAGGCAAAAAATTTTTGGCAATTCTGCTGCTCCAAACGCTTAACCAGAATGGCCTAGGTAAAAAATACACATACCGCTGTAATCGGGCGAGGTTCTACTTTCAGATGCAATTGGAATTTTTGGGTTAGGTCAATCCGTTCGCGAGATATGGGAGTTTGAAGCTAAGAAATGGTTGAGAAGACAACAAATCTTTCGCACTTCTGCTACTCCAAACGCTTAACCAGAATGGCCTAGGTAAAAAATACACATACCGCTGTAATCGGGCGAGGTTCTACTTTCAGATGCAATTGGAATTTTTGGGTTAGGTCATTCCGTTCGCGAGATATGGGAGTTTGAAGCCAAGAAATGGTTGAGAAGGCAACAAATTTTTCGCAATTCTGCTGCTCCAAACGCTTAACCAGAATGGCCTAGGGAAAAAATACACATACCGTTGTAATCGGGCGAGTTTCTACTTTCAGATGCAATAGGAATTTTTGGGTTAGGTCAATCCGTTCGCGAGATATGGGAGATTGAAGCCAAGAAATGGTTGAGAAGGCAACAAATTTTTCGCAATTCTGCTGCTCCAAACGCTTAACCAGAATGGACTAGGGAAAAAATACACATACCGCTGAAATCGGGCGAGGTTCTACTTTCAGATGCAATTGGAATTTTTGGGTTAGGTCAATCCGTTCGCGAGATATGGGAGTTTGAAGCCAAGAAATCGTTGAGAAGGCAAAAAATTTTTCGCAATTCTGCTGCTCCAAACGCTTAACCAGAATGGCCTAGGGAAAAAATACACATACCGTTGTAATCGGGCGAGTTTCTACTTTCAGATGCAATAGGAATTTTTGGGTTAGGTAAATCCGTTCGCGAGATATGGGAGTTTGAAGCCAAGAAATGGTTGAGAAGGCAAAAAAATTTTTCGCAATTCTGCTACTCCAAACGCTTAACCAGAATGGCCTAGGGAAAAAATACACATACCGTTGTAATCGGGCGAGTTTCGACTTTCAGATGCAATAGGAATTTTTGGGTTAAGTCAATCCGTTCGCGAGATATGGGAGTTTGAAGCCAAGAAATGGTTGAGAAGGCAACAAATTTTTCGCAATTCTGCTGCTCCAAACGCTTAACCAGAATGGCCTAGGGAAAAAATACACATACCGTTGTAATCGGGCGAGTTTCTACTTTCAGATGCAATAGGAATTTTTGGGATAAGTCAATCCGTTCGCGAGATATGGGAGTTTGAAGCCAAGAAATGGTTGAGAAGGCAAAAAATTTTTCGCAATTCTGCTGCTCCAAACGCTTAAACAGAATGGCCTAGGGAAAAAATACAGATACCGTTGTAATCGGGCGAGTTTCTACTTTCAGATGCGACAGGAATTTTTGGGTTAGGTCAATCCGTTCGCGAGATATGGGAGTTTGAAGCTAAGAAATGGTTGAGAAGACAACAAATCTTTCGCACTTCTGCTACTCCAAACGCTTAACCAGAATGGCCTAGGGAAGAAATACACATACCGTTGTAATCGGGCGAGTTTCGACTTTCAGATGCAATAGGAATTTTTGGGTTAGGTCATTCCGTTCGCGAGATATGGGAGTTTGAAGCCAAGAAATGGTTGAGAAGGCAACAAATTTTTCGCAATTCTGCTGCTCCAAACGCTTAACCAGAATGGCCTAGGGAAAAAATACACATACCGTTGTAATCGGGCGAGTTTCTACTTTCAGATGCAATAGGAATTTTTGGGTTAGGTCAATCCGTTCGCGAGATATGGGAGTTTGAAGCCAAGAAATGGTTGAGAAGGCAAAAAAATTTTCGCAATCCTGCTGCTCCAAACGCTTAAACAGAATGGCCTAGGGAAAAAATACAGATACCGTTGTAATCGGGCGAGTTTCTACTTTCAGATGCAACAGGAATTTTTGGGTTAGGTCAATCCGTTCGCGAGATATGGGAGTTTGAAGCTAAGAAATGGTTGAGAAGACAACAAATCTTTCGCACTTCTGCTGCTCCAAACGCTTAACCAGAATGGCCTAGGGAAAAAATACACATACCGTTGTAATCGGGCGAGTTTCGACTTTCAGATGCAATAGGAATTTTTGGGTTAGGTCAATCCGTTCGCGAGATATGGGAGTTTGAATCCAAGAAATGGTTGAGAAGGCAACAAATTTTTCGCAATTCTGCTGCTCCAAAAGCTTAACCAGAATGGCCTAGGGAAAAAATACACATACCGTTGTAATCGGGCGAGTTTCTACTTTCAGATGCAATAGGAATTTTTGGGATAGGTCAATCCGTTCGCGAGATATGGGAGTTTGAAGCCAAGAAATGGTTGAGAAGGCAAAAAATTTTTCGCAATTCTGCTGCTCCAAACGCTTAACCAGAATGGCCTAGGGAAAAAATACACATACTGCTGTAATCGGGCGAGGTTCTACTTTCAGATGCAATTGGAATTTTTGGGTTAGGTCAATCCGTTCGCGAGATATGGGAGTTTGAAGCCAAGAAATGGTTGAGAAGGCAAAAAATTTTTCGCAATTCTGCTGCTCCAAACGCTTAAACAGAATGGCCTAGGGAAAAAATACAGATACCGTTGTAATCGGGCGAGTTTCTACTTTCAGATGCGACAGGAATTTTTGGGTTAGGTCAATCCGTTCGCGAGATATGGGAGTTTGAAGCTAAGAAATGGTTGAGAAGACAACAAATCTTTCGCACTTCTGCTACTCCAAACGCTTAACCAGAATGGCCTAGGGAAGAAATACACATACCGTTGTAATCGGGCGAGCTTCGACTTTCAGATGCAATAGGAATTTTTGGGTTAGGTCATTCCGTTCGCGAGATATGGGAGTTTGAAGCCAAGAAATGGTTGAGAAGGCAACAAATTTTTCGCAATTCTGCTGCTCCAAACGCTTAACCAGAATGGCCTAGGGAAAAAATACACATACCGTTGTAATCGGGCGAGTTTCTACTTTCAGATGCAATAGGAATTTTTGGGTTAGGTCAATCCGTTCGCGAGATATGGGAGTTTGAAGCCAAGAAATGGTTGAGAAGGCAAAAAAATTTTCGCAATCCTGCTGGTCCAAACGCTTAAACAGAATGGCCTAGGGAAAAAATACAGATACCGTTGTAATCGGGCGAGTTTCTACTTTCAGATGCAACAGGAATTTTTGGGTTAGGTCAATCCGTTCGCGAGATATGGGAGTTTGAAGCTAAGAAATGGTTGAGAAGACAACAAATCTTTCGCACTTCTGCTGCTCCAAACGCTTAACCAGAATGGCCTAGGGAAAAAATACACATACCGTTGTAATCGGGCGAGTTTCGACTTTCAGATGCAATAGGAATTTTTGGGTTAGGTCAATCCGTTCGCGAGATATGGGAGTTTGAAGCCAAGAAATGGTTGAGAAGGCAACATATTTTTCGCAATTCTGCTGCTCCAAACGCTTAACCAGAATGGCCTAGGGAAAAAATACACATACCGTTGTAATCGGGCGAGTTTCTACTTTCAGATGCAATAGGAATTTTTGGGTTAGGTCAATCCGTTCGCGAGATATGGGAGTTTGAAGCCAAGAAATGGTTGAGAAGGCAAAAAAATTTTCGCAATCCTGCTGCTCCAAACGCTTAAACAGAATGGCCTAGGGAAAAAATACAGATACCGTTGTAATCGGGCGAGTTTCTACTTTCAGATGCAACAGGAATTTTTGGGTTAGGTCAATCCGTTCGCGAGATATGGGAGTTTGAAGCTAAGAAATGGTTGAGAAGACAACAAATCTTTCGCACTTCTGCTGCTCCAAACGCTTAACCAGAATGGCCTAGGGAAAAAATACACATACCGTTGTAATCGGGCGAGTTTCGACTTTCAGATGCAATAGGAATTTTTGGGTTAGGTCAATCCGTTCGCGAGATATGGGAGTTTGAAGCCAAGAAATGGTTGAGAAGGCAAAAAAATTTTCGCAATCCTGCTGCTCCAAACGCTTAAACAGAATGGCCTAGGGAAAAAATACAGATACCGTTGTAATCGGGCGAGTTTCTACTTTCAGATGCAACAGGAATTTTTGGGTTAGGTCAATCCGTTCGCGAGATATGGGAGTTTGAAGCTAAGAAATGGTTGAGAAGACAACAAATCTTTCGCACTTCTGCTGCTCCAAACGCTTAACCAGAATGGCCTAGGGAAAAAATAAACATACTGCTGTAATCGGGCGAGGTTCTACTTTCAGATGCAATTGGAATTTTTGGGTTAGGTCAATCCGTTCGCGAGATATGGGAGTTTGAAGCCAAGAAATGGTTGAGAAGGCAAAAAATTTTTCGCAATTCTGCTGCTCCAAACGCTTAAACAGAATGGCCTAGGGAAAAAATACAGATACCGTTGTAATCGGGCGAGTTTCTACTTTCAGATGCGACAGGAATTTTTGGGTTAGGTCAATCCGTTCGCGAGATATGGGAGTTTGAAGCTAAGAAATGGTTGAGAAGACAACAAATCTTTCGCACTTCTGCTACTCCAAACGCTTAACCAGAATGGCCTAGGGAAGAAATACACATACCGTTGTAATCGGGCGAGCTTCGACTTTCAGATGCAATAGGAATTTTTGGGTTAGGTCATTCCGTTCGCGAGATATGGGAGTTTGAAGCCAAGAAATGGTTGAGAAGGCAACAAATTTTTCGCAATTCTGCTGCTCCAAACGCTTAACCAGAATGGCCTAGGGAAAAAATACACATACCGTTGTAATCGGGCGAGTTTCTACTTTCAGATGCAATAGGAATTTTTGGGTTAGGTCAATCCGTTCGCGAGATATGGGAGTTTGAAGCCAAGAAATGGTTGAGAAGGCAAAAAAATTTTCGCAATCCTGCTGGTCCAAACGCTTAAACAGAATGGCCTAGGGAAAAAATACAGATACCGTTGTAATCGGGCGAGTTTCTACTTTCAGATGCAACAGGAATTTTTGGGTTAGGTCAATCCGTTCGCGAGATATGGGAGTTTGAAGCTAAGAAATGGTTGAGAAGACAACAAATCTTTCGCACTTCTGCTGCTCCAAACGCTTAACCAGAATGGCCTAGGGAAAAAATACACATACCGTTGTAATCGGGCGAGTTTCGACTTTCAGATGCAATAGGAATTTTTGGGTTAGGTCAATCCGTTCGCGAGATATGGGAGTTTGAAGCCAAGAAATGGTTGAGAAGGCAACATATTTTTCGCAATTCTGCTGCTCCAAACGCTTAACCAGAATGGCCTAGGGAAAAAATACACATACCGTTGTAATCGGGCGAGTTTCTACTTTCAGATGCAATAGGAATTTTTGGGTTAGGTCAATCCGTTCGCGAGATATGGGAGTTTGAAGCCAAGAAATGGTTGAGAAGGCAAAAAAATTTTCGCAATCCTGCTGCTCCAAACGCTTAAACAGAATGGCCTAGGGAAAAAATACAGATACCGTTGTAATCGGGCGAGTTTCTACTTTCAGATGCGACAGGAATTTTTGGGTTAGGTCAATCCGTTCGCGAGATATGGGAGTTTGAAGCTAAGAAATGGTTGAGAAGACAACAAATCTTTCGCACTTCTGCTGCTGCAAACGCTTAACCAGAATGGCCTAGGGAAAAAATACAGATACCGTTGTAATCGGGCGAGTTTCTACTTTCAGATGCAATAGGAATTTTTGGGTTAGGTCATTCCGTTCGCGAGATATGGGAGTTTGAAGCCAAGAAATGGTTGAGAAGGCAACAAATTTTTCGCAATTCTGCTGCTCCAAACGCTTAACCAGAATGGCCTAGGGAAAAAATACACATACCGTTGTAATCGGGCGAGTTTCTACTTTCAGATGCAATAGGAATTTTTGGGTTAGGTCAATCCGTTCGCGAGATATGGGAGATTGAAGCCAAGAAATGGTTGAGAAGGCAAAAAATTTTTCACAATTCTGCTGCTCCAAACGCTTAACCAGAATTGCCTAGGGAAAAAATACACATACCGTTGTAATCGGGCGAGTCTCTACTTCCAGACGCTACAGGAATTTTTGGGTTAGGTCAATCCGTTCGCGAGATATGGGAGTTTGAAGCCAAGAAATGGTTGAGAAGGCAAAAAATTTTTGGCAATTCTGCTGCTCCAAACGCTTAACCAGAATGGCCTAGGTAAAAAATACACATACCGCTGTAATCGGGCGAGGTTCTACTTTCAGATGCAATTGGAATTTTTGGGTTAGGTCAATCCGTTCGCGAGATATGGGAGTTTGAAACCAAGAAATGGTTGAGAAGGCAAAAAATTTTTCGCAATTCTGCTGCTCCAAACGCTTAAACAGAATGGCCTAGGGAAAAAATACAGATACCGTTGTAATCGGGCGAGTTTCTACTTTCAGATGCGACAGGAATTTTTGGGTTAGGTCAATCCGTTCGCGAGATATGGGAGTTTGAAGCTAAGAAATGGTTGAGAAGACAACAAATCTTTCGCACTTCTGCTACTCCAAACGCTTAACCAGAATGGCCTAGGGAAGAAATACACATACCGTTGTAATCGGGCGAGTTTCGACTTTCAGATGCAATAGGAATTTTTGGGTTAGGTCATTCCGTTCGCGAGATATGGGAGTTTGAAGCCAAGAAATGGTTGAGAAGGCAACAAATTTTTCGCAATTCTGCTGCTCCAAACGCTTAACCAGAATGGCCTAGGGAAGAAATACACATACCGTTGTAATCGGGCGAGTTTCTACTTTCAGATACAATAGGAATTTTTGGGTTAGGTCAATCCGTTCGCGAGATATGGGAGTTTGAAGCCAAGAAATGGTTGAGAAGGCAAAAAAATTTTCGCAATCCTGCTGCTCCAAACGCTTAAACAGAATGGTCTAGGGAAAAAATACAGATACCGTTGTAATCGGGCGAGTTTCTACTTTCAGATGCAACAGGAATTTTGGGTTAGGTCAATCCGTTCGCGAGATATGGGAGTTTGAAGCTAAGAAATGGTTGAGAAGACAACAAATCTTTCGCACTTCTGCTGCTCCAAACGCTTAACCAGAATGGCCTAGTGAAAAAATACACATACCGTTGTAATCGAGCGAGTTTCGACTTTCAGATGCAATTGGAATTTTTGGGTTAGGTCAATCCGTTCGCGAGATATGGGAGTTTGAAGCCAAGAAATGGTTGAGAAGGCAACAAATTTTTCGCAATTCTGCTGCTCCAAACGCTTAACCAGAATGGCCTAGGGAAAAAATACACATACCGTTGTAATCGGGCGAGTTTCTACTTTCAGATGCAATAGGAATTTTTGGGATAGGTCAATCCGTTCGCGAGATATGGGAGTTTGAAGCCAAGAAATGGTTGAGAAGGCAACAAATTTTTCGCAATTCTGCTGCTCCAAACGCTTAAACAGAATGGCCTAGGGAAAAAATACAGATACCGTTGTAATCGGGCGAGTTTCTACTTTCAGATGCGACAGGAATTTTTGGGTTAGGTCAATCCGTTCGCGAGATATGGGAGTTTGAAGCTAAGAAATGGTTGAGAAGACAACAAATCTTTCGCACTTCTGCTGCTCCAAACGCTTAACCAGAATTGCCTAGGGAAAAAATACACATACCGTTGTAATCGGGCGAGTCTCTACTTCCAGACGCTACAGGAATTTTTGGGTTAGGTCAATCCGTTCGCGAGATATGGGAGTTTGAAGCCAAGAAATGGTTGAGAAGGCAAAAAATTTTTGGCAATTCTGCTGCTCCAAACGCTTAACCAGAATGGCCTAGGGAAAAAATACACATACCGCTGTAATCGGGCGAGGATCTACTTTCAGATGCAATTGGAATTTTTGGGTTAGGTCAATCCGTTCGCGAGATATGGGAGTTTGAAGCCAAGAAATGGTTGAGAAGGCAACAAATTTTTCGCAATTCTGCTGCGCCAAACGCTTAACCAGAATGGCCTAGGGAAAAAATACACATACCGTTGTAATCGGGCGAGTTTCTACTTTCAGATGCAATAGGAATTTTTGGGATAGGTCAATCCGTTCGCGAGATATGGGAGTTTGAAGCCAAGAAATGGTTGAGAAGGCAACAAATTTTTCGCAATTCTGCTGCTCCAAACGCTTAAACAGAATGGCCTAGGGAAAAAATACAGATACCGTTGTAATCGGGCGAGTTTCTACTTTCAGATGCGACAGGAATTTTTGGGTTAGGTCAATCCGTTCGCGAGATATGGGAGTTTGAAGCTAAGAAATGGTTGAGAAGACAACAAATCTTTCGCACTTCTGCTGCTCCAAACGCTTAACCAGAATTGCCTAGGGAAAAAATACACATACCGTTGTAATCGGGCGAGTCTCTACTTCCAGACGCTACAGGAATTTTTGGGTTAGGTCAATCCGTTCGCGAGATATGGGAGTTTGAAGCCAAGAAATGGTTGAGAAGGCAAAAAATTTTTGGCAATTCTGCTGCTCCAAACGCTTAACCAGAATGGCCTAGGGAAAAAATACACATACCGCTGTAATCGGGCGAGGATCTACTTTCAGATGCAATTGGAATTTTTGGGTTAGGTCAATCCGTTCGCGAGATATGGGAGTTTGAAGCCAAGAAATGGTTGAGAATGCCAAAAATTTTTCGCAATTCTGCTGCTCCAAACGCTTAACCAGAATGGCCTAGGGAAAAAATACACATATCGTTGTAATCGGGCGAGTTTCTACTTTCAGATGCAATAGGAATTTTTGGGTTAGGTCAATCCGTTCGCGAGATATGGGAGTTTGAAGCCAAGAAATGGTGGAGAAGGCAACAAATTTTTCGCAATTCTGCTGCTCCAAACGCTTAACCAGAATGGCCTAGGGAAAAAATACACATACCGTTGTAATCGGGCGAGTTTCTACTTTCAGATGCAATAGGAATTTTTGGGATAGGTCAATCCGTTCGCGAGATATGGGAGTTTGAAGCCAAGAAATGGTTGAGAAGGCAAAAAATTTTTCGCAATTCTGCTGCTCCAAACGCTTAAACAGAATGGCCTAGGGAAGAAATACACATACCGTTGTAATCGGGCGAGTTTCGACTTTCAGATGCAATAGGAATTTTTGGGTTAGGTCATTCCGTTCGCGAGATATGGGAGTTTGAAGCCAAGAAATGGTTGAGAAGGCAACAAATTTTTCGCAATTCTGCTGCTCCAAACGCTTAACCAGAATGGCCTAGGGAAAAAATACACATACCGTTGTAATCGGGCGAGTTTCTACTTTCAGATGCAATAGGAATTTTTGGGTTAGGTCAATCCGTTCGCGAGATATGGGAGATTGAAGCCAAGAAATGGTTGAGAAGGCAAAAAATTTTTCGCAATTCTGCTGCTCCAAACGCTTAACCAGAATTGCCTAGGGAAAAAATACACATACCGTTGTAATCGGGCGAGTCTCTACTTCCAGACGCTACAGGAATTTTTGGGTTAGGTCAATCCGTTCGCGAGATATGGGAGTTTGAAGCCAAGAAATGGTTGAGAAGGCAAAAAATTTTTGGCAATTCTGCTGCTCCAAACGCTTAACCAGAATGGCCTAGGGAAAAAATACACATACCGTTGTAATCGGGCGAGTTTCTACTTTCAGATGCAATAGGAATTTTTGGGTTAGGTCAATCCGTTCGCGAGATATGGGAGATTGAAGCCAAGAAATGGTTGAGAAGGCAAAAAATTTTTCGCAATTCTGCTGCTCCAAACGCTTAACCAGAATTGCCTAGGGAAAAAATACACATACCGTTGTAATCGGGCGAGTCTCTACTTCCAGACGCTACAGGAATTTTTGGGTTAGGTCAATCCGTTCGCGAGATATGGGAGTTTGAAGCCAAGAAATGGTTGAGAAGGCAAAAAATTTTTCGCAATTCTGCTGCTCCAAACGCTTAACCAGAATGGCCTAGGGAAAAAATACACATACCGCTGTAATCGGGCGAGGTTCTACTTTCAGATGCAATTGGAATTTTTGGGTTAGGTCAATCCGTTCGCGAGATATGGGAGTTTGAAGCCAAGAAATGGTTGAGAAGGCAACAAATTTTTCGCAATTCTGCTGCTCCAAACGCTTAACCAGAATGGCCTAGGGAAAAAATACACATACCGTTGTAATCGGGCGAGTTTCTACTTTCAGATGCAATAGGAATTTTTGGGATAGGTCAATCCGTTCGCGAGATATGGGAGTTTGAAGCCAAGAAATGGTTGAGAAGGCAAAAAATTTTTCGCAATTCTGCTGCTCCAAACGCTTAAACAGAATGGCCTAGGGAAGAAATACACATACCGTTGTAATCGGGCGAGTTTCGACTTTCAGATGCAATAGGAATTTTTGGGTTAGGTCATTCCGTTCGCGAGATATGGGAGTTTGAAGCCAAGAAATGGTTGAGAAGGCAACAAATTTTTCGCAATTCTGCTGCTCCAAACGCTTAACCAGAATGGCCTAGGGAAAAAATACACATACCGTTGTAATCGGGCGAGTTTCTACTTTCAGATGCAATAGGAATTTTTGGGTTAGGTCAATCCGTTCGCGAGATATGGGAGATTGAAGCCAAGAAATGGTTGAGAAGGCAAAAAATTTTTCGCAATTCTGCTGCTCCAAACGCTTAACCAGAATTGCCTAGGGAAAAAATACACATACCGTTGTAATCGGGCGAGTCTCTACTTCCAGACGCTACAGGAATTTTTGGGTTAGGTCAATCCGTTCGCGAGATATGGGAGTTTGAAGCCAAGAAATGGTTGAGAAGGCAAAAAATTTTTCGCAATTCTGCTGCTCCAAACGCTTAACAAGAATGGCCTAGGGAAAAAATACACATACCGCTGTAATCGGGCGAGGTTCTACTTTCAGATGCAATTGGAATTTTTGGGTTAGGTCAATCCGTTCGCGAGATATGGGAGTTTGAAGCCAAGAAATGGTTGAGAAGGCAAAAAATTTTTCGCAATTCTGCTGCTCCAAACGCTTAACCAGAATGGCCTAGGGAAAAAATACACATACCGTTGTAATCGGGCGAGTTTCTACTTTCAGATGCAATAGGAATTTTTGGGATAGGTCAATCCGTTCGCGAGATATGGGAGTTTGAAGCCAAGAAATGGTTGAGAAGGCAAAAAATTTTTCGCAATTCTGCTGCTCCAAACGCTTAAACAGAATGGCCTAGGGAAGAAATACACATACCGTTGTAATCGGGCGAGTTTCGACTTTCAGATGCAATAGGAATTTTTGGGTTAGGTCATTCCGTTCGCGAGATATGGGAGTTTGAAGCCAAGAAATGGTTGAGAAGGCAACAAATTTTTCGCAATTCTGCTGCTCCAAACGCTTAACCAGAATGGCCTAGGGAAAAAATACACATACCGTTGTAATCGGGCGAGTTTCTACTTTCAGATGCAATAGGAATTTTTGGGTTAGGTCAATCCGTTCGCGAGATATGGGAGATTGAAGCCAAGAAATGGTTGAGAAGGCAAAAAATTTTTCGCAATTCTGCTGCTCCAAACGCTTAACCAGAATTGCCTAGGGAAAAAATACACATACCGTTGTAATCGGGCGAGTCTCTACTTCCAGACGCTACAGGAATTTTTGGGTTAGGTCAATCCGTTCGCGAGATATGGGAGTTTGAAGCCAAGAAATGGTTGAGAAGGCAAAAAATTTTTGGCAATTCTGCTGCTCCAAACGCTTAACCAGAATGGCCTAGGGAAAAAATACACATATCGCTGTAATCGGGCGAGGTTCTACTTTCAGATGCAACTGGAATTTTTGGGTTAGGTCAATCCGTTCGCGAGATATGGGAGTTTGAAGCCAAGAAATGGTTGAGAATGCAAAAAATTTTTCGCAATTCTGCTGCTCCAAACGCTTAACCAGAATGGCCTAGGGAAAAAATACACATACCGTTGTAATCGGGCGAGTTTCTACTTTCAGATGCAATAGGAATTTTTGGGTTAGGTCAATCCGTTCGCGAGATATGGGAGTTTGAAGCCAAGAAATGGTTGAGAAGGCAACAAATTTTTCGCAATTCTGCTGCTCCAAACGCTTAACCAGAATGGCCTAGGGAAAAAATACACACACCGTTGTAATCGGGCGAGTTTCTACTTTCAAATGCAATAGGAATTTTTGGGTTAGGTCAATCCGTTCGCGAGATATGGGAGATTGAAGCCAAGAAATGGTTGAGAAGGCAAAAAATTTTTCGCAATTCTGCTGCTCCAAACGCTTAACCAGAATTGCCTAGGGAAAAAATACACATACCGTTGTAATCGGGCGAGTCTCTACTTCCAGACGCTACAGGAATTTTTGGGTTAGGTCAATCCGTTCGCGAGATATGGGAGTTTGAAGCCAAGAAATGGTTGAGAAGGCAAAAAATTTTTGGCAATTCTGCTGCTCCAAACGCTTAACCAGAATGGCCTAGGGAAAAAATACACATATCGCTGTAATCGGGCGAGGTTCTACTTTCAGATGCAATTTGAATTTTTGGGTTAGGTCAATCCGTTCGCGAGATATGGGAGTTTGAAGCCAAGAAATGGTTGAGAATGCAAAAAATTTTTCGCAATTCTGCTGCTCCAAACGCTTAACCAGAATGGCCTAGGGAAAAAATACACATACCGTTGTAATCGGGCGAGTTTCTACTTTCAGATGCAATAGGAATTTTTGGGTTAGGTCAATCCGTTCGCGAGATATGGGAGTTTGAAGCCAAGAAATGGTTGAGAAGGCAAAAAATTTTTCGCAATTCTGCTGCTCCAAACGCTTAACCAGAATGGCCTAGGGAAAAAATACAGATACCGTTGTAATCGGGCGAGTTTCTACTTTCAGATGCAATAGGAATTTTTGGGTTAGGTCATTCCGTTCGCGAGATATGGGAGTTTGAAGCCAAGAAATGGTTGAGAAGGCAACAAATTTTTCGCAATTCTGCTGCTCCAAACGCTTAACCAGTATGGCCTAGGGAAAAAATACACATACCGTTGTAGTCGGGCGAGTTTCTACTTTCAGATGCAATAGGAATTTTTGGGTTAGGTCAATCCGTTCGCGAGATATGGGAGATTGAAGCCAAGAAATGGTTGAGAAGGCAAAAAATTTTTCGCAATTCTGCTGCTCCAAACGCTTAACCAGAATTGCCTAGGGAAAAAATACACATACCGTTGTAATCGGGCGAGTCTCTACTTCCAGACGCTACAGGAATTTTTGGGTTAGGTCAATCCGTTCGCGAGATATGGGAGTTTGAAGCCAAGAAATGGTTGAGAAGGCAAAAAATTTTTGGCAATTCTGCTGCTCCAAACGCTTAACCAGAATGGCCTAGGGAAAAAATACACATACCGCTGTAATCGGGCGAGGTTCTACTTTCAGATGCAATTGGAATTTTTGGGTTAGGTCAATCCGTTCGCGAGATATGGGAGTTTGAAGCCAAGAAATGGTTGAGAATGCCAAAAATTTTTCGCAATTCTGCTGCTCCAAACGCTTAACCAGAATGGCCTAGGGAAAAAATACACATTTCGTTGTAATCGGGCGAGTTTCTACTTTCAGATGCAATAGGAATTTTTGGGTTAGGTCAATCCGTTCGCGAGATATGGGAGCTTGAAGCCAAGAAATGGTTGAGAAGGCAACAAATTTTTCGCAATTCTGCTGCTCCAAACGCTTAACCAGAATGGCCTAGGGAAAAAATACACATACCGTTGTAATCGGGCGAGTTTCTACTTTCAGATGCAATAGGAATTTTTGGGTTAGGTCAATCCGTTCGCGAGATATGGGAGATTGAAGCCAAGAAATGGTTGAGAAGGCAAAAAATTTTACGCAATTCTGCTGCTCCAAACGCTTAACCAGAATTGCCTAGGGAAAAAATACACATACCGTTGTAATCGGGCGAGTCTCTACTTCCAGACGCTACAGGAATTTTTGGGTTAGGTCAATCCGTTCGCGAGATATGGGAGTTTGAAGCCAAGAAATGGTTGAGAAGGCAAAAAATTTTTGGCAATTCTGCTGCTCCAAACGCTTAACCAGAATGGCCTAGGGAAAAAATACACATATCGCTGTAATCGGGCGAGGTTCTACTTTCAGATGCAATTGGAATTTTTGGGTTAGGTCAATCCGTTCGCGAGATATGGGAGTTTGAAGCCAAGAAATGGTTGAGAATGCAAAAAATTTTTCGCAATTCTGCTGCTCCAAACGCTTAAACAGAATGGCCTAGGGAAGAAATACACATACCGTTGTAATCGGGCGAGTTTCGACTTTCAGATGCAATAGGAATTTTTGGGTTAGGTCAATCCGTTCGCGAGATATGGGAGATTGAAGCCAAGAAATGGTTGAGAAGGCAAAAAATTTTTCGCAATTCTGCTGCTCCAAACGCTTAACCAGAATTGCCTAGGGAAAAAATACACATACCGTTGTAATCGGGCGAGTCTCTACTTCCAGACGCTACAGGAATTTTTGGGTTAGGTCAATCCGTTCGCGAGATATGGGAGTTTGAAGCCAAGAAATGGTTGAGAAGGCAAAAAATTTTTGGCAATTCTGCTGCTCCAAACGCTTAACCAGAATGGCCTAGGGAAAAAATACACATATCGCTGTAATCGGGCGAGGTTCTACTTTCAGATGCAATCGGAATTTTTGGGTTAGGTCAATCCGTTCGCGAGATATGGGAGTTTGAAGCCAAGAAATGGTTGAGAATGCAAAAAATTTTTCGCAATTCTGCTGCTCCAAACGCTTAACCAGAATCGCCTAGGGAAAAAATACACATACCCTTGTAATCGGGCGAGTTTCTACTTTCAGATGCAATAGGAATTTTTGGGTTAGGTCAATCCGTTCGCGAGATATGGGAGTTTGAAGCCAAGAAATGGTTGAGAAGGCAACAAATTTTTCGCAATTCTGCTGCTCCAAACGCTTAACCAGAATGGCCTAGGGAAAAAATACACACACCGTTGTAATCGGGCGAGTTTCTACTTTCAGATGCAATAGGAATTTTTGGGTTAGGTCAATCCGTTCGCGAGATATGGGAGATTGAAGCCAAGAAATGGTTGAGAAGGCAAAAAATTTTTCGCAATTCTGCTGCTCCAAACGCTTAACCAGAATGGCCTAGGGAAAAAATACACATATCGTTGTAATCGGGCGAGTTTCTACTTTCAGATGCAATAGGAATTTTTGGGTTAGGTCAATCCGTTCGCGAGATATGGGAGTTTGAAGCCAAGAAATGGTTGAGAAGGCAACAAATTTTTCGCAATTCTGCTGCTCCAAACGCTTAACCAGAATGGCCTAGGGAAAAAATACACATACCGTTGTAATCGGGCGAGTTTCTACTTTCAGATGCAATAGGAATTTTTGGGATAGGTCAATCCGTTCGCGAGATATGGGAGTTTGAAGCCAAGAAATGGTTGAGAAGGCAAAAAATTTTTCGCAATTCTGCTGCTCCAAACGCTTAAACAGAACGGCCTAGGGAAGAAATACACATACCGTTGTAATCGGGCGAGTTTCGACTTTCAGATGCAATAGGAATTTTTGGGTTAGGTCATTCCGTTCGCGAGATATGGGAGTTTGAAGCCAAGAAATGGTTGAGAAGGCAACAAATTTTTCGCAATTCTGCTGCTCCAAACGCTTAACCAGAATGGCCTAGGGAAAAAATACACACACCGTTGTAATCGGGCGAGTTTCTACTTTCAGATGCAATAGGAATTTTTGGGTTAGGTCAATCCGTTCGCGAGATATGGGAGATTGAAGCCAAGAAATGGTTGAGAAGGCAAAAAATTTTTCGCAATTCTGCTGCTCCAAACGCTTAACCAGAATGGCCTAGGGAAAAAATACACATATCGTTGTAATCGGGCGAGTTTCTACTTTCAGATGCAATAGGAATTTTTGGGTTAGGTCAATCCGTTCGCGAGATATGGGAGTTTGAAGCCAAGAAATGGTTGAGAAGGCAACAAATTTTTCGCAATTCTGCTGCTCCAAACGCTTAACCAGAATGGCCTAGGGAAAAAATACACATACCGTTGTAATCGGGCGAGTTTCTACTTTCAGATGCAATAGGAATTTTTGGGATAGGTCAATCCGTTCGCGAGATATGGGAGTTTGAAGCCAAGAAATGGTTGAGAAGGCAAAAAATTTTTCGCAATTCTGCTGCTCCAAACGCTTAAACAGAATGGCCTAGGGAAGAAATACACATACCGTTGTAATCGGGCGAGTTTCGACTTTCAGATGCAATAGGAATTTTTGGGTTAGGTCATTCCGTTCGCGAGATATGGGAGTTTGAAGCCAAGAAATGGTTGAGAAGGCAACAAATTTTTCGCAATTCTGCTGCTCCAAACGCTTAACCAGAATGGCCTAGGGAAAAAATACACATACCGTTGTAATCGGGCGAGTTTCTACTTTCAGATGCAATAGGAATTTTTGGGTTAGGTCAATCCGTTCGCGAGATATGGGAGATTGAAGCCAAGAAATGGTTGAGAAGGCAAAAAATTTTTCGCAATTCTGCTGCTCCAAACGCTTAACCAGAATTGCCTAGGGAAAAAATACACATACCGTTGTAATCGGGCGAGTCTCTACTTCCAGACGCTACAGGAATTTTTGGGTTAGGTCAATCCGTTCGCGAGATATGGGAGTTTGAAGCCAAGAAATGGTTGAGAAGGCAAAAAATTTTTCGCAATTCTGCTGCTCCAAACGCTTAACCAGAATGGCCTAGGGAAAAAATACACATACCGCTGTAATCGGGCGAGGTTCTACTTTCAGATGCAATTGGAATTTTTGGGTTAGGTCAATCCGTTCGCGAGATATGGGAGTTTGAAGCCAAGAAATGGTTGAGAATGCCAAAAATTTTTCGCAATTCTGCTGCTCCAAACGCTTAACCAGAATGGCCCAGGGAAAAAATACACATATCGTTGTAATCGGGCGAGTTTCTACTTTCAGATGCAATAGGAATTTTTGGGTTAGGTCAATCCGTTCGCGAGATATGGGAGTTTGAAGCCAAGAAATGGTTGAGAAGGCAAAAAATTTTTGGCAATTCTGCTGCTCCAAACGCTTAACCAGAATGGCCTAGGGAAAAAATACACATACCCTTGTAATCGGGCGAGTTTCTACTTTCAGATGCAATAGGAATTTTTGGGTTAGGTCAATCCGTTCGCGAGATATGGGAGTTTGAAGCCAAGAAATGGTTGAGAAGGCAACAAATTTTTCGCAATTCTGCTGCTCCAAACGCTTAACCAGAATGGCCTAGGGAAAAAATACACATACCGTTGTAGTCGGGCGAGTTTCTACTTTCAGATGCAATAGGAATTTTTGGGTTAGGTCAATCCGTTCGCGAGATATGGGAGATTGAAGCCAAGAAATGGTTGAGAAGGCAAAAAATTTTTCGCAATTCTGCTGCTCCAAACGCTTAACCAGAATTGCCTAGGGAAAAAATACACATACCGTTGTAATCGGGCGAGTCTCTACTTCCAGACGCTACAGGAATTTTTGGGTTAGGTCAATCCGTTCGCGAGATATGGGAGTTTGAAGCCAAGAAATGGTTGAGAAGGCAAAAAATTTTTGGCAATTCTGCTGCTCCAAACGCTTAACCAGAATGGCCTAGGGAAAAAATACACATACCGCTGTAATCGGGCGAGGTTCTACTTTCAGATGCAATTGGAATTTTTGGGTTAGGTCAATCCGTTCGCGAGATATGGGAGTTTGAAGCCAAGAAATGGTTGAGAATGCCAAAAATTTTTCGCAATTCTGCTGCTCCAAACGCTTAACCAGAATGGCCCAGGGAAAAAATACGCATATCGTTGTAATCGGGCGAGTTTCTACTTTCAGATGCAATAGGAATTTTTGGGTTAGGTCAATCCGTTCGCGAGATATGGGAGTTTGAAGCCAAGAAATGGTTGAGAAGGCAACAAATTTTTCGCAATTCTGCTGCTCCAAACGCTTAACCAGAATGGCCTAGGGAAAAAATACACATACTGTTGTAATCGGGCGAGTTTCTACTTTCAGATGCAATAGGAATTTTTGGGATAGGTCAATCCGTTCGCGAGATATGGGAGTTTGAAGCCAAGAAATGGTTGAGAAGGCAAAAAATTTTTCGCAATTCTGCTGCTCCAAACGCTTAAACAGAATGGCCTAGGGAAGAAATACACATACCGTTGTAATCGGGCGAGTTTCGACTTTCAGATGCAATAGGAATTTTTGGGTTAGGTCATTCCGTTCGCGAGATATGGGAGTTTGAAGCCAAGAAATGGTTGAGAAGGCAACAAATTTTTCGCAATTCTGCTGCTCCAAACGCTTAACCAGAATGGCCTAGGGAAAAAATACACATACCGTTGTAATCGGGCGAGTTTCTACTTTCAGATGCAATAGGAATTTTTGGGTTAGGTCAATCCGTTCGCGAGATATGGGAGTTTGAAGCTAAGAAATGGTTGAGAAGACAACAAATCTTTCGCACTTCTGCTGCTCCAAACGCTTAACCAGAATGGCCTAGGGAAAAAATACAGATACCGTTGTAATCGGGCGAGTTTCTACTTTCAGGTGCAATAGGAATTTTTGGGTTAGGTCATTCCGTTCGCGAGATATGGGAGTTTGAAGCCAAGAAATGGTTGAGAAGGCAACAAATTTTTCGCAATTCTGCTGCTCCAAACGCTTAACCAGAATGGCCTAGGGAAAAAATACACATACCGTTGTAATCGGGCGAGTTTCTACTTTCAGATGCAATAGGAATTTTTGGGTTAGGTCAATCCGTTCGCGAGATATGGGAGATTGAAGCCAAGAAATGGTTGAGAAGGCAAAAAATTTTTCGCAATTCTGCTGCTCCAAACGCTTAACCAGAATTGCCTAGGGAAAAAATACACATACCGTTGTAATCGGGCGAGTCTCTACTTCCAGACGCTACAGGAATTTTTGGGTTAGGTCAATCCGTTCGCGAGATATGGGAGTTTGAAGCCAAGAAATGGTTGAGAAGGCAAAAAATTTTTGGCAATTCTGCTGCTCCAAACGCTTAACCAGAATGGCCTAGGGAAAAAATACACATACCGCTGTAATCGGGCGAGGTTCTACTTTCAGATGCAATAGGAATTTTTGGGTTAGGTCAATCCGTTCGCGAGATATGGGAGTTTGAAGCTAAGAAATGGTTGAGAAGACAACAAATCTTTCGCACTTCTGCTGCTCCAAACGCTTAACCAGAATGGCCTAGGGAAAAAATACAGATACCGTTGTAATCGGGCGAGTTTCTACTTTCAGGTGCAATAGGAATTTTTGGGTTAGGTCATTCCGTTCGCGAGATATGGGAGTTTGAAGCCAAGAAATGGTTGAGAAGGCAACAAATTTTTCGCAATTCTGCTGCTCCAAACGCTTAACCAGAATGGCCTAGGGAAAAAATACACATACCGTTGTAATCGGGCGAGTTTCTACTTTCAGATGCAATAGGAATTTTTGGGTTAGGTCAATCCGTTCGCGAGATATGGGAGATTGAAGCCAAGAAATGGTTGAGAAGGCAAAAAATTTTTCGCAATTCTGCTGCTCCAAACGCTTAACCAGAATTGCCTAGGGAAAAAATACACATACCGTTGTAATCGGGCGAGTCTCTACTTCCAGACGCTACAGGAATTTTTGGGTTAGGTCAATCCGTTCGCGAGATATGGGAGTTTGAAGCCAAGAAATGGTTGAGAAGGCAAAAAATTTTTGGCAATTCTGCTGCTCCAAACGCTTAACCAGAATGGCCTAGGGAAAAAATACACATACCGCTGTAATCGGGCGAGGTTCTACTTTCAGATGCAATTGGAATTTTTGGGTTAGGTCAATCCGTTCGCGAGATATGGGAGTTTGAAGCCAAGAAATGGTTGAGAAGGCAAAAAATTTTTCGCAATTCTGCTGCTCCAAACGCTTAAACAGAATGGCCTAGGGAAAAAATACAGATACCGTTGTAATCGGGCGAGTTTCTACTTTCAGATGCGACAGGAATTTTTGGGTTAGGTCAATCCGTTCGCGAGATATGGGAGTTTGAAGCTAAGAAATGGTTGAGAAGACAACAAATCTTTCGCACTTCTGCTACTCCAAACGCTTAACCAGAATGGCCTAGGGAAGAAATACACATACCGTTGTAATCGGGCGAGTTTCGACTTTCAGATGCAATAGGAATTTTTGGGTTAGGTCAATCCGTTCGCGAGATATGGGAGTTTGAAGCCAAGAAATGGTTGAGAAGGCAAAAAATTTTTCGCAATTCTGCTGCTCCAAACGCTTAAACAGAATGGCCTAGGGAAGAAATACACATACCGTTGTAATCGGGCGAGTTTCGACTTTCAGATGCAATAGGAATTTTTGGGTTAGGTCATTCCGTTCGCGAGATATGGGAGTTTGAAGCCAAGAAATGGTTGAGAAGGCAACAAATTTTTCGCAATTCTGCTGCTCCAAACGCTTAACCAGAATGGCCTAGGGAAAAAATACACATACCGTTGTAATCGGGCGAGTTTCTACTTTCAGATGCAATAGGAATTTTTGGGTTAGGTCAATCCGTTCGCGAGATATGGGAGATTGAAGCCAAGAAATGGTTGAGAAGGCAAAAAATTTTTCGCAATTCTGCTGCTCCAAACACTTAACCAGAATGGCCTAGGGAAAAAATACACATACCGTTGTAATCGGGCGAGTTTCTACTTTCAGATGCAATAGGAATTTTTGGGTTAGGTCAATCCGTTCGCGAGATATGGGAGATTGAAGCCAAGAAATGGTTGAGAAGGCAAAAAATTTTTCGCAATTCTGCTGCTCCAAACGCTTAACCAGAATTGCCTAGGGAAAAAATACACATACCGTTGTAATCGGGCGAGTCTCTACTTCCAGACGCTACAGGAATTTTTGGGTTAGGTCAATCCGTTCGCGAGATATGGGAGTTTGAAGCCAAGAAATGGTTGAGAAGGCAAAAAATTTTTCGCAATTCTGCTGCTCCAAACGCTTAACCAGAATGGCCTAGGGAAAAAATACACATACCGCTGTAATCGGGCGAGGTTCTACTTTCAGATGCAATTGGAATTTTTGGGTTAGGTCAATCCGTTCGCGAGATATGGGAGTTTGAAGCCAAGAAATGGTTGAGAAGGCAACAAATTTTTCGCAATTCTGCTGCTCCAAACGCTTAACCAGAATGGCCTAGGGAAAAAATACACATACCGTTGTAATCGGGCGAGTTTCTACTTTCAGATGCAATAGGAATTTTTGGGATAGGTCAATCCGTTCGCGAGATATGGGAGTTTGAAGCCAAGAAATGGTTGAGAAGGCAAAAAATTTTTCGCAATTCTGCTGCTCCAAACGCTTAAACAGAATGGCCTAGGGAAGAAATACACATACCGTTGTAATCGGGCGAGTTTCGACTTTCAGATGCAATAGGAATTTTTGGGTTAGGTCATTCCGTTCGCGAGATATGGGAGTTTGAAGCCAAGAAATGGTTGAGAAGGCAACAAATTTTTCGCAATTCTGCTGCTCCAAACGCTTAACCAGAATGGCCTAGGGAAAAAATACACATACCGTTGTAATCGGGCGAGTTTCTACTTTCAGATGCAATAGGAATTTTTGGGTTAGGTCAATCCGTTCGCGAGATATGGGAGATTGAAGCCAAGAAATGGTTGAGAAGGCAAAAAATTTTTCGCAATTCTGCTGCTCCAAACGCTTAACCAGAATTGCCTAGGGAAAAAATACACATACCGTTGTAATCGGGCGAGTCTCTACTTCCAGACGCTACAGGAATTTTTGGGTTAGGTCAATCCGTTCGCGAGATATGGGAGTTTGAAGCCAAGAAATGGTTGAGAAGGCAAAAAATTTTTCGCAATTCTGCTGCTCCAAACGCTTAACCAGAATGGCCTAGGGAAAAAATACACATACCGCTGTAATCGGGCGAGGTTCTACTTTCAGATGCAATTGGAATTTTTGGGTTAGGTCAATCCGTTCGCGAGATATGGGAGTTTGAAGCCAAGAAATGGTTGAGAATGCCAAAAATTTTTCGCAATTCTGCTGCTCCAAACGCTTAACCAGAATGGCCCAGGGAAAAAATACACATATCGTTGTAATCGGGCGAGTTTCTACTTTCAGATGCAATAGGAATTTTTGGGTTAGGTCAATCCGTTCGCGAGATATGGGAGTTTGAAGCCAAGAAATGGTTGAGAAGGCAAAAAATTTTTGGCAATTCTGCTGCTCCAAACGCTTAACCAGAATGGCCTAGGGAAAAAATACACATACCCTTGTAATCGGGCGAGTTTCTACTTTCAGATGCAATAGGAATTTTTGGGTTAGGTCAATCCGTTCGCGAGATATGGGAGTTTGAAGCCAAGAAATGGTTGAGAAGGCAACAAATTTTTCGCAATTCTGCTGCTCCAAACGCTTAACCAGAATGGCCTAGGGAAAAAATACACATACCGTTGTAGTCGGGCGAGTTTCTACTTTCAGATGCAATAGGAATTTTTGGGTTAGGTCAATCCGTTCGCGAGATATGGGAGATTGAAGCCAAGAAATGGTTGAGAAGGCAAAAAATTTTTCGCAATTCTGCTGCTCCAAACGCTTAACCAGAATTGCCTAGGGAAAAAATACACATACCGTTGTAATCGGGCGAGTCTCTACTTCCAGACGCTACAGGAATTTTTGGGTTAGGTCAATCCGTTCGCGAGATATGGGAGTTTGAAGCCAAGAAATGGTTGAGAAGGCAAAAAATTTTTGGCAATTCTGCTGCTCCAAACGCTTAACCAGAATGGCCTAGGGAAAAAATACACATACCGCTGTAATCGGGCGAGGTTCTACTTTCAGATGCAATTGGAATTTTTGGGTTAGGTCAATCCGTTCGCGAGATATGGGAGTTTGAAGCCAAGAAATGGTTGAGAATGCCAAAAATTTTTCGCAATTCTGCTGCTCCAAACGCTTAACCAGAATGGCCCAGGGAAAAAATACGCATATCGTTGTAATCGGGCGAGTTTCTACTTTCAGATGCAATAGGAATTTTTGGGTTAGGTCAATCCGTTCGCGAGATATGGGAGTTTGAAGCCAAGAAATGGTTGAGAAGGCAACAAATTTTTCGCAATTCTGCTGCTCCAAACGCTTAACCAGAATGGCCTAGGGAAAAAATACACATACTGTTGTAATCGGGCGAGTTTCTACTTTCAGATGCAATAGGAATTTTTGGGATAGGTCAATCCGTTCGCGAGATATGGGAGTTTGAAGCCAAGAAATGGTTGAGAAGGCAAAAAATTTTTCGCAATTCTGCTGCTCCAAACGCTTAAACAGAATGGCCTAGGGAAGAAATACACATACCGTTGTAATCGGGCGAGTTTCGACTTTCAGATGCAATAGGAATTTTTGGGTTAGGTCATTCCGTTCGCGAGATATGGGAGTTTGAAGCCAAGAAATGGTTGAGAAGGCAACAAATTTTTCGCAATTCTGCTGCTCCAAACGCTTAACCAGAATGGCCTAGGGAAAAAATACACATACCGTTGTAATCGGGCGAGTTTCTACTTTCAGATGCAATAGGAATTTTTGGGTTAGGTCAATCCGTTCGCGAGATATGGGAGTTTGAAGCTAAGAAATGGTTGAGAAGACAACAAATCTTTCGCACTTCTGCTGCTCCAAACGCTTAACCAGAATGGCCTAGGGAAAAAATACAGATACCGTTGTAATCGGGCGAGTTTCTACTTTCAGGTGCAATAGGAATTTTTGGGTTAGGTCATTCCGTTCGCGAGATATGGGAGTTTGAAGCCAAGAAATGGTTGAGAAGGCAACAAATTTTTCGCAATTCTGCTGCTCCAAACGCTTAACCAGAATGGCCTAGGGAAAAAATACACATACCGTTGTAATCGGGCGAGTTTCTACTTTCAGATGCAATAGGAATTTTTGGGTTAGGTCAATCCGTTCGCGAGATATGGGAGATTGAAGCCAAGAAATGGTTGAGAAGGCAAAAAATTTTTCGCAATTCTGCTGCTCCAAACGCTTAACCAGAATTGCCTAGGGAAAAAATACACATACCGTTGTAATCGGGCGAGTCTCTACTTCCAGACGCTACAGGAATTTTTGGGTTAGGTCAATCCGTTCGCGAGATATGGGAGTTTGAAGCCAAGAAATGGTTGAGAAGGCAAAAAATTTTTGGCAATTCTGCTGCTCCAAACGCTTAACCAGAATGGCCTAGGGAAAAAATACACATACCGCTGTAATCGGGCGAGGTTCTACTTTCAGATGCAATTGGAATTTTTGGGTTAGGTCAATCCGTTCGCGAGATATGGGAGTTTGAAGCCAAGAAATGGTTGAGAAGGCAAAAAATTTTTCGCAATTCTGCTGCTCCAAACGCTTAAACAGAATGGCCTAGGGAAAAAATACAGATACCGTTGTAATCGGGCGAGTTTCTACTTTCAGATGCGACAGGAATTTTTGGGTTAGGTCAATCCGTTCGCGAGATATGGGAGTTTGAAGCTAAGAAATGGTTGAGAAGACAACAAATCTTTCGCACTTCTGCTACTCCAAACGCTTAACCAGAATGGCCTAGGGAAGAAATACACATACCGTTGTAATCGGGCGAGTTTCGACTTTCAGATGCAATAGGAATTTTTGGGTTAGGTCATTCCGTTCGCGAGATATGGGAGTTTGAAGCCAAGAAATGGTTGAGAAGGCAACAAATTTTTCGCAATTCTGCTGCTCCAAACGCTTAACCAGAATGGCCTAGGGAAAAAATACACATACCGTTGTAATCGGGCGAGTTTCTACTTTCAGATGCAATAGGAATTTTTGGGATAGGTCAATCCGTTCGCGAGATATGGGAGTTTGAAGCTAAGAAATGGTTGAGAAGACAACAAATCTTTCGCACTTCTGCTGCTCCAAACGCTTAACCAGAATTGCCTAGGGAAAAAATACACATACCGTTGTAATCGGGCGAGTCTCTACTTCCAGACGCTACAGGAATTTTTGGGTTAGGTCAATCCGTTCGCGAGATATGGGAGTTTGAAGCCAAGAAATGGTTGAGAAGGCAAAAAATTTTTGGCAATTCTGCTGCTCCAAACGCTTAACCAGAATGGCCTAGGGAAAAAATACACATACCGCTGTAATCGGGCGAGGATCTACTTTCAAATGCAATTGGAATTTTTGGGTTAGGTCAATCCGTTCGCGAGATATGGGAGTTTGAAGCCAAGAAATGGTTGAGAATGCCAAAAATTTTTCGCAATTCTGCTGCTCCAAACGCTTAACCAGAATGGCCTAGGGAAAAAATACACATATCGTTGTAATCGGGCGAGTTTCTACTTTCAGATGCAATAGGAATTTTTGGGTTAGGTCAATCCGTTCGCGAGATATGGGAGTTTGAAGCCAAGAAATGGTTGAGAAGGCAACAAATTTTTCGCAACTCTGATGCTCCAAACGCTTAACCAGAATGGCCTAGGGAAAAAATACACATACCGTTGTAATCGGGCGAGTTTCCACTTTCAGATGCAACAGGAATTTTTGGGTTAGGTCAATCCGTTCGCGAGATATGGGAGATTGAAGCCAAGAAATGGTTGAGAAGGCAAAAAATTTTTCGCAATTCTGCTGCTCCAAACGCTTAACCAAAATTGCCTAGGGAAAAAATACACATACCGTTGTAATCGGGCGAGTCTCTACTTCCAGACGCTACAGGAATTTTTGGGTTAGGTCAATCCGTTCGCGAGATATGGGAGTTTGAAGCCAAGAAATGGTTGAGAAGGCAAAAAATTTTTGGCAATTCTGCTGCTCCAAACGCTTAACCAGAATGGCCTAGGGAAAAAATACACATACCGTTGTAATCGGGCGAGTTTCTACTTTCAGATGCAATAGGAATTTTTGGGTTAGGTCAATACGTTCGCGAGATATGGGAGATTGAAGCCAAGAAATGGTTGAGAAGGCAAAAAATTTTTCGCAATTCTGCTGCTCCAAACGCTTAACCAGAATTGCCTAGGGAAAAAATACACATACCGTTGTAATCGGGCGAGTCTCTACTTCCAGACGCTACAGGAATTTTTGGGTTAGGTCAATCCGTTCGCGAGATATGGGAGTTTGAAGCCAAGAAATGGTTGAGAAGGCAAAAAATTTTTCGCAATTCTGCTGCTCCAAACGCTTAAACAGAATGGCCTAGGGAAGAAATACACATACCGTTGTAATCGGGCGAGTTTCGACTTTCAGATGCAATAGGAATTTTTGGGTTAGGTCATTCCGTTCGCGAGATATGGGAGTTTGAAGCCAAGAAATGGTTGAGAAGGCAACAAATTTTTCGCAATTCTGCTGCTCCAAACGCTTAACCAGAATGGCCTAGGGAAAAAATACACATACCGTTGTAATCGGGCGAGTTTCTACTTTCAGATGCAATAGGAATTTTTGGGTTAGGTCAATCCGTTCGCGAGATATGGGAGTTTGAAGCTAAGAAATGGTTGAGAAGACAACAAATCTTTCGCACTTCTGCTGCTCCAAACGCTTAACCAGAATGGCCTAGGGAAAAAATACAGATACCGTTGTAATCGGGCGAGTTTCTACTTTCAGGTGCAATAGGAATTTTTGGGTTAGGTCATTCCGTTCGCGAGATATGGGAGTTTGAAGCCAAGAAATGGTTGAGAAGGCAACAAATTTTTCGCAATTCTGCTGCTCCAAACGCTTAACCAGAATGGCCTAGGGAAAAAATACACATACCGTTGTAATCGGGCGAGTTTCTACTTTCAGATGCAATAGGAATTTTTGGGTTAGGTCAATCCGTTCGCGAGATATGGGAGATTGAAGCCAAGAAATGGTTGAGAAGGCAAAAAATTTTTCGCAATTCTGCTGCTCCAAACGCTTAACCAGAATTGCCTAGGGAAAAAATACACATACCGTTGTAATCGGGCGAGTCTCTACTTCCAGACGCTACAGGAATTTTTGGGTTAGGTCAATCCGTTCGCGAGATATGGGAGTTTGAAGCCAAGAAATGGTTGAGAAGGCAAAAAATTTTTGGCAATTCTGCTGCTCCAAACGCTTAACCAGAATGGCCTAGGGAAAAAATACACATACCGCTGTAATCGGGCGAGGTTCTACTTTCAGATGCAATTGGAATTTTTGGGTTAGGTCAATCCGTTCGCGAGATATGGGAGTTTGAAGCCAAGAAATGGTTGAGAAGGCAAAAAATTTTTCGCAATTCTGCTGCTCCAAACGCTTAAACAGAATGGCCTAGGGAAAAAATACAGATACCGTTGTAATCGGGCGAGTTTCTACTTTCAGATGCGACAGGAATTTTTGGGTTAGGTCAATCCGTTCGCGAGATATGGGAGTTTGAAGCTAAGAAATGGTTGAGAAGACAACAAATCTTTCGCACTTCTGCTACTCCAAACGCTTAACCAGAATGGCCTAGGGAAGAAATACACATACCGTTGTAATCGGGCGAGTTTCGACTTTCAGATGCAATAGGAATTTTTGGGTTAGGTCATTCCGTTCGCGAGATATGGGAGTTTGAAGCCAAGAAATGGTTGAGAAGGCAACAAATTTTTCGCAATTCTGCTGCTCCAAACGCTTAACCAGAATGGCCTAGGGAAAAAATACACATACCGTTGTAATCGGGCGAGTTTCTACTTTCAGATGCAATAGGAATTTTTGGGATAGGTCAATCCGTTCGCGAGATATGGGAGTTTGAAGCTAAGAAATGGTTGAGAAGACAACAAATCTTTCGCACTTCTGCTGCTCCAAACGCTTAACCAGAATTGCCTAGGGAAAAAATACACATACCGTTGTAATCGGGCGAGTCTCTACTTCCAGACGCTACAGGAATTTTTGGGTTAGGTCAATCCGTTCGCGAGATATGGGAGTTTGAAGCCAAGAAATGGTTGAGAAGGCAAAAAATTTTTGGCAATTCTGCTGCTCCAAACGCTTAACCAGAATGGCCTAGGGAAAAAATACACATACCGCTGTAATCGGGCGAGGATCTACTTTCAGATGCAATTGGAATTTTTGGGTTAGGTCAATCCGTTCGCGAGATATGGGAGTTTGAAGCCAAGAAATGGTTGAGAATGCCAAAAATTTTTCGCAATTCTGCTGCTCCAAACGCTTAACCAGAATGGCCTAGGGAAAAAATACACATATCGTTGTAATCGGGCGAGTTTCTACTTTCAGATGCAATAGGAATTTTTGGGTTAGGTCAATCCGTTCGCGAGATATGGGAGTTTGAAGCCAAGAAATGGTTGAGAAGGCAACAAATTTTTCGCAACTCTGATGCTCCAAACGCTTAACCAGAATGGCCTAGGGAAAAAATACACATACCGTTGTAATCGTGCGAGTTTCCACTTTCAGATGCAACAGGAATTTTTGGGTTAGGTCAATCCGTTCGCGAGATATGGGAGATTGAAGCCAAGAAATGGTTGAGAAGGCAAAAAATTTTTCGCAATTCTGCTGCTCCAAACGCTTAACCAAAATTGCCTAGGGAAAAAATACACATACCGTTGTAATCGGGCGAGTCTCTACTTCCAGACGCTACAGGAATTTTTGGGTTAGGTCAATCCGTTCGCGAGATATGGGAGTTTGAAGCCAAGAAATGGTTGAGAAGGCAAAAAATTTTTGGCAATTCTGCTGCTCCAAACGCTTAACCAGAATGGCCTAGGGAAAAAATACACATACCGTTGTAATCGGGCGAGTTTCTACTTTCAGATGCAATAGGAATTTTTGGGTTAGGTCAATACGTTCGCGAGATATGGGAGATTGAAGCCAAGAAATGGTTGAGAAGGCAAAAAATTTTTCGCAATTCTGCTGCTCCAAACGCTTAACCAGAATTGCCTAGGGAAAAAATACACATACCGTTGTAATCGGGCGAGTCTCTACTTCCAGACGCTACAGGAATTTTTGGGTTAGGTCAATCCGTTCGCGAGATATGGGAGTTTGAAGCCAAGAAATGGTTGAGAAGGCAAAAAATTTTTCGCAATTCTGCTGCTCCAAACGCTTAACCAGAATGGCCTAGGGAAAAAATACACATACCGCTGTAATCGGGCGAGGTTCTACTTTCAGATGCAATTGCAATTTTTGGGTTAGGTCAATCCGTTCGCGAGATATGGGAGTTTGAAGCCAAGAAATGGTTGAGAAGGCAACAAATTTTTCGCAATTCTGCTGCTCCAAACGCTTAACCAGAATGGCCTAGGGAAAAAATACACATACCGTTGTAATCGGGCGAGTTTCTACTTTCAGATGCAATAGGAATTTTTGGGTTAGGTCAATCCGTTCGCGAGATATGGGAGTTTGAAGCCAAGAAATGGTTGAGAAGGCAACAAATTTTTCGCAATTCTGCTGCTCCAAACGCTTAACCAGAATGGCCTAGGGAAAAAATACACACACCGTTGTAATCGGGCGAGTTTCTACTTTCAGATGCAATAGGAATTTTTGGGTTAGGTCAATCCGTTCGCGAGATATGGGAGATTGAAGCCAAGAAATGGTTGAGAAGGCAAAACATTTTTCGCAATTCTGCTGCTCCAAACGCTTAACCAGAATTGCCTAGGGAAGAAATACACATACCGTTGTAATCGGGCGAGTCTCTACTTCCAGACGCTACAGGAATTTTTGGGTTAGGTCAATCCGTTCGCGAGATATGGGAGTTTGAAGCCAAGAAATGGTTGAGAAGGCAAAAAATTTTTGGCAATTCTGCTGCTCCAAACGCTTAACCAGAATGGCCTAGGGAAAAAATACACATATCGCTGTAATCGGGCGAGGTTCTACTTTCAGATGCAATTTGAATTTTTGGGTTAGGTCAATCCGTTCGCGAGATATGGGAGTTTGAAGCCAAGAAATGGTTGAGAAGGCAAAAAATTTTTCGCAATTCTGCTGCTCCAAACGCTTAACCAGAATGGCCTAGGGAAAAAATACAGATACCGTTGTAATCGGGCGAGTTTCTACTTTCAGATGCAATAGGAATTTTTGGGTTAGGTCAATCCGTTCGCGAGATATGGGAGTTTGGCAATTCTGCTGCTCCAAACGCTTAACCAGAATGGCCTAGGGAAAAAATACACATACCGCTGTAATCGGGCGAGGTTCTACTTTCAGATGCAATTGGAATTTTTGGGTTAGGTCAATCCGTTCGCGAGATATGGGAGTTTGAAGCCAAGAAATGGTTGAGAATGCCAAAAATTTTTCGCAATTCTGCTGCTCCAAACGCTTAACGAGAATGGCCTAGGGAAAAAATACACATATCGTTGTAATCGGGCGAGTTTCTACTTTCAGATGCAATAGGAATTTTTGGGTTAGGTCAATCCGTTCGCGAGATATGGGAGTTTGAAGCCAAGAAATGGTCGAGAAGGCAACAAATTTTTCGCAATTCTGCTGCTCCAAACGCTTAACCAGAATGGCCTAGGGAAAAAATACACATACCGTTGTAATCGGGCGAGTTTCTACTTTCAGATGCAATAGGAATTTTTGGGTTAGGTCAATCCGTTCGCGAGATATGGGAGATTGAAGCCAAGAAATGGTTGAGAAGGCAAAAAATTTTTCGCAATTCTGCTACTCCAAACGCTTAACCAGAATTGCCTAGGGAAAAAATACACATACCGTTGTAATCGGGCGAGTCTCTACTTCCAGACGCTACAGGAATTTTTGGGTTAGGTCAACCCGTTCGCGAGATATGGGAGTTTGAAGCCAAGAAATGGTTGAGAAGGCAAAAAATTTTTGGCAATTCTGCTGCTCCAAACGCTTAACCAGAATGGCCTAGGGAAAAAATACACATATCGCTGTAATCGGGCGAGGTTCTACTTTCAGATGCAATTGGAATTTTTGGGTTAGGTCAATCCGTTCGCGAGATATGGGAGTTTGAAGCCAAGAAATGGTTGAGAATGCAAAAAATTTTTCGCAATTCTGCTGCTCCAAACGCTTAACCAGAATGGCCTAGGGAAAAAATACACATACCGTTGTAATCGGGCGAGTTTCTACTTTCAGATGCAATAGGAATTTTTGGGTTAGGTCAATCCGTTCGCGAGATATGGGAGTTTGAAGCCAAGAAATGGTTGAGAAGGCAACAAATTTTTCGCAATTCTGCTGCTCCAAACGCTTAACCAGAATGGCCTAGGGAAAAAATACACACACCGTTGTAATCGGGCGAGTTTCTACTTTCAGATGCAATAGGAATTTTTGGGTTAGGTCAATCCGTTCGCGAGATATGGGAGATTGAAGCCAAGAAATGGTTGAGAAGGCAAAAAATTTTTCGCAATTCTGCTGCTCCAAACGCTTAACCAGAATTGCCTAGGGAAAAAATACACATACCGTTGTAATCGGGCGAGTCTCTACTTCCAGACGCTACAGGAATTTTTGGGTTAGGTCAATCCGTTCGCGAGATATGGGAGTTTGAAGCCAAGAAATGGTTGAGAAGGCAAAAAATTTTTGGCAATTCTGCTGCTCCAAACGCTTAACCAGAATGGCCTAGGGAAAAAATACACATATCGCTGTAATCGGGCGAGGTTCTACTTTCAGATGCAATTTGAATTTTTGGGTTAGGTCAATCCGTTCGCGAGATATGGGAGTTTGAAGCCAAGAAATGGTTGAGAATGCAAAAAATTTTTCGCAATTCTGCTGCTCCAAACGCTTAACCAGAATGGCCTAGGGAAAAAATACACATACCGTTGTAATCGGGCGAGTTTCTACTTTCAGATGCAATAGGAATTTTTGGGTTAGGTCAATCCGTTCGCGAGATATGGGAGTTTGAAGCCAAGAAATGGTTGAGAATGCCAAAAATTTTTCGCAATTCTGCTGCTCCAAACGCTTAACCAGAATGGCCTAGGGAAAAAATACACATATCGTTGTAATCGGGCGAGTTTCTACTTTCAGATGCAATAGGAATTTTTGGGTTAGGTCAATCCGTTCGCGAGATATGGGAGTTTGAAGCCAAGAAATGGTCGAGAAGGCAACAAATTTTTCGCAATTCTGCTGCTCCAAACGCTTAACCAGAATGGCCTAGGGAAAAAATACACATACCGTTGTAATCGGGCGAGTTTCTACTTTCAGATGCAATAGGAATTTTTGGGTTAGGTCAATCCGTTCGCGAGATATGGGAGATTGAAGCCAAGAAATGGTTGAGAAGGCAAAAAATTTTTCGCAATTCTGCTGCTCCAAACGCTTAACCAGAATTGCCTAGGGAAAAAATACACATACCGTTGTAATCGGGCGAGTCTCTACTTCCAGACGCTACAGGAATTTTTGGGTTAGGTCAATCCGTTCGCGAGATATGGGAGTTTGAAGCCAAGAAATGGTTGAGAAGGCAAAAAATTTTTGGCAATTCTGCTGCTCCAAACGCTTAACCAGAATGGCCTAGGGAAAAAATACACATACCGCTGTAATCGCGCGAGGTTCTACTTTCAGATGCAATTGGAATTTTTGGGTTAGGTCAATCCGTTCGCGAGATATGGGAGTTTGAAGCCAAGAAATGGTTGAGAATGCCAAAAATTTTTCGCAATTCTGCTGCTCCAAACGCTTAACCAGAATGGCCTAGGGAAAAAATACACATATCGTTGTAATCGGGCGAGTTTCTACTTTCAGATGCAATAGGAATTTTTGGGTTAGGTCAATCCGTTCGCGAGATATGGGAGTTTGAAGCCAAGAAATGGTCGAGAAGGCAACAAATTTTTCGCAATTCTGCTGCTCCAAACGCTTAACCAGAATGGCCTAGGGAAAAAATACACATACCGTTGTAATCGGGCGAGTTTCTACTTTCAGATGCAATAGGAATTTTTGGGTTAGGTCAATCCGTTCGCGAGATATGGGAGATTGAAGCCAAGAAATGGTTGAGAAGGCAAAAAATTTTTCGCAATTCTGCTGCTCCAAACGCTTAACCAGAATTGCCTAGGGAAAAAATACACATACCGTTGTAATCGGGCGAGTCTCTACTTCCAGACGCTACAGGAATTTTTGGGTTAGGTCAATCCGTTCGCGAGATATGGGAGTTTGAAGCCAAGAAATGGTTGAGAAGGCAAAAAATTTTTGGCAATTCTGCTGCTCCAAACGCTTAACCAGAATGGCCTAGGGAAAAAATACACATATCGCTGTAATCGGGCGAGGTTCTACTTTCAGATGCAATTGGAATTTTTGGGTTAGGTCAATCCGTTCGCGAGATATGGGAGTTTGAACCAAGAAATGGTTGAGAATGCAAAAAATTTTTCGCAATTCTGCTGCTCCAAACGCTTAAACAGAATGGCCTAGGGAAGAAATACACATACCGTTGTAATCGGGCGAGTTTCGACTTTCAGATGCAATAGGAATTTTTGGGTTAGGTCATTCCGTTCGCGAGATATGGGAGTTTGAAGCCAAGAATTGGTTGAGAAGGCAACAAATTTTTCGCAATTCTGCTGCTCCAAACGCTTAACCAGAATGGCCTAGGGAAAAAATACACATACCGTTGTAATCGGGCGAGTTTCTACTTTCAGATGCAATAGGAATTTTTGGGTTAGGTCAATCCGTTCGCGAGATATGCGAGATTGAAGCCAAGAAATGGTTGAGAAGGCAAAAAATTTTTCGCAATTCTCCTGCTCCAAACGCTTAACCAGAATTGCCTAGGGAAAAAATACACATACCGTTGTAATCGGGCGAGTCTCTACTTCCAGACGCTACAGGAATTTTTGGGTTAGGTCAATCCGTTCGCGAGATATGGGAGTTTGAAGCCAAGAAATGGTTGAGAAGGCAAAAAATTTTTGGCAATTCTGCTGCTCCAAACGCTTAACCAGAATGGCCTAGGGAAAAAATACACATATCGCTGTAATCGGGCGAGGTTCTACTTTCAGATGCAATTGGAATTTTTGGGTTAGGTCAATCCGTTCGCGAGATATGGGAGTTTGAAGCCAAGAAATGGTTGAGAATGCAAAAAATTTTTCGCAATTCTGCTGCTCCAAACGCTTAACCAGAATGGCCTAGGGAAAAAATACACATACCCTTGTAATCGGGCGAGTTTCTACTTTCAGATGCAATAGGAATTTTTGGGTTAGGTCAATCCGTTCGCGAGATATGGGAGTTTGAAGCCAAGAAATGGTTGAGAAGGCAACAAATTTTTCGCAATTCTGCTGCTCCAAACGCTTAACCAGAATTGCCTAGGGAAAAAATACACATACCGTTGTAATCGGGCGAGCCTCTACTTCCAGACGCTACAGGAATTTTTGGGTTAGGTCAATCCGTTCGCGAGATATGGGAGTTTGAAGCCAAGAAATGGTTGAGAAGGCAAAAAATTTTTGGCAATTCTGCTGCTCCAAACGCTTAACCAGGATGGCCTAGGGAAAAAATACACATACCGCTGTAATCGGGCGAGGTTCTACTTTCAGATGCAATTGGAATTTTTGGGTTAGGTCAATCCGTTCGCGAGATATGGGAGTTTGAAGCCAAGAAATGGTTGAGAAGGCAAAAAATTTTTGGCAATTCTGCTGCTCCAAACGCTTAACCAGGATGGCCTAGGGAAAAAATACACATACCGTTGTAATCGGGCGAGTTTCTACTTTCAGATGCAATAGGAATTTTTGGGTTAGGTCAATCCGTTCGCGAGATATGGGAGATTGAAGCCAAGAAATGGTTGAGAAGGCAAAAAATTTTTCGCAATTCTGCTGCTCCAAACGCTTAACCAGAATTGCCTAGGGAAAAAATACACATACCGTTGTAATCGGGCGAGTCTCTACTTCCAGACGCTACAGGAATTTTTGGGTTAGGTCAATCCGTTCGCGAGATATGGGAGTTTGAAGCCAAGAAATGGTTGAGAAGGCAAAAATTTTTGGCAATTCTGCTGCTCCAAACGCTTAACCAGAATGGCCTAGGGAAAAAATACACATATCGCTGTAATCGGGCGAGGTTCTACTTTCAGATGCAATTGGAATTTTTGGGTTAGGTCAATCCGTTCGCGAGATATGGGAGTTTGAAGCCAAGAAATGGTTGAGAATGCAAAAAATTTTTCGCAATTCTGCTGCTCCAAACGCTTAACCAGAATGGCCTAGGGAAAAAATACACATACCGTTGTAATCGGGCGAGTTTCTACTTTCAGATGCAATAGGAATTTTTGGGTTAGGTCAATCCGTTCGCGAGATATGGGAGTTTGAAGCCAAGAAATGGTTGAGAAGGCAACAAATTTTTCGCAATTCTGCTGCTCCAAACGCTTAACCAGAATGGCCTAGGGAAAAAATACACACACCGTTGTAATCGGGCGAGTTTCTACTTTCAGATGCAATAGGAATTTTTGGGTTAGGTCAATCCGTTCGCGAGATATGGGAGATTGAAGCCAAGAAATGGTTGAGAAGGCAAAAAATTTTTCGCAATTCTGCTGCTCCAAACGCTTAACCAGAATTGCCTAGGGAAAAAATACACATACCGTTGTAATCGGGCGAGTCTCTACTTCCAGACGCTACAGGAATTTTTGGGTTAGGTCAATCCGTTCGCGAGATATGGGAGTTTGAAGCCAAGAAATGGTTGAGAAGGCAAAAAATTTTTGGCAATTCTGCTGCTCCAAACGCTTAACCAGAATGGCCTAGGGAAAAAATACACATACCGCTGTAATCGGGCGAGGTTCTACTTTCAGATGCAATTGGAATTTTTGGGTTAGGTCAATCCGTTCGCGAGATATGGGAGTTTGAAGCCAAGAAATGGTTGAGAATGCAAAAAATTTTTCGCAATTCTGCTGCTCCAAACGCTTAACCAGAATGGCCTAGGGAAAAAATACACATACCGCTGTAATCGGGCGAGGTTCTACTTTCAGATGCAATTGGAATTTTTGGGTTAGGTCAATCCGTTCGCGAGATATGGGAGTTTGAAGCCAAGAAATGGTTGAGAATGCAAAAAATTTTTCGCAATTCTGCTGCCCCAAACGCTTAACCAGAATGGCCTAGGGAAAAAATACACATACCCTTGTAATCGGGCGAGTTTCTACTTTCAGATGCAATAGGAATTTTTGGGTTAGGTCAATCCGTTCGCGAGATATGGGAGTTTGAAGCCAAGAAATGGTTGAGAAGGCAAAAAATTTTTCGCAATTCTGCTGCTCCAAACGCTTAACCAGAATGGCCTAGGGAAAAAATACACATACCGTTGTAATCGGGCGAGTTTCTACTTTCAGATGCAATAGGAATTTTTGGGTTAGGTCAATCCGTTCGCGAGATATGGGAGTTTGAAGCCAAGAAATGGTTGAGAAGGCAAAAAAATTTTTCGCAATTCTGCTGCTCCAAACGCTTAACCAGAATGGCCTAGGGAAAAAATACACATACCGTTGTAATCGGGCGAGTTTCTACTTTCAGATGCAATAGGAATTTTTGGGTTAGGTCAATCCGTTCGCGAGATATGGGAGTTTGAAGCCAAGAAATGGTTGAGAAGGCAAAAAATTTTTCGCAATTCTGCTGCTCCAAACGCTTAACCAGAATGGCCTAGGGAAAAAATACACACACCGCTGTAATCGGACGAGGTTCTACTTTCAGATGCAATTGGAATTTTTGGGTTAGGTCAATCCGTTCGCGAGATATGGGAGTTTGAAGCCAAGAAATGGTTGAGAAGGCAAAAAATTTTTGGCAATTCTGCTGCTCCAAACGCTTAACCAGAATGGCCTAGGGAAAAAATACACATACCGCTGTAATCGGGCGAGGTTCTACTTTCAGATGCAATTGGAATTTTTGGGTTAGGTCAATCCGTTCGCGAGATATGGGAGTTTGAAGCCAAGAAATGGTTGAGAATGCAAAAAATTTTTCGCAATTCTGCTGCCCCAAACGCTTAACCAGAATGGCCTAGGGAAAAAATACACATACCGTTGTAATCGGGCGAGTTTCTACTTTCAGATGCAATAGGAATTTTTGGGTTAGGTCAATCCGTTCGCGAGATATGGGAGTTTGAAGCCAAGAAATGGTTGAGAAGGCAAAAAATTTTTCGCAATTCTGCTGCTCCAAACGCTTAACCAGAATGGCCTAGGGAAAAAATACACATACCTTTGTAATCGGGCGAGTTTCTACTTTCAGATGCAATAGGAATTTTTGGGTTAGGTCAATCCGTTCGCGAGATATGGGAGTTTGAAGCCAAGAAATGGTTGAGAAGGCAAAAAAATTTTTCGCAATTCTGCTGCTCCAAACGCTTAACCAGAATGGCCTAGGGAAAAAATACACATACCGTTGTAATCGGGCGAGTTTCTACTTTCAGATGCAATAGGAATTTTTGGGTTAGGTCAATCCGTTCGCGAGATATGGGAGTTTGAAGCCAAGAAATGGTTGAGAAGGCAAAAAATTTTTCGCAATTCTGCTGCTCCAAACGCTTAACCAGAATGGCCTAGGGAAAAAATACACACACCGCTGTAATCGGACGAGGTTCTACTTTCAGATGCAATTGGTATTTTTGGGTTAGGTCAATCCGTTCGCGAGATATGGGAGTTTGAAGCCAAGAAATGGTTGAGAAGGCAAAAAATTTTTCGCAATTCTGCTGCTCCAAACGCTTAACCAGAATGGCCTAGGGAAAAAATACACATACCGTTGTAATCGGGCGAGTTTCTACTTTCAGATGCAATAGGAATTTTTGGGTTAGGTCAATCCGTTCGCGAGATATGGGAGTTTGAAGCCAAGAAATGGTTGAGAAGGCAAAAAATTTTTCGCAATTCTGCTGCTCCAAACGCTTAACCAGAATGGCCTAGGGAAAAAATACACATACCGTTGTAATCGGGCGAGTTTCTACTTTCAGATGCAATAGGAATTTTTGGGATAGGTCAATCCGTTCGCGAGATATGGGAGTTTGAAGCCAAGAAATGGTTGAGAAGGCAAAAAATTTTTCGCAATTCTGCTGCTCCAAACGCTTAAACAGAATGGCCTAGGGAAAAAATACAGATACCGTTGTGATCGGGCGAGTTTCTACTTTCAGATGCAACAGGAATTTTTGGGTTAGGTCAATCCGTTCGCGAGATATGGGAGTTTGAAGCTAAGAAATGGTTGAGAAGACAACAAATCTTTCGCACTTCTGCTGCTCCAAACGCTTATCCAGAATGGCCTAGGGAAGAAATACACATACCGTTGTAATCGGGCGAGTTTCGACTTTCAGATGCAATAGGAATTTTTGGGTTAGGTCATTCCGTTCGCGAGATATGGGAGTTTGAAGCCAAGAAATGGTTGAGAAGGCAACAAATTTTTCGCAATTCTGCTGCTTCAAACGCTTAACCAGAATGGCCTAGGGAAAAAATACACATACCGTTGTAATCGGGCGAGTTTCTACTTTCAGATGCAATAGGAATTTTTGGGTTAGGTCAATCCGTTCGCGAGATATGGGAGATTGAAGCCAAGAAATGGTTGAGAAGGCATAAAATTTTTCGCAATTCTGCTGCTCCAAACGCTTAACCAGAATTGCCTAGGGAAAAAATACACATACCGTTGTAATCGGGCGAGTCTCTACTTCCAGACGCTACAGGAATTTTTGGGTTAGGTCAATCCGTTCGCGAGATATGGGAGTTTGAAGCCAAGAAATGGTTGAGAAGGCAAAAAATTTTTTGCAATTCTGCTGCTCCAAACGCTTAACCAGAATGGCCTAGGGAAAAAATACGCATACCGCTGTAATCGGGCGAGGTTCTACTTTCAGATGCAATTGGAATTTTTGGGTTAGGTCAATCCGTTCGCGAGATATGGGAGTTTGAAGCCAAGAAATGGTTGAGAAGGCAAAAAATTTTTCGCAATTCTGCTGCTCCAAACGTTTAACCAGAATGGCCTAGGGAAAAAATACACATAGCGTTGTAATCGGGCGAGTTTCTACTTTCAGATGCAATATGAATTTTTGGGTTAGGTCAATCCGTTCGCGAGATATGGGAGTTTGAAGCCAAGAAATGGTTGAGAAGGCAACAAATTTTTCGCAATTCTGCTGCTCCAAACGCTTAACCAGAATGGCCTAGGGAAAAAATACACACACCGTTGTAATCGGGCGAGTTTCTACTTTCAGATGCAATAGGAATTTTTGGGTTAGGTCAATCCGTTCGCGAGATATGGGAGATTGAAGCCAAGAAATGGTTGAGAAGGCAAAAAATTTTTCGCAATTCTGCTGCTCCAAACGCTTAACCAGAATTGCCTAGGGAAAAAATACACATACCGTTGTAATCGGGCGAGTCTCTACTTCCAGACGCTACAGGAATTTTTGGGTTAGGTCAATCCGTTCGCGAGATATGGGAGTTGGAAGCCAAGAAATGGTTGAGAAGGCAAAAAATTTTTGGCAATTCTGCTGCTCCAAACGCTTAACCAGAATGGCCTAGGGAAAAAATACACTTATCGCTGTAATCGGGCGAGGTTCTACTTTCAGATGCAATTTGAATTTTTGGGTTAGGTCAATCCGTTCGCGAGATATGGGAGTTTGAAGCCAAGAAATGGTTGAGAATGCAAAAAATTTTTCGCAATTCTGCTGCTCCAAACGCTTAACCAGAATGGCCTCGGGAAAAAATACACATACCGTTGTAATCGGGCGAGTTTCTACTTTCAGATGCAATAGGAATTTTTGGGTTAGGTCATTCCGTTCGCGAGATATGGGAGTTTGAAGCCAAGAAATGGTTGAGAAGGCAAAAAATTTTTCGCAATTCTGCTGCTCCAAACGCTTAACCAGAATGGCCTAGGGAAAAAATACAGATACCGTTGTAATCGGGCGAGTTTCTACTTTCAGATGCAATAGGAATTATTGGGTTAGGTCATTCCGTTCGCGAGATATGGGAGTTTGAAGCCAAGAAATGGTTGAGAAGGCAAAAAATTTTTGGCAATTCTGCTGCTCCAAACGCTTAACCAGAATGGCCTAGGGAAAAAATACACATACCGCTGTAATCGGGCGAGGTTCTACTTTCAGATGCAATCGGAATTTTTGGGTTAGGTCAATCCGTTCGCGAGATATGGGAGTTTGAAGCCAAGAAATGGTTGAGAATGCCAAAAATTTTTCGCAATTCTGCTGCTCCAAACGCTTAACCAGAATGGCCCAGGGAAAAAATACACATATCGTTGTAATCGGGCGAGTTTCTACTTTCAGATGCAATAGGAATTTTTGGGTTAGGTCAATCCGTTCGCGAGATATGGGAGTTTGAAGCCAAGAAATGGTTGAGAAGGCAACAAATTTTTCGCAATTCTGCTGCTCCAAACGCTTAACCAGAATGGCCTAGGGAAAAAATACACATACTGTTGTAATCGGGCGAGTTTCTACTTTCAGATGCAATAGGAATTTTTGGGATAGGTCAATCTGTTCGCGAGATATGGGAGTTTGAAGCCAAGAAATGGTTGAGAAGGCAAAAAATTTTTCGCAATTCTGCTGCTCCAAACGCTTAAACAGAATGGCCTAGGGAAGAAATACACATACCGTTGTAATCGGGCGAGTTTCGACTTTCAGATGCAATAGGAATTTTTGGGTTAGGTCATTCCGTTCGCGAGATATGGGAGTTTGAAGCCAAGAAATGGTTGAGAAGGCAACAAATTTTTCGCAATTCTGCTGCTCCAAACGCTTAACCAGAATGGCCTAGGGAAAAAATACACATACCGTTGTAATCGGGCGAGTTTCTACTTTCAGATGCAATAGGAATTTTTGGGTTAGGTCAATCCGTTCGCGAGATATGGGAGATTGAAGCCAAGAAATGGTTGAGAAGGCAAAAAATTTTTCGCAATTCTGCTGCTCCAAACGCTTAACCAGAATTGCCTAGGGAAAAAATACACATACCGTTGTAATCGGGCGAGTCTCTACTTCCAGACGCTACAGGAATTTTTGGGTTAGGTCAATCCGTTCGCGAGATATGGGAGTTTGAAGCCAAGAAATGGTTGAGAAGGCAAAAAATTTTTGGCAATTCTGCTGCTCCAAACGCTTAACCAGAATGGCCTAGGGAAAAAATACACATATCGCTGTAATCGGGCGAGGTTCTACTTTCAGATGCAATTGGAATTTTTGGGTTAGGTCAATCCGTTCGCGAGATATGGGAGTTTGAAGCCAAGAAATGGTTGAGAATGCAAAAAATTTTTCGCAATTCTGCTGCTCCAAACGCTTAACCAGAATGGCCTAGGGAGAAAATACACATACCGTTGTAATCGGGCGAGTTTCTACTTTCAGATGCAATAGGAATTTTTGGGTTAGGTCAATCCGTTCGCGAGATATGGGAGTTTGAAGCCAAGAAATGGTTGAGAAGGCAAAAAATTTTTCGCAATTCTGCTGCTCCAAACGCTTAACCAGAATGGCCTAGGGAAAAAATACACATACCGTTGTAATCGGGCGAGGTTCTACTTTCAGATGCAATAGGAATTTTTGGGTTAGGTCAATCCGTTCGCGAGATATGGGAGTTTGAAGCCAAGAAATGGTTGAGAAGGCAAAAAATTTTTGGCAATTCAGCTGCTCCAAACGCTTAACCAGAATTGCCTAGGGAAAAAATACACATACCGTTGTAATCGGGCGAGTCTCTACTTCCAGACGCTACCGGAATTTTTGGGTTAGGTCAATCCGTTCGCGAGATATGGGAGTTTGAAGCCAAGAAATGGTTGAGAAGGCAAAAAATTTTTCGCAATTCTGCTGCTCCAAACGCTTAACCAGAATGGCCTAGGGAAAAAATACACACACCGTTGTAATCGGGCGAGTTTCTACTTTCAGATGCAATAGGAATTTTTGGGTTAGGTCAATCCGTTCGCGAGATATGGGAGATTGAAGCCAAGAAATGGTTGAGAAGGCAAAAAATTTTTCGCAATTCTGCTGCTCCAAACGCTTAACCAGAATTGCCTAGGGAAAAAATACACATACCGTTGTAATCGGGCGAGTCTCTACTTCCAGACGCTACAGGAATTTTTGGGTTAGGTCAATCCGTTCGCGAGATATGGGAGTTGGAAGCCAAGAAATGGTTGAGAAGGCAAAAAATTTTTGGCAATTCTGCTGCTCCAAACGCTTAACCAGAATGGCCTAGGGAAAAAATACACTTATCGCTGTAATCGGGCGAGGTTCTACTTTCAGATGCAATTTGAATTTTTGGGTTAGGTCAATCCGTTCGCGAGATATGGGAGTTTGAAGCCAAGAAATGGTTGAGAATGCAAAAAATTTTTCGCAATTCTGCTGCTCCAAACGCTTAACCAGAATGGCCTCGGGAAAAAATACACATACCGTTGTAATCGGGCGAGTTTCTACTTTCAGATGCAATAGGAATTTTTGGGTTAGGTCATTCCGTTCGCGAGATATGGGAGTTTGAAGCCAAGAAATGGTTGAGAAGGCAAAAAATTTTTCGCAATTCTGCTGCTCCAAACGCTTAACCAGAATGGCCTAGGGAAAAAATACAGATACCGTTGTAATCGGGCGAGTTTCTACTTTCAGATGCAATAGGAATTATTGGGTTAGGTCATTCCGTTCGCGAGATATGGGAGTTTGAAGCCAAGAAATGGTTGAGAAGGCAAAAAATTTTTGGCAATTCTGCTGCTCCAAACGCTTAACCAGAATGGCCTAGGGAAAAAATACACATACCGCTGTAATCGGGCGAGGTTCTACTTTCAGATGCAATCGGAATTTTTGGGTTAGGTCAATCCGTTCGCGAGATATGGGAGTTTGAAGCCAAGAAATGGTTGAGAATGCCAAAAATTTTTCGCAATTCTGCTGCTCCAAACGCTTAACCAGAATGGCCCAGGGAAAAAATACACATATCGTTGTAATCGGGCGAGTTTCTACTTTCAGATGCAATAGGAATTTTTGGGTTAGGTCAATCCGTTCGCGAGATATGGGAGTTTGAAGCCAAGAAATGGTTGAGAAGGCAACAAATTTTTCGCAATTCTGCTGCTCCAAACGCTTAACCAGAATGGCCTAGGGAAAAAATACACATACTGTTGTAATCGGGCGAGTTTCTACTTTCAGATGCAATAGGAATTTTTGGGATAGGTCAATCTGTTCGCGAGATATGGGAGTTTGAAGCCAAGAAATGGTTGAGAAGGCAAAAAATTTTTCGCAATTCTGCTGCTCCAAACGCTTAAACAGAATGGCCTAGGGAAGAAATACACATACCGTTGTAATCGGGCGAGTTTCGACTTTCAGATGCAATAGGAATTTTTGGGTTAGGTCATTCCGTTCGCGAGATATGGGAGTTTGAAGCCAAGAAATGGTTGAGAAGGCAACAAATTTTTCGCAATTCTGCTGCTCCAAACGCTTAACCAGAATGGCCTAGGGAAAAAATACACATACCGTTGTAATCGGGCGAGTTTCTACTTTCAGATGCAATAGGAATTTTTGGGTTAGGTCAATCCGTTCGCGAGATATGGGAGATTGAAGCCAAGAAATGGTTGAGAAGGCAAAAAATTTTTCGCAATTCTGCTGCTCCAAACGCTTAACCAGAATTGCCTAGGGAAAAAATACACATACCGTTGTAATCGGGCGAGTCTCTACTTCCAGACGCTACAGGAATTTTTGGGTTAGGTCAATCCGTTCGCGAGATATGGGAGTTTGAAGCCAAGAAATGGTTGAGAAGGCAAAAAATTTTTGGCAATTCTGCTGCTCCAAACGCTTAACCAGAATGGCCTAGGGAAAAAATACACATATCGCTGTAATCGGGCGAGGTTCTACTTTCAGATGCAATTGGAATTTTTGGGTTAGGTCAATCCGTTCGCGAGATATGGGAGTTTGAAGCCAAGAAATGGTTGAGAATGCAAAAAATTTTTCGCAATTCTGCTGCTCCAAACGCTTAACCAGAATGGCCTAGGGAGAAAATACACATACCGTTGTAATCGGGCGAGTTTCTACTTTCAGATGCAATAGGAATTTTTGGGTTAGGTCAATCCGTTCGCGAGATATGGGAGATTGAAGCCAAGAAATGGTTGAGAAGGCAAAAAATTTTTCGCAATTCTGCTGCTCCAAACGCTTAACCAGAATTGCCTAGGGAAAAAATACACATACCGTTGTAATCGGGCGAGTCTCTACTTCCAGACGCTACAGGAATTTTTGGGTTAGGTCAATCCGTTCGCGAGATATGGGAGTTGGAAGCCAAGAAATGGTTGAGAAGGCAAAAAATTTTTGGCAATTCTGCTGCTCCAAACGCTTAACCAGAATGGCCTAGGGAAAAAATACACTTATCGCTGTAATCGGGCGAGGTTCTACTTTCAGATGCAATTTGAATTTTTGGGTTAGGTCAATCCGTTCGCGAGATATGGGAGTTTGAAGCCAAGAAATGGTTGAGAATGCAAAAAATTTTTCGCAATTCTGCTGCTCCAAACGCTTAACCAGAATGGCCTCGGGAAAAAATACACATACCGTTGTAATCGGGCGAGTTTCTACTTTCAGATGCAATAGGAATTTTTGGGTTAGGTCATTCCGTTCGCGAGATATGGGAGTTTGAAGCCAAGAAATGGTTGAGAAGGCAAAAAATTTTTCGCAATTCTGCTGCTCCAAACGCTTAACCAGAATGGCCTAGGGAAAAAATACAGATACCGTTGTAATCGGGCGAGTTTCTACTTTCAGATGCAATAGGAATTATTGGGTTAGGTCATTCCGTTCGCGAGATATGGGAGTTTGAAGCCAAGAAATGGTTGAGAAGGCAAAAAATTTTTGGCAATTCTGCTGCTCCAAACGCTTAACCAGAATGGCCTAGGGAAAAAATACACATACCGCTGTAATCGGGCGAGGTTCTACTTTCAGATGCAATCGGAATTTTTGGGTTAGGTCAATCCGTTCGCGAGATATGGGAGTTTGAAGCCAAGAAATGGTTGAGAATGCCAAAAATTTTTCGCAATTCTGCTGCTCCAAACGCTTAACCAGAATGGCCCAGGGAAAAAATACACATATCGTTGTAATCGGGCGAGTTTCTACTTTCAGATGCAATAGGAATTTTTGGGTTAGGTCAATCCGTTCGCGAGATATGGGAGTTTGAAGCCAAGAAATGGTTGAGAAGGCAACAAATTTTTCGCAATTCTGCTGCTCCAAACGCTTAACCAGAATGGCCTAGGGAAAAAATACACATACTGTTGTAATCGGGCGAGTTTCTACTTTCAGATGCAATAGGAATTTTTGGGATAGGTCAATCTGTTCGCGAGATATGGGAGTTTGAAGCCAAGAAATGGTTGAGAAGGCAAAAAATTTTTCGCAATTCTGCTGCTCCAAACGCTTAAACAGAATGGCCTAGGGAAGAAATACACATACCGTTGTAATCGGGCGAGTTTCGACTTTCAGATGCAATAGGAATTTTTGGGTTAGGTCATTCCGTTCGCGAGATATGGGAGTTTGAAGCCAAGAAATGGTTGAGAAGGCAACAAATTTTTCGCAATTCTGCTGCTCCAAACGCTTAACCAGAATGGCCTAGGGAAAAAATACACATACCGTTGTAATCGGGCGAGTTTCTACTTTCAGATGCAATAGGAATTTTTGGGTTAGGTCAATCCGTTCGCGAGATATGGGAGATTGAAGCCAAGAAATGGTTGAGAAGGCAAAAAATTTTTCGCAATTCTGCTGCTCCAAACGCTTAACCAGAATTGCCTAGGGAAAAAATACACATACCGTTGTAATCGGGCGAGTCTCTACTTCCAGACGCTACAGGAATTTTTGGGTTAGGTCAATCCGTTCGCGAGATATGGGAGTTTGAAGCCAAGAAATGGTTGAGAAGGCAAAAAATTTTTGGCAATTCTGCTGCTCCAAACGCTTAACCAGAATGGCCTAGGGAAAAAATACACATATCGCTGTAATCGGGCGAGGTTCTACTTTCAGATGCAATTGGAATTTTTGGGTTAGGTCAATCCGTTCGCGAGATATGGGAGTTTGAAGCCAAGAAATGGTTGAGAATGCAAAAAATTTTTCGCAATTCTGCTGCTCCAAACGCTTAACCAGAATGGCCTAGGGAGAAAATACACATACCGTTGTAATCGGGCGAGTTTCTACTTTCAGATGCAATAGGAATTTTTGGGTTAGGTCAATCCGTTCGCGAGATATGGGAGTTTGAAGCCAAGAAATGGTTGAGAAGGCAAAAAATTTTTCGCAATTCTGCTGCTCCAAACGCTTAACCAGAATGGCCTAGGGAAAAAATACACATACCGTTGTAATCGGGCGAGGTTCTACTTTCAGATGCAATAGGAATTTTTGGGTTAGGTCAATCCGTTCGCGAGATATGGGAGTTTGAAGCCAAGAAATGGTTGAGAAGGCAAAAAATTTTTGGCAATTCAGCTGCTCCAAACGCTTAACCAGAATTGCCTAGGGAAAAAATACACATACCGTTGTAATCGGGCGAGTCTCTACTTCCAGACGCTACCGGAATTTTTGGGTTAGGTCAATCCGTTCGCGAGATATGGGAGTTTGAAGCCAAGAAATGGTTGAGAAGGCAAAAAATTTTTCGCAATTCTGCTGCTCCAAACGCTTAACCAGAATGGCCTAGGGAAAAAATACACACACCGTTGTAATCGGGCGAGTTTCTACTTTCAGATGCAATAGGAATTTTTGGGTTAGGTCAATCCGTTCGCGAGATATGGGAGATTGAAGCCAAGAAATGGTTGAGAAGGCAAAAAATTTTTCGCAATTCTGCTGCTCCAAACGCTTAACCAGAATTGCCTAGGGAAAAAATACACATACCGTTGTAATCGGGCGAGTCTCTACTTCCAGACGCTACAGGAATTTTTGGGTTAGGTCAATCCGTTCGCGAGATATGGGAGTTGGAAGCCAAGAAATGGTTGAGAAGGCAAAAAATTTTTGGCAATTCTGCTGCTCCAAACGCTTAACCAGAATGGCCTAGGGAAAAAATACACTTATCGCTGTAATCGGGCGAGGTTCTACTTTCAGATGCAATTTGAATTTTTGGGTTAGGTCAATCCGTTCGCGAGATATGGGAGTTTGAAGCCAAGAAATGGTTGAGAATGCAAAAAATTTTTCGCAATTCTGCTGCTCCAAACGCTTAACCAGAATGGCCTCGGGAAAAAATACACATACCGTTGTAATCGGGCGAGTTTCTACTTTCAGATGCAATAGGAATTTTTGGGTTAGGTCATTCCGTTCGCGAGATATGGGAGTTTGAAGCCAAGAAATGGTTGAGAAGGCAAAAAATTTTTCGCAATTCTGCTGCTCCAAACGCTTAACCAGAATGGCCTAGGGAAAAAATACAGATACCGTTGTAATCGGGCGAGTTTCTACTTTCAGATGCAATAGGAATTATTGGGTTAGGTCATTCCGTTCGCGAGATATGGGAGTTTGAAGCCAAGAAATGGTTGAGAAGGCAAAAAATTTTTGGCAATTCTGCTGCTCCAAACGCTTAACCAGAATGGCCTAGGGAAAAAATACACATACCGCTGTAATCGGGCGAGGTTCTACTTTCAGATGCAATCGGAATTTTTGGGTTAGGTCAATCCGTTCGCGAGATATGGGAGTTTGAAGCCAAGAAATGGTTGAGAATGCCAAAAATTTTTCGCAATTCTGCTGCTCCAAACGCTTAACCAGAATGGCCCAGGGAAAAAATACACATATCGTTGTAATCGGGCGAGTTTCTACTTTCAGATGCAATAGGAATTTTTGGGTTAGGTCAATCCGTTCGCGAGATATGGGAGTTTGAAGCCAAGAAATGGTTGAGAAGGCAACAAATTTTTCGCAATTCTGCTGCTCCAAACGCTTAACCAGAATGGCCTAGGGAAAAAATACACATACTGTTGTAATCGGGCGAGTTTCTACTTTCAGATGCAATAGGAATTTTTGGGATAGGTCAATCTGTTCGCGAGATATGGGAGTTTGAAGCCAAGAAATGGTTGAGAAGGCAAAAAATTTTTCGCAATTCTGCTGCTCCAAACGCTTAAACAGAATGGCCTAGGGAAGAAATACACATACCGTTGTAATCGGGCGAGTTTCGACTTTCAGATGCAATAGGAATTTTTGGGTTAGGTCATTCCGTTCGCGAGATATGGGAGTTTGAAGCCAAGAAATGGTTGAGAAGGCAACAAATTTTTCGCAATTCTGCTGCTCCAAACGCTTAACCAGAATGGCCTAGGGAAAAAATACACATACCGTTGTAATCGGGCGAGTTTCTACTTTCAGATGCAATAGGAATTTTTGGGTTAGGTCAATCCGTTCGCGAGATATGGGAGATTGAAGCCAAGAAATGGTTGAGAAGGCAAAAAATTTTTCGCAATTCTGCTGCTCCAAACGCTTAACCAGAATTGCCTAGGGAAAAAATACACATACCGTTGTAATCGGGCGAGTCTCTACTTCCAGACGCTACAGGAATTTTTGGGTTAGGTCAATCCGTTCGCGAGATATGGGAGTTTGAAGCCAAGAAATGGTTGAGAAGGCAAAAAATTTTTGGCAATTCTGCTGCTCCAAACGCTTAACCAGAATGGCCTAGGGAAAAAATACACATATCGCTGTAATCGGGCGAGGTTCTACTTTCAGATGCAATTGGAATTTTTGGGTTAGGTCAATCCGTTCGCGAGATATGGGAGTTTGAAGCCAAGAAATGGTTGAGAATGCAAAAAATTTTTCGCAATTCTGCTGCTCCAAACGCTTAACCAGAATGGCCTAGGGAGAAAATACACATACCGTTGTAATCGGGCGAGTTTCTACTTTCAGATGCAATAGGAATTTTTGGGTTAGGTCAATCCGTTCGCGAGATATGGGAGTTTGAAGCCAAGAAATGGTTGAGAAGGCAAAAAATTTTTCGCAATTCTGCTGCTCCAAACGCTTAACCAGAATGGCCTAGGGAAAAAATACACATACCGTTGTAATCGGGCGAGGTTCTACTTTCAGATGCAATAGGAATTTTTGGGTTAGGTCAATCCGTTCGCGAGATATGGGAGTTTGAAGCCAAGAAATGGTTGAGAAGGCAAAAAATTTTTGGCAATTCAGCTGCTCCAAACGCTTAACCAGAATTGCCTAGGGAAAAAATACACATACCGTTGTAATCGGGCGAGTCTCTACTTCCAGACGCTACCGGAATTTTTGGGTTAGGTCAATCCGTTCGCGAGATATGGGAGTTTGAAGCCAAGAAATGGTTGAGAAGGCAAAAAATTTTTCGCAATTCTGCTGCTCCAAACGCTTAACCAGAATGGCCCAGGGAAAAAATACACATATCGTTGTAATCGGGCGAGTTTCTACTTTCAGATGCAATAGGAATTTTTGGGTTAGGTCAATCCGTTCGCGAGATATGGGAGTTTGAAGCCAAGAAATGGTTGAGAAGGCAACAAATTTTTCGCAATTCTGCTGCTCCAAACGCTTAACCAGAATGGCCTAGGGAAAAAATACACATACTGTTGTAATCGGGCGAGTTTCTACTTTCAGATGCAATAGGAATTTTTGGGATAGGTCAATCTGTTCGCGAGATATGGGAGTTTGAAGCCAAGAAATGGTTGAGAAGGCAAAAAATTTTTCGCAATTCTGCTGCTCCAAACGCTTAAACAGAATGGCCTAGGGAAGAAATACACATACCGTTGTAATCGGGCGAGTTTCGACTTTCAGATGCAATAGGAATTTTTGGGTTAGGTCATTCCGTTCGCGAGATATGGGAGTTTGAAGCCAAGAAATGGTTGAGAAGGCAACAAATTTTTCGCAATTCTGCTGCTCCAAACGCTTAACCAGAATGGCCTAGGGAAAAAATACACATACCGTTGTAATCGGGCGAGTTTCTACTTTCAGATGCAATAGGAATTTTTGGGTTAGGTCAATCCGTTCGCGAGATATGGGAGATTGAAGCCAAGAAATGGTTGAGAAGGCAAAAAATTTTTCGCAATTCTGCTGCTCCAAACGCTTAACCAGAATTGCCTAGGGAAAAAATACACATACCGTTGTAATCGGGCGAGTCTCTACTTCCAGACGCTACAGGAATTTTTGGGTTAGGTCAATCCGTTCGCGAGATATGGGAGTTTGAAGCCAAGAAATGGTTGAGAAGGCAAAAAATTTTTGGCAATTCTGCTGCTCCAAACGCTTAACCAGAATGGCCTAGGGAAAAAATACACATATCGCTGTAATCGGGCGAGGTTCTACTTTCAGATGCAATTGGAATTTTTGGGTTAGGTCAATCCGTTCGCGAGATATGGGAGTTTGAAGCCAAGAAATGGTTGAGAATGCAAAAAATTTTTCGCAATTCTGCTGCTCCAAACGCTTAACCAGAATGGCCTAGGGAGAAAATACACATACCGTTGTAATCGGGCGAGTTTCTACTTTCAGATGCAATAGGAATTTTTGGGTTAGGTCAATCCGTTCGCGAGATATGGGAGTTTGAAGCCAAGAAATGGTTGAGAAGGCAAAAAATTTTTCGCAATTCTGCTGCTCCAAACGCTTAACCAGAATGGCCTAGGGAAAAAATACACATACCGTTGTAATCGGGCGAGGTTCTACTTTCAGATGCAATAGGAATTTTTGGGTTAGGTCAATCCGTTCGCGAGATATGGGAGTTTGAAGCCAAGAAATGGTTGAGAAGGCAAAAAATTTTTGGCAATTCAGCTGCTCCAAACGCTTAACCAGAATTGCCTAGGGAAAAAATACACATACCGTTGTAATCGGGCGAGTCTCTACTTCCAGACGCTACCGGAATTTTTGGGTTAGGTCAATCCGTTCGCGAGATATGGGAGTTTGAAGCCAAGAAATGGTTGAGAAGGCAAAAAATTTTTCGCAATTCTGCTGCTCCAAACGCTTAACCAGAATGGCCCAGGGAAAAAATACACATATCGTTGTAATCGGGCGAGTTTCTACTTTCAGATGCAATAGGAATTTTTGGGTTAGGTCAATCCGTTCGCGAGATATGGGAGTTTGAAGCCAAGAAATGGTTGAGAAGGCAACAAATTTTTCGCAATTCTGCTGCTCCAAACGCTTAACCAGAATGGCCTAGGGAAAAAATACACATACTGTTGTAATCGGGCGAGTTTCTACTTTCAGATGCAATAGGAATTTTTGGGATAGGTCAATCTGTTCGCGAGATATGGGAGTTTGAAGCCAAGAAATGGTTGAGAAGGCAAAAAATTTTTCGCAATTCTGCTGCTCCAAACGCTTAAACAGAATGGCCTAGGGAAGAAATACACATACCGTTGTAATCGGGCGAGTTTCGACTTTCAGATGCAATAGGAATTTTTGGGTTAGGTCATTCCGTTCGCGAGATATGGGAGTTTGAAGCCAAGAAATGGTTGAGAAGGCAACAAATTTTTCGCAATTCTGCTGCTCCAAACGCTTAACCAGAATGGCCTAGGGAAAAAATACACATACCGTTGTAATCGGGCGAGTTTCTACTTTCAGATGCAATAGGAATTTTTGGGTTAGGTCAATCCGTTCGCGAGATATGGGAGATTGAAGCCAAGAAATGGTTGAGAAGGCAAAAAATTTTTCGCAATTCTGCTGCTCCAAACGCTTAACCAGAATTGCCTAGGGAAAAAATACACATACCGTTGTAATCGGGCGAGTCTCTACTTCCAGACGCTACAGGAATTTTTGGGTTAGGTCAATCCGTTCGCGAGATATGGGAGTTTGAAGCCAAGAAATGGTTGAGAAGGCAAAAAATTTTTGGCAATTCTGCTGCTCCAAACGCTTAACCAGAATGGCCTAGGGAAAAAATACACATATCGCTGTAATCGGGCGAGGTTCTACTTTCAGATGCAATTGGAATTTTTGGGTTAGGTCAATCCGTTCGCGAGATATGGGAGTTTGAAGCCAAGAAATGGTTGAGAATGCAAAAAATTTTTCGCAATTCTGCTGCTCCAAACGCTTAACCAGAATGGCCTAGGGAGAAAATACACATACCGTTGTAATCGGGCGAGTTTCTACTTTCAGATGCAATAGGAATTTTTGGGTTAGGTCAATCCGTTCGCGAGATATGGGAGTTTGAAGCCAAGAAATGGTTGAGAAGGCAAAAAATTTTTCGCAATTCTGCTGCTCCAAACGCTTAACCAGAATGGCCTAGGGAAAAAATACACATACCGTTGTAATCGGGCGAGGTTCTACTTTCAGATGCAATAGGAATTTTTGGGTTAGGTCAATCCGTTCGCGAGATATGGGAGTTTGAAGCCAAGAAATGGTTGAGAAGGCAAAAAATTTTTGGCAATTCAGCTGCTCCAAACGCTTAACCAGAATTGCCTAGGGAAAAAATACACATACCGTTGTAATCGGGCGAGTCTCTACTTCCAGACGCTACCGGAATTTTTGGGTTAGGTCAATCCGTTCGCGAGATATGGGAGTTTGAAGCCAAGAAATGGTTGAGAAGGCAAAAAATTTTTCGCAATTCTGCTGCTCCAAACGTTTAACCAGAATGGCCTAGGGAAAAAATACACATACCGTTGTAATCGGGCGAGTTTCTACTTTCAGATGCAATAGGAATTTTTGGGTTAGGTCAATCCGTTCGCGAGATATGGGAGTTTGAAGCCAAGAAATGGTTGAGAAGGCAAAAAATTTTTCGCAATTCTGCTGCTCCAAACGCTTAACCAGAATGGCCTAGGGAAAAAATACACATACCGTTGTAATCGGGCGTGTTTCTACTTTCAGATGCAATAGGAATTTTTGGGTTAGGTCAACCCGTTCGCGAGATATGGGAGTTTGAAGCCAAGAAATGGTTGAGAAGGCAAAAAATTTTTCGCAATTCTGCTGCTCCAAACGCTTAAACAGAATGGCCTAGGGAAAAAATACATATACCGTTGTAATCGGGCGAGTTTCTACTTTCAGATGCAACAGGAATTTTTGGGTTAGGTCAATCCGTTCGCGAGATATGGGAGTTTGAAGCTAAGAAATGGTTGAGAAGACAACAAATCTTTCGCAATTCTGCTGCTCCAAACGCTTAACCAGAATGGCCTAGGGACGAAATACACATACCGTTGAAATCGGGCGAGTTTCGACTTTCAGATGCAATAGGAATTTTTGGGTTAGGTCAATCCGTTCGCGAGATATGGGAGTTTGAAGCCAAGAGATGGTTGAGAAGGCAACAAATTTTTCGCAATTCTGCTGCTCCAAACGCTTAACCAGAATGGCCTAGGGAAAAAATACACATATCGTTGTAATCGGGCGAGTTTCTACTTTCAGATGCAATAGGAATTTTTGGGTTAGGTCAATCCGTTCGCGAGATATGGGAGTTTGAAGCCAAGAAATGGTTGAGAAGGCAACAAATTTTTCGCAATTCTGCTGCTCCAAACGCTTAACCAGAATGGCCTAGGGAAAAAATACACATACTGTTGTAATCGGGCGAGTTTCTACTTTCAGATGCAATAGGAATTTTTGGGATAGGTCAATCCGTTCGCGAGATATGGGAGTTTGAAGCCAAGAAATGGTTGAGAAGGCAAAAAATTTTTCGCAATTCTGCTGCTCCAAACGCTTAAACAGAATGGCCTAGGGAAGAAATACACATACCGTTGTAATCGGGCGAGTTTCGACTTTCAGATGCAATAGGAATTTTTGGGTTAGGTCATTCCGTTCGCGAGATATGGGAGTTTGAAGCCAAGAAATGGTTGAGAAGGCAACAAATTTTTCGCAATTCTGCTGCTCCAAACGCTTAACCAGAATGGCCTAGGGAAAAAATACACATACCGTTGTAATCGGGCGAGTTTCTACTTTCAGATGCAATAGGAATTTTTGGGTTAGGTCAATCCGTTCGCGAGATATGGGAGATTGAAGCCAAGAAATGGTTGAGAAGGCAAAAAATTTTTCGCAATTCTGCTGCTCCAAACGCTTAACCAGAATTGCCTAGGGAAAAAATACACATACCGTTGTAATCGGGCGAGTCTCTACTTCCAGACGCTACAGGAATTTTTGGGTTAGGTCAATCCGTTCGCGAGATATGGGAGTTTGAAGCCAAGAAATGGTTGAGAAGGCAAAAAATTTTTGGCAATTCTGCTGCTCCAAACGCTTAACCAGAATGGCCTAGGGAAAAAATACACATATCGCTGTAATCGGGCGAGGTTCTACTTTCAGATGCAATTGGAATTTTTGGGTTAGGTCAATCCGTTCGCGAGATATGGGAGTTTGAAGCCAAGAAATGGTTGAGAAGGCAACAAATTTTTCGCAATTCTGCTGCTCCAAACGCTTAACCAGAATGGCCTAGGGAGAAAATACACATACCGTTGTAATCGGGCGAGTTTCTACTTTCAGATGCAATAGGAATTTTTGGGTTAGGTCAATCCGTTCGCGAGATATGGGAGTTTGAAGCCAAGAAATGGTTGAGAAGGCAAAAAATTTTTCGCAATTCTGCTGCTCCAAACGCTTAACCAGAATGGCCTAGGGAAAAAATACACATACCGTTGTAATCGGGCGAGGTTCTACTTTCAGATGCAATAGGAATTTTTGGGTTAGGTCAATCCGTTCGCGAGATATGGGAGTTTGAAGCCAAGAAATGGTTGAGAAGGCAAAAAATTTTTGGCAATTCAGCTGCTCCAAACGCTTAACCAGAATTGCCTAGGGAAAAAATACACATACCGTTGTAATCGGGCGAGTCTCTACTTCCAGACGCTACCGGAATTTTTGGGTTAGGTCAATCCGTTCGCGAGATATGGGAGTTTGAAGCCAAGAAATGGTTGAGAAGGCAAAAAATTTTTCGCAATTCTGCTGCTCCAAACGTTTAACCAGAATGGCCTAGGGAAAAAATACACATACCGTTGTAATCGGGCGAGTTTCTACTTTCAGATGCAATAGGAATTTTTGGGTTAGGTCAATCCGTTCGCGAGATATGGGAGTTTGAAGCCAAGAAATGGTTGAGAAGGCAAAAAATTTTTCGCAATTCTGCTGCTCCAAACGCTTAACCAGAATGGCCTAGGGAAAAAATACACATACCGTTGTAATCGGGCGTGTTTCTACTTTCAGATGCAATAGGAATTTTTGGGTTAGGTCAACCCGTTCGCGAGATATGGGAGTTTGAAGCCAAGAAATGGTTGAGAAGGCAAAAAATTTTTCGCAATTCTGCTGCTCCAAACGCTTAAACAGAATGGCCTAGGGAAAAAATACATATACCGTTGTAATCGGGCGAGTTTCTACTTTCAGATGCAACAGGAATTTTTGGGTTAGGTCAATCCGTTCGCGAGATATGGGAGTTTGAAGCTAAGAAATGGTTGAGAAGACAACAAATCTTTCGCAATTCTGCTGCTCCAAACGCTTAACCAGAATGGCCTAGGGACGAAATACACATGCCGTTGAAATCGGGCGAGTTTCGACTTTCAGATGCAATAGGAATTTTTGGGTTAGGTCAATCCGTTCGCGAGATATGGGAGTTTGAAGCCAAGAGATGGTTGAGAAGGCAACAAATTTTTCGCAATTCTGCTGCTCCAAACGCTTAACCAGAATGGCCTAGGGAAAAAATACACATACCGTTGTAATCGGGCGAGTTTCTACTTTCAGATGCAATAGGAATTTTTGGGTTAGGACAATCCGTTCGAGAGATATGGGAGTTTGAAGCTAAGAAATGGTTGAGAAGACAACAAATCTTTCGCAATTCTGCTGCTCCAAACGCTTAACCAGAATGGCCTAGGGAAGAAATACACATACCGTTGAAATCGGGCGAGTTTCGACTTTCAGATGCAATAGGAATTTTTGGGTTAGGTCAATCCGTTCGCGAGATATGGGAGTTTGAAGCCAAGAAATGGTTGAGAAGGCAAAAAATTTTTCGCAATTCTGCTGCTCCAAACGCTTAACCAGAATGGCCTAGGGAAAAAATACAGATACCGTTGTGATCGGGCGAGTTTCTACTTTCAGATGCAACAGGAATTTTTGGGTTAGGTCAATCCGTTCGCGAGATATGGGAGTTTGAAGCTAAGAAATGGTTGAGAAGACAACAAATCTTTCGCACTTCTGCTGCTCCAAACGCTTATCCAGAATGGCCTAGGGAAGAAATACACATACCGTTGTAATCGGGCGAGTTTCGACTTTCAGATGCAATAGGAATTTTTGGGTTAGGTCATTCCGTTCGCGAGATATGGGAGTTTGAAGCCAAGAAATGGTTGAGAAGGCAACAAATTTTTCGCAATTCTGCTGCTCCAAGCGCTTAACCAGAATGGCCTAGGGAAAAAATACACATACCGTTGTAATCGGGCGAGTTTCTACTTTCAGATGCAATAGGAATTTTTGGGTTAGGTCAACCCGTTCGCGAGATATGGGAGTTTGAAGCCAAGAAATGGTTGAGAAGGCAAAAAATTTTTCGCAATTCTGCTGCTCCAAACGCTTAAACAGAATGGCCTAGGGAAAAAATACATATACCGTTGTAATCGGGCGAGTTTCTACTTTCAGATGCAACAGGAATTTTTGGGTTAGGTCAATCCGTTCGCGAGATATGGGAGTTTGAAGCTAAGAAATGGTTGAGAAGACAACAAATCTTTCGCAATTCTGCTGCTCCAAACGCTTAACCAGAATGGCCTAGGGACGAAATACACATACCGTTGAAATCGGGCGAGTTTCGACTTTCAGATGCAATAGGAATTTTTGGGTTAGGTCAATCCGTTCGCGAGATATGGGAGTTTGAAGCCAAGAGATGGTTGAGAAGGCAACAAATTTTTCGCAATTCTGCTGCTCCAAACGCTTAACCAGAATGGCCTAGGGAAAAAATACACATACCGTTGTAATCGGGCGAGTTTCTACTTTCAGATGCAATAGGAATTTTTGGGTTAGGACAATCCGTTCGAGAGATATGGGAGTTTGAAGCTAAGAAATGGTTGAGAAGACAACAAATCTTTCGCAATTCTGCTGCTCCAAACGCTTAACCAGAATGGCCTAGGGAAGAAATACACATACCGTTGAAATCGGGCGAGTTTCGACTTTCAGATGCAATAGGAATTTTTGGGTTAGGTCAATCCGTTCGCGAGATATGGGAGTTTGAAGCCAAGAAATGGTTGAGAAGGCAAAAAATTTTTCGCAATTCTGCTGCTCCAAACGCTTAACCAGAATGGCCTAGGGAAAAAATACAGATACCGTTGTGATCGGGCGAGTTTCTACTTTCAGATGCAACAGGAATTTTTGGGTTAGGTCAATCCGTTCGCGAGATATGGGAGTTTGAAGCTAAGAAATGGTTGAGAAGACAACAAATCTTTCGCACTTCTGCTGCTCCAAACGCTTATCCAGAATGGCCTAGGGAAGAAATACACATACCGTTGTAATCGGGCGAGTTTCGACTTTCAGATGCAATAGGAATTTTTGGGTTAGGTCATTCCGTTCGCGAGATATGGGAGTTTGAAGCCAAGAAATGGTTGAGAAGGCAACAAATTTTTCGCAATTCTGCTGCTCCAAGCGCTTAACCAGAATGGCCTAGGGAAAAAATACACATACCGTTGTAATCGGGCGAGTTTCTACTTTCAGATGCAATAGGAATTTTTGGGTTAGGTCAATCCGTTCGCGAGATATGGGAGTTTGAAGCCAAGAAATGGTTGAGAAGGCAAAAAATTTTTGGCAATTCTGCTGCTCCAAACGCTTAACCAGAATGGCCTAGGGAAAAAATACGCATACCGCTGTAATCGGGCGAGGTTCTACTTTCAGATGCAATTGGAATTTTTGGGTTAGGTCAATCCGTTCGCGAGATATGGGAGTTTGAAGCCAAGAAATGGTTGAGAAGGCAAAAAATTTTTCGCAATTCTGCTGCTCCAAACGTTTAACCAGAATGGCCTAGGGAAAAAATACACATACCGTTGTAATCGGGCGAGTTTCTACTTTCAGATGCAATAGGAATTTTTGGGTTAGGTCAATCCGTTCGCGAGATATGGGAGTTTGAAGCCAAGAAATGGTTGAGAAGGCAAAAAATTTTTCGCAATTCTGCTGCTCCAAACGCTTAACCAGAATGGCCTAGGGAAAAAATACACATACCGTTGTAATCGGGCGTGTTTCTACTTTCAGATGCAATAGGAATTTTTGGGTTAGGTCAACCCGTTCGCGAGATATGGGAGTTTGAAGCCAAGAAATGGTTGAGAAGGCAAAAAATTTTTCGCAATTCTGCTGCTCCAAACGCTTAAACAGAATGGCCTAGGGAAAAAATACATATACCGTTGTAATCGGGCGAGTTTCTACTTTCAGATGCAACAGGAATTTTTGGGTTAGGTCAATCCGTTCGCGAGATATGGGAGTTTGAAGCTAAGAAATGGTTGAGAAGACAACAAATCTTTCGCAATTCTGCTGCTCCAAACGCTTAACCAGAATGGCCTAGGGACGAAATACACATGCCGTTGAAATCGGGCGAGTTTCGACTTTCAGATGCAATAGGAATTTTTGGGTTAGGTCAATCCGTTCGCGAGATATGGGAGTTTGAAGCCAAGAGATGGTTGAGAAGGCAACAAATTTTTCGCAATTCTGCTGCTCCAAACGCTTAACCAGAATGGCCTAGGGAAAAAATACACATACCGTTGTAATCGGGCGAGTTTCTACTTTCAGATGCAATAGGAATTTTTGGGTTAGGACAATCCGTTCGAGAGATATGGGAGTTTGAAGCTAAGAAATGGTTGAGAAGACAACAAATCTTTCGCAATTCTGCTGCTCCAAACGCTTAACCAGAATGGCCTAGGGAAGAAATACACATACCGTTGAAATCGGGCGAGTTTCGACTTTCAGATGCAATAGGAATTTTTGGGTTAGGTCAATCCGTTCGCGAGATATGGGAGTTTGAAGCCAAGAAATGGTTGAGAAGGCAAAAAATTTTTCGCAATTCTGCTGCTCCAAACGCTTAACCAGAATGGCCTAGGGAAAAAATACAGATACCGTTGTGATCGGGCGAGTTTCTACTTTCAGATGCAACAGGAATTTTTGGGTTAGGTCAATCCGTTCGCGAGATATGGGAGTTTGAAGCTAAGAAATGGTTGAGAAGACAACAAATCTTTCGCACTTCTGCTGCTCCAAACGCTTATCCAGAATGGCCTAGGGAAGAAATACACATACCGTTGTAATCGGGCGAGTTTCGACTTTCAGATGCAATAGGAATTTTTGGGTTAGGTCATTCCGTTCGCGAGATATGGGAGTTTGAAGCCAAGAAATGGTTGAGAAGGCAACAAATTTTTCGCAATTCTGCTGCTCCAAGCGCTTAACCAGAATGGCCTAGGGAAAAAATACACATACCGTTGTAATCGGGCGAGTTTCTACTTTCAGATGCAATAGGAATTTTTGGGTTAGGTCAACCCGTTCGCGAGATATGGGAGTTTGAAGCCAAGAAATGGTTGAGAAGGCAAAAAATTTTTCGCAATTCTGCTGCTCCAAACGCTTAAACAGAATGGCCTAGGGAAAAAATACATATACCGTTGTAATCGGGCGAGTTTCTACTTTCAGATGCAACAGGAATTTTTGGGTTAGGTCAATCCGTTCGCGAGATATGGGAGTTTGAAGCTAAGAAATGGTTGAGAAGACAACAAATCTTTCGCAATTCTGCTGCTCCAAACGCTTAACCAGAATGGCCTAGGGACGAAATACACATACCGTTGAAATCGGGCGAGTTTCGACTTTCAGATGCAATAGGAATTTTTGGGTTAGGTCAATCCGTTCGCGAGATATGGGAGTTTGAAGCCAAGAGATGGTTGAGAAGGCAACAAATTTTTCGCAATTCTGCTGCTCCAAACGCTTAACCAGAATGGCCTAGGGAAAAAATACACATACCGTTGTAATCGGGCGAGTTTCTACTTTCAGATGCAATAGGAATTTTTGGGTTAGGACAATCCGTTCGAGAGATATGGGAGTTTGAAGCTAAGAAATGGTTGAGAAGACAACAAATCTTTCGCAATTCTGCTGCTCCAAACGCTTAACCAGAATGGCCTAGGGAAGAAATACACATACCGTTGAAATCGGGCGAGTTTCGACTTTCAGATGCAATAGGAATTTTTGGGTTAGGTCAATCCGTTCGCGAGATATGGGAGTTTGAAGCCAAGAAATGGTTGAGAAGGCAAAAAATTTTTCGCAATTCTGCTGCTCCAAACGCTTAACCAGAATGGCCTAGGGAAAAAATACAGATACCGTTGTGATCGGGCGAGTTTCTACTTTCAGATGCAACAGGAATTTTTGGGTTAGGTCAATCCGTTCGCGAGATATGGGAGTTTGAAGCTAAGAAATGGTTGAGAAGACAACAAATCTTTCGCACTTCTGCTGCTCCAAACGCTTATCCAGAATGGCCTAGGGAAGAAATACACATACCGTTGTAATCGGGCGAGTTTCGACTTTCAGATGCAATAGGAATTTTTGGGTTAGGTCATTCCGTTCGCGAGATATGGGAGTTTGAAGCCAAGAAATGGTTGAGAAGGCAACAAATTTTTCGCAATTCTGCTGCTCCAAGCGCTTAACCAGAATGGCCTAGGGAAAAAATACACATACCGTTGTAATCGGGCGAGTTTCTACTTTCAGATGCAATAGGAATTTTTGGGTTAGGTCAATCCGTTCGCGAGATATGGGAGTTTGAAGCCAAGAAATGGTTGAGAAGGCAAAAAATTTTTGGCAATTCTGCTGCTCCAAACGCTTAACCAGAATGGCCTAGGGAAAAAATACGCATACCGCTGTAATCGGGCGAGGTTCTACTTTCAGATGCAATTGGAATTTTTGGGTTAGGTCAATCCGTTCGCGAGATATGGGAGTTTGAAGCCAAGAAATGGTTGAGAAGGCAAAAAATTTTTCGCAATTCTGCTGCTCCAAACGTTTAACCAGAATGGCCTAGGGAAAAAATACACATACCGTTGTAATCGGGCGAGTTTCTACTTTCAGATGCAATAGGAATTTTTGGGTTAGGTCAATCCGTTCGCGAGATATGGGAGTTTGAAGCCAAGAAATGGTTGAGAAGGCAAAAAATTTTTCGCAATTCTGCTGCTCCAAACGCTTAACCAGAATGGCCTAGGGAAAAAATACACATACCGTTGTAATCGGGCGTGTTTCTACTTTCAGATGCAATAGGAATTTTTGGGTTAGGTCAACCCGTTCGCGAGATATGGGAGTTTGAAGCCAAGAAATGGTTGAGAAGGCAAAAAATTTTTCGCAATTCTGCTGCTCCAAACGCTTAAACAGAATGGCCTAGGGAAAAAATACATATACCGTTGTAATCGGGCGAGTTTCTACTTTCAGATGCAACAGGAATTTTTGGGTTAGGTCAATCCGTTCGCGAGATATGGGAGTTTGAAGCTAAGAAATGGTTGAGAAGACAACAAATCTTTCGCAATTCTGCTGCTCCAAACGCTTAACCAGAATGGCCTAGGGAAGAAATACACATACCGTTGAAATCGGGCGAGTTTCGACTTTCAGATGCAATAGGAATTTTTGGGTAAGGTCAATCCGTTCGCGAGATATGGGAGTTTGAAGCCAAGAAATGGTTGAGAAGGCAAAAAATTTTTCGCAATTCTGCTGCTCCAAACGCTTAACCAGAATGGCCTAGGGAAAAAATACACATACCGTTGTAATCGGGCGAGTTTCTACTTTCAGATGCAATAGGAATTTTTGGGTTAGGTCAATCCGTTCGCGAGATATGGGAGTTTGAAGCCAAGAAATGGTTGAGAAGGCAAAAAATTTTTCGCAATTCTGCTGCTCCAAACGCTTAACCAGAATGGCCTAGGGAAAAAATACACATACCGTTGTAATCGGGCGAGTTTCTACTTTCAGATGCAATAGGAATTTTTGGGTTAGGTCAATCCGTTCGCGAGATATGGGAGTTTGAAGCCAAGAAATGGTTGAGAAGGCAAAAAAATTTTTCGCAATTCTGCTGCTCCAAACGCTTAACCAGAATGGCCTAGGGAAAAAATACACATACCGTTGTAATCGGGCGAGTTTCTACTTTCAGATGCAATAGGAATTTTTGGGTTAGTTCCATCCGTTCGCGAGATATGGGAGTTTGAAGCCAAGAAATGGTTGAGAAGGCAAAAAATTTTTCGCAATTCTGCTGCTCCAAACGCTTAACCAGAATGGCCTAGGGAAAAAATACACACACCGCTGTAATCGGACGAGGTTCTACTTTCAGATGCAATTGGTATTTTTGGGTTAGGTCAATCCGTTCGCGAGATATGGGAGTTTGAAGCCAAGAAATGGTTGAGAAGGCAAAAAATTTTTCGCAATTCTGCTGCTCCAAACGCTTAACCAGAATGGCCTAGGGAAAAAATACACATACCGTTGTAATCGGGCGAGTTTCTACTTTCAGATGCAATAGGAATTTTTGGGTTAGGTCAATCCGTTCGCGAGATATGGGAGTTTGAAGCCAAGAAATGGTTGAGAAGGCAAAAAATTTTTCGCAATTCTGCTGCTCCAAACGCTTAACCAGAATGGCCTAGGGAAAAAATACATATACCGTTGTAATCGGGCGAGTTTCTTCTTTCAGATGCAATAGGAATTTTTGGGATAGGTCAATCCGTTCGCGAGATATGGGAGTTTGAAGCCAAGAAATGGTTGAGAAGGCAAAAAATTTTTCGCAATTCTGCTGCTCCAAACGCTTATACAGAATGGCCTAGGGAAAAAATACAGATACCGTTGTGATCGGGCGAGTTTCTACTTTCAGATGCAACAGGAATTTTTGGGTTAGGTCAATCCGTTCACGAGATATGGGAGTTTGAAGCTAAGAAATGGTTGAGAAGACAACAAATCTTTCGCACTTCTGCTGCTCCAAACGCTTATCCAGAATGGCCTAGGGAAGAAATACACATACCGTTGTAATCGGGCGAGTTTCGACTTTCAGATGCAATAGGAATTTTTGGGTTAGGTCATTCCGTTCGCGAGATATGGGAGTTTGAAGCCAAGAAATGGTTGAGAAGGCAACAAATTTTTCGCAATTCTGCTGCTCCAAACGCTTAACCAGAATGGCCTAGGGAAAAAATACACATACCGTTGTAATCGGGCGAGTTTCTACTTTCAAATGCAATAGGAATTTTTGGGTTAGGTCAATCCGTTCGCGAGATATGGGAGATTGAAGCCAAGAAATGGTTGAGAAGGCATAAAATTTTTCGCAATTCTGCTGCTCCAAACGCTTAACCAGAATTGCCTAGGGAAAAAATACACATACCGTTGTAATCGGGCGAGTCTCTACTTCCAGACGCTACAGGAATTTTTGGGTTAGGTCAATCCGTTCGCGAGATATGGGAGTTTGAAGCCAAGAAATGGTTGAGAAGGCAAAAAATTTTTGGCAATTCTGCTGCTCCAAACGCTTAACCAGAATGGCCTAGGGAAAAAATACGCATACCGCTGTAATCGGGCGAGGTTCTACTTTCAGATGCAATTGGAATTTTTGGGTTAGGTCAATCCGTTCGCGAGATATGGGAGTTTGAAGCCAAGAAATGGTTGAGAAGGCAAAAAATTTTTCGCAATTCTGCTGCTCCAAACGTTTAACCAGAATGGCCTAGGGAAAAAATACACATACCGTTGTAATCGGGCGAGTTTCTACTTTCAGATGCAATAGGAATTTTTGGGTTAGGTCAATCCGTTCGCGAGATATGGGAGTTTGAAGCCAAGAAATGGTTGAGAAGGCAAAAAATTTTTCGCAATTCTGCTGCTCCAAACGCTTAACCGGAATGGCCTAGGGAAAAAATACACATACCGTTGTAATCGGGCGTGTTTCTACTTTCAGATGCAATAGGAATTTTTGGGTTAGGTCAACCCGTTCGCGAGATATGGGAGTTTGAAGCCAAGAAATGGTTGAGAAGGCAAAAAATTTTTCGCAATTCTGCTGCTCCAAACGCTTAAACAGAATGGCCTAGGGAGAAAATACATATACCGTTGTAATCGGGCGAGTTTCTACTTTCAGATGCAACAGGAATTTTTGGGTTAGGTCAATCCGTTCGCGAGATATGGGAGTTTGAAGCTAAGAAATGGTTGAGAAGACAACAAATCTTTCGCAATTCTGCTGCTCCAAACGCTTAACCTGAATGGCCTAGGGACGAAATACACATACCGTTGAAATCGGGCGAGTTTCGACTTTCAGATGCAATAGGAATTTTTGGGTTAGGTCAATCCGTTCGCGAGATATGGGAGTTTGAAGCCAAGAGATGGTTGAGAAGGCAACAAATTTTTCGCAATTCTGCTGCTCCAAACGCTTAACCAGAATGGCCTAGGGAAAAAATACACATACCGTTGTAATCGGGCGAGTTTCTACTTTCAGATGCAATAGGAATTTTTGGGTTAGGTCAATCCGTTCGCGAGATATGGGAGTTTGAAGCCAAGAAATGGTTGAGAAGGCAAAAAATTTTTCGCAATTCTGCTGCTCCAAACGCTTAACCAGAATGGCCTAGGGAAAAAATACACATACCGTTGTAATCTGGCGAGTCTCTACTTCCAGACGCTACAGGAATTTTTGGGTTAGGACAATCCGTTCGCGAGATATGGGAGTTTGAAGCTAAGAAATGGTTGAGAAGACAACAAATCTTTCGAAATTCTGCTGCTCCAAACGCTTAACCAGAATGGCCTAGGGAAGAAATACACATACCGTTGAAATCGGGCGAGTTTCGACTTTCAGATGCAATAGGAATTTTTGGGTTAGGTCAATCCGTTCGCGAGATATGGGAGTTTGAAGCCAAGAAATGGTTGAGAAGGCAAAAAATTTTTCGCAATTCTGCTGCTCCAAACGCTTAACCAGAATGGCCTAGGGAAAAAATACACATACCGCTGTAATCGGGCGAGGTTCTACTTTCAGATGCAATCGGAATTTTTGGGTTAGGTCAATCCGTTCGCGAGATATGGGAGTTTGAAGCCAAGAAATGGTTGAGAAGGCAAAAAATTTTTCGCAATTCTGCTGCTCCAAACGCTTAACCAGAATGGCCTAGGGAAAAAATACACATACCGTTGTAATCGGGCGAGGTTCTACTTTCAAATGCAATAGGAATTTTTGGGTTAGGTCAATCCGTTCGCGAGATATGGGAGTTTGAAGCCAAGAAATGGTTGAGAAGGCGAAAAATTTTTCGCAATTCGGCTGCTCCAAACGCTTAACCAGAATGGCCTAGGGAAAAAATAAACATACCGTTGTAATCGGGCGAGTTTCTACTTTCAGGTGCAATAGGAATTTTTGGGTTAGGTCAATTCGTTCGCGAGATACGGGAGTTTGAAGCCAAGAAATGGTTGAGAAGGCAAAAAATTTTTCGCATTTCTGCTGATCCAAACGCTTAACCAGAATGGTCTTGGGAAACAATACACATACCGTTGTAATCGGGCGAGTTTCTACTTTCAGACGCAATAGGAATTTTTGGGTTAGGTCAACCCGTTCGCGAGATATGGGAGATTGAAGCCAAGAAATGGTTGAGAAGGCAAAAAATTTTTCGCACTTCTGCTGCTCCAAACGCTTAACCAGAATGGCCTAGGGAAGAAATACACATACCGTTGTAATCGGGCGAGTTTCGACTTTCAGATGCAATAGGAATTTTTGGGTTAGGTCAATCCGTTTGCGAGATATGGGAGTTTGAAGCCAAGAGATGGTTGAGAAGGCAACAAATTTTTCGCAATTCTGCTGCTCCAAACGCTTAACCAGAATGGCCTGGGGAAAAAATACACATACCGTTGTAATCGGGCGAGCTTCTACTTTCAGATGCAATAGGAATTTTTGGGTTAGGTCAATCCGTTCGCGAGATATGGGAGTTTGAAGCCAAGAAATGGTTGAGAAGGCAAAAAATTTTTCGCAATTCTGCTGCTCCAAACGCTTAACCAGAATGGCCTAGGGAAAAAATACACATACCGTTGTAATCTGGCGAGTTTCTACTTTCAGATGCAATAGGAATTTTTGGGTTAGGTCAATCCGTTCGCGAGATATGGAAGTTTGAAGCCAAGAAATGGTTGAGAAGGCAAAAAATTTTTCGCAATTCTGCTGCTCCAAACGCTTAACCAGAATGGCCTAGGGAAAAAATACACATACCGTTGTAATCGGGCGAGTTTCTACTTTCAGATGCAATAGGAATTTTTGGGTTAGGTCAATCCGTTCGCGAGATATGGGAGTTTGAAGCCAAGAAATGGTTGAGAAGGCAAAAAAATTTTTCGCAATTCTGCTGCTCCAAACGCTTAACCAGAATGGCCTAGGGAAAAAATACACATACCGTTGTAATCGGGCGAGTTTCTACTTTCAGATGCAATAGGAATTTTTGGGTTAGGTCAATCCGTTCGCGAGATATGGGAGTTTGAAGCCAAGAAATGGTTGAGAAGGCAAAAAATTTTTCGCAATTCTGCTGCTCCAAACGCTTAACCAGAATGGCCTAGGGAAAAAATACACACACCGCTGTAATCGGACGAGGTTCTACTTTCAGACGCAATTGGTATTTTTGGGTTAGGTCAATCCGTTCGCGAGATATGGGAGTTTGAAGCCAAGAAATGGTTGAGAAGGCAAAAAATTTTTCGCAATTCTGCTGCTCCAAACGCTTAACCAGAATGGCCTAGGGAAAAAATACACATACCGTTGTAATCGGGCGAGTTTCTACTTTCAGATGCAATAGGAATTGTTGGGTTAGGTCAATCCGTTCACGAGATATGGGAGTTTGAAGCCAAGAAATGGTTGAGAAGGCAAAAAATTTTTCGCCATTCTGCTGCTCCAAACGCTTAACCAGAATGGCCTAGGGAAAAAATACACATACCGTTGTAATCGGGCGAGTTTCTACTTTCAGATGCAATAGGAATTTTTGGGATAGGTCAATCCGTTCGCGAGATATGGGAGTTTGAAGCCAAGAAATGGTTGAGAAGGCAAAAAATTTTTCGCAATTCTGCTGCTCCAAACGCTTAAACAGAATGGCCTAGGGAAAAAATACAGATACCGTTGTAATCGGGCGTGTTTCTACTTTCAGATGCAATAGGAATTTTTGGGTTAGGTCAACCCGTTCGCGAGATATGGGAGTTTGACGCCAAGAAATGGTTGAGAAGGCAAAAAATTTTTCGCAATTCTGCTGCTCCAAACGCTTAAACAGAATGGCCTAGGGAAAAAATACACATACCGTTGTAATCGGGCGAGGTTCTACTTTCAGATGCAATTGGAATTTTTGGGTTAGGTTAATCCGTTCGCGAGATATGGGAGTTTGAAGCCAAGAAATGGTTGAGAAGGCAAAAAATTTTTCGCAATTCTGCTGCTCCAAACGCTTAACCAGAATGGCCTAGGGAAAAAATACACATACCGTTGTAATCGGGCGAGTTTCTACTTTCAGATGCAAAAGGAATTTTTGGGTTAGGTCAATCCGTTCGCGAGATATGGGAGTTTGAAGCCAAGAAATGGTTGAGAAGGCAAAAAATTTTTCGCAATTCTGCTGCTCCAAACGCTTAACCAGAATGGCCTAGGGAAAAAATACACACACCGCTGTAATCGGACGAGGTTCTACTTTCAGACGCAATTGGTATTTTTGGGTTAGGTCAATCCGTTCGCGAGATATGGGAGTTTGAAGCCAAGAAATGGTTGAGAAGGCAAAAAATTTTTCGCAATTCTGCTGCTCCAAACGCTTAACCAGAATGGCCTAGGGAAAAAATACACATACCGTTGTAATCGGGCGAGTTTCTACTTTCAGATGCAATAGGAATTTTTGGGTTAGGTCAATCCGTTCACGAGATATGGGAGTTTGAAGCCAAGAAATGGTTGAGAAGGCAAAAAATTTTTCGCCATTCTGCTGCTCCAAACGCTTAACCAGAATGGCCTAGGGAAAAAATACACATACCGTTGTAATCGGGCGAGTTTCTACTTTCAGATGCAATAGGAATTTTTGGGATAGGTCAATCCGTTCGCGAGATATGGGAGTTTGAAGCCAAGAAATGGTTGAGAAGGCAAAAAATTTTTCGCAATTCTGCTGCTCCAAACGCTTAAACAGAATGGCCTAGGGAAAAAATACAGATACCGTTGTAATCGGGCGTGTTTCTACTTTCAGATGCAATAGGAATTTTTGGGTTAGGTCAACCCGTTCGCGAGATATGGGAGTTTGACGCCAAGAAATGGTTGAGAAGGCAAAAAATTTTTCGCAATTCTGCTGCTCCAAACGCTTAAACAGAATGGCCTAGGGAAAAAATACATATACCGTTGTAATCGGGCGAGTTTCTACTTTCAGATGCAACAGGAATTTTTGGGTTAGGTCAATCCGTTCGCGAGATATGGGAGTTTGAAGCTAAGAAATGGTTGAGAAGACAACAAATCTTTCGCAATTCTGCTGCTCCAAACGCTTAACCAGAATGGCCTAGGGACGAAATACACATACCGTTGAAATCGGGCGAGTTTCGACTTTCAGATGCAATAGGAATTTTTGGGTTAGGTCAATCCGTTCGCGAGATATGGGAGTTTGAAGCCAAGAGATGGTTGAGAAGGCAACAAATTTTTCGCAATTCTGCTGCTCCAAACGCTTAACCAGAATGGCCTAGGGAAAAAATACACATACCGTTGTAATCGGGCGAGTTTCTACTTTCAGATGCAATAGGAATTTTTGGGTTCGGTCAATCCGTTCGCGAGATATGGGAGTTTGAAGCCAAGAAATGGTTGAGAAGGCAAAAAATTTTTCGCAATTCTGCTGCTCCAAACGCTTAACCAGAATGGCCTAGGGAAAAAATACACATACCGTTGTAATCTGGCGAGTCTCTACTTCCAGACGCTACAGGAATTTTTGGGTTAGGACAATCCGTTCGCGAGATATGGGAGTTTGAAGCTAAGAAATGGTTGATAAGACAACAAATCTTTCGCAATTCTGCTGCTCCAAACGCTTAACCAGAATGGCCTAGGGAAGAAATACACATACCGTTGAAATCGGGCGAGTTTCGACTTTCAGATGCAATAGGAATTTTTGGGTTAGGTCAATCCGTTCGCGAGATATGGGAGTTTGAAGCCAAGAAATGGTTGAGAAGGCAAAAAATTTTTCGCAATTCTGCTGCTCCAAACGCTTAACCAGAATGGCCTAGGGAAAAAATACACATACCGCTGTAATCGGGCGAGGTTCTTCTTTCAGATGCAACTGGAATTTTTGGGTTAGGTCAATCCGTTCGCGAGATATGGGAGTTTGAAGCCAAGAAATGGTTGAGAAGGCAAAAAATTTTTCGCAATTCTGCTGCTCCAAACGCTTAACCAGAATGGCCTAGGGAAAAAATACACATACCGTTGTAATCGGGCGAGGTTCTACTTTCAAATGCAATAGGAATTTTTTGGTTAGGTCAATCCGTTCGCGAGATATGGGAGTTTGAAGCCAAGAAATGGTTGAGAAGGCGAAAAATTTTTCGCAATTCGGCTGCTCCAAACGCTTAACCAGAATGGCCTAGGGAAAAAATAAACATACCGTTGTAATCGGGCGAGTTTCTACTTTCAGGTGCAATAGGAATTTTTGGGTTAGGTCAATCCGTTCACGAGATATGGGAGTTTGAAGCCAAGAAATGGTTGAGAAGGCAAAAAATTTTTCGCCATTCTGCTGCTCCAAACGCTTAACCAGAATGGCCTAGGGAAAAAATACACATACCGTTGTAATCGGGCGAGTTTCTACTTTCAGATGCAATAGGAATTTTTGGGATAGGTCAATCCGTTCGCGAGATATGGGAGTTTGAAGCCAAGAAATGGTTGAGGAGGCAAAAAATTTTTCGCAATTCTGCTGCTCCAAACGCTTAAACAGAATGGCCTAGGGAAAAAATACAGATACCGTTGTAATCGGGCGTGTTTCTACTTTCAGATGCAATAGGAATTTTTGGGTTAGGTCAACCCGTTCGCGAGATATGGGAGTTTGACGCCAAGAATTGGTTGAGAAGGCAAAAAATTTTTCGCAATTCTGCTGCTCCAAACGCTTAAACAGAATGGCCTAGGGAAAAAATACATATACCGTTGTAATCGGGCGAGTTTCTACTTTCAGATGCAACAGGAATTTTTGGGTTAGGTCAATCCGTTCGCGAGATATGGGAGTTTGAAGCTAAGAAATGGTTGAGAAGACAACAAATCTTTCGCAATTCTGCTGCTCCAAACGCTTAACCAGAATGGCCTAGGGACGAAATACACATACCGTTGAAATCGGGCGAGTTTCGACTTTCAGATGCAATAGGAATTTTTGGGTTAGGTCAATCCGTTCGCGAGATATGGGAGTTTGAAGCCAAGAGATGGTTGAGAAGGCAACAAATTTTTCGCAATTCTGCTGCTCCAAACGCTTAACCAGAATGGCCTAGGGAAAAAATACACATACCGTTGTAATCGGGCGAGTTTCTACTTTCAGATGCAATAGGAATTTTTGGGTTCGGTCAATCCGTTCGCGAGATATGGGAGTTTGAAGCCAAGAAATGGTTGAGAAGGCAAAAAATTTTTCGCAATTCTGCTGCTCCAAACGCTTAACCAGAATGGCCTAGGGAAAAAATACACATACCGTTGTAATCTGGCGAGTCTCTACTTCCAGACGCTACAGGAATTTTTGGGTTAGGACAATCCGTTCGCGAGATATGGGAGTTTGAAGCTAAGAAATGGTTGATAAGACAACAAATCTTTCGCAATTCTGCTGCTCCAAACGCTTAACCAGAATGGCCTAGGGAAGAAATACACATACCGTTGAAATCGGGCGAGTTTCGACTTTCAGATGCAATAGGAATTTTTGGGTTAGGTCAATCCGTTCGCGAGATATGGGAGTTTGAAGCCAAGAAATGGTTGAGAAGGCAAAAAATTTTTCGCAATTCTGCTGCTCCAAACGCTTAACCAGAATGGCCTAGGGAAAAAATACACATACCGCTGTAATCGGGCGAGGTTCTTCTTTCAGATGCAACTGGAATTTTTGGGTTAGGTCAATCCGTTCGCGAGATATGGGAGTTTGAAGCCAAGAAATGGTTGAGAAGGCAAAAAATTTTTCGCAATTCTGCTGCTCCAAACGCTTAACCAGAATGGCCTAGGGAAAAAATACACATACCGTTGTAATCGGGCGAGGTTCTACTTTCAAATGCAATAGGAATTTTTTGGTTAGGTCAATCCGTTCGCGAGATATGGGAGTTTGAAGCCAAGAAATGGTTGAGAAGGCGAAAAATTTTTCGCAATTCGGCTGCTCCAAACGCTTAACCAGAATGGCCTAGGGAAAAAATAAACATACCGTTGTAATCGGGCGAGTTTCTACTTTCAGGTGCAATAGGAATTTTTGGGTTAGGTCAATCCGTTCGCGAGATACGGGAGTTTGAAGCCAAGAAATGGTTGAGAAGGCAAAAAATTTTTCGCATTTCTGCTGATCCAAACGCTTAACCAGAATGGTCTTGGGAAACAATACACATACCGTTGTAATCGGGCGAGTTTCTACTTTCAGACGCAATAGGAATTTTTGGGTTAGGTCAACCCGTTCGCGAGATATGGGAGATTGAAGCCAAGAAATGGTTGAGAAGGCAAAAAATTTTTCGCACTTCTGCTGCTCCAAACGCTTAACCAGAATGGCCTAGGGAAGAAATACACATACCGTTGTAATCGGGCGAGTTTCGACTTTCAGATGCAATAGGAATTTTTGGGTTAGGTCAATCCGTTTGCGAGATAAGGGAGTTTGAAGCTAAGAAATGGTTGAGAAGACAACAAATTTTTCGCAATTCTGCTGCTCCAAACGCTTAAACAGAATGGCCTAGGGAAAAAATACATATACCGTTGTAATCGGGCGAGTTTCTACTTTCAGATGCAACAGGAATTTTTGGGTTAGGTCAATCCGTTCGCGAGATATGGGAGTTTGAAGCTAAGAAATGGTTGAGAAGACAACAAATCTTTCGCAATTCTGCTGCTCCAAACGCTTAACCAGAATGGCCTAGGGACGAAATACACATACCGTTGTAATCGGGCGAGTTTCGACTTTCAGATGCAATAGGAATTTTTGGGTTAGGTCAATCCGTTCGCGAGATATGGGAGTTTGAAGCCAAGAGATGGTTGAGAAGGCAACAAATTTTTCGCAATTCTGCTGCTCCAAACGCTTAACCAGAATGGCCTAGGGAAAAAATACACATACCGTTGTAATCGGGCGAGTTTCTACTTTCAGATGCAATAGGAATTTTTGGGTTCGGTCAATCCGTTCGCGAGATATGGGAGTTTGAAGCCAAGAAATGGTTGAGAAGGCAAAGAATTTTTCGCAATTCTGCTGCTCCAAACGCTTAACCAGAATGGCCTAGGGAGAAAATACACATACCGTTGTAATCTGGCGAGTCTCTACTTCCAGACGCTACAGAAATTTTTGGGTTAGGACAATCCGTTCGCGAGATATGGGAGTTTGAAGCTAAGAAATGGTTGAGAAGACAACAAATCTTTCGCAATTCTGCTGCTCCAAACGCTTAACCAGAATGGCCTAGGGAAGAAATACACATACCGTTCAAATCGGGCGAGTTTCGACTTTCAGATGCAATAGGAATTTTTGGGTTAGGTCAATCCGTTCGCGAGATATGGGAGTTTGAAGCCAAGAAATGGTTGAGAAGGCAAAAAATTTTTCGCAATTCTGCTGCTCCAAACGCTTAACCAGAATGGCCTAGGGAAAAAATACACATACCCCTGTAATCGGGCGAGGTTCTACTTTCAGATGCAATTGGAATTTTTGGGTTAGGTCAATCCGTTCGCGAGATATGGGAGTTTGAAGCCAAGAAATGGTTGAGAAGGCAAAAAATTTTTCGCAATTCTGCTGCTCCAAACGCTTAACCAGAATGGCCTAGGGAAAAAATACACATACCGTTGTAATCGGGCGAGGTTCTTCTTTCAGATGCACTAGGAATTTTTGGGTTAGGTCAATCCGTTCGCGAGATATGGGAGTTTGAAGCCAAGAAATGGTTGAGAAGGCAAAAAAATTTTCGCAATTCTGCTGCTCCAAACGCTTAACCAGAATGGCCTAGGGAAAAAATACATATACCGTTGTAATCGGTCGAGTTTCTACTTTCAGATGCAACATGAATTTTTGGGTTAGGTCAATCCGTTCGCGAGATATGGGAGTTTGAAGCCAAGAAATGGTTGAGAAGGCAAAAAATTTTTCGCATTTCTGCTGCTCCAAACGCTTAACCAGAATGGCCTAGGGAAAAAATACAGATACCGTTGTAATCGGGCGAGTTTCTACTTTCAGATGCAACAGGAATTTTTGGGTTAGGTCAATCCGTTCGCGAGATATCGGAGTTTGAAGCCAAGAGATGGTTGAGAAGGCAAAAAATTTTTCGCAATTCTGCTGCTCCAAACGCTTAAACAGAATGGCCTAGGGAAAAAATACATATACCGTTGTAATCGGTCGAGTTTCTACTTTCAGATGCAACATGAATTTTTGGGTTAGGTCAATCCGTTCGCGAGATATGGGAGTTTGAAGCCAAGAAATGGTTGAGAAGGCAAAAAATTTTTCGCATTTCTGCTGCTCCAAACGCTTAACCAGAATGGCCTAGGGAAAAAATACAGATACCGTTGTAATCGGGCGAGTTTCTACTTTCAGATGCAACAGGAATTTTTGGGTTAGGTCAATCCGTTCGCGAGATATCGGAGTTTGAAGCCAAGAGATGGTTGAGAAGGCAACAAATTTTTCGCAATTCTGCTGCTCCAAACGCTTAACCAGAATGGCCTAGGGAAAAAATACACATACCGTTGTAATCGGGCGAGTTTCTACTTTCAGATGCAATAGGAATTTTTGGGTTAGGTCAATCCGTTCGCGAGATATGGGAGTTTGAAGCCAAGAAATGGTTGAGAAGGCAAAAAATTTTTCGCAATTCGGCTGCTCCAAACGCTTAAACAGAATGGCCTAGGGAAAAAATACATATACCGTTGTAATCGGTCGAGTTTCTACTTTCAGATTCAACAGGAATTTTTGGGTTAGGTCAATCCGTTCGCGAGATATGGGAGTTTGAAGCCAAGAAATGGTTGAGAAGGCAAAAAATTTTTCGCAATTCTGCTGCTCCAAACGCTTAACCAGAATTGCCTAGGGAAAAAATACACATACCGTTGTAATCGGGCGAGTCTCTACTTCCAGACGCTACAGGAATTTTTGGGTTAGGTCAATCCGTTCGCGAGATATGGGAGTTTGAAGCCAAGAAATGGTTGAGAAGGCAAAAAATTTTTGGCAATTCTGCTGCTCCAAACGCTTAACCAGAATGGCCTAGGGAAAAAATACGCATACCGCTGTAATCGGGCGAGGTTCTACTTTCAGATGCAATTGGAATTTTTGGGTTAGGTCAATCCGTTCGCGAGATATGGGAGTTTGAAGCCAAGAAATGGTTGAGAAGGCAAAAAATTTTTCGCAATTCTGCTGCTCCAAACGTTTAACCAGAATGGCCTAGGGAAAAAATACACATACCGTTGTAATCGGGCGAGTTTCTACTTTCAGATGCAATAGGAATTTTTGGGTTAGGTCAATCCGTTCGCGAGATATGGGAGTTTGAAGCCAAGAAATGGTTGAGAAGGCAAAAAATTTTTCGCAATTCTGCTGCTCCAAACGCTTAACCAGAATGGCCTAGGGAAAAAATACACATACCGTTGTAATCGGGCGAGTCTCTACTTCCAGACGCTACAGGAATTTTTGGGTTAGGTCAATCCGTTCGCGAGATATGGGAGTTTGAAACCAAGAAATGGTTGAGAAGGCAAAAAATTTTTCGCAATTCTGCTGCTCCAAACGCTTAACCAGAATGGCCTAGGGAAAAAATACACATACCGTTGTAATCGGGCGAGGTTCTACTTTCAGATGCAATAGGAATTTTTGGGTTAGGTCAATCCGTTCGCGAGATATGGGAGTTTGAAGCCAAGAAATGGTTGAGAAGGCAAAAAATTTTTCGCAATTCTGCTGCTCCAAACGCTTAACCAGAATGGCCTAGGGAAAAAATACACATACCGTTGTAATCGGGCGAGGTTCTTCTTTCAGATGCAATAGGAATTTTTGGGTTAGGTCAATCCGTTCGCGAGATATGGGAGTTTGAAGCCAAGAAATGGTTGAGAAGGCAAAAAATTTTTCGCAATTCTGCTGCTCCAAACGCTTAACCAGAATGGCCTAGGGAAAAAATACACATACCGTTGTAATCGGGCGAGTCTCTACTTCCAGACGCTACAGGAATTTTTGGGTTAGGTCAATCCGTTCGCGAGATATGGGAGTTTGAAGCCAAGAAATGGTTGAGAAGGCAAAAAATTTTTCGCAATTCTGCTGCTCCAAACGCTTAACCAGAATGGCCTAGGGAAAAAATACACATACCGTTGTAATCGGGCGAGGTTCTTCTTTCAGATGCAATAGGAATTTTTGGGTTAGGTCAATCCGTTCGCGAGATATGGGAGTTTGAAGCCAAGAAATGGTTGAGAAGGCAAAAAAATTTTCGCAATTCTGCTGCTCCAAACGTTTAACCAGAATGGCCTAGGGAAAAAATAAACATACCGTTGTAATCGGGCGTGTTTCTACTTTCAGATGCAATAGGAATTTTTGGGTTAGGTCAACCCGTTCGCGAGATATGGGAGTTTGAAGCCAAGAAATGGTTGAGAAGGCAAAAAATTTTTCGCAATTCTGCTGCTCCAAACGCTTAAACAGAATGGCCTAGGGAAAAAATACATATACCGTTGTAATCGGTCGAGTTTCTACTTTCAGATGCAACAGGAATTTTTGGGTTAGGTCAATCCGTTCGCGAGATATGGGAGTTTGAAGCCAAGAAATGGTTGAGAAGGCAAAAAATTTTTCGCATTTCTGCTGCTCCAAACGCTTAACCAGAATGGCCTAGGGAGAAAATACAGATACCGTTGTAATCGGGCGAGTTTCTACTTTCAGATGCAACAGGAATTTTTGGGTTAGGTCAATCCGTTCGCGAGATATGGGAGTTTGAAGCTAAGAAATGGTTGAGAAGACAACAAATCTTTCGCAATTCTGCTGCTCCAAACGCTTAACCAGAATGGCCTAGGGAAGAAATACACATACCGTTGAAATCGGGCGAGTTTCGACTTTCAGATGCAATAGGAATTTTTGGGTTAGGTCAATCCGTTCGCGAGATATGGGAGTTTGAAGCCAAGAGATGGTTGAGAAGGCAACAAATTTTTCGCAATTCTGCTGCTCCAAACGCTTATCCAGAATGGCCTAGGGAAAAAATACACATACCGTTGTAATCGGGCGAGCTTCTACTTTCAGATGCAATAGGAATTTTTGGGTTAGGTCAATCCGTTCGCGAGATATGGGAGTTTGAAGCCAAGAAATGGTTGAGAAGGCAAAAAATTTGTCGCAATTCTGCTGCTCCAAACGCTTAACCAGAATGGCCTAGGGAAAAAATACACATACCGTTGTAATCTGGCGAGTCTCTACTTCCAGACGCTACAGGATTTTTTGGGTTAGGACAATCCGTTCGCGAGATATGGGAGTTTGAAGCCAAGAAATGGTTGAGAAGGCAAAAAATTTTTCGCAATTCTGCTGCTCCAAACGCTTAACCAGAATGGCCTAGGGAAAAAATACACATACCGCTGTAATCGGGCGAGGTTCTACTTTCAGATGCAATTGGAATTTTTGGGTTAGGTCAATCCGTTCGCGAGATATGGGAGTTTGAAGCCAAGAAATGGTTGAGAAGGCAAAAAATTTTTCGCAATTCTGCTGCTCCAAACGCTTAACCAGAATGGCCTAGGGAAAAAATACACATACCGTTATAATCGGGCGAGTTACTACTTTCAGGTGCAATAGGAATTTTTGGGTTAGGTCAATCCGTTCGCGAGATACGGGAGTTTGAAGCCAAGAAATGGTTGAGAAGGCAAAAAATTTTTCGCATTTCTGCTGATCCAAACGCTTAACCAGAATGGTCTTGGGAAACAATACACATACCGTTGTAATCGGGCGAGTTTCTACTTTCAGATGCAATAGGAATTTTTGGGTTAGGTCAATCCGTTCGCGAGATATGGGAGTTTGAAGCCAAGAAATGGTTGAGAAGGCAAAAAATTTTTCACAATTCTGCTGCTCCAAACGCTTAACCAGAATGGCCTAGGGAAAAAATACACATACCGTTGTAATCGGGCGAGTCTCTACTTCCAGACGCTACAGGAATTTTTGGGTTAGGTCAATCCGTTCGCGAGATATGGGAGTTTGAAGCCAAGAAATGGTTGAGAAGGCAAAAAATTTTTCGCAATTCTGCTGCTCCAAACGCTTAACCAGAATGGCATAGGGAAAAAATACACATACCGTTGTAATCGGGCGAGGTTCTACTTTCAGATGCAATAGGAATTTTTGGGTTAGGTCAATCCGTTCGCGAGATATGGGAGTTTGAAGCCAAGAAATGGTTGAGAAGGCAAAAAATTTTTCGCAATTCTGCTGCTCCAAACGCTTAACCAGAATGGCCTAGGGAAAAAATACACATACCGTTGTAATCGGGCGAGGTTCTTCTTTCAGATGCAATAGGAATTTTTGGGTTAGGTCAATCCGTTCGCGAGATATGGGAGTTTGAAGCCAAGAAATGGTTGAGAAGGAAAAAAATTTTCGCAATTCTGCTGCTCCAAACGTTTAACCAGAATGGCCTAGGGAAAAAATAAACATACCGTTGTAATCGGGCGTGTTTCTACTTTCAGATGCAATAGGAATTTTTGGGTTAGGTCAACCCGTTCGCGAGATATGGGAGTTTGAAGCCAAGAAATGGTTGAGAAGGCAAAAAATTTTTCGCAATTCTGCTGCTCCAAACGCTTAAACAGAATGGCCTAGGGAAAAAATACATATACCGTTGTAATCGGTCGAGTTTCTACTTTCAGATGCAACAGGAATTTTTGGGTTAGGTCAATCCGTTCGCGAGATATGGGAGTTTGAAGCTAAGAAATGGTTGAGAAGACAACAAATCTTTCGCAATTCTGCTGCTCCAAACGCTTAACCAGAATGGCCTAGGGAAGAAATACACATACCGTTGAAATCGGGCGAGTTTCGACTTTCAGATGCAATAGGAATTTTTGGGTTAGGTCAATCCGTTCGCGAGATATGGGAGTTTGAAGCCAAGAGATGGTTGAGAAGGCAACAAATTTTTCGCAATTCTGCTGCTCCAAACGCTTAACCAGAATGGCCTAGGGAAAAAATACACATACCGTTGTAATCGGGCGAGTTTCTACTTTCAGATGCAATAGGAATTTTTGGGTTAGGTCAATCCGTTTGCGAGATATGGGAGTTTGAAGCCAAGAAATGGTTGAGAAGGCAAAAAATTTTTCGCAATTCTGCTGCTCCAAACGCTTAACCAGAATGGCCTAGGGAAAAAATACACATACCGTTGTAATCTGGCGAGTCTCTACTTCCAGACGCTACAGGAATTTTTGGGTTAGGACAATCCGTTCGCGAGATATGGGAGTTTGAAGCCAAGAAATGGTTGAGAAGGCAAAAAATTTTTCGCAATTCTGCTGCTTCAAACGCTTAACCAGAATGGCCTAGGGAAAAAATACACATACCGCTGTAATCGGGCGAGGTTCTACTTTCAGATGCAATAGGAATTTTTGGGTTAGGTCAATCCGTTCGCGAGATATGGGATTTTGAAGCCAAGAAATGGTTGAGAAGGCGAAAAATTTTTCGCAATTCGGCTGCTCCAAACGCTTAACCAGAATGGCCTAGGGAAAAAATAAACATACCGTTGTAATCGGGCGAGTTTCTACTTTCAGGTGCAATAGGAATTTTTGGGTTAGGTCAATCCGTTCGCGAGATACGGGAGTTTGAAGCCAAGAAATGGTTGAGAAGGCAAAAAATTTTTCGCATTTCTGCTGATCCAAACGCTTAACCAGAATGGTCTTGGGAAACAATACACATACCGTTGTAATCGGGCGGGCTTCTACTTTCAGACGCAATAGGAATTTTTGGGTTAGGTCAACCCGTTCGCGAGATATGGGAGATTGAAGCCAAGAAATGGTTGAGAAGGCAAAAAATTTTTCGCACTTCTGCTGCTCCAAACGCTTAACCAGAATGACCTAGGGAAGAAATACACATACCGTTGTAATCGGGCGAGTTTCGACTTTCAGATGCAATAGGAATTTTTGGGTTAGGTCAATCCGTTTGCGAGATATGGGAGTTTGAAGCCAAGAGATGGTTGAGAAGGCAACAAATTTTTCGCAATTCTGCTGCTCCAAACGCTTAACCAGAATGGCCTGGGGAAAAAATACACATACCGTTGTAATCGGGCGAGCTTCTACTTTCAGATGCAATAGGAATTTTTGGGTTAGGTCAATCCGTTCGCGAGATATGGGAGTTTGAAGCCAAGAAATGGTTGAGAAGGCAAAAAATTTTTCGCAATTCTGCTGCTCCAAACGCATAACCAGAATGGCCTAGGGAAAAAATAAACATACCGTTGTAATCGGGCGAGTTTCTACTTTCAAATGCAATAGGAATTTTTGGGTTAGGTCAATCCGTTCGCGAGATATGGGAGTTTGAAGCCAAGAGATGGTTGAGAAGGCAACAAATTTTTCGCATTTCTGCTGATCCAAACGCTTAACCAGAATGGTCTTGGGAAACAATACACATACCGTTGTAATCGGGCGAGTTTCTACTTTCAGATGCAATAGGAATTTTTGGGTTAGGTCAACCTGTTCGCGAGATATGGGAGTTTGAAGCTAAGAAATGGTTGAGAAGGCAAAAAATTTTTCGCAATTCTGCTGCTCCAAACGATTAAACAGAATGGCCTAGGGAAAAAATACAGATACCGTTGTAATCGGTCGAGTTTCTACTTTCAGATGCAACAGGAATTTTTGGGTTAGGTCAATCCGTTCGCGAGATATGGGAGTTTGAAGCTAAGAAATGGTTGAGAAGGCAAAAAATTTTTCGCAATTCTGCTGCTCCAAACGCATAACCAGAATGGCCTAGGGAAAAAATAAACATACCGTTGTAATCGGGCGAGTTTCTACTTTCAAATGCAATAGGAATTTTTGGGTTAGGTCAATCCGTTCGCGAGATATGGGAGTTTGAAGCCAAGAGATGGTTGAGAAGGCAACAAATTTTTCGCATTTCTGCTGATCCAAACGCTTAACCAGAATGGTCTTGGGAAACAATACACATACCGTTGTAATCGGGCGAGTTTCTACTTTCAGATGCAATAGGAATTTTTGGGTTAGGTCAACCTGTTCGCGAGATATGGGAGTTTGAAGCTAAGAAATGGTTGAGAAGGCAAAAAATTTTTCGCAATTCTGCTGCTCCAAACGATTAAACAGAATGGCCTAGGGAAAAAATACAGATACCGTTGTAATCGGTCGAGTTTCTACTTTCAGATGCAACAGGAATTTTTGGGTTAGGTCAATCCGTTCGCGAGATATGGGAGTTTGAAGCTAAGAAATGGTTGAGAAGGCAAAAAATTTATCGCAATTCTGCTGCTCCAAACGCTTAACCAGAATGGCCTAGGGAAAAAATAAACATACCGTTGTAATCGGGCGAGTTTCTACTTTCAGGTGCAATAGGAATTTTTGGGTTAGGTCAACCCGTTCGCGAGATATGGGAGTTTGAAGCTAAGAAATGGTTGAGAAGGCAAAAAATTTTTCGCAATTCTGCTGCTCCAAACGCTTAAACAGAATGGCCTAGGGAAAAAATACAGATACCGTTGTAATCGGTCGAGTTTCTACTTTCAGATGCAACAGGAATTTTTGGGTTAGGTCAATCCGTTCGCGAGATATGGGAGTTTGAAGCCAAGAAATGGTTGAGAAGGCAAAAAATTTTTCGCATTTCTGCTGCTCCAAACGCTTAACCAGAATGGCCCAGGGAAAAAATACACATACCGTTGTAATCGGGCGAGCTTCTACTTTCAGATGCAATAGGAATTTTTGGGTTAGGTCAATCCGTTCGCGAGATATGGGAGTTTGAAGCCAAGAAATGGTTGAGAAGGCAAAAAATTTTTCGCAATTCTGCTGCTCCAAACGCTTAACCAGAATGGCCTGGGGAAAAAATACACATACCGTTGTAATCGGGCGAGTTTCTACTTTCAGATGCAATAGGAATTTTTGGGTTAGGTCAATCCGTTCGCGAGATATGGGAGTTTGAAGCCAAGAAATGGTTGAGAAGGCAAAAAATTTTTCGCAATTCTGCTGCTCCAAACGCTTAACCAGAATGGCCTAGGGAAAAAATACACATACCGTTGTAATCGGGCGAGTTTCTACTTTCAGGTGCAATAGGAATTTTTGGGTTAGGTCAACCCGTTCGCGAGATATGGGAGTTTGAAGCCAGGAAATGGTTGAGAAGGCAAAAAATTTTTCGCAATTCTGCTGCTCCAAACGCATAACCAGAATGGCCTAGGGAAAAAATAAACATACCGTTGTAATCGGGCGAGTTTCTACTTTCAGATGCAATAGGAATTTTTGGGTTAGGTCAATCCGTTCGCGAGATACGGGAGTTTGAAGCCAAGAAATGGTTGAGAAGGCAAAAAAATTTTCGCATTTCTGCTGCTCCAAACGCATAACCAGAATGGCCTAGGGAAAAAATAAACATACCGTTGTAATCGGGCGAGTTTCTACTTTCAAATGCAATAGGAATTTTTGGGTTAGGTCAATCCGTTCGCGAGATATGGGAGTTTGAAGCCAAGAGATGGTTGAGAAGGCAACAAATTTTTCGCATTTCTGCTGATCCAAACGCTTAACCAGAATGGTCTTGGGAAACAATACACATACCGTTGTAATCGGGCGAGTTTCTACTTTCAGATGCAATAGGAATTTTTGGGTTAGGTCAACCTGTTCGCGAGATATGGGAGTTTGAAGCTAAGAAATGGTTGAGAAGGCAAAAAATTTTTCGCAATTCTGCTGCTCCAAACGATTAAACAGAATGGCCTAGGGAAAAAATACAGATACCGTTGTAATCGGTCGAGTTTCTACTTTCAGATGCAACAGGAATTTTTGGGTTAGGTCAATCCGTTCGCGAGATATGGGAGTTTGAAGCTAAGAAATGGTTGAGAAGGCAAAAAATTTATCGCAATTCTGCTGCTCCAAACGCTTAACCAGAATGGCCTAGGGAAAAAATAAACATACCGTTGTAATCGGGCGAGTTTCTACTTTCAGGTGCAATAGGAATTTTTGGGTTAGGTCAACCCGTTCGCGAGATATGGGAGTTTGAAGCTAAGAAATGGTTGAGAAGGCAAAAAATTTTTCGCAATTCTGCTGCTCCAAACGCTTAAACAGAATGGCCTAGGGAAAAAATACAGATACCGTTGTAATCGGTCGAGTTTCTACTTTCAGATGCAACAGGAATTTTTGGGTTAGGTCAATCCGTTCGCGAGATATGGGAGTTTGAAGCCAAGAAATGGTTGAGAAGGCAAAAAATTTTTCGCATTTCTGCTGCTCCAAACGATTAACCAGAATGGCCCAGGGAAAAAATACAGATACCGCTGTAATCGGGCGAGTTTCTACTTTCAGATGCAATTGGAATTTTTGGGTTAGGTCAATCCGTTCGCGAGATATGGGAGTTTGAAGCCAAGAAATGGTTGAGAAGGCAAAAAATTTATCGCAATTCTGCTGCTCCGAACGCTTAACCAGAATGGCCTAGGGAAAAAATACACATACCGCTGTAATCGGGCGAGGTTCTACTTTCAGATGCAATTGGAATTTTTGGGTTAGGTCAATCCGTTCGCGAGATATGGGAGTTTGAAGCCAAGAAATGGTTGAGAAGGCAAAAAATTTATCGCAATTCTGCTGCTCCAAACGCTTAACCAGAATGGCCTAGGGAAGAAATACACATACCGTTGTAATCGGGCGAGTTTCGACTTTCAGGTGCAATAGGAATTTTTGGGTTAGGTCAATCCGTTCGCGAGATATGGGAGTTTGAAGCCAAGAGATGGTTGAGAAGGCAACAAATTTTTCGCAATTCTGCTGCTCCAAACGCTTAACCAGAATGGCCTGGGGAAAAAATACACATACCGTTGTAATCGGGCGAGTTTCTACTTTCAGATGCAATAGGAATTTTTGGGTTAGGTCAATCCGTTCGCGAGATATGGGAGTTTGAAGCCAAGAAATGGTTGAGAAGGCAAAAAATTTTTCGCAATTCTGCTGCTCCAAACGCTTAACCAGAATGGCCTAGGGAAAAAATACACATACCGTTGTAATCGGGCGGGCTTCTACTTTCAGACGCAATAGGAATTTTTGGGTTAGGTCAACCCGTTCGCGAGATATGGGAGATTGAAGCCAAGAAATGGTTGAGAAGGCAAAAAATTTTTCGCACTTTTGCTGCTCCAAACGCTTAACCAGAATCGCCTAGGGAAGAAATACACATACCGTTGTAATCGGGCGAGTTTCGACTTTCAGATGCAATAGGAATTTTTGGGTTAGGTCAATCCGTTTGCGAGATATGGGAGTTTGAAGCCAAGAGATGGTTGAGAAGGCAACAAATTTTTCGCAATTCTGCTGCTCCAAACGCTTAACCAGAATGGCCTGGGGAAAAAATACACATACCGTTGTAATCGGGCGAGCTTCTACTTTCAGATGCAATAGGAATTTTTGGGTTAGGTCAATCCGTTCGCGAGATATGGGAGTTTGAAGCCAAGAAATGGTTGAGAAGGCAAAAAATTTTTCGCAATTCTGCTGCTCCAAACGCTTAACCAGAATGGCCTGGGGAAAAAATACACATACCGTTGTAATCGGGCGAGTTTCTACTTTCAGATGCAATAGGAATTTTTGGGTTAGGTCAATCCGTTCGCGAGATATGGGAGTTTGAAGCCAAGAAATGGTTGAGAAGGCAAAAAATTTTTCGCAATTCTGCTGCTCCAAACGCTTAACCAGAATGGCCTAGGGAAAAAATACACATACCGTTGTAATCGGGCGAGTCTCTACTTTCAGGTGCAATAGGAATTTTTGGGTTAGGTCAACCCGTTCGCGAGATATGGGAGTTTGAAGCCAGGAAATGGTTGAGAAGGCAAAAAATTTTTCGCAATTCTGCTGCTCCAAACGCATAACCAGAATGGCCTAGGGAAAAAATAAACATACCGTTGTAATCGGGCGAGTTTCTACTTTCAGATGCAATAGGAATTTTTGGGTTAGGTCAATCCGTTCGCGAGATACGGGAGTTTGAAGCCAAGAAATGGTTGAGAAGGCAAAAAAATTTTCGCATTTCTGCTGCTCCAAACGCATAACCAGAATGGCCTAGGGAAAAAATAAACATACCGTTGTAATCGGGCGAGTTTCTACTTTCAAATGCAATAGGAATTTTTGGGTTAGGTCAATCCGTTCGCGAGATATGGGAGTTTGAAGCCAAGAGATGGTTGAGAAGGCAACAAATTTTTCGCATTTCTGCTGATCCAAACGCTTAACCAGAATGGTCTTGGGAAACAATACACATACCGTTGTAATCGGGCGAGTTTCTACTTTCAGATGCAATAGGAATTTTTGGGTTAGGTCAACCTGTTCGCGAGATATGGGAGTTTGAAGCTAAGAAATGGTTGAGAAGGCAAAAAATTTTTCGCAATTCTGCTGCTCCAAACGATTAAACAGAATGGCCTAGGGAAAAAATACAGATGCCGTTGTAATCGGGCGAGTTTCTACTTTCAGATGCAACAGGAATTTTTGGGTTAGGTCAATCCGTTCGCGAGATATGGGAGTTTGAAGCTAAGAAATGGTTGAGAAGACAACAAATCTTTCGCAATTCTGCTGCTCCAAACGCTTAACCAGAATGGCCTAGGGAAAAAATACACATACCGTTGTAATCGGGCGAGTTTCGACTTTCAGATGCAATAGGAATTTTTGGGTTAGGTCAATCCGTTCGCGAGATATGGGAGTTTGAAGCCAAGAAATGGTTGAGAAGGCAACAAATTTTTCGCAATTCTGCTGCTCCAAACGCTTAACCAGAATGGCTTAGGGAAAAAATACACATACCGTTGTAATCGGGCGAGTTTCGACTTTCAGATGCAATAGGAATTTTTGGGTTAGGTCAATCCGTTCCCGAGATATGGGAGTTTGAAGCCAAGAGATGGTTGAGAAGGCAACAAATTTTTCGCAATTCTGCTGCTCCAAACGCTTAACCAGAATGGCCTAGGGCAAAAAATACACATACCCTTGTAATCGGGCGAGTTTCTACTTTCAGATGCAATAGGAATTTTTGGGTTAGGTCAATCCGTTCGCGAGATATGGGAGTTTGAAGCCAAGAAATGGTTGAGAAGGCAAAAAATTTTTCGCAATTCTGCTGCTCCAAACGCTTAACCAGAATGGCCTAGGGAAAAAATAGACATACCGTTGTAATCGGGCGAGTCTCTACTTCCAGACGCTACAGGAATTTTTGGGTTAGGTCAATCCCTTCGCGAGATATGGGAGTTTGAAGTCAAGAAATGGTTGAGAAGGCAAAAAATTTTTCGAAATTCTGCTGCTCCAAACGATTAACCAGAATGGTCTTGGGAAACAATACACATACCGTTGTAAACGGGCGAGTTTCTACTTTCAGATGCAATAGGAATTTTTGGGTTAGGTCAACCCGTTCGCGAGATATGGGAGTTTGAAGCCAAGAAATGGTTGAGAAGGCAAAAAATTGTTCGCAATTCTGCTGCTCCAAACGCTTAAACAGAATGGCCTAGGGAAAAAATACACATACCGTTGTAATCGGGCGAGTTTCGACTTTCAGATGCAATAGGAATTTTGGGGTTAGGTCAATCCGTTCCCGAGATATGGGAGTTTGAAGCCAAGAGATGGTTGAGAAGGCAACAAATTTTTCGCAATTCTGCTGCTCCAAACGCTTAACCAGAATGGCCTAGGGCAAAAAATACACATACCCTTGTAATCGGGCGAGTGTCTACTTTCAGATGCAATAGGAATTTTTGGGTTAGGTCAATCCGTTCGCGAGATATGGGAGTTTGAAGCCAAGAAATGGTTGAGAAGGCAAAAAATTTTTCGCAATTCTGCTGCTCCAAACGCTTAACCAGAATGGCCTAGGGAAAAAATACACATACCGTTGTAATCGGGCGAGTCTCTACTTCCAGACGTTACAGGAATTTTTGGGTTAGGTCAATCCGTTCGCGAGATATGGGAGTTTGAAGCCAAGAAATGGTTGAGAAGGCAAAAAATTTTTCGCAATTCTGCTGCTCCAAACGCTTAACCAGAATGGCCTAGGGAAAAAATACACATACAGCTGTAATCGGGCGAGGTTCTACTTTCAGATGCAATTGGAATTTTTGGGTTAGGTCAATCCGTTCGCGAGATATGGGAGTTTGAAGCCAAGAAATGGTTGAGAAGGCAAAAAATTTTTCGAAATTCTGCTGCTCCAAACGATTAACCAGAATGGTCTTGGGAAACAATACACATACCGTTGTAAACGGGCGAGTTTCTACTTTCAGATGCAATAGGAATTTTTGCGTTAGGTCAACCCGTTCGCGAGATATGGGAGTTTGAAGCCAAGAAATGGTTGAGAAGGCAAAAAATTTTTCGCAATTCTGCTGCTCCAAACGCTTAAACAGAATGGCCTAGGGAAAAAATACAGATACCGTTGTAATCGGGCGAGTTTCTACTTTCAGATGCAACAGGAATTTTTGGGTTAGGTCAATCCGTTCGCGAGATATGGGAGTTTGAAGCCAAGAAATGGTTGAGAAGGCAAAAAATTTTTCGCATTTCTGCTGCTCCAAACGCTTAACCAGAATGGCCTAGGGAAAAAATACACATACCGTTGTAATCGGGCGAGTTTCTACTTTCAGATGCAATAGGAATTTTTGGGTTAGGTCAATCCGTTCGCGAGATATGGGAGTTTGAAGCCAAGAAATGGTTGAGAAGGCAAAAAATTTTTCGCAATTCTGCTGCTCCAAACGCTTAAACAGAATGGCCTAGGGAAAAAATACAGATACCGTTGTAATCGGGCGAGTTTCTATTTTCAGATGCAACAGGAATTTTTGGGTTAGGTCAATCCGTTCGCGAGATATGGGAGTTTGAAGCCAAGAAATGGTTGAGAAGGCAAAAAATTTTTCGCAATTCTGCTGCTCCAAACGCTTAACCAGAATGACCTAGGGAAAAAATACACATACCGCTGTAATCGGGCGAGGTTCTACTTTCAGATGCAATTGGAATTTTTGGGTTAGGTCAATCCGTTCGCGAGATATGGGAGTTTGAAGCCAAGAAATGGTTGAGAAGGCAAAAAATTTTACGAAATTCTGCTGCTCCAAACGATTAACCAGAATGGTCTTGGGAAACAATACACATACCGTTGTAAACGGGCGAGTTTCTACTTTCAGATGCAATAGGAATTTTTGGGTTAGGTCAACCCGTTCGCGAGATATGGGAGTTTGAAGCCAAGAAATGGTTCAGAAGGCAAAAAATTTTTCGCAATTCTGCTGCTCCAAACGCTTAAACAGAATGGCCTAGGGAAAAAATACAGATACCGTTGTAATCGGGCGAGTTTCTACTTTCAGATGCAACAGGAATTTTTGGGTTAGGTCAATCCGTTCGCGAGATATGGGAGTTTGAAGCCAAGAAATGGTTGAGAAGGCAAAAAATTTTTCGCATTTCTGCTGCTCCAAACGCTTAACCAGAATGGCCTAGGGAAAAAATACACATACCGTTGTAATCGGGCGAGTTTCTACTTTCAGATGCAATAGGAATTTTTGGGTTAGGTCAACCCGTTCGCGAGATATGGGAGTTTGAAGCCAAGAAATGGTTGAGAAGGCAAAAAATTTTTCGCAATTCTGCTGCTCCAAACGCTTAACCAGAATGGCCTAGGGAAAAAATACACATACCGTTGTAATCGGGCAAGTTTCTACTTTCAGATGCAATAGGAATTTTTGGGTTAGGTCAATCCGTTCGCGAGATATGGGAGTTTGAAGCCAAGAAATGGTTGAGAAGGCAAAAAATTTTTCGCAATTTTACTGCTCCAAACGCTTAAACAGAATGGCCTAGGGAAAAAATACAGATACCGTTGTAATCGGGCGAGTTTCTTCTTTCAGATGCAACAGGAATTTTTGGGTTAGGTCAATCCGTTCAAGAGATATGGGAGTTTGAAGCTAAGAAATGGTTGAGAAGACAACAAATCTTTCGCACTTCTGCTGCTCCAAACGCTTAACCAGAATGGCCTAGGGAAAAAATACACATACCGTTGTAATCGGGCGTGTTTCGACTTTCAGATGCAATAGGAATTTTTGGGTTAGGTCAATCCGTTCCCGAGATATGGGAGTTTGAAGCCAAGAGATGGTTGAGAAGGCAACAAATTTTTCGCAATTCTGCTGCTCCAAACGCTTAACCAGAATGCCCTAGGGCAAAAAATACACATACCGTTGTAATCGGGCGAGTTTCTACTTTCAGATGCAATAGGAATTTTTGGGTTAGGTCAATCCGTTCGCAAGATATGGGAGTTTGAAGCCAAGAAATGGTTGAGAAGGCAAAAAATTTTTCGCAATTCTGCTGCTCCAAACGCTTAACCAGAATGGCCTAGGGAAAAAATACACATACCGTTGTAATCGGGCGAGTCTCTACTTCCAGACGCTACAGGAATTTTTGGGTTAGGTCAATCCGTTCGCGAGATATGGGAGTTTGAAGCCAAGAAATGGTTGAGAAGGCAAAAAATTTTTCGCAATTCTGCTGCTCCAAACGCTTAACCAGAATGGCCTAGGGAAAAAATACACATACCGCTGTAATCGGGCGAGGTTCTACTTTCAGATGCAATTGGAATTTTTGGGTTAGGTCAATCCGTTCGCGAGATATGGGAGTTTGAAGCCAAGAAATGGTTGAGAAGGCGAAAAATTTTTCGCAATTCTGCTGCTCCAAACGCTTAACCAGAATGGTCTTGGGAAACAATACACATACCGTTGGAGTCGGGCGAGTTTCTACTTTCAGATGCAATAGGAATTTTTGGGTTAGGTCAACTCGTTCGCGAGATATGGGAGTTTGAAACCAAGAAATGGTTGAGAAGGCAAAAAATTTTTCGCAATTCTGCTGCTCCAAACGCTTAACCAGAATGGCCTAGGGAAAAAATACACACACCGTTGTAATCGGGCGAGTTTCGACTTTCAGATGCAATAGGAATTTTTGGGTTAGGTCAATCCGTTCCCGAGATATGGGAGTTTGAAGCCAAGAGATGGTTGAGAAGGCAACAAATTTTTCGCAATTCTGCTGCTCCAAACGCTTAACCAGAATGGCCTAGGGAAAAAATACACATACCGTTGTAATCGGGCGAGTTTCTACTTTCAGATGCAATAGGAATTTTTGGGTTAGGTCAATCCGTTCGCGAGATATGGGAGTTTGAAGCCAAGAAATGGTTGAGAAGGCAAAAAATTTTTCGCAATTCTGCTTCTCCAAACGCTTAACCAGAATGGCCTAGGGAAAAAATACACATACCGTTGTAATCGGGCGAGTCTCTACTTGCAGACGCTACAGGAATTTTTGGGTTAGGTCAATCCGTTCGCGAGATATGGGAGTTTGAAGCCAAGAAATGGTTGAGAAGGCAAAAAATTTTTCGCAATTCTGCTGCTCCAAACGCTTAACCAGAATGGCCTAGGGAAAAAATACACATAGCGCTGTAATCGGGCGAGGTTCTACTTTCAGGTGCAATTGGAATTTTTGGGTTAGGTCAATCCGTTCGCGAGATATGGGAGTTTGAAGCCAAGAAATGGTTGAGAAGGCAAAAAATTTTTCGCAATTCTGCTGCTCCAAACGCTTAACCAGAATGGCCTAGGGAAAAAATAAACATACCGTTGTAATCGGGCGAGTTTCTACTTCCAGATGCAATAGGAATTTTAGGGTTAGGTCAATCCGTTCGCGAGATATGGGAGTTTGAAGCCAAGAAATGGTTGAGAAGGCAAAAAATTTTTCGCAATTCTGCTGCTCCAAACGCTTAACCAGAATGGCCTAGGGAAAAAATAAACATACGGTTGTAATCGGGCGAGTTTCTAATTTCAGATGCAATAGGAATTTTTGGGTTAGGTCAATCCGTTCCCGAGATATGGGAGTTTGAAGCCAAGAGATGGTTGAGAAGGCAACAAATTTTTCGCCATTCTGCTGCTCCAAACGCTTAACCAGAATGGCCTAGGGAAAAAATAAACATACCGTTGTAATCGGGCGAGTTTCTACTTCCAGATGCAATAGGAATTTTTGGGTTAGGTCAATCCGTTCGCGAGATATGGGAGTTTGAAGCCAAGAAATGGTTGAGAAGGCAACAAATTTTTCGCAATTCTGCTGCTCCAAACGCTTAACCAGAATGGCCTAGGGAAAAAATACACATACCGTTGTAATCGGGCGAGTTTCGACTTTCAGATGCAATAGGAATTTTTGGGTTAGGTCAATCCGTTCCCGAGATATGGGAGTTTGAAGCCAAGAAATGGTTGAGAAGGCAACAAATTTTTCGCAATTCTGCTGCTCCAAACGCTTAACCAGAATGGCCTAGGGAAAAAATACACATACCGTTGTAATCGGGCGTGTTTCGACTTTCAGATGCAATAGGAATTTTTGGGTTAGGTCAATCCGTTCCCGAGATATGGGAGTTTGAAGCCAAGAGATGGTTGAGAAGGCAACAAATTTTTCGCAATTCTGCTGCTCCAAACGCTTAACCAGAATGCCCTAGGGCAAAAAATACACATACCGTTGTAATCGGGCGAGTTTCTACTTTCAGATGCAATAGGAATTTTTGGGTTAGGTCAATCCGTTCGCAAGATATGGGAGTTTGAAGCCAAGAAATGGTTGAGAAGGCAAAAAATTTTTCGCAATTCTGCTGCTCCAAACGCTTAACCAGAATGGCCTAGGGAAAAAATACACATACCGTTGTAATCGGGCGAGTCTCTACTTCCAGACGCTACAGGAATTTTTGGGTTAGGTCAATCCGTTCGCGAGATATGGGAGTTTGAAGCCAAGAAATGGTTGAGAAGGCAAAAAATTTTTCGCAATTCTGCTGCTCCAAACGCTTAACCAGAATGGCCTAGGGAAAAAATACACATACCGCTGTAATCGGGCGAGGTTCTACTTTCAGATGCAATTGGAATTTTTGGGTTAGGTCAATCCGTTCGCGAGATATGGGAGTTTGAAGCCAAGAAATGGTTGAGAAGGCAAAAAATTTTTCGCAATTCTGCTGCTCCAAACGCTTAACCAGAATGGTCTTGGGAAACAATACACATACCGTTGTAATCGGGCGAGTTTCTACTTTCAGATGCAATAGGAATTTTTGGGTTAGGTCAACCCGTTCGCGAGATATGGGAGTTTGAAACCAAGAAATGGTTGAGAAGGCAAAAATTTTTTCGCAATTCTGCTGCTCCAAACGCTTAAACAGAATGGCCTAGGGAAAAAATACAGATACCGTTGTAATCGGGCGACTTTCTACTTTCAGATGCAACAGGAATTTTTGGGTTAGGTCAATCCGTTCGCGAGATATGGGAGTTTGAAGCCAAGAAATGGTTGAGAAAGCAAAAAATTTTTCGCATTTCTGCTGCTCCAAACGCTTAACCAGAATGGCCTAGGGAAAAAATACACATACCGTTGTAATCGGGCGAGTTTCTACTTTCAGATGCAATAGGAATTTTTGGGTTAGGTCAATCCGTTCGCGAGATATGGGAGTTTGAAGCCAAGAAATGGTTGAGAAGGCAAAAAATTTTTCGCAATTCTGCTGCTCCAAACGCTTAACCAGAATTGCCTAGGGAAAAAATGCACATACCGTTGTAATCGGGCGAGTTTCTACTTTCAGATGCAATACGAATTTTTGGGTTAGGTCAATCCGTTCGCGAGATATGGGAGTTTGAAGCCAAGAAATGGTTGAGAAGGCAACAAATTTTTCGAAATTCTGCTGCTCCAAACGCTTAACCAGAATGGCCTAGGGAAAAAATACACATACCGTTGTAATCGGGCGAGTTTCGACTTTCAGATGCAATAGGAATTTTTGGGTTAGGTCAATCCGTTCCCGAGATATGGGAGTTTGAAGCCAAGAGATGGTTGAGAAGGCAACAAATTTTTCGCAATTCTGCTGCTCCAAACGCTTAACCAGAATGGCCTAGGGAAAAAATACACATACCGTTGTAATCGGGCGAGTTTCTACTTTCAGATGCAATAGGAATTTTTGGGTTAGGTCAATCCGTTCGCGAGATATGGGAGTTTGAAGCCAAGGAATGGTTGAGAAGGCAAAAAATTTTTCGCAATTCTGCTGCTCCAAACGCTTAACCAGAATGGCCTAGGGAAAAAATACACATACCGTTGTAATCGGGCGAGTCTCTACTTGCAGACGCTACAGGAATTTTTGGGTTAGGTCAATCCGTTCGCGAGATATGGGAGTTTGAAGCCAAGAAATGGTTGAGAAGGCAAAAAATTTTTCGCAATTCTGCTGCTCCAAACGCTTAACCAGAATGTTCTAGGGAAAAAATACACATAGCGCTGTAATCGGGCGAGGTTCTACTTTCAGATGCAATCGGAATTTTTGGGTTAGGTCAATCCGTTCGCGAGATATGGGAGCTTGAAGCCAAGAAATGGTTGAGAAGGCAAAAAATTTTTCGCAATTCTGCTGCTCCAAACGCTTAACCAGAATGGCCTAGGGAAAAAATACACATATCGTTGTAATCGGGCGAGGTTCTACTTTCAGATGCAATAGGAATTTTTGGGTTAGGTCAATCCGTTCGCGAGATATGGGAGTTTGAAGCCAAGAAATGGTTGAGAAGGCAAAAAATTTTTCGCAATTCTGCTGCTCCAAACGCTTAACCAGAATGGCCTAGGGAAAAAATAAACATACCGTTGTAATCGGGCGAGTTTCTACTTCCAGATGCAATAGGAATTTTTGGGTTAGGTCAATCCGTTCGCGAGATATGGGAGTTTGAAGCCAAGAAATGGTTGAGAAGGCAACAAATTTTTCGCATTTCTGCTGATCCAAACGCTTAACCAGAATGGTCTTGGGAAACAATACACATACCGTTGTAATCGGGCGAGTTTCTACTTTCAGATGCAATAGGAATTTTTGGGTTAGGTCAATCCGTTCGCGAGATATGGGAGTTTGAAGCCAAGAAATGGTTGAGAAGGCAACAAATTTTTCGCAATTCTGCTGCTCCAAACGCTTAACCAGAATGGCCTAGGGAAAAAATACACATACCGTTGTAATCGGGCGAGTTTCTAATTTCAGATGCAATAGGAATTTTTGGGTTAGGTCAATCCGTTCGCGAGATATGGGAGCTTGAAGCCAAGAAATGGTTGAGAAGGCAAAAAATTTTTCGCAATTCTGCTGCTCCAAACGCTTAACCAGAATGGCCTGGGGAAAAAATACACATATCGTTGTAATCGGGCGAGGTTCTACTTTCAGATGCAATAGGAATTTTTGGGCTAGGTCAATCCGTTCGCGAGATATGGGAGTTTGAAGCCAAGAAATGGTTGAGAAGGCAAAAAATTTTTCGCAATTCTGCTGCTCCAAACGCTTAACCAGAATGGCCTAGGGAAAAAATAAACATACCGTTGTAATCGGGCGAGTTTCTACTTCCAGATGCAATAGGAATTTTTGGGTTAGGTCAATCCGTTCGCGAGATATGGGAGTTTGAAGCCAAGAGATGGTTGAGAAGGCAACAAATTTTTCGCAATTCTGCTGCTCCAAACGCTTAACCAGAATGGCCTAGGGAAAAAATACACATACCGTTGTAATCGGGCGAGTTTCTACTTTCAGATGCAATAGGAATTTTTGGGTTAGGTCAATCCGTTCGCGAGATATGGGAGTTTGAAGCCAAGGAATGGTTGAGAAGGCAAAAAATTTTTCGCAATTCTGCTGCTCCAAACGCTTAACCAGAATGGCCTAGGGAAATAATACACATACCGTTGTAATCGGGCGAGTCTCTACTTGCAGACGCTACAGGAATTTTTGGGTTAGGTCAATCCGTTCGCGAGATATGGGAGTTTGAAGCCAAGAAATGGTTGAGAAGGCAAAAAATTTTTCGCAATTCTGCTGCTCCAAACGCTTAACCAGAATGTTCTAGGGAAAAAATACACATAGCGCTGTAATCGGGCGAGGTTCTACTTTCAGATGCAATTGGAATTTTTGGGTTAGGTCAATCCGTTCGCGAGATATGGGAGCTTGAAGCCAAGAAATGGTTGAGAAGGCAAAAAATTTTTCGCAATTCTGCTGCTCCAAACGCTTAACCAGAATGGCCTAGGGAAAAAATACACATATCGTTGTAATCGGGCGAGGTTCTACTTTCAGATGCAATAGGAATTTTTGGGTTAGGTCAATCCGTTCGCGAGATATGGGAGTTTGAAGCCAAGAAATGGTTGAGAAGGCAAAAAATTTTTCGCAATTCTGCTGCTCCAAACGCTTAACCAGAATGGCCTAGGGAAAAAATAAACATACCGTTGTAATCGGGCGAGTTTCTACTTCCAGATGCAATAGGAATTTTTGGGTTAGGTCAATCCGTTCGCGAGATATGGGAGTTTGAAGCCAAGAAATGGTTGAGAAGGCAACAAATTTTTCGCAATTCTGCTGCTCCAAACGCTTAACCAGAATGGCCTAGGGAAAAAATACACATACCGTTGTAATCGGGCGAGTTTCGACTTTCAGATGCAATAGGAATTTTTGGGTTAGGTCAATCCGTTCCCGATATATGGGAGTTTGAAGCCAAGAAATGGTTGAGAAGGCAAAAAATTTTTCGCATTTCTGCTGATCCAAACGCTTAACCAGAATGGTCTTGGGAAACAATACACATACCGTTGTAATCGGGCGAGTTTCTACTTTCAGATACAATAGGAATTTTTGGGTTAGGTCAATCCGTTCGCGAGGTATGGGAGTTTGAAGCCAAGAAATGGTTGAGAAGGCAACAAATTTTAGGCAATTCTGCTGCTCCAAACGCTTAACCAGAATGGCCTAGGGAAAAAATACACATACCGTTGTAATCGGGCGAGTTTCTAATTTCAGATGCAATAGGAATTTTTGGGTTAGGTCAATCCGTTCGCGAGATATGGGAGCTTGAAGCCAAGAAATGGTTGAGAAGGCAAAAAATTTTTCGCAATTCTGCTGCTCCAAACGCTTAACCAGAATGGCCTAGGGAAAAAATACTCATATCGTTGTAATCGGGCGAGGTTCTACTTTCAGATGCAATAGGAATTTTTGGGCTAGGTCAATCCGTTCGCGAGATATGGGAGTTTGAAGCCAAGAAATGGTTGAGAAGGCAAAAAATTTTTCGCAATTCTGCTGCTCCAAACGCTTAACCAGAATGGCCTAGGGAAAAAATAAACATACCGTTGTAATCGGGCGAGTTTCTACTTCCAGATGCAATAGGAATTTTTGGGTTAGGTCAATCCGTTCGCGAGATATGGGAGTTTGAAGCCAAGAAATGGTTGAGAAGGCAAAAAATTTTTCGCAATTCTGCTGCTCCAAACGCTTAACCAGAATGGCCTAGGGAAAAAATACACATATCGTTGTAATCGGGCGAGGTTCTACTTTCAGATGCAATAGGAATTTTTGGGTTAGGTCAATCCGTTCGCGAGATATGGGAGTTTGAAGCCAAGAAATGGTTGAGAAGGCAAAAAATTTTTCGCAATTCTGCTGCTCCAAACGCTTAACCAGAATGGCCTAGGGAAAAAATAAACATACCGTTGTAATCGGGCGAGTTTCTACTTCCAGATGCAATAGGAATTTTTGGGTTAGGTCAATCCGTTCGCGAGATATGGGAGTTTGAAGCCAAGAAATGGTTGAGAAGGCAACAAATTTTTCGCAATTCTGCTGCTCCAAACGCTTAACCAGAATGGCCTAGGGAAAAAATACACATACCGTTGTAATCGGGCGAGTTTCGACTTTCAGATGCAATAGGAATTTTTGGGTTAGGTCAATCCGTTCCCGAGATATGGGAGTTTGAAGCCAAGAAATGGTTGAGAAGGCAAAAAATTTTTCGCATTTCTGCTGATCCAAACGCTTAACCAGAATGGTCTTGGGAAACAATACACATACCGTTGTAATCGGGCGAGTTTCTACTTTCAGATGCAATAGGAATTTTTGGGTTAGGTCAATCCGTTCGCGAGATATGGGAGTTTGAAGCCAAGAAATGGTTGAGAAGGCAACAAATTTTTCGCAATTCTGCTGCTCCAAACGCTTAACCAGAATGGCCTAGGGAAAAAATACACATACCGTTGTAATCGGGCGAGTTTCTAATTTCAGATGCAATAGGAATTTTTGGGTTAGGTCAATCCGTTCGCGAGATATGGGAGCTTGAAGCCAAGAAATGGTTGAGAAGGCAAAAAATTTTTCGCAATTCTGCTGCTCCAAACGCTTAACCAGAATGGCCTAGGGAAAAAATACACATATCGTTGTAATCGGGCGAGGTTCTACTTTCAGATGCAATAGGAATTTTTGGGCTAGGTCAATCCGTTCGCGAGATATGGGAGTTTGAAGCCAAGAAATGGTTGAGAAGGCAAAAAATTTTTCGCAATTCTGCTGCTCCAAACGCTTAACCAGAATGGCCTAGGGAAAAAATACACATACCGTTGTAATCGGGCGAGTCTCTACTTGCAGACGCTACAGGAATTTTTGGGTTAGGTCAATCGGTTCGCGAGATATGGGAGTTTGAAGCCAAGAAATGGTTGAGAAGGCAAAAAATTTTTCGCAATTCTGCTGCTCCAAACGCTTAACCAGAATGTTCTAGGGAAAAAATACACATAGCGCTGTAATCGGGCGAGGTTCTACTTTCAGATGCAATTGGAATTTTTGGGTTAGGTCAATCCGTTCGCGAGATATGGGAGCTTGAAGCCAAGAAATGGTTGAGAAGGCAAAAAATTTTTCGCAATTCTGCTGCTCCAAACGCTTAACCAGAATGGCCTAGGGAAAAAATACACATATCGTTGTAATCGGGCGAGGTTCTACTTTCAGATGCAATAGGAATTTTTGGGTTAGGTCAATCCGTTCGCGAGATATGGGAGTTTGAAGCCAAGAAATGGTTGAGAAGGCAAAAAATTTTTCGCAATTCTGCTGCTCCAAACGCTTAACCAGAATGGCCTAGGGAAAAAATAAACATACCGTTGTAATCGGGCGAGTTTCTACTTCCAGATGCAATAGGAATTTTTGGGTTAGGTCAATCCGTTCGCGAGATATGGGAGTTTGAAGCCAAGAAATGGTTGAGAAGGCAACAAATTTTTCGCAATTCTGCTGCTCCAAACGCTTAACCAGAATGGCCTAGGGAAAAAATACACATACCGTTGTAATCGGGCGAGTTTCGACTTTCAGATGCAATAGGAATTTTTGGGTTAGGTCAATCCGTTCCCGAGATATGGGAGTTTGAAGCCAAGAAATGGTTGAGAAGGCAAAAAATTTTTCGCATTTCTGCTGATCCAAACGCTTAACCAGAATGGTCTTGGGAAACAATACACATACCGTTGTAATCGGGCGAGTTTCTACTTTCAGATGCAATAGGAATTTTTGGGTTAGGTCAATCCGTTCGCGAGATATGGGAGTTTGAAGCCAAGAAATGGTTGAGAAGGCAACAAATTTTTCGCAATTCTGCTGCTCCAAACGCTTAACCAGAATGGCCTAGGGAAAAAATACACATACCGTTGTAATCGGGCGAGTTTCTAATTTCAGATGCAATAGGAATTTTTGGGTTAGGTCAATCCGTTCGCGAGATATGGGAGCTTGAAGCCAAGAAATGGTTGAGAAGGCAAAAAATTTTTCGCAATTCTGCTGCTCCAAACGCTTAACCAGAATGGCCTAGGGAAAAAATACACATATCGTTGTAATCGGGCGAGGTTCTACTTTCAGATGCAATAGGAATTTTTGGGCTAGGTCAATCCGTTCGCGAGATATGGGAGTTTGAAGCCAAGAAATGGTTGGGAAGGCAAAAAATTTTTCGCAGTTCTGCTGCTCCAAACGCTTAACCAGAATGGCCTAGGGAAAAAATAAACATACCGTTGTAATCGGGCGAGTTTCTACTTCCAGATGCAATAGGAATTTTTGGGTTAGGTCAATCCGTTCGCGAGATATGGGAGTTTGAAGCCAAGAAATGGTTGAGAAGGCAAAAAATTTTTCGCAATTCTGCTGCTCCAAACGCTTAACCAGAATGGCCTAGGGAAAAAATACACATATCGTTGTAATCGGGCGAGGTTCTACTTTCAGATTCAATAGGAATTTTTGGGTTAGGTCAATCCGTTCGCGAGATATGGGAGTTTGAAGCCAAGAAATGGTTGAGAAGGCAAAAAATTTTTCGCAATTCTGCTGCTCCAAACGCTTAACCAGAACGGCCTAGGGAAAAAATAAACATACCGTTGTAATCGGGCGAGTTTCTACTTCCAGATGCAATAGGAATTTTTGGGTTAGGTCAATCCGTTCGCGAGATATGGGAGTTTGAAGCCAAGAAATGGTTGAGAAGGCAAAAAATTTTTCGCAATTCTGCTGCTCCAAACGCTTAACCAGAATGGCCTAGGGAAAAAATACACATATCGTTGTAATCGGGCGAGGTTCTACTTTCAGATGCAATAGGAATTTTTGGGTTAGGTCAATCCGTTCGCGAGATATGGGAGTTTGAAGCCAAGAAATGGTTGAGAAGGCAAAAAATTTTTCGCAATTCTGCTGCTCCAAACGCTTAACCAGAATGGCCTAGGGAAAAAATACACATACCGTTGTAATCGGGCGAGTCTCTACTTGCAGACGCTACAGGAATTTTTGGGTTAGGTCAATCCGTTCGCGAGATATGGGAGTTTGAAGCCAAGAAATGGTTGAGAAGGCAAAAAATTTTTCGCAATTCTGCTGCTCCAAACGCTTAACCAGAATGTTCTAGGGAAAAAATACACATAGCGCTGTAATCGGGCGAGGTTCTACTTTCAGATGCAATTGGAATTTTTGGGTTAGGTCAATCCGTTCGCGAGATATGGGAGCTTGAAGCCAAGAAATGGTTGAGAAGGAAACAAATTTTTCGCAATTCTGCTGCTCCAAACGCTTAACCAGAATGGCCTAGGGAAAAAATACACATACCGTTGTAATCGGGCGAGTTTCGACTTTCAGATGCAATAGGAATTTTTGGGTTAGGTCAATCCGTTCCCGAGATATGGGAGTTTGAAGCCAAGAAATGGTTGAGAAGGCAAAAAATTTTTCGCATTTCTGCTGATCCAAACGCTTAACCAGAATGGTCTTGGGAAACAATACACATACCGTTGTAATCGGGCGAGTTTCTACTTTCAGATGCAATAGGAATTTTTGGGTTAAGTCAATCCGTTCGCGAGATATGGGAGTTTGAAGCCAAGAAATGGTTGAGAAGGCAACAAATTTTTCGCAATTCTGCTGCTCCAAACGCTTAACCAGAATGGCCTAGGGAAAAAATACACATACCGTTGTAATCGGGCGAGTTTCTAATTTCAGATGCAATAGGAATTTTTGGGTTAGGTCAATCCGTTCGCGAGATATGGGAGCTTGAAGCCAAGAAATGGTTGAGAAGGCAAAAAATTTTTCGCAATTCTGCTGCTCCAAACGCTTAACCAGAATGGCCTAGGGAAAAAATACACATATCGTTGTAATCGGGCGAGGTTCTACTTTCAGATGCAATAGGAATTTTTCGGCTAGGTCAATCCGTTCGCGAGATATGGGAGTTTGAAGCCAAGAAATGGTTGAGAAGGCAAAAAATTTTTCGCAATTCTGCTGCTCCAAACGCTTAACCAGAATGGCCTAGGGAAAAAATAAACATACCGTTGTAATCGGGCGAGTTTCTACTTCCAGATGCAATAGGAATTTTTGGGTTAGGTCAATCCGTTCGCGAGATATGGGAGTTTGAAGCCAAGAAATGGTTGAGAAGGCAAAAAATTTTTCGCAATTCTGCTGCTCCAAACGCTTAACCAGAATGGCCTAGGGAAAAAATACACATATCGTTGTAATCGGGCGAGGTTCTACTTTCAGATGCAATAGGAATTTTTGGGTTAGGTCAATCCGTTCGCGAGATATGGGAGTTTGAAGCCAAGAAATGGTTGAGAAGGCAAAAAATTTTTCGCAATTCTGCTGCTCCAAACGCTTAACCAGAATGGCCTAGGGAAAAAATAAACATACCGTTGTAATCGGGCGAGTTTCTACTTCCAGATGCAGTAGGAATTTTTGGGTTAGGTCAATCCGTTCGCGAGATATGGGAGTTTGAAGCCAAGAAATGGTTGAGAAGGCAAAAAATTTTTCGCAATTCTGCTGCTCCAAACGCTTAACCAGAATGGCCTAGGGAAAAAATACACATATCGTTGTAATCGGGCGAGGTTCTACTTTCAGATGCAATAGGAATTTTTGGGTTAGGTCAATCCGTTCGCGAGATATGGGAGTTTGAAGCCAAGAAATGGTTGAGAAGGCAAAAAATTTTTCGCAATTCTGCTGCTCCAAACGCTTAACCAGAATGGCCTAGGGAAAAAATAAACATAGCGTTGTAATCGGGCGAGTTTCTACTTCCAGATGCAATAGGAATTTTTGGGTTAGGTCAATCCGTTCCCGAGATATGGGAGTTTGAAGCCAAGAAATGGTTGAGAAGGCAAAAAATTTTTCGCATTTCTGCTGATCCAAACGCTTAACCAGAATGGTCTTGGGAAACAATACACATACCGTTGTAATCGGGCGAGTTTCTACTTTCAGATGCAATAGGAATTTTTGGGTTAGGTCAATCCGTTCGCGAGATATGGGAGTTTGAAGCCAAGAAATGGTTGAGAAGGCAACAAATTTTTCGCAATTCTGCTGCTCCAAACGCTTAACCAGAATGGCCTAGGGAAAAAATACACATACCGTTGTAATCGGGCGAGTTTCTAATTTCAGATGCAATAGGAATTTTTGGGTTAGGTCAATCCGTTCGCGAGATATGGGAGCTTGAAGCCAAGAAATGGTTGAGAAGGCAAAAAATTTTTCGCAATTCTGCTGCTCCAAACGCTTAACCAGAATGGCCTAGGGAAAAAATACACATATCGTTGTAATCGGGCGAGGTTCTACTTTCAGATGCAATAGGAATTTTTGGGCTAGGTCAATCCGTTCGCGAGATATGGGAGTTTGAAGCCAAGAAATGGTTGAGAAGGCAAAAAATTTTTCGCAATTCTGCTGCTCCAAACGCTTAACCAGAATGGCCTAGGGAAAAAATAAACATACCGTTGTAATCGGGCGAGTTTCTACTTCCAGATGCAATAGGAATTTTTGGGTTATGTCAATCCGTTCGCGAGATATGGGAGTTTGAAGCCAAGAAATGGTTGAGAAGGCAACAAATTTTTCGCAATTCTGCTGCTCCAAACGCTTAACCAGAATGGCCTAGGGAAAAAATACACATACCGTTGTAATCGGGCGAGTTTCGACTTTCAGATGCAATAGGAATTTTTGGGTTAGGTCAATCCGTTCCCGAGATATGGGAGTTTGAAGCCAAGAAATGGTTGAGAAGGCAAAAAATTTTTCGCAATTCTGCTGCTCCAAACGCTTAACCAGAATGGTCTAGGGAAAAAATACACATACCGTTGTAATCGGGCGAGTCTCTACTTCCAGACGCTACAGGAATTTTTGGGTTAGGTCAATCCGTTCGCGAGATATGGGAGTTTGAAGCCAAGAAATGGTTGAGAAGGCAAAAAATTTTTCGCAATTCTGCTGCTCCAAACGCTTAACCAGAATGTTCTAGTGAAAAAATACACATAGCGCTGTAATCGGGCGAGGTTCTACTTTCAGATGCAATCGGAATTTTTGGGTTAGGTCAATCCGTTCGCGAGATATGGGAGCTTGAAGCCAAGAAATGGTTGAGAAGGCAAAAAATTTTTCGCAATTCTGCTGCTCCAAACGCTTAACCAGAATGGCCTAGGGAAAAAATACACATATCGTTGTAATCGGGCGAGGTTCTACTTTCAGATGCAATAGGAATTTTTGGGTTAGGTCAATACGTTCGCGAGATATGGGAGTTTGAAGCCAAGAAATGGTTGAGAAGGCAAAAAATTTTTCGCAATTCTGCTGCTCCAAACGCTTAACCAGAATGGCCTAGGGAAAAAATAAACATACAGTTGTAATCGGGCGAGTTTCTACTTCCAGATGCAATAGGAATTTTTGGGTTAGGTCAATCCGTTCGCGAGATATGGGAGTTTGAAGCCAAGAAATGATTGAGAAGGCAACAAATTTTTCGCAATTCTGCTGCTCCAAACGCTTAACCAGAATGGCCTAGGGAAAAAATACACATACCGTTGTAATCCGGCGAGTTTCGACTTTCAGATGCAATAGGAATTTTTGGGTTAGGTCAATCCGTTCCCGAGATATGGGAGTTTGAAGCCAAGAAATGGTTGAGAAGGCAAAAAATTTTTCGCATTTCTGCTGATCCAAACGCTTAACCAAAATGGTCTTGGGAAACAATACACATACCGTTGTAATCGGGCGAGTTTCTACTTTCAGATGCAATAGGAATTTTTGGGTTAGGTCAATCCGTTCGCGAGATATGGGAGTTTGAAGCCAAGAAATGGTTGAGAAGGCAACAAATTTTTCGCAATTCTGCTGCTCCAAACGCTTAACCAGAATGGCCTAGGGAAAAAATACACATACCGTTGTAATCGGGCGAGTTTCTAATTTCAGATGCAATAGGAATTTTTGGGTTAGGTCAATCCGTTCGCGAGATATGGGAGCTTGAAGCCAAGAAATGGTTGAGAAGGCAAAAAATTTTTCGCAATTCTGCTGCTCCAAACGCTTAACCAGAATGGCCTAGGGAAAAAATACACATATCGTTGTAATCGGGCGAGGTTCTACTTTCAGATGCAATAGGAATTTTTGGGTTAGGTCAATCCGTTCGCGAGATATGGGAGTTTGAAGCCAAGAAATGGTTGAGAAGGCAAAAAATTTTTCGCAATTCTGCTGCTCCAAACGCTTAACCAGAATGGCCTAGGGAAAAAATAAACATACCGTTGTAATCGGGCGAGTTTCTACTTCCAGATGCAATAGGAATTTTTGCGTTAGGTCAATCCGTTCGCGAGATATGGGAGTTTGAAGCCAAGAAATGGTTGAGAAGGCAAAAAATTTTTCGCAATTCTGCTGCTCCAAACGCTTAACCAGAATGGCCTAGGGAAAAAATAAACATACCGTTGTAATCGGGCGAGTTTCTACTTCCAGATGCAATAGGAATTTTTGGGTTAGGTCAATCCGTTCCCGAGATATGGGAGTTTGAAGCCAAGAAATGGTTGAGAAGGCAAAAAATTTTTCGCATTTCTGCTGATCCAAACGCTTAACCAGAATGGTCTTGGGAAACAATACACATACCGTTGTAATCGGGCGAGTTTCTACTTTCAGATGCAATAGGAATTTTTGGGTTAGGTCAATCCGTTCGCGAGATATGGGAGTTTGAAGCCAAGAAATGGTTGAGAAGGCAACAAATTTTTCGCAATTCTGCTGCTCCAAACGCTTAACCAGAATGGCCTAGGGAAAAAATACACATACCGTTGTAATCGGGCGAGTTTCTAATTTCAGATGCAATAGGAATTTTTGGGTTAGGTCAATCCGTTCGCGAGATATGGGAGCTTGAAGCCAAGAAATGGTTGAGAAGGCAAAAAATTTTTCGCAATTCTGCTGCTCCAAACGCTTAACCAGAATGGCCTAGGGAAAAAATACACATATCGTTGTAATCGGGCGAGGTTCTACTTTCAGATGCAATAGGAATTTTTGGGCTAGGTCAATCCGTTCGCGAGATATGGGAGTTTGAAGCCAAGAAATGGTTGAGAAGGCAAAAAATTTTTCGCAATTCTGCTGCTCCAAACGCTTAACCAGAATGGCCTAGGGAAAAAATAAACATACCGTTGTAATCGGGCGAGTTTCTACTTCCAGATGCAATAGGAATTTTTGGGTTATGTCAATCCGTTCGCGAGATATGGGAGTTTGAAGCCAAGAAATGGTTGAGAAGGCAACAAATTTTTCGCAATTCTGCTGCTCCAAACGCTTAACCAGAATGGCCTAGGGAAAAAATACACATACCGTTGTAATCGGGCGAGTTTCGACTTTCAGATGCAATAGGAATTTTTGGGTTAGGTCAATCCGTTCCCGAGATATGGGAGTTTGAAGCCAAGAAATGGTTGAGAAGGCAAAAAATTTTTCGCAATTCTGCTGCTCCAAACGCTTAACCAGAATGGTCTAGGGAAAAAATACACATACCGTTGTAATCGGGCGAGTCTCTACTTCCAGACGCTACAGGAATTTTTGGGTTAGGTCAATCCGTTCGCGAGATATGGGAGTTTGAAGCCAAGAAATGGTTGAGAAGGCAAAAAATTTTTCGCAATTCTGCTGCTCCAAACGCTTAACCAGAATGTTCTAGTGAAAAAATACACATAGCGCTGTAATCGGGCGAGGTTCTACTTTCAGATGCAATTGGAATTTTTGGGTTAGGTCAATCCGTTCGCGAGATATGGGAGCTTGAAGCCAAGAAATGGTTGAGAAGGCAAAAAATTTTTCGCAATTCTGCTGCTCCAAACGCTTAACCAGAATGGCCTAGGGAAAAAATACACATATCGTTGTAATCGGGCGAAGTTCTACTTTCAGATGCAATAGGAATTTTTGGGTTAGGTCAATACGTTCGCGAGATATGGGAGTTTGAAGCCAAGAAATGGTTGAGAAGGCAAAAAATTTTTCGCAATTCTGCTGCTCCAAACGCTTAACCAGAATGGCCTAGGGAAAAAATAAACATACCGTTGTAATCGGGCGAGTTTCTACTTCCAGATGCAATAGGAATTTTTGGGTTAGGTCAATCCGTTCGCGAGATATGGGAGTTTGAAGCCAAGAAATGGTTGAGAAGGCAACAAATTTTTCGCAATTCTGCTGCTCCAAACGCTTAACCAGAATGGCCTAGGGAAAAAATACACATACCGTTGTAATCCGGCGAGTTTCGACTTTCAGATGCAATAGGAATTTTTGGGTTAGGTCAATCCGTTCCCGAGATATGGGAGTTTGAAGCCAAGAAATGGTTGAGAAGGCAAAAAATTTTTCGCATTTCTGCTGATCCAAACGCTTAACCAAAATGGTCTTGGGAAACAATACACATACCGTTGTAATCGGGCGAGTTTCTACTTTCAGATGCAATAGGAATTTTTGGGTTAGGTCAATCCGTTCGCGAGATATGGGAGTTTGAAGCCAAGAAATGGTTGAGAAGGCAACAAATTTTTCGCAATTCTGCTGCTCCAAACGCTTAACCAGAATGGCCTAGGGAAAAAATACACATACCGTTGTAATCGGGCGAGTTTCTAATTTCAGATGCAATAGGAATTTTTGGGTTAGGTCAATCCGTTCGCGAGATATGGGAGCTTGAAGCCAAGAAATGGTTGAGAAGGCAAAAAATTTTTCGCAATTCTGCTGCTCCAAACGCTTAACCAGAATGGCCTAGGGAAAAAATACACATATCGTTGTAATCGGGCGAGGTTCTACTTTCAGATGCAATAGGAATTTTTGGGTTAGGTCAATCCGTTCGCGAGATATGGGAGTTTGAAGCCAAGAAATGGTTGAGAAGGCAAAAAATTTTTCGCAATTCTGCTGCTCCAAACGCTTAACCAGAATGGCCTAGGGAAAAAATAAACATACCGTTGTAATCGGGCGAGTTTCTACTTCCAGATGCAATAGGAATTTTTGCGTTAGGTCAATCCGTTCGCGAGATATGGGAGTTTGAAGCCAAGAAATGGTTGAGAAGGCAACAAATTTTTCGCAATTCTGCTGCTCCAAACGCTTAACCAGAATGGCCTAGGGAAAAAATACACATACCGTTGTAATCGGGCGAGTTTCGACTTTCAGATGCAATAGGAATTTTTGGGTTAGGTCAATCCGTTCCCGAGATATGGGAGTTTGAAGCCAAGAAATGGTTGAGGAGGCAAAAAATTTTTCGCATTTCTGCTGATCCAAACGCTTAACCAGAATGGTCTTGGGAAACAATACACATACCGTTGTAATCGGGCGAGTTTCTACTTTCAGATGCAATAGGAATTTTTGGGTTAGGTCAATCCGTTCGCGAGATATGGGAGTTTGAAGCCAAGAAATGGTTGAGAAGGCAACAAATTTTTCGCAATTCTGCTGCTCCAAACGCTTAACCAGAATGGCCTAGGGAAAAAATACACATACCGTTGTAATCGGGCGAGTTTCTAATTTCAGATGCAATAGGAATTTTTGGGTTAGGTCAATCCGTTCGCGAGATATGGGAGCTTGAAGCCAAGAAATGGTTGAGAAGGCAAAAAATTTTTCGCAATTCTGCTGCTCCAAACGCTTAACCAGAATGGCCTAGGGAAAAAATAAACATACCGTTGTAATCGGGCGAGTTTCTACTTCCAGATGCAATAGGAATTTTTGGGTTAGGTCAATCCGTTCGCGAGATATGGGAGTTTGAAGCCAAGAAATGGTTGAGAAGGCAACAAATTTTTCGCAATTCTGCTGCTCCAAACGCTTAACCAGAATGGCCTAGGGAAAAAATACACATACCGTTGTAATCGGGCGAGTTTCGACTTTCAGATGCAATAGGAATTTTTGGGTTAGGTCAATCCGTTCCCGAGATATGGGAGTTTGAAGCCAAGAAATGGTTGAGAAGGCAAAAAATTTTTCGCAATTCTGCTGCTCCAAACGCTTAACCAGAATGGTCTAGGGAAAAAATACACATACCGTTGTAATCGGGCGAGTCTCTACTTCCAGACGCTACAGGAATTTTTGGGTTAGGTCAATCCGTTCGCAAGATATGGGAGTTTGAAGCCAAGAAATGGTTGAGAAGGCAAAAAATTTTTCGCAATTCTGCTGCTCCAAACGCTTAACCAGAATGTTCTAGTGAAAAAATACACATAGCGCTGTAATCGGGCGAGGTTCTACTTTCAGATGCAATTGGAATTTTTGGGTTAGGTCAATCCGTTCGCGAGATATGGGAGCTTGAAGCCAAGAAATGGTTGAGAAGGCAAAACATTTTTCGCAATTCTGCTGCTCCAAACGCTTAACCAGAATGGCCTAGGGAAAAAATACACATATCGTTGTAATCGGGCGAGGTTCTACTTTCAGATGCAATAGGAATTTTTGGGTTAGGTCAATCCGTTCGCGAGATATGGGAGTTTGAAGCCAAGAAATGGTTGAGAAGGCAAAAAATTTTTCGCAATTCTGCTGCTCCAAACGCTTAACCAGAATGGCCTAGGGAAAAAATAAACATACCGTTGTAATCGGGCGAGTTTCTACTTCCAGATGCAATAGGAATTTTTGGGTTAGGTCAATCCGTTCGCGAGATATGGGAGTTTGAAGCCAAGAAATGGTTGAGAAGGCAACAAATTTTTCGCAATTCTGCTGCTCCAAACGCTTAACCAGAATGGCCTAGGGAAAAAATACACATACCGTTGTAATCGGGCGAGTTTCTAATTTCAGATGCAATAGGAATTTTTGGGTTAGGTCAATCCGTTCCCGAGATATGGGAGTTTGAAGCCAAGAAATGGTTGAGAAGGCAAAAAATTTTTCGCAATTCTGCTGCTCCAAACGCTTAACCAAAATGGTCTTGGGAAACAATACACATACCGTTGTAATCGGGCGAGTTTCTACTTTCAGATGCAATAGGAATTTTTGGGTTAGGTCAATCCGTTCGCGAGATATGGGAGTTTGAAGCCAAGAAATGGTTGAGAAGGCAACAAATTTTTCGCAATTCTGCTGCTCCAAACGCTTAACCAGAATGGCCTAGGGAAAAAATACACATACCGTTGTAATCGGGCGAGTTTCTAATTTCAGATGCAATAGGAATTTTTGGGTTAGGTCAATCCGTTGGCGAGATATGGGAGCTTGAAGCCAAGAAATGGTTGAGAAGGCAAAAAATTTTTCGCAATTCTGCTGCTCCAAACGCTTAACCAGAATGGCCTAGGGAAAAAATACACATATCGTTGTAATCGGGCGAGGTTCTACTTTCAGATGCAATAGGAATTTTTGGGTTAGGTCAATCCGTTCGCGAGATATGGGAGTTTGAAGCCAAGAAATGGTTGAGAAGGCAAAAAATTTTTCGCAATTCTGCTGCTCCAAACGCTTAACCAGAATGGCCTAGGGAAAGAATACACATACCGCTGTAATCGGGCGAGTTTCTACTTTCAGATGCAATAGGAATTTTTGGGTTAGGTCAATCCGTTCCCGAGATATGGGAGTTTGAAGCCAAGAAATGGTTGAGAAGGCAAAAAATTTTTCGCATTTCTGCTGATCCAAACGCTTAACCAAAATGGTCTTGGGAAACAATACACATACCGTTGTAATCGGGCGAGTTTCTACTTTCAGATGCAATAGGAATTTTTGGGTTAGGTCAATCCGTTCGCGAGATATGGGAGTTTGAAGCCAAGAAATGGTTGAGAAGGCAACAAATTTTTCGCAATTCTGCTGCTCCAAACGCTTAACCAGAATGGCCTAGGGAAAAAATACACATACCGTTGTAATCGGGCGAGTTTCTAATTTCAGATGCAATAGGAATTTTTGGGTTAGGTCAATCCGTTGGCGAGATATGGGAGCTTGAAGCCAAGAAATGGTTGAGAAGGCAAAAAATTTTTCGCAATTCTGCTGCTCCAAACGCTTAACCAGAATGGCCTAGGGAAAAAATACACATATCGTTGTAATCGGGCGAGGTTCTACTTTCAGATGCAATAGGAATTTTTGGGTTAGGTCAATCCGTTCGCGAGATATGGGAGTTTGAAGCCAAGAAATGGTTGAGAAGGCAAAAAATTTTTCGCAATTCTGCTGCTCCAAACGCTTAACCAGAATGGCCTAGGGAAAAAATAAACATACCGTTGTAATCGGGCGAGTTTCTACTTCCAGATGCAATAGGAATTTTTGCGTTAGGTCAATCCGTTCGCGAGATATGGGAGTTTGAAGCCAAGAAATGGTTGAGAAGGCAACAAATTTTTCGCAATTCTGCTGCTCCAAACGCTTAACCAGAATGGCCTAGGGAAAAAATACACATACCGTTGTAATCGGGCGAGTTTCGACTTTCAGATGCAATAGGAATTTTTGGGTTAGGTCAATCCGTTCCCGAGATATGGGAGTTTGAAGCCAAGAAATGGTTGAGAAGGCAAAAAATTTTTCGCAATTCTGCTGCTCCAAACGCTTAACCAGAATGGTCTAGGGAAAAAATACACATACCGTTGTAATCGGGCGAGTCTCTACTTCCAGACGCTACAGGAATTTTTGGGTTAGGTCAATCCGTTCGCGAGATATGGTAGTTTGAAGCCAAGAAATGGTTGAGAAGGCAAAAAATTTTTCGCAATTCTGCTGCTCCAAACGCTTAACCAGAATGGCCTAGGGAAAAAATACACATACCGCTGTAATCGGGCGAGGTTCTACTTTCAGATGCAATCGGAATTTTTGGGTTAGGTCAATCCGTTCGCGAGATATGGGAGTTTGAAGCCAAGAAATGGTTGAGAAGGCAAAAAATTTTTCGCAATTCTGCTGCTCCAAACGCTTAACCAGAATGGCCTAGGGAAAAAATACACATACCCTTGTAATCGGGCGAGTTTCTAATTTCAGATGCAATAGGAATTTTTGGGTTAGGTCAATCCGTTCGCGAGATACGGGAGTTTGAAGCCAAGAAATGGTTGAGAAGGCAAAAAATTTTTCGCATTTCTGCTGATCCAAACGCTTAACCAGAATGGTCTTGGGAAACAATACACATACCGTTGTAATCGGGCGAGTTTCTACTTTCAGATGCAATAGGAATTTTTGGGTTAGGTCAATCCGTTCGCGAGATATGGGAGTTTGAAGCCAAGAAATGGTTGAGAAGGCAACAAATTTTTCGCAATTCTGCTGCTCCAAACGCTTAACCAGAATGGCCTAGGGAAAAAATACACATACCGTTGTAATCGGGCGAGTTTCTAATTTCAGATGCAATAGGAATTTTTGGGTTAGGTCAATCCGTTCGCGAGATATGGGAGCTTGAAGCCAAGAAATGGTTGAGAAGGCAAAAAATTTTTCGCAATTCTGCTGCTCCAAACGCTTAACCAGAATAGCCTAGGGAAAAAATACACATATCGTTGTAATCGGGCGAGGTTCTACTTTCAGATGCAGTAGGAATTTTTGGGTTAGGTCAATCCGTTCGCGAGATATGGGAGTTTGAAGCCAAGAAATGGTTGAGAAGGCAAAAAATTTTTCGCAATTCTGCTGCTCCAAACGCTTAACCAGAATGGCCTAGGGAAAAAATAAACATACCGTTGTATTCGGGCGAGTTTCTACTTCCAGATGCAATAGGAATTTTTGGGTTAGGTCAATCCGTTCGCGAGATATGGGAGTTTGAAGCCAAGAAATGGTTGAGAAGGCAACAAATTTTTCGCAATTCTGCTGCTCCAAACGCTTAACCAGAATGGCCTAGGGAAAAAATACACATACCGTTGTAATCGGGCGAGTTTCTACTTTCAGATGCAATAGGAATTTTTGGGTTAGGTCAATCCGTTCCCGAGATATGGGAGTTTGAAGCCAAGAAATGGTTGAGAAGGCAAAAAATTTTTCGCAATTCTGCTGCTCCAAACGCTTAACCAGAATGGCCTAGGGAATAAATACACATACCGTTGTAATCGGGCGAGTCTCTACTTCCAGACGCTACAGGAATTTTTGGGTTAGGTCAATCCGTTCGCGAGATATGGTAGTTTGAAGCCAAGAAATGGTTGAGAAGGCAAAAAATTTTTCGCAATTCTGCTGCTCCAAACGCTTAACCAGAATGGCCTAGGGAAAAAATACACATACCGCTGTAATCGGGCGAGGTTCTACTTTCAGATGCAATTGGAATTTTTGGGTTAGGTCAATCCGTTCGCGAGATATGGGAGTTTGAAGCCAAGAAATGGTTGAGAAGGCAAAAAATTTTTCGCAATTCTGCTGCTCCAAACGCTTAACCAGAATGGCCTAGGGAAAAAATAAACATACCGTTGTAATCGGGCGAGTTTCTACTTCCAGATGCAATAGGAATTTTTGGGTTAGGTCAATCCGTTCGCGAGATATGGGAGTTTGAAGCCAAGAAATGGTTGAGAAGGCAACAAATTTTTCGCAATTCTGCTGCTCCAAACGCTTAACCAGAATGGCCTAGGGAGAAAATACACATACCGTTGTAATCGGGCGAGTTTCGACTTTCAGATGCAATAGGAATTTTTGGGTTAGGTCAATCCGTTCCCGAGATATGGGAGTTTGAAGCCAAGAAATGGTTGAGAAGGCAAAAAATTTTTCGCAATTCTGCTGCTCCAAACGCTTAACCAGAATGGTCTAGGGAAAAAATACACATACCATTGTAATCGGGCGAGTCTCTACTTCCAGACGCTACAGGAATTTTTGGGTTAGGTCAATCCGTTCGCGAGATATGGGAGTTTGAAGCCAAGAAATGGTTGAGAAGGCAAAAAATTTTTCGCAATTCTGCTGCTCCAAACGCTTAACCAGAATGGCCTAGGGAAAAAATACACATACCGCTGTAATCGGGCGAGGTTCTACTTTCAGAAGCAATTGGAATTTTTGGGATAGGTCAATCCGTTCGCGAGATATGGGAGTTTGAAGCCAAGAAATGGTTGAGAAGGCAAAAAATTTTTCGCAATTCTGCTGCTCCAAACGCTTAACCAGAATGGCCTAGGGAAAAAATACACATACCCTTGTAATCGGGCGAGGTTCTACTTTCAGATGCAATAGGAATTTTTGGGTTAGGTCAATCCGTTCGCGAGATATGGGAGTTTGAAGCCAAGAAATGGTTGAGAAGGCAAAAAATTTTTCGCAATTCTGCTGCTCCAAACGCTTAACCAGAATGGCCTAGGGAAAAAATAAACATACCGTTGTAATCGGGCGAGTTTCTACTTCCAGATGCAATAGGAATTTTTGGGTTAGGTCAATCCGTTCGCGAGATATGGGAGTTTGAAGCCAAGAAATGGTTGAGAAGGCAACAAATTTTTCGCAATTCTGCTGCTCCAAACGCTTAACCAGAATGGCCTAGGGAAAAAATACACATACCGTTGTAATCGGGCGAGTTTCTACTTTCAGATGCAATAGGAATTTTTGGGTTAGGTCAATCCGTTCCCGAGATATGGGAGTTTGAAGCCAAGAAATGGTTGAGAAGGCAAAAAATTTTTCGCAATTCTGCTGCTCCAAACGCTTAACCAGAATGGCCTAGGGAAAAAATACACATACCGTTGTAATCGGGCGAGTCTCTACTTCCAGATGCAATAGGAATTTTTGGGTTAGGTCAATCCGTTCGCGAGATATGGGAGTTTGAAGCCAAGAAATGGTTGAGAAGGCAACAAATTTTTCGCAATTCTGCTGCTCCAAACGCTTAACCAGAATGGCCTAGGGAAAAAATACACATACCATTGTAATCGGGCGAGTCTCTACTTCCAGACGCTACAGGAATTTTTGGGTTAGGTCAATCCGTTCGCGAGATATGGGAGTTTGAAGCCAAGAAATGGTTGAGAAGGCAAAAAATTTTTCGCAATTCTGCTGCTCCAAACGCTTAACCAGAATGGCCTAGGGAAAAAATACACATACCGCTGTAATCGGGCGAGGTTCTACTTTCAGAAGCAATTGGAATTTTTGGGTTAGGTCAATCCGTTCGCGAGATATGGGAGTTTGAAGCCAAGAAATGGTTGAGAAGGCAAAAAATTTTTCGCAATTCTGCTGCTCCAAACGCTTAACCAGAATGGCCTAGGGAAAAAATACACATACCCTTGTAATCGGGCGAGGTTCTACTTTCAGATGCAATAGGAATTTTTGGGTTAGGTCAATCCGTTCGCGAGATATGGGAGTTTGAAGCCAAGAAATGGTTGAGAAGGCAACAAATTTTTCGCAATTCTGCTGCTCCAAACGCTTAACCAGAATGGCCTAGGGAGAAAATACACATACCGTTGTAATCGGGCGAGTTTCGACTTTCAGATGCAATAGGAATTTTTGGGTTAGGTCAATCCGTTCCCGAGATATGGGAGTTTGAAGCCAAGAAATGGTTGAGAAGGCAAAAAATTTTTCGCAATTCTGCTGCTCCAAACGCTTAACCAGAATGGTCTAGGGAAAAAATACACATACCATTGTAATCGGGCGAGTCTCTACTTCCAGACGCTACAGGAATTTTTGGGTTAGGTCAATCCGTTCGCGAGATATGGGAGTTTGAAGCCAAGAAATGGTTGAGAAGGCAAAAAATTTTTCGCAATTCTGCTGCTCCAAACGCTTAACCAGAATGGCCTAGGGAAAAAATACACATACCGCTGTAATCGGGCGAGGTTCTACTTTCAGAAGCAATTGGAATTTTTGGGTTAGGTCAATCCGTTCGCGAGATATGGGAGTTTGAAGCCAAGAAATGGTTGAGAAGGCAAAAAATTTTTCGCAATTCTGCTGCTCCAAACGCTTAACCAGAATGGCCTAGGGAAAAAATACACATACCCTTGTAATCGGGCGAGGTTCTACTTTCAGATGCAATAGGAATTTTTTGGTTAGGTCAATCCGTTCGCGAGATATGGGAGTTTGAAGCCAAGAAATGGTTGAGAAGGCAAAAAATTTTTCGCAATTCTGCTGCTCCAAACGCTTAACCAGAATGGCCTAGGGAAAAAATAAACATACCGTTGTAATCGGGCGAGTTTCTACTTCCAGATGCAATAGGAATTTTTGGGTTAGGTCAATCCGTTCGCGAGATATGGGAGTTTGAAGCCAAGAAATGGTTGAGAAGGCAACAAATTTTTCGCAATTCTGCTGCTCCAAACGCTTAACCAGAATGGCCTAGGGAAAAAATACACATACCGTTGTAATCGGGCGAGTTTCTACTTTCAGATGCAATAGGAATTTTTGGGTTAGGTCAATCCGTTCGCGAGATATGGGAGTTTGAAGCCAAGAAATGGTTGAGAAGGCAAAAAATTTTTCGCAATTCTGCTGCTCCAAACGCTTAACCAGAATGGCCTAGGGAAAAAATAAACATACGGTTGTAATCGGGCGAGTTTCTAATTTCAGATGCAATAGGAATTTTTGGGTTAGGTCAATCCGTTCGCGAGATACGGGAGTTTGAAGCCAAGAAATGGTTGAGAAGGCAAAAAATTTTTCGCATTTCTGCTGATCCAAACGCTTAACCAGAATGGTCTTGGGAAACAATACACATACCGTTGTAATCGGGCGAGTTTCTACTTTCAGATGCAATAGGAATTTTTGGGTTAGGTCAATCCGTTCGCGAGATATGGGAGTTTGAAGCCAAGAAATGGTTGAGAAGGCAACAAATTTTTCGCAATTCTGCTGCTCCAAACGCTTAACCAGAATGGCCTAGGGAAAAAATACACATACCGTTGTAATCGGGCGAGTTTCTAATTTCAGATGCAATAGGAATTTTTGGGTTAGGTCAATCCGTTCGCGAGATATGGGAGCTTGAAGCCAAGAAATGGTTGAGAAGGCAAAAAATTTTTCGCAATTCTGCTGCTCCAAACGCTTAACCAGAATGGCCTAGAGAAAAAATACACATATCGTTGTAATCGGGCGAGGTTCTACTTTCAGATGCAATAGGAATTTTTGGGTTAGGTCAATCCGTTCGCGAGATATGGGAGTTTGAAGCCAAGAAATGGTTGAGAAGGCAAAAAATTTTCCGCAATTCTGCTGCTCCAAACGCGTAACCAGAATGGCCTAGGGAAAAAATAAACATACCGTTGTAATCGGGCGAGTTTCTACTTCCAGATGCAATAGGAATTTTTGGGTTAGGTCAATCCGTTCGCGAGATATGGGAGTTTGAAGCCAAGAAATGGTTGAGAAGGCAACAAATTTTTCGCAATTCTGCTGCTCCAAACGCTTAACCAGAATGCCCTAGGGAAAAAATACACATACCGTTGTAATCGGGCGAGTTTCTACTTTCAGATGCAATAGGAATTTTTGGGTTAGGTCAATCCGTTCCCGAGATATGGGAGTTTGAAGCCAAGAAATGGTTGAGAAGGCAAAAAATTTTTCGCAATTCTGCTGCTCCAAACGCTTAACCAGAATGGCCTAGGGAAAAAATACACATACCGTTGTAATCGGGCGAGTCTCTACTTCCAGACGCTACAGGAATTTTTGGGTTAGGTCAATCCGTTCGCGAGATATGGTAGTTTGAAGCCAAGAAATGGTTGAGAAGGCAAAAAATTTTTCGCAATTCTGCTGCTCCAAACGCTTAACCAGAATGGCCTAGGGAAAAAATAAACATACGGTTGTAATCGGGCGAGTTTCTAATTTCAGATGCAATAGGAATTTTTGGGTTAGGTCAATCCGTTCGCGAGATACGGGAGTTTGAAGCCAAGAAATGGTTGAGAAGGCAAAAAATTTTTCGCATTTCTGCTGATCCAAACGCTTAACCAGAATGGTCTTGGGAAACAATACACATACCGTTGTAATCGGGCGAGTTTCTACTTTCAGATGCAATAGGAATTTTTGGGTTAGGTCAATCCGTTCGCGAGATATGGGAGTTTGAAGGCAAGAAATGGTTGAGAAGGCAACAAATTTTTCGCAATTCTGCTGCTCCAAACGCTTAACCAGAATGGCCTAGGGAAAAAATACACATACCGTTGTAATCGGGCGAGTTTCTAATTTCAGATGCAATAGGAATTTTTGGGTTAGGTCAATCCGTTCGCGAGATATGGGAGCTTGAAGCCAAGAAATGGTTGAGAAGGCAAAAAATTTTTCGCAATTCTGCTGCTCCAAACGCTTAACCAGAATGGCCTAGAGAAAAAATACACATATCGTTGTAATCGGGCGAGGTTCTACTTTCAGATACAATAGGAATTTTTGGGTTAGGTCAATCCGTTCGCGAGATATGGGAGTTTGAAGCCAAGAAATGGTTGAGAAGGCAAAAAATTTTTCGCAATTCTGCTGCTCCAAACGCTTAACCAGAATGGCCTAGGGAAAAAATAAACATACCGTTGTAATCGGGCGAGTTTCTACTTCCAGATGCAATAGGAATTTTTGGGTTAGGTCAATCCGTTCGCGAGATATGGGAGTTTGAAGCCAAGAAATGGTTGAGAAGGCAACAAATTTTTCGCAATTCTGCTGCTCCAAACGCTTAACCAGAATGGCCTAGGGAAAAAATACACATACCGTTGTAATCGGGCGAGTTTCTACTTTCAGATGCAATAGGAATTTTTGGGTTAGGTCAATCCGTTCCCGAGATATGGGAGTTTGAAGCCAAGAAATGGTTGAGAAGGCAAAAAATTTTTCGCAATTCTGCTGCTCCAAACGCTTAACCAGAATGGCCTAGGGAAAAAATACACATACCGTTGTAATCGGGCGAGTCTCTACTTCCAGACGCTACAGGAATTTTTGGGTTAGGTCAATCCGTTCGCGAGATATGGTAGTTTGAAGCCAAGAAATGGTTGAGAAGGCAAACAATTTTTCGCAATTCTGCTGCTCCAAACGCTTAACCAGAATGGCCTAGGGAAAAAATACACATACCGCTGTAATCGGGCGAGGTTCTACTTTCAGATGCAATTGGAATTTTTGGGTTAGGTCAATCCGTTCGCGAGATATGGGAGTTTGAAGCCAAGAAATGGTTGAGAAGGCAAAAAATTTTTCGCAATTCTGCTGCTCCAAACGCTTAACCAGAATGGCCTAGGGAAAAAATACACATACCCTTGTAATCGGGCGAGGTTCTACTTTCAGATGCAATAGGAATTTTTGGGTTAGGTCAATCCGTTCGCGAGATATGGGAGTTTGAAGCCAAGAAATGGCTGAGAAGGCAAAAAATTTTTCGCAATTCTGCTGCTCCAAACGCTTAACCAGAATGGCCTAGGGAAAAAATAAACATACCGTTGTAATCGGGCGAGTTTCTACTTCCAGATGCAATAGGAATTTTTGGGTTAGGTCAATCCGTTCGCGAGATATGGGAGTTTGAAGCCAAGAAATGGTTGAGAAGGCAACAAATTTTTCGCAATTCTGCTGCTCCAAACGCTTAACCAGAATGGCCTAGGGAAAAAATACACATACCGTTGTAATCGGGCGAGTTTCGACTTTCAGATGCAATAGGAATTTTTGGGTTAGGTCAATCCGTTCCCGAGATATGGGAGTTTGAAGCCAAGAAATGGTTGAGAAGGCAAAAAATTTTTCGCAATTCTGCTGCTCCAAACGCTTAACCAGAATGGTCTAGGGAAAAAATACACATACCGTTGTAATCGGGCGAGTCTCTACTTCCAGACGCTACAGGAATTTTTGGGTTAGGTCAATCCGTTCGCGAGATATGGGAGTTTGAAGCCAAGAAATGGTTGAGAAGGCAAAAAATTTTTCGCAATTCTGCTGCTCCAAACGCTTAACCAGAATGGCCTAGGGAAAAAATACACATACCGTTGTAATCGGGCGAGTCTCTACTTCCAGACGCTACAGGAATTTTTGGGTTAGGTCAATCCGTTCGTGAGATATGGTAGTTTGAAGCCAAGAAATGGTTGAGAAGGCAAAAAATTTTTCGCAATTCTGCTGCTCCAAACGCTTAACCAGAATGGCCTAGGGAAAAAATACACATACCGCTGTAATCGGGCGAGGTTCTACTTTCAGATGCAATTGGAATTTTTGGGTTAGGTCAATCCGTTCGCGAGATATGGGAGTTTGAAGCCAAGAAATGGTTGAGAAGGCAAAAAATTTTTCGCAATTCTGCTGCTCCAAACGCTTAACCAGAATGGCCTAGGGAAAAAATAAACATACGTTTGTAATCGGGCGAGTTCCTAATTTCAGATGCAATAGGAATTTTTGGGTTAGGTCAATCCGTTCGCGAGATACGGGAGTTTGAAGCCAAGAAATGGTTGAGAAGGCAAAAAATTTTTCGCATTTCTGCTGATCCAAACGCTTAACCAGAATGGTCTTGGGAAACAATACACACACCGTTGTAATCGGGCGAGTTTCTACTTTCAGATGCAATAGGAATTTTTGGGTTAGGTCAATCCGTTCGCGAGATATGGGAGTTTGAAGCCAAGAAATGGTTGAGAAGGCAACAAATTTTTCGCAATTCTGCTGCTCCAAACGCTTAACCAGAATGGCCTAGGGAAAAAATACACATACCGTTGTAATCGGGCGAGTTTCTAATTTCAGATGCAATAGGAATTTTTGGGTTAGGTCAATCCGTTCGCGAGATATGGGAGCTTGAAGCCAAGAAATGGTTGAGAAGGCAAAAAATTTTTCGCAATTCTGCTGCTCCAAACGCTTAACCAGAATGGCCTAGAGAAAAAATACACATATCGTTGTAATCGGGCGAGGTTCTACTTTCAGATGCAATAGGAATTTTTGGGTTAGGTCAATCCGTTCGCGAGATATGGGAGTTTGAAGCCAAGAAATGGTTGAGAAGGCAAAAAATTTTTGGCAATTCAGCTGCTCCAAACGCTTAACCAGAATTGCCTAGGGAAAAAATACACATACCGTTGTAATCGGGCGAGTCTCTACTTCCAGACGCTACCGGAATTTTTGGGTTAGGTCAATCCGTTCGCGAGATATGGGAGTTTGAAGCCAAGAAATGGTTGAGAAGGCAAAAAATTTTTCGCAATTCTGCTGCTCCAAACGCTTAACCAGAATGGCCTAGGGAAAAAATACACATACCGTTGTAATCGGGCGAGTTTCTACTTTCAGATGCAATAGGAATTTTTGGGTTAGGTCAATCCGTTCCCGAGATATGGGAGTTTGAAGCCAAGAAATGGTTGAGAAGGCAAAAAATTTTTCGCAATTCTGCTGCTCCAAACGTTTAACCAGAATGGCCTAGGGAAAAAATACACATACCGTTGTAATCGGGCGAGTCTCTACTTCCAGACGCTACAGGAATTTTTGGGTTAGGTCAATCCGTTCGCGAGATATGGTAGTTTGAAGCCAAGAAATGGTTGAGAAGGCAAAAAATTTTTCGCAATTCTGCTGCTCCAAACGCTTAACCAGAATGGCCTAGGGAAAAAATACACATACCGCTGTAATCGGGCGAGGTTCTACTTTCAGATGCAATTGGAATTTTTGGGTTAGGTCAATCCGTTCGCGAGATATGGGAGTTTGAAGCCAAGAAATGGTTGAGAAGGCAAAAAATTTTTCGCAATTCTGCTGCTCCAAACGCTTAACCAGAATGGCCTAGGGAAAAAATACACATACCCTTGTAATCGGGCGAGGTTCTACTTTCAGATGCAATAGGAATTTTTGGGTTAGGTCAATCCGTTCGCGAGATATGGGAGTTTGAAGCCAAGAAATGGTTGAGAAGGCAAAAAATTTTTCGCAATTCTGCTGCTCCAAACGCTTAACCAGAATGGCCTAGGGAAAAAATAAACATACCGTTGTAATCGGGCGAGTTTCTACTTCCAGATGCAATAGGAATTTTTGGGTTAGGTCAATCCGTTCGCGAGATATGGGAGTTTGAAGCCAAGAAATGGTTGAGAAGGCAACAAATTTTTCGCAATTCTGCTGCTCCAAACGCTTAACCAGAATGGCCTAGGGAGAAAATACACATGCCGTTGTAATCGGGCGAGTTTCGACTTTCAGATGCAATAGGAATTTTTGGGTTAGGTCAATCCGTTCCCGAGATATGGGAGTTTGAAGCCAAGAAATGGTTGAGAAGGCAAAAAATTTTTCGCAATTCTGCTGCTCCAAACGCTTAACCAGAATGGTCTAGGGAAAAAATACACATACCGTTGTAATCGGGCGAGTCTCTACTTCCAGACGCTACAGGAATTTTTGGGTTAGGTCAATCCGTTCGCGAGATATGGGAGTTTGAAGCCAAGAAATGGTTGAGAAGGCAAAAAATTTTTCGCAATTCTGCTGCTCCAAACGCTTAACCAGAATGGCCTAGGGAAAAAATACACATACCGCTGTAATCGGGCGAGGTTCTACTTTCAGATGCAATTGGAATTTTTGGGTTAGGTCAATCCGTTCGCGAGATATGGGAGTTTGAAGCCAAGAAATGGTTGAGAAGGCAAAAAATTTTTCGCAATTCTGCTGCTCCAAACGCTTAACCAGAATGGCCTAGGGAAAAAATACACATACCCTTGTAATCGGGCGAGGTTCTACTTTCAGATGCAATAGGAATTTTTGGGTTAGGTCAATCCGTTCGCGAGATATGGGAGTTTGAAGCCAAGAAATGGTTGAGAAGGCAAAAAATTTTTCGCAATTCTGCTGCTCCAAACGCTTAACCAGAATGGCCTAGGGAAAAAATAAACATACGGTTGTAAACGGGCGAGTTTCTAATTTCAGATGCAATAGGAATTTTTGGGTTAGGTCAATCCGTTCGCGAGATACGGGAGTTTGAAGCCAAGAAATGGTTGAGAACGCAAAAAATTTTTCGCATTTCTGCTGATCCAAACGCTTAACCAGAATGGCCTAGGGAAAAAATACACATACCGTTGTAATCGGGCGAGTTTCTAATTTCAGATGCAATAGGAATTTTTGGGTTAGGTCAATCCGTTCGCGAGATATGGGAGCTTGAAGCCAAGAAATGGTTGAGAAGGCAAAAAATTTTTCGCAATTCTGCTGCTCCAAACGCTTAACCAGAATGGCCTAGGGAAAAAATACACATATCGTTGTAATCGGGCGAGGTTCTACTTTCAGATGCAATAGGAATTTTTGGGTTAGGTCAATCCGTTCGCGAGATATGGGAGTTTGAAGCCAAGAAATGGTTGAGAAGGCAACAAATTTTTCGCAATTCTGCTGCTCCAAACGCTTAACCAGAATGGCCTAGGGAGAAAATACACATGCCGTTGTAATCGGGCGAGTTTCGACTTTCAGATGCAATAGGAATTTTTGGGTTAGGTCAATCCGTTCCCGAGATATGGGAGTTTGAAGCCAAGAAATGGTTGAGAAGGCAAAAAATTTTTCGCAATTCTGCTGCTCCAAACGCTTAACCAGAATGGTCTAGGGAAAAAATACACATACCGTTGTAATCGGGCGAGTCTCTACTTCCAGACGCTACAGGAATTTTTGGGTTAGGTCAATCCGTTCGCGAGATATGGGAGTTTGAAGCCAAGAAATGGTTGAGAAGGCAAAAAATTTTTCGCAATTCTGCTGCTCCAAACGCTTAACCAGAATGGCCTAGGGAAAAAATACACATACCGCTGTAATCGGGCGAGGTTCTACTTTCAGATGCAATTGGAATTTTTGGGTTAGGTCAATCCGTTCGCGAGATATGGGAGTTTGAAGCCAAGAAATGGTTGAGAAGGCAAAAAATTTTTCGCAATTCTGCTGCTCCAAACGCTTAACCAGAATGGCCTAGGGAAAAAATACACATACCCTTGTAATCGGGCGAGGTTCTACTTTCAGATGCAATAGGAATTTTTGGGTTAGGTCAATCCGTTCGCGAGATATGGGAGTTTGAAGCCAAGAAATGGTTGAGAAGGCAAAAAATTTTTCGCAATTCTGCTGCTCCAAACGCTTAACCAGAATGGCCTAGGGAAAAAATAAACATACGGTTGTAAACGGGCGAGTTTCTAATTTCAGATGCAATAGGAATTTTTGGGTTAGGTCAATCCGTTCGCGAGATACGGGAGTTTGAAGCCAAGAAATGGTTGAGAAGGCAAAAAATTTTTCGCATTTCTGCTGATCCAAACGCTTAACCAGAATGGTCTTGGGAAACAATACACATACCGTTGTAATCGGGCGAGTTTCTACTTTCAGATGCAATAGGAATTTTTGGGTTAGGTCAATCCGTTCGCGAGATATGGGAGTTTGAAGCCAAGAAATGGTTGAGAAGGCAACAAATTTTTCGCAATTCTGCTGCTCCAAACGCTTAACCAGAATGGCCTAGGGAAAAAATACACATACCGTTGTAATCGGGCGAGTCTCTACTTCCAGACGCTACAGGAATTTTTGGGTTAGGTCAATCCGTTCGCGAGATATGGTAGTTTGAAGCCAAGAAATGGTTGAGAAGGCAAAAAATTTTTCGCAATTCTGCTGCTCCAAACGCTTAACCAGAATGGCCTAGGGAAAAAATACACATACCGCTGTAATCGGGCGAGGTTCTACTTTCAGATGCAATTGGAATTTTTGGGTTAGGTCAATCCGTTCGCGAGATATGGGAGTTTGAAGCCAAGAAATGGTTGAGAAGGCAAAAAATTTTTCGCAATTCTGCTGCTCCAAACGCTTAACCAGAATGGCCTAGGGAAAAAATACACATACCCTTGTAATCGGGCGAGGTTCTACTTTCAGATGCAATAGGAATTTTTGGGTTAGGTCAATCCGTTCGCGAGATATGGGAGTTTGAAGCCAAGAAATGGTTGAGAAGGCAAAAAATTTTTCGCAATTCTGCTGCTCCAAACGCTTAACCAGAATGGCCTAGGGAAAAAATAAACATACCGTTGTAATCGGGCGAGTTTCTACTTCCAGATGCAATAGGAATTTTTGGGTTAGGTCAATCCGTTCGCGAGATATGGGAGTTTGAAGCCAAGAAATGGTTGAGAAGGCAACAAATTTTTCGCAATTCTGCTGCTCCAAACGCTTAACCAGAATGGCCTAGGGAAAAAATACACATACCGCTGTAATCGGGCGAGGTTCTACTTTCAGATGCAATTGGAATTTTTGGGTTAGGTCAATCCGTTCGCGAGATATGGGAGTTTGAAGCCAAGAAATGGTTGAGAAGGCAAAAAATTTTTCGCAATTCTGCTGCTCCAAACGCTTAACCAGAATGGCTAAGGGAAAAAATACACATACCCTTGTAATCGGGCGAGGTTCTACTTTCAGATGCAATAGGAATTTTTGGGTTAGGTCAATCCGTTCGCGAGATATGGGAGTTTGAAGCCAAGAAATGGTTGAGAAGGCAAAAAATTTTTCGCATTTCTGCTGATCCAAACGGTTAACCAGAATGGCCTAGGGAAACAATACACATACCGTTGTAATCGGGCGAGTTTCTACTTTCAGATGCAATAGGAATTTTTGGGTTAGGTCAACCCGTTCGCGAGATATGGGAGTTTGAAGCCAAGAAATGGTTGAGAAGGCAACAAATTTTTTGCAATTCTGCTGCTCCAAACGCTTAAACAGAACGGCCTAGGAAAAAAATACACATACCGTTGTAATCGGGCGAGTTTCTACTTTCAGATGCAATAGGAATTTTTGGGTTAGGTCAATCCGTTCGCGAGATATGGGAGTTTGATGCCAAGAAATGGTTGAGAAGGCAAAAAAATTTTCGCAATTCTGCTGCTCCAAACGCTTAACCAGAATGGCCTAGGGAAAAAATACACATACCGTTGTAATCGGGCGAGTTTCTACTTTCAGATGCAATAGGAATTTTTGGGTTAGGTCAATCCGTACGCGAGATATGGGAGTTTGAAGCCAAGAAATGGTTGAGAAGGCAAAAAATTTTTCGCAATTCTGCTGCTCCAAACGCTTAACCAGAATGGCCTAGGGAAAAAATACACATACCGCTGTAATCGGGCGAGGTTCTACTTTCAGATGCAATTGGAATTTTTGGGTTAGGTCAATCCGTTCGCGAGATATGGGAGTTTGAAGCCAAGAAATGGTTGAGAAGGCAAAAAATTTTTCGCAATTCTGCTGCTCCAAACGCTTAACCAGAATGGCTAAGGGAAAAAATACACATACCCTTGTAATCGGGCGAGGTTCTACTTTCAGATGCAATAGGAATTTTTGGGTTAGGTCAATCCGTTCGCGAGATATGGGAGTTTGAAGCCAAGAAATGGTTGAGAAGGCAAAAAATTTTTCGCAATTCTGCTGCTCCAAACGCTTAACCAGAATGGCCTAGGGAAAAAATAAACATACCGTTGTAATCGGGCGAGTTTCTACTTCCAGATGCAATAGGAATTTTTGGGTTAGGTCAATCCGTTCGCGAGATATGGGAGTTTGAAGCCAAGAAATGGTTGAGAAGGCAACAAATTTTTCGCAATTCTGCTGCTCCAAACGCTTAACCAGAATGGCCTAGGGAAAAAATACACATACCGTTGTAATCGGGCGAGTTTCTACTTTCAGATGCAATAGGAATTTTTGGGTTAGGTCAATCCGTTCCCGAGATATGGGAGTTTGAAGCCAAGAAATGGTTGAGAAGGCAAAAAATTTTTCGCAATTCTGCTGCTCCAAACGCTTAACCAGAATGGCCTAGGGAAAAAATACACATACCGTTGTAATCGGGCGAGTCTCTACTTCCAGACGCTACAGGAATTTTTGGGTTAGGTCAATCCGTTCGCGAGATATGGGAGTTTGAAGCCAAGAAATGGTTGAGAAGGCAAAAAATTTTTCGCAATTCTGCTGCTCCAAACGCTTAACCAGAATGGCCTAGGGAAAAAATACACATACCGCTGTAATCGGGCGAGGTTCTACTTTCAGATGCAATTGGAATTTTTGGGTTAGGTCAATCCGTTCGCGAGATATGGGAGTTTGAAGCCAAGAAATGGTTGAGAAGGCAAAAAATTTTTCGCAATTCTGCTGCTCCAAACGCTTAACCAGAATGGCCTAGGGAAAAAATACACATACCCTTGTAATCGGGCGAGGTTCTACTTTCAGATGCAATAGGAATTTTTGGGTTAGGTCAATCCGTTCGCGAGATATGGGAGTTTGAAGCCAAGAAATGGTTGAGAAGGCAAAAAATTTTTCGCAATTCTGCTGCTCCAAACGCTTAACCAGAATGGCCTAGGGAAAAAATAAACATACCGTTGTAATCGGGCGAGTTTCTACTTCCAGATGCAATAGGAATTTTTGGGTTAGGTCAATCCGTTCGCGAGATATGGGAGTTTGAAGCCAAGAAATGGTTGAGAAGGCAACAAATTTTTCGCAATTCTGCTGCTCCAAACGCTTAACCAGAATGGCCTAGGGAAAAAATACACATACCGCTGTAATCGGGCGAGGTTCTACTTTCAGATGCAATTGGAATTTTTGGGTTAGGTCAATCCGTTCGCGAGATATGGGAGTTTGAAGCCAAGAAATGGTTGAGAAGGCAAAAAATTTTTCGCAATTCTGCTGCTCCAAACGCTTAACCAGAATGGCTAAGGGAAAAAATACACATACCCTTGTAATCGGGCGAGGTTCTACTTTCAGATGCAATAGGAATTTTTGGGTTAGGTCAATCCGTTCGCGAGATATGGGAGTTTGAAGCCAAGAAATGGTTGAGAAGGCAAAAAATTTTTCGCATTTCTGCTGATCCAAACGGTTAACCAGAATGGCCTAGGGAAACAATACACATACCGTTGTAATCGGGCGAGTTTCTACTTTCAGATGCAATAGGAATTTTTGGGTTAGGTCAACCCGTTCGCGAGATATGGGAGTTTGAAGCCAAGAAATGGTTGAGAAGGCAACAAATTTTTTGCAATTCTGCTGCTCCAAACGCTTAAACAGAACGGCCTAGGAAAAAAATACACATACCGTTGTAATCGGGCGAGTTTCTACTTTCAGATGCAATAGGAATTTTTGGGTTAGGTCAATCCGTTCGCGAGATATGGGAGTTTGATGCCAAGAAATGGTTGAGAAGGCAAAAAAATTTTCGCAATTCTGCTGCTCCAAACGCTTAACCAGAATGGCCTAGGGAAAAAATACACATACCGTTGTAATCGGGCGAGTTTCTACTTTCAGATGCAATAGGAATTTTTGGGTTAGGTCAATCCGTACGCGAGATATGGGAGTTTGAAGCCAAGAAATGGTTGAGAAGGCAAAAAATTTTTCGCAATTCTGCTGCTCCAAACGCTTAACCAGAATGGCCTAGGGAAAAAATACACATACCGCTGTAATCGGGCGAGGTTCTACTTTCAGATGCAATTGGAATTTTTGGGTTAGGTCAATCCGTTCGCGAGATATGGGAGTTTGAAGCCAAGAAATGGTTGAGAAGGCAAAAAATTTTTCGCAATTCTGCTGCTCCAAACGCTTAACCAGAATGGCTAAGGGAAAAAATACACATACCCTTGTAATCGGGCGAGGTTCTACTTTCAGATGCAATAGGAATTTTTGGGTTAGGTCAATCCGTTCGCGAGATATGGGAGTTTGAAGCCAAGAAATGGTTGAGAAGGCAAAAAATTTTTCGCAATTCTGCTGCTCCAAACGCTTAACCAGAATGGCCTAGGGAAAAAATAAACATACCGTTGTAATCGGGCGAGTTTCTACTTCCAGATGCAATAGGAATTTTTGGGTTAGGTCAATCCGTTCGCGAGATATGGGAGTTTGAAGCCAAGAAATGGTTGAGAAGGCAACAAATTTTTCGCAATTCTGCTGCTCCAAACGCTTAACCAGAATGGCCTAGGGAAAAAATACACATACCGTTGTAATCGGGCGAGTTTCTACTTTCAGATGCAATAGGAATTTTTGGGTTAGGTCAATCCGTTCCCGAGATATGGGAGTTTGAAGCCAAGAAATGGTTGAGAAGGCAAAAAATTTTTCGCAATTCTGCTGCTCCAAACGCTTAACCAGAATGGCCTAGGGAAAAAATACACATACCGTTGTAATCGGGCGAGTCTCTACTTCCAGACGCTACAGGAATTTTTGGGTTAGGTCAATCCGTTCGCGAGATATGGGAGTTTGAAGCCAAGAAATGGTTGAGAAGGCAAAAAATTTTTCGCAATTCTGCTGCTCCAAACGCTTAACCAGAATGGCCTAGGGAAAAAATACACATACCGCTGTAATCGGGCGAGGTTCTACTTTCAGATGCAATTGGAATTTTTGGGTTAGGTCAATCCGTTCGCGAGATATGGGAGTTTGAAGCCAAGAAATGGTTGAGAAGGCAAAAAATTTTTCGCAATTCTGCTGCTCCAAACGCTTAACCAGAATGGCCTAGGGAAAAAATACACATACCCTTGTAATCGGGCGAGGTTCTACTTTCAGATGCAATAGGAATTTTTGGGTTAGGTCAATCCGTTCGCGAGATATGGGAGTTTGAAGCCAAGAAATGGTTGAGAAGGCAAAAAATTTTTCGCAATTCTGCTGCTCCAAACGCTTAACCAGAATGGCCTAGGGAAAAAATAAACATACGGTTGTAATCGGGCGAGTTTCTAATTTCAGATGCAATAGGAATTTTTGGGTTAGGTCAATCCGTTCGCGAGATACGGGAGTTTGAAGCCAAGAAATGGTTGAGAAGGCAAAAAATTTTTCGCATTTCTGCTGATCCAAACGCTTAACCAGAATGGTCTTGGGAAACAATACACATACCGTTGTAATCGGGCGAGTTTCTACTTTCAGATGCAATAGGAATTTTTGGGTTAGGTCAATCCGTTCGCGAGATATGGGAGTTTGAAGCCAAGAAATGGTTGAGAAGGCAAAAAATTTTTCGCAATTCTGCTGCTCCAAACGCTTAACCAGAACGGCCTAGGGAAAAAATGCACATACCGTTGTAATAGGGCGAGTCTCTACTTCCAGACGCTACAGGAATTTTTGGGTTAGGTCAATCCGTTCGCGAGATATGGGAGTTTGAAGCCAAGAAATGGTTGAGAAGGCAAAAAATTTTTCGCAATTCTGCTGATCCAAACGCTTAACCAGAATGGCCTAGGGAAAAAATACACATACCGCTGTAATCGGGCGAGGTTCTATTTTCAGATGCAATAGGAATTTTTGGGTTAGGTCAATCCGTTCGCGAGATATGGGAGTTTGAAGCCAAGAAATGGTTGAGAAGGCAAAAAATTTTTCGCAATTCTGCTGCTCCAAACGCTTAAACAGAACGGCCTAGGGAAAAAATACAGATACCGTTGTAATCGGGCGAGTTTCTACTTTCAGATGCAATTGGAATTTTTGGGTTAGGTCAATCCGTTCGCGAGATACGGGTGTTTGAAGCCAAGAAATGGTTGAGAAGGCAAAAAATTTTTCGCATTTCTGCTGATCCAAACGGTTAACCAGAATGGTCTTGGGAAACAATACACATACCGTTGTAATCGGGCGAGTTTCTACTTTCAGATGCAATAGGAATTTTTGGGTTAGGTCAACCCGTTCGCGAGATATGGGAGTTTGAAGCCAAGAAATGGTTGAGAAGGCAACAAATTTTTTGCAATTCTGCTGCTCCAAACGCTTAAACAGAATGGCCTAGGAAAAAAATACACATACCGTTGTAATCGGGCGAGTTTCTACTTTCAGATGCAATAGGAATTTTTGGGTTAGGTCAATCCGTTCGCGAGATATGGGAGTTTGATGCCAAGAAATGGTTGAGAAGGCAAAAAAATTTTCGCAATTCTGCTGCTCCAAACGCTTAACCAGAATGGCCTAGGGAAAAAATACACATACCGTTGTAATCGGGCGAGTTTCTACTTTCAGATGCAATAGGAATTTTTGGGTTAGGTCAATCCGTACGCGAGATATGGGAGTTTGAAGCCAAGAAATGGTTGAGAAGGCAAAAAATTTTTCGCAATTCTGCTGCTCCAAACGCTTAACCAGAATGGCCTAGGGAAAAAATACACATACCGTTGTAATCGGGCGAGTTTCTACTTTCAGATGCAACAGGAATTTTTGGGTTAGGTCAATCCGTTCGCGAGATATGGGAGTTTGAAGTCAAGAAATGGTTGAGAAGGCAAAAAATTTTTCGCATTTCTGCTGCTCCAAACGCTTAACCAGAATGGCCTAGGGAAAAAATACACATACCGTTGTAATCGGGCGAGTTTCTACTTTCAGATGCTATAGGAATTTTTGGGTTAGGTCAATCCGTTCGCGAGATATGGGAGTTTGAAGCCAAGAAATGGTTGAGAAGGCAAAAAATTTTTCGCAATTCTGCTGCTCCAAACGCTTAACCAGAATTGCCTAGGGAAAAAATGCACATACCGTTGTAATCGGGCGAGTTTCTACTTTCAGATGCAATACGAATTTTTGGGTTAGGTCAATCCGTTCGCGAGATATGGGAGTTTGAAGCCAAGAAATGGTTGAGAAGGCAACAAATTTTTCGAAATTCTGCTGCTCCAAACGCTTAACCAGAATGGCCTAGGGAAAAAATACACATACCGTTGTAATCGGGCGAGTTTCGACTTTCAGATGCAATAGGAATTTTTGGGTTAGGTCAATCCGTTCCCGAGATATGGGAGTTTGGAGCCAAGAGATGGTTGAGAAGGCAACAAATTTTTCGCAATTCTGCTGCTCCAAACGCTTAACCAGAATGGCCTAGGGAAAAAATACACATACCGTTGTAATCGGGCGAGTTTCTACTTGCAGACGCTACAGGAATTTTTGGGTTAGGTCAATCCGTTCGCGAGATATGGGAGTTTGAAGCCAAGAAATGGTTGAGAAGGCAAAAAATTTTTCGCAATTCTGCTGCTCCAAACGCTTAACCAGAATGGCCTAGGGAAAAAATAAACATACGGTTGTAAACGGGCGAGTTTCTAATTTCAGATGCAATAGGAATTTTTGGGTTAGGTCAATCCGTTCGCGAGATACGGGAGTTTGAAGCCAAGAAATGGTTGAGAAGGCAAAAAATTTTTCGCATTTCTGCTGATCCAAACGCTTATCCAGAATGGTCTTGGGAAACAATACACATACCGTTGTAATCGGGCGAGTTTCTACTTTCAGATGCAATAGGAATTTTTGGGTTAGGTCAATCCGTTCGCGAGATATGGGAATTTGAAGCCAAGAAATGGTTGAGAAGGCAACAAATTTTTCGCAATTCTGCTGCTCCAAATGCTTAACCAGAATGGCCTAGGGAAAAAATACACATACCGTTGTAATCGGGCGAGTTTCTACTTTCAGATGCAACAGGAATTTTTGGGTTAGGTCAATCCGTTCGCGAGATATGGGAGTTTGAAACTAAGAAATGGTTGAGAAGACAACAAATCTTTCGCACTTCTGCTGCTCCAAACGCTTAACCAGAATGGCCTAGGGAATAAATACACATACCGTTGTAATCGGGCGAGTTTCGACTTTCAGATGCAATAGGAATTTTTGGGTTAGGTCAATCCGTTCGCGAGATATGGGAGTTTGAAGCCAAGAAATGGTTGAGAAGGCAAAAAATTTTTCGCAATTCTGCTGCTCCAAACGCTTAACCAGAATGGCCTAGGGAAAAAATGCACATACCGTTGTAATCGGGCGAGTCTCTACTTCCAGACGCTACAGGAATTTTTGGGTTAGGTCAATCCGTTCGCGAGATATGGGAGTTTGAAGCCAAGAAATGGTTGAGATGGCAAAAAATTTTTCGCACTTCTGCTGCTCCAAACGCTTAACCAGGATGGCCTAGGGAAAAAATGCACATACCGATGTAATCGGGCGAGTCTCTACTTCCAGACGCTACAGGAATTTTTGGGTTAGGTCAATCCGTTCGCGAGATATGGGAGTTTGAAGCCAAGAAATGGTTGAGAAGGCAAAAAATTTTTCGCAATTCTGCTGCTCCAAACGCTTAACCAGAATGGCCTAGGGAAAAAATAAACATACGGTTGTAATCGGGCGAGTTTCTAATTTCAGATGCAATAGGAATTTTTGGGTTAGGTCAATCCGTTCGCGAGATACGGGAGTTTGAAGCCAAGAAATGGTTGAGAAGGCAAAAAATTTTTCGCATTTCTGCTGATCCAAACGCTTAACCAGAATGGCCTAGGGAAAAAATACAGATACCGTTGTAATCGGGCGAGTTTCTACTTTCAGATGCAATTGGAATTTTTGGGTTAGGTCAATCCGTTCGCGAGATACGGGTGTTTGAAGCCAAGAAATGGTTAAGAAGGCAACAAATTTTTTGCAATTCTGCTGCTCCAAACGCTTAAACAGAATGGCCTAGGAAAAAAATGCAGATACCGTTGTAATCGGGCGAGTTTCTACTTTCAGATGCAACAGGAACTTTTGGGTTAGGTCAATCCGTTCGCGAGATATGGGAGTTTGAAGCCAAGAAATGGTTGAGATGGCAAAAAATTTTTCGCACTTCTGCTGCTCCAAACGCTTAACCAGAATGGCCTAGGGAAAAAATACACATACCGTTGTAATCGGGCGAGTTTCTACTTTCAGATGCAATAGGAATTTTTGGGTTAGGTCAATCCGTTCGCGAGATATGGGAGTTTGAAGCCAAGAAATGGTTGAGAAGGCAAAAAATTTTTCGCAATTCTGCTGCTCCAAACGCTTAACCAAAATGGCCTAGGGAAAAAATACACATACCGCTGTAATCGAGCGAGTTTCTACTTCCAGATGCAATAGGAATTTTTGCGTTAGGTCAATCCGTTCGCGAGATATGGGAGTTTGAAGCCAAGAAATGGTTGAGAAGGCAACAAATTTTTCGCAATTCTGCTGCTCCAAACGCTTAACCAGAATGGCCTAGGGAAAAAATACACATACCGTTGTAATCGGGCGAGTTTCGACTTTCAGATGCAATAGGAATTTTTGGGTTAGGTCAATCCGTTCCCGAGATATGGGAGTTTGAAGCCAAGAAATGGTTGAGAAGGCAAAAAATTTTTCGCAATTCTGCTGCTCCAAACGCTTAACCAGAATGGTCTAGGGAAAAAATACACATACCGTTGTAATCGGGCGAGTTTCTACTTTCAGATGCAATAGGAATTTTTGGGTTAGGTCAATCCGTTCGCGAGATATGGGAGTTTGAAGCCAAGAAATGGTTGAGAAGGCAAAAAATTTTTCGCAATTCTGCTGCTCCAAACGCTTAACCAGAATGGCCTAGGGAAAAAATACACATACCGTTGTAATCGGGCGAGTTTCTAATTTCAGATGCAATAGGAATTTTTGGGTTAGGTCAATCCGTTCGCGAGATATGGGAGCTTGAAGCCAAGAAATGGTTGAGAAGGCAAAAAATTTTTCGCAATTCTGCTGCTCCAAACGCTTAACCAGAATGGCCTAGGGAAAAAATACACATATCGTTGTAATCGGGCGAGGTTCTACTTTCAGATGCAATAGGAATTTTTGGGTTAGGTCAATCCGTTCGCGAGATATGGGAGTTTGAAGCCAAGAAATGGTTGAGAAGGCAAAAAATTTTTCGCAATTCTGCTGCTCCAAACGCTTAACCAGAATGGCCTAGGGAAAAAATAAACATACGGTTGTAATCGGGCGAGTTTCTAATTTCAGATGCAATAGGAATTTTTAGGTTAGGTCAATCCGTTCGCGAGATACGGGTGTTTGAAGCCAAGAAATGGTTGAGAAGGCAAAAAATTTTTCGCATTTCTGCTGCTCCAAACGCTTAACCAGAATGGCCTAGGGAAAAAATACACATACCGTTGTAATCGGGCGAGTTTCTAATTTCAGATGCAATAGGAATTTTTGGGTTAGGTCAATCCGTTCGCGAGATATGGGAGCTTGAAGCCAAGAAATGGTTGAGAAGGCAAAAAATTTTTCGCAATTCTGCTGCTCCAAACGCTTAACCAGAATGGCCTAGGGAAAAAAAACACATATCGTTGTAATCGGGCAAGGTTCTACTTTCAGATGCAATAGGAATTTTTGGGTTAGGTCAATCCGTTCGCGAGATATGGGAGTTTGAAGCCAAGAAATGGTTGAGAAGGCAAAAAATTTTTCGCAATTCTGCTGCTCCAAACGCTTAACCAGAATGGCCTAGGGAAAAAATAAACATACCGTTGTAATCGGGCGAGTTTCTACTTCCAGATGCAATAGGAATTTTTGGGTTAGGTCAATCCGTTCGCGAGATATGGGAGTTTGAAGCCAAGAAATGGTTGAGAAGGCAAAAAATTTTTCGCAATTCTGCTGCTCCAAACGCTTAACCAGAATGGCCTAGGGAAAAAATACACATACCGCTGTAATCGGGCGAGGTTCTACTTTCAGATGCAATTGGAATTTTTGGGTTAGGTCAATCCGTTCGCGAGATATGGGAGTTTGAAGCCAAGAAATGGTTGAGAAGGCAAAAAATTTTTCGCAATTCTGCTGCTCCAAACGCTTAACCAGAATGGCCTAGGGAAAAAATACACATACCCTTGTAATCGGGCGAGGTTCTACTTTCAGATGCAATAGGAATTTTTGGGTTAGGTCAATCCGTTCGCGAGATATGGGAGTTTGAAGCCAAGAAATGGTTGAGAAGGCAAAAAATTTTTCGCAATTCTGCTGCTCCAAACGCTTAACCAGAATGGCCTAGGGAAAAAATAAACATACCGTTGTAATCGAGCGAGTTTCTACTTCCAGATGCAATAGGAATTTTTGGGTTAGGTCAATCCGTTCGCGAGATATGGGAGTTTGAAGCCAAGAAATGGTTGAGAAGGCAACAAATTTTTCGCAATTCTGCTGCTCCAAACGCTTAACCAGAATGGCCTAGGGAAAAAACACACATACCGTTGTAATCGGGCGAGTTTCGACTTTCAGATGCAATAGGAATTTTTGGGTTAGGTCAATCCGTTCCCGAGATATGGGAGTTCGAAGCCAAGAAATGGTTGAGAAGGCAAAAAATTTTTCGCAATTCTGCTGCTCCAAACGCTTAACCAGAATGGTCTAGGGAAAAAATACACATACCGTTGTAATCGGGCGAGTTTCTACTTTCAGATGCAATAGGAATTTTTGGGTTAGGTCAATCCGTTCGCGAGATATGGGAGTTTGAAGCCAAGAAATGGTTGAGAAGGCAACAAATTTTTCGCAATTCTGCTGCTCCAAACGCTTAACCAGAATGGCCTAGGGAAAAAATACACATACCGTTGTAATCGGGCGAGTTTCTAATTTCAGATGCAATAGGAATTTTTGGGTTAGGTCAATCCGTTCGCGAGATATGGGAGCTTGAAGCCAAGAAATGGTTGAGAAGGCAAAAAATTTTTCGCAATTCTGCTGCTCCAAACGCTTAACCAGAATGGCCTAGGGAAAAAATACACATATCGTTGTAATCGGGCGAGGTTCTACTTTCAGATGCAATAGGAATTTTTGGGTTAGGTCAATCCGTTCGCGAGATATGGGAGTTTGAAGCCAAGAAATGGTTGAGAAGGCAAAAAATTTTTCGCAATTCTGCTGCTCCAAACGCTTAACCAGAATGGCCTAGGGAAAAAATAAACATACGGTTGTAATCGGGCGAGTTTCTAATTTCAGATGCAATAGGAATTTTTAGGTTAGGTCAATCCGTTCGCGAGATACGGGAGTTTGAAGCCAAGAAATGGTTGAGAAGGCAAAAAATTTTTCGCATTTCTGCTGATCCAAACGCTTAACCAGAATGGTCTTGGGAAACAATACACATACCGTTGTAATCGGGCGAGTTTCTACTTTCAGATGCAATAGGAATTTTTGGGTTAGGTCAATCCGTTCGCGAGATATGGGAGTTTGAAGCCAAGAAATGGTTGAGAAGGCAACAAATTTTTCGCAATTCTGCTGCTCCAAACGCTTAACCAGAATGGCCTAGGGAAAAAATACACATACCGTTGTAATCGGGCGAGTTTCTAATTTCAGATGCAATAGGAATTTTTGGGTTAGGTCAATCCGTTCGCGAGATATGGGAGCTTGAAGCCAAGAAATGGTTGAGAAGGCAAAAAATTTTTCGCAATTCTGCTGCTCCAAACGCTTAACCAGAATGGCCTAGGGAAAAAAAACACATATCGTTGTAATCGGACGAGGTTCTACTTTCAGATGCAATAGGAATTTTTGGGTTAGGTCAATCCGTTCGCGAGATATGGGAGTTTGAAGCCAAGAAATGGTTGAGAAGGCAAAAAATTTTTCGCAATTCTGCTGCTCCAAACGCTTAACCAGAATGGCCTAGGGAAAAAATAAACATACCGTTGTAATCGGGCGAGTTTCTACTTCCAGATGCAATAGGAATTTTTGGGTTAGGTCAATCCGTTCGCGAGATATGGGAGTTTGAAGCCAAGAAATGGTTGAGAAGGCAACAAATTTTTCGCAATTCTGCTGCTCCAAACGCTTAACCAGAATGGCCTAGGGAAAAAATACACATACCGTTGTAATCGGGCGAGTTTCTACTTTCAGATGCAATAGGAATTTTTGGGTTAGGTCAATCCGTTCCCGAGATATGGGAGTTTGAAGCCAAGAAATGGTTGAGAAGGCAAAAAATTTTTCGCAATTCTGCTGCTCCAAACGCTTAACCAGAATGGCCTAGGGAAAAAATACACATACCGTTGTAATCGGGAGTGTCTCTACTTCCAGACGCTACAGGAATTTTTGGGTTAGGTCAATCCGTTCGCGAGATATGGGAGTTTGAAGCCAAGAAATGGTTGAGAAGGCAAAAAATTTTTCGCAATTCTGCTGCTCCAAACGCTTAACCAGAATGGCCTAGGGAAAAAATACACATACCGCTGTAATCGGGCGAGGTTCTACTTTCAGATGCAATTGGAATTTTTGGGTTAGGTCAATCCGTTCGCGAGATATGGGAGTTTGAAGCCAAGAAATGGTTGAGAAGGCAAAAAATTTTTCGCAATTCTGCTGCTCCAAACGCTTAACCAGAATGGCCTAGGGAAAAAATACACATACCCTTGTAATCGGGCGAGGTTCTACTTTCAGATGCAATAGGAATTTTTGGGTTAGGTCAATCCGTTCGCGAGATATGGGAGTTTGAAGCCAAGAAATGGTTGAGAAGGCAAAAAATTTTTCGCAATTCTGCTGCTCCAAACGCTTAACCAGAATGGCCTAGGGAAAAAATAAACATACGGTTGTAATCGGGCGAGTTTCTAATTTCAGATGCAATAGGAATTTTTGGGTTAGGTCAATCCGTTCGCGAGATACGGGAGTTTGAAGCCAAGAAATGGTTGAGAAGGCAAAAAATTTTTCGCATTTCTGCTGATCCAAACGCTTAACCAGAATGGTCTTGGGAAACAATACACATACCGTTGTAATCGGGCGAGTTTCTACTTTCAGATGCAATAGGAATTTTTGGGTTAGGTCAATCCGTTCGCGAGATATGGGAGTTTGAAGCCAAGAAATGGTTGAGAAGGCAACAAATTTTTCGCAATTCTGCTGCTCCAAACGCTTAACCAGAATGGCCTAGGGAAAAAATACACATACCGTTGTAATCGGGCGAGTTTCTACTTTCAGATGCAATAGGAATTTTTCGGTTAGGTCAATCCGTTCGCGAGATATGGGAGTTTGAAGCCAAGAAATGGTTGAGAAGGCAAAAAATTTTTCGCAATTCTGCTGCTCCAAACGCTTAACCAGAATGGCCTAGGGAAAAAATGCACATACCGTTGTAATCGGGCGAGTCTCTACTTCCAGACGCTACAGGAATTTTTGGGTTAGGTCAATCCGTTCGGGAGATATGGGAGTTTGAAGCCAAGAAATGGTTGAGAAGGCAAAAAATTTTTCGCAATTCTGCTGCTCCAAACGCTTAATCAGAATGGCCTAGGGAAAAAATACACATACCGTTGTAATCGGGCGAGTTTCTACTTTCAGATGCAATAGGAATTTTTGGGTTAGGTCAATCCGTTCGCGAGATATGGGAGTTTGAAGCCAAGAAATGGTTGAGAAGGCAAAAAATTTTTCGCAATTCTGCTGCTCCAAATGCTTAACCAGAATGGCCTAGGGAAAAAATACACATACCGTTGTAATCGGGCGAGTCTCTACTTCCAGACGCTACAGGAATTTTTGGGTTAGGTCAATCCGTTCGCGTGATATGGGAGTTTGAAGCCAAGAAATGGTTGAGAAGGCAAAAAATTTTTCGCAATTCTGCTGCTCCAAACGCTTAACCAGAATGGCCTAGGGAAAAAATACACATACCGTTGTAATCGGGCGAGTTTCTACTTTCAGATGCAACAGGAATTTTTGGGTTAAGTCAATCCGTTCGCGAGATATGGGAATTTGAAGCCAAGAAATGGTTGAGAAGGCAAAAAATTTTTCGCAATTCTGCTGCTCCAAATGCTTAACCAGAATGGCCTAGGGAAAAAATACACATACCGCTGTAATCGGGCGAGGTTCTACTTTCAGATGCAACAGGAATTTTTGGGTTAGGTCAATCCGTTCGCGAGATATGGGAGTTTGAAGCCAAGAAATGGTTGAGAAGGCAAAAAATTTTTCGCAATTCTGCTGCTCCAATCGCTTAACCAGAATGGCCTAAGGAAAAAATACACATACCTTTGTAATCGGGCGAGTTTCTACTTTCAGATGCAATAGGAATTTTTGGGTTATGTCAATCCGTTCGCGAGATATGGGAATTTGAAGCCAAGAAATGGTTGAGAAGGCAAAAAATTTTTCGCAATTCTGCTGCTCCAAATGCTTAACCAGAATGGCCTAGGGAAAAAATACACATACCGTTGTAATCGGGCGAGTTTCTACTTTCAGATGCAACAGGAATTTTTGGGTTAGGTCAATCCGTTCGCGAGATATGGGAGTTTGAAGCTAAGAAATGGTTGAGAAGACAACAAATCTTTCGCACTTCTGCTGCTCCAAACGCTTAACCAGAATGGCCTAGGGAATAAATACACATACCGTTGTAATCGGGCGAGTTTCGACTTTCAGATGCAATAGGAATTTTTGGGTTAGGTCAATCCGTTCGCGAGATATGGGAGTTTGAAGCCAAGAAATGGTTGAGAAGGCAACAAATTTTTCGCAATTCTGCTGCTCCAAACGCTTAACCAGAATGGCCTAGGGAAAAAATACACATACCGTTGTAATCGGGCGAGTTTCTACTTTCAGATGCAATAGAAATTTTTGGGTTAGGTCAATCCGTACGCGAGATATGGGAGTTTGAAGCCAAGAAATGGTTGAGAAGGCAAGAAATTTTTCGCAATTCTGCTGCTCCAAACGCTTAACCAGAATGGCCTAGGGAAAAAATACACATACCGTTGTAATCGGGCGAGTCTCTACTTCCAGACGCTACAGGAATTTTTGGGTTAGGTCAATCCGTTCGCGAGATATGGGAGTTTGAAGCCAAGAAATGGTTGAGAAGGCAAAAAATTTTTCGCAATTCTGCTGCTCCAAACGCTTAACCAGAATGGCCTAGGGAAAAAATACACATACCGTTGTAATCGGGCGAGTCTCTACTTGCAGACGCTACAGGAATTTTTGGGTTAGGTCAATCCGTTCGCGAGATATGGGAGTTTGAAGCCAAGAAATGGTTGAGAAGGCAAAAAATTTTTCGCAATTCTGCTGCTCCAAACACTTAACCAGAATGGCCTAGGGAAAAAATACACATACCGCTGTAATCGGGCGAGGTTCTACTTTCAGATGCAATTGGAATTTTTGGGTTAGGTCAATCCGTTCGCGAGATATGCGAGCTTGAAGCCAAGAAATGGTTGAGAAGGCAAAAAATTTTTCGCAATTCTGCTGCTCCAAACGCTTAACCAGAATGGCCTAGGGAAAAAATACACATATCGTTGTAATCGGGCGAGGTTCTACTTTCAGATGCAATAGGAATTTTTGGGTTAGGTCAATCCGTTCGCGAGATATGGGAGTTTGAAGCCAAGAAATGGTTGAGAAGGCAAAAAATTTTTCGCAATTCTGCTGCTCCAAACGCTTAACCAGAATGGCCTAGGGAGAAAATACACATACCGTTGTAATCGGGCGAGTTTCGACTTTCAGATGCAATAGGAATTTTTGGGTTAGGTCAATCCGTTCCCGAGATATGGGAGTTTGAAGCCAAGAAATGGTTGAGAAGGCAAAAAATTTTTCGCAATTCTGCTGCTCCAAACGCTTAACCAGAATGGTCTAGGGAAAAAATACACATACCATTGTAATCGGGCGAGTCTCTACTTCCAGACGCTACAGGAATTTTTGGGTTAGGTCAATCCGTTCGCGAGATATGGGAGTTTGAAGCCAAGAAATGGTTGAGAAGGCAAAAAATTTTTCGCAATTCTGCTGCTCCAAACGCTTAACCAGAATGGCCTAGGGAAAAAATACACATACCGCTGCAATCGGGCGAGGTTCTACTTTCAGAAGCAATTGGAATTTTTGGGTTAGGTCAATCCGTTCGCGAGATATGGGAGTTTGAAGCCAAGAAATGGTTGAGAAGGCAAAAAATTTTTCGCAATTCTGCTGCTCCAAACGCTTAACCAGAATGGCCTAGGGAAAAAATACACATACCCTTGTAATCGGGCGAGGTTCTACTTTCAGATGCAATAGGAATTTTTGGGTTAGGTCAATCCGTTCGCGAGATATGGGAGTTTGAAGCCAAGAAATGGTTGAGAAGGCAAAAAATTTTTCGCAATTCTGCTGCTCCAAACGCTTAACCAGAATGGCCTAGGGAAAAAATAAACATACCGTTGTAATCGGGCGAGTTTCTACTTCCAGATGCAATAGGAATTTTTGGGTTAGGTCAATCCGTTCGCGAGATATGGGAGTTTGAAGCCAAGAAATGGTTGAGAAGGCAACAAATTTTTCGCAATTCTGCTGCTCCAAACGCTTAACCAGAATGGCCTAGGGAAAAAATACACATACCGTTGTAATCGGGCGAGTTTCTACTTTCAGATGCAATAGGAATTTTTGGGTTAGGTCAATCCGTTCCCGAGATATGGGAGTTTGAAGCCAAGAAATGGTTGAGAAGGCAAAAAATTTTTCGCAATTCTGCTGCTCCAAACGCTTAACCAGAATGGCCTAGGGAAAAAATACACATACCGTTGTAATCGGGCGAGTCTCTACTTTCAGACGCTACAGGAATTTTTGGGTTAGGTCAATCCGTTCGCGAGATATGGTAGTTTGAAGCCAAGAAATGGTTGAGAAGGCAAAAAATTTTTCGCAATTCTGCTGCTCCAAACGCTTAACCAGAATGGCCTAGGGAAAAAATACACATACCCTTGTAATCGGGCGAGGTTCTACTTTCAGATGCAATAGGAATTTTTGGGTTAGGTCAATCCGTTCGCGAGATATGGGAGTTTGAAGCCAAGAAATGGTTGAGAAGGCAAAAAATTTTTCGCAATTCTGCTGCTCCAAACGCTTAACCAGAATGGCCTAGGGAAAAAATAAACATACGGTTGTAATCGGGCGAGTTTCTAATTTCAGATGCAATAGGAATTTTTGGGTTAGGTCAATCCGTTCGCGAGATACGGGAGTTTGAAGCCAAGAAATGGTTGAGAAGGCAAAAAATTTTTCGCATTTCTGCTGATCCAAACGCTTAACCAGAATGGTCTTGGGAAACAATACACATACCGTTGTAATCGGGCGAGTTTCTACTTTCAGATGCAATAGGAATTTTTGGGTTAGGTCAATCCGTTCGCGAGATATGGGAGTTTGAAGCCAAGAAATGGTTGAGAAGGCAACAAATTTTTCGCAATTCTGCTGCTCCAAACGCTTAACCAGAATGGCCTAGGGAAAAAATACACATACCGTTGTAATCGGGCGAGTTTCTAATTTCAGATGCAATAGGAATTTTTGGGTTAGGTCAATCCGTTCGCGAGATATGGGAGCTTGAAGCCAAGAAATGGTTGAGAAGGCAAAAAATTTTTCGCAATTCTGCTGCTCCAAACGCTTAACCAGAATGGCCTAGAGAAAAAATACACATATCGTTGTAATCGGGCGAGGTTCTACTTTCAGATGCAATAGGAATTTTTGGGTTAGGTCAATCCGTTCGCGAGATATGGGAGTTTGAAGCCAAGAAATGGTTGAGAAGGCAAAAAATTTTCCGCAATTCTGCTGCTCCAAACGCGTAACCAGAATGGCCTAGGGAAAAAATAAACATACCGTTGTAATCGGGCGAGTTTCTACTTCCAGATGCAATAGGAATTTTTGGGTTAGGTCAATCCGTTCGCGAGATATGGGAGTTTGAAGCCAAGAAATGGTTGAGAAGGCAACAAATTTTTCGCAATTCTGCTGCTCCAAACGCTTAACCAGAATGGCCTAGGGAAAAAATACACATACCGTTGTAATCGGGCGAGTTTCTACTTTCAGATGCAATAGGAATTTTTGGGTTAGGTCAATCCGTTCCCGAGATATGGGAGTTTGAAGCCAAGAAATGGTTGAGAAGGCAAAAAATTTTTCGCAATTCTGCTGCTCCAAACGCTTAACCAGAATGGCCTAGGGAAAAAATACACATACCGTTGTAATCGGGCGAGTCTCTACTTCCAGACGCTACAGGAATTTTTGGGTTAGGTCAATCCGTTCGCGAGATATGGTAGTTTGAAGCCAAGAAATGGTTGAGAAGGCAAAAAATTTTTCGCAATTCTGCTGCTCCAAACGCTTAACCAGAATGGCCTAGGGAAAAAATAAACATACGGTTGTAATCGAGCGAGTTTCTAATTTCAGATGCAATAGGAATTTTTGGGTTAGGTCAATCCGTTCGCGAGATACGGGAGTTTGAAGCCAAGAAATGGTTGAGAAGGCAAAAAATTTTTCGCATTTCTGCTGATCCAAACGCTTAACCAGAATGGTCTTGGGAAACAATACACATACCGTTGTAATCGGGCGAGTTTCTACTTTCAGATGCAATAGGAATTTTTGGGTTAGGTCAATCCGTTCGCGAGATATGGGAGTTTGAAGCCAAGAAATGGTTGAGAAGGCAACAAATTTTTCGCAATTCTGCTGCTCCAAACGCTTAACCAGAATGGCCTAGGGAAAAAATACACATACCGTTGTAATCGGGCGAGTTTCTAATTTCAGATGCAATAGGAATTTTTGGGTTAGGTCAATCCGTTCGCGAGATATGGGAGCTTGAAGCCAAGAAATGGTTGAGAAGGCAAAAAATTTTTCGCAATTCTGCTGCTCCAAACGCTTAACCAGAATGGCCTAGAGAAAAAATACACATATCGTTGTAATCGGGCGAGGTTCTACTTTCAGATACAATAGGAATTTTTGGGTTAGGTCAATCCGTTCGCGAGATATGGGAGTTTGAAGCCAAGAAATGGTTGAGAAGGCAAAAAATTTTTCGCAATTCTGCTGCTCCAAACGCTTAACCAGAATGGCCTAGGGAAAAAATAAACATACCGTTGTAATCGGGCGAGTTTCTACTTCCAGATGCAATAGGAATTTTTGGGTTAGGTCAATCCGTTCGCGAGATATGGGAGTTTGAAGCCAAGAAATGGTTGAGAAGGCAACAAATTTTTCGCAATTCTGCTGCTCCAAACGCTTAACCAGAATGGCCTAGGGAAAAAATACACATACCGTTGTAATCGGGCGAGTTTCTACTTTCAGATGCAATAGGAATTTTTGGGTTAGGTCAATCCGTTCCCGAGATATGGGAGTTTGAAGCCAAGAAATGGTTGAGAAGGCAAAAAATTTTTCGCAATTCTGCTGCTCCAAACGCTTAACCAGAATGGCCTAGGGAAAAAATACACATACCGTTGTAATCGGGCGAGTCTCTACTTCCAGACGCTACAGGAATTTTTGGGTTAGGTCAATCCGTTCGCGAGATATGGTAGTTTGAAGCCAAGAAATGGTTGAGAAGGCAAAAAATTTTTCGCAATTCTGCTGCTCCAAACGCTTAACCAGAATGGCCTAGGGAAAAAATACACATACCGCTGTAATCGGGCGAGGTTCTACTTTCAGATGCAATTGGAATTTTTGGGTTAGGTCAATCCGTTCGCGAGATATGGGAGTTTGAAGCCAAGAAATGGTTGAGAAGGCAAAAAATTTTTCGCAATTCTGCTGCTCCAAACGCTTAACCAGAATGGCCTAGGGAAAAAATAAACATACCGTTGTAATCGGGCGAGTTTCTACTTCCAGATGCAATAGGAATTTTTGGGTTAGGTCAATCCGTTCGCGAGATATGGGAGTTTGAAGCCAAGAAATGGTTGAGAAGGCAACAAATTTTTCGCAATTCTGCTGCTCCAAACGCTTAACCAGAATGGCCTAGGGAAAAAATACACATACCGTTGTAATCGGGCGAGTTTCTACTTTCAGATGCAATAGGAATTTTTGGGTTAGGTCAATCCGTTCCCGAGATATGGGAGTTTGAAGCCAAGAAATGGTTGAGAAGGCAAAAAATTTTTCGCAATTCTGCTGCTCCAAACGCTTAACCAGAATGGCCTAGGGAAAAAATACACATACCGTTGTAATCGGGCGAGTCTCTACTTCCAGACGCTACAGGAATTTTTGGGTTAGGTCAATCCGTTCGCGAGATATGGTAGTTTGAAGCCAAGAAATGGTTGAGAAGGCAAAAAATTTTTCGCAATTCTGCTGCTCCAAACGCTTAACCAGAATGGCCTAGGGAAAAAATAAACATACGGTTGTAATCGAGCGAGTTTCTAATTTCAGATGCAATAGGAATTTTTGGGTTAGGTCAATCCGTTCGCGAGATACGGGAGTTTGAAGCCAAGAAATGGTTGAGAAGGCAAAAAATTTTTCGCATTTCTGCTGATCCAAACGCTTAACCAGAATGGTCTTGGGAAACAATACACATACCGTTGTAATCGGGCGAGTTTCTACTTTCAGATGCAATAGGAATTTTTGGGTTAGGTCAATCCGTTCGCGAGATATGGGAGTTTGAAGCCAAGAAATGGTTGAGAAGGCAACAAATTTTTCGCAATTCTGCTGCTCCAAACGCTTAACCAGAATGGCCTAGGGAAAAAATACACATACCGTTGTAATCGGGCGAGTTTCTAATTTCAGATGCAATAGGAATTTTTGGGTTAGGTCAATCCGTTCGCGAGATATGGGAGCTTGAAGCCAAGAAATGGTTGAGAAGGCAAAAAATTTTTCGCAATTCTGCTGCTCCAAACGCTTAACCAGAATGGCCTAGAGAAAAAATACACATATCGTTGTAATCGGGCGAGGTTCTACTTTCAGATACAATAGGAATTTTTGGGTTAGGTCAATCCGTTCGCGAGATATGGGAGTTTGAAGCCAAGAAATGGTTGAGAAGGCAAAAAATTTTTCGCAATTCTGCTGCTCCAAACGCTTAACCAGAATGGCCTAGGGAAAAAATAAACATACCGTTGTAATCGGGCGAGTTTCTACTTCCAGATGCAATAGGAATTTTTGGGTTAGGTCAATCCGTTCGCGAGATATGGGAGTTTGAAGCCAAGAAATGGTTGAGAAGGCAACAAATTTTTCGCAATTCTGCTGCTCCAAACGCTTAACCAGAATGGCCTAGGGAAAAAATACACATACCGTTGTAATCGGGCGAGTTTCTACTTTCAGATGCAATAGGAATTTTTGGGTTAGGTCAATCCGTTCCCGAGATATGGGAGTTTGAAGCCAAGAAATGGTTGAGAAGGCAAAAAATTTTTCGCAATTCTGCTGCTCCAAACGCTTAACCAGAATGGCCTAGGGAAAAAATACACATACCGTTGTAATCGGGCGAGTCTCTACTTCCAGACGCTACAGGAATTTTTGGGTTAGGTCAATCCGTTCGCGAGATATGGTAGTTTGAAGCCAAGAAATGGTTGAGAAGGCAAAAAATTTTTCGCAATTCTGCTGCTCCAAACGCTTAACCAGAATGGCCTAGGGAAAAAATACACATACCGCTGTAATCGGGCGAGGTTCTACTTTCAGATGCAATTGGAATTTTTGGGTTAGGTCAATCCGTTCGCGAGATATGGGAGTTTGAAGCCAAGAAATGGTTGAGAAGGCAAAAAATTTTTCGCAATTCTGCTGCTCCAAACGCTTAACCAGAATGGCCTAGGGAAAAAATACACATACCCTTGTAATCGGGCGAGGTTCTACTTTCAGATGCAATAGGAATTTTTGGGTTAGGTCAATCCGTTCGCGAGATATGGGAGTTTGAAGCCAAGAAATGGCTGAGAAGGCAAAAAATTTTTCGCAATTCTGCTGCTCCAAACGCTTAACCAGAATGGCCTAGGGAAAAAATAAACATACCGTTGTAATCGGGCGAGTTTCTACTTCCAGATGCAATAGGAATTTTTGGGTTAGGTCAATCCGTTCGCGAGATATGGGAGTTTGAAGCCAAGAAATGGTTGAGAAGGCAACAAATTTTTCGCAATTCTGCTGCTCCAAACGCTTAACCAGAATGGCCTAGGGAAAAAATACACATACCGTTGTAATCGGGCGAGTTTCGACTTTCAGATGCAATAGGAATTTTTGGGTTAGGTCAATCCGTTCCCGAGATATGGGAGTTTGAAGCCAAGAAATGGTTGAGAAGGCAAAAAATTTTTCGCAATTCTGCTGCTCCAAACGCTTAACCAGAATGGTCTAGGGAAAAAATACACATACCGTTGTAATCGGGCGAGTCTCTACTTCCAGACGCTACAGGAATTTTTGGGTTAGGTCAATCCGTTCGCGAGATATGGGAGTTTGAAGCCAAGAAATGGTTGAGAAGGCAAAAAATTTTTCGCAATTCTGCTGCTCCAAACGCTTAACCAGAATGGCCTAGGGAAAAAATACACATACCGTTGTAATCGGGCGAGTCTCTACTTCCAGACGCTACAGGAATTTTTGGGTTAGGTCAATCCGTTCGTGAGATATGGTAGTTTGAAGCCAAGAAATGGTTGAGAAGGCAAAAAATTTTTCGCAATTCTGCTGCTCCAAACGCTTAACCAGAATGGCCTAGGGAAAAAATACACATACCGCTGTAATCGGGCGAGGTTCTACTTTCAGATGCAATTGGAATTTTTGGGTTAGGTCAATCCGTTCGCGAGATATGGGAGTTTGAAGCCAAGAAATGGTTGAGAAGGCAAAAAATTTTTCGCAATTCTGCTGCTCCAAACGCTTAACCAGAATGGCCTAGGGAAAAAATAAACATACGGTTGTAATCGGGCGAGTTCCTAATTTCAGATGCAATAGGAATTTTTGGGTTAGGTCAATCCGTTCGCGAGATACGGGAGTTTGAAGCCAAGAAATGGTTGAGAAGGCAAAAAATTTTTCGCATTTCTGCTGATCCAAACGCTTAACCAGAATGGTCTTGGGAAACAATACACACACCGTTGTAATCGGGCGAGTTTCTACTTTCAGATGCAATAGGAATTTTTGGGTTAGGTCAATCCGTTCGCGAGATATGGGAGTTTGAAGCCAAGAAATGGTTGAGAAGGCAACAAATTTTTCGCAATTCTGCTGCTCCAAACGCTTAACCAGAATGGCCTAGGGAAAAAATACACATACCGTTGTAATCGGGCGAGTTTCTAATTTCAGATGCAATAGGAATTTTTGGGTTAGGTCAATCCGTTCGCGAGATATGGGAGCTTGAAGCCAAGAAATGGTTGAGAAGGCAAAAAATTTTTCGCAATTCTGCTGCTCCAAACGCTTAACCAGAATGGCCTAGAGAAAAAATACACATATCGTTGTAATCGGGCGAGGTTCTACTTTCAGATGCAATAGGAATTTTTGGGTTAGGTCAATCCGTTCGCGAGATATGGGAGTTTGAAGCCAAGAAATGGTTGAGAAGGCAAAAAATTTTTGGCAATTCAGCTGCTCCAAACGCTTAACCAGAATTGCCTAGGGAAAAAATACACATACCGTTGTAATCGGGCGAGTCTCTACTTCCAGACGCTACCGGAATTTTTGGGTTAGGTCAATCCGTTCGCGAGATATGGGAGTTTGAAGCCAAGAAATGGTTGAGAAGGCAAAAAATTTTTCGCAATTCTGCTGCTCCAAACGCTTAACCAGAATGGCCTAGGGAAAAAATACACATACCGTTGTAATCGGGCGAGTTTCTACTTTCAGATGCAATAGGAATTTTTGGGTTAGGTCAATCCGTTCCCGAGATATGGGAGTTTGAAGCCAAGAAATGGTTGAGAAGGCAAAAAATTTTTCGCAATTCTGCTGCTCCAAACGCTTAACCAGAATGGCCTAGGGAAAAAATACACATACCGTTGTAATCGGGCGAGTCTCTACTTCCAGACGCTACAGGAATTTTTGGGTTAGGTCAATCCGTTCGCGAGATATGGTAGTTTGAAGCCAAGAAATGGTTGAGAAGGCAAAAAATTTTTCGCAATTCTGCTGCTCCAAACGCTTAACCAGAATGGCCTAGGGAAAAAATGCACATACCGCTGTAATCGGGCGAGGTTCTACTTTCAGATGCAATTGGAATTTTTGGGTTAGGTCAATCCGTTCGCGAGATATGGGAGTTTGAAGCCAAGAAATGGTTGAGAAGGCAAAAAATTTTTCGCAATTCTGCTGCTCCAAACGCTTAACCAGAATGGCCTAGGGAAAAAATACACATACCCTTGTAATCGGGCGAGGTTCTACTTTCAGATGCAATAGGAATTTTTGGGTTAGGTCAATCCGTTCGCGAGATATGGGAGTTTGAAGCCAAGAAATGGTTGAGAAGGCAAAAAATTTTTCGCAATTCTGCTGCTCCAAACGCTTAACCAGAATGGCCTAGGGAAAAAATAAACATACCGTTGTAATCGGGCGAGTTTCTACTTCCAGATGCAATAGGAATTTTTGGGTTAGGTCAATCCGTTCGCGAGATATGGGAGTTTGAAGCCAAGAAATGGTTGAGAAGGCAACAAATTTTTCGCAATTCTGCTGCTCCAAACGCTTAACCAGAATGGCCTAGGGAGAAAATACACATGCCGTTGTAATCGGGCGAGTTTCGACTTTCAGATGCAATAGGAATTTTTGGGTTAGGTCAATCCGTTCCCGAGATATGGGAGTTTGAAGCCAAGAAATGGTTGAGAAGGCAAAAAATTTTTCGCAATTCTGCTGCTCCAAACGCTTAACCAGAATGGTCTAGGGAAAAAATACACATACCGTTGTAATCGGGCGAGTCTCTACTTCCAGACGCTACAGGAATTTTGGGTTAGGTCAATCCGTTCGCGAGATATGGGAGTTTGAAGCCATGAAATGGTTGAGAAGGCAAAAAATTTTTCGCAATTCTGCTGCTCCAAACGCTTAACCAGAATGGCCTAGGGAAAAAATACACATACCGCTGTAATCGGGCGAGGTTCTACTTTCAGATGCAATTGGAATTTTTGGGTTAGGTCAATCCGTTCGCGAGATATGGGAGTTTGAAGCCAAGAAATGGTTGAGAAGGCAAAAAATTTTTCGCAATTCTGCTGCTCCAAACGCTTAACCAGAATGGCCTAGGGAAAAAATACACATACCCTTGTAATCGGGCGAGGTTCTACTTTCAGATGCAATAGGAATTTTTGGGTTAGGTCAATCCGTTCGCGAGATATGGGAGTTTGAAGCCAAGAAATGGTTGAGAAGGCAAAAAATTTTTCGCAATTCTGCTGCTCCAAACGCTTAACCAGAATGGCCTAGGGAAAAAATAAACATACGGTTGTAAACGGGCGAGTTTCTAATTTCAGATGCAATAGGAATTTTTGGGTTAGGTCAATCCGTTCGCGAGATACGGGAGTTTGAAGCCAAGAAATGGTTGAGAACGCAAAAAATTTTTCGCATTTCTGCTGATCCAAACGCTTAACCAGAATGGCCTAGGGAAAAAATACACATACCGTTGTAATCGGGCGAGTTTCTAATTTCAGATGCAATAGGAATTTTTGGGTTAGGTCAATCCGTTCGCGAGATATGGGAGCTTGAAGCCAAGAAATGGTTGAGAAGGCAAAAAATTTTTCGCAATTCTGCTGCTCCAAACGCTTAACCAGAATGGCCTAGGGAAAAAATACACATATCGTTGTAATCGGGCGAGGTTCTACTTTCAGATGCAATAGGAATTTTTGGGTTAGGTCAATCCGTTCGCGAGATATGGGAGTTTGAAGCCAAGAAATGGTTGAGAAGGCAACAAATTTTCCGCAATTCTGCTGCTCCAAACGCTTAACCAGAATGGCCTAGGGAGAAAATACACATGCCGTTGTAATCGGGCGAGTTTCGACTTTCAGATGCAATAGGAATTTTTGGGTTAGGTCAATCCGTTCCCGAGATATGGGAGTTTGAAGCCAAGAAATGGTTGAGAAGGCAAAAAATTTTTCGCAATTCTGCTGCTCCAAACGCTTAACCAGAATGGTCTAGGGAAAAAATACACATACCGTTGTAATCGGGCGAGTCTCTACTTCCAGACGCTACAGGAATTTTTGGGTTAGGTCAATCCGTTCGCGAGATATGGGAGTTTGAAGCCAAGAAATGGTTGAGAAGGCAAAAAATTTTTCGCAATTCTGCTGCTCCAAACGCTTAACCAGAATGGCCTAGGGAAAAAATACACATACCGCTGTAATCGGGCGAGGTTCTACTTTCAGATGCAATTGGAATTTTTGGGTTAGGTCAATCCGTTCGCGAGATATGGGAGTTTGAAGCCAAGAAATGGTTGAGAAGGCAACAAATTTTTCGCAATTCTGCTGCTCCAAACGCTTAACCAGAATGGCCTAGGGAAAAAATACACATACCGTTGTAATCGGGCGAGTCTCTACTTCCAGACGCTACAGGAATTTTTGGGTTAGGTCAATCCGTTCGTGAGATATGGTAGTTTGAAGCCAAGAAATGGTTGAGAAGGCAAAAAATTTTTCGCAATTCTGCTGCTCCAAACGCTTAACCAGAATGGCCTAGGGAAAAAATACACATACCGCTGTAATCGGGCGAGGTTCTACTTTCAGATGCAATTGGAATTTTTGGGTTAGGTCAATCCGTTCGCGAGATATGGGAGTTTGAAGCCAAGAAATGGTTGAGAAGGCAAAAAATTTTTCGCAATTCTGCTGCTCCAAACGCTTAACCAGAATGGCCTAGGGAAAAAATAAACATACGGTTGTAATCGGGCGAGTTCCTAATTTCAGATGCAATAGGAATTTTTGGGTTAGGTCAATCCGTTCGCGAGATACGGGAGTTTGAAGCCAAGAAATGGTTGAGAAGGCAAAAAATTTTTCGCATTTCTGCTGATCCAAACGCTTAACCAGAATGGTCTTGGGAAACAATACACACACCGTTGTAATCGGGCGAGTTTCTACTTTCAGATGCAATAGGAATTTTTGGGTTAGGTCAATCCGTTCGCGAGATATGGGAGTTTGAAGCCAAGAAATGGTTGAGAAGGCAACAAATTTTTCGCAATTCTGCTGCTCCAAACGCTTAACCAGAATGGCCTAGGGAAAAAATACACATACCGTTGTAATCGGGCGAGTTTCTAATTTCAGATGCAATAGGAATTTTTGGGTTAGGTCAATCCGTTCGCGAGATATGGGAGCTTGAAGCCAAGAAATGGTTGAGAAGGCAAAAAATTTTTCGCAATTCTGCTGCTCCAAACGCTTAACCAGAATGGCCTAGAGAAAAAATACACATATCGTTGTAATCGGGCGAGGTTCTACTTTCAGATGCAATAGGAATTTTTGGGTTAGGTCAATCCGTTCGCGAGATATGGGAGTTTGAAGCCAAGAAATGGTTGAGAAGGCAAAAAATTTTTGGCAATTCAGCTGCTCCAAACGCTTAACCAGAATTGCCTAGGGAAAAAATACACATACCGTTGTAATCGGGCGAGTCTCTACTTCCAGACGCTACCGGAATTTTTGGGTTAGGTCAATCCGTTCGCGAGATATGGGAGTTTGAAGCCAAGAAATGGTTGAGAAGGCAAAAAATTTTTCGCAATTCTGCTGCTCCAAACGCTTAACCAGAATGGCCTAGGGAAAAAATACACATACCGTTGTAATCGGGCGAGTTTCTACTTTCAGATGCAATAGGAATTTTTGGGTTAGGTCAATCCGTTCCCGAGATATGGGAGTTTGAAGCCAAGAAATGGTTGAGAAGGCAAAAAATTTTTCGCAATTCTGCTGCTCCAAACGCTTAACCAGAATGGCCTAGGGAAAAAATACACATACCGTTGTAATCGGGCGAGTCTCTACTTCCAGACGCTACAGGAATTTTTGGGTTAGGTCAATCCGTTCGCGAGATATGGTAGTTTGAAGCCAAGAAATGGTTGAGAAGGCAAAAAATTTTTCGCAATTCTGCTGCTCCAAACGCTTAACCAGAATGGCCTAGGGAAAAAATGCACATACCGCTGTAATCGGGCGAGGTTCTACTTTCAGATGCAATTGGAATTTTTGGGTTAGGTCAATCCGTTCGCGAGATATGGGAGTTTGAAGCCAAGAAATGGTTGAGAAGGCAAAAAATTTTTCGCAATTCTGCTGCTCCAAACGCTTAACCAGAATGGCCTAGGGAAAAAATACACATACCCTTGTAATCGGGCGAGGTTCTACTTTCAGATGCAATAGGAATTTTTGGGTTAGGTCAATCCGTTCGCGAGATATGGGAGTTTGAAGCCAAGAAATGGTTGAGAAGGCAAAAAATTTTTCGCAATTCTGCTGCTCCAAACGCTTAACCAGAATGGCCTAGGGAAAAAATAAACATACCGTTGTAATCGGGCGAGTTTCTACTTCCAGATGCAATAGGAATTTTTGGGTTAGGTCAATCCGTTCGCGAGATATGGGAGTTTGAAGCCAAGAAATGGTTGAGAAGGCAACAAATTTTTCGCAATTCTGCTGCTCCAAACGCTTAACCAGAATGGCCTAGGGAGAAAATACACATGCCGTTGTAATCGGGCGAGTTTCGACTTTCAGATGCAATAGGAATTTTTGGGTTAGGTCAATCCGTTCCCGAGATATGGGAGTTTGAAGCCAAGAAATGGTTGAGAAGGCAAAAAATTTTTCGCAATTCTGCTGCTCCAAACGCTTAACCAGAATGGTCTAGGGAAAAAATACACATACCGTTGTAATCGGGCGAGTCTCTACTTCCAGACGCTACAGGAATTTTTGGGTTAGGTCAATCCGTTCGCGAGATATGGGAGTTTGAAGCCAAGAAATGGTTGAGAAGGCAAAAAATTTTTCGCAATTCTGCTGCTCCAAACGCTTAACCAGAATGGCCTAGGGAAAAAATACACATACCGCTGTAATCGGGCGAGGTTCTACTTTCAGATGCAATTGGAATTTTTGGGTTAGGTCAATCCGTTCGCGAGATACGGGAGTTTGAAGCCAAGAAATGGTTGAGAACGCAAAAAATTTTTCGCATTTCTGCTGATCCAAACGCTTAACCAGAATGGCCTAGGGAAAAAATACACATACCGTTGTAATCGGGCGAGTTTCTAATTTCAGATGCAATAGGAATTTTTGGGTTAGGTCAATCCGTTCGCGAGATATGGGAGCTTGAAGCCAAGAAATGGTTGAGAAGGCAAAAAATTTTTCGCAATTCTGCTGCTCCAAACGCTTAACCAGAATGGCCTAGGGAAAAAATACACATATCGTTGTAATCGGGCGAGGTTCTACTTTCAGATGCAATAGGAATTTTTGGGTTAGGTCAATCCGTTCGCGAGATATGGGAGTTTGAAGCCAAGAAATGGTTGAGAAGGCAACAAATTTTTCGCAATTCTGCTGCTCCAAACGCTTAACCAGAATGGCCTAGGGAGAAAATACACATGCCGTTGTAATCGGGCGAGTTTCGACTTTCAGATGCAATAGGAATTTTTGGGTTAGGTCAATCCGTTCCCGAGATATGGGAGTTTGAAGCCAAGAAATGGTTGAGAAGGCAAAAAATTTTTCGCAATTCTGCTGCTCCAAACGCTTAACCAGAATGGTCTAGGGAAAAAATACACATACCGTTGTAATCGGGCGAGTCTCTACTTCCAGACGCTACAGGAATTTTTGGGTTAGGTCAATCCGTTCGCGAGATATGGGAGTTTGAAGCCAAGAAATGGTTGAGAAGGCAAAAAATTTTTCGCAATTCTGCTGCTCCAAACGCTTAACCAGAATGGCCTAGGGAAAAAATACACATACCGCTGTAATCGGGCGAGGTTCTACTTTCAGATGCAATTGGAATTTTTGGGTTAGGTCAATCCGTTCGCGAGATATGGGAGTTTGAAGCCAAGAAATGGTTGAGAAGGCAAAAAATTTTTCGCAATTCTGCTGCTCCAAACGCTTAACCAGAATGGCCTAGGGAAAAAATACACATACCCTTGTAATCGGGCGAGGTTCTACTTTCAGATGCAATAGGAATTTTTGGGTTAGGTCAATCCGTTCGCGAGATATGGGAGTTTGAAGCCAAGAAATGGTTGAGAAGGCAAAAAATTTTTCGCAATTCTGCTGCTCCAAACGCTTAACCAGAATGGCCTAGGGAAAAAATAAACATACGGTTGTAAACGGGCGAGTTTCTAATTTCAGATGCAATAGGAATTTTTGGGTTAGGTCAATCCGTTCGCGAGATACGGGAGTTTGAAGCCAAGAAATGGTTGAGAAGGCAAAAAATTTTTCGCATTTCTGCTGATCCAAACGCTTAACCAGAATGGTCTTGGGAAACAATACACATACCGTTGTAATCGGGCGAGTTTCTACTTTCAGATGCAATAGGAATTTTTGGGTTAGGTCAATCCGTTCGCGAGATATGGGAGTTTGAAGCCAAGAAATGGTTGAGAAGGCAACAAATTTTTCGCAATTCTGCTGCTCCAAACGCTTAACCAGAATGGCCTAGGGAAAAAATACACATACCGTTGTAATCGGGCGAGTTTCTAATTTCAGATGCAATAGGAATTTTTGGGTTAGGTCAATCCGTTCGCGAGATATGGGAGCTTGAAGCCAAGAAATGGTTGAGAAGGCAAAAAATTTTTCGCAATTCTGCTGCTCCAAACGCTTAACCAGAATGGCCTAGGGAAAAAATACACATATCGTTGTAATCGGGCGAGGTTCTACTTTCAGATGCAATAGGAATTTTTGGGTTAGGTCAATCCGTTCGCGAGATATGGGAGTTTGAAGCCAAGAAATGGTTGAGAAGGAAAAAAATTTTTCGCAATTCTGCTGCTCCAAACGCTTAACCAGAATGGCCTAGGGAAAAAATACACATACCGTTGTAATCGGGCGAGTCTCTACTTCCAGACGCTACAGGAATTTTTGGGTTAGGTCAATCCGTTCGCGAGATATGATAGTTTGAAGCCAAGAAATGGTTGAGAAGGCAAAAAATTTTTCGCAATTCTGCTGCTCCAAACGCTTAACCAGAATGGCCTAGGGAAAAAATACACATACCGCTGTAATCGGGCGAGGTTCTACTTTCAGATGCAATTGGAATTTTTGGGTTAGGTCAATCCGTTCGCGAGATATGGGAGTTTGAAGCCAAGAAATGGTTGAGAAGGCAAAAAATTTTTCGCAATTCTGCTGCTCCAAACGCTTAACCAGAATGGCCTAGGGAAAAAATACACATACCCTTGTAATCGGGCGAGGTTCTACTTTCAGATGCAATAGGAATTTTTGGGTTAGGTCAATCCGTTCGCGAGATATGGGAGTTTGAAGCCAAGAAATGGTTGAGAAGGCAAAAAATTTTTCGCAATTCTGCTGCTCCAAACGCTTAACCAGAATGGCCTAGGGAAAAAATAAACATACCGTTGTAATCGGGCGAGTTCCTAATTTCAGATGCAATAGGAATTTTTGGGTTAGGTCAATCCGTTCGCGAGATACGGGAGTTTGAAGCCAAGAAATGGTTGAGAAGGCAAAAAATTTTTCGCATTTCTGCTGATCCAAACGCTTAACCAGAATGGTCTTGGGAAACAATACACACACCGTTGTAATCGGGCGAGTTTCTACTTTCAGATGCAATAGGAATTTTTGGGTTAGGTCAATCCGTTCGCGAGATATGGGAGTTTGAAGCCAAGAAATGGTTGAGAAGGCAACAAATTTTTCGCAATTCTGCTGCTCCAAACGCTTAACCAGAATGGCCTAGGGAAAAAATACACATACCGTTGTAATCGGGCGAGTTTCTAATTTCAGATGCAATAGGAATTTTTGGGTTAGGTCAATCCGTTCGCGAGATATGGGAGCTTGAAGCCAAGAAATGGTTGAGAAGGCAAAAAATTTTTCGCAATTCTGCTGCTCCAAACGCTTAACCAGAATGGCCTAGAGAAAAAATACACATATCGTTGTAATCGGGCGAGGTTCTACTTTCAGATGCAATAGGAATTTTTGGGTTAGGTCAATCCGTTCGCGAGATATGGGAGTTTGAAGCCAAGAAATGGTTGAGAAGGCAAAAAATTTTTGGCAATTCAGCTGCTCCAAACGCTTAACCAGAATTGCCTAGGGAAAAAATACACATACCGTTGTAATCGGGCGAGTCTCTACTTCCAGACGCTACCGGAATTTTTGGGTTAGGTCAATCCGTTCGCGAGATATGGGAGTTTGAAGCCAAGAAATGGTTGAGAAGGCAAAAAATTTTTCGCAATTCTGCTGCTCCAAACGCTTAACCAGAATGGCCTAGGGAAAAAATACACATACCGTTGTAATCGGGCGAGTTTCTACTTTCAGATGCAATAGGAATTTTTGGGTTAGGTCAATCCGTTCCCGAGATATGGGAGTTTGAAGCCAAGAAATGGTTGAGAAGGCAAAAAATTTTTCGCAATTCTGCTGCTCCAAACGCTTAACCAGAATGGCCTAGGGAAAAAATACACATACCGTTGTAATCGGGCGAGTCTCTACTTCCAGACGCTACAGGAATTTTTGGGTTAGGTCAATCCGTTCGCGAGATATGGTAGTTTGAAGCCAAGAAATGGTTGAGAAGGCAAAAAATTTTTCGCAATTCTGCTGCTCCAAACGCTTAACCAGAATGGCCTAGGGAAAAAATACACATACCGCTGTAATCGGGCGAGGTTCTACTTTCAGATGCAATTGGAATTTTTGGGTTAGGTCAATCCGTTCGCGAGATATGGGAGTTTGAAGCCAAGAAATGGTTGAGAAGGCAAAAAATTTTTCGCAATTCTGCTGCTCCAAACGCTTAACCAGAATGGCCTAGGGAAAAAATACACATACCCTTGTAATCGGGCGAGGTTCTACTTTCAGATGCAATAGGAATTTTTGGGTTAGGTCAATCCGTTCGCGAGATATGGGAGTTTGAAGCCAAGAAATGGTTGAGAAGGCAAAAAATTTTTCGCAATTCTGCTGCTCCAAACGCTTAACCAGAATGGCCTAGGGAAAAAATAAACATACCGTTGTAATCGGGCGAGTTTCTACTTCCAGATGCAATAGGAATTTTTGGGTTAGGTCAATCCGTTCGCGAGATATGGGAGTTTGAAGCCAAGAAATGGTTGAGAAGGCAACAAATTTTTCGCAATTCTGCTGCTCCAAACGCTTAACCAGAATGGCCTAGGGAGAAAATACACATGCCGTTGTAATCGGGCGAGTTTCGACTTTCAGATGCAATAGGAATTTTTGGGTTAGGTCAATCCGTTCCCGAGATATGGGAGTTTGAAGCCAAGAAATGGTTGAGAAGGCAAAAAATTTTTCGCAATTCTGCTGCTCCAAACGCTTAACCAGAGTGGTCTAGGGAAAAAATACACATACCGTTGTAATCGGGCGAGTCTCTACTTCCAGACGCTACAGGAATTTTTGGGTTAGGTCAATCCGTTCGCGAGATATGGGAGTTTGAAGCCAAGAAATGGTTGAGAAGGCAAAAAATTTTTCGCAATTCTGCTGCTCCAAACGCTTAACCAGAATGGCCTAGGGAAAAAATACACATACCGCTGTAATCGGGCGAGGTTCTACTTTCAGATGCAATTGGAATTTTTGGGTTAGGTCAATCCGTTCGCGAGATATGGGAGTTTGAAGCCAAGAAATGGTTGAGAAGGCAAAAAATTTTTCGCAATTCTGCTGCTCCAAACGCTTAACCAGAATGGCCTAGGGAAAAAATACACATACCCTTGTAATCGGGCGAGGTTCTACTTTCAGATGCAATAGGAATTTTTGGGTTAGGTCAATCCGTTCGCGAGATATGGGAGTTTGAAGCCAAGAAATGGTTGAGAAGGCAAAAAATTTTTCGCAATTCTGCTGCTCCAAACGCTTAACCAGAATGGCCTAGGGAAAAAATAAACATACGGTTGTAAACGGGCGAGTTTCTAATTTCAGATGCAATAGGAATTTTTGGGTTAGGTCAATCCGTTCGCGAGATACGGGAGTTTGAAGCCAAGAAATGGTTGAGAACGCAAAAAATTTTTCGCATTTCTGCTGATCCAAACGCTTAACCAGAATGGCCTAGGGAAAAAATACACATACCGTTGTAATCGGGCGAGTTTCTAATTTCAGATGCAATAGGAATTTTTGGGTTAGGTCAATCCGTTCGCGAGATATGGGAGCTTGAAGCCAAGAAATGGTTGAGAAGGCAAAAAATTTTTCGCAATTCTGCTGCTCCAAACGCTTAACCAGAATGGCCTAGGGAAAAAATACACATATCGTTGTAATCGGGCGAGGTTCTACTTTCAGATGCAATTGGAATTTTTGGGTTAGGTCAATCCGTTCGCGAGATATGGGAGTTTGAAGCCAAGAAATGGTTGAGAAGGCAAAAAATTTTTCGCAATTCTGCTGCTCCAAACGCTTAACCAGAATGGCCTAGGGAAAAAATACACATACCCTTGTAATCGGGCGAGGTTCTACTTTCAGATGCAATAGGAATTTTTGGGTTAGGTCAATCCGTTCGCGAGATATGGGAGTTTGAAGCCAAGAAATGGTTGAGAAGGCAAAAAATTTTTCGCAATTCTGCTGCTCCAAACGCTTAACCAGAATGGCCTAGGGAAAAAATAAACATACGGTTGTAAACGGGCGAGTTTCTAATTTCAGATGCAATAGGAATTTTTGGGTTAGGTCAATCCGTTCGCGAGATACGGGAGTTTGAAGCCAAGAAATGGTTGAGAAGGCAAAAAATTTTTCGCATTTCTGCTGATCCAAACGCTTAACCAGAATGGTCTTGGGAAACAATACACATACCGTTGTAATCGGGCGAGTTTCTACTTTCAGATGCAATAGGAATTTTTGGGTTAGGTCAATCCGTTCGCGAGATATGGGAGTTTGAAGCCAAGAAATGGTTGAGAAGGCAACAAATTTTTCGCAATTCTGCTGCTCCAAACGCTTAACCAGAATGGCCTAGGGAAAAAATACACATACCGTTGTAATCGGGCGAGTTTCTAATTTCAGATGCAATAGGAATTTTTGGGTTAGGTCAATCCGTTCGCGAGATATGGGAGCTTGAAGCCAAGAAATGGTTGAGAAGGCAAAAAATTTTTCGCAATTCTGCTGCTCCAAACGCTTAACCAGAATGGCCTAGGGAAAAAATACACATATCGTTGTAATCGGGCGAGGTTCTACTTTCAGATGCAATAGGAATTTTTGGGTTAGGTCAATCCGTTCGCGAGATATGGGAGTTTGAAGCCAAGAAATGGTTGAGAAGGAAAAAAATTTTTCGCAATTCTGCTGCTCCAAACGCTTAACCAGAATGGCCTAGGGAAAAAATACACATACCGTTGTAATCGGGCGAGTCTCTACTTCCAGACGCTACAGGAATTTTTGGGTTAGGTCAATCCGTTCGCGAGATATGGTAGTTTGAAGCCAAGAAATGGTTGAGAAGGCAAAAAATTTTTCGCAATTCTGCTGCTCCAAACGCTTAACCAGAATGGCCTAGGGAAAAAATACACATACCGTTGTAATCGGGCGAGTTTCTACTTTCAGATGCAATAGGAATTTTTGGGTTAGGTCAATCCGTTCGCGAGATATGGGAGTTTGAAGCCAAGAAATGGTTGAGAAGGCAACAAATTTTTCGCAATTCTGCTGCTCCAAACGCTTAACCAGAATGGCCTAGGGAAAAAATACACATACCGTTGTAATCGGGCGAGTTTCTAATTTCAGATGCAATAGGAATTTTTGGGTTAGGTCAATCCGTTCGCGAGATATGGGAGCTTGAAGCCAAGAAATGGTTGAGAAGGCAAAAAATTTTTCGCAATTCTGCTGCTCCAAACGCTTAACCAGAATGGCCTAGAGAAAAAATACACATATCGTTGTAATCGGGCGAGGTTCTACTTTCAGATGCAATAGGAATTTTTGGGTTAGGTCAATCCGTTCGCGAGATATGGGAGTTTGAAGCCAAGAAATGGTTGAGAAGGCAAAAAATTTTTGGCAATTCAGCTGCTCCAAACGCTTAACCAGAATTGCCTAGGGAAAAAATACACATACCGTTGTAATCGGGCGAGTCTCTACTTCCAGACGCTACCGGAATTTTTGGGTTAGGTCAATCCGTTCGCGAGATATGGGAGTTTGAAGCCAAGAAATGGTTGAGAAGGCAAAAAATTTTTCGCAATTCTGCTGCTCCAAACGCTTAACCAGAATGGCCTAGGGAAAAAATACACATACCGTTGTAATCGGGCGAGTTTCTACTTTCAGATGCAATAGGAATTTTTGGGTTAGGTCAATCCGTTCCCGAGATATGGGAGTTTGAAGCCAAGAAATGGTTGAGAAGGCAAAAAATTTTTCGCAATTCTGCTGCTCCAAACGCTTAACCAGAATGGCCTAGGGAAAAAATACACATACCGTTGTAATCGGGCGAGTCTCTACTTCCAGACGCTACAGGAATTTTTGGGTTAGGTCAATCCGTTCGCGAGATATGGTAGTTTGAAGCCAAGAAATGGTTGAGAAGGCAAAAAATTTTTCGCAATTCTGCTGCTCCAAACGCTTAACCAGAATGGCCTAGGGAAAAAATACACATACCGCTGTAATCGGGCGAGGTTCTACTTTCAGATGCAATTGGAATTTTTGGGTTAGGTCAATCCGTTCGCGAGATATGGGAGTTTGAAGCCAAGAAATGGTGGAGAAGGCAAAAAATTTTTCGCAATTCTGCTGCTCCAAACGCTTAACCAGAATGGCCTAGGGAAAAAATACACATACCCTTGTAATCGGGCGAGGTTCTACTTTCAGATGCAATAGGAATTTTTGGGTTAGGTCAATCCGTTCGCGAGATATGGGAGTTTGAAGCCAAGAAATGGTTGAGAAGGCAAAAAATTTTTCGCAATTCTGCTGCTCCAAACGCTTAACCAGAATGGCCTAGGGAAAAAATACACATACCGCTGTAATCGGGCGAGGTTCTACTTTCAGATGCAATTGGAATTTTTGGGTTAGGTCAATCCGTTCGCGAGATATGGGAGTTTGAAGCCAAGAAATGGTTGAGAAGGCAAAAAATTTTTCGCAATTCTGCTGCTCCAAACGCTTAACCAGAATGGCCTAGGGAAAAAATACACATACCCTTGTAATCGGGCGAGGTTCTACTTTCAGATGCAATAGGAATTTTTGGGTTAGGTCAATCCGTTCGCGAGATATGGGAGTTTGAAGCCAAGAAATGGTTGAGAAGGCAAAAAATTTTTCGCAATTCTGCTGCTCCAAACGCTTAACCAGAATGGCCTAGGGAAAAAATAAACATACGGTTGTAAACGGGCGAGTTTCTAATTTCAGATGCAATAGGAATTTTTGGGTTAGGTCAATCCGTTCGCGAGATACGGGAGTTTGAAGCCAAGAAATGGTTGAGAACGCAAAAAATTTTTCGCATTTCTGCTGATCCAAACGCTTAACCAGAATGGCCTAGGGAAAAAATACACATACCGTTGTAATCGGGCGAGTTTCTAATTTCAGATGCAATAGGAATTTTTGGGTTAGGTCAATCCGTTCGCGAGATATGGGAGCTTGAAGCCAAGAAATGGTTGAGAAGGCAAAAAATTTTTCGCAATTCTGCTGCTCCAAACGCTTAACCAGAATGGCCTAGGGAAAAAATACACATATCGTTGTAATCGGGCGAGGTTCTACTTTCAGATGCAATAGGAATTTTTGGGTTAGGTCAATCCGTTCGCGAGATATGGGAGTTTGAAGCCAAGAAATGGTTGAGAAGGCAACAAATTTTTCGCAATTCTGCTGCTCCAAACGCTTAACCAGAATGGCCTAGGGAGAAAATACACATGCCGTTGTAATCGGGCGAGTTTCGACTTTCAGATGCAATAGGAATTTTTGGGTTAGGTCAATCCGTTCCCGAGATATGGGAGTTTGAAGCCAAGAAATGGTTGAGAAGGCAAAAAATTTTTCGCAATTCTGCTGCTCCAAACGCTTAACCAGAATGGTCTAGGGAAAAAATACACATACCGTTGTAATCGGGCGAGTCTCTACTTCCAGACGCTACAGGAATTTTTGGGTTAGGTCAATCCGTTCGCGAGATATGGGAGTTTGAAGCCAAGAAATGGTTGAGAAGGCAAAAAATTTTTCGCAATTCTGCTGCTCCAAACGCTTAACCAGAATGGCCTAGGGAAAAAATACACATACCGCTGTAATCGGGCGAGGTTCTACTTTCAGATGCAATTGGAATTTTTGGGTTAGGTCAATCCGTTCGCGAGATATGGGAGTTTGAAGCCAAGAAATGGTTGAGAAGGCAAAAAATTTTTCGCAATTCTGCTGCTCCAAACGCTTAACCAGAATGGCCTAGGGAAAAAATACACATACCCTTGTAATCGGGCGAGGTTCTACTTTCAGATGCAATAGGAATTTTTGGGTTAGGTCAATCCGTTCGCGAGATATGGGAGTTTGAAGCCAAGAAATGGTTGAGAAGGCAAAAAATTTTTCGCAATTCTGCTGCTCCAAACGCTTAACCAGAATGGCCTAGGGAAAAAATAAACATACGGTTGTAAACGGGCGAGTTTCTAATTTCAGATGCAATAGGAATTTTTGGGTTAGGTCAATCCGTTCGCGAGATACGGGAGTTTGAAGCCAAGAAATGGTTGAGAAGGCAAAAAATTTTTCGCATTTCTGCTGATCCAAACGCTTAACCAGAATGGTCTTGGGAAACAATACACATACCGTTGTAATCGGGCGAGTTTCTACTTTCAGATGCAATAGGAATTTTTGGGTTAGGTCAATCCGTTCGCGAGATATGGGAGTTTGAAGCCAAGAAATGGTTGAGAAGGCAACAAATTTTTCGCAATTCTGCTGCTCCAAACGCTTAACCAGAATGGCCTAGGGAAAAAATACACATACCGTTGTAATCGGGCGAGTTTCTAATTTCAGATGCAATAGGAATTTTTGGGTTAGGTCAATCCGTTCGCGAGATATGGGAGCTTGAAGCCAAGAAATGGTTGAGAAGGCAAAAAATTTTTCGCAATTCTGCTGCTCCAAACGCTTAACCAGAATGGCCTAGGGAAAAAATACACATATCGTTGTAATCGGGCGAGGTTCTACTTTCAGATGCAATAGGAATTTTTGGGTTAGGTCAATCCGTTCGCGAGATATGGGAGTTTGAAGCCAAGAAATGGTTGAGAAGGAAAAAAATTTTTCGCAATTCTGCTGCTCCAAACGCTTAACCAGAATGGCCTAGGGAAAAAATACACATACCGTTGTAATCGGGCGAGTCTCTACTTCCAGACGCTACAGGAATTTTTGGGTTAGGTCAATCCGTTCGCGAGATATGGTAGTTTGAAGCCAAGAAATGGTTGAGAAGGCAAAAAATTTTTCGCAATTCTGCTGCTCCAAACGCTTAACCAGAATGGCCTAGGGAAAAAATACACATACCGCTGTAATCGGGCGAGGTTCTACTTTCAGATGCAATTGGAATTTTTGGGTTAGGTCAATCCGTTCGCGAGATATGGGAGTTTGAAGCCAAGAAATGGTTGAGAAGGCAAAAAATTTTTCGCAATTCTGCTGCTCCAAACGCTTAACCAGAATGGCCTAGGGAAAAAATACACATACCCTTGTAATCGGGCGAGGTTCTACTTTCAGATGCAATAGGAATTTTTGGGTTAGGTCAATCCGTTCGCGAGATATGGGAGTTTGAAGCCAAGAAATGGTTGAGAAGGCAAAAAATTTTTCGCAATTCTGCTGCTCCAAACGCTTAACCAGAATGGCCTAGGGAAAAAATAAACATACCGTTGTAATCGGGCGAGTTTCTACTTCCAGATGCAATAGGAATTTTTGGGTTAGGTCAATCCGTTCGCGAGATATGGGAGTTTGAAGCCAAGAAATGGTTGAGAAGGCAACAAATTTTTCGCAATTCTGCTGCTCCAAACGCTTAACCAGAATGGCCTAGGGAAAAAATACACATACCGTTGTAATCGGGCGAGTTTCGACTTTCAGATGCAATAGGAATTTTTGGGTTAGGTCAATCCGTTCCCGAGATATGGGAGTTTGAAGCCAAGAAATGGTTGAGAAGGGAAAAAATTTTTCGCAATTCTGCTGCTCCAAACGCTTAACCAGAATGGCCTAGGGAAAAAAGACACATACCGCTGTAATCGGGCGAGGTTCTACTTTCAGATGCAATTGGAATTTTTGGGTTAGGTCAATCCGTTCGCGAGATATGGGAGTTTGAAGCCAAGAAATGGTTGAGAAGGCAAAAAATTTTTCGCAATTCTGCTGCTCCAAACGCTTAACCAGAATGGCTAAGGGAAAAAATACACATACCCTTGTAATCGGGCGAGGTTCTACTTTCAGATGCAATAGGAATTTTTGGGTTAGGTCAATCCGTTCGCGAGATATGGGAGTTTGAAGCCAAGAAATGGTTGAGAAGGCAAAAAATTTTTCGCAATTCTGCTGCTCCAAACGCTTAACCAGAATGGCCTAGGGAAAAAATAAACATACCGTTGTAATCGGGCGAGTTTCTACTTCCAGATGCAATAGGAATTTTTGGGTTAGGTCAATCCGTTCGCGAGATATGGGAGTTTGAAGCCAAGAAATGGTTGAGAAGGCAACAAATTTTTCGCAATTCTGCTGCTCCAAACGCTTAACCAGAATGGCCTAGGGAAAAAATACACATACCGTTGTAATCGGGCGAGTTTCTACTTTCAGATGCAATAGGAATTTTTGGGTTAGGTCAATCCGTTCCCGAGATATGGGAGTTTGAAGCCAAGAAATGGTTGAGAAGGCAAAAAATTTTTCGCAATTCTGCTGCTCCAAACGCTTAACCAGAATGGCCTAGGGAAAAAATACACATACCGTTGTAATCGGGCGAGTCTCTACTTCCAGACGCTACAGGAATTTTTGGGTTAGGTCAATCCGTTCGCGAGATATGGGAGTTTGAAGCCAAGAAATGGTTGAGAAGGCAAAAAATTTTTCGCAATTCTGCTGCTCCAAACGCTTAACCAGAATGGCCTAGGGAAAAAATACACATACCGCTGTAATCGGGCGAGGTTCTACTTTCAGATGCAATTGGAATTTTTGGGTTAGGTCAATCCGTTCGCGAGATATGGGAGTTTGAAGCCAAGAAATGGTTGAGAAGGCAAAAAATTTTTCGCAATTCTGCTGCTCCAAACGCTTAACCAGAATGGCCTAGGGAAAAAATACACATACCCTTGTAATCGGGCGAGGTTCTACTTTCAGATGCAATAGGAATTTTTGGGTTAGGTCAATCCGTTCGCGAGATATGGGAGTTTGAAGCCAAGAAATGGTTGAGAAGGCAAAAAATTTTTCGCAATTCTGCTGCTCCAAACGCTTAACCAGAATGGCCTAGGGAAAAAATAAACATACGGTTGTAATCGGGCGAGTTTCTCATTTCAGATGCAATAGGAATTTTTGGGTTAGGTCAATCCGTTCGCGAGATACGGGAGTTTGAAGCCAAGAAATGGTTGAGAAGGCAAAAAATTTTTCGCATTTCTGCTGATCCAAACGCTTAACCAGAATGGTCTTGGGAAACAATACACATACCGTTGTAATCGGGCGAGTTTCTACTTTCAGATGCAATAGGAATTTTTGGGTTAGGTCAATCCGTTCGCGAGATATGGGAGTTTGAAGCCAAGAAATGGTTGAGAAGGCAAAAAATTTTTCGCAATTCTGCTGCTCCAAACGCTTAACCAGAACGGCCTAGGGAAAAAATGCACATACCGTTGTAATAGGGCGAGTCTCTACTTCCAGACGCTACAGGAATTTTTGGGTTAGGTCAATCCGTTCGCGAGATATGGGAGTTTGAAGCCAAGAAATGGTTGAGAAGGCAAAAAATTTTTCGCAATTCTGCTGATCCAAACGCTTAACCAGAATGGCCTAGGGAAAAAATACACATACCGCTGTAATCGGGCGAGGTTCTATTTTCAGATGCAATAGGAATTTTTGGGTTAGGTCAATCCGTTCGCGAGATATGGGAGTTTGAAGCCAAGAAATGGTTGAGAAGGCAAAAAATTTTTCGCAATTCTGCTGCTCCAAACGCTTAAACAGAACGGCCTAGGGAAAAAATACAGATACCGTTGTAATCGGGCGAGTTTCTACTTTCAGATGCAATTGGAATTTTTGGGTTAGGTCAATCCGTTCGCGAGATACGGGTGTTTGAAGCCAAGAAATGGTTGAGAAGGCAAAAAATTTTTCGCATTTCTGCTGATCCAAACGGTTAACCAGAATGGTCTTGGGAAACAATACACATACCGTTGTAATCGGGCGAGTTTCTACTTTCAGATGCAATAGGAATTTTTGGGTTAGGTCAACCCGTTCGCGAGATATGGGAGTTTGAAGCCAAGAAATGGTTGAGAAGGCAACAAATTTTTTGCAATTCTGCTGCTCCAAACGCTTAAACAGAATGGCCTAGGAAAAAAATACACATACCGTTGTAATCGGGCGAGTTTCTACTTTCAGATGCAATAGGAATTTTTGGGTTAGGTCAATCCGTTCGCGAGATATGGGAGTTTGATGCCAAGAAATGGTTGAGAAGGCAAAAAAATTTTCGCAATTCTGCTGCTCCAAACGCTTAACCAGAATGGCCTAGGGAAAAAATACACATACCGTTGTAATCGGGCGAGTTTCTACTTTCAGATGCAATAGGAATTTTTGGGTTAGGTCAATCCGTACGCGAGATATGGGAGTTTGAAGCCAAGAAATGGTTGAGAAGGCAAAAAATTTTTCGCAATTCTGCTGCTCCAAACGCTTAACCAGAATGGCCTAGGGAAAAAATACACATACCGTTGTAATCGGGCGAGTTTCTACTTTCAGATGCAACAGGAATTTTTGGGTTAGGTCAATCCGTTCGCGAGATATGGGAGCTTGAAGCCAAGAAATGGTTGAGAAGGCAACAAATTTTTTGCAATTCTGCTGCTCCAAACGCTTAAACAGAATGGCCTAGGAAAAAAATACACATACCGTTGTAATCGGGCGAGTTTCTACTTTCAGATGCAATAGGAATTTTTGGGTTAGGTCAATCCGTTCGCGAGATATGGGAGTTTGATGCCAAGAAATGGTTGAGAAGGCAAAAAAATTTTCGCAATTCTGCTGCTCCAAACGCTTAACCAGAATGGCCTAGGGAAAAAATACACATACCGTTGTAATCGGGCGAGTTTCTACTTTCAGATGCAATAGGAATTTTTGGGTTAGGTCAATCCGTACGCGAGATATGGGAGTTTGAAGCCAAGAAATGGTTGAGAAGGCAAAAAATTTTTCGCAATTCTGCTGCTCCAAACGCTTAACCAGAATGGCCTAGGGAAAAAATACACATACCGTTGTAATCGGGCGAGTTTCTACTTTCAGATGCAACAGGAATTTTTGGGTTAGGTCAATCCGTTCGCGAGATATGGGAGTTTGAAGTCAAGAAATGGTTGAGAAGGCAAAAAATTTTTCGCATTTCTGCTGCTCCAAACGCTTAACCAGAATGGCCTAGGGAAAAAATACACATACCGTTGTAATCGGGCGAGTTTCTAATTTCAGATGCAATAGGAATTTTTGGGTTAGGTCAATCCGTTCGCGAGATATGGGAGCTTGAAGCCAAGAAATGGTTGAGAAGGCAAAAAATTTTTCGCAATTCTGCTGCTCCAAACGCTTAACCAGAATGGCCTAGGGAAAAAATACACATATCGTTGTAATCGGGCGAGGTTCTACTTTCAGATGCAATACGAATTTTTGGGTTAGGTCAATCCGTTCGCGAGATATGGGAGTTTGAATCCAAGAAATGGTTGAGAAGGCAACAAATTTTTCGAAATTCTGCTGCTCCAAACGCTTAACCAGAATGGCCTAGGGAAAAAATACACATACCGTTGTAATCGGGCGAGTTTCGACTTTCAGATGCAATAGGAATTTTTGGGTTAGGTCAATCCGTTCCCGAGATATGGGAGTTTGGAGCCAAGAGATGGTTGAGAAGGCAACAAATTTTTCGCAATTCTGCTGCTCCAAACGCTTAACCAGAATGGTCTTGGGAAACAATACACATACCGTTGTAATCGGGCGAGTTTCTACTTTCAGATGCAATAGGAATTTTTGGGTTAGGTCAATCCGTTCGCGAGATATGGGAGTTTGAAGCCAAGAAATGGTTGAGAAGGCAACAAGTTTTTCGCAATTCTGCTGCTCCAAACGCTTAACCAGAATGGCCTAGGGAAAAAATACACATACCGTTGTAATCGGGCGAGTTTCTACTTTCAGATGCAATAGGAATTTTTCGGTTAGGTCAATCCGTTCGCGAGATATGGGAGTTTGAAGCCAAGAAATGGTTGAGAAGGCAAAAAATTTTTCGCAATTCTGCTGCTCCAAACGCTTAACCAGAATGGCCTAGGGAAAAAATGCACATACCGTTGTAATCGGGCGAGTCTCTAATTCCAGACGCTACAGGAATTTTTGGGTTAGGTCAATCCGTTCGCGAGATATGGGAGTTTGAAGCCAAGAAATGGTTGAGAAGGCAAGAAATTTTTCGCAATTCTGCTGCTCCAAACGCTTAACCAGAATGGCCTAGGGAAAAAATAAACATACGGTTGTAATCGGGCGAGTTTCTAATTTCAGATGCAATAGGAATTTTTGGGTTAGGTCAATCCGTTCGCGAGATACGGGAGTTTGAAGCCAAGAAATGGTTGAGAAGGCAAAAAATTTTTCGCATTTCTGCTGATCCAAACGCTTAACCAGAATGGTCTTGGGAAACAATACACATACCGTTGTAATCGGGCGAGTTTCTACTTTCAGATGCAATAGGAATTTTTGGGTTAGGTCAATCCGTTCGCGAGATATGGGAGTTTGAAGCCAAGAAATGGTTGAGAAGGCAAAAAATTTTTCGCAATTCTGCTGCTCCAAACGCTTAACCAGAATGGCCTAGGGAAAAAATGCACATACCGTTGTAATCGGGCGAGTCTCTACTTCCAGACGCTACAGGAATTTTTGGGTTAGGTCAATCCGTTCGCGAGATATGGGAGTTTGAAGCCAAGAAATGGTTGAGAAGGCAAAAAATTTTTCGCAATTCTGCTGATCCAAACGCTTAACCAGAATGGCCTAGGGAAAAAATACACATACCGCTGTAATCGGGCGAGGTTCTATTTTCAGATGCAATAGGAATTTTTGGGTTAGGTCAATCCGTTCGCGAGATATGGGAGTTTGAAGCCAAGAAATGGTTGAGAAGGCAAAAAATTTTTCGCAATTCTGCTGCTCCAAACGCTTAAACAGAACGGCCTAGGGAAAAAATACAGATACCGTTGTAATCGGGCGAGTTTCTACTTTCAGATGCAATTGGAATTTTTGGGTTAGGTCAATCCGTTCGCGAGATACGGGTGTTTGAAGCCAAGAAATGGTTGAGAAGGCAAAAAATTTTTCGCATTTCTGCTGATCCAAACGGTTAACCAGAATGGTCTTGGGAAACAATACACATACCGTTGTAATCGGGCGAGTTTCTACTTTCAGATGCAATAGGAATTTTTGGGTTACGTCAACCCGTTCGCGAGATATGGGAGTTTGAAGCCAAGAAATGGTTGAGAAGCCAACAAATTTTTTGCAATTCTGCTGCTCCAAACGCTTAAACAGAATGGCCTAGGAAAAAAATGCAGATACCGTTGTAATCGGGCGAGTTTCTACTTTCAGATGCAACAGGAACTTTTGGGTTAGGTCAATCCGTTCGCGAGATATGGGAGTTTGAAGCCAAGAAATGGTTGAGATGGCAAAAAATTTTTCGCACTTCTGCTGCTCCAAACGCTTAACCAGGATGGCCTAGGGAAAAAATGCACATACCGATGTAATCGGGCGAGTCTCTACTTCCAGACGCTACAGGAATTTTTGGGTTAGGTCAATCCGTTCGCGAGATATGGGAGTTTGAAGCCAAGAAATGGTTGAGAAGGCAAAAAATTTTTCGCAATTCTGCTGCTCCAAACGCTTAACCAGAATGGCCTAGGGAAAAAATAAACATACGGTTGTAATCGGGCGAGTTTCTAATTTCAGATGCAATAGGAATTTTTGGGTTAGGTCAATCCGTTCGCGAGATACGGGAGTTTGAAGCCAAGAAATGGTTGAGAAGGCAAAAAATTTTTCGCATTTCTGCTGATCCAAACGCTTAACCAGAATGGCCTAGGGAAAAAATACAGATACCGTTGTAATCGGGCGAGTTTCTACTTTCAGATGCAATTGGAATTTTTGGGTTAGGTCAATCCGTTCGCGAGATACGGGTGTTTGAAGCCAAGAAATGGTTGAGAAGGAAAAAAATTTTTCGCATTTCTGCTGATCCAAACGGTTAACCAGAATGGTCTTGGGAAACAATACACATACCGTTGTAATCGGGCGAGTTTCTACTTTCAGATGCAATAGGAATTTTTGGGTTAGGTCAACCCGCTCGCGAGATATGGGAGTTTGAAGCCAAGAAATGGTTGAGAAGGCAACAAATTTTTTGCAATTCTGCTGCTCCAAACGCTTAAACAGAATGGCCTAGGAAAAAAATGCAGATACCGTTGTAATCGGGCGAGTTTCTACTTTCAGATGCAACAGGAACTTTTGGGTTAGGTCAATCCGTTCGCGAGATATGGGAGTTTGAAGCCAAGAAATGGTTGAGATGGCAAAAAATTTTTCGCACTTCTGCTGCTCCAAACGCTTAACCAGAATGGCCTAGGGAAAAAATACACATACCGTTGTAATCGGGCGAGTTTCTACTTTCAGATGCAATAGGAATTTTTGGGTTAGGTCAATCCGTTCGCGAGATATGGGAGTTTGAAGCCAAGAAATGGTTGAGAAGGCAAAAAATTTTTCGCAATTCTGCTGCTCCAAACGCTTAACCAAAATGGCCTAGGGAAAAAATACACATACCGCTGTAATCGAGCGAGTTTCTACTTCCAGATGCAATAGGAATTTTTGCGTTAGGTCAATCCGTTCGCGAGATATGGGAGTTTGAAGCCAAGAAATGGTTGAGAAGGCAACAAATTTTTCGCAATTCTGCTGCTCCAAACGCTTAACCAGAATGGCCTAGGGAAAAAATACACATACCGTTGTAATCGGGCGAGTTTCGACTTTCAGATGCAATAGGAATTTTTGGGTTAGGTCAATCCGTTCCCGAGATATGGGAGTTTGAAGCCAAGAAATGGTTGAGAAGGCAAAAAATTTTTCGCAATTCTGCTGCTCCAAACGCTTAACCAGAATGGTCTAGGGAAAAAATACACATACCGTTGTAATCGGGCGAGTTTCTACTTTCAGATGCAATAGGAATTTTTGGGTTAGGTCAATCCGTTCGCGAGATATGGGAGTTTGAAGCCAAGAAATGGTTGAGAAGGCAAAAAATTTTTCGCAATTCTGCTGCTCCAAACGCTTAACCAGAATGGCCTAGGGAAAAAATACACATATCGTTGTAATCGGGCGAGGTTCTACTTTCAGATGCAATAGGAATTTTTGGGTTAGGTCAATCCGTTCGCGAGATATGGGAGTTTGAAGCCAAGAAATGGTTGAGAAGGCAAAAAATTTTTCGCAATTCTGCTGCTCCAAACGCTTAACCAGAATGGCCTAGGGAAAAAATAAACATACGGTTGTAATCGGGCGAGTTTCTAATTTCAGATGCAATAGGAATTTTTAGGTTAGGTCAATCCGTTCGCGAGATACGGGTGTTTGAAGCCAAGAAATGGTTGAGAAGGCAAAAAATTTTTCGCATTTCTGCTGATCCAAACGCTTAACCAGAATGGTCTTGGGAAACAATACACATACCGTTGTAATCGGGCGAGTTTCTACTTTCAGATGCAATAGGAATTTTTGGGTTAGGTCAATCCGTTCGCGAGATATGGGAGTTTGAAGCCAAGAAATGGTTGAGAAGGCAACAAATTTTTCGCAATTCTGCTGCTCCAAACGCTTAACCAGAATGGCCTAGGGAAAAAATACACATACCGTTGTAATCGGGCGAGTTTCTAATTTCAGATGCAATAGGAATTTTTGGGTTAGGTCAATCCGTTCGCGAGATATGGGAGCTTGAAGCCAAGAAATGGTTGAGAAGGCAAAAAATTTTTCGCAATTCTGCTGCTCCAAACGCTTAACCAGAATGGCCTAGGGAAAAAAAACACATATCGTTGTAATCGGGCAAGGTTCTACTTTCAGATGCAATAGGAATTTTTGGGTTAGGTCAATCCGTTCGCGAGATATGGGAGTTTGAAGCCAAGAAATGGTTGAGAAGGCAAAAAATTTTTCGCAATTCTGCTGCTCCAAACGCTTAACCAGAATGGCCTAGGGAAAAAATAAACATACCGTTGTAATCGGGCGAGTTTCTACTTCCAGATGCAATAGGAATTTTTGGGTTAGGTCAATCCGTTCGCGAGATATGGGAGTTTGAAGCCAAGAAATGGTTGAGAAGGCAAAAAATTTTTCGCAATTCTGCTGCTCCAAACGCTTAACCAGAATGGCCTAGGGAAAAAATACACATACCGCTGTAATCGGGCGAGGTTCTACTTTCAGATGCAATTGGAATTTTTGGGTTAGGTCAATCCGTTCGCGAGATATGGGAGTTTGAAGCCAAGAAATGGTTGAGAAGGCAAAAAATTTTTCGCAATTCTGCTGCTCCAAACGCTTAACCAGAACGGCCTAGGGAAAAAATACACATACCCTTGTAATCGGGCGAGGTTCTACTTTCAGATGCAATAGGAATTTTTGGGTTAGGTCAATCCGTTCGCGAGATATGGGAGTTTGAAGCCAAGAAATGGTTGAGAAGGCAAAAAATTTTTCGCAATTCTGCTGCTCCAAACGCTTAACCAGAATGGCCTAGGGAAAAAATAAACATACCGTTGTAATCGAGCGAGTTTCTACTTCCAGATGCAATAGGAATTTTTGGGTTAGGTCAATCCGTTCGCGAGATATGGGAGTTTGAAGCCAAGAAATGGTTGAGAAGGCAACAAATTTTTCGCAATTCTGCTGCTCCAAACGCTTAACCAGAATGGCCTAGGGAAAAAATACACATACCGTTGTAATCGGGCGAGTTTCGACTTTCAGATGCAATAGGAATTTTTGGGTTAGGTCAATCCGTTCCCGAGATATGGGAGTTCGAAGCCAAGAAATGGTTGAGAAGGCAAAAAATTTTTCGCAATTCTGCTGCTCCAAACGCTTAACCAGAATGGTCTAGGGAAAAAATACACATACCGTTGTAATCGGGCGAGTTTCTACTTTCAGATGCAATAGGAATTTTTGGGTTAGGTCAATCCGTTCGCGAGATATGGGAGTTTGAAGCCAAGAAATGGTTGAGAAGGCAACAAATTTTTCGCAATTCTGCTGCTCCAAACGCTTAACCAGAATGGCCTAGGGAAAAAATACACATACCGTTGTAATCGGGCGAGTTTCTAATTTCAGATGCAATAGGAATTTTTGGGTTAGGTCAATCCGTTCGCGAGATATGGGAGCTTGAAGCCAAGAAATGGTTGAGAAGGCAAAAAATTTTTCGCAATTCTGCTGCTCCAAACGCTTAACCAGAATGGCCTAGGGAAAAAATACACATATCGTTGTAATCGGGCGAGGTTCTACTTTCAGATGCAATAGGAATTTTTGGGTTAGGTCAATCCGTTCGCGAGATATGGGAGTTTGAAGCCAAGAAATGGTTGAGAAGGCAAAAAATTTTTCGCAATTCTGCTGCTCCAAACGCTTAACCAGAATGGCCTAGGGAAAAAATAAACATACGGTTGTAATCGGGCGAGTTTCTAATTTCAGATGCAATAGGAATTTTTAGGTTAGGTCAATCCGTTCGCGAGATACGGGAGTTTGAAGCCAAGAAATGGTTGAGAAGGCAAAAAATTTTTCGCATTTCTGCTGATCCAAACGCTTAACCAGAATGGTCTTGGGAAACAATACACATACCGTTGTAATCGGGCGAGTTTCTACTTTCAGATGCAATAGGAATTTTTGGGTTAGGTCAATCCGTTCGCGAGATATGGGAGTTTGAAGCCAAGAAATGGTTGAGAAGGCAACAAATTTTTCGCAATTCTGCTGCTCCAAACGCTTAACCAGAATGGCCTAGGGAAAAAATACACATACCGTTGTAATCGGGCGAGTTTCTAATTTCAGATGCAATAGGAATTTTTGGGTTAGGTCAATCCGTTCGCGAGATATGGGAGCTTGAAGCCAAGAAATGGTTGAGAAGGCAAAAAATTTTTCGCAATTCTGCTGCTCCAAACGCTTAACCAGAATGGCCTAGGGAAAAAAAACACATATCGTTGTAATCGGACGAGGTTCTACTTTCAGATGCAATAGGAATTTTTGGGTTAGGTCAATCCGTTCGCGAGATATGGGAGTTTGAAGCCAAGAAATGGTTGAGAAGGCAAAAAATTTTTCGCAATTCTGCTGCTCCAAACGCTTAACCAGAATGGCCTAGGGAAAAAATAAACATACCGTTGTAATCGGGCGAGTTTCTACTTCCAGATGCAATAGGAATTTTTGGGTTAGGTCAATCCGTTCGCGAGATATGGGAGTTTGAAGCCAAGAAATGGTTGAGAAGGCAACAAATTTTTCGCAATTCTGGTGCTCCAAACGCTTAACCAGAATGGCCTAGGGAAAAAATACACATACCGTTGTAATCGGGCGAGTTTCTACTTTCAGATGCAATAGGAATTTTTGGGTTAGGTCAATCCGTTCCCGAGATATGGGAGTTTGAAGCCAAGAAATGGTTGAGAAGGCAAAAAATTTTTCGCAATTCTGCTGCTCCAAACGCTTAACCAGAATGGCCTAGGGAAAAAATACACATACCGTTGTAATCGGGAGTGTCTCTACTTCCAGACGCTACAGGAATTTTTGGGTTAGGTCAATCCGTTCGCGAGATATGGGAGTTTGAAGCCAAGAAATGGTTGAGAAGGCAAAAAATTTTTCGCAATTCTGCTGCTCCAAACGCTTAACCAGAATGGCCTAGGGAAAAAATACACATACCGCTGTAATCGGGCGAGGTTCTACTTTCAGATGCAATTGGAATTTTTGGGTTAGGTCAATCCGTTCGCGAGATATGGGAGTTTGAAGCCAAGAAATGGTTGAGAAGGCAAAAAATTTTTCGCAATTCTGCTGCTCCAAACGCTTAACCAGAATGGCCTAGGGAAAAAATACACATACCCTTGTAATCGGGCGAGGTTCTACTTTCAGATGCAATAGGAATTTTTGGGTTAGGTCAATCCGTTCGCGAGATATGGGAGTTTGAAGCCAAGAAATGGTTGAGAAGGCAAAAAATTTTTCGCAATTCTGCTGCTCCAAACGCTTAACCAGAATGGCCTAGGGAAAAAATAAACATACGGTTGTAATCGGGCGAGTTTCTAATTTCAGATGCAATAGGAATTTTTGGGTTAGGTCAATCCGTTCGCGAGATACGGGAGTTTGAAGCCAAGAAATGGTTGAGAAGGCAAAAAATTTTTCGCATTTCTGCTGATCCAAACGCTTAACCAGAATGGTCTTGGGAAACAATACACATACCGTTGTAATCGGGCGAGTTTCTACTTTCAGATGCAATAGGAATTTTTGGGTTAGGTCAATCCGTTCGCGAGATATGGGAGTTTGAAGCCAAGAAATGGTTGAGAAGGCAACAAATTTTTCGCAATTCTGCTGCTCCAAACGCTTAACCAGAATGGCCTAGGGAAAAAATACACATACCGTTGTAATCGGGCGAGTTTCTACTTTCAGATGCAATAGGAATTTTTCGGTTAGGTCAATCCGTTCGCGAGATATGGGAGTTTGAAGCCAAGAAATGGTTGAGAAGGCAAAAAATTTTTCGCAATTCTGCTGCTCCAAACGCTTAACCAGAATGGCCTAGGGAAAAAATGCACATACCGTTGTAATCGGGCGAGTCTCTACTTCCAGACGCTACAGGAATTTTTGGGTTAGGTCAATCCGTTCGGGAGATATGGGAGTTTGAAGCCAAGAAATGGTTGAGAAGGCAAAAAATTTTTCGCAATTCTGCTGCTCCAAACGCTTAATCAGAATGGCCTAGGGAAAAAATACACATACCGTTGTAATCGGGCGAGTTTCTACTTTCAGATGCAATAGGAATTTTTGGGTTAGGTCAATCCGTTCGCGAGATATGGGAGTTTGAAGCCAAGAAATGGTTGAGAAGGCAAAAAATTTTTCGCAATTCTGCTGCTCCAAATGCTTAACCAGAATGGCCTAGGGAAAAAATACACATACCGTTGTAATCGGGCGAGTCTCTACTTCCAGACGCTACAGGAATTTTTGGGTTAGGTCAATCCGTTCGCGTGATATGGGAGTTTGAAGCCAAGAAATGGTTGAGAAGGCAAAAAATTTTTCGCAATTCTGCTGCTCCAAACGCTTAACCAGAATGGCCTAGGGAAAAAATACACATACCGTTGTAATCGGGCGAGTTTCTACTTTCAGATGCAACAGGAATTTTTGGGTTAGGTCAATCCGTTCGCGAGATATGGGAATTTGAAGCCAAGAAATGGTTGAGAAGGCAAAAAATTTTTCGCAATTCTGCTGCTCCAAATGCTTAACCAGAATGGCCTAGGGAAAAAATACACATACCGCTGTAATCGGGCGAGGTTCTACTTTCAGATGCAACAGGAATTTTTGGGTTAGGTCAATCCGTTCGCGAGATATGGGAGTTTGAAGCCAAGAAATGGTTGAGAAGGCAAAAAATTTTTCGCAATTCTGCTGCTCCAATCGCTTAACCAGAATGGCCTAAGGAAAAAATACACATACCTTTGTAATCGGGCGAGTTTCTACTTTCAGATGCAATAGGAATTTTTGGGTTATGTCAATCCGTTCGCGAGATATGGGAATTTGAAGCCAAGAAATGGTTGAGAAGGCAAAAAATTTTTCGCAATTCTGCTGCTCCAAATGCTTAACCAGAATGGCCTAGGGAAAAAATACACATACCGTTGTAATCGGGCGAGTTTCTACTTTCAGATGCAACAGGAATTTTTGGGTTAGGTCAATCCGTTCGCGAGATATGGGAGTTTGAAGCTAAGAAATGGTTGAGAAGACAACAAATCTTTCGCACTTCTGCTGCTCCAAACGCTTAACCAGAATGGCCTAGGGAATAAATACACATACCGTTGTAATCGGGCGAGTTTCGACTTTCAGATGCAATAGGAATTTTTGGGTTAGGTCAATCCGTTCGCGAGATATGGGAGTTTGAAGCCAAGAAATGGTTGAGAAGGCAACAAATTTTTCGCAATTCTGCTGCTCCAAACGCTTAACCAGAATGGCCTAGGGAAAAAATACACATACCGTTGTAATCGGGCGAGTTTCTACTTTCAGATGCAATAGAAATTTTTGGGTTAGGTCAATCCGTACGCGAGATATGGGAGTTTGAAGCCAAGAAATGGTTGAGAAGGCAAGAAATTTTTCGCAATTCTGCTGCTCCAAACGCTTAACCAGAATGGCCTAGGGAAAAAATACACATACCGTTGTAATCGGGCGAGTCTCTACTTCCAGACGCTACAGGAATTTTTGGGTTAGGTCAATCCGTTCGCGAGATATGGGAGTTTGAAGCCAAGAAATGGTTGAGAAGGCAAAAAATTTTTCGCAATTCTGCTGCTCCAAACGCTTAACCAGAATGGCCTAGGGAAAAAATACACATACCGTTGTAATCGGGCGAGTCTCTACTTGCAGACGCTACAGGAATTTTTGGGTTAGGTCAATCCGTTCGCGAGATATGGGAGTTTGAAGCCAAGAAATGGTTAAGAAGGCAAAAAATTTTTCGCAATTCTGCTGCTCCAAACACTTAACCAGAATGGCCTAGGGAAAAAATACACATACCGCTGTAATCGGGCGAGGTTCTACTTTCAGATGCAATTGGAATTTTTGGGTTAGGTCAATCCGTTCGCGAGATATGCGAGCTTGAAGCCAAGAAATGGTTGAGAAGGCAAAAAATTTTTCGCAATTCTGCTGCTCCAAACGCTTAACCAGAATGGCCTAGGGAAAAAATACACATATCGTTGTAATCGGGCGAGGTTCTACTTTCAGATGCAATAGGAATTTTTGGGTTAGGTCAATCCGTTCGCGAGATATGGGAGTTTGAAGCCAAGAAATGGTTGAGAAGGCAAAAAATTTTTCGCAATTCTGCTGCTCCAAACGCTTAACCAGAATGGCCTAGGGGAAAAATAAACATACCGTTGTAATCGGGCGAGTTTCTACTTCCAGATGCAATAGGAATTTTTGGGTTAGGTCAATCCGTTCGCGAGATATGGGAGTTTGAAGCCAAGAAATGGTTGAGAAGGCAACAAATTTTTCGCAATTCTGCTGCTCCAAACGCTTAACCAGAATGGCCTAGGGAAAAAATACACATACCGTTGTAATCGGGCGAGTTTCGACTTTCAGATGCAATAGGAATTTTTGGGTTAGGTCAATCCGTTCCCGAGATATGGGAGTTTGAAGCCAAGAAATGGTTGAGAAGGCAAAAAATTTTTCGCAATTCTGCTGCTCCAAACGCTTAACCAGAATGGCCTAGGGAAAAAATACACATACCGTTGTAATCGGGCGAGTCTCTACTTCCAGACGCTACAGGAATTTTTGGGTTAGGTCAATCCGTTCGCGAGATATGGGAGTTTGAAGCCAAGAAATGGTTGAGAAGGCAAAAAATTTTTTCGCAATTCTGCTGCTCCAAACGCTTAACCAGAATGGCCTAGGGAAAAAATACACATACCGCTGTAATCGGGCGAGGTTCTACTTTCAGATGCAATTGGAATTTTTGGGTTAGGTCAATCCGTTCGCGAGATATGGGAGTTTGAAGCCAAGAAATGGTTGAGAAGGCAAAAAATTTTTCGCAATTCTGCTGCTCCAAACGCTTAACCAGAATGGCCTAGGGAAAAAATACACATACCCTTGTAATCGGGCGAGGTTCTACTTTCAGATGCAATAGGAATTTTTGGGTTAGGTCAATCCGTTCGCGAGATATGGGAGTTTGAAGCCAAGAAATGGTTGAGAAGGCAAAAAATTTTTCGCAATTCTGCTGCTCCAAACGCTTAACCAGAATGGCCTAGGGAAAAAATAAACATACGGTTGTAATCGGGCGAGTTTCTAATTTCAGATGCAATAGGAATTTTTGGGTTAGGTCAATCCGTTCGCGAGATACGGGAGTTTGAAGCCAAGAAATGGTTGAGAAGGCAAAAAATTTTTCGCATTTCTGCTGATCCAAACGCTTAACCAGAATGGTCTTGGGAAACAATACACATACCGTTGTAATCGGGCGAGTTTCTACTTTCAGATGCAATAGGAATTTTTGGGTTAGGTCAATCCGTTCGCGAGATATGGGAGTTTGAAGCCAAGAAATGGTTGAGAAGGCAAAAAATTTTTCGCAATTCTGCTGCTCCAAACGCTTAACCAGAATGGCCTAGGGAAACAATACACATACCGTTGTAATCGGGCGAGTTTCGACTTTCAGATGCAATAGGAATTTTTGGGTTAGGTCAATCCGTTCCCGAGATATGGGAGTTTGGAGCCAAGAGATGGTTGAGAAGGCAACAAATTTTTCGCAATTCTGCTGCTCCAAACGCTTAACCAGAGTGGCCTAGGGAAAAAATACACATACCGTTGTAATCGGGCGAGTTTCTACTTTCAGACGCAATAGGAATTTTTGGGTTAGGTCAATCCGTTCGCGAGATATGGGAGTTTGAAGCCAAGAAATGGTTGAGAAGGCAAAAAATTTTTCGCAATTCTGCTGCTCCAAACGCTTAACCAGAATGGCCTAGGGAAAAAATACACATACCGTTGTAATCGGGCGAGTCTCTACTTGCAGACGCTACAGGAATTTTTGGGTTAGGTCAATCCGTTCGCAAGATATGGGAGTTTGAAGCCAAGAAATGGTTGAGAAGGCAAAAAATTTTTCGCAATTCTGCTGCTCCAAACGCTTAACCAGAATGGCCTAGGGAAAAAATACACATACCGCTGTAATCGGGCGAGGTTCTACTTTCAGATGCAATTGGAATTTTTGGGTTAGGTCAATCCGTTCGCGAGATATGGGAGCTTGAAGCCAAGAAATGGTTGAGAAGGCAAAAAATTTTTCGCAATTCTGCTGCTCCAAACGCTTAACCAGAATGGCCTAGCGAAAAAATACACATATCGTTGTAATCGGGCGAGGTTCTACTTTCAGATGCAATAGGAATTTTTGGGTTAGGTCAATCGGTTCGCGAGATATGGGAGTTTGAAGCCAAGAAATGGTTGAGAAGGCAAAAAATTTTTCGAAATTCTGCTGCTCCAAACGCTTAACCAGAATGGCCTACGGGAAAAATAAACATACCGTTGTAATCGGGCGTGTTTCTACTTCCAGATGCAATAGGAATTTTTGGGTTAGGTCAATCCGTTCGCGAGATACGGGAGTTTGAAGCCAAGAAATGGTTGAGAAGGCAAAAAATTTTTCGCATTTCTGCTGATCCAAACGCTTAACCAGAATGGTCTTGGGAAACAATACACATACCGTTGTAATCGGGCGAGTTTCTACTTTCAGATGCAATAGGAATTTTTGGGTTATGTCAATCCGTTCGCGAGATATGGGAGTTTGAAGCCAAGAAATGGTTGAGAAGGCAACAAATTTTTCGCAATTCTGCTGCTCCAAACGCTTAACCAGAATGGCCTAGGGAAAAAATACACATACCGTTGTAATCGGGCGAGTCTCTACTTCCAGACGCTACAGGAATTTTTGGGTTAGGTCAATCCGTTCGCGAGATATGGGAGTTTGAAGCCAAGAAATGGTTGAGAAGGCAAAAAATTTTTCGCAATTCTGCTGCTCCAAACGCTTAACCAGAATGGCCTAGGGAAAAAATACACATACCGCTGTAATCGGGCGAGGTTCTACTTTCAGATGCAATTGGAATTTTTGGGTTAGGTCAATCCGTTCGCGAGATATGGGAGTTTGAAGCCAAGAAATGGTTGAGAAGGCAAAAAATTTTTCGCAATTCTGCTGCTCCAAACGCTTAACCAGAATGGCCTAGGGAAAAAATACACATACCCTTGTAATCGGGCGAGGTTCTACTTTCAGATGCAATAGGAATTTTTGGGTTAGGTCAATCCGTTCGCGAGATATGGGAGTTTGAAGCCAAGAAATGGTTGAGAAGGCAAAAAATTTTTCGCAATTCTGCTGCTCCAAACGCTTAACCAGAATGGCCTAGGGAAAAAATAAACATACGGTTGTAATCGGGCGAGTTTCTAATTTCAGATGCAATAGGAATTTTTGGGTTAGGTCAATCCGTTCGCGAGATACGGGAGTTTGAAGCCAAGAAATGGTTGAGAAGGCAAAAAATTTTTCGCATTTCTGCTGATCCAAACGCTTAACCAGAATGGTCTTGGGAAACAATACACATACCGTTGTAATCGGGCGAGTTTCTACTTTCAGATGCAATAGGAATTTTTGGGTTAGGTCAATCCGTTCGCGAGATATGGGAGTTTGAAGCCAAGAAATGGTTGAGAAGGCAAAAAATTTTTCGCAATTCTGCTGCTCCAAACGCTTAACCAGAATGGCCTAGGGAAAAAATACACATACCGCTGTAATCGGGCGAGGTTCTACTTTCAGATGCAATTGGAATTTTTGGGTTAGGTCAATCCGTTCGCGAGATGTGGGAGCTTGAAGCCAAGAAATGGTTGAGAAGGCAAAAAATTTTTCGCAATTCTGCTGCTCCAAACGCTTAACCAGAATGGCCTAGGGAAAAAATACACATATCGTTGTAATCGGGCGAGGTTCTACTTTCAGATGCAATAGGAATTTTTGGGTTAGGTCAATCCGTTCGCGAGATATGGGAGTTTGAAGCCAAGAAATGGTTGAGAAGGCAAAAAATTTTTTGCAATTCTGCTGCTCCAAACGCTTAATCAGAATGGCCTAGGGAAAAAATACACATACCGTTGTAACCGGGCGAGTTGCTACTTTCAGATGCAATAGGAATTTTTGGGTTAGGTCAATCCGTTCGCGAGATATGGGAGTTTGAAGCCAAGAAATGGTTGAGAATGCAAAAAATTTTTCGCAATTCTGCTGCTCCAAACGCTTAACCAGAATGGCCTAGGGATACAATACACATACCGTTGTAATCGGGCGAGTTGCTACTTTCAGATCCAATAGGAATTTTTGGGTTAGGTCAATCCGTTCGCGAGATATGGGAGTTTGAAGCCAAGAAATGGTTGAGAAGGCAAAAAATTTTTCGCAATTCTGCTGCTCCAAACGCTTAACCAGAATGGCCTAGGGAAAAAATACACATACCGTTGTAATCGGGCGAGTTTCTACTTTCAGATGCAATAGGAATTTTTGGGTTAGGTCAATCCGTTCGCGAGATATGGGAGTTTGAAGCCAAGAAATGGTTGAGAAGGCAAAAAATTTTTCGCAATTCTGCTGCTCCAAACGCTTAACCAGAATGGCCTAGGGAAAAAATACACATACCCTTGTAATCGGGCGAGGTTCTACTTTCAGATGCAATAGGAATTTTTGGGTTAGGTCAATCCGTTCGCGAGATATGGGAGTTTGAAGCCAAGAAATGGTTGAGAAGGCAAAAAATTTTTCGCAATTCTGCTGCTCCAAACGCTTAACCAGAATGGCCTAGGGAAAAAATAAACATACGGTTGTAATCGGGCGAGTTTCTAATTTCAGATGCAATAGGAATTTTTGGGTTAGGTCAATCCGTTCGCGAGATACGGGAGTTTGAAGCCAAGAAATGGTTGAGAAGGCAAAAAATTTTTCGCATTTCTGCTGATCCAAACGCTTAACCAGAATGGTCTTGGGAAACAATACTCATACCTTTGTAATCGGGCGAGTTTCTACTTTCAGATGCAATAGGAATTTTTGGGTTAGGTCAATCCGTTCGCGAGATATGGGAGTTTGAAGCCAAGAAATGGTTGAGAAGGCAACAAATTTTTCGCAATTCTGCTGCTCCAAACGCTTAACCAGAATGGCCTAGGGAAAAAATAAACATACGGTTGTAATCGGGCGAGTTTCTAATTTCAGATGCAATAGGAATTTTTGGGTTAGGTCAATCCGTTCGCGAGATACGGGAGTTTGAAGCCAAGAAATGGTTGAGAAGGCAAAAAATTTTTCGCATTTCTGCTGATCCAAACGCTTAACCAGAATGGTCTTGGGAAACAATACTCATACCTTTGTAATCGGGCGAGTTTCTACTTTCAGATGCAATAGGAATTTTTGGGTTAGGTCAATCCGTTCGCGAGATATGGGAGTTTGAAGCCAAGAAATGGTTGAGAAGGCAACAAATTTTTCGCAATTCTGCTGCTCCAAACGCTTAACCAGAATGGCCTAGGGAAAAAATACACATACCGTTGTAATCGGGCGAGTTTCTAATTTCAGATGCAATAGGAATTTTTGGGTTAGGTCAATCCGTTCGCGAGATATGGGAGCTTGAAGCCAAGAAATGGTTGAGAAGGCAAAAAATTTTTTGCAATTCTGCTGCTCCAAACGCTTAACCAGAATGGCCTAGGGAAAAAATACACATATCGTTGTAATCGGGCGAGGTTCTACTTTCAGATGCAATAGGAATTTTTGGGTTAGGTCAATCCGTTCGCGAGATATGGGAGTTTGAAGCCAAGAAATGGTTGAGAAGGCAAAAAATTTTTCGCAATTCTGCTGCTCCAAACGCTTAACCAGAATGGCCTAGGGAAAAAATAAACATACCGTTGTAATCGGGCGAGTTTCTACTTCCAGATGCAATAGGAATTTTTGGGTTAGGTCAATCCGTTCGCGAGATATGGGAGTTTGAAGCCAAGAAATGGTTGAGAAGGCAACAAATTTTTCGCAATTCTGCTGCTCCAAACGCTTAACCAGAATGGCCTAGGGAAAAAATACACATACCGTTGTAATCGGGCGAGTTTCGACTTTCAGATGCAATAGGAATTTTTGGGTTAGGTCAATCCGTTCGCGAGATATGGGAGTTTGAAGCCAAGGAATGGTTGAGAAGGCAAAAAATTTTTCGCAATTCTGCTGCTCCAAACGCTTAACCAGAATGGCCTAGAGAAAAAATACACATACCGCTGTAATCGGGCGAGGTTCTACTTTCAGATGCAATTGGAATTTTTGGGTTAGGTCAATCCGTTCGCGAGATATGGGAGTTTGAAGCCAAGAAATGGTTGAGAAGGCAAAAAATTTTTCGCAATTCTGCTGCTCCAAACGCTTAACCAGAATGGCCTAGGGAAAAAATACACATACCCTTGTAATCGGGCGAGGTTCTACTTTCAGATGCAATAGGAATTTTTGGGTTAGGTCAATCCGTTCGCGAGATATGGGAGTTTGAAGCCAAGAAATGGTTGAGAAGGCAAAAAATTTTTCGCAATTCTGCTGCTCCAAACGCTTAACCAGAATGGCCTAGAGAAAAAATACACATACCGCTGTAATCGGGCGAGGTTCTACTTTCAGATGCAATTGGAATTTTTGGGTGAGGTCAATCCGTTCCCGAGATATGGGAGTTTGGAGCCAAGAAATGGTTGAGAAGGCAAAAAATGTTTCGCAATTCTGCTGCTCCAAACGCTTAACCAGAATGGCCTAGGGAAAAAATACACATACCCTTGTAATCGGGCGAGGTTCTACTTTCAGATGCAATAGAAATTTTTGGGTTAGGTCAATCCGTTCGCGAGATACGGGAGTTTGAAGCCAAGAAATGGTTGAGAAGGCAAAAAATTTTTCGCATTTCTGCTGATCCAAACGCTTAACCAGAATGGTCTTGGGAAACAATACTCATACCTTTGTAATCGGGCGAGTTTCTACTTTCAGATGCAATAGGAATTTTTGGGTTAGGTCAATCCGTTCGCGAGATATGGGAGTTTGAAGCCAAGAAATGGTTGAGAAGGCAACAAATTTTTCGCAATTCTGCTGCTCCAAACGCTTAACCAGAATGGCCTAGGGAAAAAATAAACATACGGTTGTAATCGGGCGAGTTTCTAATTTCAGATGCAATAGGAATTTTTGGGTTAGGTCAATCCGTTCGCGAGATACGGGAGTTTGAAGCCAAGAAATGGTTGAGAAGGCAAAAAATTTTTCGCATTTCTGCTGATCCAAACGCTTAACCAGAATGGTCTTGGGAAACAATACTCATACCTTTGTAATCGGGCGAGTTTCTACTTTCAGATGCAATAGGAATTTTTGGGTTAGGTCAATCCGTTCGCGAGATATGGGAGTTTGAAGCCAAGAAATGGTTGAGAAGGCAACAAATTTTTCGCAATTCTGCTGCTCCAAACGCTTAACCAGAATGGCCTAGGGAAAAAATACACATACCGTTGTAATCGGGCGAGTTTCTAATTTCAGATGCAATAGGAATTTTTGGGTTAGGTCAATCCGTTCGCGAGATATGGGAGCTTGAAGCCAAGAAATGGTTGAGAAGGCAAAAAATTTTTTGCAATTCTGCTGCTCCAAACGCTTAACCAGAATGGCCTAGGGAAAAAATACACATATCGTTGTAATCGGGCGAGGTTCTACTTTCAGATGCAATAGGAATTTTTGGGTTAGGTCAATCCGTTCGCGAGATATGGGAGTTTGAAGCCAAGAAATGGTTGAGAAGGCAAAAAATTTTTCGCAATTCTGCTGCTCCAAACGCTTAACCAGAATGGCCTAGGGAAAAAATAAACATACCGTTGTAATCGGGCGAGTTTCTACTTCCAGATGCAATAGGAATTTTTGGGTTAGGTCAATCCGTTCGCGAGATATGGGAGTTTGAAGCCAAGAAATGGTTGAGAAGGCAACAAATTTTTCGCAATTCTGCTGCTCCAAACGCTTAACCAGAATGGCCTAGGGAAAAAATACACATACCGTTGTAATCGGGCGAGTTTCGACTTTCAGATGCAATAGGAATTTTTGGGTTAGGTCAATCCGTTCGCGAGATATGGGAGTTTGAAGCCAAGGAATGGTTGAGAAGGCAAAAAATTTTTCGCAATTCTGCTGCTCCAAACGCTTAACCAGAATGGCCTAGAGAAAAAATACACATACCGCTGTAATCGGGCGAGGTTCTACTTTCAGATGCAATTGGAATTTTTGGGTTAGGTCAATCCGTTCGCGAGATATGGGAGTTTGAAGCCAAGAAATGGTTGAGAAGGCAAAAAATTTTTCGCAATTCTGCTGCTCCAAACGCTTAACCAGAATGGCCTAGGGAAAAAATACACATACCCTTGTAATCGGGCGAGGTTCTACTTTCAGATGCAATAGGAATTTTTGGGTTAGGTCAATCCGTTCGCGAGATATGGGAGTTTGAAGCCAAGAAATGGTTGAGAAGGCAAAAAATTTTTCGCAATTCTGCTGCTCCAAACGCTTAACCAGAATGGCCTAGAGAAAAAATACACATACCGCTGTAATCGGGCGAGGTTCTACTTTCAGATGCAATTGGAATTTTTGGGTGAGGTCAATCCGTTCCCGAGATATGGGAGTTTGGAGCCAAGAAATGGTTGAGAAGGCAAAAAATGTTTCGCAATTCTGCTGCTCCAAACGCTTAACCAGAATGGCCTAGGGAAAAAATACACATACCCTTGTAATCGGGCGAGGTTCTACTTTCAGATGCAATAGAAATTTTTGGGTTAGGTCAATCCGTTCGCGAGATATGGGAGTTTGAAGCCAAGAAATGGTTGAGAAGGCAAAAAATTTTTCGCAATTCTGCTGCTCCAAACGCTTAACCAGAATGGCCTAGGGAAAAAATAAACATACGGTTGTAATCGGGCGAGTTTCTAATTTCAGATGCAATAGGAATTTTTGGGTTAGGTCAATCCGTTCGCGAGATACGGGAGTTTGAAGCCAAGAAATGGTTGAGAAGGCAAAAAATTTTTCGCATTTCTGCTGATCCAAACGCTTAACCAGAATGGTCTTGGGAAACAATACACATACCGTAGTAATCGGGCGAGTTTCTACTTTCAGATGCAATAGGAATTTTTGGGTTAGGTCAATCCGTTCGCGAGATATGGGAGTTTGAAGCCAAGAAATGGTTGAGAAGGCAACAAATTTTTCGCAATTCTGCTGCTCCAAACGCATAACCAGAATGGCCTAGGGAAAAAATAAACATACCGTTGTAATCGGGCGAGTTTCTACTTCCAGATGCAATAGGAATTTTTGGGTTAGGTCAATCCGTTCGCGAGATATGGGAGTTTGAAGCCAAGAAATGGTTGAGAAGGCAAAAAATTTTTCGCATTTCTGCTGATCCAAACGCTTAACCAGAATGGTCTTGGGAAACAATACACATACCGTTGTAATCGGGCGAGTTTCTACTTTCAGATGCAATAGGAATTTTTGGGTTAGGTCAATCCGTTCGCGAGATATGGGAGTTTGAAGCCAAGAAATGGTTGAGAAGGCAAAAAATTTTTCGCAATTCTGCTGCTCCAAACGCTTAACCAGAATGGCCTAGGGAAAAAATACACATACCGTTGTAATCGGGCGAGTCTCTACTTGCAGACGCTACAGGAATTTTTGGGTTAGGTCAATCCGTTCGCGAGATATGGGAGTTTGAAGCCAAGAAATGGTTGAGAAGGCAAAAAATTTTTCGCAATTCTGCTGCTCCAAACGCTTAACCAGAATGGCCTAGGGAAAAAATACACATACCGCTGTAATCGGGCGAGGTTCTACTTTCAGATGCAATTGGAATTTTTGGGTTAGGTCAATCCGTTCGCGAGATGTGGGAGCTTGAAGCCAAGAAATGGTTGAGAAGGCAAAAAATTTTTCGCAATTCTGCTGCTCCAAACGCTTAACCAGAATGGCCTAGGGAAAAAATACACATATCGTTGTAATCGGGCGAGGTTCTACTTTCAGATGCAATAGGAATTTTTGGGTTAGGTCAATCCGTTCGCGAGATATGGGAGTTTGAAGCCAAGAAATGGTTGAGAAGGCAAAAAATTTTTCGCAATTCTGCTGCTCCAAACGCTTAACCAGAATGGCCTAGGGACAAAATAAACATACCGTTGTAATCGGGCGAGTTTCTACTTCCAGATGCAATAGGAATTTTTGGGTTAGGTCAATCCGTTCGCGAGATATGGGAGTTTGAAGCCAAGAAATGGTTGAGAAGGCAACAAATTTTTCGCAATTCTGCTGCTCCAAACGCTTAACCAGAATGGCCTAGGGAAAAAATACACATACCGCTGTAATCGGGCGAGGTTCTACTTTCAGATGCAATTGGAATTTTTGGGTTATGTCAATCCGTTCGCGAGATATGGGAGTTTGAAGCCAAGAAATGGTTGAGAAGGCAAAAAATTTTTCGCAATTCTGCTGCTCCAAACGCTTAACCAGAATGGCCTAGGGAAAAAATACACATACCCTTGTAATCGGGCGAGGTTCTACTTTCAGATGCAATAGGAATTTTTGGGTTAGGTCAATCCGTTCGCGAGATATGGGAGTTTGAAGCCAAGAAATGGTTGAGAAGGCAAAAAATTTTTCGCAATTCTGCTGCTCCAAACGCTTAACCAGAATGGCCTAGGGAAAAAATAAACATACGGTTGTAATCGGGCGAGTTTCTAATTTCAGATGCAATAGGAATTTTTGGGTTAGGTCAATCCGTTCGCGAGATACGGGAGTTTGAAGCCAAGAAATGGTTGAGAAGGCAAAAAATTTTTCGCATTTCTGCTGATCCAAACGCTTAACCAGAATGGTCTTGGGAAACAATACTCATACCGTTGTAATCGGGCGAGTTTCTACTTTCAGATGCAATAGGAATTTTTGGGTTAGGTCAATCCGTTCGCGAGATATGGGAGTTTGAAGCCAAGAAATGGTTGAGAAGGCAACAAATTTTTCGCAATTCTGCTGCTCCAAACGCTTAACCAGAATGGCCTAGGGAAAAAATACACATACCGTTGTAATCGGGCGAGTTTCTAATTTCAGATGCAATAGGAATTTTTGGGTTAGGTCAATCCGTTCGCGAGATATGGGAGCTTGAAGCCAAGAAATGGTTGAGAAGGCAAAAAATTTTTCGCATATCTGCTGATCCAAACGCTTAACCAGAATGGTCTTGGGAAACAATACTCATACCTTTGTAATCGGGCGAGTTTCTACTTTCAGATGCAATAGGAATTTTTGGGTTAGGTCAATCCGTTCGCGAGATATGGGAGTTTGAAGCCAAGAAATGGTTGAGAAGGCAACAAATTTTTCGCAATTCTGCTGCTCCAAACGCTTAACCAGAATGGCCTAGGGAAAAAATACACGTACCGTTGTAATCGGGCGAGTTTCTACTTCCAGATGCAATAGGAATTTTTGGGTTAGGTCAATCCGTTCGCGAGATATGGGAGTTTGAAGCCAAGAAATGGTTGAGAAGGCAACAAATTTTTCGCAATTCTGCTGCTCCAAACGCTTAACCAGAATGGCCTAGGGAAAAAATACACATACCGTTGTAATCGGGCGAGTTTCGACTTTCAGATGCAATAGGAATTTTTGGGTTAGGTCAATCCGTTCGCGAGATATGGGAGTTTGAAACCAAGAAATGGTTGAGAATGCAACAAATTTTTCGCAATTCTGCTGCTCCAAACGCTTAACCAGAATGGCCTAGGGAAAAAATACACATACCGCTGTAATCGGGCGAGGTTCTACTTTCAGATGCAATTGGAATTTTTGGGTTAGGTCAATCCGTTCGCGAGATATGGGAGTTTGAAGCCAAGAAATGGTTGAGAAGGCAAAAAATTTTTCGCAATTCTGCTGCTCCAAACGCTTAACCAGAATGGCCTAGGGAAAAAATACACATACCGTTGTAATCGGGCGAGTTTCTACTTTCAGATGCAATAGGAATTTTTGGGTTAGGTCAATCCGTTCGCGAGATATGGGAGTTTGAAGCCAAGAAATGGTTGAGAAGGCAAAAAATTTTTCGCAATTCTGCTGCTCCAAACGCTTAACCAGAATGGCCTAGGGAAAAAATACACATACCCTTGTAATCGGGCGAGGTTCTACTTTCAGATGCAATAGGAATTTTTGGGTTAGGTCAATCCGTTCGCGAGATATGGGAGTTTGAAGCCAAGAAATGGTTGAGAAGGCAAAAAATTTTTCGCAATTCTGCTGCTCCAAACGCTTAACCAGAATGGCCTAGGGAAAAAATAAACATACGGTTGTAATCGGGCGAGTTTCTAATTTCAGATGCAATAGGAATTTTTGGGTTAGGTCAATCCGTTCGCGAGATACGGGAGTTTGAAGCCAAGAAATGGTTGAGAAGGCAAAAAATTTTTCGCATTTCTGCTGATCCAAACGCTTAACCAGAATGGTCTTGGGAAACAATACTCATACCTTTGTAATCGGGCGAGTTTCTACTTTCAGATGCAATAGGAATTTTTGGGTTAGGTCAATCCGTTCGCGAGATATGGGAGTTTGAAGCCAAGAAATGGTTGAGAAGGCAACAAATTTTTCGCAATTCTGCTGCTCCAAACGCTTAACCAGAATGGCCTAGGGAAAAAATACACGTACCGTTGTAATCGGGCGAGTTTCTAATTTCAGATGCAATAGGAATTTTTGGGTTAGGTCAATCCGTTCGCGAGATATGGGAGCTTGAAGCCAAGAAATGGTTGAGAAGGCAAAAAATTTTTTGCAATTCTGCTGCTCCAAACGCTTAACCAGAATGGCCTAGGGAAAAAATACACATATCGTTGTAATCGGGCGAGGTTCTACTTTCAGATGCAATAGGAATTTTTGGGTTAGGTCAATCCGTTCGCGAGATATGGGAGTTTGAAGCCAAGAAATGGTTGAGAAGGCAAAAAATTTTTCGCAATTCTGCTGCTCCAAACGCTTAACCAGAATGGCCTAGGGAAAAAATAAACATACCGTTGTAATCGGGCGAGTTTCTACTTCCAGATGCAATAGGAATTTTTGGGTTAGGTCAATCCGTTCGCGAGATATGGGAGTTTGAAGCCAAGAAATGGTTGAGAAGGCAAAAAATTTTTCGCAATTCTGCTGCTCCAAACGCTTAACCAGAATGGCCTAGGGAAAAAATACACATACCGTTGTAATCGGGCGAGTTTCGACTTTCAGATGCAATAGGAATTTTTGGGTTAGGTCAATCCGTTCGCGAGATATGGGAGTTTGAAGCCAAGGAATGGTTGAGAAGGCAAAAAATTTTTCGCAATTCTGCTGCTCCAAACGCTTAACCAGAATGGCCTAGAGAAAAAATACACATACCGCTGTAATCGGGCGAGGTTCTACTTTCAGATGCAATTGGAATTTTTGGGTTAGGTCAATCCGTTCGCGAGATATGGGAGTTTGAAGCCAAGAAATGGTTGAGAAGGCAAAAAATTTTTCGCAATTCTGCTGCTCCAAACGCTTAACCAGAATGGCCTAGGGAAAAAATACACATACCCTTGTAATCGGGCGAGGTTCTACTTTCAGATGCAATAGGAATTTTTGGGTTAGGTCAATCCGTTCGCGAGATATGGGAGTTTGAAGCCAAGAAATGGTTGAGAAGGCAAAAAATTTTTCGCAATTCTGCTGCTCCAAACGCTTAACCAGAATGGCCTAGAGAAAAAATACACATACCGCTGTAATCGGGCGAGGTTCTACTTTCAGATGCAATTGGAATTTTTGGGTTAGGTCAATCCGTTCCCGAGATATGGGAGTTTGGAGCCAAGAAATGGTTGAGAAGGCAAAAAATGTTTCGCAATTCTGCTGCTCCAAACGCTTAACCAGAATGGCCTAGGGAAAAAATACACATACCCTTGTAATCGGGCGAGGTTCTACTTTCAGATGCAATAGGAATTTTTGGGTTAGGTCAATCCGTTCGCGAGATATGGGAGTTTGAAGCCAAGAAATGGTTGAGAAGGCAAAAAATTTTTCGCAATTCTGCTGCTCCAAACGCTTAACCAGAATGGCCTAGGGAAAAAATAAACATACGGTTGTAATCGGGCGAGTTTCTAATTTCAGATGCAATAGGAATTTTTGGGTTAGGTCAATCCGTTCGCGAGATACGGGAGTTTGAAGCCAAGAAATGGTTGAGAAGGCAGAAAATTTTTCGCATTTCTGCTGATCCAAACGCTTAACCAGAATGGTCTTGGGAAACAATACACATACCGTTGTAATCGGGCGAGTTTCTACTTTCAGATGCAATAGGAATTTTTGGGTTAGGTCAATCCGTTCGCGAGATATGGGAGTTTGAAGCCAAGAAATGGTTGAGAAGGCAACAAATTTTTCGCAATTCTGCTGCTCCAAACGCATAACCAGAATGGCCTAGGGAAAAAATAAACATACCGTTGTAATCGGGCGAGTTTCTACTTCCAGATGCAATAGGAATTTTTGGGTTAGGTCAATCCGTTCGCGAGATATGGGAGTTTGAAGCCAAGAAATGGTTGAGAAGGCAAAAAATTTTTCGCAATTCTGCAGCTCCAAACGCTTAACCAGAATGGCCTGGGGAAAAAATGCACATACCGTTGTAATCGGGCGAGTCTCTACTTCCAGACGCTACAGGAATTTTTGGGTTAGGTCAATCCATTCGCGAGATATGGGAGTTTGAAGCCAAGAAATGGTTGAGAAGGCAAAAAATTTTTCGCAATTCTGGTGCTCCAAACGCTTAACCAGAATGGCCTAGGGAAAAAATAAACATACGGTTGTAATCGGGCGAGTTACTAATTTCAGATGCAATAGGAATTTTTGGGTTAGGTCAATCCGTTCGCGAGATACGGGAGTTTGAAGCCAAGAAATGGTTGAGAAGTTAAAAAATTTTTCGCATTTCTGCTGATCCAAACGCTTAACCAGAATGGTCTTGGGAAACAATACACATACCGTTGTAATCGGGCGAGTTTCTACTTTCAGATGCAATAGGAATTTTTGGGTTAGGTCAATCGGTTCGCGAGATATGGGAGTTTGAAGCCAAGAAATGGTTGAGAAGGCAAAAAATTTTTCGCAATTCTGCTGCTCCAAACGCTTAAACAGAACGGCCTAGGGAAAAAATACAGATACCGTTGTAATCGGGCGAGTTTCTACTTTCAGATGCAATAGGAATTTTTGGGTTAGGTCAATCGGTTCGCGAGATATGGGAGTTTGAAGCCAAGAAATGGTTGAGAAGGCAACAAATTTTTCGCAATTCTGCTGCTCCAAACGCTTAACCAGAATGGCCTAGGGAAAAAATACACATACCGTTGTAATCGGGCGAGTTTCTACTTTCAGATGCAATAGGAATTTTTGGGTTAGGTCAATCCGTTCGCGAGATATGGGAGTTTGAAGCCAAGAAATGGTTGAGAAGGCAACAAATTTTTCGCAATTCTGCTGCTCCAGACGCTTAACCAGAATGGCCTAGGGAAAAAATACACATACCGTTGTAATCGGGCGAGTTTCTAATTTCAGATGCAATAGGAATTTTTGGGTTAGGTCAATCCGTTCGCGAGATATGGGAGCTTGAAGCCAAGAAATGGTTGAGAAGGCAAAAAATTTTTCGCAATTCTGCTGCTCCAAACGCTTAACCAGAATGGCCTAGGGAAAAAATACACATATCGTTGTAATCGGGCGAGGTTCTACTTTCAGATGCAATAGGAATTTTTGGGTTAGGTCAATCCGTTCGCGAGATATGGGAGTTTGAAGCCAAGGAATGGTTGAGAAGGCAAAAAATTTTTCGCAATTCTGCTGCTCCAAACGCTTAACCAGAATGGCCTAGAGAAAAAATACACATACCGCTGTAATCGGGCGAGGTTCTACTTTCAGATGCAATTGGAATTTTTGGGTTAGGTCAATCCGTTCGCGAGATATGGGAGTTTGAAGCCAAGAAATGGTTGAGAAGGCAAAAAATTTTTCGCAATTCTGCTGCTCCAAACGCTTAACCAGAATGGCCTAGGGAAAAAATACACATACCCTTGTAATCGGGCGAGGTTCTACTTTCAGATGCAATAGGAATTTTTGGGTTAGGTCAATCCGTTCGCGAGATATGGGAGTTTGAAGCCAAGAAATGGTTGAGAAGGCAAAAAATTTTTCGCAATTCTGCTGCTCCAAACGCTTAACCAGAATGGCCTAGAGAAAAAATACACATACCGCTGTAATCGGGCGAGGTTCTACTTTCAGATGCAATTGGAATTTTTGGGTTAGGTCAATCCGTTCCCGAGATATGGGAGTTTGGAGCCAAGAAATGGTTGAGAAGGCAAAAAATGTTTCGCAATTCTGCTGCTCCAAACGCTTAACCAGAATGGCCTAGGGAAAAAATACACATACCCTTGTAATCGGGCGAGGTTCTACTTTCAGATGCAATAGGAATTTTTGGGTTAGGTCAATCCGTTCGCGAGATATGGGAGTTTGAAGCCAAGAAATGGTTGAGAAGGCAAAAAATTTTTCGCAATTCTGCTGCTCCAAACGCTTAACCAGAATGGCCTAGGGAAAAAATAAACATACGGTTGTAATCGGGCGAGTTTCTAATTTCAGATGCAATAGGAATTTTTGGGTTAGGTCAATCCGTTCGCGAGATACGGGAGTTTGAAGCCAAGAAATGGTTGAGAAGGCAGAAAATTATTCGAATTTCTGCTGATCCAAACGCTTAACCAGAATGGTCTTGGGAAACAATACACATACCGTTGTAATCGGGCGAGTTTCTACTTTCAGATGCAATAGGAATTTTTGGGTTAGGTCAATCCGTTCGCGAGATATGGGAGTTTGAAGCCAAGAAATGGTTGAGAAGGCAACAAATTTTTCGCAATTCTGCTGCTCCAAACGCATAACCAGAATGGCCTAGGGAAAAAATAAACATACCGTTGTAATCGGGCGAGTTTCTACTTCCAGATGCAATAGGAATTTTTGGGTTAGGTCAATCCGTTCGCGAGATATGGGAGTTTGAAGCCAAGAAATGGTTGAGAAGGCAAAAAATTTTTCGCAATTCTGCTGCACCAAACGCATAACCAGAATGGCCTAGGGAAAAAATACACATACCGTTGTAATCGGGCGAGTCTCTACTTCCAGACGCTACAGGAATTTTTGGGTTAGGTCAATACGTTCGCGAGATTTGGGAGTTTGAAGCCAAGAAATGGTTGAGAAGGCAAAAAATTTTTCGCAATTCTGCTGCACCAAACGCTTAACCAGAATGGCCTAGGGAAAAAATACACATACCGTTGTAATCGGGCGAGTCTCTACTTCCAGACGCTACAGGAATTTTTGGGTTAGGTCAATACGTTCGCGAGATTTGGGAGTTTGAAGCCAAGAAATGGTTGAGAAGGCAAAAAATTTTTCGCAATTCTGCTGCTCCAAACGCTTAACCAGAATGGCCTAGGGAAAAAATACACATACCGTTGTAACCGGGCGAGTTTCTGCTTTCAGATGCAATAGGAATTTTTGGGTTAGTTCAATCCGTTCGCGAGATATGGGAGTTTGAAGCCAAGAAATGGTTGAGAAGGCAAAAAATTTTTTGCAATTCTGCTGCTCCAAACGCTTAATCAGAATGGCCTAGGGAAAAAATACACATACCGTTGTAACCGGGCGAGTTGCTACTTTCAGATGCAATAGGAATTTTTGGGTTAGGTCAATCCGTTCGCGAGATATGGGAGTTTGAAGCCAAGAAATGGTTGAGAATGCAAAAAATTTTTCGCAATTCTGCTGCTCCAAACGCTTAACCAGAATGGCCTAGGGATACAATACACATACCGTTGTAATCGGGCGAGTTGCTACTTTCAGATGCAATAGGAATTTTTGGGTTAGGTCAATCCGTTCGCGAGATATGGGAGTTTGAAGCCAAGAAATGGTTGAGAAGGCAAAAAATTTTTCGCAATTCTGCTGCACCAAACGCTTAACCAGAATGGCCTAGGGAAGAAATACACATACCGTTGTAATCGGGCGAGTCTCTACTTCCAGACGCTACAGGAATTTTTGGGTTAGGTCAATCCGTTCGCGAGATTTGGGAGTTTGAAGCCAAGAAATGGTTGAGAAGGCAAAAAATTTTTCGCAATTCTGCTGCTCCAAACGCTTAACCAGAATGGCCTAGGGAAAAAATACACATACCGCTGTAATCGGGCGAGGTTCTACTTTCAGATGCAATTGGAATTTTTGGGTTAGGTCAATCCGTTCGCGAGATATGGGAGTTTGAAGCCAAGAAATGGTTGAGAAGGCAAAAAATGTTTCGCAATTCTGCTGCTCCAAACGCTTAACCAGAATGGCCTAGGGAAAAAATACACATACCGTTGTAATCGGGCGAGTCTCTACTTACACACGCTACAGGAATTTTTGGGTTAGGTCAATCCGTTCGCGAGATATGGGAGTTTGAAGCCAAGAAATGGTTGAGAAGGCAAAAATTTTTCGCAATTCTGCTGCACCAAACGCTTAACCAGAATGGCCTAGGGAAAAAATACACATACCGTTGTAATCGGGCGAGTCTCTACTTCCAGACGCTACAGAAATTTTTGGGTTAGGTCAATCCGTTCGCGAGATTTGGGAGTTTGAAGCCAAGAAATGGTTGAGAAGGCAAAAAATTTTTCGCAATTCTGCTGCTCCAAACGCTTAACCAGAATGGCCTAGGGAAAAAATACACATACCGTTGTAATCGGGCGAGTTTCTACTTTCAGATGCAATAGGAATTTTTGGGTTAGGTCAATCCGTTCGCGAGATATGGGAGTTTGAAGCCAAGAAATGGTTGAGAAGGCAAAAAATTTTTCGCAATTCTGCTGCACCAAACGCTTAACCAGAATGGCCTAGGGAAAAAATACACATACCGTTGTAATCGGGCGAGTCTCTACTTCCAGACGCTACAGGAATTTTTGGGTTAGGTCAATCCGTTCGCGAGATTTGGGAGTTTGAAGCCAAGAAATGGTTGAGAAGGCAAAAAATTTTTCGCAATTCTGCTGCTCCAAACGCTTAATCAGAATGGCCTAGGGAAAAAATACACATACCGTTGTAACCGGGCGAGTTGCTACTTTCAGATGCAATAGGAATTTTTGGGTTAGGTCAATCCGTTCGCGAGATATGGGAGTTTGAAGCCAAGAAATGGTTGAGAATGCAAAAAATTTTTCGCAATTCTGCTGCTCCAAACGCTTAACCAGAATGGCCTAGGGATACAATACACGTACCGTTGTAATCGGGCGAGTTGCTACTTTCAGATGCAATAGGAATTTTTGGGTTAGGTCAATCCGTTCGCGAGATATGGGAGTTTGAAGCCAAGAAATGGTTGAGAATGCAAAAAATTTTTCGCAATTCTGCTGCTCCAAACGCTTAACCAGAATGGCCTAGGGAAAAAATACACATACCGTTGTAATCGGGCGAGTTTCTACTTTCAGATGCAACAGGAATTTTTGGGTTAGGTCAATCCGTTTGCGAGATATGGGAGTTTGAAGCCAAGAAATGGTTGAGAAGGCAAAAAATTTTTCGCAATTCTGCTGCTCCAAACGCTTAACCAGAATGGCCTAGGGAAAAATACACATACCGCTGTAATCGGGCGAGGTTCTACTTTCAGATGCAATAGGAATTTTTGGGTTAGGTCAATCCGTTCGCGAGATATGGGAGTTTGAAGCCAAGAAATGGTTGAGAAGGCAAAAAATTTTTCGCAATTCTGCTGCACCAAACGCTTAACCAGAATGGCCTAGGGAAAAAATACACATACCGTTGTAATCGGGCGAGTCTCTACTTCCAGACGCTACAGGAATTTTTGGGTTAGGTCAATCCGTTCGCGAGATTTGGGAGTTTGAAGCCAAGAAATGGTTGAGAAGGCAAAAAATTTTTCGCAATTCTGCTGCTCCAAACGCTTAACCAGAATGGCCTAGGGAAAAAATACACATACCGCTGTAATCGGGCGAGGTTCTACTTTCAGATGCAATTGGAATTTTTGGGTTAGGTCAATCCGTTCGCGAGATATGGGAGTTTGAAGCCAAGAAATGGTTGAGAAGGCAAAAAATTTTTCGCCATTCTGCTGCTCCAAACGCTTAATCAGAATGGCCTAGGGAAAAAATACAAATACCGTTGTAACCGGGCGAGTTTCTGCTTTCAGATGCAATAGGAATTTTTGGGTTAGGTCAATCCGTTCGCGAGATATGGGAGTTTGAAGCCAAGAAATGGTTGAGAAGGCAAAAAATTTTTCGCAATTCTGCTGCTCCAAATGCTTAACCAGAATGGCCTAGGGAAAAAATACACATACCGTTGTAATCGGGCGAGTCTCTACTTCCAGACGCTACAGGAATTTTTGGGTTAGGTCAATCCGTTCGCGTGATATGGGAGTTTGAAGCCAAGAAATGGTTGAGAAGGCAAAAAATTTTTCGCAATTCTGCTGCTCCAAACGCTTAACCAGAATGGCCTAGGGAAAAAATACACATACCTTTGTAATCGGGCGAGTTTCTACTTTCAGATGCAATAGGAATTTTTGGGTTAGGTCAATCCGTTCGCGAGATATGGGAGTTTGAAGCCAAGAAATGGTTGAGAAGGCAAAAAATTTTTCGCAATTCTGCTGCTCCAAATGCTTAACCAGAATGGCCTAGGGAAAAAATACACATACCGTTGTAATCGGGCGAGTTTCTACTTTCAGATGCAACAGGAATTTTTGGGTTAGGTCAATCCGTTCGCGAGATATGGGAGTTTGAAGCTAAGAAATGGTTGAGAAGACAACAAATCTTTCGCTCTTCTGCTGCACCAAACGCTTATCCAGAATGGCCTAGGGAAAAAATACACATACCGTTGTAATCGGGCGAGTTTCGACTTTCAGGTGCAATAGGAATTTTTGGGTTAGGTCAATCCGTTCGCGAGATATGGGAGTTTGAAGCCAAGAAATGGTTGAGAAGGCAAAAAATTTTTCGCAATTCTGCTGCACCAAACGCTTAACCAGAATGGCCTAGGGAAAAAATACACATGCCGTTGTAATCGGGCGAGTCTCTACTTCCCGACGCTACAGGAATTTTTGGGTTAGGTCAATCCGTTCGCGAGATTTGGGAGTTTGAAGCCAAGAAATGGTTGAGAAGGCAAAAAATTTTTCGCAATTCTGCTGCTCCAAACGCTTAACCAGAATGGCCTAGGGAAAAAATACACATACCGCTGTAATCGGGCGAGGTTCTACTTTCAGATGCAATTGGAATTTTTTGGGTTAGGTCAATCCGTTCGCGAGATATGGGAGTTTGAAGCCAAGAAATGGTTGAGAAGGCAAAAAATTTTTCGCCATTCTGCTGCTCCAAACGCTTAATCAGAATGGCCTAGGGAAAAAATACAAATACCGTTGTAACCGGGCGAGTTTCTGCTTTCAGATGCAATAGGAATTTTTGGGTTAGGTCAATCCGTTCGCGAGATATGGGAGTTTGAAGCCAAGAAATGGTTGAGAAGGCAAAAAATTTTTCGCAATTCTGCTGCTCCAAATGCTAAACCAGAATGGCCTAGGGAAAAAATACACATACCGTTGTAATCGGGCGAGTCTCTACTTCCAGACGCTACAGGAATTTTGGGGTTAGGTCAATCCGTTCGCGTGATATGGGAGTTTGAAGCCAAGAAATGGTTGAGAATGCAAAAAATTTTTCGCAATTCTGCTGCTCCAAACGCTTAACCAGAATGGCCTAGGGATACAATACACATACCGTTGTAATCGGGCGAGTTGCTACTTTCAGATGCAATAGGAATTTTTGGGTTAGGTCAATCCGTTCGCGAGATATGGGAGTTTGAAGCCAAGAAATGGTTGAGAAGGCAAAAAATTTTTCGCAATTCTGCTGCACCAAACGCTTAACCAGAATGGCCTAGGGAAAAAATACACATACCGTTGTAATCGGGCGAGTCTCTACTTCCAGACGCTACAGGAATTTTTGGGTTAGGTCAATCCGTTCGCGAGATTTGGGAGTTTGAAGCCAAGAAATGGTTGAGAAGGCAAAAAATTTTTCGCAATTCTGCTGCTCCAAACGCTTAACCAGAATGGCCTAGGGAAAAAATACACATACCGTTGTAATCGGGCGAGTTTCTACTTTCAGATGCAATAGGAATTTTTGGGTTAGGTCAATCCGTTCGCGAGATATGGGAGTTTGAAGCCAAGAAATGGTTGAGAAGGCAAAAAATTTTTCGCAATTCTGCTGCACCAAACGCTTAACCAGAATGGCCTAGGGAAACAATACACATACCGTTGTAATCGGGCGAGTCTCTACTTCCAGACGCTACAGGAATTTTTGGGTTAGGTCAATCCGTTCGCGAGATTTGGGAGTTTGAAGCCAAGAAATGGTTGAGAAGGCAAAAAATTTTTCGCAGTTCTGCTGCTCCAAACGCTTAACCAGAATGGCCTAGGGAAAAAATACACATACCGCTGTAATCGGGCGAGGTTCTACTTTCAGATGCAATTGGAATTTTTGGGTTAGGTCAATCCGTTCGCGAGATATGGGAGTTTGAAGCCAAGAAATGGTTGAGAAGGCAAAAAATTTTTCGCAATTCTGCTGCTCCAAACGCTTAATCAGAATGGCCTAGGGAAAAAATACACATACCGTTGTAACCGGGCGAGTTTCTGCTTTCAGATGCAATAGGAATTTTTGGGTTAGGTCAATCCGTTCGCGAGATATGGGAGTTTGAAGCCAAGAAATGGTTGAGAATGCAAAAAATTTTTCGCAATTCTGCTGCTCCAAACGCTTAACCAGAATGGCCTAGGGATACAATACACGTACCGTTGTAATCGGGCGAGTTGCTACTTTCAGATGCAATAGGAATTTTTGGGTTAGGTCAATCCGTTCGCGAGATATGGGAGTTTGAAGCCAAGAAATGGTTGAGAATGCAAAAAATTTTTCGCAATTCTGCTGCTCCAAACGCTTAACCAGAATGGCCTAGGGAAAAAATACACATACCGTTGTAATCGGGCGAGTTTCTACTTTCAGATGCAACAGGAATTTTTGGGTTAGGTCAATCCGTTCGCGAGATATGGGAGTTTGAAGCCAAGAAATGGTTGAGAAGGCAAAAAATTTTTCGCAATTCTGCTGCTCCAAACGCTTAACCAGAATGGCCTAGGGAAAAATACACATACCGCTGTAATCGGGCGAGGTTCTACTTTCAGATGCAATAGGAATTTTTGGGTTAGGTCAATCCGTTCGCGAGATATGGGAGTTTGAAGCCAAGAAATGGTTGAGAAGGCAAAAAATTTTTCGCAATTCTGCTGCACCAAACGCTTAACCAGAATGGCCTAGGGAAAAAATACACATACCGTTGTAATCGGGCGAGTCTCTACTTCCAGACGCTACAGGAATTTTTGGGTTAGGTCAATCCGTTCGCGAGATTTGGGAGTTTGAAGCCAAGAAATGGTTGAGAAGGCAAAAAATTTTTCGCAATTCTGCTGCTCCAAACGCTTAACCAGAATGGCCTAGGGAAAAAATACACATACCGCTGTAATCGGGCGAGGTTCTACTTTCAGATGCAATTGGAATTTTTGGGTTAGGTCAATCCGTTCGCGAGATATGGGAGTTTGAAGCCAAGAAATGGTTGAGAAGGCAAAAAATTTTTCGCCATTCTGCTGCTCCAAACGCTTAATCAGAATGGCCTAGGGAAAAAATACAAATACCGTTGTAACCGGGCGAGTTTCTGCTTTCAGATGCAATAGGAATTTTTGGGTTAGGTCAATCCGTTCGCGAGATATGGGAGTTTGAAGCCAAGAAATGGTTGAGAAGGCAAAAAATTTTTCGCAATTCTGCTGCTCCAAATGCTTAACCAGAATGGCCTAGGGAAAAAATACACATACCGTTGTAATCGGGCGAGTCTCTACTTCCAGACGCTACAGGAATTTTTGGGTTAGGTCAATCCGTTCGCGTGATATGGGAGTTTGAAGCCAAGAAATGGTTGAGAAGGCAAAAAATTTTTCGCAATTCTGCTGCTCCAAACGCTTAACCAGAATGGCCTAGGGAAAAAATACACATACCTTTGTAATCGGGCGAGTTTCTACTTTCAGATGCAATAGGAATTTTTGGGTTAGGTCAATCCGTTCGCGAGATATGGGAGTTTGAAGCCAAGAAATGGTTGAGAAGGCAAAAAATTTTTCGCAATTCTGCTGCTCCAAATGCTTAACCAGAATGGCCTAGGGAAAAAATACACATACCGTTGTAATCGGGCGAGTTTCTATTTTCAGATGCAACAGGAATTTTTGGGTTAGGTCAATCCGTTCGCGAGATATGGGAGTTTGAAGCTAAGAAATGGTTGAGAAGACAACAAATCTTTCGCTCTTCTGCTGCACCAAACGCTTATCCAGAATGGCCTAGGGAAAAAATACACATACCGTTGTAATCGGGCGAGTTTCGACTTTCAGGTGCAATAGGAATTTTTGGGTTAGGTCAATCCGTTCGCGAGATATGGGAGTTTGAAGCCAAGAAATGGTTGAGAAGGCAAAAAATTTTTCGCAATTCTGCTGCACCAAACGCTTAACCAGAATGGCCTAGGGAAAAAATACACATACCGTTGTAATCGGGCGAGTCTCTACTTCCCGACGCTACAGGAATTTTTGGGTTAGGTCAATCCGTTCGCGAGATTTGGGAGTTTGAAGCCAAGAAATGGTTGAGAAGGCAAAAAATTTTTCGCAATTCTGCTGCTCCAAACGCTTAACCAGAATGGCCTAGGGAAAAAATACACATACCGCTGTAATCGGGCGAGGTTCTACTTTCAGATGCAATTGGAATTTTTTGGGTTAGGTCAATCCGTTTGCGAGATATGGGAGTTTGAAGCCAAGAAATGGTTGAGAAGGCAAAAAATTTTTCGCCATTCTGTTGCTCCAAACGCTTAATCAGAATGGCCTAGGGAAAAAATACAAATACCGTTGTAACCGGGCGAGTTTCTGCTTTCAGATGCAATAGGAATTTTTGGGTTAGGTCAATCCGTTCGCGAGATATGGGAGTTTGAAGCCAAGAAATGGTTGAGAAGGCAAAAAATTTTTCGCAATTCTGCTGCTCCAAATGCTAAACCAGAATGGCCTAGGGAAAAAATACACATACCGTTGTAATCGGGCGAGTCTCTACTTCCAGACGCTACAGGAATTTTTGGGTTAGGTCAATCCGTTCGCGTGATATGGGAGTTTGAAGCCAAGAAATGGTTGAGAATGCAAAAAATTTTTCGCAATTCTGCTGCTCCAAACGCTTAACCAGAATGGCCTAGGGATACAATACACATACCGTTGTAATCGGGCGAGTTGCTACTTTCAGATGCAATAGGAATTTTTGGGTTAGGTCAATCCGTTCGCGAGATATGGGAGTTTGAAGCCAAGAAATGGTTGAGAAGGCAAAAAATTTTTCGCAATTCTGCTGCACCAAACGCTTAACCAGAATGGCCTAGGGAAAAAATACACATACCGTTGTAATCGGGCGAGTCTCTACTTCCAGACGCTACAGGAATTTTTGGGTTAGGTCAATCCGTTCGCGAGATTTGGGAGTTTGAAGCCAAGAAATGGTTGAGAAGGCAAAAAATTTTTCGCAATTCTGCTGCTCCAAACGCTTAACCAGAATGGCCTAGGGAAAAAATACACATACCGCTGTAATCGGGCGAGGTTCTACTTTCAGATGCAATTGGAATTTTTGGGTTAGGTCAATCCGTTCGCGAGATATGGGAGTTTGAAGCCAAGAAATGGTTGAGAAGGCAAAAAATGTTTCGCAATTCTGCTGCTCCAAACGCTTAACCAGAATGGCCTAGGGAAAAAATACACATACCGTTGTAATCGGGCGAGTCTCTACTTACACACGCTACAGGAATTTTTGGGTTAGGTCAATCCGTTCGCGAGATATGGGAGTTTGAAGCCAAGAAATGGTTGAGAAGGCAAAAATTTTTCGCAATTCTGCTGCACCAAACGCTTAACCAGAATGGCCTAGGGAAAAAATACACATACCGTTGTAATCGGGCGAGTCTCTACTTCCAGACGCTACAGGAATTTTTGGGTTAGGTCAATCCGTTCGCGAGATTTGGGAGTTTGAAGCCAAGAAATGGTTGAGAAGGCAAAAAATTTTTCGCAATTCTGCTGCTCCAAACGCTTAACCAGAATGGCCTAGGGAAAAAATACACATACCGTTGTAATCGGGCGAGTTTCTACTTTCAGATGCAACAGGAATTTTTGGGTTAGGTCAATCCGTTCGCGAGATATGGGAGTTTGAAGCCAAGAAATGGTTGAGAAGGCAAAAAATTTTTCGCAATTCTGCTGCACCAAACGCTTAACCAGAATGGCCTAGGGAAAAAATACACATACCGTTGTAATCGGGCGAGTCTCTACTTCCCGACGCTACAGGAATTTTTGGGTTAGGTCAATCCGTTCGCGAGATTTGGGAGTTTGAAGCCAAGAAATGGTTGAGAAGGCAAAAAATTTTTCGCAATTCTGCTGCTCCAAACGCTTAACCAGAATGGCCTAGGGAAAAAATACACATACCGTTGTAATCGGGCGAGTTTCTACTTTCAGATGCAATAGGAATTTTTGGGTTAGGTCAATCCGTTCGCGAGATATGGGAGTTTGAAGCCAAGAAATGGTTGAGAAGGCAAAAAATTTTTCGCAATTCTGCTGCACCAAACGCTTAACCAGAATGGCCTAGGGAAAAAATACACATACCGTTGTAATCTGGCGAGTCTCTACTTCCAGACGCTACAGGAATTTTTGGGTTAGGTCAATCCGTTCGCGTGATATGGGAGTTTGAAGCCAAGAAATGGTTGAGAAGGCAAAAAATTTTTCGCAATTCTGCTGCTCCAAACGCTTAACCAGAATGGCCTAGGGAAAAAATACACATACCTTTGTAATCGGGCGAGTTTCTACTTTCAGATGCAATAGGAATTTTTGGGTTAGGTCAATCCGTTCGCGAGATATGGGAGTTTGAAGCCAAGAAATGGTTGAGAAGGCAAAAAATTTTTCGCAATTCTGCTGCTCCAAATGCTTAACCAGAATGGCCTAGGGAAAAAATACACATACCGTTGTAATCGGGCGAGTTTCTACTTTCAGATGCAACAGGAATTTTTGGGTTAGGTCAATCCGTTCGCGAGATATGGGAGTTTGAAGCTAAGAAATGGTTGAGAAGACAACAAATCTTTCGCTCTTCTGCTGCACCAAACGCTTATCCAGAATGGCCTAGGGAAAAAATACACATACCGTTGTAATCGGGCGAGTTTCGACTTTCAGGTGCAATAGGAATTTTTGGGTTAGGTCAATCCGTTCGCGAGATATGGGAGTTTGAAGCCAAGAAATGGTTGAGAAGGCAAAAAATTTTTCGCAATTCTGCTGCACCAAACGCTTAACCAGAATGGCCTAGGGAAAAAATACACATACCGTTGTAATCGGGCGAGTCTCTACTTCCCGACGCTACAGGAATTTTTGGGTTAGGTCAATCCGTTCGCGAGATTTGGGAGTTTGAAGCCAAGAAATGGTTGAGAAGGCAAAAAATTTTTCGCAATTCTGCTGCTCCAAACGCTTAACCAGAATGGCCTAGGGAAAAAATACACATACCGCTGTAATCGGGCGAGGTTCTACTTTCAGATGCAATTGGAATTTTTTGGGTTAGGTCAATCCGTTCGCGAGATATGGGAGTTTGAAGCCAAGAAATGGTTGAGAAGGCAAAAAATTTTTCGCCATTCTGTTGCTCCAAACGCTTAATCAGAATGGCCTAGGGAAAAAATACAAATACCGTTGTAACCGGGCGAGTTTCTGCTTTCAGATGCAATAGGAATTTTTGGGTTAGGTCAATCCGTTCGCGAGATATGGGAGTTTGAAGCCAAGAAATGGTTGAGAAGGCAAAAATTTTTCGCAATTCTGCTGCACCAAACGCTTAACCAGAATGGCCTAGGGAAAAAATACACATACCGTTGTAATCGGGCGAGTCTCTACTTCCAGACGCTACAGGAATTTTTGGGTTAGGTCAATCCGTTCGCGAGATTTGGGAGTTTGAAGCCAAGAAATGGTTGAGAAGGCAAAAAATTTTTCGCAATTCTGCTGCTCCAAACGCTTAACCAGAATGGCCTAGGGAAAAAATACACATACCGTTGTAATCGGGCGAGTTTCTACTTTCAGATGCAATAGGAATTTTTGGGTTAGGTCAATCCGTTCGCGAGATATGGAAGTTTGAAGCCAAGAAATGGTTGAGAAGGCAAAAAATTTTTCGCAATTCTGCTGCACCAAACGCTTAACCAGAATGGCCTAGGGAAAAAATACACATACCGTTGTAATCGGGCGAGTCTCTACTTCCAGACGCTACAGGAATTTTTGGGTTAGGTCAATCCGTTCGCGAGATTTGGGAGTTTGAAGCCAAGAAATGGTTGAGAAGGCAAAAAATTTTTCGCAATTCTGCTGCTCCAAACGCTTAACCAGAATGGCCTAGGGAAAAAATACACATACCGCTGTAATCGGGCGAGGTTCTACTTTCAGATGCAATTGGAATTTTTGGGTTAGGTCAATCCGTTCGCGAGATATGGGAGTTTGAAGCCAAGAAATGGTTGAGAAGGCAAAAAATTTTTCGCAATTCTGCTGCTCCAAACGCTTAATCAGAATGGCCTAGGGAAAAAATACACATACCGTTGTAACCGGGCGAGTTTCTGCTTTCAGATGCAATAGGAATTTTTGGGTTAGGTCAATCCGTTCGCGAGATATGGGAGTTTGAAGCCAAGAAATGGTTGAGAAGGCAAAAAATTTTTTGCAATTCTGCTGCTCCAAACGCTTAATCAGAATGGCCTAGGGAAAAAATACACATACCGTTGTAACCGGGCGAGTTGCTACTTTCAGATGCAATAGGAATTTTTGGGTTAGGTCAATCCGTTCGCGAGATATGGGAGTTTGAAGCCAAGAAATGGTTGAGAATGCAAAAAATTTTTCGCAATTCTGCTGCTCCAAACGCTTAACCAGAATGGCCTAGGGATACAATACACGTACCGTTGTAATCGGGCGAGTTGCTACTTTCAGATGCAATAGGAATTTTTGGGTTAGGTCAATCCGTTCGCGAGATATGGGAGTTTGAAGCCAAGAAATGGTTGAGAATGCAAAAAATTTTTCGCAATTCTGCTGCTCCAAACGCTTAACCAGAATGGCCTAGGGAAAAAATACACATACCGTTGTAATCGGGCGAGTCTCTACTTCCAGACGCTACAGGAATTTTTGGGTTAGGTCAATCCGTTCGCGAGATTTGGGAGTTTGAAGCCAAGAAATGGTTGAGAAGGCAAAAAATTTTTCGCAATTCTGCTGCTCCAAACGCTTAACCAGAATGGCCTAGGGAAAAAATACACATACCGCTGTAATCGGGCGAGGTTCTACTTTCAGATGCAATTGGAATTTTTGGGTTAGGTCAATCCGTTCGCGAGATATGGGAGTTTGAAGCCAAGAAATGGTTGAGAAGGCAAAAAATTTTTCGCCATTCTGCTGCTCCAAACGCTTAATCAGAATGGCCTAGGGAAAAAATACAAATACCGTTGTAACCGGGCGAGTTTCTGCTTTCAGATGCAATAGGAATTTTTGGGTTAGGTCAATCCGTTCGCGAGATATGGGAGTTTGAAGCCAAGAAATGGTTGAGAAGGCAAAAAATTTTTCGCAATTCTGCTGCTCCAAATGCTTAACCAGAATGGCCTAGGGAAAAAATACACATACCGTTGTAATCGGGCGAGTCTCTACTTCCAGACGCTACAGGAATTTTTGGGTTAGGTCAATCCGTTCGCGTGATATGGGAGTTTGAAGCCAAGAAATGGTTGAGAAGGCAAAAAATTTTTCGCAATTCTGCTGCTCCAAACGCTTAACCAGAATGGCCTAGGGAAAAAATACACATACCTTTGTAATCGGGCGAGTTTCTACTTTCAGATGCAATAGGAATTTTTGGGTTAGTTCAATCCGTTCGCGAGATATGGGAGTTTGAAGCCAAGAAATGGTTGAGAAGGCAAAAAATTTTTCGCAATTCTGCTGCTCCAAATGCTTAACCAGAATGGCCTAGGGAAAAAATACACATACCGTTGTAATCGGGCGAGTTTCTACTTTCAGATGCAACAGGAATTTTTGGGTTAGGTCAATCCGTTCGCGAGATATGGGAGTTTGAAGCTAAGAAATGGTTGAGAAGACAACAAATCTTTCGCTCTTCTGCTGCACCAAACGCTTATCCAGAATGGCCTAGGGAAAAAATACACATACCGTTGTAATCGGGCGAGTTTCGACTTTCAGGTGCAATAGGAATTTTTGGGTTAGGTCAATCCGTTCGCGAGATATGGGAGTTTGAAGCCAAGAAATGGTTGAGAAGGCAAAAAATTTTTCGCAATTCTGCTGCACCAAACGCTTAACCAGAATGGCCTAGGGAAAAAATACACATACCGTTGTAATCGGGCGAGTCTCTACTTCCCGACGCTACAGGAATTTTTGGGTTAGGTCAATCCGTTCGCGAGATTTGGGAGTTTGAAGCCAAGAAATGGTTGAGAAGGCAAAAAATTTTTCGCAATTCTGCTGCTCCAAACGCTTAACCAGAATGGCCTAGGGAAAAAATACACATACCGCTGTAATCGGGCGAGGTTCTACTTTCAGATGCAATTGGAATTTTTTGGGTTAGGTCAATCCGTTCGCGAGATATGGGAGTTTGAAGCCAAGAAATGGTTGAGAAGGCAAAAAATTTTTCGCCATTCTGCTGCTCCAAACGCTTAATCAGAATGGCCTAGGGAAAAAATACAAATACCGTTGTAACCGGGCGAGTTTCTGCTTTCAGATGCAATAGGAATTTTTGGGTTAGGTCAATCCGTTCGCGAGATATGGGAGTTTGAAGCCAAGAAATGGTTGAGAAGGCAAAAAATTTTTCGCAATTCTGCTGCTCCAAATGCTAAACCAGAATGGCCTAGGGAAAAAATACACATACCGTTGTAATCGGGCGAGTCTCTACTTCCAGACGCTACAGGAATTTTTGGGTTAGGTCAATCCGTTCGCGTGATATGGGAGTTTGAAGCCAAGAAATGGTTGAGAAGGCAAAAAATTTTTCGCAATTCTGCTGCTCCAAACGCTTAACCAGAATGGCCTAGGGAAAAAATACACATACCTTTGTAATCGGGCGAGTTTCTACTTTCAGATGCAATAGGAATTTTTGGGTTAGGTCAATCCGTTCGCGAGATATGGGAGTTTGAAGCCAAGAAATGGTTGAGAAGGCAAAAAATTTTTCGCAATTCTGCTGCTCCAAATGCTTAACCAGAATGGCCTAGGGAAAAAATACACATACCGTTGTAATCGGGCGAGTTTCTACTTTCAGATGCAACAGGAATTTTTGGGTTAGGTCAATCCGTTCGCGAGATATGGGAGTTTGAAGCTAAGAAATGGTTGAGAAGACAACAAATCTTTCGCTCTTCTGCTGCACCAAACGCTTAACCAGAATGGCCTAGGGAAAAAATACACATACCGTTGTAATCGGGCGAGTTTCGACTTTCAGATGCAATAGGAATTTTTGGGTTAGGTCAATCCGTTCGCGAGATATGGGAGTTTGAAGCCAAGAAATGGTTGAGAAGGCAAAAAATTTTTCGCAATTCTGCTGCACCAAACGCTTAACCAGAATGGCCTAGGGAAAAAATACACATACCGTTGTAATCGGGCGAGTCTCTACTTCCAGACGCTACAGGAATTTTTGGGTTAGGTCAATCCGTTCGCGAGATTTGGGAGTTTGAAGCCAAGAAATGGTTGAGAAGGCAAAAAATTTTTCGCAATTCTGCTGCTCCAAACGCTTAACCAGAATGGCCTAGGGAAAAAATACACATACCGCTGTAATCGGGCGAGGTTCTACTTTCAGATGCAATTGGAATTTTTGGGTTAGGTCAATCCGTTCGCGAGATATGGGAGTTTGAAGCCAAGAAATGGTTGAGAAGGCAAAAAATTTTTCGCCATTCTGCTGCTCCAAACGCTTAATCAGAATGGCCTAGGGAAAAAATACAAATACCGTTGTAACCGGGCGAGTTTCTGCTTTCAGATGCAATAGGAATTTTTGGGTTAGGTCAATCCGTTCGCGAGATATGGGAGTTTGAAGCCAAGAAATGGTTGAGAAGGCAAAAAATTTTTCGCAATTCTGCTGCTCCAAATGCTTTACCAGAATGGCCTAGGGAAAAAATACACATACCGTTGTAATCGGGCGAGTCTCTACTTCCAGACGCTACAGGAATTTTTGGGTTAGGTCAATCCGTTCGCGTGATATGGGAGTTTGAAGCCAAGAAATGGTTGAGAAGGCAAAAAATTTTTCGCAATTCTGCTGCTCCAAACGCTTAACCAGAATGGCCTAGGGAAAAAATACACATACCGCTGTAATCGGGCGAGTTTCGACTTTCAGATGCAATAGGAATTTTTGGGTTAGGTCAATCCGTTCGCGAGATATGGGAGTTTGAAGCCAAGAAATGGTTGAGAAGGCAACAAATTTTTCGCAATTCTGCTGCTCCAAACGCTTAACCAGAATGGCCTAGGGAAAAAATACACATACCGTTGTAATCGGGCGAGTTTCTACTTTCAGATGCAATAGGAATTTTTGGGTTAGGTCAATCCGTTCGCGAGATATGGGAGTTTGAAGCCAAGAAATGGTTGAGAAGGCAAAAAATTTTTCGCAATTCTGCAGCTCCAAACGCTTAAACAGAATGGCCTAGGGAAAAAATACACATACCGTTGTAATCGGGCGAGTTTCTACTTTCAGATGCAATAGGAATTTTTGGGTTAGGTCAATCCGTTCGCGAGATATGGGAGTTTGAAGCCAAGAAATGGTTGAGAAGGCAAAAAATTTTTCGCAATTCTGCTGCTCCAAACGCTTAACCAGAATGGCCTAGGGATACAATACACATACCGTTGTAATCGGGCGAGTTGCTACTTTCAGATGCAATAGGAATTTTTGGGTTAGGTCAATCCGTTCGCGAGATATGGGAGTTTGAAGCCAAGAAATGGTTGAGAAGGCAAAAAATTTTTCGCAATTCTGCTGCTCCAAATGCTAAACCAGAATGGCCTAGGGAAAAAATACACATACCGTTGTAATCGGGCGAGTCTCTACTTCCAGACGCTACAGGAATTTTTGGGTTAGGTCAATCCGTTCGCGTGATATGGGAGTTTGAAGCCAAGAAATGGTTGAGAAGGCAAAAAATTTTTCGCAATTCTGCTGCTCCAAACGCTTAACCAGAATGGCCTATGGAAAAAATACACATACCTTTGTAATCGGGCGAGTTTCTACTTTCAGATGCAATAGGAATTTTTGGGTTAGGTCAATCCGTTCGCGAGATATGGGAGTTTGAAGCCAAGAAATGGTTGAGAAGGCAAAAAATTTTTCGCAATTCTGCTGCTCCAAATGCTTAACCAGAATGGCCTAGGGAAAAAATACACATACCGTTGTAATCGGGCGAGTTTCTACTTTCAGATGCAACAGGAATTTTTGGGTTAGGTCAATCCGTTCGCGAAATATGGGAGTTTGAAGCTAAGAAATGGTTGAGAAGACAACAAATCTTTCGCTCTTCTGCTGCACCAAACGCTTAACCAGAATGGCCTAGGGAAAAAATACACATACCGTTGTAATCGGGCGAGTTTCGACTTTCAGATGCAATAGGAATTTTTGGGTTAGGTCAATCCGTTCGCGAGATATGGGAGTTTGAAGCCAAGAAATGGTTGAGAAGGCAAAAAATTTTTCGCAATTCTGCTGCACCAAACGCTTAACCAGAATGGCCTAGGGAAAAAATACACATACCGTTGTAATCGGGCGAGTCTCTACTTCCAGACGCTACAGGAATTTTTGGGTTAGGTCAATCCGTTCGCGAGATTTGGGAGTTTGAAGCCAAGAAATGGTTGAGAATGCAAAAAATTTTTCGCAATTCTGCTGCTCCAAACGCTTAACCAGAATGGCCTAGGGAAAAAATACACATACCGCTGTAATCGGGCGAGGTTCTACTTTCAGATGCAATTGGAATTTTTGGGTTAGGTCAATCCGTTCGCGAGATATGGGAGTTTGAAGCCAAGAAATGGTTGAGAAGGCAAAAAATTTTTCGCCATTCTGCTGCTCCAAACGCTTAATCAGAATGGCCTAGGGAAAAAATACAAATACCGTTGTAACCGGGCGAGTTTCTGCTTTCAGATGCAATAGGAATTTTTGGGTTAGGTCAATCCGTTCGCGAGATATGGGAGTTTGAAGCCAAGAAATGGTTGAGAAGGCAAAACATTTTTCGCAATTCTGCTGCTCCAAATGCTTAACCAGAATGGCCTAGGGAAAAAATACACATACCGTTGTAATCGGGCGAGTCTCTACTTCCAGACGCTACAGGAATTTTTGGGTTAGGTCAATCCGTTCGCGTGATATGGGAGTTTGAAGCCAAGAAATGGTTGAGAAGGCAAAAAATTTTTCGCAATTCTGCTGCTCCAAACGCTTAACCAGAATGGCCTAGGGAAAAAATACACATACCGCTGTAATCGGGCGAGGTTCTACTTTCAGATGCAATAGGAATTTTTGGGTTAGGTCAATCCGTTCGCGAGATATGGGAGTTTGAAGCCAAGAAATGGTTGAGAAGGCAAAAAATTTTTCGCAATTCTGCTGCTCCAAACGCTTAACCAGAATGGCCTAGGGAAAAAATACACATACCTTTGTAATCGGGCGAGTTTCTACTTTCAGATGCAATAGGAATTTTTGGGTTAGGTCAATCCGTTCGCGAGATATGGGAGTTTGAAGCCAAGAAATGGTTGAGAGGGCAAAAAATTTTTCGCAATTCTGCTGCTCCAAATGCTTAACCAGAATGGCCTAGGGAAAAAATACACATACCGTTGTAATCGGGCGAGTTTCTACTTTCAGATGCAACAGGAATTTTTGGGTTAGGTCAATCCGTTCGCGAGATATGGGAGTTTGAAGCTAAGAAATGGTTGAGAAGACAACAAATCTTTCGCTCTTCTGCTGCACCAAACGCTTAACCAGAATGGCCTAGGGAAAAAATACACATACCGTTGTAATCGGGCGAGTTTCGACTTTCAGATGCAATAGGAATTTTTGGGTTAGGTCAATCCGTTCGCGAGATATGGGAGTTTGAAGCCAAGAAATGGTTGAGAAGGCAACAAATTTTTCGCAATTCTGCTGCTCCAAACGCTTAACCAGAATGGCCTAGGGAAAAAATACACATACCGTTGTAATCGGGCGAGTTTCTACTTTCAGATGCAATAGGAATTTTTGGGTTAGGTCAATCCGTACGCGAGATATGGGAGTTTGAAGCCAAGAAATGGTTGAGAAGGCAAAAAATGTTTCGCAATTCTGCTGCTCCAACCGCTTAACCAGAATGGCCTAGGGAAAAAATACACATACCGTTGTAATCGGGCGAGTTTCTACTTTCAGATGCAACAGGAATTTTTGGGTTAGGTCAATCCGTTCGCGAGATATGGGAGTTTGAAGCCAAGAAATGGGTGAGAAGGCAAAAAATTTTTCGCATTTCTGCTGCTCCAAACGCTTAACCAGAATGGCCTAGGGAAAAAATACACATACCGTTGTAATCGGGCGAGTTTCTACTTTCAGATGCAATAGGAATTTTTGGGTTAGGTCAATCCGTTCGCGAGATATGGGAGTTTGAAGCCAAGAAATGGTTGAGAAGGCAAAAAATTTTTCGCAATTCTGCAGCTCCAAACGCTTAAACAGAATGGCCTAGGGAAAAAATACACATACCGTTGTAATCGGGCGAGTTTCTACTTTCAGATGCAATAGGAATTTTTGGGTTAGGTCAATCCGTTCGCGAGATATGGGAGTTTGAAGCCAAGAAATGGTTGAGAAGGCAAAAAATTTTTCGCAATTCTGCTGCTCCAAACGCTTAACCAGAATGGCCTAGGGATACAATACACATACCGTTGTAATCGGGCGAGTTGCTACTTTCAGATGCAATAGGAATTTTTGGGTTAGGTCAATCCGTTCGCGAGATATGGGAGTTTGAAGCCAAGAAATGGTTGAGAATGCAAAAAATTTTTCGCAATTCTGCTGCTCCAAACGCTAAACCAGAATGGCCTAGGGAAAAAATACACATACCGTTGTAATCGGGCGAGTTTCTACTTTCAGATGCAACAGGAATTTTTGGGTTAGGTCAATCCGTTCGCGAGATATGGGAGTTTGAAGCCAAGAAATGGTTGAGAAGGCAAAAAATTTTTCGCAATTCTGCTGCTCCAAACGCTTAACCAGAATGGCCTAGGGAAAAAATACACATACCGCTGTAATCGGGCGAGGTTCTACTTTCAGATGCAATAGGAATTTTTGGGTTAGGTCAATCCGTTCGCGAGATATGGGAGTTTGAAGCCAAGAAATGGTTGAGAAGGCAAAAAATTTTTCGCAATTCTGCTGCTCCAAACGCTTAACCAGAATGGCCTAGGGAAAAAATACACATACCTTTGTAATCGGGCGAGTTTCTACTTTCAGATGCAATAGGAATTTTTGGGTTAGGTCAATCCGTTCGCGAGATATGGGAGTTTGAAGCCAAGAAATGGTTGAGAATGCAAAAAATTTTTCGCAATTCTGCTGCTCCAAACGCTAAACCAGAATGGCCTAGGGAAAAAATACACATACCGTTGTAATCGGGCGAGTTTCTACTTTCAGATGCAACAGGAATTTTTGGGTTAGGTCAATCCGTTCGCGAGATATGGGAGTTTGAAGCCAAGAAATGGTTGAGAAGGCAAAAAATTTTTCGCAATTCTGCTGCTCCAAACGCTTAACCAGAATGGCCTAGGGAAAAAATACACATACCGTTGTAATCGGGCGAGTTTCTACTTTCAGATGCAACAGGAATTTTTGGGTTAGGTCAATCCGTTCGCGAAATATGGGAGTTTGAAGCTAAGAAATGGTTGAGAAGACAACAAATCTTTCGCTCTTCTGCTGCACCAAACGCTTAACCAGAATGGCCTAGGGAAAAAATACACATACCGTTGTAATCGGGCGAGTTTCGACTTTCAGATGCAATAGGAATTTTTGGGTTAGGTCAATCCGTTCGCGAGATATGGGAGTTTGAAGCCAAGAAATGGTTGAGAAGGCAACAAATTTTTCGCAATTCTGCTGCTCCAAACGCTTAACCAGAATGGCCTAGGGAAAAAATACACATACCGTTGTAATCGGGCGAGTTTCTACTTTCAGATGCAATAGGAATTTTTGGGTTAGGTCAATCCGTACGCGAGATATGGGAGTTTGAAGCCAAGAAATGGTTGAGAAGGCAAAAAATGTTTCGCAATTCTGCTGCTCCAACCGCTTAACCAGAATGGCCTAGGGAAAAAATACACATACCGTTGTAATCGGGCGAGTTTCTACTTTCAGATGCAACAGGAATTTTTGGGTTAGGTCAATCCGTTCGCGAGATATGGGAGTTTGAAGCCAAGAAATGGGTGAGAAGGCAAAAAATTTTTCGCATTTCTGCTGCTCCAAACGCTTAACCAGAATGGCCTAGGGAAAAAATACACATACCGTTGTAATCGGGCGAGTTTCTACTTTCAGATGCAATAGGAATTTTTGGGTTAGGTCAATCCGTTCGCGAGATATGGGAGTTTGAAGCCAAGAAATGGTTGAGAAGGCAAAAAATTTTTCGCAATTCTGCAGCTCCAAACGCTTAAACAGAATGGCCTAGGGAAAAAATACACATACCGTTGTAATCGGGCGAGTTTCTACTTTCAGATGCAATAGGAATTTTTGGGTTAGGTCAATCCGTTCGCGAGATATGGGAGTTTGAAGCCAAGAAATGGTTGAGAAGGCAAAAAATTTTTCGCAATTCTGCTGCTCCAAACGCTTAACCAGAATGGCCTAGGGATACAATACACATACCGTTGTAATCGGGCGAGTTGCTACTTTCAGATGCAATAGGAATTTTTGGGTTAGGTCAATCCGTTCGCGAGATATGGGAGTTTGAAGCCAAGAAATGGTTGAGAATGCAAAAAATTTTTCGCAATTCTGCTGCTCCAAACGCTAAACCAGAATGGCCTAGGGAAAAAATACACATACCGTTGTAATCGGGCGAGTTTCTACTTTCAGATGCAACAGGAATTTTTGGGTTAGGTCAATCCGTTCGCGAGATATGAGAGTTTGAAGCCAAGAAATGGTTGAGAAGGCAAAAAATTTTTCGCAATTCTGCTGCTCCAAACGCTTAACCAGAATGGCCTAGGGAAAAAATACACATACCGCTGTAATCGGGCGAGGTTCTACTTTCAGATGCAATAGGAATTTTTGGGTTAGGTCAATCCGTTCGCGAGATATGGGAGTTTGAAGCCAAGAAATGGTTGAGAAGGCAAAAAATTTTTCGCAATTCTGCTGCTCCAAACGCTTAACCAGAATGGCCTAGGGAAAAAATACACATACCTTTGTAATCGGGCGAGTTTCTACTTTCAGATGCAATAGGAATTTTTGGGTTAGGTCAATCCGTTCGCGAGATATGGGAGTTTGAAGCCAAGAAATGGTTGAGAATGCAAAAAATTTTTCGCAATTCTGCTGCTCCAAACGCTAAACCAGAATGGCCTAGGGAAAAAATACACATACCGTTGTAATCGGGCGAGTTTCTACTTTCAGATGCAACAGGAATTTTTGGGTTAGGTCAATCCGTTCGCGAGATATGGGAGTTTGAAGCCAAGAAATGGTTGAGAAGGCAAAAAATTTTTCGCAATTCTGCTGCTCCAAACGCTTAACCAGAATGGCCTAGGGAAAAAATACACATACCGCTGTAATCGGGCGAGTTTCTACTTTCAGATGCAATAGGAATTTTTGGGTTAGGTCAATCCGTTCGCGAGATATGGGAGTTTGAAGCCAAGAAATGGTTGAGAAGGCAAAAAATTTTTCGCAATTCTGCTGCTCCAAACGCTTAACCAGAATGGCCTAGGGATACAATACACATACCGTTGTAATCGGGCGAGTTGCTACTTTCAGATGCAATAGGAATTTTTGGGTTAGGTCAATCCGTTCGCGAGATATGGGAGTTTGAAGCCAAGAAATGGTTGAGAATGCAAAAAATTTTTCGCAATTCTGCTGCTCCAAACGCTTAACCAGAATGGCCTAGGGATAAAATACACATACCGTTGTAATCGGGCGAGTTTCTACTTTCAGATGCAACAGGAATTTTTGGGTTAGGTCAATCCGTTCGCGAGATATGGGAGTTTGAAGCCAAGAAATGGTTGAGAAGGCAAAAAATTTTTCGCAATTCTGCTGCTCCAAACGCTTAACCAGAATGGCCTAGGGAAAAAATACACATACCTTTGTAATCGGGCGAGTTTCTACTTTCAGATGCAATAGGAATTTTTGGGTTAGGTCAATCCGTTCGCGAGATATGGGAGTTTGAAGCCAAGAAATGGTTGAGAAGGCAAAAAATTTTTCGCAATTCTGCTGCTCCAAACGCTTTACCAGAATGGCCTAGGGAAAAAATACACATACCGTTGTAATCGGGCGAGTCTCTACTTTCAGACGCTACAGGAATTTTTGGGTTAGGTCAATCCGTTCGCGAGATATGGGAGTTTGGAGCAAAGAAATGGTTGAGAAGGCAAAAATTTTTCGCAATTCTGCTGCTCCAAACGCTTAACCAGAATGGCCTAGGGAAAAAATACACATACCGTTGTAATCGGGCGAGTTTCTACTTTCAGATGCAATAGGAATTTTTGGGTTAGGTCAATCCGTTCGCGAGATATGGGAGTTTGAAGCCAAGAAATGGTTGAGAATGCAAAAAATTTTTCGCAATTCTGCTGCTCCAAACGCTTAACCAGAATGGCCTAGGGAAAAAATACACATACCGTTGTAATCGGGCGAGTTTCTACTTTCAGATGCAACAGGAATTTTTGGGTTAGGTCAATCCGTTCGCGAGATATGGGATTTTGAAGCCAAGAAATGGGTGAGAAGGCAAAAAATTTTTCGCATTTCTGCTGCTCCAAACGCTTAACCAGAATGGCCTAGGGAAAAAATACACATACCGTTGTAATCGGGCGAGTTTCTACTTTCAGATGCAATAGGAATTTTTGGGTTAGGTCAATCCGTTCGCGAGATATGGGAGTTTGAAGCCAAGAAATGGTTGCGAAGGCAAAAAATTTTTCGCAATTCTGCAGCTCCAAACGCTTAAACAGAATGGCCTAGGGAAAAAATACACATACCGTTGTAATCGGGCGAGTTTCTACTTTCAGATGCAATAGGAATTTTTAGGTTAGGTCAATCCGTTCGCGAGATATGGGAGTTTGAAGCCAAGAAATGGTTGAGAAGGCAAAAAATTTTTCGCAATTCTGCTGCTCCAAACGCTTAACCAGAATGGCCTAGGGATACAATACACACACCGTTGTAATCGGGCGAGTTGCTACTTTCAGATGCAATAGGAATTTTTGGGTTAGGTCAATCCGTTCGCGAGATATGGGAGTTTGAAGCCAAGAAATGGTTGAGAATGCAAAAAATTTTTCGCAATTCTGCTGCTCCAAACGCTTAACCAGAATGGCCTAGGGAAAGATACACATACCGTTGTAATCGGGCGAGTTTCTACTTTCAGATGCAACAGGAATTTTTGGGTTAGGTTAATCCGTTCGCGAGATATGGGAGTTTGAAGCCAAGAAATGGTTGAGAAGGCAAAAAATTTTTCGCAATTCTGCAGCTCCAAACGCTTAAACAGAATGGCCTAGGGAAAAAATACACATACCGTTGTAATCGGGCGAGTTTCTACTTTCAGATGCAATAGGAATTTTTGGGTTAGGTCAATCCGTTCGCGAGATATGGGAGTTTGAAGCCAAGAAATGGTTGAGAAGGCAAAAAATTTTTCGCAATTCTGCTGCTCCAAACGATTAACCAGAATGGCCTAGGGAAAAAATACACATACCGCTGTAATCGGGCGAGGTCCTACTTTCAGATGCAATTGGAATTTTTGGGTTAGGTCAATCCGTTCGCGAGATATGGGAGTTTGAAGCCAAGAAATGGTTGAGAAGGCAAAAAATTTTTCGCAATTCTGCTGCTCCAAACGCTTAACCAGAATGGCCTAGGGATAAAATACACATACCGTTGTAATCGGGCGAGTTTCGACTTTCAGATGCAATAGGAATTTTTGGGTTAGGTCAATCCGTTCGCGAGATATGGGAGTTTGAAGCCAAGAAATGGTTGAGAAGTCAACAAATTTTTCGCAATTCTGCTGCTCCAAACGCTTAACCAGAATGGCCTAGGGAAAAAATACACATACCGTTGTAATCGGGCGAGTTTCTACTTTCAGATGCAATAGGAATTTTTAGGTTAGGTCAATCCATTCGCGAGATATGGGAGTTTGAAGCCAAGCAATGGTTGAGAAGGCAAAAAATTTTTCGCAATTCTGCTGCTCCAAACGCTTAACCAGAATGGCCTAGGGAAAAAATACACATACCGTTGTAATCGGGCGAGTTTCTACTTTCAGATGCAATAGGAATTTTTGGGTTAGGTCAATCCGTTCGCGAGATATGGGAGTTTGAAGCCAAGAAATGGTTGCGAAGGCAAAAAATTTTTCGCAATTCTGCAGCTCCAAACGCTTAAACAGAATGGCCTAGGGAAAAAATACACATACCGTTGTAATCGGGCGAGTTTCTACTTTCAGATGCAATAGGAATTTTTGGGTTAGGTCAATCCGTTCGCGAGATATGGGAGTTTGAAGCCAAGAAATGGTTGCGAAGGCAAAAAATTTTTCGCAATTCTGCAGCTCCAAACGCTTAAACAGAATGGCCTAGGGAAAAAATACACATACCGTTGTAATCGGGCGAGTTTCTACTTTCAGATGCAATAGGAATTTTTGGGTTAGGTCAATCCGTTCGCGAGATATGGGAGTTTGAAGCCAAGAAATGGTTGAGAAGGCAAAAAATTTTTCGCAATTCTGCTGCTCCAAACGCTTAACCAGAATGGCCTAGGGATACAATACACATACCGTTGTAATCGGGCGAGTTGCTACTTTCAGATCCAATAGGAATTTTTGGGTTAGGTCAATCCGTTCGCGAGATATGGGAGTTTGAAGCCAAGAAATGGTTGAGAATGCAAAAAATTTTTCGCAATTCTGCTGCTCCAAACGCTTAACCAGAATGGCCTAGGGAAAAAATACACATACCGTTGTAATCGGGCGAGTTTCTACTTTCAGATGCAACAGGAATTTTTGGGTTAGGTCAATCCGTTCGCGAGATATGGGAGTTTGAAGCCAAGAAATGGTTGAGAAGGCAAAAAATTTTTCGCAATTCTGCAGCTCCAAACGCTTAAACAGAATGGCCTAGGGAAAAAATACACATACCGTTGTAATCGGGCGAGTTTCTACTTTCAGATGCAATAGGAATTTTTGGGTTAGGTCAATCCGTTCGCGAGATATGGGAGTTTGAAGCCAAGAAATGGTTGAGAAGGCAAAAAATTTTTCGCAATTCTGCTGCTCCAAACGATTAACCAGAATGGCCTAGGGAAAAAATACACATACCGCTGTAATCGGGCGAGGTCCTACTTTCAGATGCAATTGGAATTTTTGGGTTAGGTCAATCCGTTCGCGAGGTATGGGAGTTTGAAGCCAAGAAATGGTTGAGAAGGCAAAAAATTTTTCGCAATTCTGCTGCTCCAAACGCTTAACCAGAATGGCCTAGGGATAAAATACACATACCGTTGTAATCGGGCGAGTTTCGACTTTCAGATGCAATAGGAATTTTTGGGTTAGGTCAATCCGTTCGCGAGATATGGGAGTTTGAAGCCAAGAAATGGTTGAGAAGTCAACAAATTTTTCGCAATTCTGCTGCTCCAAACGCTTAACCAGAATGGCCTAGGGAAAAAATACACATACCGTTGTAATCGGGCGAGTTTCTACTTTCAGATGCAATAGGAATTTTTGGGTTAGGTCAATCCATTCGCGAGATATGGGAGTTTGAAGCCAAGCAATGGTTGAGAAGGCAAAAAATTTTTCGCAATTCTGCTGCTCCAAACGCTTAACCAGAATGGCCTAGGGAAAAAATACACATACCGTTGTAATCGGGCGAGTCTCTACTTCCAGACGCTACAGGAATTTTTGGGTTAGGTCAATCCGTTCGCGAGATATGGGAGTTTGAAGCCAAGAAATGGTTGAGAATGCAAAAAATTTTTCGCAATTCTGCTGCTCCAAACGCTTAACCAGAATGGCCTAGGGAAAAAATACACATACCGTTGTAATCGGGCGAGATACTACTTTCAGATGCAACAGGAATTTTTGGGTTAGGTCAATCCGTTCGCGAGATATGGGAGTTTGAAGCCAAGAAATGGTTGAGAAGGCAAAATATTTTTCGCAATTCTGCTGCTCCAAACGCTTAACCAGAATGGCCTAGGGATACAATACACATACCGTTGTAATCGGGCGAGTTGCTACTTTCAGATGCAATAGGAATTTTTGGGTTAGGTCAATCCGTTCGCGAGATATGGGAGTTTGAAGCCAAGAAATGGTTGAGAAGGCAAAAAATTTTTCGCAATTCTGCTGCTCCAAACGCTTAACCAGAATGGCCTAGGGAAAAAATACACATACCGTTGTAATCGGGCGAGTCTCTACTTCCAGACGCTACAGGAATTTTTGGGTTAGGTCAATCCGTTCGCGAGATATGGGAGTTTGAAGCCAAGAAATGGTTGAGAAGGCAAAAAATTTTTCGCAATTCTGCTGCTCCAAACGCTTAACCAGAATGGCCTAGGGAAAAAATACACATACCGCTGTAATCGGGCGAGGTTCTACTTTCAGATGCAATTGGAATTTTTGGGTTAGGTCAATCCGTTCGCGAGATATGGGAGTTTGAAGCCAAAAAATGGTTGAGAAGGCAAAAAATTTTTCGCAATTCTGCTGCTCCAAACGCTTAAACAGAATGGCCTAGGGAAAAAATACAGATACCGTTGTAATCGGGCGAGTTTCTACTTTCAGATGCAACAGGAATTTTTGGGTTAGGTCAATCCGTTCGCGAGATATGGGAGTTTGAAGCCAAGAAATGGTTGAGAAGGCAAAAAATTTTTCGCAATTCTGCTGCTCCAAACGCTTAACCAGAATGGCCTAGGGATACAATACACATACCGTTGTAATCGGGCGAGTTGCTACTTTCAGATGCAATAGGAATTTTTGGGTTAGGTCAATCCGTTCGCGAGATATGGGAGTTTGAAGCCAAGAAATGGTTGAGAATGCAAAAAATTTTTCGCAATTCTGCTGCTCCAAACGCTTAACCAGAATGGCCTAGGGAAAAAATACACATACCGTTGTAATCGGGCGAGTTACTACTTTCAGATGCAACAGGAATTTTTGGGTTAGGTCAATCCGTTCGCGAGATATGGGAGTTTGAAGCCAAGAAATGGTAGAGAAGGCAAAAAATTTTTCGCAATTCTGCAGCTCCGAACGCTTAAACAGAATGGCCTAGGGAAAAAATACAAATACCGTTGTAATCGGACGAGTTTCTACTTTCAGATGCAATAGGAATTTTTGGGTTAGGTTAATCCGTTCGCGAGATATGGGAGTTTGAAGCCAAGAAATGGTTGAGAAGGCAAAAAATTTTTCGCAATTCTGCTGCTCCAAACGCTTAACCAGAATGGCCTAGGGATACAATACACATACCGTTGTAATCGGGCGAGTTGCTACTTTCAGATGCAATAGGAATTTTTGGGTTAGGTCAATCCGTTCGCGAGATATGGCAGTTTGAAGCCAAGAAATGGTTGAGAATGCAAAAAATTTTTCGCAATTCTGCTGCTCCAAACGCTTAACCAGAATGGCCTAGGGAAAAAATACACATACCGTTGTAATCGGGCGAGTTTCTACTTTCAGATGCAACAGGAATTTTTGGGTTAGGTCAATCCGTTCGCGAGATATGGGAGTTTGAAGCCAAGAAATGGTTGAGAAGGCAAAAAATTTTTCGCAATTCTGCTGCTCCAAACGCTTAAACAGAATGGCCTAGGGTAAAAATACAGATACCGTTGTAATCGGGCGAGTTTCTACTTTCAGATGCAACAGGAATTTTTGGGTTAGGTCAGTCCGTTCGCGAGATATGGGAGTTTGAAGCTAAGAAATGGTTGAGAAGACAACAAATCTTTCGCACTTCTGCTGCTCCAAACGCTTAACCAGAATGGCCTAGGGCAAAAATACACATACCGTTGTAATCGGGCGAGTTTCTACTTCCAGACGCTACAGGAATTTTTGGGTTAGGTCAATCCGTTCGCGAGATATGGGAGTTTGAAGCCAAGAAATGGTTGAGAAGGCAAAAAATTTTTCGCAATTCTGCTGCTCCAAACGCTTAACCAGAATGGCCTAGGGAAAAAATACACATACCGCTGTAATCGGGCGAGGTCCTACTTTCAGATGCAATTGGAATTTTTGGGTTAGGTCAATCCGTTCGCGAGATATGGGAGTTTGAAGCCAAGAAATGGTTGAGAAGGCAAAAAATTTTTCGCAATTCTGCTGCTCCAAACGCTTAACCAGAATGGCCTAGGGATAAAATACTCATACCGTTGTAATCGGGCGAGTTGCCACTTTCAGATGCAATAGGAATTTTTGGGTTAGGTCAATCCGTTCGCGAGATATGGGAGTTTGAAGCTAAGAAATGGTTGAGAAGACAACAAATCATTCGCACTTCTGCTGCTCCAAACGCTTAACCAGAATGGCCTAGGGCAAAAATACACATACCGTTGTAATCGGGCGAGTTTCGACTTTCAGATGCAATAGGAATTTTTGGGTTAGGTCAATCCGTTCGCGAGATATGGGAGTTTGAAGCCAAGAAATGGTTGAGAAGGCAAAAAATTTTTCGCAATTCTGCTGCTCCAAACGCTTAAACAGAATGGCTTAGGGAAAAAATACAGATACCGTTGTAATCGGGCGAGTTTCTACTTTCAGATGCAACAGGAATTTTTGGGTTAGGTCAATCCGTTCGCGAGATATGGGAGTTTGAAGCTAAGAAATGGTTGAGAAGACAACAAATCTTTCGCACTTCTGCTGCTCCAAACGCTTAACCAGAATGGCCTAGGGCAAAAATACACATACCGTTGTAATCGGGCGAGTTTCGACTTTCAGATGCAATAGGAATTTTTGGGTTAGGTCAATCCGTTCGCGAGATATGGGAGTTTGAAGCCAAGAAATGGTTGAGAAGGCAACAAATTTTTCGCAATTCTGCTGCTCCAAACGCTTAACCAGAATGGCCTAGGGAAAAAATACACATACCGTTGTAATCGGGCGAGTGTCTACTTTCAGATGCAATAGGAATTTTTGGGTTAGGTCAATCCGTTCGCGAGATATGGGAGTTTGAAGCCAAGAAATGGTTGAGAAGGCAAAAAATTTTTCGCAATTCTGCTGCTCCAAACGCTTAACCAGAATGGCCTAGGGAAAAAATACACATACCGTTGTAATCGGGCGAGTCTCTACTTCCAGACGCTACAGGAATTTTTGGGTTAGGTCAATCCGTTCGCGAGATATGGGAGTTTGAAGCCAAGAAATGGTTGAGAAGGCAAAAAATTTTTCGCAATTCTGCTGCTCCAAACGCTTAACCAGAATGGCATAGGGAAGAAATACACATACCGCTGTAATCGGGCGAGGTTCTACTTTCAGATGCAATTGGAATTTTTGGGTAAGGTCAATCCGTTCGCGAGATATGGGAGTTTGAAGCCAAGAAATGGTTGAGAAGGCAAAAAATTTTTCGCAATTCTGCTGCTCCAAACGCTTAACCAGAATGGCCTAGGGAAAAAATACACATACCGTTGTAATCGGGCGAGTTTCTACTTTCAGATGCAATAGGAATTTTTGGGTTAGGTCAATCCGTTCGCGAGATATGGGAGCTTGAAGCCAAGAAATGGTTGAGAAGGCAAAAAATTTTTCGCAATTCTGCTGTTCCAAACGCTTAACCAGAATGGCCTAGGGAACAAATACTCATACCGTTGTAATCGGGCGAGTCTCTACTTCCAGACGCTACAGGAATTTTTGGGTTAGGTCAATCCGTTCGCGAGATATGGGAGTTTGAAGCCAAGAAATGGTTGAGAAGGCAAAAAATTTTTCTCAATTCTGCTGCTCCAAACGCTTAACCAGAATGGCATAGGGAAAAAATACACATACCGCTGTAATCGGGCGAGGTTCTACTTTCAGATGCAATTGGAATTTTTGGGTTAGGTCAATCCGTTCGCGAGATATGGGAGTTTGAAGCCAAGAAATGGTTGAGAAGGCAAAAAATTTTTCGCAATTCTGCTGCTCCAAACGCTTAACCAGAATGGCCTAGGGAAAAAATACACATACCGTTGTAATCGGGCGAGTTTCTACTTTCAGATGCAATAGGAATTTTTGGGTTAGGTCAATCCGTTCGCGAGATATGGGAGTTTGAAGCCAAGAAATGGTTGAGAAGGCAAAAAATTTTTCGCAATTCTGCTGCTCCAAACGCTTAACCAGAATGGCCTAGGGAAAAAATACTCATACCGTTGTAATCGGGCGAGTCTCTACTTCCAGACGCTACAGGAATTTTTGGGTTAGGTCAATCCGTTCGCCTGATATGGGAGTTTGAAACCAAGAAATGGTTGAGAAGGCAAAAAATTTTTCGCAATTCTGCTGCTCCAAACGCTTAACCAGAATGGCCTAGGGAAAAAATACACATACCGCTGTAATCGGGCGAGGTTCTACTTTCAGATGCAATTGGAATTTTTGGGTTAGGTCAATCCGTTCGCGAGATATGGGAGTTTGAAGCTAAGAAATGGTTGAGAAGGCAAAAAATTTTTCGCAATTCTGCTGCTCCAAACGCTTAACCAGAATGGCCTAGGGATAAAATGCACATACCGTTGTAATCGGGCGAGTTGCTACTTTCAGATGCAATAGGAATTTTTGGGTTAGGTCAATCCGTTCGCGAGATATGGGAGTTTGAAGCCAAGAAATGGTTGAGAATGCAAAAAATTTTTCGCAATTCTGCTGCTCCAAACGCTTAACCAGAATGGCATAGGGAAAAAATACACATACCGCTGTAATCGGGCGAGGTTCTACTTTCAGATGCAATTGGAATTTTTGGGTTAGGTCAATCCGTTCGCGAGATATGGGAGTTTGAAGCCAAGAAATGGTTGAGAAGGCAAAAAATTTTTCGCAATTCTGCTGCTCCAAACGCTTAACCAGAATGGCCTAGGGAAAAAATACACATACCGTTGTAATCGGGCGAGGTTCTACTTTCAGATGCAATAGGAATTTTTGGGTTAGGTCAATCCGTTCGCGAGATATGGGAGTTTGAAGCCAAGAAATGGTTGAGAAGGCAAAAAATTTTTCGCAATTCTGTTGCTCCAAACGCTTAACCAGAATGGCCTAGGGAAAAAATACTCATACCGTTGTAATCGGGAGAGTCTCTACTTCCAGACGCTACAGGAATTTTTGGGTTAGGTCAATCCGTTCGCCTGATATGGGAGTTTGAAGCCAAGAAATGGTTGAGAAGGCAAACAATTTTTCGCAATTCTGCTGCTCCAAACGCTTAACCAGAATGGCCTAGGGAAAAAATACACATACCGCTGTAATCGGGCGAGGTTCTACTTTCAGATGCAATTGGAATTTTTGGGTTAGGTCAATCCGTTCGCGAGATATGGGAGTTTGAAGCCAAGAAATGGTTGAGAAGGCAAAAAATTTTTCGCAATTCTGCTGCTCCAAACGCTTAACCAGAATGGCCTAGGGAAAAAATACACATACCGTTGTAATCGGGCGAGTTTCTACTTTCAGATGCAACAGGAATATTTGGGTTAGGTCAATCCGTTCGCGAGATATGGGAGTTTGAAGCCAAGAAATGGTTGAGAAGGCAAAAAATTTTTCGCAATTCTGCTGCTCCAAACGCTTAAACAGAATGGCCTAGGGAAAAAATACAGATACCGTTGTAATCGGGCGAGTTTCTACTTTCAGATACAACAGGAATTTTTGGGTTAGGTCAATCCGTTCGCGAGATATGGGAGTTTGAAGCTAAGAAATGGTTGAGAAGACAACATATCTTTCGCACTTCTGCTGCTGCAAACGCTTAACCAGAATGGCCTAGGGCAAAAATACACATACCGTTGTAATCGGGCGAGATTCGACTTTCAGATGCAATAGGAATTTTTGGGTTAGGTCAATCCTTTCGCGAGATATGGGAGTTTGAAGCCAAGAAATGGTTGAGAAGGCAACAAATTTTTCGCAATTCTGCTGCTCCAAACGCTTAACCAGAATGGCATAGGGAAAAAATACGCATACCGCTGTAATCGGGCGAGTCTCTACTTCCAGACGCTACAGGAATTTTTGGGTTAGGTCAATCCGTTCGCGAGATATGCGAGTTTGAAGCCAAGAAATGGTTGAGAAGGCAAAAAATTTTTCGCAATTCTGCTGCTCCAAACGCTTAACCAGAATGGCCTAGGGAAAAAATACACATACCGCTGTAATCGGGCGAGGTTCTACTTTCAGATGCAATTGGAATTTTTGGGTTAGGTCAATCCGTTCGCGAGATATGGGAGTTTGAAGCCAAAAAATGGTTGAGAAGGCAAAAAATTTTTCGCAATTCTGCTGCTCCAAACGCTTAAACAGAATGGCCTAGGGAAAAAATACAGATACCGTTGTAATCGGGCGAGTTTCTACTTTCAGGTGCAACAGGAATTTTTGGGTTAGGTCAATCCGTTCGCGAGATATGGGAGTTTGAAGCCAAGAAATGGTTGAGAAGGCAAAAAATTTTTCGCAATTCTGCTGCTCCAAACGCTTAACCAGAATGGCCTAGGGATACAATACACATACCGTTGTAATCGGGCGAGTTGCTACTTTCAGATGCAATAGGAATTTTTGGGTTAGGTCAATCCGTTCGCGAGATATGGGAGTTTGAAGCCAAGAAATGGTTGAGAATGCAAAAAATTTTTCGCAATTCTGCTGCTCCAAACGCTTAACCAGAATGGCCTAGGGAAAAAATACAGATACCGTTGTAATCGGGCGAGTTTCTACTTTCAGATGCAACAGGAATTTTTGGGTTAGGTCAATCCGTTCGCGAGATATGGGAGTTTGAAGCTAAGAAATGGTTGAGAAGACAACAAATCTTTCGCACTTCTGCTGCTCCAAACGCTTAACCAGAATGGCCTAGGGCAAAAATACACATACCGTTGTAATCGGGCGAGTTTCTACTTCCAGACGCTACAGGAATTTTTGGGTTAGGTCAATCCGTTCGCGAGATATGGGAGTTTGAAGCCAAGAAATGGTTGAGAAGGCAAAAAATTTTTCGCAATTCTGCTGCTCCAAACGCTTAACCAGAATGGCCTAGGGAAAAAATACACATACCGCTGTAATCGGGCGAGGTCCTACTTTCAGATGCAATTGGAATTTTTGGGTTAGGTCAATCCGTTCGCGAGATATGGGAGTTTGTAGCCAAGAAATGGTTGAGAAGGCAAAAAATTTTTCGCAATTCTGCTGCTCCAAACGCTTAACCAGAATGGCCTAGGGATAAAATACTCATACCGTTGTAATCGGGCGAGTTGCCACTTTCAGATGCAATAGGAATTTTTGGGTTAGGTCAATCCGTTCGCGAGATATGGTAGTTTGAAGCTAAGAAATGGTTGAGAAGACAACAAATCTTTCGCACTTCTGCTGCTCCAAACGCTTAACCAGAATGGCCTAGGGCAAAAATACACATACCGTTGTAATCGGGCGAGTTTCGACTTTCAGATGCAATAGGAATTTTTGGGTTAGGTCAATCCGTTCGCGAGATATGGGAGTTTGAAGCCAAGAAATGGTTGAGATGGCAAAAAATTTTTCGCAATTCTGCTGCTCCAAACGCTTAAACAGAATTGCTTAGGGAAAAAATACAGATACCGTTGTAATCGGGCGAGTTTCTACTTTCAGATGCAACAGGAATTTTTGGGTTAGGTCAATCCGTTCGCGAGATATGGGAGTTTGAAGCTAAGAAATGGTTGAGAAGACAACAAATCTTTCGCAGTTCTGCTGCTCCAAACGCTTAACCAGAATGGCCTAGGGCAAAAATACACATACCGTTGTAATCGGGCGAGTTTCGACTTTCAGATGCAATAGGAATTTTTGGGTTAGGTCAATCCGTTCGCGAGATATGGGAGTTTGAAGCCAAGAAATGGTTGAGAAGGCAAAAAATTTTTCGCAATTCTGCTGCTCCAAACGCTTAACCAGAATGGCCTAGGGAAAAAATACACATACCGTTGTAATCGGGCGAGTCTCTACTTCCAGACGCTACAGGAATTTTTGGGTTAGGTCAATCCGTTCGCGAGATATGGGAGTTTGAAGCCAAGAAATGGTTGAGAAGGCAAAAAATTTTTCGCAATTCTGCTGCTCCAAACGCTTAACCAGAATGGCATAGGGAAGAAATACACATACCGCTGTAATCGGGCGAGGTTCTACTTTCAGATGCAATCGGAACTTTTGGGTTAAGTCAATCCGTTCGCGAGATATGGGAGTTTGAAGCCAAGAAATGGTTGAGAAGGCAAAAAATTTTTCGCAATTCTGCTGCTCCAAACGTTTAACCAGAATGGCATAGGGAAAAAATACACATACCGCTGTAATCGGGCGAGGTTCTACTTTCAGATGCAATTGGAATTTTTGGGTTAGGTCAATCCGTTCGCGAGATATGGGAGTTTGAAGCCAAGAAATGGTTGAGAAGGCAAAAAATTTTTCGCAATTCTGCTGCTCCAAACGCTTAACCAGAATGGCCTAGGGAAAAAATACACATACCGTTGTAATCGGGCGAGTCTCTACTTCCAGACGCTACAGGAATTTTTGGGTTAGGTCAATCCGTTCACGAGATATGGGAGTTTGAAGCCAAGAAATGGTTGAGAAGGCAAAAAATTTTTCGCAATTCTGCTGCTCCAAACGCTTAACCAGAATGGCCTAGGGAAAAAATACACATACCGTTGTAATCGGGCGAGTTTCTACTTTCAGATACAACAGGAATTTTTGGGTTAGGTCAATCCGTTCGCGAGATATGGGAGTTTGAAGCCAAGAAATGGTTGAGAAGGCAAAAAATTTTTCGCAATTCTGCTGCTCCAAACGCTTAAACAGAATGGCCTAGGGAAAAAATACAGATACCGTTGTAATCGGGCGAGTTTCTACTTTCAGATACAACAGGAATTTTTGGGTTAGGTCAATCCGTTCGCGAGATATGGGAGTTTGAAGCTAAGAAATGGTTGAGAAGACAACATATCTTTCGCACTTCTGCTGCTGCAAACGCTTAACCAGAATGGCCTAGGGCAAAAATACACATACCGTTGTAATCGGGCGAGTTTCGACTTTCAGATGCAATAGGAATTTTTGGGTTAGGTCAATCCTTTCGCGAGATATGGGAGTTTGAAGCCAAGAAATGGTTGAGAAGGCAACAAATTTTTCGCAATTCTGCTGCTCCAAACGCTTAACCAGAATGGCATAGGGAAAAAATACGCATACCGCTGTAATCGGGCGAGTCTCTACTTCCAGACGCTACAGGAATTTTTGGGTTAGGTCAATCCGTTCGCGAGATATGCGAGTTTGAAGCCAAGAAATGGTTGAGAAGGCAAAAAATTTTTCGCAATTCTGCTGCTCCAAACGCTTAACCAGAATGGCCTAGGGAAAAAATACACATACCGCTGTAATCGGGCGAGGTTCTACTTTCAGATGCAATTGGAATTTTTGGGTTAGGTCAATCCGTTCGCGAGATATGGGAGTTTGAAGCCAAAAAATGGTTGAGAAGGCAAAAAATTTTTCGCAATTCTGCTGCTCCAAACGCTTAAACAGAATGGCCTAGGGAAAAAATACAGATACCGTTGTAATCGGGCGAGTTTCTACTTTCAGGTGCAACAGGAATTTTTGGGTTAGGTCAATCCGTTCGCGAGATATGGGAGTTTGAAGCCAAGAAATGGTTGAGAAGGCAAAAAATTTTTCGCAATTCTGCTGCTCCAAACGCTTAACCAGAATGGCCTAGGGATACAATACACATACCGTTGTAATCGGGCGAGTTGCTACTTTCAGATGCAATAGGAATTTTTGGGTTAGGTCAATCCGTTCGCGAGATATGGGAGTTTGAAGCCAAGAAATGGTTGAGAATGCAAAAAATTTTTCGCAATTCTGCTGCTCCAAACGCTTAACCAGAATGGCCTAGGGAAAAAATACAGATACCGTTGTAATCGGGCGAGTTTCTACTTTCAGATGCAACAGGAATTTTTGGGTTAGGTTAATCCGTTCGCGAGATATGGGAGTTTGAAGCTAAGAAATGGTTGAGAAGACAACAAATCTTTAGCACTTCTGCTGCTCCAAACGCTTAACCAGAATGGCCTAGGGCAAAAATACACATACCGTTGTAATCGGGCGAGTTTCTACTTCCAGACGCTACAGGAATTTTTGGGTTAGGTCAATCCGTTCGCGAGATATGGGAGTTTGAAGCCAAGAAATGGTTGAAAAGGCAAAAAATTTTTCGCAATTCTGCTGCTCCAAACGCTTAACCAGAATGGCCTAGGGAAAAAATACACATACCGCTGTAATCGGGCGAGGTCCTACTTTCAGATGCAATTGGAATTTTTGGGTTAGGTCAATCCGTTCGCGAGATATGGGAGTTTGTAGCCAAGAAATGGTTGAGAAGGCAAAAAATTTTTCGCAATTCTGCTGCTCCAAACGCTTAACCAGAATGGCCTAGGGATAAAATACTCATACCGTTGTAATCGGGCGAGTTGCCACTTTCAGATGCAATAGGAATTTTTGGGTTAGGTCAATCCGTTCACGAGATATGGGAGTTTGAAGCCAAGAAATGGTTGAGAAGGCAAAAAATTTTTCGCAATTCTGCTGCTCCAAACGCTTAACCAGAATAGCCTAGGGAAAAAATACACATACCGTTGTAATCGGGCGAGTTTCTACTTTCAGATGCAACAGGAATTTTTGGGTTAGGTCAATCCGTTCGCGAGATATGGGAGTTTGAAGCCAAGAAATGGTTGAGAAGGCAAAAAATTTTTCGCAATTCTGCTGCTCCAAACGCTTAAACAGAATGGCCTAGGGAAAAAATACAGATACCGTTGTAATCGGGCGAGTTTCTACTTTCAGATACAACAGGAATTTTTGGGTTAGGTCAATCCGTTCGCGAGATATGGGAGTTTGAAGCTAAGAAATGGTTGAGAAGACAACATATCTTTCGCACTTCTGCTGCTGCAAACGCTTAACCAGAATGGCCTAGGGCAAAAATACACATACCGTTGTAATCGGGCGAGTTTCGACTTTCAGATGCAATAGGAATTTTTGGGTTAGGTCAATCCTTTCGCGAGATATGGGAGTTTGAAGCCAAGAAATGGTTGAGAAGGCAACAAATTTTTCGCAATTCTGCTGCTCCAAACGCTTAACCAGAATGGCATAGGGAAAAAATACGCATACCGCTGTAATCGGGCGAGTCTCTACTTCCAGACGCTACAGGAATTTTTGGGTTAGGTCAATCCGTTCGCGAGATATGCGAGTTTGAAGCCAAGAAATGGTTGAGAAGGCAAAAAATTTTTCGCAATTCTGCTGCTCCAAACGCTTAACCAGAATGGCCTAGGGAAAAAATACACATACCGCTGTAATCGGGCGAGGTTCTACTTTCAGATGCAATTGGAATTTTTGGGTTAGGTCAATCCGTTCGCGAGATATGGGAGTTTGAAGCCAAAAAATGGTTGAGAAGGCAAAAAATTTTTCGCAATTCTGCTGCTCCAAACGCTTAAACAGAATGGCCTAGGGAAAAAATACAGATACCGTTGTAATCGGGCGAGTTTCTACTTTCAGGTGCAACAGGAATTTTTGGGTTAGGTCAATCCGTTCGCGAGATATGGGAGTTTGAAGCCAAGAAATGGTTGAGAAGGCAAAAAATTTTTCGCAATTCTGCTGCTCCAAACGCTTAACCAGAATGGCCTAGGGATACAATACACATACCGTTGTAATCGGGCGAGTTGCTACTTTCAGATGCAATAGGAATTTTTGGGTTAGGTCAATCCGTTCGCGAGATATGGGAGTTTGAAGCCAAGAAATGGTTGAGAATGCAAAAAATTTTTCGCAATTCTGCTGCTCCAAACGCTTAACCAGAATGGCCTAGGGAAAAAATACAGATACCGTTGTAATCGGGCGAGTTTCTACTTTCAGATGCAACAGGAATTTTTGGGTTAGGTCAATCCGTTCGCGAGATATGGGAGTTTGAAGCTAAGAAATGGTTGAGAAGACAACAAATCTTTCGCACTTCTGCTGCTCCAAACGCTTAACCAGAATGGCCTAGGGCAAAAATACACATACCGTTGTAATCGGGCGAGTTTCTACTTCCAGACGCTACAGGAATTTTTGGGTTAGGTCAATCCGTTCGCGAGATATGGGAGTTTGAAGCCAAGAAATGGTTGAGAAGGCAAAAAATTTTTCGCAATTCTGCTGCTCCAAACGCTTAACCAGAATGGCCTAGGGAAAAAATACACATACCGCTGTAATCGGGCGAGGTCCTACTTTCAGATGCAATTGGAATTTTTGGGTTAGGTCAATCCGTTCGCGAGATATGGGAGTTTGTAGCCAAGAAATGGTTGAGAAGGCAAAAAATTTTTCGCAATTCTGCTGCTCCAAACGCTTAACCAGAATGGCCTAGGGATAAAATACTCATACCGTTGTAATCGGGCGAGTTGCCACTTTCAGATGCAATAGGAATTTTTGGGTTAGGTCAATCCGTTCGCGAGATATGGGAGTTTGAAGCTAAGAAATGGTTGAGAAGACAACAAATCTTTCGCACTTCTGCTGCTCCAAACGCTTAACCAGAATGGCCTAGGGCAAAAATACACATACCGTTGTAATCGGGCGAGTTTCGACTTTCAGATGCAATAGGAATTTTTGGGTTAGGTCAATCCGTTCGCGAGATATGGGAGTTTGAAGCCAAGAAATGGTTGAGATGGCAAAAAATTTTTCGCAATTCTGCTGCTCCAAACGCTTAAACAGAATTGCTTAGGGAAAAAATACAGATACCGTTGTAATCGGGCGAGTTTCTACTTTCAGATGCAACAGGAATTTTTGGGTTAGGTCAATCCGTTCGCGAGATATGGGAGTTTGAAGCTAAGAAATGGTTGAGAAGACAACAAATCTTTCGCAGTTCTGCTGCTCCAAACGCTTAACCAGAATGGCCTAGGGCAAAAATACACATACCGTTGTAATCGGGCGAGTTTCGACTTTCAGATGCAATAGGAATTTTTGGGTTAGGTCAATCCGTTCGCGAGATATGGGAGTTTGAAGCCAAGAAATGGTTGAGAAGGCAAAAAATTTTTCGCAATTCTGCTGCTCCAAACGCTTAACCAGAATGGCCTAGGGAAAAAATACACATACCGTTGTAATCGGGCGAGTCTCTACTTCCAGACGCTACAGGAATTTTTGGGTTAGGTCAATCCGTTCGCGAGATATGGGAGTTTGAAGCCAAGAAATGGTTGAGAAGGCAAAAAATTTTTCGCAATTCTGCTGCTCCAAACGCTTAACCAGAATGGCATAGGGAAGAAATACACATACCGCTGTAATCGGGCGAGGTTCTACTTTCAGATGCAATCGGAACTTTTGGGTTAAGTCAATCCGTTCGCGAGATATGGGAGTTTGAAGCCAAGAAATGGTTGAGAAGGCAAAAAATTTTTCGCAATTCTGCTGCTCCAAACGTTTAACCAGAATGGCATAGGGAAAAAATACACATACCGCTGTAATCGGGCGAGGTTCTACTTTCAGATGCAATTGGAATTTTTGGGTTAGGTCAATCCGTTCGCGAGATATGGGAGTTTGAAGCCAAGAAATGGTTGAGAAGGCAAAAAATTTTTCGCAATTCTGCTGCTCCAAACGCTTAACCAGAATGGCCTAGGGAAAAAATACACATACCGTTGTAATCGGGCGAGTCTCTACTTCCAGACGCTACAGGAATTTTTGGGTTAGGTCAATCCGTTCACGAGATATGGGTGTTTGAAGCCAAGAAATGGTTGAGAAGGCAAAAAATTTTTCGCAATTCTGCTGCTCCAAACGCTTAACCAGAATGGCCTAGGGAAAAAATACACATACCGTTGTAATCGGGCGAGTTTCTACTTTCAGATGCAACAGGAATTTTTGGGTTAGGTCAATCCGTTCGCGAGATATGGGGGTTTGAAGCCAAGAAATGGTTGAGAAGGCAAAAAATTTTTCGCAATTCTGCTGCTCCAAACGCTTAAACAGAATGGCCTAGGGAAAAAATACAGATACCGTTGTAATCGGGCGAGTTTCTACTTTCAGATACAACAGGAATTTTTGGGTTAGGTCAATCCGTTCGCGAGATATGGGAGTTTGAAGCTAAGAAATGGTTGAGAAGACAACATATCTTTCGCACTTCTGCTGCTCCAAACGCTTAACCAGAATGGCCTAGGGCAAAAATACACATACCGTTGTAATCGGGCGAGTTTCGACTTTCAGATGCAATAGGAATTTTTGGGTTAGGTCAATCCTTTCGCGAGATATGGGAGTTTGAAGCCAAGAAATGGTTGAGAAGGCAACAAATTTTTCGCAATTCTGCTGCTCCAAACGCTTAACCAGAATGGCCTAGGGAAAAAATACAGATACCGTTGTAATCGGGCGAGTTTCTACTTTCAGATGCAACAGGAATTTTTGGGTTAGGTCAATCCGTTCGCGAGATATGGGAGTTTGAAGCTAAGAAATGGTTGAGAAGGCAAAAAATTTTTCGCAATTCTGCTGCTCCAATCGCTTAAACAGAATGGCCTAGGGAAAAAATACAGATACCGTTGTAATCGGGCGAGTTTCTACTTTCAGATGCAACAGGAATTTTTGGGTTAGGTCAATCCGTTCGCGAGATATGGGAGTTTGAAGCCAAGAAATGGTTGAGAAAGCAAAAAATTTTTCGCAATTCTGCTGCTCCAAACGCTTAACCAGAATGGCCTAGGGATACAATACACATACCGTTGTAATCGGGCGAGTTGCTACTTTCAGATGCAATAGGAATTTTTGGGTTAGGTCAATCCGTTCGCGAGATATGGGAGTTTGAAGCCAAGAAATGGTTGAGAATGCAAAAAATTTTTCGCAATTCTGCTGCTCCAAACGCTTAACCAGAATGGCCTAGGGAAAAAATACAGATACCGTTGTAATCGGGCGAGTTTCTACTTTCAGATGCAACAGGAATTTTTGGGTTAGGTCAATCCGTTCGCGAGATATGGGAGTTTGAAGCTAAGAAATGGTTGAGAAGACAACAAATCTTTCGCACTTCTGCTGCTCCAAACGCTTAACCAGAATGGCCTAGGGCAAAAATACACATACCGTTGTAATCGGGCGAGTTTCTACTTCCAGACGCTACAGGAATTTTTGGGTTAGGTCAATCCGTTCGCGAGATATGGGAGTTTGAAGCCAAGAAATGGTTGAGAAGGCAAAAAATTTTTCGCAATTCTGCTGCTCCAAACGCTTAACCAGAATGGCCTAGGGAAAAAATACAGATACCGTTGTAATCGGGCGAGTTTCTACTTTCAGATGCAATTGGAATTTTTGGGTTAGGTCAATCCGTTCGCGAGATATGGGAGTTTGTAGCCAAGAAATGGTTGAGAAGGCAAAAAATTTTTCGCAATTCTGCTGCTCCAAACGCTTAACCAGAATGGCCTAGGGATAAAATACTCATACCGTTGTAATCGGGCGAGTTGCCACTTTCAGATGCAATAGGAATTTTTGGGTTAGGTCAATCCGTTCGCGAGATATGGGAGTTTGAAGCTAAGAAATGGTTGAGAAGACAACAAATCTTTCGCACTTCTGCTGCTCCAAACGCTTAACCAGAATGGCCTAGGGCAAAAATACACATACCGTTGTAATCGGGCGAGTTTCGACTTTCAGATGCAATAGGAATTTTTGGGTTAGGTCAATCCGTTCGCGAGATATGGGAGTTTGAAGCCAAGAAATGGTTGAGAAGGCAAAAAATTTTTCGCAATTCTGCTGCTCCAAACGCTTAAACAGAATTGCTTAGGGAAAAAATACAGATACCGTTGTAATCGGGCGAGTTTCTACTTTCAGATGCAACAGGAATTTTTGGGTTAGGTCAATCCGTTCGCGAGATATGGGAGTTTGAAGCTAAGAAATGGTTGAGAAGACAACAAATCTTTCGCAGTTCTGCTGCTCCAAACGCTTAACCAGAATGGCCTAGGGCAAAAATACACATACCGTTGTAATCGGGCGAGTGTCTACTTTCAGATGCAATAGGAATTTTTGGGTTAGGTCAATCCGTTCGCGAGATATGGGAGTTTGAAGCCAAGAAATGGTTGAGAAGGCAAAAAATTTTTCGCAATTCTGCTGCTCCAAACGCTTAACCAGAATGGCATAGGGAAGAAATACACATACCGCTGTAATCGGGCGAGGTTCTACTTTCAGATGCAATTGGAACTTTTGGGTTAAGTCAATCCGTTCGCGAGATATGGGAGTTTGAAGCCAAGAAATGGTTGAGAAGGCAAAAAATTTTTCGCAATTCTGCTGCTCCAAACGTTTAACCAGAATGGCATAGGGAAAAAATACACATACCGCTGTAATCGGGCGAGGTTCTACTTTCAGATGCAATCGGAATTTTTGGGTTAGGTCAATCCGTTCGCGAGATATGGGAGTTTGAAGCCAAGAAATGGTTGAGAAGGCAAAAAATTTTTCGCAATTCTGCTGCTCCAAACGCTTAACCAGAATGGCCTAGGGAAAAAATACACATACCGTTGTAATCGGGCGAGTCTCTACTTCCAGACGCTACAGGAATTTTTGGGTTAGGTCAATCCGTTCACGAGATATGGGAGTTTGAAGCCAAGAAATGGTTGAGAAGGCAAAAAATTTTTCGCAATTCTGCTGCTCCAAACGATTAACCAGAATGGCCTAGGGAAAAAATACACATACCGTTGTAATCGGGCGAGTGTCTACTTTCAGATGCAATAGGAATTTTTGGGTTAGGTCAATCCGTTCGCGAGATATGGGAGTTTGAAGCCAAGAAATGGTTGAGAAGGCAAAAAATTTTTCGCAATTCTGCTGCTCCAAACGCTTAACCAGAATGGCCTAGGGAAAAAATACACATACCGCTGTAATCGGGCGAGGTCCTACTTTCAGATGCAATCGGAATTTTTGGGTTAGGTCAATCCGTTCGCGAGATATGGGAGTTTGAAGCCAAGAAATGGTTGAGAAGGCAAAAAATTTTTCGCACTTCTGCTGCTCCAAACGCTTAACCAGAATGGCCTAGGGCAAAAATACACATACCGTTGTAATCGGGCGAGTTTCGACTTTCAGATGCAATAGGAATTTTTGGGTTAGGTCAATCCTTTCGCGAGATATGGGAGTTTGAAGCCAAGAAATGGTTGAGAAGGCAACAAATTTTTCGCAATTCTGCTGCTCCAAACGCTTAACCAGAATGGCATAGGGAAAAAATACGCATACCGCTGTAATCGGGCGAGTCACTACTTCCAGACGCTACAGGAATTTTTGGGTTAGGTCAATCCGTTCGCGAGATATGCGAGTTTGAAGCCAAGAAATGGTTGAGAAGGCAAAAAATTTTTCGCAATTCTGCTGCTCCAAACGCTTAACCAGAATGGCCTAGGGAAAAAATACACATACCGCTGTAATCGGGCGAGGTTCTACTTTCAGATGCAATTGGAATTTTTGGGTTAGGTCAATCCGTTCGCGAGATATGGGAGTTTGAAGCCAAAAAATGGTTGAGAAGGCAAAAAATTTTTCGCAATTCTGCTGCTCCAAACGCTTAAACAGAATGGCCTAGGGAAAAAATACAGATACCGTTGTAATCGGGCGAGTTTCTACTTTCAGATGCAACAGGAATTTTTGGGTTAGGTCAATCCGTTCGCGAGATATGGGAGTTTGAAGCCAAGAAATGGTTGAGAAGGCAAAAAATTTTTCGCAATTCTGCTGCTCCAAACGCTTAACCAGAATGGCCTAGGGATACAATACACATACCGTTGTAATCGGGCGAGTTGCTACTTTCAGATGCAATAGGAATTTTTGGGTTAGGTCAATCCGTTCGCGAGATATGGGAGTTTGAAGCCAAGAAATGGTTGAGAATGCAAAAAATTTTTCGCAATTCTGCTGCTCCAAACGCTTAACCAGAATGGCCTAGGGAAAAAATACAGATACCGTTGTAATCGGGCGAGTTTCTACTTTCAGATGCAACAGGAATTTTTGGGTTAGGTCAATCCGTTCGCGAGATATGGGAGTTTGAAGCTAAGAAATGGTTGAGAAGACAACAAATCTTTCGCACTTCTGCTGCTCCAAACGCTTAACCAGAATGGCCTAGGGCAAAAATACACATACCGTTGTAATCGGGCGAGTTTCTACTTCCAGACGCTACAGGAATTTTTGGGTTAGGTCAATCCGTTCGCGAGATATGGGAGTTTGAAGCCAAGAAATGGTTGAGAAGGCAAAAAATTTTTCGCAATTCTGCTGCTCCAAACGCTTAACCAGAATGGCCTAGGGATAAAATACTCATACCGTTGTAATCGGGCGAGTTGCCACTTTCAGATGCAATAGGAATTTTTGGGTTAGGTCAATCCGTTCGCGAGATATGGGAGTTTGAAGCTAAGAAATGGTTGAGAAGACAACAAATCTTTCGCACTTCTGCTGCTCCAAACGCTTAACCAGAATGGCCTAGGGCAAAAATACACATACCGTTGTAATCGGGCGAGTTTCGACTTTCAGATGCAATAGGAATTTTTGGGTTAGGTCAATCCGTTCGCGAGATATGGGAGTTTGAAGCCAAGAAATGGTTGAGAAGGCAAAAAATTTTTCGCAATTCTGCTGCTCCAAACGCTTAAACAGAATTGCTTAGGGAAAAAATACAGATACCGTTGTAATCGGGCGAGTTTCTACTTTCAGATGCAACAGGAATTTTTGGGTTAGGTCAATCCGTTCGCGAGATATGGGAGTTTGAAGCTAAGAAATGGTTGAGAAGACAACAAATCTTTCGCAGTTCTGCTGCTCCAAACGCTTAACCAGAATGGCCTAGGGCAAAAATACACATACCGTTGTAATCGGGCGAGTTTCGACTTTCAGATGCAATAGGTATTTTTGGGTTAGGTCAATCCGTTCGCGAGATATGGGAGTTTGAAGCCAAGAAATGGTTGAGAAGGCAACAAATTTTTCGCAATTCTGCTGCTCCAAACGCTTAACCAGAATGGCCTAGGGAAAAAATACACATACCGTTGTAATCGGGCGAGTGTCTACTTTCAGATGCAATAGGAATTTTTGGGTTAGGTCAATCCGTTCGCGAGATATGGGAGTTTGAAGCCAAGAAATGGTTGAGAAGGCAAAAAATTTTTCGCAATTCTGCTGCTCCAAACGCTTAACCAGAATGGCCTAGGGAAAAAATACACATACCGCTGTAATCGGGCGAGGTCCTACTTTCAGATGCAATCGGAATTTTTGGGTTAGGTCAATCCGTTCGCGAGATATGGGAGTTTGAAGCCAAGAAATGGTTGAGAAGGCAAAAAATTTTTCGCAATTCTGCTGCTCCAAACGCTTAACCAGAATGGCCTAGGGATAAAATACTCATACCGTTGTAATCGGGCGAGTTGCCACTTTCAGATGCAATAGGAATTTTTGGGTTAGGTCAATCCGTTCGCGAGATATGGGAGTTTGAAGCTAAGAAATGGTTGAGAAGACAACAAATCTTTCGCACTTCTGCTGCTCCAAACGCTTAACCAGAATGGCCTAGGGCAAAAATACACATACCGTTGTAATCGGGCGAGTTTCGACTTTCAGATGCAATAGGAATTTTTGGGTTAGGTCAATCCGTTCGCGAGATATGGGAGTTTGAAGCCAAGAAATGGTTGAGAAGGCAAAAAATTTTTCGCAATTCTGCTGCTCCAAACGCTTAAACAGAATTGCTTAGGGAAAAAATACAGATACCGTTGTAATCGGGCGAGTTTCTACGTTCAGATGCAACAGGAATTTTTGGGTTAGGTCAATCCGTTCGCGAGATATGGGAGTTTGAAGCTAAGAAATGGTTGAGAAGACAACAAATCTTTCGCAGTTCTGCTGCTCCAAACGCTTAACCAGAATGGCCTAGGGCAAAAATACACATACCGTTGTAATCGGGCGAGTTTCGACTTTCAGATGCAATAGGAATTTTTGGGTTAGGTCAATCCGTTCGCGAGATATGGGAGTTTGAAGCCAAGAAATGGTTGAGAAGGCAACAAATTTTTCGCAATTCTGCTGCTCCAAACGCTTAACCAGAATGGCCTAGGGAAAAAATACACATACCGTTGTAATCGGGCGAGTGTCTACTTTCAGATGCAATAGGAATTTTTGGGTTAGGTCAATCCGTTCGCGAGATATGGGAGTTTGAAGCCAAGAAATGGTTGAGAAGGCAAAAAATTTTTCGCAATTCTGCTGCTCCAAACGCTTAACCAGAATGGCCTAGGGAAAAAATACACATACCGCTGTAATCGGGCGAGGTCCTACTTTCAGATGCAATCGGAATTTTTGGGTTAGTTCAATCCGTTCGCGAGATATGGGAGTTTGAAGCCAAGAAATGGTTGAGAAGGCAAAAAATTTTTCGCAATTCTGCTGCTCCAAACGCTTAACCAGAATGGCCTAGGGATAAAATACTCATACCGTTGTAATCGGGCGAGTTGCCACTTTCAGATGCAACAGGAATTTTTGGGTTAGGTCAATCCGTTCGCGAGATATGGGAGTTTGAAGCTAAGAAATGGTTGAGAAGACAACAAATCTTTCGCAGTTCTGCTGCTCCAAACGCTTAACCAGAATGGCCTAGGGCAAAAATACACATACCGTTGTAATCGGGCGAGTTTCGACTTTCAGATGCAATAGGAATTTTTGGGTTAGGTCAATCCGTTCGCGAGATATGGGAGTTTGAAGCCAAGAAATGGTTGAGAAGGCAACAAATTTTTCGCAATTCTGCTGCTCCAAACGCTTAACCAGAATGGCCTAGGGAAAAAATACACATACCGTTGTAATCGGGCGAGTGTCTACTTTCAGATGCAATAGGAATTTTTGGGTTAGGTCAATCCGTTCGCGAGATATGGGAGTTTGAAGCCAAGAAATGGTTGAGAAGGCAAAAAATTTTTCGCAATTCTGCTGCTCCAAACGCTTAACCAGAATGGCATAGGGAAGAAATACACATACCGCTGTAATCGGGCGAGGTTCTACTTTCAGATGCAATTGGAACTTTTGGGTTAAGTCAATCCGTTCGCGAGATATGGGAGTTTGAAGCCAAGAAATGGTTGAGAAGGCAAAAAATTTTTCGCAATTCTGCTGCTCCAAACGTTTAACCAGAATGGCATAGGGAAAAAATACACATACCGCTGTAATCGGGCGAGGTTCTACTTTCAGATGCAATCGGAATTTTTGGGTTAGGTCAATCCGTTCGCGAGATATGGGAGTTTGAAGCCAAGAAATGGTTGAGAAGGCAAAAAATTTTTCGCAATTCTGCTGCTCCAAACGCTTAACCAGAATGGCCTAGGAAAAAATACACATACCGTTGTAATCGGGCGAGTCTCTACTTCCAGACGCTACAGGAATTTTTGGGTTAGGTCAATCCGTTCACGAGATATGGGGAGTTTGAAGCCAAGAAATGGTTGAGAAGGCAAAAAATTTTTCGCAATTCTGCTGCTCCAAACGATTAACCAGAATGGCCTAGGGAAAAAATACACATACCGCTGTAATCGGGCGAGGTTCTACTTTCAGATGCAATTGGAATTTTTGGGTTAGGTCAATCCGTTCGCGAGATATGGGAGTTTGAAGCCAAAAAATGGTTGAGAAGGCAAAAAATTTTTCGCAATTCTGCTGCTCCAAACGCTTAAACAGAATGGCCTAGGGAAAAAATACAGATACCGTTGTAATCGGGCGAGTTTCTACTTTCAGATGCAACAGGAATTTTTGGGTTAGGTCAATCCGTTCGCGAGATGTGGGAGTTTGAAGCCAAGAAATGGTTGAGAAAGCAAAAAATTTTTCGCAATTCTGCTGCTCCAAACGCTTAACCAGAATGGCCTAGGGATACAATACACATACCGTTGTAATCGGGCGAGTTGCTACTTTCAGATGCAATAGGAATTTTTGGGTTAGGTCAATCCGTTCGCGAGATATGGGAGTTTGAAGCCAAGAAATGGTTGAGAATGCAAAAAATTTTTCGCAATTCTGCTGCTCCAAACGCTTAACCAGAATGGCCTAGGGAAAAAATACAGATACCGTTGTAATCGGGCGAGTTTCTACTTTCAGATGCAACAGGAATTTTTGGGTTAGGTCAATCCGTTCGCGAGATATGGGAGTTTGAAGCTAAGAAATGGTTGAGAAGACAACAAATCTTTCGCACTTCTGCTGCTCCAAACGCTTAACCAGAATGGCCTAGGGCAAAAATACACATACCGTTGTAATCGGGCGAGTTTCTACTTCCAGACGCTACAGGAATTTTTGGGTTAGGTCAATCCGTTCGCGAGATATGGGAGTTTGAAGCCAAGAAATGGTTGAGAAGGCAAAAAATTTTTCGCAATTCTGCTGCTCCAAACGCTTAACCAGAATGGCCTAGGGAAAAAATACAGATACCGTTGTAATCGGGCGAGTTTCTACTTTCAGATGCAATTGGAATTTTTGGGTTAGGTCAATCCGTTCGCGAGATATGGGAGTTTGTAGCCAAGAAATGGTTGAGAAGGCAAAAAATTTTTCGCAATTCTGCTGCTCCAAACGCTTAACCAGAATGGCCTAGGGATAAAATACTCATACCGTTGTAATCGGGCGAGTTGCCACTTTCAGATGCAATAGGAATTTTTGGGTTAGGTCAATCCGTTCGCGAGATATGGGAGTTTGAAGCTAAGAAATGGTTGAGAAGACAACAAATCTTTCGCACTTCTGCTGCTCCAAACGCTTAACCAGAATGGCCTAGGGCAAAAATACACATACCGTTGTAATCGGGCGAGTTTCGACTTTCAGATGCAATAGGAATTTTTGGGTTAGGTCAATCCGTTCGCGAGATATGGGAGTTTGAAGCCAAGAAATGGTTGAGAAGGCAAAAAATTTTTCGCAATTCTGCTGCTCCAAACGCTTAAACAGAATTGCTTAGGGAAAAAATACAGATACCGTTGTAATCGGGCGAGTTTCTACTTTCAGATGCAACAGGAATTTTGGGTTAGGTCAATCCGTTCGCGAGATATGGGAGTTTGAAGCTAAGAAATGGTTGAGAAGACAACAAATCTTTCGCAGTTCTGCTGCTCCAAACGCTTAACCAGAATGGCCTAGGGCAAAAATACACATACCGTTGTAATCGGGCGAGTGTCTACTTTCAGATGCAATAGGAATTTTTGGGTTAGGTCAATCCGTTCGCGAGATATGGGAGTTTGAAGCCAAGAAATGGTTGAGAAGGCAAAAAATTTTTCGCAATTCTGCTGCTCCAAACGCTTAACCAGAATGGCATAGGGAAGAAATACACATACCGCTGTAATCGGGCGAGGTTCTACTTTCAGATGCAATTGGAACTTTTGGGTTAAGTCAATCCGTTCGCGAGATATGGGAGTTTGAAGCCAAGAAATGGTTGAGAAGGCAAAAAATTTTTCGCAATTCTGCTGCTCCAAACGTTTAACCAGAATGGCATAGGGAAAAAATACACATACCGCTGTAATCGGGCGAGGTTCTACTTTCAGATGCAATCGGAATTTTTGGGTTAGGTCAATCCGTTCGCGAGATATGGGAGTTTGAAGCCAAGAAATGGTTGAGAAGGCAAAAAATTTTTCGCAATTCTGCTGCTCCAAACGCTTAACCAGAATGGCCTAGGGAAAAAATACACATACCGTTGTAATCGGGCGAGTCTCTACTTCCAGACGCTACAGGAATTTTTGGGTTAGGTCAATCCGTTCACGAGATATGGGAGTTTGAAGCCAAGAAATGGTTGAGAAGGCAAAAAATTTTTCGCAATTCTGCTGCTCCAAACGATTAACCAGAATGGCCTAGGGAAAAAATACACATACCGTTGTAATCGGGCGAGTGTCTACTTTCAGATGCAATAGGAATTTTTGGGTTAGGTCAATCCGTTCGCGAGATATGGGAGTTTGAAGCCAAGAAATGGTTGAGAAGGCAAAAAATTTTTCGCAATTCTGCTGCTCCAAACGCTTAACCAGAATGGCCTAGGGAAAAAATACACATACCGCTGTAATCGGGCGAGGTCCTACTTTCAGATGCAATCGGAATTTTTGGGTTAGGTCAATCCGTTCGCGAGATATGGGAGTTTGAAGCCAAGAAATGGTTGAGAAGGCAAAAAATTTTTCGCACTTCTGCTGCTCCAAACGCTTAACCAGAATGGCCTAGGGCAAAAATACACATACCGTTGTAATCGGGCGAGTTTCGACTTTCAGATGCAATAGGAATTTTTGGGTTAGGTCAATCCTTTCGCGAGATATGGGAGTTTGAAGCCAAGAAATGGTTGAGAAGGCAACAAATTTTTCGCAATTCTGCTGCTCCAAACGCTTAACCAGAATGGCATAGGGAAAAAATACGCATACCGCTGTAATCGGGCGAGTCACTACTTCCAGACGCTACAGGAATTTTTGGGTTAGGTCAATCCGTTCGCGAGATATGCGAGTTTGAAGCCAAGAAATGGTTGAGAAGGCAAAAAATTTTTCGCAATTCTGCTGCTCCAAACGCTTAACCAGAATGGCCTAGGGAAAAAATACACATACCGCTGTAATCGGGCGAGGTTCTACTTTCAGATGCAATTGGAATTTTTGGGTTAGGTCAATCCGTTCGCGAGATATGGGAGTTTGAAGCCAAAAAATGGTTGAGAAGGCAAAAAATTTTTCGCAATTCTGCTGCTCCAAACGCTTAAACAGAATGGCCTAGGGAAAAAATACAGATACCGTTGTAATCGGGCGAGTTTCTACTTTCAGATGCAACAGGAATTTTTGGGTTAGGTCAATCCGTTCGCGAGATATGGGAGTTTGAAGCCAAGAAATGGTTGAGAAGGCAAAAAATTTTTCGCAATTCTGCTGCTCCAAACGCTTAACCAGAATGGCCTAGGGATACAATACACATACCGTTGTAATCGGGCGAGTTGCTACTTTCAGATGCAATAGGAATTTTTGGGTTAGGTCAATCCGTTCGCGAGATATGGGAGTTTGAAGCCAAGAAATGGTTGAGAATGCAAAAAATTTTTCGCAATTCTGCTGCTCCAAACGCTTAACCAGAATGGCCTAGGGAAAAAATACAGATACCGTTGTAATCGGGCGAGTTTCTACTTTCAGATGCAACAGGAATTTTTGGGTTAGGTCAATCCGTTCGCGAGATATGGGAGTTTGAAGCTAAGAAATGGTTGAGAAGACAACAAATCTTTCGCACTTCTGCTGCTCCAAACGCTTAACCAGAATGGCCTAGGGCAAAAATACACATACCGTTGTAATCGGGCGAGTTTCTACTTCCAGACGCTACAGGAATTTTTGGGTTAGGTCAATCCGTTCGCGAGATATGGGAGTTTGAAGCCAAGAAATGGTTGAGAAGGCAAAAAATTTTTCGCAATTCTGCTGCTCCAAACGCTTAACCAGAATGGCCTAGGGATAAAATACTCATACCGTTGTAATCGGGCGAGTTGCCACTTTCAGATGCAATAGGAATTTTTGGGTTAGGTCAATCCGTTCGCGAGATATGGGAGTTTGAAGCTAAGAAATGGTTGAGAAGACAACAAATCTTTCGCACTTCTGCTGCTCCAAACGCTTAACCAGAATGGCCTAGGGCAAAAATACACATACCGTTGTAATCGGGCGAGTTTCGACTTTCAGATGCAATAGGAATTTTTGGGTTAGGTCAATCCGTTCGCGAGATATGGGAGTTTGAAGCCAAGAAATGGTTGAGAAGGCAAAAAATTTTTCGCAATTCTGCTGCTCCAAACGCTTAAACAGAATTGCTTAGGGAAAAAATACAGATACCGTTGTAATCGGGCGAGTTTCTACTTTCAGATGCAACAGGAATTTTTGGGTTAGGTCAATCCGTTCGCGAGATATGGGAGTTTGAAGCTAAGAAATGGTTGAGAAGACAACAAATCTTTCGCAGTTCTGCTGCTCCAAACGCTTAACCAGAATGGCCTAGGGCAAAAATACACATACCGTTGTAATCGGGCGAGTTTCGACTTTCAGATGCAATAGGTATTTTTGGGTTAGGTCAATCCGTTCGCGAGATATGGGAGTTTGAAGCCAAGAAATGGTTGAGAAGGCAACAAATTTTTCGCAATTCTGCTGCTCCAAACGCTTAACCAGAATGGCCTAGGGAAAAAATACACATACCGTTGTAATCGGGCGAGTGTCTACTTTCAGATGCAATAGGAATTTTTGGGTTAGGTCAATCCGTTCGCGAGATATGGGAGTTTGAAGCCAAGAAATGGTTGAGAAGGCAAAAAATTTTTCGCAATTCTGCTGCTCCAAACGCTTAACCAGAATGGCCTAGGGCAAAAATACACATACCGTTGTAATCGGGCGAGTTTCGACTTTCAGATGCAATAGGAATTTTTGGGTTAGGTCAATCCGTTCGCGAGATATGGGAGTTTGAAGCCAAGAAATGGTTGAGAAGGCAAAAAATTTTTCGCAATTCTGCTGCTCCAAACGCTTAAACAGAATTGCTTAGGGAAAAAATACAGATACCGTTGTAATCGGGCGAGTTTCTACGTTCAGATGCAACAGGAATTTTTGGGTTAGGTCAATCCGTTCGCGAGATATGGGAGTTTGAAGCTAAGAAATGGTTGAGAAGACAACAAATCTTTCGCAGTTCTGCTGCTCCAAACGCTTAACCAGAATGGCCTAGGGCAAAAATACACATACCGTTGTAATCGGGCGAGTTTCGACTTTCAGATGCAATAGGAATTTTTGGGTTAGGTCAATCCGTTCGCGAGATATGGGAGTTTGAAGCCAAGAAATGGTTGAGAAGGCAACAAATTTTTCGCAATTCTGCTGCTCCAAACGCTTAACCAGAATGGCCTAGGGAAAAAATACACATACCGTTGTAATCGGGCGAGTGTCTACTTTCAGATGCAATAGGAATTTTTGGGTTAGGTCAATCCGTTCGCGAGATATGGGAGTTTGAAGCCAAGAAATGGTTGAGAAGGCAAAAAATTTTTCGCAATTCTGCTGCTCCAAACGCTTAACCAGAATGGCCTAGGGAAAAAATACACATACCGCTGTAATCGGGCGAGGTCCTACTTTCAGATGCAATCGGAATTTTTGGGTTAGGTCAATCCGTTCGCGAGATATGGGAGTTTGAAGCCAAGAAATGGTTGAGAAGGCAAAAAATTTTTCGCAATTCTGCTGCTCCAAACGCTTAACCAGAATGGCCTAGGGATAAAATACTCATACCGTTGTAATCGGGCGAGTTGCCACTTTCAGATGCAACAGGAATTTTTGGGTTAGGTCAATCCGTTCGCGAGATATGGGAGTTTGAAGCTAAGAAATGGTTGAGAAGACAACAAATCTTTCGCAGTTCTGCTGCTCCAAACGCTTAACCAGAATGGCCTAGGGCAAAAATACACATACCGTTGTAATCGGGCGAGTTTCGACTTTCAGATGCAATAGGAATTTTTGGGTTAGGTCAATCCGTTCGCGAGATATGGGAGTTTGAAGCCAAGAAATGGTTGAGAAGGCAACAAATTTTTCGCAATTCTGCTGCTCCAAACGCTTAACCAGAATGGCCTAGGGAAAAAATACACATACCGTTGTAATCGGGCGAGTGTCTACTTTCAGATGCAATAGGAATTTTTGGGTTAGGTCAATCCGTTCGCGAGATATGGGAGTTTGAAGCCAAGAAATGGTTGAGAAGGCAAAAAATTTTTCGCAATTCTGCTGCTCCAAACGCTTAACCAGAATGGCATAGGGAAGAAATACACATACCGCTGTAATCGGGCGAGGTTCTACTTTCAGATGCAATTGGAACTTTTGGGTTAAGTCAATCCGTTCGCGAGATATGGGAGTTTGAAGCCAAGAAATGGTTGAGAAGGCAAAAAATTTTTCGCAATTCTGCTGCTCCAAACGTTTAACCAGAATGGCATAGGGAAAAAATACACATACCGCTGTAATCGGGCGAGGTTCTACTTTCAGATGCAATCGGAATTTTTGGGTTAGGTCAATCCGTTCGCGAGATATGGGAGTTTGAAGCCAAGAAATGGTTGAGAAGGCAAAAAATTTTTCGCAATTCTGCTGCTCCAAACGCTTAACCAGAATGGCCTAGGGAAAAAATACACATACCGTTGTAATCGGGCGAGTCTCTACTTCCAGACGCTACAGGAATTTTTGGGTTAGGTCAATCCGTTCACGAGATATGGGAGTTTGAAGCCAAGAAATGGTTGAGAAGGCAAAAAATTTTTCGCAATTCTGCTGCTCCAAACGATTAACCAGAATGGCCTAGGGAAAAAATACACATACCGCTGTAATCGGGCGAGGTTCTACTTTCAGATGCAATTGGAATTTTTGGGTTAGGTCAATCCGTTCGCGAGATATGGGAGTTTGAAGCCAAAAAATGGTTGAGAAGGCAAAAAATTTTTCGCAATTCTGCTGCTCCAAACGCTTAAACAGAATGGCCTAGGGAAAAAATACAGATACCGTTGTAATCGGGCGAGTTTCTACTTTCAGATGCAACAGGAATTTTTGGGTTAGGTCAATCCGTTCGCGAGATGTGGGAGTTTGAAGCCAAGAAATGGTTGAGAAGGCAAAAAATTTTTCGCAATTCTGCTGCTCCAAACGCTTAACCAGAATGGCCTAGGGAAAAAATACACATACCGTTGTAATCGGGCGAGTTTCTACTTTCAGATGCAATAGGAATTTTTGGGTTAGGTCAATGCGTTCGCGAGATATGGGAGTTTGAAGCCAAGAAATGGTTGAGAAGGCAAAAAATTTTTCGCAATTCTGCTGCTCCAAACGCTTAACCAGAATGGCCTAGGGAACAAATACTCATACCGTTGTAATCGGGCGAGTCTCTACTTCCAGACGCTACAGGAATTTTTGGGTTATGTCAATCCGTTCGCGAGATATGGGAGTTTGAAGCCAAGAAATGGTTGAGAAGGCAAAAAATTTTTCTCAATTCTGCTGCTCCAAACGCTTAACCAGAATGGCATAGGGAAAAAATACACATACCGCTGTAATCGGGCGAGGTTCTACTTTCAGATGCAATAGGAATTTTTGGGTTAGGTCAATCCGTTCGCGAGATATGGGAGTTTGAAGCCAAGAAATGGTTGAGAAGGCAAAAAATTTTTCGCAATTCTGCTGCTCCAAACGCTTAACCAGAATGGCCTAGGGAAAAAATACTCATACCGTTGTAACCGGGAGAGTCTCTACTTCCAGACGCTACAGGAATTTTTGGGTTAGGTCAATCCGTTCGCCTGATATGGGAGTTTGAAGCCAAGAAATGGTTGAGAAGGCAAAAAATTTTTCGCAATTCTGCTGCTCCAAACGCTTAACCAGAATGGCCTAGGGAAAAAATACACATACCGCTGTAATCGGGCGAGGTTCTACTTTCAGATGCAATTGGAATTTTTGGGTTAGGTCAATCCGTTCGCGAGATATGGGAGTTTGAAGCCAAGAAATGGTTGAGAAGGCAAAAAATTTTTCGCAATTCTGCTGCTCCAAACGCTTAACCAGAATGGCCTAGGGATAAAATACACATACCGTTGTAATCGGGCGAGTTGCTACTTTCAGATGCAATAGGAATTTTTGGGTTAGGTCAATCCGTTCGCGAGATATGGGAGTTTGAAGCCAAGAAATGGTTGAGAAGGCAAAAAATTTTTCGCAATTCTGCTGCTCCAAACGCTTAACCAGAATGGCCTAGGGATAAAATACTCATACCGTTGTAATCGGGCGAGTTGCCACTTTCAGATGCAACAGGAATTTTTGGGTTAGGTCAATCCGTTCGCGAGATATGGGAGTTTGAAGCTAAGAAATGGTTGAGAAGACAACAAATCTTTCGCAGTTCTGCTGCTCCAAACGCTTAACCAGAATGGCCTAGGGCAAAAATACACATACCGTTGTAATCGGGCGAGTTTCGACTTTCAGATGCAATAGGAATTTTTGGGTTAGGTCAATCCGTTCGCGAGATATGGGAGTTTGAAGCCAAGAAATGGTTGAGAAGGCAACAAATTTTTCGCAATTCTGCTGCTCCAAACGCTTAACCAGAATGGCCTAGGGAAAAAATACACATACCGTTGTAATCGGGCGAGTGTCTACTTTCAGATGCAATAGGAATTTTTGGGTTAGGTCAATCCGTTCGCGAGATATGGGAGTTTGAAGCCAAGAAATGGTTGAGAAGGCAAAAAATTTTTCGCAATTCTGCTGCTCCAAACGCTTAACCAGAATGGCATAGGGAAGAAATACACATACCGCTGTAATCGGGCGAGGTTCTACTTTCAGATGCAATTGGAACTTTTGGGTTAAGTCAATCCGTTCGCGAGATATGGGAGTTTGAAGCCAAGAAATGGTTGAGAAGGCAAAAAATTTTTCGCAATTCTGCTGCTCCAAACGTTTAACCAGAATGGCATAGGGAAAAAATACACATACCGCTGTAATCGGGCGAGGTTCTACTTTCAGATGCAATCGGAATTTTTGGGTTAGGTCAATCCGTTCGCGAGATATGGGAGTTTGAAGCCAAGAAATGGTTGAGAAGGCAAAAAATTTTTCGCAATTCTGCTGCTCCAAACGCTTAACCAGAATGGCCTAGGGAAAAAATACACATACCGTTGTAATCGGGCGAGTCTCTACTTCCAGACGCTACAGGAATTTTTGGGTTAGGTCAATCCGTTCACGAGATATGGGAGTTTGAAGCCAAGAAATGGTTGAGAAGGCAAAAAATTTTTCGCAATTCTGCTGCTCCAAACGATTAACCAGAATGGCCTAGGGAAAAAATACACATACCGCTGTAATCGGGCGAGGTTCTACTTTCAGATGCAATTGGAATTTTTGGGTTAGGTCAATCCGTTCGCGAGATATGGGAGTTTGAAGCCAAAAAATGGTTGAGAAGGCAAAAAATTTTTCGCAATTCTGCTGCTCCAAACGCTTAAACAGAATGGCCTAGGGAAAAAATACAGATACCGTTGTAATCGGGCGAGTTTCTACTTTCAGATGCAACAGGAATTTTTGGGTTAGGTCAATCCGTTCGCGAGATGTGGGAGTTTGAAGCCAAGAAATGGTTGAGAAGGCAAAAAATTTTTCGCAATTCTGCTGCTCCAAACGCTTAACCAGAATGGCCTAGGGAAAAAATACACATACCGTTGTAATCGGGCGAGTTTCTACTTTCAGATGCAATAGGAATTTTTGGGTTAGGTCAATGCGTTCGCGAGATATGGGAGTTTGAAGCCAAGAAATGGTTGAGAAGGCAAAAAATTTTTCGCAATTCTGCTGCTCCAAACGCTTAACCAGAATGGCCTAGGGAACAAATACTCATACCGTTGTAATCGGGCGAGTCTCTACTTCCAGACGCTACAGGAATTTTTGGGTTATGTCAATCCGTTCGCGAGATATGGGAGTTTGAAGCCAAGAAATGGTTGAGAAGGCAAAAAATTTTTCTCAATTCTGCTGCTCCAAACGCTTAACCAGAATGGCATAGGGAAAAAATACACATACCGCTGTAATCGGGCGAGGTTCTACTTTCAGATGCAATAGGAATTTTTGGGTTAGGTCAATCCGTTCGCGAGATATGGGAGTTTGAAGCCAAGAAATGGTTGAGAAGGCAAAAAATTTTTCGCAATTCTGCTGCTCCAAACGCTTAACCAGAATGGCCTAGGGAAAAAATACTCATACCGTTGTAACCGGGAGAGTCTCTACTTCCAGACGCTACAGGAATTTTTGGGTTAGGTCAATCCGTTCGCCTGATATGGGAGTTTGAAGCCAAGAAATGGTTGAGAAGGCAAAAAATTTTTCGCAATTCTGCTGCTCCAAACGCTTAACCAGAATGGCCTAGGGAAAAAATACACATACCGCTGTAATCGGGCGAGGTTCTACTTTCAGATGCAATTGGAATTTTTGGGTTAGGTCAATCCGTTCGCGAGATATGGGAGTTTGAAGCCAAGAAATGGTTGAGAAGGCAAAAAATTTTTCGCAATTCTGCTGCTCCAAACGCTTAACCAGAATGGCCTAGGGATAAAATACACATACCGTTGTAATCGGGCGAGTTGCTACTTTCAGATGCAATAGGAATTTTTGGGTTAGGTCAATCCGTTCGCGAGATATGGGAGTTTGAAGCCAAGAAATGGTTGAGAATGCAAAAAATTTTTCGCAATTCTGCTGCTCCAAACGCTTAACCAGAATGGCCTAGGGAAAAAATACACATACCGTTGTAATCGGGCGAGTTTCTACTTTCAGATGCAACAGGAATTTTTGGGTTAGGTCAATCCGTTCGCGAGATATGGGAGTTTGAAGCCAAGAAATGGTTGAGAAGGCAAAAAATTTTTCGCAATTCTGCTGCTCCAAACGCTTAACCAGAATGGCCTAGGGAAAAAATACTCATACCGTTGTAACCGGGAGAGTCTCTACTTCCAGACGCTACAGGAATTTTTGGGTTAGGTCAATCCGTTCGCGAGATATGGGAGTTTGAAGCTAAGAAATGGTTGAGAAGGCAAAAAATTTTTCGCAATTCTGCTGCTCCAAACGCTTAAACAGAATGGCCTATGGAAAAAATACAGATACCGTTGTAATCGGGCGAGTTTCTACTTTCAGATGCAACAGGAATTTTTGGGTTAGGTCAATCCGTTCGCGAGATATGGGAGTTTGAAGCTAAGAAATGGTTGAGAAGACAACATATCTTTTGCACTTCTGCTGCTCCAAACGCTTAACCAGAATGGCCTAGGGCAAAAATACACATACCGTTGTAATCGGGCGAGTTTCGACTTTCAGATGCAATATGAATTTTTGGGTTAGGTCAATCCTTTCGCGAGATATGGGAGTTTGAAGCCAAGAAATGGTTGAGAAGGCAACAAATTTTTCGCAATTCTGCTGCTCCAAACGCTTAACCAGAATGGCCTAGGGAAAAAATACACATTCCGTTGTAATCGGGCGAGTTTCTTCTTTCAGATGCAATAGGAATTTTTGGGTTAGGTCAATCCGTTCGCGAGATATGGGAGTTTGAAGCCAAGAAATGGTTGAGAAGGCAAAAAATTTTTGGCAATTCTGCTGCTCCAAACGCTTAACCAGAATGGCCTAGGGAAAAAATACACATTCCGTTGTAATCGGGCGAGTTTCTACTTTCAGATGCAATAGGAATTTTTGGGTTAGGTCAATCCGTTCGCGAGATATGGGTGTTTGAAGCCAAGAAATGGTTGAGAAGGCAAAAAATTTTTCGCAATTCTGCTGCTCCAAACGCTTAACCAGAATGGCCTAGTGAAAAAATAAACATACCGTTGTAATCGGGCGAGTTTCTACTTTCAGATGCAATAGGAATTTTTGGGTTAGGTCAATCCGTTCGCGAGATACGGGTGTTTGAAGCCAAGAAATGGTTGAGAAGGCAAAAAATTTTTCGCAATTCTGCTGCTCCAAACGCTTAACCAGAATGGTCTTGGGAAAAAATAAACATACCGTTGTAATCGGGCGAGTTTCTACTTTCAGATGCAATAGGAATTTTTGGGTTAGGTCAATCCGTTCGCGAGATACGGGTGTTTGAAGCCAAGAAATGGTTGAGAAGGCAAAAAATTTTTCGCAATTCTGCTGCTCCAAACGCTTAACCAGAATGGTCTTGGGAAACAATACACATACCGTTGTAATCGGGCGAGTTTCTACTTTCAGATGCAATAGGAATTTTTGGGTCAGGTCAACCCGTTCGCGAGATATGGGAGTTTGAAGCCAAGAAATGGTTGAGAAGGCAACGAATTTTTCGCAATTCTGCTGCTCCAAACGCTTAAACAGAATGGCCTAGGGAAAAAATGCAGATACCTTTGTAATCGGGCGAGTTTCTACTTTCAGATGCAACAGGAATTTTTGGGTTAGGTCAATCCGTTCGCGAGATATGGGAGTTTGAAGCCAAGAAATGGTTGAGATGGCAAAAAATTTTTCGCATTTCTGCTGCTCCAAACGCTTAACCAGAATGGCCTAGGGAAAAAATACACATACCGTTGTAATCGGGCGAGTTTCTACTTTCAGATGCGATAGGAATTTTTGGGTTAGGTCAATCCGTTCGCGAGATATGGGAGTTTGAAGCCAAGAAATGGTTGAGAAGGCAAAAAATTTTTCGCAATTCTGCTGCTCCAAACGCTTAACCAGAATGGCCTAGGGAAAAAATACACATACCGTTGTAATCGGGCGAGTCTCTACTTCCAGACGCTACAGGAATTTTTGGGTTAGGTCAATCCGTTCGCGAGATATGGGAGTTTGAAGCCAAGAAATGGTTGAGAAGGCAAAAAATTTTTCGCAATTCTGCTGCTCCAAACGCTTAACCAGAATGGCCTAGGGAAAAAATACACAAACCGCTGTAATCGGGCGAGGTTCTACTTTCAGATGCAATTGGAATTTTTGGGTTAGGTCAATCCGTTCGCGAGATATGGGAGTTTGAAGCCAAGAAATGGTTGAGAAGGCAAAAAATTTTTCGCAATTCTGCTGCTCTAAACGCTTAACCAGAATGGCCTAGTGAAAAAATACACATACCCTTGTAATCGGGCGAGTTTCAACTTTCAGATGCAATAGGAATTTTTGGGTTAGGTCAATCCGTTCGCGAGATATGGGAGTTTGAAGCCAAGAAATGGTTGAGATGGCAAAAAATTTTTCACATTTCTGCTGCTCCAAACGCTTAACCAGAATGGCCTAGGGAAAAAATACACATACCGTTGTAATCGGGCGAGTTTCTACTTTCAGATGCAATAGGAATTTTTGGGTTAGGTCAATCCGTTCGCAAGATATGGGAGTTTGAAGCCAAGAAATGGTTGAGAAGGCAAAAAATTTTTCGCAATTCTGCTGCTCCAAACGCTTAACCAGAATGGCCTAGGGAAAAAATACACATACCGTTGTAATCGGGCGAGTCTCTACTTCCAGACGCTACAGGAATTTTTGGGTTAGGTCAATCCGTTCGCGAGATATGGGAGTTTGAAGCCAAGTAATGGTTGAGAAGGTAAAAATTTTTCGCAATTCTGCTGCTCCAAACGCTTAACCAGAATGACCTAGGGAAAAAATACACATACCGTTGTAATCGGGCGAGTTTCTACTTTCAGATGCAATAGGAATTTTTGGGTTAGGTCAATCCGTTCGCGAGATATAGGAGTTTGAAGCCAAGAAATGGTTGAGAATGCAAAAAATTTTTCGCAATTCTGCTGCTCCAAACGCTTAACCAGAATGGCCTAGGGAAAAAATACACATACCGTTGTAATCGGGCGAGTTTCTACTTTCAGATGCAACAGGAATTTTTGGGTTAGGTCAATCCGTTCGCGAGGTATGGGAGTTTGAAGCCAAGAAATGGGTGAGAAGGCAAAAAATTTTTCGCATTTCTGCTGCTCCAAACGCTTAACCAGAATGGCCTAGGGAAAAAATACACATACCGTTGTAATCGGGCGAGTTTCTACTTTCAGATGCAATAGGAATTTTTGGGTTAGGTCAGTCCGTTCGCGAGATATGGGAGTTTGAAGCCAAGAAATGGTTGAGAAGGCAAAAAATTTTTCGCAATTCTGCTGCTCCAAACGCTTAAACAGAATGGCCTAGGGAAAAAATACACATACCGCTGTAATCGGGCGAGTTTCGACTTTCAGATGCAATAGGAATTTTTGGGTTAGGTCAATCCGTTCGCGAGATATGGGAGTTTGAAGCCAAGAAATGGTTGAGAAGGCAAAATATTTTTCGCAATTCTGCTGCTCCAAACGCTTAACCAGAATGGCCTAGGGAAAAAATACACATACCGTTGTAATCGGGCGAGTCTCTACTTCCAGAAGCTACAGGAATTTTTGGATTAGGTCAATCCGTTCGCGAGATATGGGAGTTTGAAGCCAAGAAATGGTTGAGAAGGCAAAAAATTTTTCGCAATTCTGCTGCTCCAAACGCTTAACCAGAATGGCCTAGGGAAAAAATACACATACCGTTGTAATCGGGCGAGTCTCTATTTCCAGTCGCTACAGGAATTTTTGGGTTAGGTCAATCCGTTCGCGAGATATGGGAGTTTGAATCCAAGAAATGGTTGAGAAGGCAAAAAATTTTTCGCATTTTTGCTGCTCCAAACGCTTAACCAGAATGGCCTAGGGAAAAAAAAACATACCGTTGTAATCGGGCGAGTTTCTACTTTCAGATGCAATAGGAATTTTTGGGTTATGTCAATCCGTTCGCGAGATATGGGAGTTTGAAGCCAAGAAATGGTTGAGAAGGCAAAAAATTTTTCGCAATTCTGCTGCTCCAAACGCTTAAACAGAATGGCCTAGGGAAAAAATACACATACCGTTGTAATCGGGCGAGTTTCGACTTTCAGATGCAATAGGAATTTTTGGGTTAGGTCGATCCTTTCGCGAGATATGGGAGTTTGAAGCCAAGAAATGGTTGAGAAGGCAAAAAATTTTTCGCATTTCTGCTGCTCCAAACGCTTAACCAGAATGGTCTAGGGAAACAATACACATACCGTTGTAATCGGGCGAGTTTCTACTTTCAGATGCAATAGGAATTTTTTGGTTATGTCAATCCGTTCGCGAGATATGGGAGTTTGAAGCCAAGAAATGGTTGAGAAGGCAAAAAATTTTTCGCAATTCTGCTGCTCCAAACGCTTAACCAGAATGGCCTAGGGAAAAAATACACATACCGTTGTAATCGGGCGAGTCTCTACTTCCAGGCGCTACAGGAATTTTGGGGTTAGGTTAATCCGTTCGCGAGATATGGGAGTTTGAAGCCAAGAAATGGTTGAGAAGGCAAAAAATTTTTCGCAATTCTGCTGCTCCAAACGCTTAAACAGAATGGCCTAGGGAAAAAATACACATACCGTTGTAATCGGGCGAGTTTCGACTTTCAGATGCAATAGGAATTTTTGGGTTAGGTCGATCCGTTCGCGAGATATGGGAGTTTGAAGCCAAGAAATGGTTGAGAAGGCAAAAAATTTTTCGCATTTCTGCTGCTCCAAACGCTTAACCAGAATGGTCTAGGGAAACAATACACATACCGTTGTAATCGGGCGAGTTTCTACTTTCAGATGCAATAGGAATTTTTTGGTTATGTCAATCCGTTCGCGAGATATGGGAGTTTGAAGCCAAGAAATGGTTGAGAAGGCAAAAAATTTTTCGCAATTCTGCTGCTCCAAACGCTTAACCAGAATGGCCTAGGGAAAAAATACACATACCGTTGTAATCGGGCGAGTCTCTACTTCCAGGCGCTACAGGAATTTTGGGGTTAGGTTAATCCGTTCGCGAGATATGGGAGTTTGAAGCCAAGAAATGGTTGAGAAGGCAAAAAATTTTTCGCAATTCTGCTGCTCCAAACGCTTAACCAGAATGGCCTAGGGAAAAAATACACATACCGCTGTAATCGGGCGAGGTTCTACTTTCAGATGCAATAGGAATTTTTGGGTTAGGTCAATCCGTTCGCGAGATATGGGAGTTTGAAGCCAAGAAATGGTTGAGAAGGCAAAAAATTTTTCGCAATTCTGCTGCTCCAAACGCTTAACCAGAATGGCCTAGGGAAAAAATACACATACCGTTGTAATCGGGCGAGTTTCTACTTTCAGATGCAATAGGAATTTTTGGGTTAGGTCAATCCGTTCGCGAGATATGGGAGTTTGAAGCCAAGAAATTGTTGAGAAGGCAAAATATTTTTCGCAATTCTGCTGCTCCAAACGCTTAACCAGAATGGCCTAGGGAAAAAATACACATACCGTTGTAATCGGGCGAGTCTCTACTTCCAGACGCTACAGGAATTTTTGGGTTAGGTCAATCCGTTCGCGAGATATGGGAGTTTGAAGCCAAGTAATGGTTGAGAAGGTAAAAATTTTTCGCAATTCTGCTGCTCCAAACGCTTAACCAGAATGACCTAGGGAAAAAATACACATACCGTTGTAATCGGGCGAGTTTCTACTTTCAGATGCAATAGGAATTTTTGGGTTAGGTCAATCCGTTCGCGAGATATAGGAGTTTGAAGCCAAGAAATGGTTGAGAATGCAAAAAATTTTTCGCAATTCTGCTGCTCCAAACGCTTAACCAGAATGGCCTAGGGAAAAAATACACATACCGTTGTAATCGGGCGAGTTTCTACTTTCAGATGCAACAGGAATTTTTGGGTTAGGTCAATCCGTTCGCGAGGTATGGGAGTTTGAAGCCAAGAAATGGGTGAGAAGGCAAAAAATTTTTCGCATTTCTGCTGCTCCAAACGCTTAACCAGAATGGCCTAGGGAAAAAATACACATACCGTTGTAATCGGGCGAGTTTCTACTTTCAGATGCAATAGGAATTTTTGGGTTAGGTCAGTCCGTTCGCGAGATATGGGAGTTTGAAGCCAAGAAATGGTTGAGAAGGCAAAAAATTTTTCGCAATTCTGCTGCTCCAAACGCTTAAACAGAATGGCCTAGGGAAAAAATACACATACCGCTGTAATCGGGCGAGTTTCGACTTTCAGATGCAATAGGAATTTTTGGGTTAGGTCAATCCGTTCGCGAGATATGGGAGTTTGAAGCCAAGAAATGGTTGAGAAGGCAAAATATTTTTCGCAATTCTGCTGCTCCAAACGCTTAACCAGAATGGCCTAGGGAAAAAATACACATACCGTTGTAATCGGGCGAGTCTCTACTTCCAGAAGCTACAGGAATTTTTGGATTAGGTCAATCCGTTCGCGAGATATGGGAGTTTGAAGCCAAGAAATGGTTGAGAAGGCAAAAAATTTTTCGCAATTCTGCTGCTCCAAACGCTTAACCAGAATGGCCTAGGGAAAAAATACACATACCGTTGTAATCGGGCGAGTCTCTATTTCCAGTCGCTACAGGAATTTTTGGGTTAGGTCAATCCGTTCGCGAGATATGGGAGTTTGAATCCAAGAAATGGTTGAGAAGGCAAAAAATTTTTCGCATTTTTGCTGCTCCAAACGCTTAACCAGAATGGCCTAGGGAAAAAAAAACATACCGTTGTAATCGGGCGAGTTTCTACTTTCAGATGCAATAGGAATTTTTGGGTTATGTCAATCCGTTCGCGAGATATGGGAGTTTGAAGCCAAGAAATGGTTGAGAAGGCAAAAAATTTTTCGCAATTCTGCTGCTCCAAACGCTTAAACAGAATGGCCTAGGGAAAAAATACACATACCGTTGTAATCGGGCGAGTTTCGACTTTCAGATGCAATAGGAATTTTTGGGTTAGGTCGATCCTTTCGCGAGATATGGGAGTTTGAAGCCAAGAAATGGTTGAGAAGGCAAAAAATTTTTCGCATTTCTGCTGCTCCAAACGCTTAACCAGAATGGTCTAGGGAAACAATACACATACCGTTGTAATCGGGCGAGTTTCTACTTTCAGATGCAATAGGAATTTTTTGGTTATGTCAATCCGTTCGCGAGATATGGGAGTTTGAAGCCAAGAAATGGTTGAGAAGGCAAAAAATTTTTCGCAATTCTGCTGCTCCAAACGCTTAACCAGAATGGCCTAGGGAAAAAATACACATACCGTTGTAATCGGGCGAGTCTCTACTTCCAGGCGCTACAGGAATTTTGGGGTTAGGTTAATCCGTTCGCGAGATATGGGAGTTTGAAGCCAAGAAATGGTTGAGAAGGCAAAAAATTTTTCGCAATTCTGCTGCTCCAAACGCTTAAACAGAATGGCCTAGGGAAAAAATACACATACCGTTGTAATCGGGCGAGTTTCGACTTTCAGATGCAATAGGAATTTTTGGGTTAGGTCGATCCGTTCGCGAGATATGGGAGTTTGAAGCCAAGAAATGGTTGAGAAGGCAAAAAATTTTTCGCATTTCTGCTGCTCCAAACGCTTAACCAGAATGGTCTAGGGAAACAATACACATACCGTTGTAATCGGGCGAGTTTCTACTTTCAGATGCAATAGGAATTTTTTGGTTATGTCAATCCGTTCGCGAGATATGGGAGTTTGAAGCCAAGAAATGGTTGAGAAGGCAAAAAATTTTTCGCAATTCTGCTGCTCCAAACGCTTAACCAGAATGGCCTAGGGAAAAAATACACATACCGTTGTAATCGGGCGAGTCTCTACTTCCAGGCGCTACAGGAATTTTGGGGTTAGGTTAATCCGTTCGCGAGATATGGGAGTTTGAAGCCAAGAAATGGTTGAGAAGGCAAAAAATTTTTCGCAATTCTGCTGCTCCAAACGCTTAACCAGAATGGCCTAGGGAAAAAATACACATACCGCTGTAATCGGGCGAGGTTCTACTTTCAGATGCAATAGGAATTTTTGGGTTAGGTCAATCCGTTCGCGAGATATGGGAGTTTGAAGCCAAGAAATGGTTGAGAAGGCAAAAAATTTTTCGCAATTCTGCTGCTCCAAACGCTTAACCAGAATGGCCTAGGGAAAAAATACACATACCGTTGTAATCGGGCGAGTTTCTACTTTCAGATGCAATAGGAATTTTTGGGTTAGGTCAATCCGTTCGCGAGATATGGGAGTTTGAAGCCAAGAAATTGTTGAGAAGGCAAAATATTTTTCGCAATTCTGCTGCTCCAAACGCTTAACCAGAATGGCCTAGGGAAAAAATACACATACCGTTGTAATCGGGCGAGTCTCTACTTCCAGAAGCTACAGGAATTTTTGGATTAGGTCAATCCGTTCGCGAGATATGGGAGTTTGAAGCCAAGAAATGGTTGAGAAGGCAAAAAATTTTTCGCAATTCTGCTGCTCCAAACGCTTAACCAGAATGGCCTAGGGAAAAAATACACATACCGTTGTAATCGGGCGAGTCTCTATTTCCAGTCGCTACAGGAATTTTTGGGTTAGGTCAATCCGTTCGCGAGATATGGGAGTTTGAAGCCAAGAAATGGTTGAGAAGGCAAAAAATTTTTCGCAATTCTGCTGCTCCAAACGCTTAACCAGAATGGCCTAGGGAAAAAATACACATACCGTTGTAATCGGGCGAGTTTCTACTTTCAGATGCAATAGGAATTTTTGGGTTATGTCAATCCGTTCGCGAGATATGGGAGTTTGAAGCCAAGAAATGGTTGAGAAGGCAAAAAATTTTTCGCAATTCTGCTGCTCCAAACGCTTAAACAGAATGGCCTAGGGAAAAAATACACATACCGTTGTAATCGGGCGAGTTTCGACTTTCAGATGCAATAGGAATTTTTGGGTTAGGTCGATCCGTTCGCGAGATATGGGAGTTTGAAGCCAAGAAATGGTTGAGAAGGCAAAAAATTTTTCGCATTTCTGCTGCTCCAAACGCTTAACCAGAATGGTCTAGGGAAACAATACACATACCGTTGTAATCGGGCGAGTTTCTACTTTCAGATGCAATAGGAATTTTTTGGTTATGTCAATCCGTTCGCGAGATATGGGAGTTTGAAGCCAAGAAATGGTTGAGAAGGCAAAAAATTTTTCGCAATTCTGCTGCTCCAAACGCTTAACCAGAATGGCCTAGGGAAAAAATACACATACCGTTGTAATCGGGCGAGTCTCTACTTCCAGGCGCTACAGGAATTTTGGGGTTAGGTTAATCCGTTCGCGAGATATGGGAGTTTGAAGCCAAGAAATGGTTGAGAAGGCAAAAAATTTTTCGCAATTCTGCTGCTCCAAACGCTTAAACAGAATGGCCTAGGGAAAAAATACACATACCGTTGTAATCGGGCGAGTTTCGACTTTCAGATGCAATAGGAATTTTTGGGTTAGGTCGATCCGTTCGCGAGATATGGGAGTTTGAAGCCAAGAAATGGTTGAGAAGGCAAAAAATTTTTCGCATTTCTGCTGCTCCAAACGCTTAACCAGAATGGTCTAGGGAAACAATACACATACCGTTGTAATCGGGCGAGTTTCTACTTTCAGATGCAATAGGAATTTTTTGGTTATGTCAATCCGTTCGCGAGATATGGGAGTTTGAAGCCAAGAAATGGTTGAGAAGGCAAAAAATTTTTCGCAATTCTGCTGCTCCAAACGCTTAACCAGAATGGCCTAGGGAAAAAATACACATACCGTTGTAATCGGGCGAGTCTCTACTTCCAGGCGCTACAGGAATTTTGGGGTTAGGTTAATCCGTTCGCGAGATATGGGAGTTTGAAGCCAAGAAATGGTTGAGAAGGCAAAAAATTTTTCGCAATTCTGCTGCTCCAAACGCTTAACCAGAATGGCCTAGGGAAAAAATACACATACCGCTGTAATCGGGCGAGGTTCTACTTTCAGATGCAATAGGAATTTTTGGGTTAGGTCAATCCGTTCGCGAGATATGGGAGTGTGAAGCCAAGAAATGGTTGAGAAGGCAAAAAATTTTTCGCAATTCTGCTGCTCCAAACGCTTAACCAGAATGGCCTAGGGAAAAAATACACATACCGTTGTAATCGGGCGAGTTTCTACTTTCAGATGCAATAGGAATTTTTGGGTTAGGTCAATCCGTTCGCAAGATATGGGAGTTTGAAGCCAAGAAATGGTTGAGAATGCAAAAAATTTTTCGCAATTCTGCTGCTCCAAACGCTTGACCAGAATGGCCTAGGGAAAAAATACACTAACTGTTGTAATCGGGCGAGTTTCTACTTTCAAATGCAACAGGAATTTTTGGGTTAGGTCAATCCGTTCGCGAGATATGGGAGTTTGAAGCCAAGAAATGGTTGAGAAGGCAAAAAATTATTCGCATTTCTGCTGCTCCAAACGCTTAACCAGAATAGCCTAGGGATAAAATACACATACCGTTGTAATCGGGCGAGTTTCTACTTTCAGATGCAATAGGAATTTTTGGGTTAGGTCAATCCGTTCGCGAGATATGGGAGTTTGAAGCCAAGAAATGGTTGAGAAGGCAAAAAATTTTTCGCAATTCTGCTGCTCCAAACGCTTAACCAGAATGGCCTAGGGAAAAAATACACATACCGTTGTAATCGGGCTAGTCTCTACTTCCAGACGCTACAGGAATTTTTGGGTTAGGTCAATCCGTTCGCGAGATATGGGAGTTTGAAGCCAAGAAATGGTTGCGAAGGCAAAAAATTTTTCGCAATTCTGCTGCTCCAAACGCTTAACCAGAATGGCCTAGGGAAAAAATACACATACCGTTGTAATCGGGCGAGTTTCTACTTTCAGATGCAATAGGAATTTTCGGGTTAGGTCAATCCGTTCGCGAGATATGGGAGTTTGAAGCCAAGAAATGGTTGAGAAGGCAAAAAATTTTTCGCAATTCTGCTGCTCCAAACGCTTAAACAGAATGGCCTAGGGAAAAAATACAGATACCGTTGTAATCGGGCGAGTTTCTACTTTCAGATGCAACAGGAATTTTTGGGTTAGGTCAATCCGTTCGCGAGATATGGGAGTTTGAAGCTAAGAAATGGTTGAGAAGACAACAAATCTTTCGCACTTCTGCTGCTCCAAACGCTTAACCAGAATGGCCTAGGGCAAAAATACACATACCGTTGTAATCGGGCGAGTTTCGACTTTCAGATGCAATAGGAATTTTTGGGTTAGGTCAATCCGTTCGCGAGATATGGGAGTTTGAAGCCAAGAAATGGTTGAGGAGGCAACAAATTTTTCGCAATTCTGCTGCTCCAAACGCTTAACCAGAATGGCCTAGGGAAAAAATACACATACCGTTGTAATCGGGCGAGTTTCTACTTTCAGATGCAATAGGAATTTTTGGGTTAGGTCAATCCGTTCGCGAGATATGGGAGTTTGAAGCCAAGAAATGGTTGAGAAGGCAAAAAATTTTTCGCAATTCTGCTGCTCCAAACGCTTAACCAGAATGGCCTAGGGAAAAAATACACATACCGTTGTAATCGGGCGAGTCTCTACTTCCAGACGCTACAGGAATTTTTGGGTTAGGTCAATCCGTTCGCGAGATATGGGAGTTTGAAGCCAAGAAATGGTTGAGAAGGCAAAAAATTTTTCGCAATTCTGCTGCTCCAAACGCTTAACCAGAATGGCCTAGGGAAAAAATACACATACCGCTGTAATCGGGCGAGGTCCTACTTTCAGATGCAATCGGAATTTTTGGGTTAGGTCAATCCGTTCGCGAGATATGGGAGTTTGAAGCCAAGAAATGGTTGAGAAGGCAAAAAATTTTTCGCAATTCTGCTGCTCCAAACGCTTAAACAGAATTGCTTAGGGAAAAAATACAGATACCGTTGTAATCGGGCGAGTTTCTACTTTCAGATGCAACAGGAATTTTTGGGTTAGGTCAATCCGTTCGCGAGATATGGGAGTTTGAAGCTAAGAAATGGTTGAGAAGACAACAAATCTTTCGCAGTTCTGCTGCTCCAAACGCTTAACCAGAATGGCCTAGGGCAAAAATACACATACCGTTGTAGTCGGGCGAGTTTCGACTTTCAGATGCAATAGGAATTTTTGGGTTAGGTCAATCCGTTCGCGAGATATGGGAGTTTGAAGCCAAGAAATGGTTGAGAAGGCAACAAATTTTTCGCAATTCTGCTGCTCCAAACGCTTAACCAGAATGGCCTAGGGAAAAAATACACATACCGTTGTAATCGGGCGAGTGTCTACTTTCAGATGCAATAGGAATTTTTGGGTTAGGTCAATCCGTTCGCGAGATATGGGAGTTTGAAGCCAAGAAATGGTTGAGAAGGCAAAAAATTTTTCGCAATTCTGCTGCTCCAAACGCTTAACCAGAATGGCATAGGGAAGAAATACACATACCGCTGTAATCGGGCGAGGTTCTACTTTCAGATGCAATTGGAACTTTTGGGTTAAGTCAATCCGTTCGCGAGATATGGGAGTTTGAAGCCAAGAAATGGTCGAGAAGGCAAAAAATTTTTCGCAATTCTGCTGCTCCAAACGTTTAACCAGAATGGCATAGGGAAAAAATACACATACCGCTGTAATCGGGCGAGGTTCTACTTTCAGATGCAATTGGAATTTTTGGGTTAGGTCAATCCGTTCGCGAGATATGGGAGTTTGAAGCCAAGAAATGGTTGAGAAGGCAAAAAATTTTTCGCAATTCTGCTGCTCCAAACGCTTAACCAGAATGGCCTAGGGAAAAAATACACATACCGTTGTAATCGGGCGAGTTTCTACTTTCAAATGCAACAGGAATTTTTGGGTTAGGTCAATCCGTTCGCGAGATATGGGAGTTTGAAGCCAAGAAATGGTTGAGAAGGCAAAAAATTATTCGCATTTCTGCTGCTCCAAACGCTTAACCAGAATAGCCTAGGGATAAAATACACATACCGTTGTAATCGGGCGAGTTTCTACTTTCAGATGCAATAGGAATTTTTGGGTTAGGTCAATCCGTTCGCGAGATATGGGAGTTTGAAGCCAAGAAATGGTTGAGAAGGCAAAAAATTTTTCGCAATTCTGCTGCTCCAAACGCTTAACCAGAATGGCCTAGGGAAAAAATACACATACCGTTGTAATCGGGCTAGTCTCTACTTCCAGACGCTACAGGAATTTTTGGGTTAGGTCAATCCGTTCGCGAGATATGGGAGTTTGAAGCCAAGAAATGGTTGCGAAGGCAAAAAATTTTTCGCAATTCTGCTGCTCCAAACGCTTAACCAGAATGGCCTAGGGAAAAAATACACATACCGTTGTAATCGGGCGAGTTTCTACTTTCAGATGCAATAGGAATTTTCGGGTTAGGTCAATCCGTTCGCGAGATATGGGAGTTTGAAGCCAAGAAATGGTTGAGAAGGCAAAAAATTTTTCGCAATTCTGCTGCTCCAAACGCTTAAACAGAATGGCCTAGGGAAAAAATACAGATACCGTTGTAATCGGGCGAGTTTCTACTTTCAGATGCAACAGGAATTTTTGGGTTAGGTCAATCCGTTCGCGAGATATGGGAGTTTGAAGCTAAGAAATGGTTGAGAAGACAACAAATCTTTCGCACTTCTGCTGCTCCAAACGCTTAACCAGAATGGCCTAGGGCAAAAATACACATACCGTTGTAATCGGGCGAGTTTCGACTTTCAGATGCAATAGGAATTTTTGGGTTAGGTCAATCCGTTCGCGAGATATGGGAGTTTGAAGCCAAGAAATGGTTGAGGAGGCAACAAATTTTTCGCAATTCTGCTGCTCCAAACGCTTAACCAGAATGGCCTAGGGAAAAAATACACATACCGTTGTAATCGGGCGAGTTTCTACTTTCAGATGCAATAGGAATTTTTGGGTTAGGTCAATCCGTTCGCGAGATATGGGAGTTTGAAGCCAAGAAATGGTTGAGAAGGCAAAAAATTTTTCGCAATTCTGCTGCTCCAAACGCTTAACCAGAATGGCCTAGGGAAAAAATACACATACCGTTGTAATCGGGCGAGTCTCTACTTCCAGACGCTACAGGAATTTTTGGGTTAGGTCAATCCGTTCGCGAGATATGGGAGTTTGAAGCCAAGAAATGGTTGAGAAGGCAAAAAATTTTTCGCAATTCTGCTGCTCCAAACGCTTAACCAGAATGGCCTAGGGAAAAAATACACATACCGCTGTAATCGGGCGAGGTCCTACTTTCAGATGCAATCGGAATTTTTGGGTTAGGTCAATCCGTTCGCGAGATATGGGAGTTTGAAGCCAAGAAATGGTTGAGAAGGCAAAAAATTTTTCGCAATTCTGCTGCTCCAAACGCTTAAACAGAATTGCTTAGGGAAAAAATACAGATACCGTTGTAATCGGGCGAGTTTCTACTTTCAGATGCAACAGGAATTTTTGGGTTAGGTCAATCCGTTCGCGAGATATGGGAGTTTGAAGCTAAGAAATGGTTGAGAAGACAACAAATCTTTCGCAGTTCTGCTGCTCCAAACGCTTAACCAGAATGGCCTAGGGCAAAAATACACATACCGTTGTAATCGGGCGAGTTTCGACTTTCAGATGCAATAGGAATTTTTGGGTTAGGTCAATCCGTTCGCGAGATATGGGAGTTTGAAGCCAAGAAATGGTTGAGAAGGCAACAAATTTTTCGCAATTCTGCTGCTCCAAACGCTTAACCAGAATGGCCTAGGGAAAAAATACACATACCGTTGTAATCGGGCGAGTGTCTACTTTCAGATGCAATAGGAATTTTTGGGTTAGGTCAATCCGTTCGCGAGATATGGGAGTTTGAAGCCAAGAAATGGTTGAGAAGGCAAAAAATTTTTCGCAATTCTGCTGCTCCAAACGCTTAACCAGAATGGCATAGGGAAGAAATACACATACCGCTGTAATCGGGCGAGGTTCTACTTTCAGATGCAATTGGAACTTTTGGGTTAAGTCAATCCGTTCGCGAGATATGGGAGTTTGAAGCCAAGAAATGGTCGAGAAGGCAAAAAATTTTTCGCAATTCTGCTGCTCCAAACGTTTAACCAGAATGGCATAGGGAAAAAATACACATACCGCTGTAATCGGGCGAGGTTCTACTTTCAGATGCAATTGGAATTTTTGGGTTAGGTCAATCCGTTCGCGAGATATGGGAGTTTGAAGCCAAGAAATGGTTGAGAAGGCAAAAAATTTTTCGCAATTCTGCTGCTCCAAACGCTTAACCAGAATGGCCTAGGGAAAAAATACACATACCGTTGTAATCGGGCGAGTCTCTACTTCCAGACGCTACAGGAATTTTTGGGTTAGGTCAATCCGTTCACGAGATATGGGAGTTTGAAGCCAAGAAATGGTTGAGAAGGCAAAAAATTTTTCGCAATTCTGCTGCTCCAAACGATTAACCAGAATGGCCTAGGGAAAAAATACACATACCGCTGTAATCGGGCGAGGTTCTACTTTCAGATGCAATTGGAATTTTTGGGTTAGGTCAATCCGTTCGCGAGATATGGGAGTTTGAAGCCAAAAAATGGTTGAGAAGGCAAAAAATTTTTCGCAATTCTGCTGCTCCAAACGCTTAAACAGAATGGCCTAGGGAAAAAATACAGATACCGTTGTAATCGGGCGAGTTTCTACTTTCAGATGCAACAGGAATTTTTGGGTTAGGTCAATCCGTTCGCGAGATATGGGAGTTTGAAGCCAAGAAATGGTTGAGGAGGCAAAAAATTTTTCGCAATTCTGCTGCTCCAAACGCTTAACCAGAATGGCCTAGGGAAAAAATACACATACCGTTGTAATCGGGCGAGTTTCTACTTTCAGATGCAATAGGAATTTTTGGGTTAGGTCAATCCGTTCGCGAGATATGGGAGTTTGAAGCCAAGAAATGGTTGAGAATGCAAAAAATTTTTCGCAATTCTGCTGCTCCAAACGCTTAACCAGAATGGCCTAGGGAAAAAATACACATACCGTTGTAATCGGGCGAGTTTCTACTTTCAGATGCAACAGGAATTTTTGGGTTAGGTCAATCCGTTCGCGAGATATGGGAGTTTGAAGCTAAGAAATGGTTGAGAAGGCAAAAAATTTTTCGCAATTCTGCTGCTCCAAACGCTTAAACAGAATGGCCTAGGGAAAAAATACAGATACCGTTGTAATCGGGCGAGTTTCTACTTTCAGATGCAACAGGAATTTTTGGGTTAGGTCAATCCGTTCGCGAGATATGGGAGTTTGAAGCTAAGAAATGGTTGAGAAGACAACATATCTTTTGCACTTCTGCTGCTCCAAACGCTTAACCAGAATGGCCTAGGGCAAAAATACACATACCGTTGTAATCGGGCGAGTTTCGACTTTCAGATGCAATAGGAATTTTTGGGTTAGGTCAATCCTTTCGCGAGATATGGGAGTTTGAAGCCAAGAAATGGTTGAGAAGGCAACAAATTTTTCGCAATTCTGCTGCTCCAAACGCTTAACCAGAATGGCATAGGGAAAAAATACGCATACCGCTGTAATCGGGCGAGTCTCTACTTCCAGACGCTACAGGAATTTTTGGGTTAGGTCAATCCGTTCGCGAGATATGCGAGTTTGAAGCCAAGAAATGGTTGAGAAGGCAAAAAATTTTTGGCAATTCTGCTGCTCCGAACGCTTAACCAGAATGGCCTAGGGAAAAAATACACATTCCGTTGTAATCGGGCGAGTTTCTACTTTCAGATGCAATAGGAATTTTTGGGTTAGATCAATCCGTTCGCGAGATATGGGAGTTTGAAGCCAAGAAATGGTTGAGAAGGCAAAAAATTTTTGGCAATTCTGCTGCTCCAAACGCTTAACCAGAATGGCCTAGGGAAAAAATACACATTCCGTTGTAATCGGGCGAGTTTCTTCTTTCAGATGCAATAGGAATTTTTGGGTTAGGTCAATCCGTTCGCGAGATATGGGAGTTTGAAGCCAAGAAATGGTTGAGAAGGCAAAAAATTTTTGGCAATTCTGCTGCTCCAAACGCTTAACCAGAATGGCCTAGGGAAAAAATACACATTCCGTTGTAATCGGGCGAGTTTCTACTTTCAGATGCAATAGGAATTTTTGGGTTAGGTCAATCCGTTCGCGAGATATGGGTGTTTGAAGCCAAGAAATGGTTGAGAAGGCAAAAAATTTTTCGCAATTCTGCTGCTCCAAACGCTTAACCAGAATGGCCTAGTGAAAAAATAAACATACCGTTGTAATCGGGCGAGTTTCTACTTTCAGATGCAATAGGAATTTTTGGGTTAGGTCAATCCGTTCGCGAGATACGGGTGTTTGAAGCCAAGAAATGGTTGAGAAGGCAAAAAATTTTTCGCAATTCTGCTGCTCCAAACGCTTAACCAGAATGGTCTTGGGAAAAAATAAACATACCGTTGTAATCGGGCGAGTTTCTACTTTCAGATGCAATAGGAATTTTTGGGTTAGGTCAATCCGTTCGCGAGATACGGGTGTTTGAAGCCAAGAAATGGTTGAGAAGGCAAAAAATTTTTCGCAATTCTGCTGCTCCAAACGCTTAACCAGAATGGTCTTGGGAAACAATACACATACCGTTGCAATCGGGCGAGTTTCTACTTTCAGATGCAATAGGAATTTTTGGGTCAGGTCAACCCGTTCGCGAGATATGGGAGTTTGAAGCCAAGAAATGGTTGAGAAGGCAACAAATTTTTCGCAATTCTGCTGCTCCAAACGCTTAAACAGAATGGCCTAGGGAAAAAATGCAGATACTTTTGTAATCGGGCGAGTTTCTACTTTCAGATGCAACAGGAATTTTTGGGTTAGGTCAATCCGTTCGCGAGATATGGGAGTTTGAAGCCAAGAAATGGTTGCGATGGCAAAAAATTTTTCGCATTTCTGCTGCTCCAAACGCTTAACCAGAATGGCCTAGGGAAAAAATACACATACCGTTGTAATCGGGCGAGTTTCTACTTTCAGATGCGATAGGAATTTTTGGGTTAGGTCAATCCGTTCGCGAGATATGGGAGTTTGAAGCCAAGAAATGGTTGAGAAGGCAAAAAATTTTTCGCAATTCTGCTGCTCCAAACGCTTAACCAGAATGGCCTAGGGAGAAAATACACATACCGTTGTAATCGGGCGAGTCTCTACTTCCAGACGCTACAGGAATTTTTGGGTTAGGTCAATCCGTTCGCGAGATATGGGAGTTTGAAGCCAAGAAATGGTTGAGAAGGCAAAAAATTTTTCGCAATTCTGCTGCTCCAAACGCTTAACCAGAATGGCCTAGGGAAAAAATACACAAACCGCTGTAATCGGGCGAGGTTCTACTTTGAGATGCAATTGGAATTTATGGGTTAGGTCAATCCGTTCGCGAGATATGGGAGTTTGAAGCCAAGAAATGGTTGAGAAGGCAAAAAATTTTTCGCAATTCTGCTGCTCCAAACGCTTAACCAGAATGGCCTAGTGAAAAAATACACATACCGTTGTAATCGGGCGAGTTTCTACTTTCAGATGCAATAGGAATTTTTGGGTTAGGTCAATCCGTTCGCGAGATACGGGTGTTTGAAGCCAAGAAATCGTTGAGAAGGCAAAAAATTTTTCGCAATTCTGCTGCTCCAAACGCTTAACCAGAATGGTCTTGGGAAACAATACACATACCGTTGTAATCGGGCGAGTTTCTACTTTCAGATGCAATAGGAATTTTTGGGTCAGGTCAACCCGTTCGCGAGATATGGGAGTTTGAAGCCAAGAAATGGTTTAGAAGGCAACAAATTTTTCGCAATTCTGCTGCTCCAAACGCTTAAACAGAATGGCCTAGGGAAAAAATGCAGATACCTTTGTAATCGGGCGAGTTTCTACTTTCAGATGCAACAGGAATTTTTGGGTTAGGTCAATCCGTTCGCGAGATATGGGAGTTTGAAGCCAAGAAATGGTTGAGATGGCAAAAAATTTTTCGCATTTCTGCTGCTCCAAACGCTTAACCAGAATGGCCTAGGGAAAAAATACACATACCGTTGTAATCGGGCGAGTTTCTACTTTCAGATGCGATAGGAATTTTTGGGTTAGGTCAATCCGTTCGCGAGATATGGGAGTTTGAAGCCAAGAAATGGTTGAGATGGCAAAAAATTTTTCGCAATTCTGCTGCTCCAAACGCTTAACCAGAATGGCCTAGGGAAAAAATACACATACCGTTGTAATCGGGCGAGTCTCTACTTCCAGACGCTACAGGAATTTTTGGGTTAGGTCAATCCGTTCGCGAGATATGGGAGTTTGAAGCCAAGAAATGGTTGAGAAGGCAAAAAATTTTTCGCAATTCTGCTGCTCCAAACGCTTAACCAGAATGGCCTGGGGAAAAAATACACAAACCGCTGTAATCGGGCGAGGTTCTACTTTCAGATGCAATTGGAATTTTTGGGTTAGGTCAATCCGTTCGCGAGATATGGGAGTTTGAAGCCAAGAAATGGTTGAGATGGCAAAAAATTTTTCGCATTTCTGCTGCTCCAAACGCTTAACCAGAATGGCCTAGGGAAAAAATACACATACCGTTGTAATCGGGCGAGTTTCTACTTTCAGATGCAATAGGAATTTTTGGGTTAGGTCAATCCGTTCGCAAGATATGGGAGTTTGAAGCCAAGAAATGGTTGAGAAGGCAAAAAATTTTTCGCAATTCTGCTGCTCCAAACGCTTAACCAGAATGGCCTAGGGAAAAAATACACATACCGTTGTAATCGGGCGAGTCTCTACTTCCAGACGCTACAGGAATTTTTGGGTTAGGTCAATCCGTTCGCGAGATATGGGAGTTTGAAGCCAAGTAATGGTTGAGAAGGTAAAAATTTTTCGCAATTCTGCTGCTCCAAACGCTTAACCAGAATGACCTAGGGAAAAAATACACATACCGTTGTAATCGGGCGAGTTTCTACTTTCAGATGCAATAGGAATTTTTGGGATAGGTCAATCCGTTCGCGAGATATAGGAGTTTGAAGCCAAGAAATGGTTGAGAATGCAAAAAATTTTTCGCAATTCTGCTGCTCCAAACGCTTAACCAGAATGGCCTAGGGAAAAAATACACATACCGTTGTAATCGGGCGAGTTTCTACTTTCAGATGCAACAGGAATTTTTGGGTTAGGTCAATCCGTTCGCGAGGTATGGGAGTTTGAAGCCAAGAAATGGGTGAGAAGGCAAAAAATTTTTCGCATTTCTGCTGCTCCAAACGCTTAACCAGAATGGCCTAGGGAAAAAATACACATACCGTTGTAATCGGGCGAGTTTCTACTTTCAGATGCAATAGGAATTTTTGGGTTAGGTCAGTCCGTTCGCGAGATATGGGAGTTTGAAGCCAAGAAATGGTTGAGAAGGCAAAAAATTTTTCGCAATTCTGCTGCTCCAAACGCTTAAACAGAATGGCCTAGGGAAAAAATACACATACCGCTGTAATCGGGCGAGTTTCGACTTTCAGATGCAATAGGAATTTTTGGGTTAGGTCAATCCGTTCGCGAGATATGGGAGTTTGAAGCCAAGAAATGGTTGAGAAGGCAAAATATTTTTCGCAATTCTGCTGCTCCAAACGCTTAACCAGAATGGCCTAGGGAAAAAATACACATACCGTTGTAATCGGGCGAGTCTCTACTTCCAGAAGCTACAGGAATTTTTGGATTAGGTCAATCCGTTCGCGAGATATGGGAGTTTGAAGCCAAGAAATGGTTGAGAAGGCAAAAAATTTTTCGCAATTCTGCTGCTCCAAACGCTTAACCAGAATGGCCTAGGGAAAAAATACACATACCGTTGTAATCGGGCGAGGATCTATTTCCAGTCGCTACAGGAATTTTTGGGTTAGGTCAATCCGTTCGCGAGATATGGGAGTTTGAAGCCAAGAAATGGTTGAGAAGGCAAAAAATTTTTCGCAATTCTGCTGCTCCAAACGCTTAACCAGAATGGCCTAGGGAAAAAATACACATACCGTTGTAATCGGGCGAGTTTCTACTTTCAGATGCAATAGGAATTTTTGGGTTATGTCAATCCGTTCGCGAGATATGGGAGTTTGAAGCCAAGAAATGGTTGAGAAGGCAAAAAATTTTTCGCAATTCTGCTGCTCCAAACGCTTAAACAGAATGGCCTAGGGAAAAAATACACATACCGTTGTAATCGGGCGAGTTTCGACTTTCAGATGCAATAGGAATTTTTGGGTTAGGTCGATCCGTTCGCGAGATATGGGAGTTTGAAGCCAAGAAATGGTTGAGAAGGCAAAAAATTTTCGCATTTCTGCTGCTCCAAACGCTTAACCAGAATGGTCTAGGGAAACAATACACATACCGTTGTAATCGGGCGAGTTTCTACTTTCAGATGCAATAGGAATTTTTTGGTTATGTCAATCCGTTCGCGAGATATGGGAGTTTGAAGCCAAGAAATGGTTGAGAAGGCAAAAAATTTTTCGCAATTCTGCTGCTCCAAACGCTTAACCAGAATGGCCTAGGGAAAAAATACACATACCGTTGTAATCGGGCGAGTCTCTACTTCCAGGCGCTACAGGAATTTTGGGGTTAGGTTAATCCGTTCGCGAGATATGGGAGTTTGAAGCCAAGAAATGGTTGAGAAGGCAAAAAATTTTTCGCAATTCTGCTGCTCCAAACGCTTAAACAGAATGGCCTAGGGAAAAAATACACATACCGTTGTAATCGGGCGAGTTTCGACTTTCAGATGCAATAGGAATTTTTGGGTTAGGTCGATCCGTTCGCGAGATATGGGAGTTTGAAGCCAAGAAATGGTTGAGAAGGCAAAAAATTTTTCGCATTTCTGCTGCTCCAAACGCTTAACCAGAATGGTCTAGGGAAACAATACACATACCGTTGTAATCGGGCGAGTTTCTACTTTCAGGTGCAATAGGAATTTTTTGGTTATGTCAATCCGTTCGCGAGATATGGGAGTTTGAAGCCAAGAAATGGTTGAGAAGGCAAAAAATTTTTCGCAATTCTGCTGCTCCAAACGCTTAACCAGAATGGCCTAGGGAAAAAATACACATACCGTTGTAATCGGGCGAGTCTCTACTTCCAGGCGCTACAGGAATTTTGGGGTTAGGTTAATCCGTTCGCGAGATATGGGAGTTTGAAGCCAAGAAATGGTTGAGAAGGCAAAAAATTTTTCGCAATTCTGCTGCTCCAAACGCTTAAACAGAATGGCCTAGGGAAAAAATACACATACCGTTGTAATCGGGCGAGTTTCGACTTTCAGATGCAATAGGAATTTTTGGGTTAGGTCGATCCGTTCGCGAGATATGGGAGTTTGAAGCCAAGAAATGGTTGAGAAGGCAAAAAATTTTTCGCATTTCTGCTGCTCCAAACGCTTAACCAGAATGGTCTAGGGAAACAATACACATACCGTTGTAATCGGGCGAGTTTCTACTTTCAGGTGCAATAGGAATTTTTTGGTTATGTCAATCCGTTCGCGAGATATGGGAGTTTGAAGCCAAGAAATGGTTGAGAAGGCAAAAAATTTTTCGCAATTCTGCTGCTCCAAACGCTTAACCAGAATGGCCTAGGGAAAAAATACACATACCGTTGTAATCGGGCGAGTCTCTACTTCCAGGCGCTACAGGAATTTTGGGGTTAGGTTAATCCGTTCGCGAGATATGGGAGTTTGAAGCCAAGAAATGGTTGAGAAGGCAAAAAATTTTTCGCAATTCTGCTGCTCCAAACGCTTAACCAGAATGGCCTAGGGAAAAAATACACATACCGCTGTTATCGGGCGAGGTTCTACTTTCAGATGCAATAGGAATTTTTGGGTTAGGTCAATCCGTTCGCGAGATATGGGAGTTTGAAGCCAAGAAATGGTTGAGAAGGCAAAAAATTTTTCGCACTTCTGCTGCTCCAAACGCTTAACCAGAATGGCCTAGGGAAAAAATACACATACCGTTGTAATCGGGCGAGTCTCTACTTCCAGACGCTACAGGAATTTTTGGGTTAGGTCAATCCGTTCGCGAGATATGGGAGTTTGAAGCCAAGAAATGGTTGAGAAGGCAAAAAATTTTTCGCAATTCTGCTGCTCCAAACGCTTAACCAGAATGGCCTAGGGAAAAAATACACATACCGTTGTAATCGGGCGAGTCTCTACTTCCAGACGCTACAGGAATTTTTGGGTTAGGTCAATCCGTTCGCGAGATATGGGAGTTTGAAGCCAAGAAATGGTTGCGAAGGCAAAAAATTTTTCGCAATTCTGCTGCTCCAAACGCTTAACCAGAATGGCCTAGGGAAAAAATACACATACCGTTGTAATCGGGCGAGTTTCTACTTTCAGATGCAATAGGAATTTTCGGGTTAGGTCAATCCGTTCGCGAGATATGGGAGTTTGAAGCCAAGAAATGGTTGAGAAGGCAAAAAATTTTTCGCAATTCTGCTGCTCCAAACGCTTAAACAGAATGGCCTAGGGAAAAAATACAGATACCGTTGTAATCGGGCGAGTTTCTACTTTCAGATGCAACAGGAATTTTTGGGTTAGGTCAATCCGTTCGCGAGATATGGGAGTTTGAAGCTAAGAAATGGTTGAGAAGACAACAAATCTTTCGCACTTCTGCTGCTCCAAACGCTTAACCAGAATGGCCTAGGGCAAAAATACACATACCGTTGTAATCGGGCGAGTTTCGACTTTCAGATGCAATAGGAATTTTTGGGTTAGGTCAATCCGTTCGCGAGATATGGGAGTTTGAAGCCAAGAAATGGTTGAGGAGGCAACAAATTTTTCGCAATTCTGCTGCTCCAAACGCTTAACCAGAATGGCCTAGGGAAAAAATACACATACCGTTGTAATCGGGCGAGTTTCTACTTTCAGATGCAATAGGAATTTTTGGGTTAGGTCAATCCGTTCGCGAGATATGGGAGTTTGAAGCCAAGAAATGGTTGAGAAGGCAAAAAATTATTCGCATTTCTGCTGCTCCAAACGCTTAACCAGAATGGCCTAGGGATAAAATACACATACCGTTGTAATCGGGCGAGTTTCTACTTTCAGATGCAATAGGAATTTTTGGGTTAGGTCAATCCGTTCGCGAGATATGGGAGTTTGAAGCCAAGAAATGGTTGAGAAGGCAAAAAATTTTTCGCAATTCTGCTGCTCCAAACGCTTAACCAGAATGGCCTAGGGAAAAAATACACATACCGTTGTAATCGGGCGAGTCTCTACTTCCAGACGCTACAGGAATTTTTGGGTTAGGTCAATCCGTTCGCGAGATATGGGAGTTTGAAGCCAAGAAATGGTTGCGAAGGCAAAAAATTTTTCGCAATTCTGCTGCTCCAAACGCTTAACCAGAATGGCCTAGGGAAAAAATACACATACCGTTGTAATCGGGCGAGTTTCTACTTTCAGATGCAATAGGAATTTTCGGGTTAGGTCAATCCGTTCGCGAGATATGGGAGTTTGAAGCCAAGAAATGGTTGAGAAGGCAAAAAATTTTTCGCAATTCTGCTGCTCCAAACGCTTAAACAGAATGGCCTAGGGAAAAAATACAGATACCGTTGTAATCGGGCGAGTTTCTACTTTCAGATGCAACAGGAATTTTTGGGTTAGGTCAATCCGTTCGCGAGATATGGGAGTTTGAAGCTAAGAAATGGTTGAGAAGACAACAAATCTTTCGCACTTCTGCTGCTCCAAACGCTTAACCAGAATGGCCTAGGGAAAAAATACACATACCGTTGTAATCGGGCGAGTTTCGACTTTCAGATGCAATAGGAATTTTTGGGTTAGGTCAATCCGTTCGCGAGATATGGGAGTTTGAAGCCAAGAAATGGTTGAGGAGGCAACAAATTTTTCGCAATTCTGCTGCTCCAAACGCTTAACCAGAATGGCCTAGGGAAAAAATACACATACCGTTGTAATCGGGCGAGTTTCTACTTTCAGATGCAATAGGAATTTTTGGGTTAGGTCAATCCGTTCGCGAGATATGGGAGTTTGAAGCCAAGAAATGGTTGAGAAGGCAAAAAATTTTTCGCAATTCTGCTGCTCCAAACGCTTAACCAGAATGGCCTAGGGAAAAAATACACATACCGTTGTAATCGGGCGAGTCTCTACATCCAGACGCTACAGGAATTTTTGGGTTAGGTCAATCCGTTCGCGAGATATGGGAGTTTGAAGCCAAGAAATGGTTGCGAAGGCAAAAAATTTTTCGCAATTCTGCTGCTCCAAACGCTTAACCAGAATGGCCTAGGGAAAAAATACACATACCGTTGTAATCGGGCGAGTTTCTACTTTCAGATGCAATAGGAATTTTCGGGTTAGGTCAATCCGTTCGCGAGATATGGGAGTTTGAAGCCAAGAAATGGTTGAGAAGGCAAAAAATTTTTCGCAATTCTGCTGCTCCAAACGCTTAAACAGAATGGCCTAGGGACAAAATACAGATACCGTTGTAATCGGGCGAGTTTCTACTTTCAGATGCAACAGGAATTTTTGGGTTAGGTCAATCCGTTCGCGAGATATGGGAGTTTGAAGCTAAGAAATGGTTGAGAAGACAACAAATCTTTCGCACTTCTGCTGCTCCAAACGCTTAACCAGAATGGCCTAGGGAAAAAATACACATACCGTTGTAATCGGGCGAGTTTCGACTTTCAGATGCAATAGGAATTTTTGGGTTAGGTCAATCCGTTCGCGAGATATGGGAGTTTGAAGCCAAGAAATGGTTGAGGAGGCAACAAATTTTTCGCAATTCTGCTGCTCCAAACGCTTAACCAGAATGGCCTAGGGAAAAAATACACATACCGTTGTAATCGGGCGAGTTTCTACTTTCAGATGCAATAGGAATTTTTGGGTTAGGTCAATCCGTTCGCGAGATATGGGAGTTTGAAGCCAAGTAAAGGTTGAGAAGGCAAAAAATTTTTCGCAATTCTGCTGCTCCAAACGCTTAACCAGAATGGCCTAGGGAAAAAATACACATACCGTTGTAATCGGGCGAGTCTCTACTTCCAGACGCTACAGGAATTTTTGGGTTAGGTCAATCCGTTCGCGAGATATGGGAGTTTGAAGCCAAGAAATGGTTGAGAAGGCAAGAAATTTTTCGCAATTCTGCTGCTCCAAACGCTTAACCAGAATGGCCTAGGGAAAAAATACACATACCGTTGTAATCGGGCGAGTTTCTACTTTCAGATGCAATAGGAATTTTTGGGTTAGGTCAATCCGTTCGCGAGATATGGGAGTTTGAAGCCAAGAAATGGTTGAGAAGGCAAAAAATTTTTCGCAATTCTGCTGCTCCAAACGCTTAAACAGAATGGCCTAGGGAAAAAATACAGATACCGTTGTAATCGGGCGAGTTTCTACTTTCAGATGCAACAGGAATTTTTGGGTTAGGTCAATCCGTTCGCGAGATATGGGAGTTTGAAGCTAAGAAATGGTTGAGAAGACAACAAATCTTTCGCACTGCTGCTGCTCCAAACGCTTAACCAGAATGGCCTAGGGAAAAAATACACATACCGTTGTAATCGGGCGAGTTTCGACTTTCAGATGCAATAGGAATTTTTGGGTTAGGTCAATCCGTTCGCGAGATATGGGAGTTTGAAGCCAAGAAATGGTTGAGGAGGCAACAAATTTTTCGCAATTCTGCTGCTCCAAACGCTTAACCAGAATGGCCTAGGGAAAAAATACACATACCGTTGTAATCGGGCGAGTTTCTACTTTCAGATGCAACAGGAATTTTTGGGTTAGGTCAATCCGTTCGCGAGATATGGGAGTTTGAAGCCAAGAAACGGTTGAGAAGGCAAAAAATTTTTCGCATTTCTGATGCTCCAAACGCTTAACCAGAATGGCCTAGGGAAAAAATACACACACCGTTGTAATCGGGCGAGTTTCTACTTTCAGATGCAATAGGAATTTTTGGGTTAGGTCAATCCGTTCGCGAGATGTGGGAGTTTGAAGCCAAGAAATGGTTGAGAAGGCAAAAAATTTTTCGCAATTCTGCTGCTCCAAACGCTTAACCAGAATGGCCTAGGGAAAAAATACACATACCGTTGTAATCGGGCGAGTCTCTACTTCCAGACGCTACAGGAATTTTTGGGTTAGGTCAATCCGTTCGCGAGATATGGGAGTTTGAAGCCAAGAAATGGTTGAGAAGGCAAAAAATTTTTCGCAATTCTGCTGCTCCAAACGCTTAACCAGAATGGCCTAGGGAAAAAATACACATACCGTTGTAATCGGGCGAGTTTCTACTTTCAGATGCAATAGGAATTTTTGGGTTAGGTCAATCCGTTCGCGAGATATGGGAGTTTGAAGCCAAGAAATGGTTGAGAAGGCAAAAAATTTTTCGCAATTCTGCTGCTCCAAACGCTTAAACAGAATGGCCTAGGGAAAAAATACAGACACCGTTGTAATCGGGCGAGTTTCTACTTTCAGATGCAATAGGAATTTTTGGGTTAGGTCAATCCGTTCGCGAGATATGGGAGTTTGAAGCCAAGAAATGGTTGAGAAGGCAAAAAATTTTTCGCAATTCTGCTGCTCCAAACGCTTAACCAGAATGGCCTAGTGAAAAAATAAACATACCGTTGTAATCTGGCGAGTTTCTACTTCCAGACGCTACAGGAATTTTTGGGTTAGGTCAATCCGTTCGCGAGATATGGGAGTTTGAAGCCAAGAAATGGTTGAGAAGGCAAAAAATTTTTCGCATTTCTGCTGCTCCAAACGCTTAACCAGAATGGCCTAGGGAAAAAATACACATACCTTTGTAATCGGGCGAGTCTCTACTTCCAGACGCTACAGGAATTTTTGGGTTAGGTCAATCCGTTCGCGAGATATGGGAGTTTGAAGCCAAGAAATGGTTGAGAAGGCAAAAAATTTTTCGCAATTCTGCTGCTCCAAACGCTTAACCAGAATGGCCTAAGGAAAAAATACACATACCGTTGTAATCGGGCGAGTTTCGACTTTCAGATGCAATAGGAATTTTTGGGTTAGGTCAATCCGTTCGCGAGATATGGGAGTTTGAAGCCAAGAAATGGTTGAGAAGGCAAAAAATTTTTCGCATTTCTGCTGCTCCAAACGCTTAACCAGAATGGCCTAGGGAAAAAATACACATACCGTTGTAAACGGGCGAGTTTCTACTTTCAGATGCAATAGGAATTTTTGGGTTAGGTCAACCCGTTCGCGAGATATGGGAGTTTGAAGCCAAGAAATGGTTGAGTAGGCAAAAAATTTTTCGCAATTCTGCTGCTCCAAACGCTTAAACAGAATGGCCTAGGGAAAAAATACAGACACCGTTGTAATCGGGCGAGTTTCTACTTTCAGATGCAATAGGAATTTTTGGGTTAGGTCAATCCGTTCGCGAGATATGGGAGTTTGAAGCCAAGAAATGGTTGAGAAGGCAAAAAATTTTTCGCAATTCTGCTGCTCCAAACGCTTAACCAGAATGGCCTAGTGAAAAAATAAACATACCGTTGTAATCTGGCGAGTTTCTACTTTCAGATGCAATAGGAATTTTTGGGTTAGGTCAATCCGTTCGCGAGATATGGGAGTTTGAAGCCAAGAAATGGTTGAGAAGGCAAAAAATTCTTCGCAATTCTGCTGCTCCAAACACTTAACCAGAATGGCCTAGGGAAAAAATACACATACCGTTGTAATCGGGCGAGTCTCTACTTCCAGACGCTACAGGAATTTTTGGGTTAGGTCAATCCGTTCGCGAGATATGGGAGTTTGAAGCCAAGAAATGGTTGAGAAGGCAAAAAATTTTTCGCAATTCTGCTGCTCCAAACGCTTAACCAGAATGGCCTAAGGAAAAAATACACGTACCGTTGTAATCGGGCGAGTTTCGACTTTCAGATGCAATAGGAATTTTTGGGTTAGGTCAATCCGTTCGCGAGATATGGGAGTTTGAAGCCAAGAAATGGTTGAGAAGGCAAAAAATTTTTCGCACTTCTGCTGCTCCAAACGCTTAACCAGAATGGCCTAGGGAAAAAATACACATACCGTTGTAAACGGGCGAGTTTCTACTTTCAGATGCAATAGGAATTTTTGGGTTAGGTCAACCCGTTCGCGAGATATGGGAGTTTGAAGCCAAGAAATGGTTGAGAAGGCAAAAAATTTTTCGCAATTCTGCTGCTCCAAACGCTTAAACAGAATGGCCTAGGGAAAAAATACAGACACCGTTGTAATCGGGCGAGTTTCTACTTTCAGATGCAATAGGAATTTTTGGGTTAGGTCAATCCGTTCGCGAGATATGGGAGTTTGAAGCCAAGAAATGGTTGAGAAGGCAAAAAATTTTTCGCAATTCCGCTGCTCCAAACGCTTAACCAGAATGGCCTAGTGAAAAAATAAACATACCGTTGTAATCTGGCGAGTTTCTAATTTCAGATGCAATAGGAATTTTTGGGTTAGGTCAATCCGTTCGCGAGATATGGGAGTTTGAAGCCAAGAAATGGTTGAGGAGGCAACAAATTTTTCGCAATTCTGCTGCTCCAAACGCTTATCCAGAATGGCCTAGGGAAAAAATACACATACCGTTGTAATCGGGCGAGTTTCTACTTTCAGATGCAACAGGAATTTTTGGGTTAGGTCAATCCGTTCGCGAGATATGGGAGTTTGAAGCCAAGAAATGGTTGAGAAGGCAAAAAATTTTTCGCATTTCTGCTGCTCCAAACGCTTAACCAGAATGGCCTAGGGAAAAAATACACATACCGTTGTAATCGGGCGAGTTTCTACTTTCAGATGTAATAGGAATTTTTGGGTTAGGTCAATCCGTTCGCGAGATATGGGAGTTTGAAGCCAAGAAATGGTTGAGAAGGCAAAAAATTCTTCGCAATTCTGCTGCTCCAAACACTTAACCAGAATGGCCTAGGGAAAAAATACACATACCGTTGTAATCGGGCGAGTCTCTACTTCCAGACGCTACAGGAATTTTTGGGTTAGGTCAATCCGTTCGCGAGATATGGGAGTTTGAAGCCAAGAAATGGTTGAGAAGGCAAAAAATTTTTCGCAATTCTGCTGCTCCAAACGCTTAACCAGAATTGCCTAGGGAAAAAATACACATACCGTTGTAATCGGGCGAGTTTCGACTTTCAGATGCAATAGGAATTTTTGGGTTAGGTCAATCCGTTCGCGAGATATGGGAGTTTGAAGCCAAGATATGGTTGAGGAGGCAACAAATTTTTCGCAATTCTGCTGCTCCAAACGCTTAACCAGAATGGCCTAGGGAAAAAATACACATACCGTTGTAATCGGGCGAGTTTCTACTTTCAGATGCAATAGGAATTTTGGGGTTATGTCAATCCGTTCGCGAGATATGGGAGTTTGAAGCCAAGAAATGGTTGAGGAGGCAAAAAATTTTTCGCATTTCTGCTGCTCCAATCGCTTAACCAGAATGGCCTAGGGAAGAAATACACATACCGTTGTAATCGGGCGAGTTTCTACTTTCAGATGCAATAGGAATTTTTGGGTTAGGTCAATCCGTTCGCGAGATATGGGAGTTTGAAGCCAAGAAATGGTTGAGAAGGCAAAAAATTTTTCGCAATTCTGCTGCTCCAAACGCTTAACCAGAATGGCCTAGGGAAAAAATACACATACCGTTGTAATCGGGCGAGTCTCTACTTCCAGACGCTACAGGAATTTTTGGGTTAGGTCAATCCGTTCGCGAGATATGGGAGTTTGAAGCCAAGAAATGGTTGAGAAGGCAAAAAATTTTTCGCAATTCTGCTGCTCCAAACGCTCAACCAGAATGGCCTAGGGAAAAAATACACATACCGCTATAATCGGGCGAGTTTCTACTTTCAGATGCAATAGGAATTTTTGGGTTAGGTCAATCCGTTCGCGAGATATGGGAGTTTGAAGCCAAGAAATGGTTGAGAAGGCAAAAAATTTTTCGCAATTCTGCTGCTCCAAACGCTTAACCAGAATGGCCTAGGGAAAAAATACACATACCGTTGTAATCGGGCGAGTTTCTACTTTCAGATGCAACAGGAATTTTTGGGTTAGGTCAATCCGTTCGCGAGTTATGGGAGTTTGAAGCTAAGAAATGGTTGAGAAGACAACAAATCTTTCGCACTTCTGCTGCTCCAATCGCTTAACCAGAATGGCCTAGGGAAAAAATACACATACCGTTGTAATCGGGCGAGTTTCGACTTTCAGATGCAATAGGAATTTTTGGGTTAGGTCAATCCGTTCGCGAGATATGGGAGTTTGAAGCCAAGAAATGGTTGAGAAGGCAACAAATTTTTCGCAATTCTGCTGCTCCAAACGCTTAACCAGAATGGCCTAGGGAAAAAATGCACATACCTTTGTAATCGGGCGAGTTTCTACTTTCAGATGCAATAGGAATTTTTGGGTTAGGTCAATCCGTTCGCGAGATATGGGAGTTTGAAGCCAAGAAATGGTTGAGAAGGCAAAAAATTTTTCGCAATTCTGCTGCTCCAAACGCTTAACCAGAATGGCCTAGGGAAAAAATACACATACTGTTGTAATCGGGCGAGTTTCTACTTTCAGATGCAATAGGAATTTTTGGGTTAGGTCAATCCGTTCGCGAGATATGGGAGTTTGAAGCCAAGAAATGGTTGAGAAGGCAAAAAATTTTTCGCAATTCTGCTGCTCCAAACGCTTAACCAGAATGGCCTAGGGAAAAAATACACATACCGTTGTAATCGGCCGAGTCTCTACTTCCAGACGCTACAGGAATTTTTGGGTTAGGTCAATCCGTTCGCGAGATATGGGAGTTTGAAGCCAAGAAATGGTTGAGAAGGCAAAAAATTTTTCGCAATTCTGCTGCTCCAAACGCTTAACCAGAATGGCCTAGGGAAAAAATACACATACCGCTATAATCGGGCGAGTTTCTACTTTCAGATGCAATAGGAATTTTTGGGTTAGGTCAATCCGTTCGCGAGATATGGGAGTTTGAAGCCAAGAAATGGTTGAGAAGGCAAAAAATTTTTCGCAATTCTGCTGCTCCAAACGCTTAACCAGAATGGCCTAGGGAAAAAATACACATACCGTTGTAATCGGGCGAGTTTCTACTTTCAGATGCAACAGGAATTTTTGGGTTAGGTCAATCCGTTCGCGAGTTATGGGAGTTTGAAGCTAAGAAATGGTTGAGAAGACAACAAATCTTTCGCACTTCTGCTGCTCCAATCGCTTAACCAGAATGGCCTAGGGAAAAAATACACATACCTTTGTAATCGGGCGAGTTTCGACTTTCAGATGCAATAGGAATTTTTGGGTTAGGTCAATCCGTTCGCGAGATATGGGAGTTTGAAGCCAAGAAATGGTTGAGAAGGCAACAAATTTTTCGCAATTCTGCTGCTCCAAACGCTTAACCAGAATGGCCTAGGGAAAAAATACACATACCGTTGTAATCGGGCGAGTCTCTACTTCCAGACGCTACAGGAATTTTCGGGTTAGGACAATCCGTTCGCGAGATATGGGAGTTTGAAGCCAAGAAATGGTTGAGGAGGCAACAAATTTTTCGCAATTCTGCTGCTCCAAACGCTTAACCAGAATGGCCTAGGGAAAAAATACACATACCGTTGTAATCGGGCGAGTTTCTACTTTCAGATGCAATAGGAATTTTTGGGTTAGGTCAATCCGTTCGCGAGATATGGGAGTTTGAAGCCAAGATATGGTTGAGGAGGCAACAAATTTTTCGCAATTCTGCTGCTCCAAACGCTTAACCAGAATGGCCTAGGGAAAAAATACACATACCTTTGTAATCGGGCGAGTTTCGACTTTCAGATGCAATAGGAATTTTTGGGTTAGGTCAATCCGTTCGCGAGATATGGGAGTTTGAAGCCAAGAAATGGTTGAGAAGGCAACAAATTTTTCGCAATTCTGCTGCTCCAAACGCTTAACCAGAATGGCCTAGGGAAAAAATACACATACCGTTGTAATCGGGCGAGTCTCTACTTCCAGACGCTACAGGAATTTTCGGGTCAGGACAATCCGTTCGCGAGATATGGGAGTTTGAAGCCAAGAAATGGTTGAGGAGGCAACAAATTTTTCGCAATTCTGCTGCTCCAAACGCTTAACCAGAATGGCCTAGGGAAAAAATACACATACCGTTGTAATCGGGCGAGTTTCTACTTTCAGATGCAATAGGAATTTTTGGGTTAGGTCAATCCGTTCGCGAGATATGGGAGTTTGAAGCCAAGATATGGTTGAGGAGGCAACAAATTTTTCGCAATTCTGCTGCTCCAAACGCTTAACCAGAATTGCCTAGGGAAAAAATACACATACCGTTGTAATCGGGCGAGTTTCGACTTTCAGATGCAATAGGAATTTTTGGGTTAGGTCAATCCGTTCGAGAGATATGGGAGTTTGAAGCCAAGATATGGTTGAGGAGGCAACAAATTTTTCGCAATTCTGCTGCTCCAAACGCTTAACCAGAATGGCCTAGGGAAAAAATACACATACCGTTGTAATCGGGCGAGTTTCTACTTTCAGATGCAATAGGAATTTTTGGGTTAGGTCAATCCGTTCGCGAGATATGGGAGTTTGAAGCCAAGATATGGTTGAGGAGGCAACAAATTTTTCGCAATTCTGCTGCTCCAAACGCTTAACCAGAATGGCCTAGGGAAAAAATACACATACCTTTGTAATCGGGCGAGTTTCGACTTTCAGATGCAATAGGAATTTTTGGGTTAGGTCAATCCGTTCGCGAGATATGGGAGTTTGAAGCCAAGAAATGGTTGAGAAGGCAACAAATTTTTCGCAATTCTGCTGCTCCAAACGCTTAACCAGAATGGCCTAGGGAAAAAATACACATACCGTTGTAATCGGGCGAGTCTCTACTTCCAGACGCTACAGGAATTTTCGGGTCAGGACAATCCGTTCGCGAGATATGGGAGTTTGAAGCCAAGAAATGGTTGAGGAGGCAACAAATTTTTCGCAATTCTGCTGCTCCAAACGCTTAACCAGAATGGCCTAGGGAAAAAATACACATACCGTTGTAATCGGGCGAGTTTCTACTTTCAGATGCAATAGGAATTTTTGGGTTAGGTCAATCCGTTCGCGAGATATGGGAGTTTGAAGCCAAGATATGGTTGAGGAGGCAACAAATTTTTCGCAATTCTGCTGCTCCAAACGCTTAACCAGAATTGCCTAGGGAAAAAATACACATACCGTTGTAATCGGGCGAGTTTCTACTTTCAGATGCAATAGGAATTTTTGGGTTATGTCAATCCGTTCGCGAGATATGGGAGTTTGAAGCCAAGAAATGGTTGAGAAGGCAAAAAATTTTTCGCATTTCTGCTGCTCCAATCGCTTAACCAGAATGGCCTAGGGAAGAAATACACATACCGTTGTAATCGGGCGAGTTTCTACTTTCAGATGCAATAGGAATTTTTGGGTTAGGTCAATCCGTTCGCGAGATATGGGAGTTTGAAGCCAAGAAATGGTTGAGAAGGCAAAAAATTTTTCGCAATTCTGCTGCTCCAAACGCTTAACCAGAATGGCCTAGGGAAAAAATACACATACCGTTGTAATCGGGCGAGTCTCTACTTCCAGACGCTACAGGAATTTTTGGGTTAGGTCTATCCGTTCGCGAGATATGGGAGTTTGAAGCCAAGAAATGGTTGAGAAGGCAAAAAATTTTTCGCAATTCTGCTGCTCCAAACGCTCAACCAGAATGGCCTAGGGAAAAAATACACATACCGCTATAATCGGGCGAGTTTCTACTTTCAGATGCAATAGGAATTTTTGGGTTAGGTCAATCCGTTCGCGAGATATGGGAGTTTGAAGCCAAGAAATGGTTGAGAAGGCAAAAAATTTTTCGCAATTCTGCTGCTCCAAACGCTTAACCAGAATGGCCTAGGGAAAAAATACACATACCGTTGTAATCGGGCGAGTTTCTACTTTCAGATGCAACAGGAATTTTTGGGTTAGGTCAATCCGTTCGCGAGTTATGGGAGTTTGAAGCTAAGAAATGGTTGAGAAGACAACAAATCTTTCGCACTTCTGCTGCTCCAATCGCTTAACCAGAATGGCCTAGGGAAAAAATACACATACCGTTGTAATCGGGCGAGTTTCGACTTTCAGATGCAATAGGAATTTTTGGGTTAGGTCAATCCGTTCGCGAGATATGGGAGTTTGAAGCCAAGAAATGGTTGAGAAGGCAACAAATTTTTCGCAATTCTGCTGCTCCAAACGCTTAACCAGAATGGCCTAGGGAAAAAATGCACATACCTTTGTAATCGGGCGAGTTTCTACTTTCAGATGCAATAGGAATTTTTGGGTTAGGTCAATCCGTTCGCGAGATATGGAAGTTTGAAGCCAAGAAATGGTTGAGAAGGCAAAAAATTTTTCGCAATTCTGCTGCTCCAAACGCTTAACCAGAATGGCCTAGGGAAAAAATACACATACCGTTGTAATCGGGCGAGTCTCTACTTCCAGACGCTACAGGAATTTTTGGGTTAGGTCAATCCGTTCGCGAGATATGGGAGTTTGAAGCCAAGAAATGGTTGAGAAGGCAAAAAATTTTTCGCAATTCTGCTGCTCCAAACGCTTAACCGGAATGGCCTAGGGAAAAAATACACATACCGCTGTAATCGGGCGAGGTTCTACTTTCAGACGCAATTGGAATTTTTGTGTTAGGTCAATCCGTTCGCGAGATATGGGAGTTTGAAGCCAAGAAATGGTTGAGAATGCAAAAAATTTGTCGCAATTCTGCTGCTCCAAACGCTTAACCAGAATGGCCTAGGGAAAAAATACACATACCGTTGTAATCGGGCGAGTTTCTACTTTCAGATGCAATAGGAATTTTTGGGTTAGGTCAAACCGTTCGCGAGATATGGGAGTTTGAAGCCAAGAAATGGTTGAGAAGGCAAAAAATTTTTCGCAATTCTGCTGCTCCAAACGCTTAACCAGAATGGCCTAGGGAAAAAATACAGATACCGTTGTAATCGGGCGAGTTTCTACTTTCAGATGCAACAGGAATTTTTGGGTTAGGTCAATCCGTTCGCGAGATATGGGAGTTTGAAGCTAAGAAATGGTTGAGAAGACAACAAATCTTTCGCACTTCTGCTGCTCCAAACGCTTAACCAGAATGGCCTAGGGAAAAAATACACATACCGTTGTAATCGGGCGAGTTTCGACTTTCAGATGCAATAGGAATTTTTGGGTTAGGTCAATCCGTTCGCGAGATATGGGAGTTTGAAGCCAAGAAATGGTTGAGAAGGCAACAAATTTTTCGCAATTCTGCTGCTCCAAACGCTTAACCAGAATGGCCTAGGGAAAAAATACACATACCGTTGTAATCGGGCGAGTTTCTACTTTCAGATGCAATAGGAATTTTTGGGTTAGGTCAATCCGTTCGCGAGATATGGAAGTTTGAAGCCAAGAAATGGTTGAGAAGGCAAAAAATTTTTCGCAATTCTGCTGCTCCAAACGCTTAACCAGAATGGCCTAGGGAAAAAATACACATACCGCTGTAATCGGGCGAAGTTCTACTTTCAGATGCAATAGGAATTTTTGGGTTAGGTCAATCCGTTCGCGAGATATGGGTGTTTGAAGCCAAGAAATGGTTGAGAAGGCAAAAAATTTTTCGCAATTCTGCTGCTCCAAACGCTTAACCAGAATGGCCTAGGGAAAAAATAAATATACCGTTGTAGTTGGGCGAGTTTCTACTATCAGATGCAATAGGAATTTTTGGGTTAGGTCAATCCGTTCGCGAGATATGGGAGTTTGAAGCCAAGAAATGGTTGAGAAGGCAAAAAATTTTTCGCAATTCTGCTGCTCCAAACGCTTAACCAGAATGGCCTAGGGAAAAAATACACATACCGTTGTAATCGGGCGAGTTTCTACTTTCAGATGCAATAGGAATTTTTGGGTTAGGTCAATCTGTTCGCGAGATATAGGAGTTTGAAGCCAAGAAATGGTTGAGAAGGCAAAAAATTTTTCGCAATTCTGCTGCTCCAAACGCTTAACCAGAATGGCCTAGGGAAAAAATAGACATACCGCTGTAATCGGGCGAAGTTCTACTTTCAGATGCAATAGGAATTTTTGGGTTAGGTCAATCCGTTCGCGAGATATGGGTGTTTGAAGCCAAGAAATGGTTGAGAAGGCAAAAAATTTTTCGCAATTCTGCTGCTCCAAACGCTTAACCAGAATGGCCTAGGGAAAAAATACACATACCGTTGTAATCGGGCGAGTTTCTACTTTCAGATGCAATAGGAATTTTTGGGTTAGGTCAATCCGTTCGCGAGATATGGAAGTTTGAAGCCAAGAAATGGTTGAGAAGGCAAAAAATTTTTCGCAATTCTGCTGCTCCAAACGCTTAACCAGAATGGCCTAGGGAAAAAATACACATACCGCTGTAATCGGGCGAAGTTCTACTTTCAGATGCAATAGGAATTTTTGGGTTAGGTCAATCCGTTCGCGAGATATGGGTGTTTGAAGCCAAGAAATGGTTGAGAAGGCAAAAAATTTTTCGCAATTCTGCTGCTCCAAACGCTTAACCAGAATGGCCTAGGGAAAAAATAAACATACCGTTGTAGTCGGGCGAGTTTCTACTATCAGATGCAATAGGAATTTTTGGGTTAGGTCAATCCGTTCGCGAGATATGGGAGTTTGAAGCCAAGAAATGGTTGAGAAGGCAAAAAATTTTTCGCAATTCTGCTGCTCCAAACGCTTAACCAGAATGGCCTAGGGAAAAAATACACATACCGTTGTAATCGGGCGAGTCTCTACTTCCAGACGCTACAGGAATTTTTGGGTTAGGTCAATCCGTTCGCGAGATATGGGAGTTTGAAGCCAAGAAATGGTTGAGAAGGCAAAAAATTTTTCGCAATTCTGCTGCTCCAAACGCTTAACCAGAATGGCCTAGGGAAAAAATACACATACCGCTGTAATCGGGCGAGGTTCTACTTTCAGATGCAATTGGAATTTTTGTGTTAAGTCAATCCGTTCGCGAGATATGGGAGTTTGAAGCCAAGAAATGGTTGAGAAGGCAAAAAATTTTTCGCAATTCTGCTGCTCCAAACGCTTAACCAGAATGGTCTAGGGAAACAATACACATACCGTTGTAGTCGGGCGAGTTTCTACTATCAGATGCAATAGGAATTTTTGGGTTAGGTCAATCCGTTCGCGAGGTATGGGAGTTTGAAGCCAAGAAATGGTTGAGAAGGCCAAAAATTTTTCGCAATTCTGCTGCTCCAAACGCTTAACCAGAATGGCCTAGGGAAAAAATACAGATACCGTTGTAATCGGGCGAGTTTCTACTTTCAGATGCAACAGGAATTTTTGGGTTAGGTCAATCCGTTCGCGAGATATGGGAGTTTGAAGCTAAGAAATGGTTGAGAAGACAACAAATCTTTCGCACTTCTGCTGCTCCAAACGCTTAACCAGAATGGCCTAGGAAAAAATACACACACCGTTGTAATCGGGCGAGTCTCTACTTCCAGACGCTACAGGAATTTTTGTGTTAGGTCAATCCGTTCGCGAGATATGGGAGTTTGAAGCTAAGAAATGGTTGAGAAGACAACAAATCTTTCGCACTTCTGCTGCTCCAAACGCTTAACCAGAATGGCCTAGGGAAAAAATACACATACCGTTGTAATCGGGCGAGTTTCGACTTTCAGATGCAATAGGAATTTTTGGGTTAGGTCAATCCGTTCGCGAGATATGGGAGTTTGAAGCCAAGAAATGGTTGAGAAGGCAACAAATTTTTCGCAATTCTGCTGCTCCAAACGCTTAACCAGAATGGCCTAGGGAAAAAATAAACATACCGTTGTAGTCGGGCGAGTTTCTACTATCAGATGCAATAGGAATTTTTGGGTTAGGTCAATCCGTTCGCGAGATATGGGAGTTTGAAGCCAAGAAATGGTTGAGAAGGCAAAAAATTTTTCGCAATTCTGCTGCTCCAAACGCTTAACCAGAATGGCCTAGGGAAAAAATACACATACCGTTGTAATCGGGCGAGTCTCTACTTCCAGACGCTACAGGAATTTTTGGGTTAGGTCAATCCGTTCGCGAGATATGGGAGTTTGAAGCCAAGAAATGGTTGAGAAGGCAAAAAATTTTTCGCAATTCTGCTGCTCCAAACGCTTAACCAGAATGGCCTAGGGAAAAAATACACATACCGCTGTAATCGGGCGAGGTTCTACTTTCAGATGCAATTGGAATTTTTGTGTTAAGTCAATCCGTTCGCGAGATATGGGAGTTTGAAGCCAAGAAATGGTTGAGAAGGCAAAAAATTTTTCGCAATTCTGCTGCTCCAAACGCTTAACCAGAATGGTCTAGGGAAACAATACACATACCGTTGTAATCGGGCGAGTTTCTACTTTCAGATGCAACAGGAATTTTTGGGTTAGGTCAATCCGTTCGCGAGATATGGGAGTTTGAAGCTAAGAAATGGTTGAGAAGACAACAAATCTTTCGCACTTCTGCTGCTCCAAACGCTTAACCAGAATGGCCTAGGGAAAAAATACACATACCGTTGTAATCGGGCGAGTTTCGACTTTCAGATGCAATAGGAATTTTTGGGTTAGGTCAATCCGTTCGCGAGATATGGGAGTTTGAAGCCAAGAAATGGTTGAGAAGGCAACAAATTTTTCGCAATTCTGCTGCTCCAAACGCTTAACCAGAATGGCCTAGGGAAAAAATACACATACCGTTGTAATCGGGCGAGTTTCTACTTTCAGATGCAATAGGAATTTTTGGGTTAGGTCAATCCGTTCGCGAGATATGGAAGTTTGAAGCCAAGAAATGGTTGAGAAGGCAAAAAATTTTTCGCAATTCTGCTGCTCCAAACGCTTAACCAGAATGGCCTAGGGAAAAAATACACATACCGCTGTAATCGGGCGAAGTTCTACTTTCAGATGCAATAGGAATTTTTGGGTTAGGTCAATCCGTTCGCGAGATATGGGTGTTTGAAGCCAAGAAATGGTTGAGAAGGCAAAAAATTTTTCGCAATTCTGCCGCTCCAAACGCTTAACCAGAATGGCCTAGGGAAAAAATAAACATACCGTTGTAGTCGGGCGAGTTTCTACTATCAGATGCAATAGGAATTTTTGGGTTAGGTCAATCCGTTCGCGAGATATGGGAGTTTGAAGCCAAGAAATGGTTGAGAAGGCAACAAATTTTTCGCAATTCTGCTGCTCCAAACGCTTAACCAGAATGGCCTAGGGAAAAAATACACATACCGTTGTAATCGGGCGAGTTTCTACTTTCAGATGCAATAGGAATTTTTGGGTTAAGTCAATCCGTTCGCGAGATATGGGTGTTTGAAGCCAAGAAATGGTTGAGAAGGAAAAAAATTTTTCGCAATTCTGCTGCTCCAAACGCTTAACCAGAATGGCCTAGGGAAAAAATACACATACCGTTGTAATCGGGCGAGTTTCTACTTTCAGATGCAATAGGAATTTTTGGGTTAGGTCAATCCGTTCGCGAGATATAGGAGTTTGAAGCCAAGAAATGGTTGAGAAGGCAAAAAATTTTTCGCAATTCTGCTGCTCCAAACGCTTAACCAGAATGGCCTAGGGAAAAAATAGACATACCGCTGTAATCGGGCGAAGTTCTACTTTCAGATGCAATAGGAATTTTTGGGTTAAGTCAATCCGTTCGCGAGATATGGGTGTTTGAAGCCAAGAAATGGTTGAGAAGGCAAAAAATTTTTCGCAATTCTGCTGCTCCAAACGCTTAACCAGAATGGCCTAGGGAAAAAATACACATACCGTTGTAATCGGGCGAGTTTCTACTTTCAGATGCAATAGGAATTTTTGGGTTAGGTCAATCCGTTCGCGAGATATGGAAGTTTGAAGCCAAGAAATGGTTGAGAAGGCAAAAAATTTTTCGCAATTCTGCTGCTCCAAACGCTTAACCAGAATGGCCTAGGGAAAAAATACACATACCGCTGTAATCGGGCGAAGTTCTACTTTCAGATGCAATAGGAATTTTTGGGTTAGGTCAATCCGTTCGCGAGATATGGGTGTTTGAAGCCAAGAAATGGTTGAGAAGGCAAAAAATTTTTCGCAATTCTGCTGCTCCAAACGCTTAACCAGAATGGCCTAGGGAAAAAATAAACACACCGATGTAATCGGGCGAGTTTCTACTTTCAGATGCAATAGGAATTTTTGGGTAAGGTCAATCCGTTCACGAGATATGGGAGTTTGAAGCCAAGAAATGGTTGAGAAGGCAAAAAATTTTTCGCATTTCTGCTCATCCAAACGCTTAACCAGAATGGTCTAAGGAAACAATAAACATACCGTTGTAGTCGGGCGAGTTTCTACTATCAGATGCAATAGGAATTTTTGGGTTAGGTCAATCCGTTCGCGAGATATGGGAGTTTGAAGCCAAGAAATGGTTGAGAAGGCAAAAAATTTTCGCAATTCTGCTGCTCCAAACGCTTAACCAGAATGGCCTAGGGAAAAAATACACATACCGTTGTAATCGGGCGAGTCCCTACTTCCAGACGCTACAGGAATTTTTGGGTTAGGTCAATCCGTTCGCGAGATATGGGAGTTTGAAGCCAAGAAATGGTTGAGAAGGCAAAACTTTTTTCGCAATTCTGCTGCTCCAAACGCTTAACCAGAATGACCTAGGGAAAAAATACACATACCGCTGTAATCGGGCGAGGTTCTACTTTCAGATGCAATTGGAATTTTTGGGTTAAGTCAATCCGTTCGCGAGATATGGGAGTTTGAAGCCAAGAAATGGTTGAGATGGCAAAAAACTTTTCGCAATTCTGCTGCTCCAAACGCTTAACCAGAATGGTCTAGGGAAACAATACACATACCGTTGTAGTCGGGCGAGTTTCTACTATCAGATGCAATAGGAATTTTTGGGTTAGGTCAATCCGTTCGCGAGATATGGGAGTTAGAAGCCAAGATATGGTTGAGAAGGCAAAAAATTTTTCGCAATTGTGCTGCTCCAAACGCTTAACCAGAATGGCCTAGGGAAAAAATACACATACCGTTGTAATCGGGTGAGTCTCTACTTCCAGACGCTACAGGAATTTTTGGGTTAGGTCAATCCGTTCGCGAGATATGGGAGTTTGAAGCCAAGAAATGGTTGAGAAGGCAAAAAATTTTTCGCAATTCTGCTGCTCCAAACGCTTAACCAGAATGGCCTAGGGAAAAAATACACATACCGCTGTAATCGGGCGAGGTTCTACTTTCAGATGCAATTGGAATTTTTGGGTTAGGTCAATCCGTTCGCGAGATATGGGAGTTTGAAGCCAAGAAATGGTTGAGAAGGCAAAAAATTTTTCGCAATTCTGCTGCTCCAAACGCTTAACCAGAATGGCCTAGGGAAAAAATACACATACCGTTGTAATCGGGCGAGTTTCTACTTTCAGATGCAATAGGAATTTTTGGGTTAGGTCAATCCGTTCGCGAGATATGGGAGTTTGAAGCCAAGAAATGGTTCAGAAGGCAAAAAATTTTTCGCAATTCTGCTGCTCCAAACGCTTAACCAGAATGGCCTAGGGAAAAAATACACATACCGTTGTAATCGGGCGAGTCTCTACTTGCAGACGCTACAGGAATTTTTGGGTTAGGTCAATCCGTTCGCGAGATATGGGAGTTTGAAGCCAAGAAATGGTTGAGAAGGCAAAAAATTTTTCGCAATTCTGCTGCTCCAAACGCTTAACCAGAATGGCCTAGGGAAAAAATACACATACCGTTGTAATCGTGCGAGTTTCTACTTTCAGATGCAACAGGAATTTTTGGGTTAGGTCAATCCGTTCGCGAGATATGGGAGTTTGAAGCCAAGAAATGGTTGAGAAGGCAAAAAATTTTTCGCAATTCTGCTGCTCCAAACGCTTAACCAGAATGGCCTAGGGACAAAATACACATACCGTTGTAATCGGGCGAGTCTCTACTTCCAGACTATACAGGAATTTTTAAGTTAGGTCAATCCGTTCGCGAGATATGGGAGTTTGAAGCTAAGAAATGGTTGAGAAGGCAAAAAATTTTTCGCATTTCTGCTGCTCCAAACGCTTAACCAGAATGGCCTAGGGAAAAAATACACATACCGTTGTAATCGTGCGAGTTTCTACTTTCAGATGCAACAGGAATTTTTGGGTTAGGTCAATCCGTTCGCGAGATATGGGAGTTTGAAGCTAAGAAATGGTTGAGAAGGCAGAAAATTTTTCGCAATTCTGCTGCTCCAAACGCTTAACCAGAATGGCCTAGGGAAAAAATACACATACCGTTGTAATCGTGCGAGATTCTACTTTCAGATGCAACAGGAATTTTTGGGTTAGGTCAATCCGTTCGCGAGATATGGGAGTTTGAAGCCAGGAAATGGTTGAGAAGGCAAAAAATTTTTCGCAATTCTGCTGCTCCAAACGCTTAACCAGAATGGCCTAGGGACAAAATACACATACCGTTGTAATCGGGCGAGTCTCTACTTCCAGACGGTACAGGAATTTTTGAGTTAGGTCAATCCGTTCGCGAGATATGGGAGTTTGAAGCTAAGAAATGGTTGAGAAGGCAAAAAATTTTTCGCAATTCTGCTGCTCCAAACGCTTAACCAGAATGGCCTAGGGAAAAAATACACATACCGTTGTAATCGGGCGAGGTTCTACTTTCAGATGCAATAGGAATTTTTGGGTTAGGTCAATCCGTTCGCGAGATATGGGAGTTTGAAGCCAAGAAATGGTTGAGAAGGCAAAAAATTTTTCGCAATTCTGCTGCTTCAAACTCTTAACCAGAATGGCCTAGCGAAAAAATACACATACCGTTGTAATCTGGCGAGTTTCTACTTTCAGATGCAATAGGAATTTTAGGGTTAGGTCAATCCGTTCGCGAGATATGGGAGTTTGAAGCCAAGAAATGGTTGAGAAGGCAAAAAATTTTTCGCAATTCTGCTGCTCCAAACGCTTAACCAGAATGGCCTAGGGACAAAATACACATACCGTTGTAATCGGGCGAGTCTCTACTTCCAGACTATACAGGAATTTTTAAGTTAGGTCAATCCGTTCGCGAGATATGGGAGTTTGAAGCTAAGAAATGGTTGAGAAGGCAAAAAATTTTTCGCATTTCTGCTGCTCCAAACGCTTAACCAGAATGGCCTAGGGAAAAAATACACATACCGTTGTAATCGTGCGAGTTTCTACTTTCAGATGCAACAGGAATTTTTGGGTTAGGTCAATCCGTTCGCGAGATATGGGAGTTTGAAGCTAAGAAATGGTTGAGAAGGCAGAAAATTTTTCGCAATTCTGCTGCTCCAAACGCTTAACCAGAATGGCCTAGGGAAAAAATACACATACCGTTGTAATCGTGCGAGATTCTACTTTCAGATGCAACAGGAATTTTTGGGTTAGGTCAATCCGTTCGCGAGATATGGGAGTTTGAAGCCAAGAAATGGTTGAGAAGGCAAAAAATTTTTCGCAATTCTGCTGCTCCAAACGCTTAACCAGAATGGCCTAGGGACAAAATACACATACCGTTGTAATCGGGCGAGTCTCTACTTCCAGACGGTACAGGAATTTTTGAGTTAGGTCAATCCGTTCGCGAGATATGGGAGTTTGAAGCTAAGAAATGGTTGAGAAGGCAAAAAATTTTTCGCATTTCTGCTGCTCCAAACGCTTAACCAGAATGGCCTAGGGAAAAAATACACATACCGTTGTAATCGTGCGAGTATCTACTTTCAGATGCAACAGGAATTTTTGGGTTAGGTCAATCCGTTCGCGAGATATGGGAGTTTGAAGCTAAGAAATGGTTGAGAAGGCAGAAAATTTTTCGCAATTCTGCTGCTCCAAACGCTTAACCAGAATGGCCTAGGGAAAAAATACACATACCGTTGTAATCGGGCGAGGTTCTACTTTCAGATGCAATAGGAATTTTTGGGTTAGGTCAATCCGTTCGCGAGATATGGGAGTTTGAAGCCAAGAAATGGTTGAGAAGGCAAAAAATTTTTCGCAATTCTGCTGCTTCAAACTCTTAACCAGAATGGCCTAGCGAAAAAATACACATACCGTTGTAATCTGGCGAGTTTCTACTTTCAGATGCAATAGGAATTTTAGGGTTAGGTCAATCCGTTCGCGAGATATGGGAGTTTGAAGCCAAGAAATGGTTGAGAAGGCAAAAAATTTTTCGCAATTCTGCTGCTCCAAACGCTTAACCAGAATGGCCTAGGGACAAAATACACATACCGTTGTAATCGGGCGAGTTTCTACTTTCAGATGCAACAGGAATTTTTGGGTTAGGTCAATCCGTTCACGAGATATGGGAGTTTGAAGCCAAGAAATGGTTGAGAAGGCAAAAAATTTTTCGCAATTCTGCTGCTCCAAACGCTTAACCAGAATGGCCTAGGGAAAAAATACACATACCGTTGTAATCGGGCGAGTTTCTACTTTCAGATGCAACAGGAATTTTTGGGTTCGGTCAATCCGTTCGCGAGATATGGGAGTTTGAAGCTAAGAAATGGTTGAGAAGGCAGAAAATTTTTCGCAATTCTGCTGCTCCAAACGCTTAACCAGAATGGACTAGGGAAAAAATACACATACCGTTGTAATCGGGCGAGTTTCTACTTTCAGATGCAATTGGAATTTTTGGGTTAGGTCAATCCGTTCGCGAGATATGGGAGTTTGAAGCCAAGAAATGGTTGAGAAGGCAACAAATTTTTCGCAATTCTGCTGCTCCAAACGCTTAACCAGAATGGACTAGGGAAAAAATACACATACCGTTGTAATCGGGCGAGTTTCTACTTTCAGATGCAATTGGAATTTTTGGGTTAGGTCAATCCGTTCGCGAGATATGGGAGTTTGAAGCTAAGAAATGGTTGAGAAGGCAGAAAATTTTTCGCAATTCTGCTGCTCCAAACGCTTAACCAGAATGGCCTAGGGAAAAAATACACATACCGTTGTAATCGGGCGAGTTTCTACTTTCAGATGCAATTGGAATTTTTGGGTTAGGTCAATCCGTTCGCGAGATATGGGAGTTTGAAGCCAAGAAATGGTTGAGAAGGCAAAAAATTTTTCGCATTTTTGCTGCTCCAAACGCTTAACCAGAATGGCCTAGGGAAAAAATACACATACCGTTGTAATCGGGCGAGTTTCTACTTTCAGATGCAACAGGAATTTTTGGGTTAGGTCAATCCGTTCGCGAGATGTGGGAGTTTGAAGCTAAGAAATGGTTGAGAAGGCAGAAAATTTTTCGCAATTCTGCTGCTCCAAACGCTTAACCAGAATGGCCTAGGGAAAAAATACACATACCGTTGTAATCGGGCGAGTTTCTACTTTCAGATGCAACAGGAATTTTTGGGTTCGGTCAATCCGTTCGCGAGATATGGGAGTTTGAAGCTAAGAAATGGTTGAGAAGGCAGAACATTTTTCGCAATTCTGCTGCTCCAAACGCTTAACGAGAATGGCCTAGGGAAAAAATACACATACCGTTGTAATCGGGCGAGTTTCTACTTTCAGATGCAACAGGAATTTTTGGGTTAGGTCAATCCGTTCGCGAGATATGGGAGTTTGAAGCTAAGAAATGGTTGAGAAGCCAAAAAATTTTTCGCATTTCTGCTGCTCCAAACGCTTAACCAGAATGGCCCAGGGAAAAAATACACATACCGTTGTAATCGTGCGAGTTTCTACTTTCAGATGCAACAGGAATTTTTGGGTTAGGTCAATCCGTTCGCGAGATATGGGAGTTTGAAGCTAAGAAATGGTTGAGAAGGCAGAAAATTTTTCGCAATTCTGCTGCTCCAAACGTTTAACCAGAATGGCCTAGGGAAAAAATACACATACCGTTGTAATCGGGCGAGTTTCTACTTTCAAATGCAATAGGACGTTTTGGGTTAGGTCAATCCGTTCGCGAGTTATGGGAGATTGAAGCCAAGAAATGGTTGAGAAGGCAAAAAATTTTTCGCAATTCTGCTGCTCCAAACTCTTAACCAGAATGGCATAGGGAAAAAATACACATACCGTTGTAATCGGGCGAGTTTCTACTTTCAGATGCAATAGGAATTTTTGGGTTAGGTCAATCCGTTCGCGAGATATGGGAGTTTGAAGCCAAGAAATGGTTGAGAAGGCAACAAATTTTTCGCAATTCTGCTGCTCCAAACGCTTAACCAGAATGGACTAGGGAAAAAATACACATACCGTTGTAATCGGGCGAGTTTCTACTTTCAGATGCAATTGGAATTTTTGGGTTAGGTCAATCCGTTCGCGAGATATGGGAGTTTGAAGCTAAGAAATGGTTGAGAAGGCAGAAAATTTTTCGCAATTCTGCTGCTCCAAACGCTTAACCAGAATGGCCTAGGGAAAAAATACACATACCGTTGTAATCGGGCGAGTTTCTACTTTCAGATGCAATTGGAATTTTTGGGTTAGGTCAATCCGTTCGCGAGATATGGGAGTTTGAAGCCAAGAAATGGTTGAGAAGGCAACAAATTTTTCGCAATTCTGCTGCTCCAAACGCTTAACCAGAATGGACTAGGGAAAAAATACACATACCGTTGTAATCGGGCGAGTTTCTACTTTCAGATGCAATTGGAATTTTTGGGTTAGGTCAATCCGTTCGCGAGATATGGGAGTTTGAAGCTAAGAAATGGTTGAGAAGGCAGAAAATTTTTCGCAATTCTGCTGCTCCAAACGCTTAACCAGAATGGCCTAGGGAAAAAATACACATACCGTTGTAATCGGGCGAGTTTCTACTTTCAGATGCAATTGGAATTTTTGGGTTAGGTCAATCCGTTCGCGAGATATGGGAGTTTGAAGCCAAGAAATGGTTGAGAAGGCAAAAAATTTTTCGCATTTCTGCTGCTCCAAACGCTTAACCAGAATGGCCTAGGGAAAAAATACACATACCGTTGTAATCGGGCGAGTTTCTACTTTCAGATGCAACAGGAATTTTTGGGTTAGGTCAATCCGTTCGCGAGATATGGGAGTTTGAAGCTAAGAAATGGTTGAGAAGGCAGAAAATTTTTCGCAATGCTGCTGCTCCAAACGCTTAACCAGAATGGCCTAGGGAAAAAATACACATACCGTTGTAATCGGGCGAGTTTCTACTTTCAGATGCAACAGGAATTTTTGGGTTCGGTCAATCCGTTCGCGAGATATGGGAGTTTGAAACTAAGAAATGGTTGAGAAGGCAGAAAATTTTTCGCAATTCTGCTGCTCCAAACGCTTAACCAGAATGGCCTAGGGAAAAAATACACATACAGTTGTAATCGGGCGAGTTTCTACTTTCAGATGCAATTGGAATTTTTGGGTTAGGTCAATCCGTTCGCGAGATATGGGAGTTTGAAGCCAAGAAATGGTTGAGAAGGCAACAAATTTTTCGCAATTCTGCTGCTCCAAACGCTTAACCAAAATGGACTAGGGAAAAAATACACATACCGTTGTAATCGGGCGAGTTTCTACTTTCAGATGCAATTGGAATTTTTGGGTTAGGTCAATCCGTTCGCGAGATATGGGAGTTTGAAGCCAAGAAATGGTTGAGAAGGCAAAAAATTTTTCGCATTTCTGCTGCTCCAAACGCTTAACCAGAATGGCCTAGGGAAAAAATACACATACCGTTGTAATCGGGCGAGTTTCTACTTTCAGATGCAATTGGAATTTTTGGGTTAGGTCAATCCGTTCGCGAGATATGGGAGTTTGAAGCTAAGAAATGGTTGAGAAGGCAGAAAATTTTTCGCAATTCTGCTGCTCCAAACGCTTAACCAGAATGGCCTAGGGAAAAAATACACATACCGTTGTAATCGGGCGAGTTTCTACTTTCAGATGCAATTGGAATTTTTGGGTTAGGTCAATCCGTTCGCGAGATATGGGAGTTTGAAGCCAAGAAATGGTTGAGAAGGCAAAAAATTTTTCGCATTTCTGCTGCTCCAAACGCTTAACCAGAATGGCCTAGGGAAAAAATACACATACCGTTGTAATCGGGCGAGTTTCTACTTTCAGATGCAACAGGAATTTTTGGGTTCGGTCAATCCGTTCGCGAGATATGGGAGTTTGAAGCTAAGAAATGGTTGAGAAGGCAGAAAATTTTTCGCAATTCTGCTGCTCCAAACGCTTAACGAGAATGGCCTAGGGAAAAAATACACATACCGTTGTAATCGGGCGAGTTTCTACTTTCAGATGCAATTGGAATTTTTGGGTTAGGTCAATCCGTTCGCGAGGTATGGGAGTTTGAAGCCAAGAAATGGTTGAGAAGGCAACAAATTTTTCGCAATTCTGCTGCTCCAAACGCTTAACCAGAATGGACTAGGGAAAAAATACACATACCGTTGTAATCGGGCGAGTTTCTACTTTCAGATGCAACAGGAATTTTTGGGTTAGGTCAATCCGTTCGCGAGATATGGGAGTTTGAAGCTAAGAAATGGTTGAGAAGCCAAAAAATTTTTCGCATTCCTGCTGCTCCAAACGCTTAACCAGAATGGCCCAGGGAAAAAATACACATACCGTTGTAATCGTGCGAGTTTCTACTTTGAGATGCAACAGGAATTTTTGGGTTAGGTCAATCCGTTCGCGAGATATGGGAGTTTGAAGCTAAGAAATGGTTGAGAAGGCAGAAAATTTTTCGCAATTCTGCTGCTCCAAACGTTTAACCAGAATGGCCTAGGGAAAAAATACACATACCGTTGTAATCGGGCGAGTTTCTACTTTCAAATGCAATAGGACGTTTTGGGTTAGGTCAATCCGTTCGCGAGTTATGGGAGATTGAAGCCAAGAAATGGTTGAGAAGGCAAAAAATTTTTCGCAATTCTGCTGCTCCAAACTCTTAACCAGAATGGCCTAGGGAAAAAATACACATACCGTTGTAATCTGGCGAGTTTCTACTTTCAGATGCAATAGGAATTTTTGGGTTAGGTCAATCCGTTCACGAGATATGGGAGTTAGAAGCCAAGAAATGGTTGAGAAGACAACAAATTTTTCGCAGTTCTGCTGCTCCAAACGCTTAACCAGAATGGCCTAGGGAAAAAATACACATACCGTTGTAATCGGGCGAGTTTCTACTTTCAGATGCAATAGGAATTTTTGGGTTAGGTCAATCCGTTCGCGAGATATGGGAGTTTGAAGCTAAGAAATGGTAGAGATGGCAACAAATTTTTCGCACTTCTGCTGCTCCAAACGCTTAACCAGAATGGCATAGGGAAAAAATACACATACCGTTGTAATCGGGCGAGTTTCTACTTTCAGATGCAATAGGAATTTTTGGGTTAGGTCAATCCGTTCGCGAGATATGGGACTTTGAAGCTAAGAAATGGTAGAGAAGACAACAAATTTTTCGCAATTCTGCTTCTCCAAACGCTTAACCAGAATGGGCTAGGGAAAAAATACACATACCGTTGTAATCGGGCGAGTTTCTACTTTCAGGTGCAATTGGAATTTTTGGGTTAGGTCAATCCGTTCGCGAGATATGGGAGTTTGAAGCCAAGAAATGGTTGAGAAGGCAAAAAATTTTTCGCAATTTTGCTGCTCCAAACTCTTAACCAGAATGGCCTAGGGAAAAAATACACATACCGTTATAATCTGGCGAGTTTCTACTTTCAGATGCAACAGGAATTTTTGGGTTAGGTCAATCCGTTCGCGAGATGTGGGAGTTTGAAGCTAAGAAATGGTTGAGAAGGCAAAAATTTTTTCGCATTTCTGCTGCTCCAAACGCTTAACCAGAATGGCCTAGGGAAAAAATACACATACCGTTGTAATCGGGCGAGTTTCTACTTTCAGATGCAATTGGAATTTTTGGGTTAGGTCAATCCGTTCGCGAGATATGGGAGTTTGAAGCCAAGAAATGGTTGAGAAGGCAACAAATTTTTCGCAATTCTGCTGCTCCAAACGCTTAACCAGAATGGACTAGGGAAAAAATACACATACCGTTGCAATCGGGCGAGTTTCTACTTTCAGATGCAATTGGAATTTTTGGGTTAGGTCAATCCGTTCGCGAGATATGGGAGTTTGAAGCTAAGAAATGGTTGAGAAGGCAGAAAATTTTTCGCAATTCTGCTGCTCCAAACGCTTAACCAGAATGGCCTAGGGAAAAAATACACATACCGTTGTAATCGGGCGAGTTTCTACTTTCAGATGCAATTGGAATTTTTGGGTTAGGTCAATCCGTTCGCGAGATATGGGAGTTTGAAGCCAAGAAATGGTTGAGAAGGCAAAAAATTTTTCGCATTTCTGCTGCTCCAAACGCTTAACCAGAATGGCCTAGGGAAAAAATACACATACCGTTGTAATCGGGCGAGTTTCTACTTTCAGATGCAACAGGAATTTTTGGGTTAGGTCAATCCGTTCGCGAGATATGGGATTTTGAAGCTAAGAAATGGTTGAGAAGGCAGAAAATTTTTCGCAATTCTGCTGCTCCAAACGCTTAACCAGAATGGCCTAGGGAAAAAATACACATACCGTTGTAATCGGGCGAGTTTCTACTTTCAGATGCAACAGGAATTTTTGGGTTCGGTCAATCCGTTCGCGAGATATGGGAGTTTGAAGCTAAGAAATGGTTGAGAAGGCAGAAAATTTTTCGCAATTCTGCTGCTCCAAACGCTTAACGAGAATGGCCTAGGGAAAAAATACACATACCGTTGTAATCGGGCGAGTTTCTACTTTCAGATGCAATTGGAATTTTTGGGTTAGGTCAATCCGTTCGCGAGATATGGGAGTTTGAAGCCAAGAAATGGTTGAGAAGGCAGAAAATTTTTCGCATTTCTGCTGCTCCAAACGCTTAACCAGAATGGCCCAGGGAAAAAATACACATACCGTTGTAATCGTGCGAGTTTCTACTTTCAGATGCAACAGGAATTTTTGGGTTAGGTCAATCCGTTCGCGAGATATGGGAGTTTGAAGCTAAGAAATGGTTGAGAAGGCAGAAAATTTTTCGCAATTCTGCTGCTCCAAACGCTTAACCAGAATGGCCTAGGGAAAAAATACACATACCGTTGTAATCGGGCGAGTTTCTACTTTCAAATGCAATAGGACGTTTTGGGTTAGGTCAATCCGTTCGCGAGTTATGGGAGATTGAAGCCAAGAAATGGTTGAGAAGGCAAAAAATTTTTCGCAATTCTGCTGCTCCAAACTCTTAACCAGAATGGCCTAGGGAAAAAATACACATACCGTTGTAATCGGGCGAGTTTCTACTTTCAGATGCAACAGGAATTTTTGGGTTCGGTCAATCCGTTCGCGAGATATGGGAGTTTGAAGCTAAGAAATGGTTGAGAAGGCAGAAAATTTTTCGCAATTCTGCTGCTCCTAACGCTTAACCAGAATGGCCTAGGGAAAAAATACACATACAGTTGTAATCGGGCGAGTTTCTACTTTCAGATGCAATTGGAATTTTTGGGTTAGGTCAATCCGTTCGCGAGATATGGGAGTTTGAAGCTAAGAAATGGTTGAGAAGGCAGAAAATTTTTCGCAATTCTGCTGCTCCAAACGCTTAACCAGAATGGCCTAGGGAAAAAATACACATACCGTTGTAATCGGGCGAGTTTCTACTTTCAGATGCAATTGGAATTTTTGGGTTAGGTCAATCCGTTCGCGAGATATGGGAGTTTGAAGCCAAGAAATGGTTGAGAAGGCAGAAAATTTTTCGCAATTCTGCTGCTCCAAACGCTTAACGAGAATGGCCTAGGGAAAAAATACACATACAGTTGTAATCGGGCGAGTTTCTACTTTCAGATGCAATTGGAATTTTTGGGTTAGGTCAATCCGTTCGCGAGATATGGGAGTTTGAAGCTAAGAAATGGTTAAGAAGGCAGAAAATTTTTCGCAATTCTGCTGCTCCAAACGCTTAACCAGAATGGCCTAGGGAAAAAATACACATACCGTTGTAATCGGGCGAGTTTCTACTTTCAGATGCAATTGGAATTTTTGGGTTAGGTCAATCCGTTCGCGAGATATGGGAGTTTGAAGCTAAGAAATGGTTGAGAAGGCAGAAAATTTTTCGCAATTCTGCTGCTCCAAACGCTTAACCAGAATGGCCTAGGGAAAAAATACACATACCGTTGTAATCGGGCGAGTTTCTACTTTCAGATGCAATTGGAATTTTTGGGTTAGGTCAATCCGTTCGCGAGATATGGGAGTTTGAAGCCAAGAAATGGTTGAGAAGGCAAAAAATTTTTCGCATTTCTGCTGCTCCAAACGCTTAACTAGAATGGCCTAGGGAAAAAATACACATACCGTTGTAATCGGGCGAGTTTCTACTTTCAGATGCAACAGGAATTTTTGGGTTAGGTCAATCCGTTCGCGAGATATGGGAGTTTGAAGCTAAGAAATGGTTGAGAAGGCAGAAAATTTTTCGCAATTCTGCTGCTCCAAACGCTTAACCAGAATGGCCTAGGGAAAAAATACACATACCGTTGTAATCGGGCGAGTTTCTACTTTCAGATGCAACAGGAATTTTTGGGTTCGGTCAATCCGTTCGCGAGATATGGGAGTTTGAAGCTAAGAAATGGTTGAGAAGGCAGAAAATTTTTCGCAATTCTGCTGCTCCAAACGCTTAACGAGAATGGCCTATGGAAAAAATACACATACCGTTGTAATCGGGCGAGTTTCTACTTTCAGATGCAATTGGAATTTTTGGGTTAGGTCAATCCGTTCGCGAGATATGGGAGTTTGAAGCCAAGAAATGGTTGAGAAGGCAACAAATTTTTCGCAATTCTGCTGCTCCAAACGCTTAACCAGAATGGCCTAGGGAAAAAATACACATACCGTTGTAATCGGGCGAGTTTCTACTTTCAAATGCAATAGGACGTTTTGGGTTAGGTCAATCCGTTCGCGAGTTATGGGAGATTGAAGCCAAGAAATGGTTGAGAAGGCAAAAAATTTTTCGCAATTCTGCTGCTCCAAACTCTTAACCAGAATGGCCTAGGGAAAAAATACACATACCGTTGTAATCGGGCGAGTTTCTACTTTCAGATGCAACAGGAATTTTTGGGTTCGGTCAATCCGTTCGCGAGATATGGGAGTTTGAAGCTAAGAAATGGTTGAGAAGGCAGAAAATTTTTCGCAATTCTGCTGCTCCAAACGCTTAACCAGAATGGCCTAGGGAAAAAATACACATACAGTTGTAATCGGGCGAGTTTCTACTTTCAGATGCAATTGGAATTTTTGGGTTAGGTCAATCCGTTCGCGAGATATGGGAGTTTGAAGCCAAGAAATGGTTGAGAAGGCAACAAATTTTTCGCAATTCTGCTGCTCCAAACGCTTAACCAGAATGGACTAGGGAAAAAATACACATACCGTTGTAATCGGGCGAGTTTCTACTTTCAGATGCAATTGGAATTTTTGGGTTAGGTCAATCCGTTCGCGAGATATGGGAGTTTGAAGCTAAGAAATGGTTGAGAAGGCAGAAAATTTTTCGCATTTCTGCTGCTCCAAACGCTTAACCAGAATGGCCCAGGGAAAAAATACACATACCGTTGTAATCGTGCGAGATTCTACTTTCAGGTGCAACAGGAATTTTTGGGTTAGGTCAATCCGTTCGCGAGATATGGGAGTTTGAAGCTAAGAAATGGTTGAGAAGGCAGAAAATTTTTCGCAATTCTGCTGCTCCAAACGCTTAACCAGAATGGCCTAGGGAAAAAATACACATACCGTTGTAATCGGGCGAGTTTCTACTTTCAAATGCAATAGGACGTTTTGGGTTAGGTCAATCCGTTCGCGAGTTATGGGAGATTGAAGCCAAGAAATGGTTGAGAAGGCAAAAAATTTTTCGCAATTCTGCTGCTCCAAACTCTTAACCAGAATGGCCTAGGGAAAAAATACACATACCGTTGTAATCGGGCGAGTTTCTACTTTCAGATGCAACAGGAATTTTTGGGTTCGGTCAATCCGTTCGCGAGATATGGGAGTTTGAAGCTAAGAAATGGTTGAGAAGGCAGAAAATTTTTCGCAATTCTGCTGCTCCTAACGCTTAACCAGAATGGCCTAGGGAAAAAATACACATACAGTTGTAATCGGGCGAGTTTCTACTTTCAGATGCAATTGGAATTTTTGGGTTAGGTCAATCCGTTCGCGAGATATGGGAGTTTGAAGCCAAGAAATGGTTGAGAAGGCAACAAATTTTTCGCAATTCTGCTGCTCCAAACGCTTAACCAGAATGGACTAGGGAAAAAATACACATACCGTTGTAATCGGGCGAGTTTCTACTTTCAGATGCAATTGGAATTTTTGGGTTAGGTCAATCCGTTCGCGAGATATGGGAGTTTGAAGCTAAGAAATGGTTAAGAAGGCAGAAAATTTTTCGCAATTCTGCTGCTCCAAACGCTTAACCAGAATGGCCTAGGGAAAAAATACACATACCGTTGTAATCGGGCGAGTTTCTACTTTCAGATGCAATTGGAATTTTTGGGTTAGGTCAATCCGTTCGCGAGATATGGGAGTTTGAAGCCAAGAAATGGTTGAGAAGGCAAAAAATTTTTCGCAATTCTGCTGCTCCAAACGCTTAACCAGAATGGCCTAGGGAAAAAATACACATACAGTTGTAATCGGGCGAGTTTCTACTTTCAGATGCAATTGGAATTTTTGGGTTAGGTCAATCCGTTCGCGAGATATGGGAGTTTGAAGCTAAGAAATGGTTGAGAAGGCAGAAAATTTTTCGCAATTCTGCTGCTCCAAACGCTTAACCAGAATGGCCTAGGGAAAAAATACACATACCGTTGTAATCGGGCGAGTTTCTACTTTCAGATGCAATTGGAATTTTTGGGTTAGGTCAATCCGTTCGCGAGATATGGGAGTTTGAAGCCAAGAAATGGTTGAGAAGGCAAAAAATTTTTCGCATTTCTGCTGCTCCAAACGCTTAACTAGAATGGCCTAGGGAAAAAATACACATACCGTTGTAATCGGGCGAGTTTCTACTTTCAGATGCAACAGGAATTTTTGGGTTAGGTCAATCCGTTCGCGAGATATGGGAGTTTGAAGCTAAGAAATGGTTGAGAAGGCAGAAAATTTTTCGCAATTCTGCTGCTCCAAACGCTTAACCAGAATGGCCTAGGGAAAAAATACACATACCGTTGTAATCGGGCGAGTTTCTACTTTCAGATGCAACAGGAATTTTTGGGTACGGTCAATCCGTTCGCGAGATATGGGAGTTTGAAGCCAAGAAATGGTTGAGAAGGCAGAAAATTTTTCGCAATTCTGCTGCTCCAAACGCTTAACGAGAATGGCCTAGGGAAAAAATACACATACAGTTGTAATCGGGCGAGTTTCTACTTTCAGATGCAATTGGAATTTTTGGGTTAGGTCAATCCGTTCGCGAGATATGGGAGTTTGAAGCTAAGAAATGGTTAAGAAGGCAGAAAATTTTTCGCAATTCTGCTGCTCCAAACGCTTAACCAGAATGGCCTAGGGAAAAAATACACATACCGTTGTAATCGGGCGAGTTTCTACTTTCAGATGCAATTGGAATTTTTGGGTTAGGTCAATCCGTTCGCGAGATATGGGAGTTTGAAGCTAAGAAATGGTTGAGAAGGCAGAAAATTTTTCGCAATTCTGCTGCTCCAAACGCTTAACCAGAATGGCCTAGGGAAAAAATACACATACCGTTGTAATCGGGCGAGTTTCTACTTTCAGATGCAATTGGAATTTTTGGGTTAGGTCAATCCGTTCGCGAGATATGGGAGTTTGAAGCCAAGAAATGGTTGAGAAGGCAAAAAATTTTTCGCATTTCTGCTGCTCCAAACGCTTAACTAGAATGGCCTAGGGAAAAAATACACATACCGTTGTAATCGGGCGAGTTTCTACTTTCAGATGCAACAGGAATTTTTGGGTTAGGTCAATCCGTTCGCGAGATATGGGAGTTTGAAGCTAAGAAATGGTTGAGAAGGCAGAAAATTTTTCGCAATTCTGCTGCTCCAAACGCTTAACCAGAATGGCCTAGGGAAAAAATACACATACCGTTGTAATCGGGCGAGTTTCTACTTTCAGATGCAACAGGAATTTTTGGGTTCGGTCAATCCGTTCGCGAGATATGGGAGTTTGAAGCTAAGAAATGGTTGAGAAGGCAGAAAATTTTTCGCAATTCTGCTGCTCCAAACGCTTAACGAGAATGGCCTAGGGAAAAAATACACATACCGTTGTAATCGGGCGAGTTTCTACTTTCAGATGCAATTGGAATTTTTGGGTTAGGTCAATCCGTTCGCGAGATATGGGAGTTTGAAGCCAAGAAATGGTTGAGAAGGCAACAAATTTTTCGCAATTCTGCTGCTCCAAACGCTTAACCAGAATGGACTAGGGAAAAAATACACATACCGTTGTAATCGGGCGAGTTTCTACTTTCAGATGCAACAGGAATTTTTGGGTTAGGTCAATCCGTTCGCGAGATATGGGAGTTTGAAGCTAAGAAATGGTTGAGAAGCCAAAAAATTTTTCGCATTTCTGCTGCTCCAAACGCTTAACCAGAATGGCCCAGGGAAAAAATACACATACCGTTGTAATCGTGCGAGTTTCTACTTTCAGATGCAACAGGAATTTTTGGGTTAGGTCAATCCGTTCGCGAGATATGGGAGTTTGAAGCTAAGAAATGGTTGAGAAGGCAGAAAATTTTTCGCAATTCTGCTGCTCCAAACGCTTAACCAGAATGGCCTAGGGAAAAAATACACATACCGTTGTAATCGGGCGAGTTTCTACTTTCAAATGCAATAGGACGTTTTGGGTTAGGTCAATCCGTTCGCGAGTTATGGGAGATTGAAGCCAAGAAATGGTTGAGAAGGCAAAAAATTTTTCGCAATTCTGCTGCTCCAAACTCTTAACCAGAATGGCCTAGGGAAAAAATACACATACCGTTGTAATCGGGCGAGTTTCTACTTTCAGATGCAACAGGAATTTTTGGGTTCGGTCAATCCGTTCGCGAGATATGGGAGTTTGAAGCTAAGAAATGGTTGAGAAGGCAGAAAATTTTTCGCAATTCTGCTGCTCCAAACGCTTAACCAGAATGGCCTAGGGAAAAAATACACATACAGTTGTAATCGGGCGAGTTTCTACTTTCAGATGCAATTGGAATTTTTGGGTTAGGTCAATCCGTTCGCGAGATATGGGAGTTTGAAGCCAAGAAATGGTTGAGAAGGCAACAAATTTTTCGCAATTCTGCTGCTCCAAACGCTTAACCAGAATGGACTAGGGAAAAAATACACATACCGTTGTAATCGGGCGAGTTTCTACTTTCAGATGCAATTGGAATTTTTGGGTTAGGTCAATCCGTTCGCGAGATATGGGAGTTTGAAGCTAAGAAATGGTTGAGAAGGCAGAAAATTTTTCGCAATTCTGCTGCTCCAAACGCTTAACCAGAATGGCCTAGGGAAAAAATACACATACCGTTGTAATCGGGCGAGTTTCTACTTTCAGATGCAACAGGAATTTTTGGGTTAGGTCAATCCGTTCGCGAGATATGGGAGTTTGAAGCTAAGAAATGGTTGAGAAGGCAGAAAATTTTTCGCAATTCTGCTGCTCCAAACGCTTAACCAGAATGGCCTAGGGAAAAAATACACATACCGTTGTAATCGGGCGAGTTTCTACTTTCAGATGCAACAGGAATTTTTGGGTTCGGTCAATCCGTTCGCGAGATATGGGAGTTTGAAGCTAAGAAATGGTTGAGAAGGCAGAAAATTTTTCGCATTTCTGCTGCTCCAAACGCTTAACCAGAATGGCCTAGGGAAAAAATACACATACCGTTGTAATCGGGCGAGTTTCTACTTTCAGATGCAATTGGAATTTTTGGGTTAGGTCAATCCGTTCGCGAGATATGGGAGTTTGAAGCCAAGAAATGGTTGAGAAGGCAACAAATTTTTCGCAATTCTGCTGCTCCAAACGCTTAACCAGAATGGACTAGGGAAAAAATACACATACCGTTGTAATCGGGCGAGTTTCTACTTTCAGATGCAACAGGAATTTTTGGGTTAGGTCAATCCGTTCGCGAGATATGGGAGTTTGAAGCTAAGAAATGGTTGAGAAGCCAAAAAATTTTTCGCATTTCTGCTGCTCCAAACGCTTAACCAGAATGGCCCAGGGAAAAAATACACATACCGTTGTAATCGTGCGAGTTTCTACTTTCAGATGCAACAGGAATTTTTGGGTTAGGTCAATCCGTTTGCGAGATATGGGAGTTTGAAGCTAAGAAATGGTTGAGAAGGCAGAAAATTTTTCGCAATTCTGCTGCTCCAAACGCTTAACCAGAATGGCCTAGGGAAAAAATACACATACCGTTGTAATCGGGCGAGTTTCTACTTTCAAATGCAATAGGACGTTTTGGGTTAGGTCAATCCGTTCGCGAGTTATGGGAGATTGAAGCCAAGAAATGGTTGAGAAGGCAAAAAATTTTTCGCAATTCTGCTGCTCCAAACTCTTAACCAGAATGGCCTAGGGAAAAAATACACATATCGTTGTAATCGGGCGAGTTTCTACTTTCAGATGCAACAGGAATTTTTGGGTTCGGTCAATCCGTTCGCGAGATATGGGAGTTTGAAGCTAAGAAATGGTTGAGAAGGCAGAAAATTTTTCGCAATTCTGCTGCTCCAAACGCTTAACCAGAATGGCCTAGGGAAAAAATACACATACAGTTGTAATCGGGCGAGTTTCTACTTTCAGATGCAATTGGAATTTTTGGGTTAGGTCAATCCGTTCGCGAGATATGGGAGTTTGAAGCCAAGAAATGGTTGAGAAGGCAACAAATTTTTCGCAATTCTGCTGCTCCAAACGCTTAACCAGAATGGACTAGGGAAAAAATACACATACCGTTGTAATCGGGCGAGTTTCTACTTTCAGATGCAATTGGAATTTTTGGGTTAGGTCAATCCGTTCGCGAGATATGGGAGTTTGAAGCTAAGAAATGGTTGAGAAGGCAGAAAATTTTTCGCAATTCTGCTGCTCCAAACGCTTAACCAGAATGGCCTAGGGAAAAAATACACATACCGTTGTAATCGGGCGAGTTTCTACTTTCAGATGCAATTGGAATTTTTGGGTTAGGTCAATCCGTTCGCGAGATATGGGAGTTTGAAGCCAAGAAATGGTTGAGAAGGCAAAAAATTTTTCGCATTTCTGCTGCTCCAAACGCTTAACCAGAATGGCCTAGGGAAAAAATACACATACCGTTGTAATCGGGCGAGTTTCTACTTTCAGATGCAACAGGAATTTTTGGGTTCGGTCAATCCGTTCGCGAGATATGGGAGTTTGAAGCTAAGAAATGGTTGAGAAGGCAGAAAATTTTTCGCAATTCTGCTGCTCCAAACGCTTAACGAGAATGGCCTAGGGAAAAAATACACATACCGTTGTAATCGGGCGAGTTTCTACTTTCAGATGCAATTGGAATTTTTGGGTTAGGTCAATCCGTTCGCGAGATATGGGAGTTTGAAGCCAAGAAATGGTTGAGAAGGCAACAAATTTTTCGCAATTCTGCTGCTCCAAACGCTTAACCAGAATGGACTAGGGAAAAAATACACATACAGTTGTAATCGGGCGAGTTTCTACTTTCAGATGCAATTGGAATTTTTGGGTTAGGTCAATCCGTTCGCGAGATATGGGAGTTTGAAGCCAAGAAATGGTTGAGAAGGCAACAAATTTTTCGCAATTCTGCTGCTCCAAACGCTTAACCAGAATGGACTAGGGAAAAAATACACATACCGTTGTAATCGGGCGAGTTTCTACTTTCAGATGCAATTGGAATTTTTGGGTTAGGTCAATCCGTTCGCGAGATATGGGAGTTTGAAGCTAAGAAATGGTTGAGAAGGCAGAAAATTTTTCGCAATTCTGCTGCTCCAAACGCTTAACCAGAATGGCCTAGGGAAAAAATACACATACCGTTGTAATCGGGCGAGTTTCTACTTTCAGATGCAATTGGAATTTTTGGGTTAGGTCAATCCGTTCGCGAGATATGGGAGTTTGAAGCCAAGAAATGGTTGAGAAGGCAAAAAATTTTTCGCATTTCTGCTGCTCCAAACGCTTAACCAGAATGGCCTAGGGAAAAAATACACATACCGTTGTAATCGGGCGAGTTTCTACTTTCAGATGCAACAGGAATTTTTGGGTTCGGTCAATCCGTTCGCGAGATATGGGAGTTTGAAGCTAAGAAATGGTTGAGAAGGCAGAAAATTTTTCGCAATTCTGCTGCTCCAAACGCTTAACGAGAATGGCCTAGGGAAAAAATACACATACCGTTGTAATCGGGCGAGTTTCTACTTTCAGATGCAATTGGAATTTTTGGGTTAGGTCAATCCGTTCGCGAGATATGGGAGTTTGAAGCCAAGAAATGGTTGAGAAGGCAACAAATTTTTCGCAATTCTGCTGCTCCAAACGCTTAACCAGAATGGACTAGGGAAAAAATACACATACCGTTGTAATCGGGCGAGTTTCTACTTTCAGATGCAACAGGAATTTTTGGGTTAGGTCAATCCGTTCGCGAGATATGGGAGTTTGAAGCTAAGAAATGGTTGAGAAGCCAAAAAATTTTTCGCATTTCTGCTGCTCCAAACGCTTAACCAGAATGGCCCAGGGAAAAAATACACATACCGTTGTAATCGTGCGAGTTTCTACTTTCAGATGCAACAGGAATTTTTGGGTTAGGTCAATCCGTTCGCGAGATATGGGAGTTTGAAGCTAAGAAATGGTTGAGAAGGCAGAAAATTTTTCGCAATTCTGCTGCTCCAAACGCTTAACCAGAATGGCCTAGGGAAAAAATACACATACCGTTGTAATCGGGCGAGTTTCTACTTTCAGATGCAATTGGAATTTTTGGGTTAGGTCAATCCGTTCGCGAGATATGGGAGTTTGAAGCTAAGAAATGGTTGAGAAGGCAGAAAATTTTTCGCAATTCTGCTGCTCCAAACGCTTAACGAGAATGGCCTAGGGAAAAAATACACATACCGTTGTAATCGGGCGAGTTTCTACTTTCAGATGCAATTGGAATTTTTGGGTTAGGTCAATCCGTTCGCGAGATATGGGAGTTTGAAGCCAAGAAATGGTTGAGAAGGCAACAAATTTTTCGCAATTCTGCTGCTCCAAACGCTTAACGAGAATGGCCTAGGGAAAAAATACACATACCGTTGTAATCGGGCGAGTTTCTACTTTCAGATGCAACAGGAATTTTTGGGTTAGGTCAATCCGTTTGCGAGATATGGGAGTTTGAAGCTAAGAAATGGTTGAGAAGGCAGAAAATTTTTCGCAATTCTGCTGCTCCAAACGCTTAACCAGAATGGCCTAGGGAAAAAATACACATACCGTTGTAATCGGGCGAGTTTCTACTTTCAAATGCAATAGGACGTTTTGGGTTAGGTCAATCCGTTCGCGAGTTATGGGAGATTGAAGCCAAGAAATGGTTGAGAAGGCAAAAAATTTTTCGCAATTCTGCTGCTCCAAACTCTTAACCAGAATGGCCTAGGGAAAAAATACACATATCGTTGTAATCGGGCGAGTTTCTACTTTCAGATGCAACAGGAATTTTTGGGTTCGGTCAATCCGTTCGCGAGATATGGGAGTTTGAAGCTAAGAAATGGTTGAGAAGGCAGAAAATTTTTCGCAATTCTGCTGCTCCAAACGCTTAACCAGAATGGCCTAGGGAAAAAATACACATACAGTTGTAATCGGGCGAGTTTCTACTTTCAGATGCAATTGGAATTTTTGGGTTAGGTCAATCCGTTCGCGAGATATGGGAGTTTGAAGCCAAGAAATGGTTGAGAAGGCAACAAATTTTTCGCAATTCTGCTGCTCCAAACGCTTAACCAGAATGGACTAGGGAAAAAATACACATACCGTTGTAATCGGGCGAGTTTCTACTTTCAGATGCAATTGGAATTTTTGGGTTAGGTCAATCCGTTCGCGAGATATGGGAGTTTGAAGCTAAGAAATGGTTGAGAAGGCAGAAAATTTTTCGCAATTCTGCTGCTCCAAACGCTTAACCAGAATGGCCTAGGGAAAAAATACACATACCGTTGTAATCGGGCGAGTTTCTACTTTCAGATGCAATTGGAATTTTTGGGTTAGGTCAATCCGTTCGCGAGATATGGGAGTTTGAAGCCAAGAAATGGTTGAGAAGGCAAAAAATTTTTCGCATTTCTGCTGCTCCAAACGCTTAACCAGAATGGCCTAGGGAAAAAATACACATACCGTTGTAATCGGGCGAGTTTCTACTTTCAGATGCAACAGGAATTTTTGGGTTCGGTCAATCCGTTCGCGAGATATGGGAGTTTGAAGCTAAGAAATGGTTGAGAAGGCAGAAAATTTTTCGCAATTCTGCTGCTCCAAACGCTTAACGAGAATGGCCTAGGGAAAAAATACACATACCGTTGTAATCGGGCGAGTTTCTACTTTCAGATGCAATTGGAATTTTTGGGTTAGGTCAATCCGTTCGCGAGATATGGGAGTTTGAAGCCAAGAAATGGTTGAGAAGGCAACAAATTTTTCGCAATTCTGCTGCTCCAAACGCTTAACCAGAATGGACTAGGGAAAAAATACACATACAGTTGTAATCGGGCGAGTTTCTACTTTCAGATGCAATTGGAATTTTTGGGTTAGGTCAATCCGTTCGCGAGATATGGGAGTTTGAAGCCAAGAAATGGTTGAGAAGGCAACAAATTTTTCGCAATTCTGCTGCTCCAAACGCTTAACCAGAATGGACTAGGGAAAAAATACACATACCGTTGTAATCGGGCGAGTTTCTACTTTCAGATGCAATTGGAATTTTTGGGTTAGGTCAATCCGTTCGCGAGATATGGGAGTTTGAAGCTAAGAAATGGTTGAGAAGGCAGAAAATTTTTCGCAATTCTGCTGCTCCAAACGCTTAACCAGAATGGCCTAGGGAAAAAATACACATACCGTTGTAATCGGGCGAGTTTCTACTTTCAGATGCAATTGGAATTTTTGGGTTAGGTCAATCCGTTCGCGAGATATGGGAGTTTGAAGCCAAGAAATGGTTGAGAAGGCAAAAAATTTTTCGCATTTCTGCTGCTCCAAACGCTTAACCAGAATGGCCTAGGGAAAAAATACACATACCGTTGTAATCGGGCGAGTTTCTACTTTCAGATGCAACAGGAATTTTTGGGTTCGGTCAATCCGTTCGCGAGATATGGGAGTTTGAAGCTAAGAAATGGTTGAGAAGGCAGAAAATTTTTCGCAATTCTGCTGCTCCAAACGCTTAACGAGAATGGCCTAGGGAAAAAATACACATACCGTTGTAATCGGGCGAGTTTCTACTTTCAGATGCAATTGGAATTTTTGGGTTAGGTCAATCCGTTCGCGAGATATGGGAGTTTGAAGCCAAGAAATGGTTGAGAAGGCAACAAATTTTTCGCAATTCTGCTGCTCCAAACGCTTAACCAGAATGGACTAGGGAAAAAATACACATACCGTTGTAATCGGGCGAGTTTCTACTTTCAGATGCAACAGGAATTTTTGGGTTAGGTCAATCCGTTCGCGAGATATGGGAGTTTGAAGCTAAGAAATGGTTGAGAAGCCAAAAAATTTTTCGCATTTCTGCTGCTCCAAACGCTTAACCAGAATGGCCCAGGGAAAAAATACACATACCGTTGTAATCGTGCGAGTTTCTACTTTCAGATGCAACAGGAATTTTTGGGTTAGGTCAATCCGTTCGCGAGATATGGGAGTTTGAAGCTAAGAAATGGTTGAGAAGGCAGAAAATTTTTCGCAATTCTGCTGCTCCAAACGCTTAACCAGAATGGCCTAGGGAAAAAATACACATACCGTTGTAATCGGGCGAGTTTCTACTTTCAAATGCAATAGGACGTTTTGGGTTAGGTCAATCCGTTCGCGAGTTATGGGAGATTGAAGCCAAGAAATGGTTGAGAAGGCAAAAAATTTTTCGCAATTCTGCTGCTCCAAACTCTTAACCAGAATGGCCTAGGGAAAAAATACACATACCGTTGTAATCTGGCGAGTTTCTACTTTCAGATGCAATAGGAATTTTTGGGTTAGGTCAATCCGTTCACGAGATATGGGAGTTAGAAGCCAAGAAATGGTTGAGAAGACAACAAATTTTTCGCACTTCTGCTGCTCCAAACGCTTAACCAGAATGGCCTAGGGAAAAAATACACATACCGTTGTAATCGGGCGAGTTTCTACTTTCAGATGCAATAGGAATTTTTGGGTTAGGTCAATCCGTTCGCGAGATATGGGAGTTTGAAGCTAAGAAATGGTAGAGATGGCAACAAATTTTTCGCACTTCTGCTGCTCCAAACGCTTAACCAGAATGGCATAGGGAAAAAATACACATACCGTTGTAATCGGGCGAGTTTCTACTTTCAGATGCAATAGGAATTTTTGGGTTAGGTCAATCCGTTCGCGAGCTATGGGAGATTGAAGCCAAGAAATGGTTGAGAAGGCAAAAAATTTTTCGCAATTCTGCTGCTCCAAACGCTTAACCAGAATGGCCCAGGGAAAAAATACACATACCGTTGTAATCGTGCGAGTTTCTACTTTCAGATGCAACAGGAATTTTTGGGTTAGGTCAATCCGTTTGCGAGATATGGGAGTTTGAAGCTAAGAAATGGTTGAGAAGGCAGAAAATTTTTCGCATTTCTGCTGCTCCAAACGCTTAACCAGAATGGCCTAGGGAAAAAATACACATACCGTTGTAATCGGGCGAGTTTCTACTTTCAAATGCAATAGGACGTTTTGGGTTAGGTCAATCCGTTCGCGAGTTATGGGAGATTGAAGCCAAGAAATGGTTGAGAAGGCAAAAAATTTTTCGCAATTCTGCTGCTCCAAACTCTTAACCAGAATGGCCTAGGGAAAAAATACACATATCGTTGTAATCGGGCGAGTTTCTACTTTCAGATGCAACAGGAATTTTTGGGTTCGGTCAATCCGTTCGCGAGATATGGGAGTTTGAAGCTAAGAAATGGTTGAGAAGGCAGAAAATTTTTCGCAATTCTGCTGCTCCAAACGCTTAACCAGAATGGCCTAGGGAAAAAATACACATACAGTTGTAATCGGGCGAGTTTCTACTTTCAGATGCAATTGGAATTTTTGGGTTAGTTCAATCCGTTCGCGAGATATGGGAGTTTGAAGCCAAGAAATGGTTGAGAAGGCAACAAATTTTTCGCAATTCTGCTGCTCCAAACGCTTAACCAGAATGGACTAGGGAAAAAATACACATACCGTTGTAATCGGGCGAGTTTCTACTTTCAGATGCAATTGGAATTTTTGGGTTAGGTCAATCCGTTCGCGAGATATGGGAGTTTGAAGCTAAGAAATGGTTGAGAAGGCAGAAAATTTTTCGCAATTCTGCTGCTCCAAACGCTTAACCAGAATGGCCTAGGGAAAAAATACACATACCGTTGTAATCGGGCGAGTTTCTACTTTCAAATGCAATAGGACGTTTTGGGTTAGGTCAATCCGTTCGCGAGTTATGGGAGATTGAAGCCAAGAAATGGTTGAGAAGGCAAAAAATTTTTCGCAATTCTGCTGCTCCAAACTCTTAACCAGAATGGCCTAGGGAAAAAATACACATACCGTTGTAATCGGGCGAGTTTCTACTTTCAAATGCAATAGGACGTTTTGGGTTAGGTCAATCCGTTCGCGAGTTATGGGAGATTGAAGCCAAGAAATGGTTGAGAAGGCAAAAAATTTTTCGCAATTCTGCTGCTCCAAACTCTTAACCAGAATGGCCTAGGGAAAAAATACACATACCGTTGTAATCTGGCGAGTTTCTACTTTCAGATGCAATAGGAATTTTTGGGTTAGGTCAATCCGTTCACGAGATATGGGAGTTAGAAGCCAAGAAATGGTTGAGAAGACAACAAATTTTTCGCACTTCTGCTGCTCCAAACGCTTAACCAGAATGGCCTAGGGAAAAAATACACATACCGTTGTAATCGGGCGAGTTTCTACTTTCAGATGCAATAGGAATTTTTGGGTTAGGTCAATCCGTTCGCGAGATATGGGAGTTTGAAGCTAAGAAATGGTAGAGATGGCAACAAATTTTTCGCACTTCTGCTGCTCCAAACGCTTAACCAGAATGGCATAGGGAAAAAATACACATACCGTTGTAATCGGGCGAGTTTCTACTTTCAGATGCAATAGGAATTTTTGGGTTAGGTCAATCCGTTCGCGAGTTATGGGAGATTGAAGCCAAGAAATGGTTGAGAAGGCAAAAAATTTTTCGCAATTCTGCTGCTCCAAACGCTTAACCAGAATGGCCCAGGGAAAAAATACACATACCGTTGTAATCGTGCGAGTTTCTACTTTCAGATGCAACAGGAATTTTTGGGTTAGGTCAATCCGTTTGCGAGATATGGGAGTTTGAAGCTAAGAAATGGTTGAGAAGGCAGAAAATTTTTCGCAATTCTGCTGCTCCAAACGCTTAACCAGAATGGCCTAGGGAAAAAATACACATACCGTTGTAATCGGGCGAGTTTCTACTTTCAAATGCAATAGGACGTTTTGGGTTAGGTCAATCCGTTCGCGAGTTATGGGAGATTGAAGCCAAGAAATGGTTGAGAAGGCAAAAAATTTTTCGCAATTCTGCTGCTCCAAACTCTTAACCAGAATGGCCTAGGGAAAAAATACACATATCGTTGTAATCGGGCGAGTTTCTACTTTCAGATGCAACAGGAATTTTTGGGTTCGGTCAATCCGTTCGCGAGATATGGGTGTTTGAAGCTAAGAAATGGTTGAGAAGGCAGAAAATTTTTCGCAATTCTGCTGCTCCAAACGCTTAACCAGAATGGCCTAGGGAAAAAATACACATACAGTTGTAATCGGGCGAGTTTCTACTTTCAGATGCAATTGGAATTTTTGGGTTAGGTCAATCCGTTCGCGAGATATGGGAGTTTGAAGCCAAGAAATGGTTGAGAAGGCAACAAATTTTTCGCAATTCTGCTGCTCCAAACGCTTAACCAGAATGGACTAGGGAAAAAATACACATACCGTTGTAATCGGGCGAGTTTCTACTTTCAGATGCAATTGGAATTTTTGGGTTAGGTCAATCCGTTCGCGAGATATGGGAGTTTGAAGCTATGAAATGGTTGAGAAGGCAGAAAATTTTTCGCAATTCTGCTGCTCCAAACGCTTAACCAGAATGGCCTAGGGAAAAAATACACATACCGTTGTAATCGGGCGAGTTTCTACTTTCAGATGCAATTGGAATTTTTGGGTTAGGTCAATCCGTTCGCGAGATATGGGAGTTTGAAGCCAAGAAATGGTTGAGAAGGCAAAAAATTTTTCGCATTTCTGCTGCTCCAAACGCTTAACCAGAATGGCCTTTTTTTTTTTTTTTTTTTTTTTTTTAACGTGGGGGAAATCTTCGAAAGACCCCCCCGCCGCCTGGGGAGGGGCGGGGGGAGTGTGGGATTCCCCGCGCCCGGAGGAAACCCATCGGGCGCGGGACCTACCCACTAAAACCCACCACGGTGGCCATCCTCGCACTATGCAGGGGGAGCACCTGGGACCGAAGACATCATAACATCAGGTGCTCCCCCGTGCAGGGCTCTCGCGCCCGTGTCCTCCCGTTCCAGGGAAGGGAGGGGGTACTTCACCCTCCCTTCCCTGTTTTCTCCTCGGCGCTCTGGCGCCCGACGTCGGAGCAGGGCCACACTGCTCCGACGTCCCACTCCCGGGGGCCGCCCGAGGGCGGCCGCGAGTCCCACACTCGCGACCGCCCACGGCCCCCATAGCCGCGCCGGAGGCACGGCCCTGGGACCGTGCCGTCGGCGCGGCCGCACCCGGCCGTACGCTCCCGAGGGCGGCTCTGGCCTCTCCGCCCTCGAGAGCGTCGCCGTCCCTTACTCTTCCCACCCTTCACACGACGGGCGGTGGCACGAGCCTCAAGGGCTACGCACCCCCGCCCGCCGCTCTCAGGGTGGCCTCCCCGGCCCTTCCGCAGGCCCACCCGCCCCCGGCCTCGGACGGGGCCTCGCTCGCGGACGCCCGCTCTCGCGAATGCGGCTCGCGGCCTCCTTCTGCGAGATTACCTCCTCGCAGAAGGAGGACACGGCCCGCCACTTCGTCTCGCTGCCGAGCATGGCCTGTACCACGCCCGGCAGCGATAGGTCCGCCCCAATCACGGCCGTGAGGACACGGCGCTCCACCCCCCAGGCCGGACACACCTCGAGGGTGTGTTGCGCCGTGTCCTCGTCCGCTGGACAGTGCCAGCAGCGCGCCGCCTCCTCCACACCGATCCGGCACAGGTACCGTCCGAAGCATCCGTGCCCGGACAGCACCTGCACCAACCGGTAGGTGAGTGAGCCGAAGCGCCTACCCAGCCACTCAAACAGGACCGGCCGGATAGCCCGGACAGTCCTCTGGCCGAACAACGGCTCGGCCAGCCGCTGCTGCCAAAGCTGCAGCATGGACTCCCGGGCCTGGCGCCTGAGGGCCTCCACCTCGCATCCCGCCAGGACCACCCCATCCTCGCGGGCGCGCATGCGGCCCTCGTAGAAAGCCGCATGCGCGCCCGCGATCAAGTCCGCCGGGGGTAGCCCGGACAGGACGCTCGCCGCCTCATACGAAACGGTCCGGTACCCCCGGGCGATCCGCAATGCAAGCCGCCTTTGAACCCGGCGCAGCAATACCTTGCTGCGCCGGGAGGCGGCCAGGTCGCCCGCCCAAACGGGGGCCCCGTATAGGGCCACCGAGTGGACCATTCCCGCGTAGAGGCGGCGAACCCGGTCACTCGGGCCCCGCAGGTTGGGGAGGATACGGCCCAAAGCGCCAACTATCCCCTCCAACCGCGGGGCCAGGGCCCGGAAATGACCCTCGAAGCGCCAGTGGCTGTCGAGGCGAAGTCCCAGATATTTCATCTGAGACCTCACCTCGACGTCTGTCTCACCCACCCGGATCAGGGGGGGAGGCGGCTCTCCCCGGGGTCTATACATCCCGAGTACCTCGGTTTTGTGGAGAGCCACCTCCAAACCGATCCCCCTGATCCGGGAGACGACGCGCCGGGCACCGTCCTCGGCGGCCCGAACAGCCCCCCTCCAGTCCCCCCCGACGGCCAACAACAAGGTGTCGTCCGCGTAGCACGTCAGACTGACGCCGTCGGGGAGGTCTTCGGCCCGCAGGACGGTGTCGTACCCGAGGTTCCACAGCAGGGGTCCTAACACCGACCCCTGCGGAACCCCGGAGTACACCGCTCTCCTCTCCGTCCCGCACCGGCCCGGATACTCGATCCACCTGTCGCGGAGGTAGTCCTCGACGACTGCCCTAAGGTAGGCGGGGACTCGATGTTCCTCAAGCCCCCGCCTAATCGCCTCCCAGGGTAGGGTGTTAAACGCATTGGCGATGTCCAAGGACACCGCCAATGCCACCCCACCCCGGGAGACCGCCGAGGCCGAGAGGGACCGGACGCGTCGAATCGCGTCGATCGTCGACCGGCCCTCCCGGAACCCGAACTGGCACTCCGCCAGCCCGGGCCCACCCCGCGACAGGTGCCCGACGATGCGGGCCGCCACGACTCTTTCCAGGAGCTTGCCCACATCGTCGAGCAGGCAAATCGGCCGGTACGCGGACGGAGAGTCCGCGGGCCTACCCTCTTTCCGGAGGAGGACCATTCGGGCCACCTTCCATGCGGAGGGGAATCGCCCGGCCTCCAGGCAGCGGTCGAATAGCTCCCGGAGGCCGTCACCCAGGACGTCCGCGGCCAAGACCAAGACTCGGCCGGGCACTCCCGAAGGACCCGGGGCAGTATCCTTCGCCCCGAGTCTTCGGATGGCCGCGGCTAGCTCCCCAGCCGAGACCCCCAGCTCCGCGGACCAGGTGGTCGGGTCCGCAGAGGGACGTGGCCCGCTCTCCCCCACGATCGGGAAGAGCGTGTCGACCACGTCCCTCAAGAGCTGGGGGTCGAGACCCTCGGTGATCGGGGGCGCCCATGGCCGGAGTTTATTCAGAACTATCCGGTATGGGCGCCCCCATGGATCCCGCTCGAGGGTCTCGAGGAGCTCCTTCCAGCTCTGGGCCTTGGCCCGTTTGATGGCGACCTGCAGAGCCCTCTTTCCCGCGCGATAGGACTCGTACAGTTCCGCCGCCCTAGCCCGCGCGCCGTCGTCGCCGTTCCGTCCGGCCCGACGACGCGCGCGGGTGTACTGGCGTCGGGCCCGGACGCATGCTTTCCGCAATTCCCCGATTTCGCCCGACCACCAGTACACCGCCCGACGAGGAGACCGCGGCCCGGCCCGGGGCATCGCCGCGTCGCAAATGCGCGCGATGGCGCTCCCGAGCCGAGCCACGGCCCCCTCCAGGTCGGGCAGCCTGGTCTCCCGTCGAGGCCAGGTTTCGGCCAGAGCGGCTGCCACCAGGACGTCCTTGTCAAGGCGCCGAAGCGCCCATCTGCGTGGTGGTGGTGGGGCGCTACCCGCTCCCGGGCGGAGGCGTCGGTGCGGGGCCGCGGCGGCCTCGGGGGAGGTCAAGACCACGCGGATATACCGGTGGTCCGATAATGTCTCCTCCCCCACCACCACGTCCCACCCGGACACCATACGCGCGGCGCCGGGGGATCCAAACGTCAAATCCACTATGGACCCTCCCCCGCGCCGCACGCACGTCAGCTCCGACCCCCGGTTAATCAACCGGAGGTCGAAGCCCGCCGCCCAGTCGCCCAGAGCCTCGCCCCTCCGATTGGTCCTGGGGGACCCCCATGCCACAGACCAGGCATTGAAGTCCCCCAGGACCAGCACCGGCCGGGGCGCAATCCTTGTGAGGCACGCCCCCACCCCGGCCAGGTACTGCTCGAAGGCAGCAAGGCCGCAGTTGGGCGAAACGTAGCACCCCACCACGGCGACTCCCCCCCACTGGACGGCGACGAATCCCGCCCCGTTCTCCAGTAAGGAGAACGGAGGGGACCCGTCACCGCCCTGCCACACAGCCGCCACCAAGCCGCCCGCATCCCCCATCCAATGCGGATGGTCGGGGACGCGGTACGGCTCGGCGGCGACTGCCAGACCACCCCCCCACTCCGCCAGCGTCTGACACATCAGGTCCTGCGCTGCACGGCAGTGGTTGAGGTTGGCCTGCAGGAGGAGGCGGGGAGCCATTATTTGATGGCCTCCTCACCGCCTCCTGGTGGCACCTCCGTGAGGACGGCGGCGGGGCCGATGTCCACCTCCATCGCGGACACCAACGCCGTCGCCGCCTCCGACCTCTTCCTTGCGGCCGTCGCGTCGGTCGCGGCCAGGTCCGCGGGCGCCGCGGCGCTCGCAGCTGGGGCCGCTCTCACCGGCGCCGGGAGCGGCCCCGGCGCCCCCCTCCTCTGCCCTCGTCGGGATGGGGGGGTACACTGCTTCCCCCCCATTCGGTGCGCGGCGGGTCTCCCCATGTCCGCACACAGCGGGCACTTGGGGGCCGCCGCGCAGTGGCTCGCGCGGTGGCCTTCGGCACCGCAGCGGTAACAAGCACCGCTGCGGTCCACCGCGGAGGTGCACCGCTGCCTGACATGGCCCGTCTCCAGGCAGCGGTAGCACTGGAGTGGGCGTTGGGCGAGGACCTCGATCCTCGCCGACACCCACCCCACCACGATCCTCCCGACTGCTTCTAACTTCCGGGCAGCCGGAAGAGGGCACCGTGCCCACACCGCTCCCAGGCCGGAGGAGGACCGCCGGACCTCCCCGGTCCGGATGTCCCCCTCAGAGCAGCCACCGGCCTGGGCCAGCGCCCTGGCCACCTCCTCCCGGGTGACCGAGTCGTCCAGCCCACAAACGCGCAGCTCCGCGCTCTTTGTGGGCCGGGCGACCCTGACACCCCGGGGTGCCAAGGCCTCGCCCAGCTTTTCGGCCAGTCGGTCCGCCCTGGCTGCGTTGTCGGGGCCGCCCACGCGCAGCATGAGCGCCCCCGTCACCGCCCATCTCGGGCGGACCGACTCGATGGCGAGTGCGGCCAAGGATATATTTTCCTTGGCCGCTGCCATCACCTCCCCGTAGGAGACGCCCCCCCCCTCCGGGACGGTCAGCATAACTGCTGCCGTTGAAGGGGGGCGTCCCAGACGGGGCTTCGCCCTCCCCGCCTTTCCGTCCCTCTTCGGGGCAACCGGCGGGGGAGGCGGCGGCACCCGGGCCGCCCTCCTCGCCGTCCTTCCCGCCCTTCGGCCCAGCACTTCGGTCCACAAGGGACCGGATGGGGGCGGCGGCGGAGGCATTTGTGCCCCCGCCGTCGCCCCCACCACGGCACCCCTGCCCTTCGTCTTTGCCGCAGGGCCCGGAACCGCGATGGTCCCCCCCTGCGGTTCCCCGCCCCCCGGTTGTTTCCCGGGCCCGGTCCTCGGTCCCGCCGGCGCTCCGCCCTTGGGGCGAAGCGCCGCCCGGATTTCGCCGCGGATGACGGCCATCATGGCCGCCATCTTGGCGTCCATGAGGAGCTCGATGCTCCTCATGGACGTCGCTGGTGTGGGGGGAGCTCCCGCCTTCCCCCTCCCACACGTGCAGTCGCCCGTCGGCCCCGGATGCGGGCGCCTCCTAAGGGCGTCCGTCTCCCTCCGCGAGCACGCCAGCTCGTCTTGCAGCGCCTCCACACGCTGCCTTAGCTGGGCGTTCGTGCTCTCCAAGGCAGCTGGGACACGTCGTTCCAGCTCCTGGAGAGCCCTCCGCGCCTCCGTCGCGGCCTGGCCAACCGACCTCGCGGAGGCTGTAGTCAGCCCCCGCGAGGTGGTGGCCACCTTCTCAATAGACCTCAGGGACGAGGCAATACGGGCCGATACATGGGCCGTATCCTCGTCCCTGAGGTCCTCCTCCCCGTCGCTCACCGTGAGCAACGGTGGAGCAGCGGACGTGGACGGAGCTTCCTCCGTCCTCCGCCCCTCCACCGTCCTGCGCCTCTTTACGCCCGCGGCGCTGGTCGCGGACGCCAGGGACGAGACCGACGCCGTCTCGTCCCCCTCCTCGAACGGCGCCCGGTGGGGCACGAGTGCCCCCTCCGTCGCCACACTTCGCGCCACTCGCTCCGACCCCCCTCCCCCTTTTTTCTTTTTTGGCATATTACTCATTTTTTTTTCCCACGCGTAGGTCGGAAAGTAAGTCGACCCGGGCAGAGCCGCCATACCCGGGCAGGCCTAAATACTCCGGGGGGTCGGCAGGTACCCCGGAGTTGGCCGCTTGGGATTGGGGCCTCCCCCCCAACCACGCATCCCATCACCGCGCACCGTAGCTTAGGATTGGAGGGCAATTTATAGAGTTACCATCCTCGCGGCCCGGGCGGTAAAGCCAAGGCCCCCGTCCCTCCTGCCGTCACGTACCACTCTCAAAGCCAAAAGAGGAATTGGGAGTGGGTCGTTGCGACGACCAACAGGAGTCTTACGGTGTGGTTTGGCATCGGGCACCTCGGGTTTGCCAGTCCCGTACTGTAGCAACAAGCTACAGCCCCTGAGGGAACCAGAATGGCCTAGGGAAAAATACACATACCGTTGTAATCGGGCGAGTCTCTACTTCCAGACGCTACAGAAATTTTTGGGTTAGGTCAATCCGTTCGCGAGATATGGGAGTTTGAAGCCAAGAAATGGTTGAGAAGGCAGAAAATTTTTCGCAATTCTGCTGCTCCAAACGCTTAACGAGAATGGCCTAGGGAAAAAATACACATACCGTTGTAATCGGGCGAGTTTCTACTTTCAGATGCAATTGGAATTTTTGGGTTAGGTCAATCCGTTCGCGAGATATGGGAGTTTGAAGCCAAGAAATGGTTGAGAAGGCAACAAATTTTTCGCAATTCTGCTGCTCCAAACGCTTAACCAGAATGGACTAGGGAAAAAATACACATACCGTTGTAATCGGGCGAGTTTCTACTTTCAGATGCAACAGGAATTTTTGGGTTAGGTCAATCCGTTCGCGAGATATGGGAGTTTGAAGCTAAGAAATGGTTGAGAAGCCAAAAAATTTTTCGCATTTCTGCTGCTCCAAACGCTTAACCAGAATGGCCCAGGGAAAAAATACACATACCGTTGTAATCGTGCGAGTTTCTACTTTCAGATGCAACAGGAATTTTTGGGTTAGGTCAATCCGTTCGCGAGATATGGGAGTTTGAAGCTAAGAAATGGTTGAGAAGGCAGAAAATTTTTCGCAATTCTGCTGCTCCAAACGCTTAACCAGAATGGCCTAGGGAAAAAATACACATACCGTTGTAATCGGGCGAGTTTCTACTTTCAAATGCAATAGGACGTTTTGGGTTAGGTCAATCCGTTCGCGAGTTATGGGAGATTGAAGCCAAGAAATGGTTGAGAAGGCAAAAAATTTTTCGCAATTCTGCTGCTCCAAACTCTTAACCAGAATGGCCTAGGGAAAAAATACACATACCGTTGTAATCTGGCGAGTTTCTACTTTCAGATGCAATAGGAATTTTTGGTTTAGGTCAATCCGTTCACGAGATATGGGAGTTAGAAGCCAAGAAATGGTTGAGAAGACAACAAATTTTTCGCACTTCTGCTGCTCCAAACGCTTAACCAGAATGGCCTAGGGAAAAAATACACATACCGTTGTAATCGGGCGAGTTTCTACTTTCAGATGCAATAGGAATTTTTGGGTTAGGTCAATCCGTTCGCGAGATATGGGAGTTTGAAGCCAAGAAATGGTAGAGATGGCAACAAATTTTTCGCACTTCTGCTGCTCCAAACGCTTAACCAGAATGGCATAGGGAAAAAATACACATACCGTTGTAATCGGGCGAGTTTCTACTTTCAGATGCAATAGGAATTTTTGGGTTAGGTCAATCCGTTCGCGAGATATGGGACTTTGAAGCTAAGAAATGGTAGAGAAGACAACAAATTTTTCGCAATTCTGCTTCTCCAAACGCTTAACCAGAATGGGCTAGGGAAAAAATACACATACCGTTGTAATCGGGCGAGTTTCTACTTTCAGGTGCAATAGGAATTTTTGGGTTAGGTCAATCCGTTCGCGAGATATGGGAGTTTGAAGCCAAGAAATGGTTGAGAAGGCAAAAAATTTTTCGCAATTTTGCTGCTCCAAACTCTTAACCAGAATGGCCTAGGGAAAAAATACACATACCGTTGTAATCTGGCGAGTTTCTACTTTCAGATGCAACAGGAATTTTTGGGTTAGGTCAATCCGTTCGCGAGATGTGGGAGTTTGAAGCTAAGAAATGGTTGAGAAGGCAAAAATTTTTTCGCATTTCTGCTGCTCCAAACGCTTAACCAGAATGGCCTAGGGAAAAAATACACATACCGTTGTAATCAGGCGAGTTTCTACTTTCAGATGCAATTGGAATTTTTGGGTTAGGTCAATCCGTTCGCGAGATATGGGAGTTTGAAGCCAAGAAATGGTTGAGAAGGCAACAAATTTTTCGCAATTCTGCTGCTCCAAACGCTTAACCAGAATGGACTAGGGAAAAAATACACATACCGTTGTAATCGGGCGAGTTTCTACTTTCAGATGCAATTGGAATTTTTGGGTTAGGTCAATCCGTTCGCGAGATATGGGAGTTTGAAGCTAAGAAATGGTTGAGAAGGCAGAAAATTTTTCGCAATTCTGCTGCTCCAAACGCTTAACCAGAATGGCCTAGGGAAAAAATACACATACCGTTGTAATCGGGCGAGTTTCTACTTTCAGATGCAATTGGAATTTTTGGGTTAGGTCAATCCGTTCGCGAGATATGGGAGTTTGAAGCCAAGAAATGGTTGAGAAGGCAAAAAATTTTTCGCATTTCTGCTGCTCCAAACGCTAAACCAGAATGGCCTAGGGAAAAAATACACATACCGTTGTAATCGGGCGAGTTTCTACTTTCAGATGCAACAGGAATTTTTGGGTTAGGTCAATCCGTTCGCGAGATATGGGAGTTTGAAGCTAAGAAATGGTTGAGAAGGCAGAAAATTTTTCGCAATTCTGCTGCTCCAAACGCTTAACCAGAATGGCCTAGGGAAAAAATACACATACCGTTGTAATCGGGCGAGTTTCTACTTTCAGATGCAATTGGAATTTTTGGGTTAGGTCAATCCGTTCGCGAGATATGGGAGTTTGAAGCCAAGAAATGGTTCAGAAGGCAAAAAATTTTTCGCAATTTTGCTGCTCCAAACGCTTAACCAGAATGGACTAGGGAAAAAATACACATACCGTTGTAATCTGGCGAGTTTCTACTTTCAGATGCAATAGGAATTTTTGGGTTAGGTCAATCCGTTCACGAGATATGGGAGTTTGAAGCCAAGAAATGGTTGAGATGGCAAAAAATTTTTCGCAATTCTGCTGCTCCAAACGCTTAGCCAGAATGGCCTAGGGAAAAAATACACATACCGTTGTAATCGGGAGAGTTTCTACTTTCAGATCCAACAGGAATTTTTGGGTTCGGTCAATCCGTTCGCGAGATATGGGAGTTTGAATCTAAGAAATGGTTGAGAAGGCAGAAAATTTTTCGCAATTCTGCTGCTCCAAACGCTTAACCAGAATGGCCTAGGGAAAAAATACACATACAGTTGTAATCGGGCGAGTTTCTACTTTCAGATGCAATTGGAATTTTTGGGTTAGGTCAATCCGTTCGCGAGATATGGGAGTTTGAAGCTAAGAAATGGTTGAGAAGGCAGAAAATTTTTCGCAATTCTGCTGCTCCAAACGCTTAACCAGAATGGCCTAGGGAAAAAATACACATACCGTTGTAATCGGGCGAGTTTCTACTTTCAGATGCAATTGGAATTTTTGGGTTAGGTCAATCCGTTCGCGAGATATGGGAGTTTGAAGCCAAGAAATGGTTGAGAAGGCAAAAAATTTTTCGCATTTCTGCTGCTCCAAACGCTTAACCAGAATGGCCTAGGGAAAAAATACACATACCGTTGTAATCGGGCGAGTTTCTACTTTCAGATGCAACAGGAATTTTTGGGTTCGGTCAATCCGTTCGCGAGATATGGGAGTTTGAAGCTAAGAAATGGTTGAGAAGGCAGAAAATTTTTCGCAATTCTGCTGCTCCAAACGCTTAACGAGAATGGCCTAGGGAAAAAATACACATACCGTTGTAATCGGGCGAGTTTCTACTTTCAAATGCAATAGGACGTTTTGGGTTAGGTCAATCCGTTCGCGAGTTATGGGAGATTGAAGCCAAGAAATGGTTGAGAAGGCAAAAAATTTTTCGCAATTCTGCTGCTCCAAACTCTTAACCAGAATGGCCTAGGGAAAAAATACACATACCGTTGTAATCTGGCGAGTTTCTACTTTCAGATGCAATAGGAATTTTTGGTTTAGGTCAATCCGTTCACGAGATATGGGAGTTAGAAGCCAAGAAATGGTTGAGAAGACAACAAATTTTTCGCACTCCTGCTGCTCCAAACGCTTAACCAGAATGGCCTAGGGAAAAAATACACATACCGTTGTAATCGGGCGAGTTTCTACTTTCAGATGCAATAGGAATTTTTGGGTTAGGTCAATCCGTTCGCGAGATATGGGAGTTTGAAGCTAAGAAATGGTAGAGATGGCAACAAATTTTTCGCACTTCTGCTGCTCCAAACGCTTAACCAGAATGGCATAGGGAAAAAATACACATACCGTTGTAATCGGGCGAGTATCTACTTTCAGATGCAATAGGAATTTTTGGGTTAGGTCAATCCGTTCGCGAGATATGGGACTTTGAAGCTAAGAAATGGTAGAGAAGACAACAAATTTTTCGCAATTCTGCTTCTCCAAACGCTTAACCAGACTGGGCTAGGGAAAAAATACACATACCGTTGTAATCGGGCGAGTTTCTACTTTCAGGTGCAATAGGAATTTTTGGGTTAGGTCAATCCGTTCGCGAGATATGGGAGTTTGAAGCCAAGAAATGGTTGAGAAGGCAAAAAATTTTTCGCAATTTTGCTGCTCCAAACTCTTAACCAGAATGGCCTAGGGAAAAAATACACATACCGTTGTAATCTGGCGAGTTTCTACTTTCAGATGCAACAGGAATTTTTGGGTTAGGTCAATCCGTTCGCGAGATGTGGGAGTTTGAAGCTAAGAAATGGTTGAGAAGGCAAAAATTTTTTCGCATTTCTGCTGCTCCAAACGCTTAACCAGAATGGCCTAGGGAAAAAATACACATACCGTTGTAATCGGGCGAGTTTCTACTTTCAGATGCAATTGGAATTTTTGGGTTAGGTCAATCCGTTCGCGAGATATGGGAGTTTGAAGCCAAGAAATGGTTGAGAAGGCAACAAATTTTTCGCAATTCTGCTGCTCCAAACGCTTAACCAGAATGGACTAGGGAAAAAATACACATACCGTTGTAATCGGGCGAGTTTCTACTTTCAGATGCAATTGGAATTTTTGGGTTAGGTCAATCCGTTCGCGAGATATGGGAGTTTGAAGCTAAGAAATGGTTGAGAAGGCAGAAAATTTTTCGCAATTCTGCTGCTCCAAACGCTTAACCAGAATGGCCTAGGGAAAAAATACACATACCGTTGTAATCGGGCGAGTTTCTACTTTCAGATGCAATTGGAATTTTTGGGTTAGGTCAATCCGTTCGCGAGATATGGGAGTTTGAAGCCAAGAAATGGTTGAGAAGGCAAAAAATTTTTCGCATTTCTGCTGCTCCAAACGCTAAACCAGAATGGCCTAGGGAAAAAATACACATACCGTTGTAATCGGGCGAGTTTCTACTTTCAGATGCAACAGGAATTTTTGGGTTAGGTCAATCCGTTCGCGAGATATGGGAGTTTGAAGCTAAGAAATGGTTGAGAAGGCAGAAAATTTTTCGCAATTCTGCTGCTCCAAACGCTTAACCAGAATGGCCTAGGGAAAAAATACACATACCGTTGTAATCGGGCGAGTTTCTACTTTCAGATGCAATTGGAATTTTTGGGTTAGGTCAATCCGTTCGCGAGATATGGGAGTTTGAAGCCAAGAAATGGTTCAGAAGGCAAAAAATTTTTCGCAATTTTGCTGCTCCAAACGCTTAACCAGAATGGACTAGGGAAAAAATACACATACCGTTGTAATCTGGCGAGTTTCTACTTTCAGATGCAATAGGAATTTTTGGGTTAGGTCAATCCGTTCACGAGATATGGGAGTTTGAAGCCAAGAAATGGTTGAGATGGCAAAAAATTTTTCGCAATTCTGCTGCTCCAAACGCTTAGCCAGAATGGCCTAGGGAAAAAATACACATACCGTTGTAATCGGGAGAGTTTCTACTTTCAGATCCAACAGGAATTTTTGGGTTCGGTCAATCCGTTCGCGAGATATGGGAGTTTGAATCTAAGAAATGGTTGAGAAGGCAGAAAATTTTTCGCAATTCTGCTGCTCCAAACGCTTAACCAGAATGGCCTAGGGAAAAAATACACATACAGTTGTAATCGGGCGAGTTTCTACTTTCAGATGCAATTGGAATTTTTGGGTTAGGTCAATCCGTTCGCGAGATATGGGAGTTTGAAGCTAAGAAATGGTTGAGAAGGCAGAAAATTTTTCGCAATTCTGCTGCTCCAAACGCTTAACCAGAATGGCCTAGGGAAAAAATACACATACCGTTGTAATCGGGCGAGTTTCTACTTTCAGATGCAATTGGAATTTTTGGGTTAGGTCAATCCGTTCGCGAGATATGGGAGTTTGAAGCCAAGAAATGGTTGAGAAGGCAAAAAATTTTTCGCATTTCTGCTGCTCCAAACGCTTAACCAGAATGGCCTAGGGAAAAAATACACATACCGTTGTAATCGGGCGAGTTTCTACTTTCAGATGCAACAGGAATTTTTGGGTTCGGTCAATCCGTTCGCGAGATATGGGAGTTTGAAGCTAAGAAATGGTTGAGAAGGCAGAAAATTTTTCGCAATTCTGCTGCTCCAAACGCTTAACGAGAATGGCCTAGGGAAAAAATACACATACCGTTGTAATCGGGCGAGTTTCTACTTTCAAATGCAATAGGACGTTTTGGGTTAGGTCAATCCGTTCGCGAGTTATGGGAGATTGAAGCCAAGAAATGGTTGAGAAGGCAAAAAATTTTTCGCAATTCTGCTGCTCCAAACTCTTAACCAGAATGGCCTAGGGAAAAAATACACATACCGTTGTAATCTGGCGAGTTTCTACTTTCAGATGCAATAGGAATTTTTGGTTTAGGTCAATCCGTTCACGAGATATGGGAGTTAGAAGCCAAGAAATGGTTGAGAAGACAACAAATTTTTCGCACTCCTGCTGCTCCAAACGCTTAACCAGAATGGCCTAGGGAAAAAATACACATACCGTTGTAATCGGGCGAGTTTCTACTTTCAGATGCAATAGGAATTTTTGGGTTAGGTCAATCCGTTCGCGAGATATGGGAGTTTGAAGCTAAGAAATGGTAGAGATGGCAACAAATTTTTCGCACTTCTGCTGCTCCAAACGCTTAACCAGAATGGCATAGGGAAAAAATACACATACCGTTGTAATCGGGCGAGTATCTACTTTCAGATGCAATAGGAATTTTTGGGTTAGGTCAATCCGTTCGCGAGATATGGGACTTTGAAGCTAAGAAATGGTAGAGAAGACAACAAATTTTTCGCAATTCTGCTTCTCCAAACGCTTAACCAGACTGGGCTAGGGAAAAAATACACATACCGTTGTAATCGGGCGAGTTTCTACTTTCAGGTGCAATAGGAATTTTTGGGTTAGGTCAATCCGTTCGCGAGATATGGGAGTTTGAAGCCAAGAAATGGTTGAGAAGGCAAAAAATTTTTCGCAATTTTGCTGCTCCAAACTCTTAACCAGAATGGCCTAGGGAAAAAATACACATACCGTTGTAATCTGGCGAGTTTCTACTTTCAGATGCAACAGGAATTTTTGGGTTAGGTCAATCCGTTCGCGAGATGTGGGAGTTTGAAGCTAAGAAATGGTTGAGAAGGCAAAAATTTTTTCGCATTTCTGCTGCTCCAAACGCTTAACCAGAATGGCCTAGGGAAAAAATACACATACCGTTGTAATCGGGCGAGTTTCTACTTTCAGATGCAATTGGAATTTTTGGGTTAGGTCAATCCGTTCGCGAGATATGGGAGTTTGAAGCCAAGAAATGGTTGAGAAGGCAACAAATTTTTCGCAATTCTGCTGCTCCAAACGCTTAACCAGAATGGACTAGGGAAAAAATACACATACCGTTGTAATCGGGCGAGTTTCTACTTTCAGATGCAATTGGAATTTTTGGGTTAGGTCAATCCGTTCGCGAGATATGGGAGTTTGAAGCTAAGAAATGGTTGAGAAGGCAGAAAATTTTTCGCAATTCTGCTGCTCCAAACGCTTAACCAGAATGGCCTAGGGAAAAAATACACATACCGTTGTAATCGGGCGAGTTTCTACTTTCAGATGCAATTGGAATTTTTGGGTTAGGTCAATCCGTTCGCGAGATATGGGAGTTTGAAGCCAAGAAATGGTTGAGAAGGCAAAAAATTTTTCGCATTTCTGCTGCTCCAAACGCTAAACCAGAATGGCCTAGGGAAAAAATACACATACCGTTGTAATCGGGCGAGTTTCTACTTTCAGATGCAACAGGAATTTTTGGGTTAGGTCAATCCGTTCGCGAGATATGGGAGTTTGAAGCTAAGAAATGGTTGAGAAGGCAGAAAATTTTTCGCAATTCTGCTGCTCCAAACGCTTAACCAGAATGGCCTAGGGAAAAAATACACATACCGTTGTAATCGGGCGAGTTTCTACTTTCAGATGCAATTGGAATTTTTGGGTTAGGTCAATCCGTTCGCGAGATATGGGAGTTTGAAGCCAAGAAATGGTTCAGAAGGCAAAAAATTTTTCGCAATTTTGCTGCTCCAAACGCTTAACCAGAATGGACTAGGGGAAAAATACACATACCGGTGTAATCTGGCGAGTTTCTACTTTCAGATGCAATAGGAATTTTTGGGTTAGGTCAATCCGTTCACGAGATATGGGAGTTTGAAGCCAAGAAATGGTTGAGATGGCAAAAATTTTTCGCAATTCTGCTGCTCCAAACGCTTAGCCAGAATGGCCTAGGGAAAAAATACACATACCGTTGTAATCGGGAGAGTTTCTACTTTCAGATCCAACAGGAATTTTTGGGTTCGGTCAATCCGTTCGCGAGATATGGGAGTTTGAATCTAAGAAATGGTTGAGAAGGCAGAAAATTTTTCGCAATTCTGCTGCTCCAAACGCTTAACCAGAATGGCCTAGGGAAAAAATACACATACAGTTGTAATCGGGCGAGTTTCTACTTTCAGATGCAATTGGAATTTTTGGGTTAGGTCAATCCGTTCGCGAGATATGGGAGTTTGAAGCTAAGAAATGGTTGAGAAGGCAGAAAATTTTTCGCAATTCTGCTGCTCCAAACGCTTAACCAGAATGGCCTAGGGAAAAAATACACATACCGTTGTAATCGGGCGAGTTTCTACTTTCAGATGCAATTGGAATTTTTGGGTTAGGTCAATCCGTTCGCGAGATATGGGAGTTTGAAGCCAAGAAATGGTTGAGAAGGCAACAAATTTTTCGCAATTCTGCTGCTCCAAACGCTTAACCAGAATGGACTAGGGAAAAAATACACATACCGTTGTAATCGGGCGAGTTTCTACTTTCAGATGCAACAGGAATTTAGGGTTAGGTCAATCCGTTCGCGAGATATGGGAGTTTGAAGCTAAGAAATGGTTGAGAAGGCAAAAAATTTTTCGCATTTCTGCTGCTCCAAACGCTTAACCAGAATGGCCTAGGGAAAAAATACACATACCGTTGTAATCGTGCGAGTTTCTACTTTCAGATGCAACAGGAATTTTTGGGTTAGGTCAATCCGTTCGCGAGATATGGGAGTTTGAAGCTAAGAAATGGTTGAGAAGGCAGAAAATTTTTCGCAATTCTGCTGCTCCAAACGCTTAACCAGAATGGCCTAGGGAAAAAATACACATACCGTTGTAATCGGGCGAGTTTCTACTTTCAAATGCAATAGGACGTTTTGGATTAGGTCAATCCGTTCGCGAGTTATGGGAGATTGAAGCCAAGAAATGGTTGAGAAGGCAAAAAATGTTTCGCAATTCTGCTGCTCCAAACTCTTAACCAGAATGGCCTAGGGAAAAAATACACATACCGTTGTAATCTGGCGAGTTTCTACTTTCAGATGCAATAGGAATTTTTGGGTTAGGTCAATCCGTTCACGAGATATGGGAGTTTGAAGCCAAGAAATGGTTGAGAAGACAACAAATTTTTCGCACTTCTGCTGCTCCAAACGCTTAACCAGAATGGCCTAGGGAAAAAATACACATACCGTTGTAATCGGGCGAGTTTCTACTTTCAGATGCAATAGGAATTTTTGGGTTAGGTCAATCCGTTCGCGAGATATGGGAGTTTGCAGCTAAGAAATGGTAGAGAAGGCAACAAATTTTTCGCACTTCTGCTGCTCCAAACGCTTAACCAGAATGGCATAGGGAAAAAATACACATACCGTTGTAATCGGGCGAGTTTCTACTTTCAGATGCAATAGGAATTTTTGGGTTAGGTCAATCCGTTCGCGAGATATGGGAGTTTGAAGGTAAGAAATGGTAGAGAAGACAACAAATTTTTCGCAATTCTGCTTCTCCAAACGCTTAACCAGAATGGGCTAGGGAAAAAATACACATACCGTTGTAATCGGGCGAGTTTCTACTTTCAGGTGCAATAGGAATTTTTGGGTTAGGTCAATCCGTTCGCGAGATATGGGAGTTTGAAGCCAAGAAATGGTTGAGAAGGCAAAAAATTTTTCGCAATTTTGCTGCCCCAAACTCTTAACCAGAATGGCCTAGGGAAAAAATACACATACCGTTGTAATCGGGCGAGTTTCTACTTTCAGGTGCAATAGGAATTTTTGGGTTAGGTCAATCCGTTCGCGAGATGTGGGAGTTTGAAGCTAAGAAATGGTTGAGAAGGCAAAAAATTTTACGCAATTCTGCTGCTCCAAACGCTTAACCAGAATGGCCTAGGGAAAAAATACACATACCGTTGTAATCGGGCGAGTTTCTACTTTCAGATGCAACAGGAATTTTTGGGTTATGTCAATCCGTTCGCGAGATATGGGAGTTTGAAGCTAAGAAATGGTTGAGAAGGCAGAAAATTTTTCGCAATTCTACTGCTCCAAACGCTTAACCAGAATGGCCTAGGGAAAAAATACACATACCGTTGTAATCGGGCGAGTTTCTACTTTCAAATGCAATAGGACGTTTTGGGTTAGGTCAATCCGTTCGCGAGATATGGGAGTTTGAAGCCAAGAAATGGTTGAGAAGGCAAAAAATTTTTCGCAATTCTGCTGCTCCAAACTCTTAACCAGAATGGCCTATGGAAAAAATACACATACCGTTGTAATCTGGCGAGTTTCTACTTTCAGATGCAATAGGAATTTTTGGGTTAGGTCAATCCGTTCACGAGATATGGGAGTTTGAAGCCAAGAAATGGTTGAGATGGCAAAAAATTTTTCGCAATTCTGCTGCTCCAAACGCTTAGCCAGAATGGCCTAGGGAAAAAATACACATACCGTTGTAATCGGGCGAGTTTCTACTTTCAGATGCAATAGGAATTTTTGGGTTAGGTCAATGCGTTCGCGAGATATGGGAGTTTGAAGCTAAGAAATGGTTGATAAGACAACAAATTTTTCGCACTTCTGCTGCTCCAAACGCTTAACCAGAATGGCCTAGGGAAAAAATACACATACCGTTGTAATCGGGCGAGTTTCTACTTTCAGATGCAATAGGAGTTTTTGGGTTAGGTCAATCCGTTCGCGAGATATGGGAGTTTGAAGCCAAGAAATGGTTGAGAAGACAACAAATTTTTCGCACTTCTGCTGCTCCAAACGCTTAACCAGAATGGCCTAGGGAAAAAATACACATACCGTTGTAATCGGGCGAGTTTCTACTTTCAGATGCAATAGGAATTTTTGGGTTAGGTCAATCCGTTCGCGAGATATGGGAGTTTGAAGCTAAGAAATGGTAGAGAAGACAACAAATTTTTCGCAATTCTGCTTCTCCAAACGCTTAACCAGAATGGCCTAGGGAAAAATACACATACCGTTGTAATCGGGCGAGTTTCTACTTTCAGATGCAACAGGAATTTTTGGGTTAGGTCAATCCGTTCGCGAGATATGGGAGTTTGAAGCCAAGAAATGGTTGAGAAGGCAAAAAATTTTTCGCAATTCTGCTGCTCCAAACTCTTAACCAGAATGGGCCTAGGGAAAAAATACACACACCGTTGTAATCTGGCGAGTTGCTACTTTCAGATGCAATAGGAATTTTTGGGTTAGGTCAATCCGTTCACGAGATATGGGAGTTTGAAGCCAAGAAATAGTTGAGATGGCAAAAAATTTTTCGCAATTCTGCTGCTCCAAACGCTTAGCCAGAATGGCCTAGGGAAAAAATACACATACCGTTGTAATCGGGCGAGTTTCTACTTTGAGGTGCAATAGGAATTTTTGGGTTAGGTCAATCCGTTCGCGAGATATGGGAGTTTGAAGCCAAGAAATGGTTGAGAAGGCAAAAAATTTTTCGCAATTCTGCTGCTCCAAACTCTTAACTAGAATGGCCTAGGGAAAAAATACACATACCGTTGTAATCGGGCGAGTTTCTACTTTCAGATGCAATAGGAGTTTTTGGGTTAGGTCAATCCGTTCGCGAGATATGGGAGTTTGAAGCCAAGAAATGGTTGAGAAGACAACAAATTTTTCGCACTTCTGCTGCTCCAAACGCTTAACCAGAATGGCCTAGGGAAAAAATACACACACCGTTGTAATCTGGCGAGTTGCTACTTTCAGATGCAATAGGAATTTTTGGGTTAGGTCAATCCGTTCACGAGATATGGGAGTTTGAAGCCAAGAAATGGTTGAGATGGCAAAAAATTTTTCGCAATTCTGCTGCTCCAAACGCTTAGCCAGAATGGCCTAGGGAAAAAATACACATACCGTTGTAATCGGGCGAGTTTCTACTTTCAGGTGCAATAGGAATTTTTGGGTTAGGTCAATCCGTTCGCGAGATATGGGAGTTTGAAGCCAAGAAATGGTTGAGATGGCAAAAAATTTTTCGCAATTCTGCTGCACCAAACGCTTAGCCAGAATGGCCTAGGGAAAAAATACACATACCGTTGTAATCGGGCGAGTTTCTACTTTCAGATGCAATAGGAATTTTTGGGTTAGGTCCATCCGTTCGCGAGATATGGGAGTTTGAAGCTAAGAAATGGTTGATAAGACAACAAATTTTTCGCACTTCTGCTGCTCCAAACGCTTAACCAGAATGGCCTAGGGAAAAAATACACATACCGTTGTAATCGGGCGAGTTTCTACTTTCAGATGCAATAGGAGTTTTTGGGTTAGGTCAATCCGTTCGCGAGATATGGGAGTTTGAAGCCAAGAAATGGTTGAGAAGACAACAAATTTTTCGCACTTCTGCTGCTCCAAACGCTTAACCAGAATGGCCTAGGGAAAAAATACACACACCGTTGTAATCTGGCGAGTTGCTACTTTCAGATGCAATAGGAATTTTTGGGTTAGGTCAATCCGTTCACGAGATATGGGAGTTTGAAGCCAAGAAATGGTTGAGATGGCAAAAAATTTTTCGCAATTCTGCTGCTCCAAACGCTTAGCCAGAATGGCCTAGGGAAAAAATACACATACCGTTGTAATCGGGCGAGTTTCTACTTTCAGGTGCAATAGGAATTTTTGGGTTAGGTCAATCCGTTCGCGAGATATGGGAGTTTGAAGCCAAGAAATGGTTGAGAAGGCAAAAAATTTTTCGCAATTCTGCTGCTCCAAACTCTTAACCAGAATGGCCTAGGGAAAAAATACACATACCGTTGTAATCGGGCGAGTTTCTACTTTCAGATGCAACAGGAATTTTTGGGTTAGGTCAATCCGTTCGCGAGATGTGGGAGTTTGAAGCTAAGAAATGGTTGAGAAGGAAAAAAATTTTTCGCACTTCTGCTGCTCCAAACGCTTAACCAGAATGGCCTAGGGAAAAAATACACATACCGTTGTAATCGGGCGAGTTTCTACTTTCAGATGCAATAGGAATTTTTGGGTTAGGTCAATCCGTTCGCGAGATATGGGAGTTTGAAGCTAAGAAATGGTAGAGAAGACAACAAATTTTTCGCACTTCTGCTGCTCCAAACGCTTAACCAGAATGGCCTAGGGAAAAAATACACATACCGTTGTAATCGGGCGAGTTTCTACTTTCAGATGCAATAGGAGTTTTTGGGTTAGGTCAATCCGTTCGCGAGATATGGGAGTTTGAAGCCAAGAAATGGTTGAGAAGACAACAAATTTTTCGCAATTCTGCTGCTCCAAACTCTTAACCAGAATGGCCTAGGGAAAAAATACACATACCGTTGTAATCGGGCGAGTTTCTACTTTCAGATGCAACAGGAATTTTTGGGTTAGGTCAATCCGTTCGCGAGATGTGGGAGTTTGAAGCTAAGAAATGGTTGAGAAGGAAAAAAATTTTTCGCACTTCTGCTGCTCCAAACGCTTAACCAGAATGGCCTAGGGAAAAAATACACATACCGTTGTAATCGGGCGAGTTTCTACTTTCAGGTGCAATAGGAATTTTTGGGTTAGGTCAATCCGTTCGCGAGATATGGGAGTTTGAAGCCAAGAAATGGTTGAGAAGGCAAAAAATTTTTCGCAATTCTGCTGCTCCAAACACTTAACCAGAATGGCCTAGGGAAAAAATACACATACCGTTGTAATCTGGCGAGTTTCTACTTTCAGATGCAATAGGAATTTTTGGGATAGGTCAATCCGTTCGCGAGATATGGGAGTTTGAAGCTATGAAATGGTAGAGAAGACAACAAATTTTTCGCAATTCTGCTTCTCCAAACGCTTAACCAGATTGGGCCATGGAAACAATACACATACCGTTGTAATCGGGCGAGTTTCTACTTTCAGGTGCAATAGGAATTTTTGGGTTAGGTCAAACCGTTCGCGAGATATGGGAGTTTGAAGCCAAGAAATGGTTGAGAAGGCAAAAATTTGTTCGCAATTCTGCTGCTCCAAACTCTTAACCAGAATGGCCTAGGGAAAAAATACACATACCGCTGTAATCGGGCGAGTTTCTACTTTCAGATGCAACAGGAATTTTTGGGTTAGGTCAATGCGTTCGCGAGATATGGGAGTTTGAAGCTAAGAAATGGTTGAGAAGGCAAAAAATTTTTCGCATTTCTGCTGCTCCAAACGCTTAACCAGAATGGCCTAGGGAAAAAATACACATACCGCTGTAATCGGGCGAGTTTCTACTTTCAGATGCAACAGGAATTTTTGGGTTAGGTCAATGCGTTCGCGAGATATGGGAGTTTGAAGCTAAGAAATGGTTGAGAAGGCAAAAAATTTTTCGCATTTCTGCTGCTCCAAACGCTTAACCAGAATGGCCTAGGGAAAAAATACACATACCGTTGTAATCGGGCGAGTTTCTACTTTCAGATGCACCAGGAATTTTTGGGTTAGGTCAATCCGTTCGCGAGATATGGGAGTTTGAAGCTAAGAAATGGTTGAGAAGGCAGAAAATTTTTCGCAATTCTGCTGCTCCAAACGCTTAACCAGAATGGCCTACGGAAAAAATACACATACCGTTGTAATCGGGCGAGTTTCTACTTTCAAATGCAATAGGACGTTTTGGGTTAGGTCAATCCGTTCGCGAGATATGGGAGTTTGAAGCCAAGAAATGGTTGAGAAGGCAAAAAATTTTTCGCAATTCTGCTGCTCCAAACTCTTAACCAGAATGGCCTAGGGAAAAAATACACATACCGTTGTAATCTGGCGAGTTCCTACTTTCAGATGCAATAGGAATTTTTGGGTTAGGTCAATCTGTTCACGAGATATGGGAGTTTGAAGCCAAGAAATGGTTGAGATGGCAAAAAATTTTTCGCAATTCTGCTGCTCCAAACGCTTAGCCAGAATGGCCTAGGGAAAAAATACACATACCGTTGTAATCGGGCGAGTTTCTACTTTCAGATGCAATAGGAATTTTTGGGTTAGGTCAATCCGTTCGCGAGATATGGGAGTTTGAAGCTAAGAAATGGTTGATAAGACAACAAATTTTTCGCACTTCTGCTGCTCCAAACGCTTAACCAGAATGGCCTAGGGAAAAAATACACATACCGTTGTAATCGGGCGAGTTTCTACTTTCAGATGCACCAGGAATTTTTGGGTTAGGTCAATCCGTTCGCGAGATAGGGAGTTTGAAGCTAAGAAATGGTTGAGAAGGCAGAAAATTTTTCGCAATTCTGCTGCTCCAAACGCTTAACCAGAATGGCCTACGGAAAAAATACACATACCGTTGTAATCGGGCGAGTTTCTACTTTCAAATGCAATAGGACGTTTTGGGTTAGGGTCAATCCGTTCGCGAGATATGGGAGTTTGAAGCCAAGAAATGGTTGAGAAGGCAAAAAATTTTTCGCAATTCTGCTGCTCCAAACTCTTAACCAGAATGGCCTAGGGAAAAAATACACATACCGTTGTAATCTGGCGAGTTTCTACTTTCAGATGCAATAGGAATTTTTGGGTTAGGTCAATCTGTTCACCAGATATGGGAGTTTGAAGCCAAGAAATGGTTGAGATGGCAAAAAATTTTTCGCAATTCTGCTGCTCCAAACGCTTAGCCAGAATGGCCTAGGGAAAAAATACACATACCGTTGTAATCGGGCGAGTTTCTACTTTCAGATGCAATAGGAATTTTTGGGTTAGGTCAATCCGTTCGCGAGATATGGGAGTTTGAAGCTAAGAAATGGTTGATAAGACAACAAATTTTTCGCACTTCTGCTGCTCCAAACGCTTAACCAGAATGGCCTAGGGAAAAAATACACATACCGTTGTAATCGGGCGAGTTTCTACTTTCAGATGCAATAGGAGTTTTTGGGTTAGGTCAATCCGTTCGCGAGATATGGGAGTTTGAAGCCAAGAAATGGTTGAGAAGACAACAAATTTTCGGCACTTCTGCTGCTCCAAACGCTTAACCAGAATGGCCTAGGGAAAAAATACACATACCGTTGTAATCGGGCGAGTTTCTACTTTCAGATGCAATAGGAATTTTTGGGTTAGGTCAATCCGTTCGCGAGATATGGGAGTTTGAAGCCAAGAAATGGTTGAGAAGACAAGAAATTTTTCGCACTTCTGCTGCTCCAAACTCTTAACCAGAATGGCCTAGGGAAAAAATACACATACCGTTGTAATCGGGCGAGTTTCTACTTTCAGATGCAACAGGAATTTTTGGGTTAGGTCAATCCGTTCGCGAGATATGGGAGTTTGAAGCCAAGAAATGGTTGAGATGGCAAAAAATTTTTCGCAATTCTGCTGCACCAAACGCTTAGCCAGAATGGCCTAGGGAAAAAATACACATGCCGTTGTAATCGGGCGAGTTTCTACTTTCAGATGCAATAGGAATTTTTGGGTTAGGTCCATCCGTTCGCGAGATATGGGAGTTTGAAGCTAAGAAATGGTTGATAAGACAACAAATTTTTCGCACTTCTGCTGCTCCAAACGCTTAACCAGAATGGCCTAGGGAAAAAATACACATACCGTTGTAATCGGGCGAGTTTATACTTTCAGATGCAATAGGAGTTTTTGGGTTAGGTCAATCCGTTCGCGAGATATGGGAGTTTGAAGCCAAGAAATGGTTGAGAAGACAACAAATTTTTCGCACTTCTGCTGCTCCAAACGCTTAACCAGAATGGCCTAGGGAAAAAATACACACACCGTTGTAATCTGGCGAGTTGCTACTTTCAGATGCAATAGGAATTTTTGGGTTAGGTCAATCCGTTCACGAGATATGGGAGTTTGAAGCCAAGAAATGGTTGAGATGGCAAAAAATTTTTCGCAATTCTGCTGCTCCAAACGCTTAGCCAGAATGGCCTAGGGAAAAAATACACATACCGTTGTAATCGGGCGAGTTTCTACTTTCAGGTGCAATAGGAATTTTTGGGTTAGGTCAATCCGTTCGCGAGATATGGGAGTTTGAAGCCAAGAAATGGTTGAGAAGGCAAAAAATTTTTCGCAATTCTGCTGCTCCAAACTCTTAACCAGAATGGCCTAGGGAAAAAATACACATACCGTTGTAATCGGGCGAGTTTCTACTTTCAGATGCAACAGGAATTTTTGGGTTAGGTCAATCCGTTCGCGAGATGTGGGAGTTTGAAGCTAAGAAATGGTTGAGAAGGCAAAAAATTTTTCGCACTTCTGCTGCTCCAAACGCTTAACCAGAATGGCCTAGGGAAAAAATACACATACCGTTGTAATCGGGCGAGTTTCTACTTTCAGGTGCAATAGGAATTTTTGGGTTAGGTCAATCCGTTCGCGAGATATGGGAGTTTGAAGCCAAGAAATGGTTGAGAAGGCAAAAAATTTTTCGCAATTCTGCTGCTCCAAACTCTTAACCAGAATGGCCTAGGGAAAAAATACACATACCGTTGTAATCTGGCGAGTTTCTACTTTCAGATGCAATAGGAATTTTTGGGATAGGTCAATCCGTTCGCGAGATATGGGAGTTTGAAGCTAAGAAATGGTAGAGAAGACAACAAATTTTTCGCAATTCTGCTTCTCCAAACGCTTAACCAGATTGGGCCATGGAAACAATACACATACCGTTGTAATCGGGCGAGTTTCTACTTTCAGGTGCAATAGGAATTTTTGGGTTAGGTCAAACCGTTCGCGAGATATGGGAGTTTGAAGCCAAGAAATGGTTGAGAAGGCAAAAATTTTTTCGCAATTCTGCTGCTCCAAACTCTTAACCAGAATGGCCTAGGGAAAAAATACACATACCGCTGTAATCGGGCGAGTTTCTACTTTCAGATGCACCAGGAATTTTTGGGTTAGGTCAATCCGTTCGCGAGATATGGGAGTTTGAAGCTAAGAAATGGTTGAGAAGGCAGAAAATTTTTCGCAATTCTGCTGCTCCAAACGCTTAGCCAGAATGGCCTACGGAAAAAATACACATACCGTTGTAATCGGGCGAGTTTCTACTTTCAGATGCAATAGGAATTTTTGGGTTAGGTCAATCCGTTCGCGAGATATGGGAGTTTGAAGCCAAGAAATGGTTGAGAAGACAAGAAATTTTCGCACTTCTGCTGCTCCAAACTCTTAACCAGAATGGCCTAGGGAAAAAATACACATACCGTTGTAATCGGGCGAGTTTCTACTTTCAGATGCAACAGGAATTTTTGGGTTAGGTCAATCCGTTCGCGAGATATGGGAGTTTGAAGCCAAGAAATGGTTGAGATGGCAAACAATTTTTCGCAATTCTGCTGCACCAAACGCTTAGCCAGAATGGCCTAGGGAAAAAATACACATACCGTTGTAATCGGGCGAGTTTCTACTTTCAGATGCAATAGGAATTTTTGGGTTAGGTCCATCCGTTCGCGAGATATGGGAGTTTGAAGCTAAGAAATGGTTGATAAGACAACAAATTTTTCGCACTTCTGCTGCTCCAAACGCTTAACCAGAATGGCCTAGGGAAAAAATACACACACCGTTGTAATCTGGCGAGTTGCTACTTTCAGATGCAATAGGAATTTTTGGGTTAGGTCAATCCGTTCACGAGATATGGGAGTTTGAAGCCAAGAAATGGTTGAGATGGCAAAAAATTTTTCGCATTCTGCTGCTCCAAACGCTTAGCCAGAATGGCCTAGGGAAAAAATACACATACCGTTGTAATCGGGCGAGTTTCTACTTTCAGGTGCAATAGGAATTTTTGGGTTAGGTCAATCCGTTCGCGAGATATGGGAGTTTGAAGCCAAGAAATGGTTGAGAAGGCAAAAAATTTTTCGCAATTCTGCTGCTCCAAACTCTTAACCAGAATGGCCTAGGGAAAAAATACACATACCGTTGTAATCGGGCGAGTTTCTACTTTCAGATGCAACAGGAATTTTTGGGTTAGGTCAATCCGTTCGCGAGATGTGGGAGTTTGAAGCTAAGAAATGGTTGAGAAGGCAAAAAATTTTTCGCACTTCTGCTGCTCCAAACGCTTAACCAGAATGGCCTAGGGAAAAAATACACATACCGTTGTAATCGGGCGAGTTTCTACTTTCAGGTGCAATAGGAATTTTTGGGTTAGGTCAATCCGTTCGCGAGATATGGGAGTTTGAAGCCAAGAAATGGTTGAGAAGGCAAAAAATTTTTCGCAATTCTGCTGCTCCAAACTCTTAACCAGAATGGCCTAGGGAAAAAATACACATACCGTTGTAATCTGGCGAGTTTCTACTTTCAGATGCAATAGGAATTTTTGGGATAGGTCAATCCGTTCGCGAGATATGGGAGTTTGAAGCTAAGAAATGGTAGAGAAGACAACAAATTTTTCGCAATTCTGCTTCTCCAAACGCTTAACCAGATTGGGCCATGGAAACAATACACATACCGTTGTAATCGGGCGAGTTTCTACTTTCAGGTGCAATAGGAATTTTTGGGTTAGGTCAAACCGTTCGCGAGATATGGGAGTTTGAAGCCAAGAAATGGTTGAGAAGGCAAAAATTTTTTCGCAATTCTGCTGCTCCAAACTCTTAACCAGAATGGCCTAGGGAAAAAATACACATACCGCTGTAATCGGGCGAGTTTCTACTTTCAGATGCACCAGGAATTTTTGGGTTAGGTCAATCCGTTCGCGAGATATGGGAGTTTGAAGCTAAGAAATGGTTGAGAAGGCAGAAAATTTTTCGCAATTCTGCTGCTCCAAATGCTTAGCCAGAATGGCCTACGGAAAAAATACACATACCGTTGTAATCGGGCGAGTTTCTACTTTCAGATGCAATAGGAATTTTTGGGTTAGGTCAATCCGTTCGCGAGATATGGGAGTTTGAAGCCAAGAAATGGTTGAGAAGACAAGAAATTTTTCGCACTTCTGCTGCTCCAAACTCTTAACCAGAATGGCCTAGGGAAAAAATACACATACCGTTGTAATCGGGCGAGTTTCTACTTTCAGATGCAACAGGAATTTTTGGGTTAGGTCAATCCGTTCGCGAGATATGGGAGTTTGAAGCCAAGAAATGGTTGAGATGGCAAAAAATTTTTCGCAATTCTGCTGCACCAAACGCTTAGCCAGAATGGCCTAGGGAAAAAATACACATACCGTTGTAATCGGGCGAGTTTCTACTTTCAGATGCAATAGGAATTTTTGGGTTAGGTCCATCCGTTCGCGAGATATGGGAGTTTGAAGCTAAGAAATGGTTGATAAGACAACAAATTTTTCGCACTTCTGCTGCTCCAAACGCTTAACCAGAATGGCCTAGGGAAAAAATACACATACCGTTGTAATCGGGCGAGTTTCTACTTTCAGATGCAATAGGAGTTTTTGGGTTAGGTCAATCCGTTCGCGAGATATGGGAGTTTGAAGCCAAGAAATGGTTGAGAAGACAACAAATTTTTCGCACTTCTGCTGCTCCAAACGCTTAACCAGAATGGCCTAGGGAAAAAATACACACACCGTTGTAATCTGGCGAGTTGCTACTTTCAGATGCAATAAGAATTTTTGGGTTAGGTCAATCCGTTCACGAGATATGGGAGTTTGAAGCCAAGAAATGGTTGAGATGGCAAAAAATTTTTCGCAATTCTGCTGCTCCAAACGCTTAGCCAGAATGGCCTAGGGAAAAAATACACATACCGTTGTAATCGGGCGAGTTTCTACTTTCAGGTGCAATAGGAATTTTTGGGTTAGGTCAATCCGTTCGCGAGATATGGGAGTTTGAAGCCAAGAAATGGTTGAGAAGGCAAAAAATTTTTCGCAATTCTGCTGCTCCAAACTCTTAACCAGAATGGCCTAGGGAAAAAATACACATACCGTTGTAATCGGGCGAGTTTCTACTTTCAGATGCAACAGGAATTTTTGGGTTAGGTCAATCCGTTCGCGAGATGTGGGAGTTTGAAGCTAAGAAATGGTTGAGAAGGCAAAAAATTTTTCGCACTTCTGCTGCTCCAAACGCTTAACCAGAATGGCCTAGGGAAAAAATACACATACCGTTGTAATCGGGCGAGTTTCTACTTTCAGGTGCAATAGGAATTTTTGGGTTAGGTCAATCCGTTCGCGAGATATGGGAGTTTGAAGCCAAGAAATGGTTGAGAAGGCAAAAAATTTTTCGCAATTCTGCTGCTCCAAACTCTTAACCAGAATGGCCTAGGGAAAAAATACACATACCGTTGTAATCTGGCGAGTTTCTACTTTCAGATGCAATAGGAATTTTTGGGATAGGTCAATCGTTCGCGAGATATGGGAGTTTGAAGCTAAGAAATGGTAGAGAAGACAACAAATTTTTCGCAATTCTGCTTCTCCAAACGCTTAACCAGATTGGGCCATGGAAACAATACACATACCGTTGTAATCGGGCGAGTTTCTACTTTCAGGTGCAATAGGAATTTTTGGGTTAGGTCAAACCGTTCGCGAGATATGGGAGTTTGAAGCCAAGAAATGGTTGAGAAGGCAAAAATTTTTTCGCAATTCTGCTGCTCCAAACTCTTAACCAGAATGGCCTAGGGAAAAAATACACATACCGCTGTAATCGGGCGAGTTTCTACTTTCAGATGCACCAGGAATTTTTGGGTTAGGTCAATCCGTTCGCGAGATATGGGAGTTTGAAGCTAAGAAATGGTTGAGAAGGCAGAAAATTTTTCGCAATTCTGCTGCTCCAAACGCTTAGCCAGAATGGCCTACGGAAAAAATACACATACCGTTGTAATCGGGCGAGTTTCTACTTTCAAATGCAATAGGACGTTTTGGGTTAGGTCAATCCGTTCGCGAGATATGCGAGTTTGAAGCCAAGAAATGGTTGAGAAGGCAAAAAATTTTCGCAATTCTGCTGCTCCAAACTCTTAACCAGAATGGCCTAGGGAAAAAATACACATACCGTTGTAATCTGGCGAGTTTCTACTTTCAGATGCAATAGGAATTTTTGGGTTAGGTCAATCTGTTCACGAGATATGGGAGTTTGAAGCCAAGAAATGGTTGAGATGGCAAAAAATTTTTCGCAATTCTGCTGCTCCAAACGCTTAGCCAGAATGGCCTAGGGAAAAAATACACATACCGTTGTAATCGGGCGAGTTTCTACTTTCAGATGCAATAGGAATTTTTGGGTTAGGTCAATCCGTTCGCGAGATATGGGAGTTTGAAGCTAAGAAATGGTTGATAAGACAACAAATTTTTCGCACTTCTGCTGCTCCAAACGCTTAACCAGAATGGCCTAGGGAAAAAATACACATACCGTTGTAATCGGGCGAGTTTCTACTTTCAGATGCAATAGGAGTTTTTGGGTTAGGTCAATCCGTTCGCGAGATATGGGAGTTTGAAGCCAAGAAATGGTTGAGAAGACAACAAATTTTTCGCACTTCTGCTGCTCCAAACGCTTAACCAGAATGGCCTAGGGAAAAAATACACATACCGTTGTAATCGGGCGAGTTTCTACTTTCAGATGCAATAGGAATTTTTGGGTTAGGTCAATCCGTTCGCGAGATATGGGAGTTTGAAGCTAAGAAATGGTAGAGAAGACAACAAATTTTTCGCACTTCTGCTGCTCCAAACGCTTAACCAGAATGGCCTAGGGAAAAAATACACATACCGTTGTAATCGGGCGAGTTTCTACTTTCAGATGCAATAGGAATTTTTGGGTTAGGTCAATCCGTTCGCGAGATATGGGAGTTTGAAGCCAAGAAATGGTTGAGAAGACAACAAATTTTTCGCACTTCTGCTGCTCCAAACGCTTAACCAGAATGGCCTAGGGAAAAAATACACATACCGTTGTAATCGGGCGAGTTTCTACTTTCAGATGCAATAGGAATTTTTGGGTTAGGTCCATCCGTTCGCGAGATATGGGAGTTTGAAGCTAAGAAATGGTTGATAAGACAACAAATTTTTCGCACTTCTGCTGCTCCAAACGCTTAACCAGAATGGCCTAGGGAAAAAATACACATACCGTTGTAATCGGGCGAGTTTCTACTTTCAGATGCAATAGGAGTTTTTGGGTTAGGTCAATCCGTTCGCGAGATATGGGAGTTTGAAGCCAAGAAATGGTTGAGAAGACAACAAATTTTTCGCACTTCTGCTGCTCCAAACGCTTAACCAGAATGGCCTAGGGAAAAAATACACACACCGTTGTAATCTGGCGAGTTGCTACTTTCAGATGCAATAAGAATTTTTGGGTTAGGTCAATCCGTTCACGAGATATGGGAGTTTGAAGCCAAGAAATGGTTGAGATGGCAAAAAATTTTTCGCAATTCTGCTGCTCCAAACGCTTAGCCAGAATGGCCTAGGGAAAAAATACACATACCGTTGTAATCGGGCGAGTTTCTACTTTCAGGTGCAATAGGAATTTTTGGGTTAGGTCAATCCGTTCGCGAGATATGGGAGTTTGAAGCCAAGAAATGGTTGAGAAGGCAAAAAATTTTTCGCAATTCTGCTGCTCCAAACTCTTAACCAGAATGGCCTAGGGAAAAAATACACATACCGTTGTAATCGGGCGAGTTTCTACTTTCAGATGCAACAGGAATTTTTGGGTTAGGTCAATCCGTTCGCGAGATGTGGGAGTTTGAAGCTAAGAAATGGTTGAGAAGGCAAAAAATTTTTCGCACTTCTGCTGCTCCAAACGCTTAACCAGAATGGCCTAGGGAAAAAATACACATACCGTTGTAATCGGGCGAGTTTCTACTTTCAGGTGCAATAGGAATTTTTGGGTTAGGTCAATCCGTTCGCGAGATATGGGAGTTTGAAGCCAAGAAATGGTTGAGAAGGCAAAAAATTTTTCGCAATTCTGCTGCTCCAAACTCTTAACCAGAATGGCCTAGGGAAAAAATACACATACCGTTGTAATCTGGCGAGTTTCTACTTTCAGATGCAATAGGAATTTTTGGGATAGGTCAATCCGTTCGCGAGATATGGGAGTTTGAAGCTAAGAAATGGTAGAGAAGACAACAAATTTTTCGCAATTCTGCTTCTCCAAACGCTTAACCAGATTGGGCCATGGAAACAATACACATACCGTTGTAATCGGGCGAGTTTCTACTTTCAGGTGCAATAGGAATTTTTGGGTTAGGTCAAACCGTTCGCGAGATATGGGAGTTTGAAGCCAAGAAATGGTTGAGAAGGCAAAAATTTTTTCGCAATTCTGCTGCTCCAAACTCTTAACCAGAATGGCCTAGGGAAAAAATACACATACCGCTGTAATCGGGCGAGTTTCTACTTTCAGATGCACCAGGAATTTTTGGGTTAGGTCAATCCGTTCGCGAGATATGGGAGTTTGAAGCTAAGAAATGGTTGAGAAGGCAGAAAATTTTTCGCAATTCTGCTGCTCCAAACGCTTAGCCAGAATGGCCTACGGAAAAAATACACATACCGTTGTAATCGGGCGAGTTTCTACTTTCAAATGCAATAGGACGTTTTGGGTTAGGTCAATCCGTTCGCGAGATATGCGAGTTTGAAGCCAAGAAATGGTTGAGAAGGCAAAAAATTTTTCGCAATTCTGCTGCTCCAAACTCTTAACCAGAATGGCCTAGGGAAAAAATACACATACCGTTGTAATCTGGCGAGTTTCTACTTTCAGATGCAATAGGAATTTTTGGGTTAGGTCAATCTGTTCACGAGATATGGGAGTTTGAAGCCAAGAAATGGTTGAGATGGCAAAAAATTTTTCGCAATTCTGCTGCTCCAAACGCTTAGCCAGAATGGCCTAGGGAAAAAATACACATACCGTTGTAATCGGGCGAGTTTCTACTTTCAGATGCAATAGGAATTTTTGGGTTAGGTCAATCCGTTCGCGAGATATGGGAGTTTGAAGCTAAGAAATGGTTGATAAGACAACAAATTTTTCGCACTTCTGCTGCTCCAAACGCTTAACCAGAATGGCCTAGGGAAAAAATACACATACCGTTGTAATCGGGCGAGTTTCTACTTTCAGATGCAATAGGAGTTTTTGGGTTAGGTCAATCCGTTCGCGAGATATGGGAGTTTGAAGCCAAGAAATGGTTGAGAAGACAACAAATTTTTCGCACTTCTGCTGCTCCAAACGCTTAACCAGAATGGCCTAGGGAAAAAATACACATACCGTTGTAATCGGGCGAGTTTCTACTTTCAGATGCAATAGGAATTTTTGGGTTAGGTCAATCCGTTCGCGAGATATGGGAGTTTGAAGCTAAGAAATGGTAGAGAAGACAACAAATTTTTCGCACTTCTGCTGCTCCAAACGCTTAACCAGAATGGCCTAGGGAAAAAATACACATACCGTTGTAATCGGGCGAGTTTCTACTTTCAGATGCAATAGGAATTTTTGGGTTAGGTCAATCCGTTCGCGAGATATGGGAGTTTGAAGCCAAGAAATGGTTGAGAAGACAACAAATTTTTCGCACTTCTGCTGCTCCAAACGCTTAACCAGAATGGCCTAGGGAAAAAATACACATACCGTTGTAATCGGGCGAGTTTCTACTTTCAGATGCAATAGGAATTTTTGGGTTAGGTCAAACCGTTCGCGAGATATGGGAGTTTGAAGCCAAGAAATGGTTGAGAAGACAACAAATTTTTCGCACTTCTGCTGCTCCAAACTCTTAACCAGAATGGCCTAGGGAAAAAATACACATACCGTTGTAATCGGGCGAGTTTCTACTTTCAGATGCAACAGGAATTTTTGGGTTAAGTCAATCCGTTCGCGAGATATGGGAGTTTGAAGCCAAGAAATGGTTGAGAAGGCAAGAAATTTTTCGCAATTCTGCTGCTCCAAACTCTTAACCAGAATGGCCTAGGGAAAAAATACACATACCGTTGTAATCGGGCGAGTTTCTACTTTCAGGTGCAATAGGAATTTTTGGGTTAGGTCAATCCGTTCGCGAGATATGGGAGTTTGAAGCCAAGAAATGGTTGAGAAGGCAAAAAATTTTTCGCAATTCTGCTGCTCCAAACTCTTAACCAGAATGGCCTAGGGAAAAAATACACATACCGTTGTAATCGGGCGAGTTTCTACTTTCTGATGCAACAGGAATTTTTGGGTTAGGTCAATCCGTTCGCGAGATGTGGGAGTTTGAAGCTAAGAAATGGTTGAGAAGGCAAAAAATTTTTCGCATTTCTGCTGCTCCAAACGCTTAACCAGAATGGCCTAGGGAAAAAATACACATACCGTTGTAATCGGGCGAGTTTCTACTTTCAGATGCAATAGGAATTTTTGGGTTAGGTCAATCCGTTCGCGAGATATGGGAGTTTGAAGCTAAGAAATGGTAGAGAACACAACAAATTTTTCGCACTTCTGCTGCTCCAAACGCTTAACCAGAATGGCCTAGGGAAAAAATACACATACCGTTGTAATCGGGCGAGTTTCTACTTTCAGATGCAATAGGAATTTTTGGGTTAGGTCAATCCGTTCGCGAGATATGGGAGTTTGAAGCCAAGAAATGGTTGAGAAGACAACAAATTTTTCGCACTTCTGCTGCTCCAAACTCTTAACCAGAATGGACTAGGGAAAAAATACACATACCGTTGTAATCGGGCGAGTTTCTACTTTCAGATGCAACAGGAATTTTTGGGTTAGGTCAATCCGTTCGCGAGATATGGGAGTTTGAAGCCAAGAAATGGTTGAGAAGGCAAGAAATTTTTCGCAATTCTGCTGCTCCAAACTCTTAACCAGAATGGCCTAGGGAAAAAATACACATACCGTTGTAATCGGGCGAGTTTCTACTTTCAGGTGCAATAGGAATTTTTGGGTTAGGTCAATCCGTTCGCGAGATATGGGAGTTTGAAGCCAAGAAATGGTTGAGAAGGCAAGAAATTTTTCGCAATTCTGCTGCTCCAAACGCTTAACCAGAATGGCCTAGGGAAAAAATACACATACCGTTGTCATCGGGCGAGTTTCTACTTTCAAATGCAATAGGACGTTTTGGGTTAGGTCAATCCGTTCGCGAGATATGGGAGTTTGAAGCCAAGAAATGGTTGAGAAGGCAAAAAATTTTTCGCAATTCTGCAGCTCCAAACTCTTAACCAGAACGGCCTAGGGAAAAAATACACATACCGTTGTAATCTGGCGAGTTTCTACTTTCAGATGCAATAGGAATTTTTGGGTTAGGTCAATCCGTTCACGAGATATGGGAGTTTGAAGCCAAGAAATGGTTGAGATGGCAAAAAATTTTTCGCAATTCTGCTGCTCCAAACGCTTAGCCAGAATGGCCTAGGGAAAAAATACACATACCGTTGTAATCGGGCGAGTTTCTACTTTCAGATGCAATAGGAATTTTTGGGTTAGGTCAATCCGTTCGCGAGATATGGGAGTTTGAAGCTAAGAAATGGTTGATAAGACAACAAATTTTTCGCACTTCTGCTGCTCCAAACGCTTAACCAGAATGGCCTAGCGAAAAAATACACATACCGTTGTAATCGGGCGAGTTTCTACTTTCAGATGCAATAGGAGTTTTTGGGTTAGGTCAATCCGTTCGCGAGATATGGGAGTTTGAAGCCAAGAAATGGTTGAGAAGACAACAAATTTTTCGCACTTCTGCTGCTCCAAACGCTTAACCAGAATGGCCTAGGGAAAAAATACACATACCGTTGTAATCGGGCGAGTTTCTACTTTCAGATGCAATAGGAATTTTTGGGTTAGGTCAATCCGTTCGCGAGATATGGGAGTTTGAAGCTAAGAAATGGTAGAGAAGACAACAAATTTTTCGCAATTCTGCTTCTCCAAACGCTTAACCAGATTGGGCCATGGAAAAAATACACATACCGTTGTAATCGGGCGAGTTTCTACTTTCAGGTGCAATAGGAATTTTTGGGTTAGGTCAATCCGTTCGCGAGATATGGGAGTTTGAAGCCAAGAAATGGTTGAGAAGGCAAAAAATTTTTCGCAATTCTGCTGCTCCAAACTCTTAACCAGAATGGCCTAGGGAAAAAATACACATACCGTTGTAATCGGGCGAGTTTCTACTTTCAGATGCAACAGGAATTTTTGGGTTAGGTCAATGCGTTCGCGAGATATGGGAGTTTGAAGCTAAGAAATGGTTGAGAAGGCAAAAAATTTTTCGCATTTCTGCTGCTCCAAACGCTTAACCAGAATGGCCTAGGGAAAAAATACACATACCGTTGTAATCGGGCGAGTTTCTACTTTCAGATGCAACAGGAATTTTTGGGTTAGGTCAATCCGTTCGCGAGATATGGGAGTTTGAAGCTAAGAAATGGTTGAGAAGGCAGAAAATTTTTCGCAATTCTGCTGCTCCAAACGCTTAACCAGAATGGCCTAGGGAAAAAATACACATACCGTTGTAATCGGGCGAGTTTCTACTTTCAAATGCAATAGGACGTTTTGGGTTAGGTCAATCCGTTCGCGAGATATGGGAGTTTGAAGCCAAGAAATGGTTGAGAAGGCAAAAAATTGTTCGCAATTCTGCTGCTCCAAACGCTTAACCAGAATGGCCTAGGGAAAAAATACACATACCGTTGTAATCGGGCGAGTTTCTACTTTCAAATGCAATAGGACGTTTTGGGTTAGGTCAATCCGTTCGCGAGATATGGGAGTTTGAAGCCAAGAAATGGTTGAGAAGGCAAAAAATTTTTCGCAATTCTGCTGCTCCAAACTCTTAACCAGAATGGCCTAGGGAAAAAATACACATACCGTTGTAATCGGGCGAGTTTCTACTTTCAGATGCAACAGGAATTTTTGGGTTAGGTCAATGCGTTCGCGAGATATGGGAGTTTGAAGCTAAGAAATGGTTGAGAAGGCAAAAAATTTTTCGCATTTCTGCTGCTCCAAACGCTTAACCAGAATGGCCTAGGGAAAAAATACACATACCGTTGTAATCGGGCGAGTTTCTACTTTCAGATGCAACAGGAATTTTTGGGTTAGGTCAATCCGTTCGCGAGATATGGGAGTTTGAAGCTAAGAAATGGTTGAGAAGGCAGAAAATTTTTCGCAATTCTGCTGCTCCAAACGCTTAACCAGAATGGCCTAGGGAAAAAATACACATACCGTTGTAATCGGGCGAGTTTCTACTTTCAAATGCAATAGGACGTTTTGGGTTAGGTCAATCCGTTCGCGAGATATGGGAGTTTGAAGCCAAGAAATGGTTGAGAAGGCAAAAAATTGTTCGCAATTCTGCTGCTCCAAACTCTTAACCAGAATGGCCTAGGGAAAAAATACACATACCGTTGTAATCGGGCGAGTTTCTACTTTCAGATGCAATAGGAATTTTTGGGATAGGTCAATCCGTTCGCGAGATATGGGAGTTTGAAGCTAAGAAATGGTTGATAAGACAACAAATTTTTCGCACTTCTGCTGCTCCAAACGCTTAACCAGAATGGCCTAGGGAAAAAATACACATACCGTTGTAATCGGGCGAGTTTCTACTTTCAGATGCAATAGGAGTTTTTGGGTTAGGTCAATCCGTTCGCGAGATATGGGAGTTTAAAGCCAAGAAATGGTTGAGAAGACAACAAATTTTTTGCACTTCTGCTGCTCCAAACGCTTAACCAGAATGGCCTAGGGAAAAAATACACATACCGTTGTAATCGGGCGAGTTTCTACTTTCAGGTGCAATAGGAATTTTTGGGTTAGGTCAATCCGTTCGCGAGATATGGGAGTTTGAAGCCAAGAAATGGTTGAGAAGGCAAAAAATTTTTCGCAATTCTGCTGCTCCAAACTCTTAACCAGAATGGCCTAGGGAAAAAATACACATACCGTTGTAATCGGGCGAGTTTCTACTTTCAGATGCAACAGGAATTTTTGGGTTAGGTCAATCCGTTCGCGAGATATGGGAGTTTGAAGCCAAGAAATGGTTGAGAAGGCAAAAAATTTTTCGCAATTCTGCTGCTCCAAACTCTTAACCAGAATGGCCTAGGGAAAAAATACACATACCGTTGTAATCTGGCGAGTTTCTACTTTCAGATGCAATAGGAATTTTTGGGTTAGGTCAATCCGTTCGCGAGATATGGGAGTTTGAAGCCAAGAAATGGTTGAGATGGCAAAAAATTTTTCGCAATTCTGCTGTTCCAAACGCTTAAACAGAATGGCCTAGGGAAAAAATACAGATACCGTTGTAATCGGGCGAGTTTCTACTTTCAGATGCAACAGGAATTTTTGGGTTAGGTCAATCCGTTCGCGAGATATGGGAGTTTGAAGCTAAGAAATGGTTGAGAAGACAACAAATCTTTCGCACTTCTGCTGCTCCAAACGCTTAACCAGAATGGCCTAGGGAAAAAATACACATACCGTTGTAATCGGGCGAGTTTCGACTTTCAGATGCAATAGGAATTTTTGGGTTAGGTCAATCCGTTCGCGAGATATGGGAGTTTGAAGCTAAGAAATGGTTGAGAAGACAACAAATTTTTCGCACTTCTGCTGCTCCAAACGCTTAACCAGAATGGCCTAGGGAAAAAATACACATACCGTTGTAATCGGGCGAGTTCCTACTTTCAGATGCAATAGGAGTTTTTGGGTTAGGTCAATCCGTTCGCGAGATATGGGAGTTTGAAGCCAAGAAATGGTTGAGAAGAAAACAAATTTTTCGCACTTCTGCTGCTCCAAACGCTTAACCAGAATGGCCTAGGGAAAAAATACACATACCGTTGTAATCGGGCGAGTTTCTACTTTCAGATGCAATAGGAATTTTTGGGTTAGGTCAATCCGTTCGCGAGATATGGGAGTTTGAAGCTAAGAAATGGTAGAGAAGACAACAAATTTTTCGCACTTGTGCTGCTCCAAACGCTTAACCAGAATGGCCTAGGGAAAAAATAAACATACCGTTGTAATCGGGCGAGTTTCTACTTTCAGATGCAATAGGAATTTTTGGGTTAGGTCAATCCGTTCGCGAGATATGGGAGTTTGAAGCCAAGAAATGGTTGAGAAGACAACAAATTTTTCGCACTTCTGCTGCTCCAAACTCTTAACCAGAATGGCCTAGGGAAAAAATACACATACCGTTGTAATCGGGCGAGTTTCTACTTTCAGATGCAACAGGAATTTTTGGGTTAGGTCAATCCGTTCGCGAGATATGGGAGTTTGAAGCCAAGAAATGGTTGAGAAGGCAAAAAATTTTTCGCAATTCTGCTGCTCCAAACTCTTAACCAGAATGGCCTAGGGAAAAAATACACATACCGTTGTAATCGGGCGAGTTTCTACTTTTAGGTGCAATAGGAATTTTTGGGTTAGGTCAATCCGTTCGCGAGATATGGGAGTTTGAAGCCAAGAAATGGTTGAGAAGGCAAAAAATTTTTCGCAATTCTGCTGCTCCAAACTCTTAACCAGAATGGCCTAGGGAAAAAATACACATACCGTTGTAATCGGGCGAGTTTCTACTTTCAGATGCAACAGGAATTTTTGGGTTAGGTCAATCCGTTCGCTTGATGTGGGAGTTTGAAGCTAAGAAATGGTTGAGAAGGCAAAAAATTTTTCGCATTTCTGCTGCTCCAAACGCTTAACCAGAATGGCCTAGGGAAAAAATACACATACCGTTGTAATCGGGCGAGTTTCTACTTTCAGATGCAACAGGAATTTTTGGGTTAGGTCAATCCGTTCGCGAGATATGGGATTTTGAAGCTAAGAAATGGTTGAGAAGGCAGAAAATTTTTCGCAATTCTGCTGCTCCAAACGCTTAACCAGAATGGCCTAGGGAAAAAATACACATACCGTTGTAATCGGGCGAGTTTCTACTTTCAGATGCAATAGGAATTTTTGGGTTAGGTCAATCCGTTCGCGAGATATGGGAGTTTGAAGCCAAGAAATGGTTGAGAAGGCAAAAAATTTTTCGCAATTCTGCTGCTCCAAACTCTTAACCAGAATGGCCTAGGGAAAAAATACACATACCGTTGTAATCGGGCGAGTTTCTACTTTCAGATGCAACAGGAATTTTTGGGTTAGGTCAATCCGTTCGCTTGATGTGGGAGTTTGAAGCTAAGAAATGGTTGAGAAGGCAAAAAATTTTTCGCATTTCTGCTGCTCCAAACGCTTAACCAGAATGGCCTAGGGAAAAAATACACATACCGTTGTAATCGGGCGAGTTTCTACTTTCAGATGCAACAGGAATTTTTGGGTTAGGTCAATCCGTTCGCGAGATATGGGATTTTGAAGCTAAGAAATGGTTGAGAAGGCAGAAAATTTTTCGCAATTCTGCTGCTCCAAACGCTTAACCAGAATGGCCTAGGGAAAAAATACACATACCGTTGTAATCGGGCGAGCTTCTACTTTCAAATGCAATAGGACGTTTTGGGTTAGGTCAATCCGTTCGCGAGATATGGGAGTTTGAAGCCAAGAAATGGTTGAGAAGGCTAAAAATTTTTCGCAATTCTGCTGCTCCAAACTCTTAACCAGAATTGCCTAGGGAAAAAATACACATACCGTTGTAATCTGGCGAGTTTCTACTATCAGATGAAATAGGAATTTTTGGGTTAGGTCAATCCGTTCACGAGATATGGGAGTTTGAAGCCAAGAAATGGTTGAGAAGGCTAAAAATTTTTCGCAATTCTGCTGCTCCAAACTCTTAACCAGAATGGCCTAGGGAAAAAATACACATACCGTTGTAATCTGGCGAGTTTCTACTTTCAGATGCAATAGGAATTTTTGGGTTAGGTCAATCCGTTCGCGAGATATGGGAGTTTGAAGCTAAGAAATGGTTGATAAGACATCAAATTTTTCGCACTTCTGCTGCTCCAAACGCTTAACCAGAATGGCCTAGGGAAAAAATACACATACCGTTGTAATCGGGCGAGTTTCTACTTTCAGATGCAACAGGAATTTTTGGGTTAAGTCAATCCGTTCGCGAGATATGGGAGTTTGAAGCCAAGAAATGGTTGAGATGGCAAAAAATTTTTCGCAATTCTGCTGCTCCAAACGCTTAGCCAGAATGGCCTAGGGAAAAAATACACATACCGTTGTAATCGGGCGAGTTTCTACTTTCAGATGCAATAGGAATTTTTGGGTTAGGTCAATCCGTTCGCGAGATATGGGAGTTTGAAGCTAAGAAATGGTTGATAAGACAACAAATTTTTCGCACTTCTGCTGCTCCAAACGCTTAACCAGAATGGCCTAGGGAAAAAATACACATACCGTTGTAATCGGGCGAGTTTCTACTTTCAGATGCAATAGGAGTTTTTGGGTTAGGTCAATCCGTTCGCGAGATATGGGAGTTTGAAGCCAAGAAATGGTTGAGAAGACAACAAATTTTTCGCACTTCTGCTGCTCCAAACGCTTAACCAGAATGGCCTAGGGAAAAAATACACATACCGTTGTAATCGGGCGAGTTTCTACTTTCAGAAGCAATAGGAATTTTTGGGTTAGGTCAATCCGTTCGCGAGATATGGGAGTTTGAAGCTAAGAAATGGTTGAGAAGACAACAAATCTTTCGCACTTCTGCTGCTCCAAACGCTTAACCAGAATGGCCTAGGGAAAAAATACACATACCGTTGTAATCGGGCGAGTTTCTACTTTCAGATGCAACAGGAATTTTTGGGTTAGGTCAATGCGTTCGCGAGATATGGGAGTTTGAAGCTAAGAAATGGTTGAGAAGGCAAAAAATTTTTCGCATTTCTGCTGCTCCAAACGCTTAACCAGAATGGCCTAGGGAAAAAATACACATACCGTTGTAATCGGGCGAGTTTCTACTTTCAGATGCAACAGGAATTTTTGGGTTAGGTCAATCCGTTCGCGAGATATGGGAGTTTGAAGCTAAGAAATGGTTGAGAAGGCAGAAAATTTTTCGCAATTCTGCTGCTCCAAACGCTTAACCAGAATGGCCTAGGGAAAAAATACACATACCGTTGTAATCGGGCGAGTTTCTACTTTCAAATGCAATAGGACGTTTTGGGTTAGGTCAATCCGTTCGCGAGATATGGGAGTTTGAAGCCAAGAAATGGTTGAGAAGGCAAAAAATTGTTCGCAATTCTGCTGCTCCAAACTCTTAACCAGAATGGCCTAGGGAAAAAATACACATACCGTTGTAATCGGGCAAGTTTCTACTTTCAGATGCAATAGGAATTTTTGGGATAGGTCAATCCGTTCGCGAGATATGTGAGTTTGAAGCTAAGAAATGGTTGATAAGACAACAAATTTTTCGCACTTCTGCTGCTCCAAACGCTTAACCAGAATGGCCTAGGGAAAAAATACACATACCGTTGTAATCGGGCGAGTTTCTACTTTCAGATGCAATAGGAGTTTTTGGGTTAGGTCAATCCGTTCGCGAGATATGGGAGTTTAAAGCCAAGAAATGGTTGAGAAGACAACAAATTTTTCGCACTTCTGCTGCTCCAAACGCTTAACCAGAATGGCCTAGGGAAAAAATACACATACCGTTGTAATCGGGCGAGTTTCTACTTTCAGGTGCAATAGGAATTTTTGGGTTAGGTCAATCCGTTCGCGAGATATGGGAGTTTGAAGCCAAGAAATGGTTGAGAAGGCAAAAAATTTTTCGCAATTCTGCTGCTCCAAACTCTTAACCAGAATGGCCTAGGGAAAAAATACACATACCGTTGTAATCGGGCGAGTTTCTACTTTCAGATGCAACAGGAATTTTTGGGTTAGGTCAATCCGTTCGCGAGATATGGGAGTTTGAAGCCAAGAAATGGTTGAGAAGGCAAAAAATTTTTCGCAATTCTGCTGCTCCAAACTCTTAACCAGAATGGCCTAGGGAAAAAATACACATACCGTTGTAATCTGGCGAGTTTCTACTTTCAGATGCAATAGGAATTTTTGGGTTAGGTCAATCCGTTCGCGAGATATGGGAGTTTGAAGCCAAGAAATGGTTGAGATGGCAAAAAATTTTTCGCAATTCTGCTGTTCCAAACGCTTAAACAGAATGGCCTAGGGAAAAAATACAGATACCGTTGTAATCGGGCGAGTTTCTACTTTCAGATGCAACAGGAATTTTTGGGTTAGGTCAATCCGTTCGCGAGATATGGGAGTTTGAAGCTAAGAAATGGTTGAGAAGACAACAAATCTTTCGCACTTCTGCTGCTCCAAACGCTTAACCAGAATGGCCTAGGGAAAAAATACACATACCGTTGTAATCGGGCGAGTTTCGACTTTCAGATGCAATAGGAATTTTTGGGTTAGGTCAATCCGTTCGCGAGATATGGGAGTTTGAAGCTAAGAAATGGTTGAGAAGACAACAAATTTTTCGCACTTCTGCTGCTCCAAACGCTTAACCAGAATGGCCTAGGGAAAAAATACACATACCGTTGTAATCGGGCGAGTTCCTACTTTCAGATGCAATAGGAGTTTTTGGGTTAGGTCAATCCGTTCGCGAGATATGGGAGTTTGAAGCCAACAAATGGTTGAGAAGAAAACAAATTTTTCGCACTTCTGCTGCTCCAAACGCTTAACCAGAATGGCCTAGGGAAAAAATACACATACCGTTGTAATCGGGCGAGTTTCTACTTTCAGATGCAATAGGAATTTTTGGGTTAGGTCAATCCGTTCGCGAGATATGGGAGTTTGAAGCTAAGAAATGGTAGAGAAGACAACAAATTTTTCGCACTTGTGCTGCTCCAAACGCTTAACCAGAATGGCCTAGGGAAAAAATAAACATACCGTTGTAATCGGGCGAGTTTCTACTTTCAGATGCAATAGGAATTTTTGGGTTAGGTCAATCCGTTCGCGAGATATGGGAGTTTGAAGCCAAGAAATGGTTGAGAAGACAACAAATTTTTCGCACTTCTGCTGCTCCAAACTCTTAACCAGAATGGCCTAGGGAAAAAATACACATACCGTTGTAATCGGGCGAGTTTCTACTTTCAGATGCAACAGGAATTTTTGGGTTAGGTCAATCCGTTCGCGAGATATGGGAGTTTGAAGCCAAGAAATGGTTGAGAAGGCAAAAAATTTTTCGCAATTCTGATGCTCCAAACTCTTAACCAGAATGGCCTAGGGAAAAAATACACATACCGTTGTAATCGGGCGAGTTTCTACTTTTAGGTGCAATAGGAATTTTTGTGTTAGGTCAATCCGTTCGCGAGATATGGGAGTTTGAAGCCAAGAAATGGTTGAGAAGGCAAAAAATTTTTCGCAATTCTGCTGCTCCAAACTCTTAACCAGAATGGCCTAGGGAAAAAATACACATACCGTTGTAATCGGGCGAGTTTCTACTTTCAGATGCAACAGGAATTTTTGGGTTAGGTCAATCCGTTCGCTTGATGTGGGAGTTTGAAGCTAAGAAATGGTTGAGAAGGCAAAAAATTTTTCGCATTTCTGCTGCTCCAAACGCTTAACCAGAATGGCCTAGGGAAAAAATACACATACCGTTGTAATCGGGCGAGTTTCTACTTTCAGATGCAACAGGAATTTTTGGGTTAGGTCAATCCGTTCGCGAGATATGGGAGTTTGAAGCTAAGAAATGGTTGAGAAGGCAGAAAATTTTTCGCAATTCTGCTGCTCCAAACGCTTAACCAGAATGGCCTAGGGAAAAAATACACATACCGTTGTAATCGGGCGAGCTTCTACTTTCAAATGCAATAGGACGTTTTGGGTTAGGTCAATCCGTTCGCGAGATATGGGAGTTTGAAGCCAAGAAATGGTTGAGAAGGCTAAAAATTTTTCGCAATTCTGCTGCTCCAAACTCTTAACCAGAATGGCCTAGGGAAAAAATACACATACCGTTGTAATCTGGCGAGTTTCTACTATCAGATGAAATAGGAATTTTTGGGTTAGGTCAATCCGTTCACGAGATATGGGAGTTTGAAGCCAAGAAATGGTTGAGAAGGCTAAAAATTTTTCGCAATTCTGCTGCTCCAAACTCTTAACCAGAATGGCCTAGGGAAAAAATACACATACCGTTGTAATCTGGCGAGTTTCTACTTTCAGATGCAATAGGAATTTTTGGGTTAGGTCAATCCGTTCGCGAGATATGGGAGTTTGAAGCTAAGAAATGGTTGATAAGACATCAAATTTTTCGCACTTCTGCTGCTCCAAACGCTTAACCAGAATGGCCTAGGGAAAAAATACACATACCGTTGTAATCGGGCGAGTTTCTACTTTCAGATGCAACAGGAATTTTTGGGTTAAGTCAATCCGTTCGCGAGATATGGGAGTTTGAAGCCAAGAAATGGTTGAGATGGCAAAAAATTTTTCGCAATTCTGCTGCTCCAAACGCTTAGCCAGAATGGCCTAGGGAAAAAATACACATACCGTTGTAATCGGGCGAGTTTCTACTTTCAGATGCAATAGGAATTTTTGGGTTAGGTCAATCCGTTCGCGAGATATGGGAGTTTGAAGCTAAGAAATGGTTGATAAGACAACAAATTTTTCGCACTTCTGCTGCTCCAAACGCTTAACCAGAATGGCCTAGGGAAAAAATACACATACCGTTGTAATCGGGCGAGTTTCTACTTTCAGATGCAATAGGAGTTTTGGGTTAGGTCAATCCGTTCGCGAGATATGGGAGTTTGAAGCCAAGAAATGGTTGAGAAGACAACAAATTTTTCGCACTTCTGCTGCTCCAAACGCTTAACCAGAATGGCCTAGGGAAAAAATACACATACCGTTGTAATCGGGCGAGTTTCTACTTTCAGAAGCAATAGGAATTTTTGGGTTAGGTCAATCCGTTCGCGAGATATGGGAGTTTGAAGCTAAGAAATGGTTGAGAAGACAACAAATCTTTCGCACTTCTGCTGCTCCAAACGCTTAACCAGAATGGCCTAGGGAAAAAATACACATACCGTTGTAATCGGGCGAGTTTCGACTTTCAGATGCAATAGGAATTTTTGGGTTAGGTCAATCCGTTCGCGAGATATGGGAGTTTGAAGCCAAGAAATGGTTGAGAAGACAACAAATTTTTCGCACTTCTGCTGCTCCAAACTCTTAACCAGAATGGCCTAGGGAAAAAATACACATACCGTTGTAATCGGGCGAGTTTCTACTTTCAGATGCAACAGGAATTTTTGGGTTAGGTCAATCCGTTCGCGAGATATGGGAGTTTGAAGCCAAGAAATGTTTGAGAAGGCAAAAAATTTTTCGCAATTCTGCTGCTCCAAACTCTTAACCAGAATGGCCTAGGGAAAAAATACACATACCGTTGTAATCGGGCGAGTTTCTACTTTTAGGTGCAATAGGAATTTTTGGGTTAGGTCAATCCGTTCGCGAGATATGGGAGTTTGAAGCCAAGAAATGGTTGAGAAGGCAAAAAATTTTTCGCAATTCTGCTGCTCCAAACTCTTAACCAGAATGGCCTAGGGAAAAAATACACATACCGTTGTAATCGGGCGAGTTTCTACTTTCAGATGCAACAGGAATTTTTGGGTTAGGTCAATCCGTTCGCTTGATGTGGGAGTTTGAAGCTAAGAAATGGTTGAGAAGGCAAAAAATTTTTCGCATTTCTGCTGCTCCAAACGCTTAACCAGAATGGCCTAGGGAAAAAATACACATACCGTTGTAATCGGGCGAGTTTCTACTTTCAGATGCAACAGGAATTTTTGGGTTAGGTCAATCCGTTCGCGAGATATGGGAGTTTGAAGCTAAGAAATGGTTGAGAAGGCAGAAAATTTTTCGCAATTCTGCTGCTCCAAACGCTTAACCAGAATGGCCTAGGGAAAAAATACACATACCGTTGTAATCGGGCGAGCTTCTACTTTCAAATGCAATAGGACGTTTTGGGTTAGGTCAATCCGTTCGCGAGATATGGGAGTTTGAAGCCAAGAAATGGTTGAGAAGGCTAAAAATTTTTCGCAATTCTGCTGCTCCAAATTCTTAACCAGAATGGCCTAGGGAAAAAATACACATACCGTTGTAATCTGGCGAGTTTCTACTTTCAGATGCAATAGGAATTTTTGGGTTAGGTCAATCCGTTCACGAGGTATGGGAGTTTGAAGCCAAGAAATGGTTGAGAAGGATAAAAATTTTTCGCAATTCTGCTGCTCCAAACTCTTAACCAGAATGGCCTAGGGAAAAAATACACATACCGTTGTAATCTGGCGAGTTTCTACTTTCAGATGCAATAGGAATTTTTGGGTTAGGTCAATCCGTTCGCGAGATATGGGAGTTTGAAGCTAAGAAATGGTTGATAAGACATCAAATTTTTCGCACTTCTGCTGCTCCAAACGCTTAACCAGAATGGCCTAGGGAAAAAATACACATACCGTTGTAATCGGGCGAGTTTCTACTTTCAGATGCAACAGGAATTTTTGGGTTAAGTCAATCCGTTCGCGAGATATGGGAGTTTGAAGCCAAGAAATGGTTGAGATGGCAAAAAATTTTTCGCAATTCTGCTGCTCCAAACGCTTAGCCAGAATGGCCTAGGGAAAAAATACACATACCGTTGTAATCGGGCGAGTTTCTACTTTCAGATGCAATAGGAATTTTTGGGTTAGGTCAATCCGATCGCGAGATATGGGAGTTTGAAGCTAAGAAATGGTTGATAAGACAACAAATTTTACGCACTTCTGCTGCTCCAAACGCTTAACCAGAATGGCCTAGGGAAAAAATACACATACCGTTGTAATCGGGCGAGTTTCTACTTTCAGATGCAATAGGAGTTTTTGGGTTAGGTCAATCCGTTCGCGAGATATGGGAGTTTGAAGCTAAGAAATGGTAGAGAAGACAACAAATTTTTCGCACTTGTGCTGCTCCAAACGCTTAACCAGAATGGCCTAGGGAAAAAATACACATACCGTTGTAATCGGGCGAGTTTCTACTTTCAGATGCAATAGGAATTTTTGGGTTAGGTCAATCCGTTCGCGAGATATGGGAGTTTGAAGCCAAGAAATGGTTGAGAAGACAACAAATTTTTCGCACTTCTGCTGCTCCAAACGCTTAACCAGAATGGCCTAGGGAAAAAATACACATACCGTTGTAATCGGGCGAGTTTCTACTTTCAGATGCAATAGGAATTTTTGGGTTAGGTCAATCCGTTCGCGAGATATGGGAGTTTGAAGCTAAGAAATGGTAGAGAAGACAACAAATTTTTCGCACTTGTGCTGCTCCAAACGCTTAACCAGAATGGCCTAGGGAAAAAATACACATACCGTTGTAATAGGGCGAGTTTCTACTTTCAGATGCAATAGGAATTTTTGGGTTAGGTCAATCCGTTCGCGAGATATGGGAGTTTGAAGCCAAGAAATGGTTGAGAAGACAACAAATTTTTCGCACTTCTGCTGCTCCAAACTCTTAACCAGAATGGCCTAGGGAAAAAATACACATACCATTGTAATCGGGCGAGTTTCTACTTTCAGATGCAACAGGAATTTTTGGGTTAGGTCAATCCGTTCGCGAGATATGGGAGTTTGAAGCCAAGAAATGGTTGAGAAGGCAAAAAATTTTTCGCAATTCTGCTGCTCCAAACTCTTAACCAGAATGGCCTAGGGAAAAAATACACATACCGTTGTAATCGGGCGAGTTTCTACTTTTAGGTGCAATAGGAATTTTTGGGTTAGGTCAATCCGTTCGCGAGATATGGGAGTTTGAAGCCAAGAAATGGTTGAGAAGGCAAAAAATTTTTCGCAATTCTGCTGCTCCAAACTCTTAACCAGAATGGCCTAGGGAAAAAATACACATACCGTTGTAATCGGGCGAGTTTCTACTTTCAGATGCAACAGGAATTTTTGGGTTAGGTCAATCCGTTCGCGAGATATGGGAGTTTGAAGCCAAGAAATGGTTGAGAAGGCAAAAAATTTTTCGCAATTCTGCTGCTCCAAACTCTTAACCAGAATGGCCTAGGGAAAAAATACACATACCGTTGTAATCGGGCGAGTTTCTACTTTTAGGTGCAATAGGAATTTTTGGGTTAGGTCAATCCGTTCGCGAGATATGGGAGTTTGAAGCCAAGAAATGGTTGAGAAGGCAAAAAATTTTTCGCAATTCTGCTGCTCCAAACTCTTAACCAGAATGGCCTAGGGAAAAAATACACATACCGTTTTAATCGGGCGAGTTTCTACTTTCAGATGCAACAGGAATTTTTGGGTTAGGTCAATCCGTTCGCGAGATATGGGAGTTTGAAGCTAAGAAATGGTTGATAAGACATCAAATTTTTCGCACTTCTGCTGCTCCAAACGCTTAACCAGAATGGCCTAGGGAAAAAATACACATACCGTTGTAATCGGGCGAGTTTCTACTTTCAGATGCAACAGGAATTTTTGGGTTAAGTCAATCCGTTCGCGAGATATGGGAGTTTGAAGCCAAGAAATGGTTGAGATGGCAAAAAATTTTTCGCAATTCTGCTGCTCCAAACGCTTAGCCAGAATGGCCTAGGGAAAAAATACACATACCGTTGTAATCGGGCGAGTTTCTACTTTCAGATGCAATAGGAATTTTTGGGTTAGGTCAATCCGTTCGCGAGATATGGGAGTTTGAAGCTAAGAAATGGTTGATAAGACAACAAATTTTTCGCACTTCTGCTGCTCCAAACGCTTAACCAGAATGGCCTAGGGAAAAAATACACATACCGTTGTAATCGGGCGAGTTTCTACTTTCAGATGCAATAGGAGTTTTTGGGTTAGGTCAATCCGTTCGCGAGATATGGGAGTTTGAAGCCAAGAAATGGTTGAGAAGACAACAAATTTTTCGCACTTCTGCTGCTCCAAACGCTTAACCAGAATGGCCTAGGGAAAAAATACACATACCGTTGTAATCGGGCGAGTTTCTACTTTCAGATGCAATAGGAATTTTTGGGTTAGGTTAATCCGTTCACGAGATATGGGAGTTTGAAGCCAAGAAATGGTTGAGATGGCAAAAAATTTTTCGCAATTCTGCTGCTCCAAACGCTTAGCCAGAATGGCCTAGGGAAAAAATACACATACCGTTGTAATCGGGCGAGTTTCTACTTTCAGATGCAATAGGAATTTTTGGGTTAGGTCAATCCGTTCGCGAGATATGGAAGTTTGAAGCTAAGAAATGGTTGATAAGACAACAAATTTTTCGCACTTCTGCTGCTCCAAACGCTTAACCAGAATGGCCTAGGGAAAAAATACACATACCGTTGTAATCGGGCGAGTTTCTACTTTCAGATGCAATAGGAGTTTTTGGGTTAGGTCAATCCGTTCGCGAGATATGGGAGTTTGAAGCCAAGAAATGGTTGAGAAGACAACAAATTTTTCGCACTTCTGCTGCTCCAAACGCTTAACCAGTATGGCCTAGGGAAAAAATACACATACCGTTGTAATCGGGCGAGTTTCTACTTTCAGATGCAATAGGAATTTTTGGGTTAGGTCAATCCGTTCGCGAGATATGGGAGTTTGAAGCTAAGAAATGGTAGAGAAGACAACAAATTTTTCGCACTTCTGCTGCTCCAAACGCTTAACCAGAATGGCCTAGGGAAAAAATACACATACCGTTGTAATCGGGCGAGTTTCTACTTTCAGATGCAACAGGAATTTTTGGGTTAGGTCAATCCGTTCGCGAGATATGGGAGTTTGAAGCTAAGAAATGGTTGAGAAGGCAGAAAATTTTTCGCAATTCTGCTGCTCCAAACGCTTAACCAGAATGGCCTAGGGAAAAAATACACATACCGTTGTAATCGGGCGAGTTTCTACTTTCAAATGCAATAGGACGTTTTGGGTTAGGTCAATCCGTTCGCGAGATATGGGAGTTTGAAGCCAAGAAATGGTTGAGAAGGCAAAAAATTTTTCGCAATTCTGCTGCTCCAAACTCTTAACCAGAATGGCCTAGGGAAAAAATACACATACCGTTGTAATCGGGCGAGTTTCTACTTTCAGATGCAACAGGAATTTTTGGGTTAGGTCAATCCGTTCGCGAGATATGGGAGTTTGAAGCTAAGAAATGGTTGAGAAGGCAGAAAATTTTTCGCAATTCTGCTGCTCCAAACGCTTAACCAGAATGGCCTAGGGAAAAAATACACATACCGTTGTAATCGGGCGAGTTTCTACTTTCAAATGCAATAGGACGTTTTGGGTTAGGTCAATCCGTTCGCGAGATATGGGAGTTTGAAGCCAAGAAATGGTTGAGAAGGCAAAAAATTTTTCGCAATTCTGCTGCTCCAAACTCTTAACCAGAATGGCCTAGGGAAAAAATACACATACCGTTGTAATCTGGCGAGTTTCTACTTTCAGATGCAATAGGAATTTTTGGGTTAGGTCAATCCGTTCGCGAGATATGGGAGTTTGAAGCCAAGAAATGGTTAAGATGGCAAAAAATTTTTCGCAATTCTGCTGTTCCAAACGCTTAAACAGAATGGCCTAGGGAAAAAATACAGATACCGTTGTAATCGGGCGAGTTTCTACTTTCAGATGCAACAGGAATTTTTGGGTTAGGTCAATCCGTTCGCGAGATATGGGAGTTTGAAGCTAAGAAATGGTTGAGAAGACAACAAATCTTTCGCACTTCTGCTGCTCCAAACGCTTAACCAGAATGGCCTAGGGAAAAAATACACATACCGTTGTAATCGGGCGAGTTTCGACTTTCAGATGCAATAGGAATTTTTGGGTTAGGTCAATCCGTTCGCGAGATATGGGAGTTTGAAGCTAAGAAATGGTTGAGAAGACAACAAATTTTTCGCACTTCTGCTGCTCCAAACGCTTAACCAGAATGGCCTAGGGAAAAAATACACATACCGTTGTAATCGGGCGAGTTCCTACTTTCAGATGCAATAGGAGTTTTTGGGTTAGGTCAATCCGTTCGCGAGATATGGCAGTTTGAAGCCAAGAAATGGTTGAGAAGAAAACAAATTTTTCGCACTTCTGCTGCTCTAGACGCTTAACCAGAATGGCCTAGGGAAAAAATACACATACCGTTGTAATCGGGCGAGTTTCTACTTTCAGATGCAATAGGAATTTTTGGGTTAGGTCAATCCGTTCGCGAGATATGGGAGTTTGAAGCTAAGAAATGGTAGAGAAGACAACAAATTTTTCGCACTTGTGCTGCTCCAAACGCTTAACCAGAATGGCCTAGGGAAAAAATACACATACCGTTGTAATCGGGCGAGTTTCTACTTTCAGATGCAATAGGAATTTTTGGGTTAGGTCAATCCGTTCGCGAGATATGGGAGTTTGAAGCCAAGAAATGGTTGAGAAGACAACAAATTTTTCGCACTTCTGCTGCTCCAAACTCTTAACCAGAATGGCCTAGGGAAAAAATACACATACCGTTGTAATCGGGCGAGTTTCTACTTTCAGATGCAACAGGAATTTTTGGGTTAGGTCAATCCGTTCGCGAGATATGGGAGTTTGAAGCCAAGAAATGGTTGAGAAGGCAAAAAATTTTTCACAATTCTGCTGCTCCAAACTCTTAACCAGAATGGCCTAGGGAAAAAATACACATACCGTTGTAATCGGGCGAGTTTCTACTTTTAGGTGCAATAGGAATTTTTGGGTTAGGTCAATCCGTTCGCGAGATATGGGAGTTTGAAGCCAAGAAATGGTTGAGAAGGCAAAAAATTTTTCGCAATTCTGCTGCTCCAAACTCTTAACCAGAATGGCCTAGGGAAAAAATACACATACCGTTGTAATCGGGCGAGTTTCTACTTTCAGATGCAACAGGAATTTTTGGGTTAGGTCAATCCGTTCGCGAGATATGGGAGTTTGAAGCTAAGAAATGGTTGAGAAGGCAGAAAATTTTTCGCAATTCTGCTGCTCCAAACGCTTAACCAGAATGGCCTAGGGAAAAAATACACATACCGTTGTAATCGGGCGAGCTTCTACTTTCAAATGCAATAGGACGTTTTGGGTTAGGTCAATCCGTTCGCGAGATATGGGAGTTTGAAGCCAAGAAATGGTTGAGAAGGCTAAAAATTTTTCGCAATTCTGCTGCTCCAAACTCTTAACCAGAATGGCCTAGGGAAAAAATACACATACCGTTGTAATCTGGCGAGTTTCTACTTTCAGATGCAATAGGAATTTTTGGGTTAGGTCAATCCGTTCACGAGATATGGGAGTTTGAAGCCAAGAAATGGTTGAGAAGGATAAAAATTTTTCGCAATTCTGCTGCTCCAAACTCTTAACCAGAATGGCCTAGGGAAAAAATACACATACCGTTGTAATCTGGCGAGTTTCTACTTTCAGATGCAATAGCAATTTTTGGGTTAGGTCAATCCGTTCGCGAGATATGGGAGTTTGAAGCTAAGAAATGGTTGATAAGACATCAAATTTTTCGCACTTCTGCTGCTCCAAACGCTTAACCAGAATGGCCTAGGGAAAAAATACACATACCGTTGTAATCGGGCGAGTTTCTACTTTCAGATGCAACAGGAATTTTTGGGTTAAGTCAATCCGTTCGCGAGATATGGGAGTTTGAAGCCAAGAAATGGTTGAGATGGCAAAAAATTTTTCGCAATTCTGCTGCTCCAAACGCTTAGCCAGAATGGCCTAGGGAAAAAATACACATACCGTTGTAATCGGGCGAGTTTCTACTTTCAGATGCAATAGGAATTTTTGGGTTAGGTCAATCCGTTCGCGAGATATGGGAGTTTGAAGCTAAGAAATGGTTGATAAGACAACAAATTTTTCGCACTTCTGCTGCTCCAAACGCTTAACCAGAATGGCCTAGGGAAAAAATACACATACCGTTGTAATCGGGCGAGTTTCTACTTTCAGATGCAATAGGAGTTTTTGGGTTAGGTCAATCCGTTCGCGAGATATGGGAGTTTGAAGCCAAGAAATGGTTGAGAAGACAACAAATTTTTCGCACTTCTGCTGCTCCAAACGCTTAACCAGAATGGCCTAGGGAAAAAATACACATACCGTTGTAATCGGGCGAGTTTCTACTTTCAGATGCAATAGGAATTTTTGGGTTAGGTTAATCCGTTCACGAGATATGGGAGTTTGAAGCCAAGAAATGGTTGAGATGGCAAAAAATTTTTCGCACTTCTGCTGCTCCAAACGCTTAGCCAGAATGGCCTAGGGAAAAAATACACATACCGTTGTAATCGGGCGAGTTTCTACTTTCAGATGCAATAGGAATTTTTGGGTTAGGTCAATCCGTTCGCGAGATATGGAAGTTTGAAGCTAAGAAATGGTAGAGAAGACAACAAATTTTTCGCACTTCTGCTGCTCCAAACGCTTAACCAGAATGGCCTAGGGAAAAAATACACATACCGTTGTAATCGGGCGAGTTTCTACTTTCAGATGCAATAGGAATTTTTGGGTTAGGTCAATCCGTTCGCGAGATATGGGAGTTTGAAGCCAAGAAATGGTTGAGAAGACAACAAATTTTTCGCACTTCTGCTGCTCCAAACTCTTAACCAGAATGGCCTAGGGAAAAAATACACATACCGTTGTAATCGGGCGAGTTTCTACTTTCAGATGCAACAGGAATTTTTGGGTTAGGTCAATCCGTTCGCGAGATATGGGAGTTTGAAGCCAAGAAATGGTTGAGATGGCAAAAAATTTTTCGCAATTCTGCTGCTCCAAACGCTTAGCCAGAATGGCCTAGGGAAAAAATACACATACCGTTGTAATCGGGCGAGTTTCTACTTTCAGATGCAATAGGAATTTTTGGGTTAGGTCAATCCGTTCGCGAGATATGGGAGTTTGAAGCTAAGAAATGGTTGATAAGACAACAAATTTTTCGCACTTCTGCTGCTCCAAACGCTTAACCAGAATGGCCTAGGGAAAAAATACACATACCGTTGTAATCGGGCGAGTTTCTACTTTCAGATGCAATAGGAATTTTTGGGTTAGGTCAATCCGTTCGCGAGATATGGGAGTTTGAAGCCAAGAAATGGTTGAGGAGACAACAAATTTTTCGCACTTCTGCTGCTCCAAACTCTTAACCAGAATGGCCTAGGGAAAAAATACACATACCGTTGTAATCGGGCGAGTTCCTACTTTCAGATGCAATAGGAGTTTTTGGGTTAGGTCAATCCGTTCGCGAGATATGGCAGTTTGAAGCCAAGAAATGGTTGAGAAGAAAACAAATTTTTCGCACTTCTGCTGCTCTAGACGCTTAACCAGAATGGCCTAGGGAAAAAATACACATACCGTTGTAATCGGGCGAGTTTCTACTTTCAGATGCAATAGGAATTTTTGGGTTAGGTCAATCCGTTCGCGAGATATGGGAGTTTGAAGCTAAGAAATGGTAGAGAAGACAACAAATTTTTCGCACTTGTGCTGCTCCAAACGCTTAACCAGAATGGCCTAGGGAAAAAATACACATACCGTTGTAATCGGGCGAGTTTCTACTTTCAGATGCAATAGGAATTTTTGGGTTAGGTCAATCCGTTCGCGAGATATGGGAGTTTGAAGCCAAGAAATGGTTGAGAAGACAACAAATTTTTCGCACTTCTGCTGCTCCAAACTCTTAACCAGAATGGCCTAGGGAAAAAATACACATACCGTTGTAATCGGGCGAGTTTCTACTTTCAGATGCAACAGGAATTTTTGGGTTAGGTCAATCCGTTCGCGAGATATGGGAGTTTGAAGCCAAGAAATGGTTGAGAAGGCAAAAAATTTTTCACAATTCTGCTGCTCCAAACTCTTAACCAGAATGGCCTAGGGAAAAAATACACATACCGTTGTAATCGGGCGAGTTTCTACTTTTAGGTGCAATAGGAATTTTTGGGTTAGGTCAATCCGTTCGCGAGATATGGGAGTTTGAAGCCAAGAAATGGTTGAGAAGGCAAAAAATTTTTCGCAATTCTGCTGCTCCAAACTCTTAACCAGAATGGCCTAGGGAAAAAATACACATACCGTTGTAATCGGGCGAGTTTCTACTTTCAGATGCAACAGGAATTTTTGGGTTAGGTCAATCCGTTCGCGAGATATGGGAGTTTGAAGCTAAGAAATGGTTGAGAAGGCAGAAAATTTTTCGCAATTCTGCTGCTCCAAACGCTTAACCAGAATGGCCTAGGGAAAAAATACACATACCGTTGTAATCGGGCGAGCTTCTACTTTCAAATGCAATAGGACGTTTTGGGTTAGGTCAATCCGTTCGCGAGATATGGGAGTTTGAAGCCAAGAAATGGTTGAGAAGGCTAAAAATTTTTCGCAATTCTGCTGCTCCAAACTCTTAACCAGAATGGCCTAGGGAAAAAATACACATACCGTTGTAATCTGGCGAGTTTCTACTTTCAGATGCAATAGGAATTTTTGGGTTAGGTCAATCCGTTCACGAGATATGGGAGTTTGAAGCCAAGAAATGGTTGAGAAGGATAAAAATTTTTCGCAATTCTGCTGCTCCAAACTCTTAACCAGAATGGCCTAGGGAAAAAATACACATACCGTTGTAATCTGGCGAGTTTCTACTTTCAGATGCAATAGCAATTTTTGGGTTAGGTCAATCCGTTCGCGAGATATGGGAGTTTGAAGCTAAGAAATGGTTGATAAGACATCAAATTTTTCGCACTTCTGCTGCTCCAAACGCTTAACCAGAATGGCCTAGGGAAAAAATACACATACCGTTGTAATCGGGCGAGTTTCTACTTTCAGATGCAACAGGAATTTTTGGGTTAAGTCAATCCGTTCGCGAGATATGGGAGTTTGAAGCCAAGAAATGGTTGAGATGGCAAAAAATTTTTCGCAATTCTGCTGCTCCAAACGCTTAGCCAGAATGGCCTAGGGAAAAAATACACATACCGTTGTAATCGGGCGAGTTTCTACTTTCAGATGCAATAGGAATTTTTGGGTTAGGTCAATCCGTTCGCGAGATATGGGAGTTTGAAGCTAAGAAATGGTTGATAAGACAACAAATTTTTCGCACTTCTGCTGCTCCAAACGCTTAACCAGAATGGCCTAGGGAAAAAATACACATACCGTTGTAATCGGGCGAGTTTCTACTTTCAGATGCAATAGGAGTTTTTGGGTTAGGTCAATCCGTTCGCGAGATATGGGAGTTTGAAGCCAAGAAATGGTTGAGAAGACAACAAATTTTTCGCACTTCTGCTGCTCCAAACGCTTAACCAGAATGGCCTAGGGAAAAAATACACATACCGTTGTAATCGGGCGAGTTTCTACTTTCAGATGCAATAGGAATTTTTGGGTTAGGTTAATCCGTTCACGAGATATGGGAGTTTGAAGCCAAGAAATGGTTGAGATGGCAAAAAATTTTTCGCACTTCTGCTGCTCCAAACGCTTAGCCAGAATGGCCTAGGGAAAAAATACACATACCGTTGTAATCGGGCGAGTTTCTACTTTCAGATGCAATAGGAATTTTTGGGTTAGGTCAATCCGTTCGCGAGATATGGAAGTTTGAAGCTAAGAAATGGTAGAGAAGACAACAAATTTTTCGCACTTCTGCTGCTCCAAACGCTTAACCAGAATGGCCTAGGGAAAAAATACACATACCGTTGTAATCGGGCGAGTTTCTACTTTCAGATGCAATAGGAATTTTTGGGTTAGGTCAATCCGTTCGCGAGATATGGGAGTTTGAAGCCAAGAAATGGTTGAGAAGACAACAAATTTTTCGCACTTCTGCTGCTCCAAACTCTTAACCAGAATGGCCTAGGGAAAAAATACACATACCGTTGTAATCGGGCGAGTTTCTACTTTCAGATGCAACAGGAATTTTTGGGTTAGGTCAATCCGTTCGCGAGATATGGGAGTTTGAAGCCAAGAAATGGTTGAGATGGCAAAAAATTTTTCGCAATTCTGCTGCTCCAAACGCTTAGCCAGAATGGCCTAGGGAAAAAATACACATACCGTTGTAATCGGGCGAGTTTCTACTTTCAGATGCAATAGGAATTTTTGGGTTAGGTCAATCCGTTCGCGAGATATGGGAGTTTGAAGCTAAGAAATGGTTGATAAGACAACAAATTTTTCGCACTTCTGCTGCTCCAAACGCTTAACCAGAATGGCCTAGGGAAAAAATACACATACCGTTGTAATCGGGCGAGTTTCTACTTTCAGATGCAATAGGAATTTTTGGGTTAGGTCAATCCGTTCGCGAGATATGGGAGTTTGAAGCCAAGAAATGGTTGAGGAGACAACAAATTTTTCGCACTTCTGCTGCTCCAAACTCTTAACCAGAATGGCCTAGGGAAAAAATACACATACCGTTGTAATCGGGCGAGTTTCTACTTTCAGATGCAACAGGAATTTTTGGGTTAGGTCAATCCGTTCGCGAGATATGGGAGTTTGAAGCTAAGAAATGGTTGAGAAGGCAGAAAATTTTTCGCAATTCTGCTGCTCCAAACGCTTAACCAGAATGGCCTAGGGAAAAAATACACATACCGTTGTAATCGGGCGAGTTTCTACTTTCAGATGCAACAGGAATTTTTGGGTTAGGTCAATCCGTTCGCGAGATATGGGAGTTTGAAGCTAAGAAATGGTTGAGAAGGCAGAAAATTTTTCGCAATTCTGCTGCTCCAAACGCTTAACCAGAATGGCCTAGGGAAAAAATACACATACCGTTGTAATCGGGCGAGCTTCTACTTTCAAATGCAATAGGACGTTTTGGGTTAGGTCAATCCGTTCGCGAGATATGGGAGTTTGAAGCCAAGAAATGGTTGAGAAGGCTAAAAATTTTTCGCAATTCTGCTGCTCCAAACTCTTAACCAGAATGGCCTAGGGAAAAAATACACATACCGTTGTAATCTGGCGAGTTTCTACTTTCAGATGCAATAGGAATTTTTGGGTTAGGTCAATCCGTTCACGAGATATGGGAGTTTGAAGCCAAGAAATGGTTGAGAAGGATAAAAATTTTTCGCAATTCTGCTGCTCCAAACTCTTAACCAGAATGGCCTAGGGAAAAAATACACATACCGTTGTAATCTGGCGAGTTTCTACTTTCAGATGCAATAGGAATTTTTGGGTTAGGTCAATCCGTTCGCGAGATATGGGAGTTTGAAGCTAAGAAATGGTTGATAAGACATCAAATTTTTCGCACTTCTGCTGCTCCAAACGCTTAACCAGAATGGCCTAGGGAAAAAATACACATACCGTTGTAATCGGGCGAGTTTCTACTTTCAGATGCAACAGGAATTTTTGGGTTAAGTCAATCCGTTCGCGAGATATGGGAGTTTGAAGCCAAGAAATGGTTGAGATGGCAAAAAATTTTTCGCAATTCTGCTGCTCCAAACGCTTAGCCAGAATGGCCTAGGGAAAAAATACACATACCGTTGTAATCGGGCGAGTTTCTACTTTCAGATGCAATAGGAATTTTTGGGTTAGGTCAATCCGTTCGCGAGATATGGGAGTTTGAAGCTAAGAAATGGTTGATAAGACAACAAATTTTTCGCACTTCTGCTGCTCCAAACGCTTAACCAGAATGGCCTAGGGAAAAAATACACATACCGTTGTAATCGGGCGAGTTTCTACTTTCAGATGCAATAGGAGTTTTTGGGTTAGGTCAATCCGTTCGCGAGATATGGGAGTTTGAAGCCAAGAAATGGTTGAGAAGACAACAAATTTTTCGCACTTCTGCTGCTCCAAACGCTTAACCAGAATGGCCTAGGGAAAAAATACACATACCGTTGTAATCGGGCGAGTTTCTACTTTCAGATGCAATAGGAATTTTTGGGTTAGGTCAATCCGTTCGCCAGATATGGGAGTTTGAAGCTAAGAAATGGTTGAGAAGACAACAAATCTTTCGCACTTCTGCTGCTCCAAACGCTTAACCAGAATGGCCTAGGGAAAAAATACACATACCGTTGTAATCGGGCGAGTTTCGACTTTCAGATGCAATAGGAATTTTTGGGTTAGGTCAATCCGTTCGCGAGATATGGGAGTTTGAAGCTAAGAAATGGTTGAGAAGACAACAAATTTTTCGCACTTCTGCTGCTCCAAACGCTTAACCAGAATGGCCTAGGGAAAAAATACACATACCGTTGTAATCGGGCGAGTTTCTACTTTCAGATGCAATAGGAGTTTTTGGGTTAGGTCAATCCGTTCGCGAGATATGGGAGTTTGAAGCCAAGAAATGGTTGAGAAGAAAACAAATTTTTCGCACTTCTGCTGCTCCAAACGCTTAACCAGAATGGCCTAGGGAAAAAATACACATACCGTTGTAATCGGGCGAGTTTCTACTTTCAGATGCAATAGGAATTTTTGGGTTAGGTCAATCCGTTCGCGAGATATGGGAGTTTGAAGCTAAGAAATGGTAGAGAAGACAACAAATTTTTCGCACTTCTGCTGCTCCAAACGCTTAACCAGAATGGCCTAGGGAAAAAATACACATACCGTTGTAATCGGGCGAGTTTCTACTTTCAGATGCAACAGGAATTTTTGGGTTAAGTCAATCCGTTCGCGAGATATGGGAGTTTGAAGCCAAGAAATGGTTGAGATGGCAAAAAATTTTTCGCAATTCTGCTGCTCCAAACGCTTAGCCAGAATGGCCTAGGGAAAAAATACACATACCGTTGTAATCGGGCGAGTTTCTACTTTCAGATGCAATAGGAATTTTTGGGTTAGGTCAATCCGTTCGCGAGATATGGGAGTTTGAAGCTAAGAAATGGTTGATAAGACATCAAATTTTTCGCACTTCTGCTGCTCCAAACGCTTATCCAGAATGGCCTAGGGAAAAAATACACATACCGTTGTAATCGGGCGAGTTTCTACTTTCAGATGCAACAGGAATTTTTGGGTTAAGTCAATCCGTTCGCGAGATATGGGAGTTTGAAGCCAAGAAATGGTTGAGATGGCAAAAAATTTTTCGCAATTCTGCTGCTCCAAACGCTTAGCCAGAATGGCCTAGGGAAAAAATACACATACCGTTGTAATCGGGCGAGTTTCTACTTTCAGATGCAATAGGAATTTTTGGGTTAGGTCAATCCGTTCGCGAGATATGGGAGTTTGAAGCTAAGAAATGGTTGATAAGACAACAAATTTTTCGCACTTCTGCTGCTCCAAACGCTTAACCAGAATGGCCCAGGGAAAAAATACACATACCGTTGTAATCGGGCGAGTTTCTACTTTCAGATGCAATAGGAGTTTTTGGGTTAGGTCAATCCGTTCGCGAGATATGGGAGTTTGAAGCCAAGAAATGGTTGAGAAGACAACAAATTTTTCGCACTTCTGCTGCTCCAAACGCTTAACCAGAATGGCCTAGGGAAAAAATACACATACCGTTGTAATCGGGCGAGTTTCTACTTTCAGATGCAATAGGAATTTTTGGGTTAGGTCAATCCGTTCGCGAGATATGGGAGTTTGAAGCTAAGAAATGGTTGAGAAGACAACAAATCTTTCGCACTTCTGCTGCTCCAAACGCTTAACCAGAATGGCCTAGGGAAAAAATACACATACCGTTGTAATCGGGCGAGTTTCGACTTTCAGATGCAATAGGAATTTTTGGGTTAGGTCAATCCGTTCGCGAGATATGGGAGTTTGAAGCTAAGAAATGGTTGAGAAGACAACAAATTTTTCGCACTTCTGCTGCTCCAAACGCTTAACCAGAATGGCCTAGGGAAAAAATACACATACCGTTGTAATCGGGCGAGTTTCTACTTTCAGATGCAATAGGAGTTTTTGGGTTAGGTCAATCCGTTCGCGAGATATGGGAGTTTGAAGCCAAGAAATGGTTGAGAAGAAAACAAATTTTTCGCACTTCTGCTGCTCCAAACGCTTAACCAGAATGGCCTAGGGAAAAAATACACATACCGTTGTAATCGGGCGAGTTTCTACTTTCAGATGCAATAGGAATTTTTGGGTTAGGTCAATCCGTTCGCGAGATATGGGAGTTTGAAGCTAAGAAATGGTAGAGAAGACAACAAATTTTTCGCACTTGTGCTGCTCCAAACGCTTAACCAGAATGGCCTAGGGAAAAAATACACATACCGTTGTAATCGGGCGAGTTTCTACTTTCAGATGCAACAGGAATTTTTGGGTTAAGTCAATCCGTTCGCGAGATATGGGAGTTTGAAGCCAAGAAATGGTTGAGATGGCAAAAAATTTTTCGCAATTCTGCTGCTCCAAACGCTTAGCCAGAATGGCCTAGGGAAAAAATACACATACCGTTGTAATCGGGCGAGTTTCTACTTTCAGATGCAATAGGAATTTTTGGGTTAGGTCAATCCGTTCGCGAGATATGGGAGTTTGAAGCTAAGAAATGGTTGATAAGACATCAAATTTTTCGCACTTCTGCTGCTCCAAACGCTTAACCAGAATGGCCTATGGAAAAAATACACATACCGTTGTAATCGGGCGAGTTTCTACTTTCAGATGCAACAGGAATTTTTGGGTTAAGTCAATCCGTTCGCGAGATATGGGAGTTTGAAGCCAAGAAATGGTTGAGATGGCAAAAAATTTTTCGCAATTCTGCTGCTCCAAACGCTTAGCCAGAATGGCCTAGGGAAAAAATACACATACCGTTGTAATCTGGCGAGTTTCTACTTTCAGATGCAATAGGAATTTTTGGGTTAGGTAAATCCGTTCGCGAGATATGGGAGTTTGAAGCTAAGAAATGGTTGATAAGACAACAAATTTTTCGCACTTCTGCTGCTCCAAACGCTTAACCAGAATGGCCTAGGGAAAAAATACACATACCGTTGTAATCGGGCGAGTTTCTACTTTCAGATGCAACAGGAATTTTTGGGTTAAGTCAATCCGTTCGCGAGATATGGGAGTTTGAAGCCAAGAAATGGTTGAGATGGCAAAAAATTTTTCGCAATTCTGCTGCTCCAAACGCTTAGCCAGAATGGCCTAGGGAAAAAATACACATACCGTTGTAATCGGGCGAGTTTCTACTTTCAGATGCAATAGGAATTTTTGGGTTAGGTCAATCCGTTCGCGAGATATGGGAGTTTGAAGCTAAGAAATGGTTGATAAGACAACAAATTTTTCGCACTTCTGCTGCTCCAAACGCTTAACCAGAATGGCCTAGGGAAAAAATACACATACCGTTGTAATCGGGCGAGTTTCTACTTTCAGATGCAATAGGAGTTTTTGGGTTAGGTCAATCCGTTCGCGAGATATGGGAGTTTGAAGCCAAGAAATGGTTGAGAAGACAACAAATTTTTCGCACTTCTGCTGCTCCAAACGCTTAACCAGAATGGCCTAGGGAAAAAATACACATACCGTTGTAATCGGGCGAGTTTCTACTTTCAGATGCAATAGGAATTTTTGGGTTAGGTTAATCCGTTCACGAGATATGGGAGTTTGAAGCCAAGAAATGGTTGAGATGGCAAAAAATTTTTCGCAATTCTGCTGCTCCAAACGCTTAGCCAGAATGGCCTAGGGAAAAAATACACATACCGTTGTAATCGGGCGAGTTTCTACTTTCAGATGCAATAGGAATTTTTGGGTTAGGTCAATCCGTTCGCGAGATATGGAAGTTTGAAGCTAAGAAATGGTTGATAAGACAACAAATTTTTCGCACTTCTGCTGCTCCAAACGCTTAATCAGAATGGCCTAGGGAAAAAATACACATACCGTTGTAATCGGGCGAGTTTCTACTTTCAGATGCAATAGGAGTTTTTGGGTTAGGTCAATCCCCCCCTTCGTTCGCGAGATATGGGAGTTTGAAGCCAAGAAATGGTTGAGAAGACAACAAATTTTTCGCACTTCTGCTGCTCCAAACGCTTAACCAGAATGGCCTAGGGAAAAAATACACATACCGTTGTAATCGGGCGAGTTTCTACTTTCAGATGCAATAGGAATTTTTGGGTTAGGTCAATCCGTTCGCGAGATATGGGAGTTTGAAGCTAAGAAATGGTAGAGAAGACAACAAATTTTTCGCACTTCTGCTGCTCCAAACGCTTAACCAGAATGGCCTAGGGAAAAAATACACATACCGTTGTAATCGGGCGAGTTTCTACTTTCAGATGCAATAGGAATTTTTGGGTTAGGTCAATCCGTTCGCGAGATATGGGAGTTTGAAGCCAAGAAATGGTTGAGAAGACAACAAATTTTTCGCACTTCTGCTGCTCCAAACTCTTAACCAGAATGGCCTAGGGAAAAAATACACATACCGTTGTAATCGGGCGAGTTTCTACTTTCAGATGCAACAGGAATTTTTGGGTTAGGTCAATCCGTTCGCGAGATATGGGAGTTTGAAGCCAAGAAATGGTTGAGATGGCAAAAAATTTTTCGCAATTCTGCTGCTCCAAACGCTTAGCCAGAATGGCCTAGGGAAAAAATACACATACCGTTGTAATCGGGCGAGTTTCTACTTTCAGATGCAATAGGAATTTTTGGGTTAGGTCAATCCGTTCGCGAGATATGGGAGTTTGAAGCTAAGAAATGGTTGATAAGACAACAAATTTTTCGCACTTCTGCTGCTCCAAACGCTTAACCAGAATGGCCTAGGGAAAAAATACACATACCGTTGTAATCGGGCGAGTTTCTACTTTCAGATGCAATAGGAATTTTTGGGTTAGGTCAATCCGTTCGCGAGATATGGGAGTTTGAAGCCAAGAAATGGTTGAGGAGACAACAAATTTTTCGCACTTCTGCTGCTCCAAACTCTTAACCAGAATGGCCTAGGGAAAAAATACACATACCGTTGTAATCGGGTGAGTTTCTACTTTCAGGTGCAATAGGAATTTTTGGGTTAGGTCAATCCGTTCGCGAGATATGGGAGTTTGAAGCCAAGAAATGGTTGAGAAGGCAAAAAATTTTTCGCAATTCTGCTGCTCCAAACTCTTAACCAGAATGGCCTAGGGAAAAAATACACATACCGTTGTAATCGGGCGAGTTTCTACTTTCAGATGCAACAGGAATTTTTGGGTTAGGTCAATCCGTTCGCGAGATGTGGGAGTTTGAAGTTAAGAAATGGTTGAGAAGGCAAAAAATTTTTCGCATTTCTGCTGCTCCAAACGCTTAACCAGCATGGCCTAGGGAAAAAATACACATACCGTTGTAATCGGGCGAGTTTCTACTTTCAGATGCAATAGGAATTTTTGGGTTAGGTCAATCCGTTCGCGAGATATGGGAGTTTGAAGCTAAGAAATGGTAGAGAAGACAACAAATTTTTCGCACTTCTGCTGCTCCAAACGCTTAACCAGAATGGCCTAGGGAAAAAATACACATACCGTTGTAATCGGGCGAGTTACTACTTTCAGATGCAATAGGAATTTTTGGGTTAGGTCAATCCGTTCGCGAGATATGGGAGTTTGAAGCCAAGAAATGGTTGAGAAGACAACAAATTTTTCGCAATTCTGCTGCTCCAAACTCTTAACCAGAATGGCCTAGGGAAAAAATACACATACCGTTGTAATCGGGCGAGTTTCTACTTTCAGATGCAACAGGAATTTTTGGGTTAGGTCAATCCGTTCGCGAGATATGGGAGTTTGAAGCTAAGAAATGGTAGAGAAGACAACAAATTTTTCGCTCTTCTGCTGCTCCAAACGCTTAACCAGAATGGCCTAGGGAAAAAATACACATACCGTTGTAATCGGGCGAGTTTCTACTTTCAGATGCAATAGGAATTTTTGGGTTAGGTCAATCCGTTCGCGAGATATGGGAGTTTGAAGCCAAGAAATGGTTGAGAAGACAACAAATTTTTCGCACTTCTGCTGCTCCAAACTCTTAACCAGAATGGCCTAGGGAAAAAATACACATACCGTTGTAATCGGGCGAGTTTCTACTTTCAGATGCAACAGGAATTTTTGGGTTAGGTCAATCCGTTCGCGAGATATGGGAGTTTGAAGCTAAGAAATGGTAGAGAAGACAACAAATTTTTCGCAATTCTGCTTCTCCAAACGCTTAACCAGATTGGGCCATGGAAAAAATACACATACCGTTGTAATCGGGCGAGTTTCTACTTTCAGGTGCAATAGGAATTTTTGGGTTAGGTCAATCCGTTCGCGAGATATGGGAGTTTGAAGCCAAGAAATGGTTGAGAAGGCAAAAAATTTTTCGCAATTCTGCTGCTCCAAACGCTTAACCAGAATGGCCTAGGGAAAAAATACACATACCGTTGTAATCGGGCGAGTTTCTACTTTCAGATGCAACAGGAATTTTTGGGTTAGGTCAATCCGTTCGCGAGATATGGGAGTTTGAAGCTAAGAAATGGTTGAGAAGGCAGAAAATTTTTCGCAATTCTGCTGCTCCAAACGCTTAACCAGAATGGCCTAGGGAAAAAATACACATACCGTTGTAATCGGGCGAGTTTCTACTTTCAAATGCAATAGGACGTTTTGGGTTAGGTCAATCCGTTCGCGAGATATGGGAGCTTGAAGCTAAGAAATGGTAGAGAAGACAACAAATTTCTCGCAATTCTGCTTCTCCAAACGCTTAACCAGATTGGGCCATGGAAAAAATACACATACCGTTGTAATCGGGCGAGTTTCTACTTTTAGGTGCAATAGGAATTTTTGGGTTAGGTCAATCCGTTCGCGAGATATGGGAGTTTGAAGCCAAGAAATGGTTGAGAAGGCAAAAAATTTTTCGCAATTCTGCTGCTCCAAACGCTTAACCAGAATGGCCTAGGGAAAAAATACTCATACCGTTGTAATCGGGCTAGTTTCTACTTTCAGATGCAACAGGAATTTTTGGGTTAGGTCAATCCGTTCGCGAGATATGGGAGTTTGAAGCTAAGAAATGGTTGAGAAGGCAGAAAATTTTTCGCAATTCTGCTGCTCCAAACGCTTAACCAGAATGGCCTAGGGAAAAAATACACATACCCCGTTGTAATCGGGCGAGTTTCTACTTTCAAATGCAATAGGACGTTTTGGGTTAGGTCAATCCGTTCGCGAGATATGGGAGTTTGAAGCCAAGAAATGGTTGAGAAGGCAAAAAATTTTTCGCAATTCTGCTGCTCCAAACTCTTAACCAGAATGGCCTAGGGAAAAAATACACATACCGTTGTAATCGGGCGAGTTTCTACTTTCAGATGCAATAGGAATTTTTGGGTTAGGTCAATCCGTTCGCGAGATATGGGAGTTTGAAGCTAAGAAATGGTTGATAAGACAACAAATTTTTCGCACTTCTGCTGCTCCAAACGCTTAACCAGAATGGCCTAGGGAAAAAATACACATACCGTTGTAATCGGGCGAGTTTCTACTTTCAGATGCAATAGGAGTTTTTGGGTTAGGTCAATCCGTTCGCGAGATATGGGAGTTTGAAGCCAAGAAATGGTTGAGAAGACAACAAATTTTTCGCACTTCTGCTGCTCCAAACGCTTAACCAGAATGGCCTAGGGAAAAAATACACATACCGTTGTAATCGGGCGAGTTTCTACTTTCAGATGCAATAGGAATTTTTGGGTTAGGTCAATCCGTTCGCGAGATATGGGAGTTTGAAGCTAAGAAATGGTAGAGAAGACAACAAATTTTTCGCAATTCTGCTTCTCCAAACGCTTAACCAGATTGGGCCATGGAAAAAATACACATACCGTTGTAATCGGGCGAGTTTCTACTTTCAGGTGCAATAGGAATTTTTGGGTTAGGTCAATCCGTTCGCGAGATATGGGAGTTTGAAGCCAAGAAATGGTTGAGAAGGCAAAAAATTTTTCGCAATTCTGCTGCTCCAAACGCTTAACCAGAATGGCCTAGGGAAAAAATACTCATACCCTTGTAATCGGGCGAGTTTCTACTTTCAGATGCAACAGGAATTTTTGGGTTAGGTCAATCCGTTCGCGAGATATGGGAGTTTGAAGCTAAGAAATGGTTGAGAAGGCAGAAAATTTTTCGCAATTCTGCTGCTCCAAACGCTTAACCAGAATGGCCTAGGGAAAAAATACACATACCGTTGTAATCGGGCGAGTTTCTACTTTCAGATGCAATAGGAGTTTTTGGGTTAGGTCAATCCGTTCGCGAGATATGGGAGTTTAAAGCCAAGAAATGGTTGAGAAGACAACAAATTTTTCGCACTTCTGCTGCTCCAAACGCTTAACCAGAATGGCCTAGGGAAAAAATACACATACCGTTGTAATCGGGCGAGTTTCTACTTTCAGGTGCAATAGGAATTTTTGGGTTAGGTCAATCCGTTCGCGAGATATGGGAGTTTGAAGCCAAGAAATGGTTGAGAAGGCAAAAAATTTTTCGCAATTCTGCTGCTCCAAACTCTTAACCAGAATGGCCTAGGGAAAAAATACACATACCGTTGTAATCGGGCGAGTTTCTACTTTCAGATGCAACAGGAATTTTTGGGTTAGGTCAATCCGTTCGCGAGATATGGGAGTTTGAAGCCAAGAAATGGTTGAGAAGGCAAAAAATTTTTCGCAATTCTGCTGCTCCAAACTCTTAACCAGAATGGCCTAGGGAAAAAATACACATACCGTTGTAATCTGGCGAGTTTCTACTTTCAGATGCAATAGGAATTTTTGGGTTAGGTCAATCCGTTCGCGAGATATGGGAGTTTGAAGCTAAGAAATGGTTGATAAGACAACAAATTTTTCGCACTTCTGCTGCTCCAAACGCTTAACCAGAATGGCCTAGGGAAAAAATACACATACCGTTGTAATCGGGCGAGTTTCTACTTTCAGATGCAATAGGAGTTTTTGGGTTAGGTCAATCCGTTCGCGAGATATGGGAGTTTGAAGCCAAGAAATGGTTGATAAGACAACAAATTTTTCGCACTTCTGCTGCTCCAAACGCTTAACCAGAATGGCCTAGGGAAAAAATACACATACCGTTGTAATCGGGCGAGTTTCTACTTTCAGATGCAATAGGAGTTTTTGGGTTAGGTCAATCCGTTCGCGAGATATGGGAGTTTGAAGCCAAGAAATGGTTGAGAAGACAACAAATTTTTCGCACTTCTGCTGCTCCAAACGCTTAACCAGAATGGCCTAGGGAAAAAATACACATACCGTTGTAATCGGGCGAGTTTCTACTTTCAGATGCAATAGGAATTTTTGGGTTAGGTCAATCCGTTCGCGAGATATGGGAGTTTGAAGCTAAGAAATGGTAGAGAAGACAACAAATTTTTCGCACTTCTGCTGCTCCAAACGCTTAACCAGAATGGCCTAGGGAAAAAATACACATACCGTTGTAATCGGGCGAGTTTCTACTTTCAGATGCAATAGGAATTTTTGGGTTAGGTCAATCCGTTCGCGAGATATGGGAGTTTGAAGCCAAGAAATGGTTGAGAAGACAACAAATTTTTCGCACTTCTGCTGCTCCAAACTCTTAACCAGAATGGCCTAGGGAAAAAAATACACATACCGTTGTAATCGGGCGAGTTTCTACTTTCAGATGCAACAGGAATTTTTGGGTTAGGTCAATCCGTTCGCGAGATATGGGAGTTTGAAGCCAAGAAATGGTTGAGAAGGCAAAAAATTTTTCGCACTTCTGCTGCTCCAAACGCTTAACCAGAATGGCCTAGGGAAAAAATACACATACCGTTGTAATCGGGCGAGTTTCTACTTTCAGATGCAATAGGAGTTTTTGGGTTAGGTCAATCCGTTCGCGAGATATGGGAGTTTGAAGCCAAGAAATGGTTGAGAAGGCAAAAAATTTTTCGCAATTCTGCTGCTCCAAACTCTTAACCAGAATGGCCTAGGGAAAAAATACACATACCGTTGTAATCGGGCGAGTTTCTACTTTCAGATGCAATAGGAATTTTTGGGTTAGGTCAATCCGTTCGCTTGATGTGGGAGTTTGAAGCTAAGAAATGGTTGAGAAGGCAAAAAATTTTTCGCATTTCTGCTGCTCCAAACGCTTAACCAGAATGGCCTAGGGAAAAAATACACATACCGTTGTAATCGGGCGAGTTTCTACTTTCAGATGCAATAGGAATTTTTGGGTTAGGTCAATCCGTTCGCGAGATATGGGAGTTTGAAGCTAAGAAATGGTTGAGAAGGCCGAAAATTTTTCGCAATTCTGCTGCTCCAAACGCTTAACCAGAATGGCCTAGGGAAAAAATACACATACCGTTGTAATCGGGCGAGCTTCTACTTTCAAATGCAATAGGACGTTTTGGGTTAGGTCAATCCGTTCGCGAGATATGGGAGTTTGAAGCCAAGAAATGGTTGAGAAGGCTAAAAATTTTTCGCAATTCTGCTGCTCCAAACTCTTAACCAGAATGGCCTAGGGAAAAAATACACATACCGTTGTAATCTGGCGAGTTTCTACTTTCAGATGCAATAGGAATTTTTGGGTTAGGTCAATCCGTTCACGAGATATGGGAGTTTGAAGCCAAGAAATGGTTGAGAAGGCTAAAAATTTTTCGCAATTCTGCTGCTCCAAACGCTTAACCAGAATGGCCTAGGGAAAAAATACACATACCGTTGTAATCTGGCGAGTTTCTACTTTCAGATGCAATAGGAATTTTTGGGTTAGGTCAATCCGTTCGCGAGATATGGGAGTTTGAAGCCAAGAAATGGTTGAGAAGGCAAAAAATTTTTCGCAATTCTGCTGCTCCAAACTCTTAACCAGAATGGCCTAGGGAAAAAATACACATACCGTTGTAATCGGGCGAGTTTCTACTTTCAGATGCAACAGGGTTTTTTTGGGTTAGGTCAATGCGTTCGCGAGATATGGGAGTTTGAAGCTAAGAAATGGTTGAGAAGGCAAAAAATTTTTCGCATTTCTGCTGCTCCAAACGCTTAACCAGAATGGCCGAGGGAAAAAATACACATACCGTTGTAATCGGGCGAGTTTCTACTTTCAGATGCAACAGGAATTTTTGGGTTAGGTCAATCCGTTCGCGAGATATGGGAGTTTGAAGCTAATAATGGTTGAGAAGGCAGAAAATTTTTCGCAATTCTGCTGCTCCAAACGCTTAACCAGAATGGCCTAGGGAAAAAATACACATACCGTTGTAATCGGGCGAGTTTCTACATTCAAATGCAATAGGACGTTTTGGGTTAGGTCAATCCGTTCGCGAGATATGGGAGTTTGAAGCCAAGAAATGGTTGAGAAGGCAAAAAATTTTTCGCAATTCTGCTGCTCCAAACTCTTAACCAGAATGGCCTAGGGAAAAAATACACATACCGTTGTAATCTGGCGAGTTTCTACTTTCAGATGCAATAGGAATTTTTGGGTTAGGTCAATCCGTTCGCGAGATATGGGAGTTTGAAGCTAAGAAATGGTAGAGAAGACAACAAATTTTTCGCACTTCTGCTGCTCCAAACGCTTAACCAGAATGGCCTAGGGAAAAAATACACATACCGTTGTAATCGGGCGAGTTTCTACTTTCAGATGCAATAGGAATTTTTGGGTTAGGTCAATCCGTTCGCGAGATATGGGAGTTTGAAGCTAAGAAATGGTTGATAAGACAACAAATTTTTCGCACTTCTGCTGCTCCAAACGCTTAACCTGAATGGCCTAGGGAAAAAATACACATACCGTTGTAATCGGGCGAGTTTCTACTTTCAGATGCAATAGGAATTTTTGGGTTAGGTCAATCCGTTCGCGAGGTATGGGAGTTTGAAGCCAAGAAATGGTTGAGAAGACAACAAATTTTTCGCACTTCTGCTGCTCCAAACGCTTAACCAGAATGGCCTAGGGAAAAAATACACATACCGTTGTAATCGGGCGAGTTTCTACTTTCAGATGCAATAGGAATTTTTGGGTTAGGTCAATCCGTTCGCGAGATATAGGAGTTTGAAGCTAAGAAATGGTAGAGAAGACAACAAATTTTTCGCACTTCTGCTGCTCCAAACGCTTAACCAGAATGGCCTAGGGAAAAAATACACATACCGTTGTAATCGGGCGAGTTTCTACTTTCAGATGCAATAGGAATTTTTGGGTTAGGTCAATCCGTTCGCCAGATATGGGAGTTTGAAGCTAAGAAATGGTAAAGAAGACAACAAATTTTTCGCAATTCTGCTTCTCCAAACGCTTAACCAGAATGGGCTAGGGAAAAAATACACATACCGTTGTAATCGGGCGAGTTTCTACTTTCAGGTGCAATAGGAATTTTTGGGTTAGGTCAATCCGTTCGCGAGGTATGGGAGTTTGAAGCCAAGAAATGGTTGAGAAGACAACAAATTTTTCGCACTTCTGCTGCTCCAAACGCTTAACCAGAATGGCCTAGGGAAAAAATACACATACCGTTGTAATCGGGCGAGTTTCTACTTTCAGATGCAATAGGAATTTTTGGGTTAGGTCAATCCGTTCGCGAGATATAGGAGTTTGAAGCTAAGAAATGGTAGAGAAGACAACAAATTTTTCGCACTTCTGCTGCTCCAAACGCTTAACCAGAATGGCCTAGGGAAAAAATACACATACCGTTGTAATCGGGCGAGTTTCTACTTTCAGATGCAATAGGAATTTTTGGGTTAGGTCAATCCGTTCGCCAGATATGGGAGTTTGAAGCTAAGAAATGGTAAAGAAGACAACAAATTTTTCGCAATTCTGCTTCTCCAAACGCTTAACCAGAATGGGCTAGGGAAAAAATACACATACCGTTGTAATCGGGCGAGTTTCTACTTTCAGGTGCAATAGGAATTTTTGGGTTAGGTCAATCCGTTCGCGAGATATGGGAGTTTGAAGCCAAGAAATGGTTGAGAAGGCAAAAAATTTTTCGCAATTCTGCTGCTCCAAACTCTTAACCAGAATGGCCTAGGGAAAAAATACACATACCATTGTAATCTGGCGAGTTTCTACTTTCAGATGCAATAGGAATTTTTGGGTTAGGTCAATCCGTTCACGAGATATGGGAGTTTGAAGCCAAGAAATGGTTGAGATGGCAAAAAATTTTTCGCAATTCTGCTGCTCCATACGCTTAGCCAGAATGGCCTAGGGAAAAAATACACATACCGTTGTAATCGGGCGAGTTTCTACTTTCAGGTGCAATAGGAATTTTTGGGTTAGGTCAATCCGTTCGCGAGATATGGGAGTTTGAAGCCAAGAAATGGTTGAGAAGGCAAAAAATTTTTCGCAATTCTGCTGCTCCAAACTCTTAACCAGAATGGCCTAGGGAAAAAATACACATACCGTTGTAATCGGGCGAGTTTCTACTTTCAGATGCAACAGGAATTTTTGGGTTAGGTCAATCCGTTCGCGAGATGTGGGAGTTTGAAGCTAAGAAATGGTTGAGAAGGCAAAAAATTTTTCGCATTTCTGCTGCTCCAAACGCTTAACCAGAATGGCCTAGGGAAAAAATACACATACCGTTGTAATCGGGCGAGTTTCTACTTTCAGATGCAACAGGAATTTTTGGGTTAGGTCAATCCGTTCGCGAGATATGGGAGATTGAAAATAAGAAATGGTTGAGAAGGCAGAAAATTTTTCGCAATTCTGCTGCTCCAAACGCTTAACCAGAATGGCCTAGGGAAAAAATACACACACCGTTGTAATCGGGCGAGTTTCTACTTTCAAATGCAATAGGACGTTTTGGGTTAAGTCAATCCGTTCGCGAGATATGGGAGTTTGAAGCCAAGAAATGGTTGAGAAGGCAAAAAATTTTTCGCAATTCTGCTTCTCCAAACGCTTAACCAGATTGGGCCATGGAAAAAATACACATACCGTTGTAATCGGGCGAGTTTCTACTTTCAGGTGAAATAGGAATTTTTGGGTTAGGTCAATCCGTTCGCGAGATATGGGAGTTTGAAGCCAAGAAATGGTTGAGAAGGCATAAAATTTTTCGCAATTCTGCTGCTCCAAACGCTTAACCAGAATGGCCTAGGGAAAAAATACACATACCGTTGTAATCGGGCGAGTTTCTACTTTCAAATGCAATAGGACGTTTTGGGTTAGGTCAATCCGTTCGCGAGATATGGGAGTTTGAAGCTAAGAAATGGTTGAGAAGGCAGAAAATTTTTCGCAATTCTGCTGCTCAAAACGCTTAACCAGAATGGCCTAGGGAAAAAATACACATACCGTTGTAATCGGGCGAGTTTCTACTTTCAAATGCAATAGGACGTTTTGGGTTAGGTCAATCCGTTCGCGAGATATGGGAGTTTGAAGCCAAGAAATGGTTGAGAAGGCAAAAAATTTTTCGCAATTCTGCTGCTCCAAACTCTTAACCAGAATGGCCTAGGGAAAAAATACACATACCGTTGTAATCTGGCGAGTTTCTACTTTCAGATGCAATAGGAATTTTTGGGTTAGGTCAATCCGTTCACGAGATATGGGAGTTTGAAGCCAAGAAATGGTTGTGATGGCAAAAAATTTTTCGCAATTCTGCTGCTCCAAGCGCTTAGCCAGAATGGCCTAGGGAAAAAATACACATACCGTTGTAATCGGGCGAGTTTCTACTTTCAGATGCAATAGGAATTTTTGGGTTAGGTCAATCCGTTCGCGAGATATGGGAGTTTGAAGCTAAGAAATGGTAGAGAAGACAACAAATTTTTCGCACATCTGCTGCTCCAAACGCTTAACCAGAATGGCCTAGGGAAAAAATACACATACCGTTGTAATCGGGCGAGTTTCTACTTTCAGATGCAATAGGAATTTTTGGGTTAGGTCAATCCGTTCGCGAGATATGGGAGTTTGAAGCTAAGAAATGGTAGAGAAGACAACAAATTTTTCGCACTTCTGCTGCTCCAAACGCTTAACCAGAATGGCCTAGGGAAAAAATACACATACCGTTGTAATCGGGCGAGTTTCTACTTTCAGATGCAATAGGAATTTTTGGGTTAGGTCAATCCGTTCGCGAGATATAGGAGTTTGAAGCTAAGAAATGGTAGAGAAGACAACAAATTTTTCGCACTTCTGCTGCTCCAAACGCTTAACCAGAATGGCCTAGGGAAAAAATACACATACCGTTGTAATCGGGCGAGTTTCTACTTTCAGATGCAATAGGAATTTTTGGGTTAGGTCAATCCGTTCGCCAGATATGGGAGTTTGAAGCTAAGAAATGGTAAAGAAGACAACAAATTTTTCGCAATTCTGCTTCTCCAAACGCTTAACCAGAATGGGCTAGGGAAAAAATACACATACCGTTGTAATCGGGCGAGTTTCTACTTTCAGGTGCAATAGGAATTTTTGGGTTAGGTCAATCCGTTCGCGAGATATGGGAGTTTGAAGCCAAGAAATGGTTGAGAAGGCAAAAAATTTTTCGCAATTCTGCTGCTCCAAACTCTTAACCAGAATGGCCTAGGGAAAAAATACACATACCATTGTAATCTGGCGAGTTTCTACTTTCAGATGCAATAGGAATTTTTGGGTTAGGTCAATCCGTTCACGAGATATGGGAGTTTGAAGCCAAGAAATGGTTGAGATGGCAAAAAATTTTTCGCAATTCTGCTGCTCCAAACGCTTAGCCAGAATGGCCTAGGGAAAAAATACACATACCGTTGTAATCGGGCGAGTTTCTACTTTCAGGTGCAATAGGAATTTTTGGGTTAGGTCAATCCGTTCGCGAGATATGGGAGTTTGAAGCCAAGAAATGGTTGAGAAGGCAAAAAATTTTTCGCAATTCTGCTGCTCCAAACTCTTAACCAGAATGGCCTAGGGAAAAAATACACATACCGTAGTAATCGGGCGAGTTTCTACTTTCAGATGCAACAGGAATTTTTGGGTTAGGTCAATCCGTTCGCGAGATGTGGGAGTTTGAAGCTAAGAAATGGTTGAGAAGGCAAAAAATTTTTCGCATTTCTGCTGCTCCAAACGCTTAACCAGAATGGCCTAGGGAAAAAATACACATACCGTTGTAATCGGGCGAGTTTCTACTTTCAGATGCAACAGGAATTTTTGGGTTAGGTCAATCCGTTCGCGAGATATGGGAGATTGAAGCTAAGAAATGGTTGAGAAGGCAGAAAATTTTTCGCAATTCTGCTGCTCCAAACGCTTAACCAGAATGGCCTAGGGAAAAAATACACACACCGTTGTAATCGGGCGAGTTTCTACTTTCAAATGCAATAGGACGTTTTGGGTTAAGTCAATCCGTTCGCGAGATATGGGAGTTTGAAGCCAAGAAATGGTTGAGAAGGCAAAAAATTTTTCGCAATTCTGCTTCTCCAAACGCTTAACCAGATTGGGCCATGGAAAAAATACACATACCGTTGTAATCGGGCGAGTTTCTACTTTCAGGTGAAATAGGAATTTTTGGGTTAGGTCAATCCGTTCGCGAGATATGGGAGTTTGAAGCCAAGAAATGGTTGAGAAGGCATAAAATTTTTCGCAATTCTGCTGCTCCAAACGCTTAACCAGAATGGCCTAGGGAAAAAATACACATACCGTTGTAATCGGGCGAGTTTCTACTTTCAAATGCAATAGGACGTTTTGGGTTAGGTCAATCCGTTCGCGAGATATGGGAGTTTGAAGCTAAGAAATGGTTGAGAAGGCAGAAAATTTTTCGCAATTCTGCTGCTCAAAACGCTTAACCAGAATGGCCTAGGGAAAAAATACACATACCGTTGTAATCGGGCGAGTTTCTACTTTCAAATGCAATAGGACGTTTTGGGTTAGGTCAATCCGTTCGCGAGATATGGGAGTTTGAAGCCAAGAAATGGTTGAGAAGGCAAAAAATTTTTCGCAATTCTGCTGCTCCAAACTCTTAACCAGAATGGCCTAGGGAAAAAATACACATACCGTTGTAATCTGGCGGGTTTCTACTTTCAGATGCAATAGGAATTTTTGGGTTAGGTCAATCCGTTCACGAGATATGGGAGTTTGAAGCCAAGAAATGGTTGTGATGGCAAAAAATTTTTCGCAATTCTGCTGCTCCAAGCGCTTAGCCAGAATGGCCTAGGGAAAAAATACACATACCGTTGTAATCGGGCGAGTTTCTACTTTCAGATGCAATAGGAATTTTTGGGTTAGGTCAATCCGTTCGCGAGATATGGGAGTTTGAAGCTAAGAAATGGTAGAGAAGACAACAAATTTTTCGCACATCTGCTGCTCCAAACGCTTAACCAGAATGGCCTAGGGAAAAAATACACATACCGTTGTAATCGGGCGAGTTTCTACTTTCAGATGCAATAGGAATTTTTGGGTTAGGTCAATCCGTTCGCGAGATATGGGAGTTTGAAGCTAAGAAATGGTAGAGAAGACAACAAATTTTTCGCACTTCTGCTGCTCCAAACGCTTAACCAGAATGGCCTAGGGAAAAAATACACATACCGTTGTAATCGGGCGAGTTTCTACTTTCAGATGCAATAGGAATTTTTGGGTTAGGTCAATCCGTTCGCGAGATATGGGAGTTTGAAGCTAAGAAATGGTAAAGAAGACAACAAATTTTTCGCAATTCTGCTTCTCCAAACGCTTAACCAGAATGGGCTAGGGAAAAAATACACACACCGTTGTAATCGGGCGAGTTTCTACTTTCAGGTGCAATAGGAATTTTTGGGTTAGGTCAATCCGTTCGCGAGATATGGGAGTTTGAAGCCAAGAAATGGTTGAGAAGGCAAAAAATTTTTCGCAATTCTGCTGCTCCAAACTCTTAACCAGAATGGCCTAGGGAAAAAATACACATACCATTGTAATCTGGCGAGTTTCTACTTTCAGATGCAATAGGAATTTTTGGGTTAGGTCAATCCGTTCACGAGATATGGGAGTTTGAAGCCAAGAAATGGTTGAGATGGCAAAAAATTTTTCGCAATTCTGCTGCTCCAAACGCTTAGCCAGAATGGCCTAGGGAAAAAATACACATACCGTTGTAATCGGGCGAGTTTCTACTTTCAGATGCAACAGGAATTTTTGGGTTAGGTCAATCCGTTCGCGAGATATGGGAGATTGAAGCTAAGAAATGGTTGAGAAGGCAGAAAATTTTTCGCAATTCTGCTGCTCCAAACGCTTAACCAGAATGGCCTAGGGAAAAAATACACACACCGTTGTAATCGGGCGAGTTTCTACTTTCAAATGCAATAGGACGTTTTGGGTTAGGTCAATCCGTTCGCGAGATATGGGAGTTAGAAGCCAAGAAATGGTTGAGAAGGCAAAAAATTTTTCGCAATTCTGCTTCTCCAAACGCTTAACCAGATTGGGCCATGGAAAAAATACACATACCGTTGTAATCGGGCGAGTTTCTACTTTCAGGTGAAATAGGAATTTTTGGGTTAGGTCAATCCGTTCGCGAGATATGGGAGTTTGAAGCCAAGAAATGGTTGAGAAGGCAAAAAATTTTTCGCAATTCTGCTTCTCCAAACGCTTAACCAGATTGGGCCATGGAAAAAATACACATACCGTTGTAATCGGGCGAGTTTCTACTTTCAGGTGAAATAGGAATTTTTGGGTTAGGTCAATCCGTTCGCGAGATATGGGAGTTTGAAGCCAAGAAATGGTTGAGAAGGCATAAAATTTTTCGCAATTCTGCTGCTCCAAACGCTTAACCAGAATGGCCTAGGGAAAAAATACACATACCGTTGTAATCGGGCGAGTTTCTACTTTCAAATGCAATAGGACGTTTTGGGTTAGGTCAATCCGTTCGCGAGATATGGGAGTTTGAAGCTAAGAAATGGTTGAGAAGGCAGAAAATTTTTCGCAATTCTGCTGCTCCAAACGCTTAACCAGAATGGCCTAGGGAAAAAATACACATACCGTTGTAATCGGGCGAGTTTCTACTTTCAAATGCAATAGGACGTTTTGGGTTAGGTCAATCCGTTCGCGAGATATGGGAGTTTGAAGCCAAGAAATGGTTGAGAAGGCAAAAAATTTTTCGCAATTCTGCTGCTCCAAACTCTTAACCAGAATGGCCTAGGGAAAAAATACACATTCCGTTGTAATCTGGCGAGTTTCTACTTTCAGATGCAATAGGAATTTTTGGGTTAGGTCAATCCGTTCACGAGATATGGGAGTTTGAAGCCAAGAAATGGTTGAGATGGCAAAAAATTTTTCGCAATTCTGCTGCTCCAAACGCTTAGCCAGAATGGCCTAGGGAAAAAATACACATACCGTTGTAATCGGGCGAGTTTCTACTTTCAGATGCAATAGGAATTTTTGGGTTAGGTCAATCCGTTCGCGAGATATGGGAGTTTGAAGCTAAGAAATGGTAGAGAAGACAACAAATTTTTCGCACATCTGCTGCTCCAAACGCTTAACCAGAATGGCCTAGGGAAAAAATACACATACCGTTGTAATCGGGCGAGTTTCTACTTTCAGATGCAATAGGAATTTTTGGGTTAGGTCAATCCGTTCGCGAGATATGGGAGTTTGAAGCTAAGAAATGGTAGAGAAGACAACAAATTTTTCGCACTTCTGCTGCTCCAAACGCTTAACCAGAATGGCCTAGGGAAAAAATACACATACCGTTGTAATCGGGCGAGTTTCTACTTTCAGATGCAATAGGAATTTTTGGGTTAGGTCAATCCGTTCGCGAGATATGGGAGTTTGAAGCTAAGAAATGGTAAAGAAGACAACAAATTTTTCGCAATTCTGCTTCTCCAAACGCTTAACCAGAATGGGCTAGGGAAAAAATACACACACCGTTGTAATCGGGCGAGTTTCTACTTTCAGGTGCAATAGGAATTTTTGGGTTAGGTCAATCCGTTCGCGAGATATGGGAGTTTGAAGCCAAGAAATGGTTGAGAAGGCAAAAAATTTTTCGCAATTCTGCTCCTCCAAACTCTTAACCAGAATGGCCTAGGGAAAAAATACACATACCATTGTAATCTGGCGAGTTTCTACTATCAGATGCAATAGGAATTTTTGGGTTAGGTCAATCCGTTCACGAGATATGGGAGTTTGAAGCCAAGAAATGGTTGAGATGGCAAAAAATTTTTCGCAATTCTGCTGCTCCAAACGCTTAGCCAGAATGGCCTAGGGAAAAAATACACATACCGTTGTAATCGGGCGAGTTTCTACTTTCAGGTGCAATAGGAATTTTTGGGTTAGGTCAATCCGTTCGCGAGATATGGGAGTTTGAAGCCAAGAAATGGTTGAGAAGGCAAAAAATTTTTCGCAATTCTGCTGCTCCAAACTCTTAACCAGAACGGCCTAGGGAAAAAATACACATACCGTTGTAATCGGGCGAGTTTCTACTTTCAGATGCAACAGGAATTTTTGGGTTAGGTCAATCCGTTCGCGAGATGTGGGAGTTTGAAGCTAAGAAATGGTTGAGAAGGCAAAAAATTTTTCGCATTTCTGCTGCTCCAAACGCTTAACCAGAATGGCCTAGGGAAAAAATACACATACCGTTGTAATCGGGCGAGTTTCTACTTTCAGATGCAACAGGAATTTTTGGGTTAGGTCAATCCGTTCGCGAGATATGGGAGATTGAAGCTAAGAAATGGTTGAGAAGGCAGAAAATTTTTCGCAATTCTGCTGCTCCAAACGCTTAACCAGAATGGCCTAGGGAAAAAATACACATACCGTTGTAATCGGGCGAGTTTCTACTTTCAGATGCAACAGGAATTTTTGGGTTAGGTCAATCCGTTCGCGAGATGTGGGAGTTTGAAGCTAAGAAATGGTTGAGAAGGCAAAAAATTTTTCGCACTTCTGCTGCTCCAAACGCTTAACCAGAATGGCCTAGGGAAAAAATACACATACCGTTGTAATCGGGCGAGTTTCTACTTTCAGATGCAACAGGAATTTTTGGGTTAGGTCAATCCGTTCGCGAGATATGGGAGATTGAAGCTAAGAAATGGTTGAGAAGGCAGAAAATTTTTCGCAATTCTGCTGCTCCAAACGCTTAACCAGAATGGCCTAGGGAAAAAATACACACACCGTTGTAATCGGGCGAGTTTCTACTTTCAAATGCAATAGGACGTTTTGGGTTAGGTCAATCCGTTCGCGAGATATGGGAGTTAGAAGCCAAGAAATGGTTGAGAAGGCAAAAAATTTTTCGCAATTCTGCTTCTCCAAACGCTTAACCAGATTGGGCCATGGAAAAAATACACATACCGTTGTAATCGGGCGAGTTTCTACTTTCAGGTGAAATAGGAATTTTTGGGTTAGGTCAATCCGTTCGCGAGATATGGGAGTTTGAAGCCAAGAAATGGTTGAGAAGGCAAAAAATTTTTCGCAATTCTGCTTCTCCAAACGCTTAACCAGATTGGGCCATGGAAAAAATACACATACCGTTGTAATCGGGCGAGTTTCTACTTTCAGGTGAAATAGGAATTTTTGGGTTAGGTCAATCCGTTCGCGAGATATGGGAGTTTGAAGCCAAGAAATGGTTGAGAAGGCATAAAATTTTTCGCAATTCTGCTGCTCCAAACGCTTAACCAGAATGGCCTAGGGAAAAAATACACATACCGTTGTAATCGGGCGAGTTTCTACTTTCAAATGCAATAGGACGTTTTGGGTTAGGTCAATCCGTTCGCGAGATATGGGAGTTTGAAGCTAAGAAATGGTTGAGAAGGCAGAAAATTTTTCGCAATTCTGCTGCTCCAAACGCTTAACCAGAATGGCCTAGGGAAAAAATACACATACCGTTGTAATCGGGCGAGTTTCTACTTTCAAATGCAATAGGACGTTTTGGGTTAGGTCAATCCGTTCGCGAGATATGGGAGTTTGAAGCCAAGAAATGGTTGAGAAGGCAAAAAATTTTTCGCAATTCTGCTGCTCCAAACTCTTAACCAGAATGGCCTAGGGAAAAAATACACATACCGTTGTAATCTGGCGAGTTTCTACTTTCAGATGCAATAGGAATTTTTGGGTTAGGTCAATCCGTTCACGAGATATGGGAGTTTGAAGCCAAGAAATGGTTGAGATGGCAAAAAATTTTTCGCAATTCTGCTGCTCCAAACGCTTAGCCAGAATGGCCTAGGGAAAAAATACACATACCGTTGTAATCGGGCGAGTTTCTACTTTCAGATGCAATAGGAATTTTTGGGTTAGGTCAATCCGTTCGCGAGATATGGGAGTTTGAAGCTAAGAAATGGTAGAGAAGACAACAAATTTTTCGCACATCTGCTGCTCCAAACGCTTAACCAGAATGGCCTAGGGAAAAAATACACATACCGTTGTAATCGGGCGAGTTTCTACTTTCAGATGCAATAGGAATTTTTGGGTTAGGTCAATCCGTTCGCGAGATATGGGAGTTTGAAGCTAAGAAATGGTAGAGAAGACAACAAATTTTTCGCACTTCTGCTGCTCCAAACGCTTAACCAGTATGGCCTAGGGAAAAAATACACATACCGTTGTAATCGGGCGTGTTTCTACTTTCAGATGCAATAGGAATTTTTGGGTTAGGTCAATCCGTTCGCGAGATATGGGAGTTTGAAGCTAAGAAATGGTAAAGAAGACAACAAATTTTTCGCAATTCTGCTTCTCCAAACGCTTAACCAGAATGGGCTAGGGAAAAAATACACACACCGTTGTAATCGGGCGAGTTTCTACTTTCAGGTGCAATAGGAATTTTTGGGTTAGGTCAATCCGTTCGCGAGATATGGGAGTTTGAAGCCAAGAAATGGTTGAGAAGGCAAAAAATTTTTCGCAATTCTGCTGCTCCAAACTCTTAACCAGAATGGCCTAGGGAAAAAATACACATACCATTGTAATCTGGCGAGTTTCTACTATCAGATGCAATAGGAATTTTTGGGTTAGGTCAATCCGTTCACGAGATATGGGAGTTTGAAGCCAAGAAATGGTTGAGATGGCAAAAAATTTTTCGCAATTCTGCTGCTCCAAACGCTTAGCCAGAAAGGCCTAGGGAAAAAATACACATACCGTTGTAATCGGGCGAGTTTCTACTTTCAGGTGCAATAGGAATTTTTGGGTTAGGTCAATCCGTTCGCGAGATATGGGAGTTTGAAGCCAAGAAATGGTTGAGAAGGCAAAAAATTTTTCGCAATTCTGCTGCTCCAAACTCTTAACTAGAACGGCCTAGGGAAAAAATACACATACCGTTGTAATCGGGCGAGTTTCTACTTTCAGATGCAACAGGAATTTTTGGGCTAGGTCAATCCGTTCGCGAGATATGGGAGATTGAAGCTAAGAAATGGTTGAGAAGGCAGAAAATTTTTCGCAATTCTGCTGCTCCAAACGCTTAACCAGAATGGCCTAGGGAAAAAATACACACACCGTTGTAATCGGGCGAGTTTCTACTTTCAAATGCAATAGGACGTTTTGGGTTAGGTCAATCCGTTCGCGAGATATGGGAGTTTGAAGCCAAGAAATGGTTGAGAAGGCAAAAAATTTTTCGCAATTCTGCTGCTCCAAACGCTTAACCAGAATGGCCTAGGGAAAAAATACACATACCGTTGTAATCGGGCGAGTTTCTACTTTCAAATGCAATAGGACGTTTTGGGTTAGGTCAATCCGTTCGCGAGATATGGGAGTTTGAAGCTAAGAAATGGTTGAGAAGGCAGAAAATTTTTCGCAATTCTGCTGCTCCAAACGCTTAACCAGAATGGCCTAGGGAAAAAATACACATACCGTTGTAATCTGGCGAGTTTCTACTTTCAGATGCAATAGGAATTTTTGGGTTATGTCAATCCGTTCACGAGATGTGGGAGTTTGAAGCTAAGAAATGGTTGAGAAGGCAAAAAATTTTTCGCATTTCTGCTGCTCCAAACGCTTAACCAGAATGGCCTAGGGAAAAAATACACATACCGTTGTAATCGGGCGAGTTTCTATTTTCAGATGCAATAGGAGTTTTTGGGTTAGGTCAATCCGTTCGCGAGATATGGGAGTTTGAAGCCAAGAAATGGTTGAGAAGACAACAAATTTTTCGCACTTCTGCTGCTCCAAACGCTTAACCAGAATGGTCTAGGGAACAAATACACATACCGTTGTAATCGGGCGAGTTTCTACTTTCAGATGCAATAGGAATTTTTGGGTTAGGTCAATCCGTTCGCGAGATATGGGAGTTTGAAGCTAAGAAATGGTTGATAAGACAACAAATTTTTCGCACTTCTGCTGCTCCAAACGCTTAACCGGAATGGCCTAGGGAAAAAATACACATACCGTTGTAATCGGGCGAGTTTCTACTTTCAGATGCAATAGGAGTTTTTGGGTTAGGTCAATCCGTTCGCGAGATATCGGAGTTTGAAGCCAAGAAATGGTTGAGAAGACAACAAATTTTTCGCACTTCTGCTGCTCCAAACGCTTAACCAGAATGGCCTAGGGAAAAAATACACATACCTTTGTAATCGGGCGAGTTTCTACTTTCAGATGCAATAGGAATTTTTGGTTAGGTCAATCCGTTCGCGAGATATGGGAGTTTGAAGCTAAGAAATGGTAGAGAAGACAACAAATTTTTCGCACTTCTGCTCCTCCAAACGCTTAGCCAGAATAGCCTAGGGAAAAAATACACATACCGTTGTAATCGGGCGAGTTTCTACTTTCAGGTGCAATAGGAATTTTTGGGTTAGGTCAATCCGTTCGCGAGATATTGGAGTTTGAAGCTAAGAAATGGTTGATAAGACAACAAATTTTTCGCACTTCTGCTGCTCCAAACGCTTAACCGGAATGGCCTAGGGAAAAAATACACATACCGTTGTAATCGGGCGAGTTTCTACTTTCAGATGCAATAGGAGTTTTTGGGTTAGGTCAATCCGTTCGCGAGATATGGGAGTTTGAAGCCAAGAAATGGTTGAGAAGACAACAAATTTTTCGCACTTCTGCTGCTCCAAACGCTTAACCAGAATGGCCTAGGGAAAAAATACACATACCGTTGTAATCGGGCGCGTTTCTACTTTCAGATGCAATAGGAATTTTTGGGTTAGGTCAATCCGTTCGCGAGATATGGGATTTTGAAGCTAAGAAATGGTAGAGAAGACAACAAATTTTTCGCACTTCTGCTCCTCCAAACGCTTAACCAGAATGGCCTAGGGAAAAAATACACATACCCTTGTAATCGGGCGAGTTTCTACTTTCAGATGCAATAGGAATTTTTGGGTTAGGTCAATCTGTTCGCGAGATATGGGAGTTTGAAGCTAAGAAATGGTAGAGAAGACAACAAATTTTTCGCAATTCTGCTTCTCCAAACGCTTAACCAGATTGGGCCATGGAAAAAATACACATACCGTTGTAATCGGGCGAGTTTCTACTTTCAGGTGAAATAGGAATTTTTGGGTTAGGTCAATCCGTTCGCGAGATATGGGAGTTTGAAGCCAAGAAATGGTTGAGAAGGCAAAAAATTTTTCGCAATTCTGCTGCTCCAAACTCTTAACCAGAATGGCCTAGGGAAAAAATACACATACCGTTGTAATCGGGCGAGTTTCTACTTTCAGATGCAACAGGAATTTTTGGGTTAGGTCAATCCGTTCGCGAGATATGGGAGTTTGAAGCTAAGAAATGGTTGAGAAGGCAGAAAATTTTTCGCAATTCTGCTGCTCCAAACGCTTAACCAGAATGGCCTAGGGAAAAAATACACATACCGTTGTAATCGGGCGAGTTTCTACTTTCAAATGCAATAGGACGTTTTGGGTTAGGTCAATCCGTTCGCGAGATATGGGAGTTTGAAGCCAAGAAATGGTTGAGAAGGCAAAAAATTTTTCGCAATTCTGCTGCTCCAAACTCTTAACCAGAATGGCCTAGGGAAAAAATACACATACCGTTGTAATCTGGCGAGTTTCTACTTTCAGATGCAATAGGAATTTTTGGGTTATGTCAATCCGTTCACGAGATGTGGGAGTTTGAAGCTAAGAAATGGTTGAGAAGGCAAAAAATTTTTCGCATTTCTGCTGCTCCAAACGCTTAACCAGAATGGCCTAGGGAAAAAATACACATACCGTTGTAATCGGGCGAGTTTCTATTTTCAGATGCAATAGGAGTTTTTGGGTTAGGTCAATCCGTTCGCGAGATATGGGAGTTTGAAGCCAAGAAATGGTTGAGAAGACAACAAATTTTTCGCACTTCTGCTGCTCCAAACGCTTAACCGGAATGGTCTAGGGAACAAATACACATACAGTTGTAATCGGGCGAGTTTCTACTTTCAGATGCAACAGGAATTTTTGGGTTAGGTCAATCCGTTCGCGAGATATGGGAGTTTGAAGCTAAGAAATGGTTGATAAGACAACAAATTTTTCGCACTTCTGCTGCTCCAAACGCTTAACCGGAATGGCCTAGGGAAAAAATACACATACCGTTGTAATCGGGCGAGTTTCTACTTTCAGATGCAATAGGAGTTTTTGGGTTAGGTCAATCCGTTCGCGAGATATCGGAGTTTGAAGCCAAGAAATGGTTGAGAAGACAACAAATTTTTCGCACTTCTGCTGCTCCAAACGCTTAACCAGAATGGCCTAGGGAAAAAATACACATACCGTTGTAATCGGGCGAGTTTCTACTTTCAGATGCAATAGGAATTTTTGGTTAGGTCAATCCGTTCGCGAGATATGGGAGTTTGAAGCTAAGAAATGGTAGAGAAGACAACAAATTTTTCGCACTTCTGCTGCTCCAAACGCTTAACCAGAATGGCCTAGGGAAAAAATATACATACCGTTGTAATCGGGCGAGTTTCTACTTTCAGATGCAATAGGAATTTTTGGGTTAGGTCAATCCGTTCGCGAGATATGGGAGTTTGAAGCTAAGAAATGGTAGAGAAGACAACAAATTTTTCGCAATTCTGCTTCTCCAAACGCTTAACCAGATTGGGCCATGGAAAAAACACACATACCGTTGTAATCGGGCGAGTTTCTACTTTCAGGTGAAATAGGAATTTTTGGGTTAGGTCAATCCATTCGCGAGATATGGGAGTTTGAAGCCAAGAAATGGTTGAGAAGGCAAACAATTTTTCGCAATTCTGCTGCTCCAAACTCTTAACCAGAATGGCCTAGGGAAAAAATACACATACCGTTGTAATCGGGCGAGTTTCTACTTTCAGATGTAACAGGAATTTTTGGGTTAGGTCAATGCGTTCGCGAGATATGGGAGTTTGAAGCTAAGAAATGGTTGAGAAGGCAAAAAATTTTTCGCATTTCTGCTGCTCCAAACGCTTAACCAGAATGGCCTAGGGAAAAAATACACATACCGTTGAAATCGGGCGAGTTTCTACTTTCAGATGCAAGAGGAATTTTTGGGTTAGGTCAATCCGTTCGCGAGATATGGGAGTTTGAAGCTAAGAAATGGTTGAGAAGGCAGAAAATTTTTCGCAATTCTGCTGCTCCAAACGCTTAACCAGAATGGCCTAGGGAAAAAATACACATACCGTTGTAATCGGGCGAGTTTCTAGTTTCAAATGCAATAGGACGTTTTGGGTTAGGTCAATCCGTTCGCGAGATATGGGAGTTTGAAGCCAAGAAATGGTTCAGAAGGCAAAAAATTTTTCGCAATTCTGCTGCTCCAAACTCTTAACCAGAATGGCCTAGGGAAAAAATACACATACCGTTGTAATCTGGCGAGTTTCTACTTTCAGATGCAATAGGAATTTTTGGGTTAGGTCAATCCGTTCACGAGATATGGGAGTTTGAAGCCAAGAAATGGTTGAGATGGCAAAAAATTTTTCGCAATTCTGCTGCTCCAAACGCTTAGCCAGAATGGCATAGGGAAAAAATACACATACCGTTGTAATCGGGCGAGTTTCTACTTTCAGATGCAATAGGAATTTTTGGGTTAGGTCAATCCGTTCGCGAGATATGGGAGTTTGAAGCTAAGAAATGGTAGAGAAGACAACAAATTTTTCGCACTTCTGCTGCTCCAAACGCTTAACCAGAATGGCCTAGGGAAAAAATACACATACCGTTGTAATCGGGCGAGTTTCTACTTTCAGATGCAATAGGAATTTTTGGGTTAGGTCAATCCGTTCGCGAGATATGGGAGTTTGAAGCTAAGAAATGGTAGAGAAGACAACAAATTTTTCGCACTTCTGCTGCTCCAAACGCTTAACCAGAATGGCCTAGGGAAAAAATACACATACCGTTGTAATCGGGCGAGTTTCTACTTTCAGATGCAATAGGAATTTTTGGGTTAGGTCAATCCGTTCGCGAGATATGGGAGTTTGAAGCTAAGAAATGGTAAAGAAGACAACAAATTTTTCGCAATTCTGCTTCTCCAAACGCTTAACCAGAATGGGCTAGGGAAAAAATACACACACCGTTGTAATCGGGCGAGTTTCTACTTTCAGGTGCAATAGGAATTTTTGGGTTAGGTCAATCCGTTCGCGAGATATGGAAGTTTGAAGCCAAGAAATGGTTGAGAAGGCAAAAAATTTTTCGCAATTCTGCTGCTCCAAACTCTTAGCCAGAATGGCCTAGGGAAAAAATACACATACCGTTGTAATCGGGCGAGCTTCTACTTTCAGATGCAATAGGAATTTTTGGGTTAGGTCAATCCGTTCGCGAGATATGGGAGTTTGAAGCTAAGAAATGGTTGATAAGACAACAAATTTTTCGCACTTCTGCTGCTCCAAACGCTTAACCGGAATGGCCTAGGGAAAAAATACACATACCGTTGTAATCGGGCGAGTTTCTACTTTCAGATGCAATAGGAATTTTTGGGTTAGGTCAATCCGTTCGCGAGATATGGGAGTTTGAAGCTAAGAAATGGTAAAGGAGACAACAAATTTTTCGCAATTCTGCTTCTCCAAACGCTTAACCAGAATGGGCTAGGGAAAAAATACACACACCGTTGTAATCGGGCGAGTTTCTACTTTCAGGTGCAATAGGAATTTTTGGGTTAGGTCAATCCGTTCGCGAGATATGGGAGTTTGAAGCCAAGAAATGGTTGAGAAGGCAAAAAATTTTTCGCAATTCTGCTGCTCCAAACTCTTAACCAGAATGGCTTAGGGAAAAAATACACATACCGTTGTAATCTGGCGAGTTTCTACTTTCAGATGCAATAGGAATTTTTGGGTTAGGTCAATCCGTTCACGAGATATGGGAGTTTGAAGCCAAGAAATGGTTGAGATGGCAAAAAATTTTTCGCAATTCTGCTGCTCCAAACGCTTAGCCAGAATAGCCTAGGGAAAAAATACACATACCGTTGTAATCGGGCGAGTTTCTACTTTCAGATGCAATAGGAATTTTTGGGTTAGGTCAATCCGTTCGCGAGATATTGGAGTTTGAAGCTAAGAAATGGTTGATAAGACAACAAATTTTTCGCACTTCTGCTGCTCCAAACGCTTAACCGGAATGGCCTAGGGAAAAAATACACATACCGTTGTAATCGGGCGAGTTTCTACTTTCAGATGCAATAGGAGTTTTTGGGTTAGGTCAATCCGTTCGCGAGATATGGGAGTTTGAAGCCAAGAAATGGTTGAGAAGACAACAAATTTTTCGCACTTCTGCTGCTCCAAACGCTTAACCAGAATGGCCTAGGGAAAAAATACACATACCGTTGTAATCGGGCGCGTTTCTACTTTCAGATGCAATAGGAATTTTTGGGTTAGGTCAATCCGTTCGCGAGATATGGGATTTTGAAGCTAAGAGATGGTAGAGAAGACAACAAATTTTTCGCACTTCTGCTCCTCCAAACGCTTAACCAGAATGGCCTAGGGAAAAAATACACATACCGTTGTAATCGGGCGAGTTTCTACTTTCAGATGCAATAGGAATTTTTGGGTTAGGTCAATCTGTTCGCGAGATATGGGAGTTTGAAGCTAAGAAATGGTAGAGAAGACAACAAATTTTTCGCAATTCTGCTTCTCCAAACGCTTAACCAGATTGGGCCATGGAAAAAATACACATACCGTTGTAATCGGGCGAGTTTCTACTTTCAGGTGAAATAGGAATTTTTGGGTTAGGTCAATCCGTTCGCGAGATATGAGAGTTTGAAGCCAAGAAATGGTTGAGAAGGCAAAAAATTTTTCGCAATTCTGCTGCTCCAAACTCTTAACCAGAATGGCCTAGGGAAAAAATACACATACCGTTGTAATCGGGCGAGTTTCTACTTTCAGATGCAACAGGAATTTTTGGGTTATGTCAATGCGTTCGCGAGATATGGGAGTTTGAAGCTAAGAAATGGTTGAGAAGGCAAAAAATTTTTCGCACTTCTGCTGCTCCAAACGCTTAACCAGAATGGCCCAGGGAAAAAATACACATACCGTTGTAATCGGGCGAGTTTCTACTTTCAGATGCAATAGGAGTTTTTGGGTTAGGTCAATCCGTTCGCGAGATATGGGAGTTTGAAGCCAAGAAATGGTTGAGAAGACAACAAATTTTTCGCACTTCTGCTGCTCCAAACGCTTAACCAGAATGGCCTAGGCAAAAAATACACATACCGTTGTAATCGGGCGAGTTTCTACTTTCAGATGCAATAGGAATTTTTGGGTTAGGTCAATCCGTTCGCGTGATATGGGAGTTTGAAGCTAAGAAATGGTAGAGAAGACAACAAATTTTTCGCACTTCTGCTGCTCCAAACGCTTAACCAGAATGGCCTAGGGAAAAAATACACATACCATTGTAATCGGGCGACTTTCTACTTTCAGATGCAATAGGAATTTTTGGGTTAGGTCAATCCGTTCGCGAGATATGGGAGTTTGAAGCTAAGAAATGGTTGAGATGGCAAAAAATTTTTCGCAATTCTGCTGCTCCAAACTCTTAACCAGAATGGCCTAGGGAAAAAATACACATACCGTTGTAATCTGGCGAGTTTCTACTTTCAGATGCATTAGGAATTTTTGGGTTAGGTCAATCCGTTCGCGAGATATGGGAGTTTGAAGCCAAGAAATGGTTGAGAAGGCAAAAAATTTTTCGCAATTCTGCTGCACCAAACTCTTAACCAGAATGGCCTAGGGAAAAAATGCACATACAGTTGTAATCGGGCGAGTTTCTACTTTCAGATGCAAAAGGAATTTTTGGGTTAGGTCAATCCGTTCGCGAGATATGGGAGTTTGAAGCCAAGAAATGGTTGAGAAGGCAGAAAATTTTTCGCAATTCTGCTGCTCCAAACGCTTAACCAGAATGGCCTAGGGAAAAAATACACATACCGTTGTAATCGGGCGAGTTTCTACTTTCAAATGCAATAGGAATTTTTGGGTTAGGTCAATCCGTTCGCGAGATATGGGATTTTGAAGCTAAGAAATGGTAGAGAAGACAACAAATTTTTCGCACTTCTGCTCCTCCAAACGCTTAACCAGAATGGCCTAGGGAAAAAATACACATACCGTTGTAATCGGGCGAGTTTCTACTTTCAGATGCAATAGGAATTTTTGGGTTAGGTCAATCTGTTCGCGAGATATGGGAGTTTGAAGCTAAGAAATGGTAGAGAAGACAACAAATTTTTCGCAATTCTGCTTCTCCAAACGCTTAACCAGATTGGGCCATGGAAAAAATACACATACCGTTGTAATCGGGCGAGTTTCTACTTTCAGGTGAAATAGGAATTTTTGGGTTAGGTCAATCCGTTCGCGAGATATGGGAGTTTGAAGCCAAGAAATGGTTGAGAAGGCAAAAAATTTTTCGCAATTCTGCTGCTCCAAACTCTTAACCAGAATGGCCTAGGGAAAAAATACACATACCGTTGCAATCGGGCGAGTTTCTACTTTCAGATGAAACAGGAATTTTTGGGTTAGGTCAATGCGTTCGCGAGATATGGGAGTTTGAAGCTAAGAAATGGTTGAGAAGGCAAAAAATTTTTCGCACTTCTGCTGCTCCAAACGCTTAACCAGAATGGCCTAGGGAAAAAATACACATACCGTTGTAATCGGGCGAGTTTCTACTTTCAGATGCAATAGGAGTTTTTGGGTTAGGTCAATCCGTTCGCGAGATATGGGAGTTTGAAGCCAAGAAATGGTTGAGAAGACAACAAATTTTTCGCACTTCTGCTGCTCCAAACGCTTAACCAGAATGACCTAGGGAAAAAATACACATACCGTTGTAATCGGGCGAGTTTCTACTTTCAGATGCAATAGGAATTTTTGGGTTAGGTCAATCCGTTCGCGAGATATGGGAGTTTGAAGCTAAGAAATGGTAGAGAAGACAACAAATTTTTCGCACTTCTGCTGCTCCAAACGCTTAACCAGAATGGCCTAGGGAAAAAATACACATACCATTGTAATCGGGCGACTTTCTACTTTCAGATGCAATAGGAATTTTTGGGTTAGGTCAATCCGTTCGCGAGATATGGGAGTTTGAAGCTAAGAAGTGGTTGAGATGGCAAAAAATTTTTCGCAATTCTGCTGCTCCAAACTCTTAACCAGAATGGCCTAGGGAAAAAATACACATACCGTTGTAATCTGGCGAGTTTCTACTTTCAGATGCATTAGGAATTTTTGGGTTAGGTCAATCCGTTCGCGAGATATGGGAGTTTGAAGCCAAGAAATGGTTGAGAAGGCAAAAAATTTTTCGCAATTCTGCTGCACCAAACTCTTAACCAGAATGGCCTAGGGAAAAAATACACATACCGTTGTAATCGGGCGAGTTTCTACTTTCAGATGCAAAAGGAATTTTTGGGTTAGGTCAATCCGTTCGCGAGATATGGGAGTTTGAAGCCAAGAAATGGTTGAGAAGGCAGAAAATTTTTCGCAATTCTGCTGCTCCAAACGCTTAACCAGAATGGCCTAGGGAAAAAATACACATACCGTTGTAATCGGGCGAGTTTCTACTTTCAAATGCAATAGGAATTTTTGGGTTAGGTCAATCCGTTCGCGAGATATGGGATTTTGAAGCTAAGAAATGGTAGAGAAGACAACAAATTTTTCGCACTTCTGCTCCTCCAAACGCTTAACCAGAATGGCCTAGGGAAAAAATACACATACCGTTGTAATCGGGCGAGTTTCTACTTTCAGATGCAATAGGAATTTTTGGGTTAGGTCAATCTGTTCGCGAGATATGGGAGTTTGAAGCTAAGAAATGGTAGAGAAGACAACAAATTTTTCGCAATTCTGCTTCTCCAAACGCTTAACCAGATTGGGCCATGGAAAAAATACACATACCGTTGTAATCGGGCGAGTTTCTACTTTCAGGTGAAATAGGAATTTTTGGGTTAGGTCAATCCGTTCGCGAGATATGGGAGTTTGAAGCCAAGAAATGGTTGAGAAGGCAAAAAATTTTTCGCAATTCTGCTGCTCCAAACTCTTAACCAGAATGGCCTAGGGAAAAAATACACATACCGTTGCAATCGGGCGAGTTTCTACTTTCAGATGCAACAGGAATTTTTGGGTTAGGTCAATGCGTTCGCGAGATATGGGAGTTTGAAGCTAAGAAATGGTTGAGAAGGCAAAAAATTTTTCGCACTTCTGCTGCTCCAAACGCTTAACCAGAATGGCCTAGGGAAAAAATACACATACCGTTGTAATCGGGCGAGTTTCTACTTTCAGATGCAATAGGAGTTTTTGGGTTAGGTCAATCCGTTCGCGAGATATGGGAGTTTGAAGCCAAGAAATGGTTGAGAAGACAACAAATTTTTCGCACTTCTGCTGCTCCAAACGCTTAACCAGAATGGCCTAGGGAAAAAATACACATACCGTTGTAATCGGGCGAGTTTCTACTTTCAGATGCAATAGGAATTTTTGGGTTAGGTCAATCCGTTCGCGAGATATGGGAGTTTGAAGCTAAGAAATGGTAGAGAAGACAACAAATTTTTCGCACTTCTGCTGCTCCAAACGCTTAACCAGAATGGCCTAGGGAAAAAATACACATACCATTGTAATCGGGCGACTTTCTACTTTCAGATGCAATAGGAATTTTTGGGTTAGGTCAATCCGTTCGCGAGATATGGGAGTTTGAAGCTAAGAAGTGGTTGAGATGGCAAAAAATTTTTCGCAATTCTGCTGCTCCAAACTCTTAACCAGAATGGCCTAGGGAAAAAATACACATACCGTTGTAATCTGGCGAGTTTCTACTTTCAGATGCATTAGGAATTTTTGGGTTAGGTCAATCCGTTCGCGAGATATGGGAGTTTGAAGCCAAGAAATGGTTGAGAAGGCAAAAAATTTTTCGCAATTCTGCTGCACCAAACTCTTAACCAGAATGGCCTAGGGAAAAAATACACATACCGTTGTAATCGGGCGAGTTTCTACTTTCAGATGCAAAAGGAATTTTTGGGTTAGGTCAATCCGTTCGCGAGATATGGGAGTTTGAAGCCAAGAAATGGTTGAGAAGGCAGAAAATTTTTCGCAATTCTGCTGCTCCAAACGCTTAACCAGAATGGCCTAGGGAAAAAATACACATACCGTTGTAATCGGGCGAGTTTCTACTTTCAAATGCAATAGGACGTTTTGGGTTAGGTCAATCCGTTCGCGAGATATGGGAGTTTGAAGCCAAGAAATGGTTGAGAAGGCAAAAAATTTTTCGCAATTCTGCTGCTCCAAACTCTTAACCAGAATGGCCTAGGGAAAAAATACACATACCGTTGTAATCTGGCGAGTTTCTACTTTCAGATGCAATAGGAATTTTTGGGTTAGGTCAATCCGTTCACGAGATATGGGAGTTTGATGCCAAGAAATGGTTGAGATGGCAAAAAATTTTTCGCAATTCTGATGCTCCAAACGCTTAGCCAGAATGGCCTAGGGAAAAAATACACATACCGTTGTAATCGGGCGAGTTTCTACTTTCAGATGCAATAGGAATTTTTGGGTTAGGTCAATCCGTTCGCGAGATATGGGAGTTTGAAGCTAAGAAATGGTTGATAAGACAACAAATTTTTCGCACTTCTGCTGCTCCAAACGCTTAACCAGAATGGCCTAGGGAAAAAATACACATACCGTTGTAATCGGGCGAGTTTCTACTTTCAGATGCAATAGGAGTTTTTGGGTTAGGTCAATCCGTTCGCGAGATATGGGAGTTTGAAGCCAAGAAATGGTTGAGAAGACAACAAATTTTTCGCACTTCTGCTGCTCCAAACGCTTAACCAGAATGGCCTAGGGAAAAAATACACATACCGTTGTAATCGGGCGAGTTTCTACTTTCACATGCAATAGGAATTTTTGGGTTAGGTCAATCCGTTCGCGAGATATGGGAGTTTGAAGCTAAGAAATGGTAGAGAAGACAACAAATTTTTCGCACTTCTGCTGCTCCAAACGCTTAACCAGAATGGCCTAGGGAAAAAATACACATACCATTGTAATCGGGCGAGTTTCTACTTTCAGATGCAATAGGAATTTTTGGGTTAGGTCAATCCGTTCGCGAGATATGGGAGTTTGAAGCTAAGAAATGGTTGAGATGGCAAAAAATTTTTCGCAATTCTGCTGCTCCAAACGCTTAGCCAGAATGGCCTAGGAAAAAAATACACATACCGTTTTAATCGGGCAAGTTTCTGCTTTCAGATGCAATAGGAATTTTTGGGTTAGGTCAATCCGTTCGCGAGATACGGGAGTTTGAAGCTAAGAAATGGTAAAGAAGACAACAAATTTTTCGCAATTCTGCTGCTCCAAACGCTTAGCCAGAATGGCCTAGGGAAAAAATACACATACCGTTGTAATCGGGCGAGTTTCTACTTTCAGATGCAATAGGAATTTTTGGGTTAGGTCAATCCGTTCGCGAGATATGGTAGTTTGAAGCTAAGAAATGGTTGATAAGACAACAAATTTTTCGCACTTCTGCTGCTCCAAACGCTTAACCAGAATGGCCTAGGGAAAAAATACACATACCGTTGTAATCGGGCGAGTTTCTACTTTCAGATGCAATAGGAATTTTGGGGTTAGGTCAATCCGTTCGCGAGATATGGGAGTTTGAAGCCAAGAAATGGTTGAGAAGACAACAAATTTTTCGCACTTCTGCTACTCCAAACGCTTAACCAGAATGGCCTAGGGAAAAAATACACATACCGTTGTAATCGGGCGAGTTTCTACTTTCAGATGCAATAGGAATTTTTGGGTCAGGTCAATCCGTTCGCGTGATATGGGAGCTTGAAGCTAAGAAATGGTTGAGAAGGCAAAAAATTTTTCGCATTTCTGCTGCTCCAAACGCTTAACCAGAATGGCCTAGGGAAAAAATACACATACCGTTGTAATCGGGCGAGTTTCTACTTTCAGATGCAACAGGAATTTTTGGGTTAGGTCAATCCGTTCGCGAGATATGGGAGTTTGAAGCCAAGAAATGGTTGAGAAGGCGAAAAATTTTTCGCAATTCTGCTGCTCCAAACGCTTAAACAGAATGGCTTAGGGAAAAAATACACATACCGTTGTAATCGGGCGAGTTTCGACTTTCAGATGCAATAGGAATTTTTGGGTTAGGTCAATCCGTTCGCGAGATATGGGAGTTTGAAGCCAAGAAATGGTTGAGAAGGCAACATATTTTTCGCAATTCTGCTGCTCCAAACGCTTAACCAGAATGGCCTAGGGAAAAAATACACATACCGTTGTAATCGGGCGAGTTTCGACTTTCAGATGCAATAGGAATTTTTGGGTTAGGTCAATCCGGTCGCGAGATATGGGAGTTTGAAGCCAAGAAATGGTTGAGAAGGCAACATATTTTTCGCAATTCTGCTGCTCCAAACGCTTAACCAGAATGGCCTAGGGAGAAAATACACATACCGTTGTAATCGGGCGACATTCTACTTTCAGATGCAATAGGAATTTTTGGGTTAGGTCAATCCGTACGCGAGATATGGGAGATTGAAGCCAAGAAATGGTTGAGAAGGCAACAAATTTTTCGCAATTCTGCTGCTCCAAACGCATAACCAGAATGGCCTAGGGAAAAAATACACATACCGTTGTAATCGGGCGAGTTTCTAGTTTCAGATGCAATAGGAATTTTTGGGTTAGGTCAATCCGTTCGCGAGGTATGGGAGTTTGAAGCCAAGAAATGGTTGAGAAGGCAACAAATTTTTCGCACTTCTGCTGCTCCAAACGCTTAACCAGAATGGCCTAGGGAAAAAATACACATACCGTTGTAATCGGGCGAGTTTCTACTTTCAGATGCAATAGGAATTTTTGGGTTAGTTCAATCCGTTCGCGAGATATGGGAGTTTGAAGCCAAGAAATGGTTGAGAAGACAACAAATTTTTCGCACTTCAGCTGCTCCAAACGCTTAACCAGAATGGCCTAGGGAAAAAATACACATACCGTTGTAATCGGGCGAGTTTCTACTTTCAGATGCAATAGGAATTTTTGGGTTAGGTCAATCCGTTCGCGAGATATGGGAGTTTGAAGCTAAGAAATGGTTGAGAAGGCAAAAAATTTTTCGCATTTCTGCTGCTCCAAACGCTTAACCAGAATGGCCTAGGGAAAAAATACACATACCGTTGTAATCGGGCGAGTTTCTACTTTCAGATGCAACAGGAATTTTTGGGTTAGGTCAATCCGTTCGCGAGATATGGGAGTTTGAAGCCAAGAAATGGTTGAGAAGGCAAAAAATTTTTCGCAATTCTGCTGCTCCAAACGCTTAAACAGAATGGCCTAGGGAAAAAATACACATACCGTTGTAATCGGGCGAGTTTCGACTTTCAGATGCAATAGGAATTTTTGGGTTAGGTCAATCCGTTCGCGAGATATGGGTGTTTGAAGCCAAGAAATGGTTGAGAAGGCAACATATTTTTCGCAATTCTGCTGCTCCAAACGCTTAACCAGAATGGCCTAGGGAAAAAATACACATACCGTTGTAATCGGGCGAGTTTCGACTTTCAGATGCAATAGGAATTTTTGGGTTAGGTCAATCCGGTCGCGAGATATGGGAGTTTGAAGCCAAGAAATGGTTGAGAAGGCAACATATTTTTCGCAATTCTACTGCTCCAAACGCTTAACCAGAATGGCCTAGGGAAAAAATACACAAACCGTTGTAATCGGGCGACATTCTACTTTCAGATGCAATAGGAATTTTTGGGTTAGGTCAATCCGTTCGCGAGATATGGGAGATTGAAGCCAAGAAATGGTTGAGAAGGCAACAAATTTTTCGCAATTCTGCTGCTCCAAACGCTTAACCAGAATGGCCTAGGGAAAAAATACACATACCGTTGTAATCGGGCGAGTTTCTACTTTCAGATGCAACAGGAATTTTTGGGTTAGGTCAATCCGTTCGCGAGATATGGGAGTTTGAAGCCAAGAAATGGTTGAGAAGGCAAAAAATTTTTCGCATTTCTGCTGCTCCAAACGCTTAACCAGAATGGCCTAGGGAAAAAATACACATACCGTTGTAATCGGGCGAGTTTCTACTTTCAGATGCAATAGGAATTTTTGGGTTAGGTCAATCCGTTCGCGAGATATGGGAGTTTGAAGCCAAGAAATGGTTGAGAAGGCAAACAATTTTTCGCAATTCTGCTGCTCCAAACGCTTAACCAGAATGGCCTAGGGAAAAAATACACATACCGTTGTAATCGGGCGACTTTCTGCTTTCAGATGCAATAGGAATTTTTGGGTTAGGTCAATCCGTTCGCGAGATATGGGAGTTTGAAGCCAAGAAATGGTTGAGAAGGCAAAAAATTTTTCGCAATTCTGCTGCTCCAAACGCTTAAACAGAATGGCCTAGGGAAAAAATACACATACCGTTGTAATCGGGCGAGTTTCGACTTTCAGATGCAATAGGAATTTTTGGGTTAGGTCAATCCGTTCGCGAGATATGGGAGTTTGAAGCCAAGAAATGGTTGAGAAGGCAACATATTTTTCGCAATTCTGCTGCTCCAAACGCTTAAACAGAATGGCCAAGGGAAAAAATACACATACCGCTGTAATCGGGCGAGGTTCTACTTTCAGATGCAATTGGAATTTTTGGGTTAGGTCAATCCGTTCGCGACATATGGGAGTTTGAAGCCAAGAAATGGTTGAGAAGGTAAAAAATTATTCGCAATTCTGCTGCTCCAAACGCTTAACCAGAATGGCCTAAGGAAAAAATACACATACCGTTGTAATCGGGCGAGTTTCTACTTTCAGATGCAATAGGAATTTTTGGGTTAGGTCAATCCGTTCGCGAGATATGGGAGTTTGAAGCTAAGAAATGGTTGAGAAGGCAGAAAATTTTTCGCAATTCTGCTGCTCCAAACGCTTAACCAGAATGGCCTAGGGAAAAAATACACATACCGTTGTAATCGGGCGAGTTTCTACTTTCAAATGCAATAGGACGTTTTGGGTTAGGTCAATCCGTTCGCGAGATATGGTAGTTTGAAGACAAGAAATGGTTGAGAAGGCAAAAAATTTTTCGCAATTCTGCTGCTCCAAACTCTTAACCAGAATGGCCTAGGGAAAAAATACACATACCGTTGTAATCTGGCGAGTTTCTACTTTCAGATGCAATAGGAATTTTTGGGTTAGGTCAATCCGTTCGCGAGATATGGGAGATTGAAGCCAAGAAATGGTTGAGAAGGCAACAAATTTTTCGCAATTCTGCTGCTCCAAACGCTTAACCAGAATGGCCTAGGGAAAAAATACACATACCGTTGTAATCGGGCGAGTTTCTACTTTCAGATGCAACAGGAATTTTTGGGTTAGGTCAATCCGTTCGCGAGATATGGGAGTTTGAAGCCAAGAAATGGTTGAGAAGGCAAAAAATTTTTCGCATTTCTGCTGCTCCAAACGCTTAACCAGAATGGCCTAGGGAAAAAATACACATACCGTTGTAATCGGGCGAGTTTCTACTTTCAGATGCAATAGGAATTTTTGGGTTAGGTCAATCCGTTCGCGAGATATGGGAGTTTGAAGCCAAGAAATGGTTGAGAAGGCAAACAATTTTTCGCAATTCTGCTGCTCCAAACGCTTAACCAGAATGGCCTAGGGAAAAAATACACATACCGTTGTAATCGGGCGACTTTCTGCTTTCAGATGCAATAGGAATTTTTGGGTTAGGTCAATCCGTTCGCGAGATATGGGAGTTTGAAGCCAAGAAATGGTTGAGAAGGCAAAAAATTTTTCGCAATTCTGCTGCTCCAAACGCTTAAACAGAATGGCCTAGGGAAAAAATACACATACCGTTGTAATCGGGCGAGTTTCGACTTTCAGATGCAATAGGAATTTTTGGGTTAGGTCAATCCGTTCGCGAGATATGGGAGTTTGAAGCCAAGAAATGGTTGAGAAGGCAACATATTTTTCGCAATTCTGCTGCTCCAAACGCTTAAACAGAATGGCCAAGGGAAAAAATACACATACCGCTGTAATCGGGCGAGGTTCTACTTTCAGATGCAATTGGAATTTTTGGGTTAGGTCAATCCGTTCGCGACATATGGGAGTTTGAAGCCAAGAAATGGTTGAGAAGGTAAAAAATTATTCGCAATTCTGCTGCTCCAAACGCTTAACCAGAATGGCCTAAGGAAAAAATACACATACCGTTGTAATCGGGCGAGTTTCTACTTTCAGATGCAATAGGAATTTTTGGGTTAGGTCAATCCGTTCGCGAGATATGGGAGTTTGAAGCTAAGAAATGGTTGAGAAGGCAGAAAATTTTTCGCAATTCTGCTGCTCCAAACGCTTAACCAGAATGGCCTAGGGAAAAAATACACATACCGTTGTAATCGGGCGAGTTTCTACTTTCAAATGCAATAGGACGTTTTGGGTTAGGTCAATCCGTTCGCGAGATATGGTAGTTTGAAGACAAGAAATGGTTGAGAAGGCAAAAAATTTTTCGCAATTCTGCTGCTCCAAACTCTTAACCAGAATGGCCTAGGGAAAAAATACACATACCGTTGTAATCTGGCGAGTTTCTACTTTCAGATGCAATAGGAATTTTTGGGTTAGGTCAATCCGTTCGCGAGATATGGGAGATTGAAGCCAAGAAATGGTTGAGAAGGCAACAAATTTTTCGCAATTCTGCTGCTCCAAACGCTTAACCAGAATGGCCTAGGGAAAAAATACACATACCGTTGTAATCGGGCGAGTTTCTACTTTCAGATGCAACAGGAATTTTTGGGTTAGGTCAATCCGTTCGCGAGATATGGGAGTTTGAAGCCAAGAAATGGTTGAGAAGGCAAAAAATTTTTCGCATTTCTGCTGCTCCAAACGCTTAACCAGAATGGCCTAGGGAAAAAATACACATACCGTTGTAATCGGGCGAGTTTCTACTTTCAGATGCAATAGGAATTTTTGGGTTAGGTCAATCCGTTCGCGAGATATGGGAGTTTGAAGCCAAGAAATGGTTGAGAAGGCAAACAATTTTTCGCAATTCTGCTGCTCCAAACGCTTAACCAGAATGGCCTAGGGAAAAAATACACATACCGTTGTAATCGGGCGAGTTTCTGCTTTCAGATGCAATAGGAATTTTTGGGTTAGGTCAATCCGTTCGCGAGATATGGGAGTTTGAAGCCAAGAAATGGTTGAGAAGGCAAAAAATTTTTCGCAATTCTGCTGCTCCAAACGCTTAAACAGAATGGCCTAGGGAAAAAATACACATACCGTTGTAATCGGGCGAGTTTCGACTTTCAGATGCAATAGGAATTTTTGGGTTAGGTCAATCCGTTCGCGAGATATGGGAGTTTGAAGCCAAGAAATGGTTGAGAAGGCAACATATTTTTCGCAATTCTGCTGCTCCAAACGCTTAAACAGAATGGCCAAGGGAAAAAATACACATACTGCTGTAATCGGGCGAGGTTCTACTTTCAGATGCAATTGGAATTTTTGGGTTAGGTCAATCCGTTCGCGACATATGGGAGTTTGAAGCCAAGAAATGGTTGAGAAGGTAAAAAATTTTTCGCAATTCTGCTGCTCCAAACGCTTAACCAGAATGGCCTAAGGAAAAAATACACATACCGTTGTAATCGGGCGAGTTTCTACTTTCAGATGCAATAGGAATTTTTGGGTTAGGTCAATCCGTTCGCGAGATATGGGAGTTTGAAGCTAAGAAATGGTTGAGAAGGCAGAAAATTTTTCGCAATTCTGCTGCTCCAAACGCTTAACCAGAATGGCCTAGGGAAAAAATACACATACCGTTGTAATCGGGCGAGTTTCTACTTTCAAATGCAATAGGACGTTTTGGGTTAGGTCAATCCGTTCGCGAGATATGGGAGTTTGAAGACAAGAAATGGTTGAGAAGGCAAAAAATTTTTCGCAATTCTGCTGCTCCAAACTCTTAACCAGAATGGCCTAGGGAAAAAATACACATACCGTTGTAATCTGGCGAGTTTCTACTTTCAGATGCAATAGGAATTTTTGGGTTAGGTCAATCCGTTCACGAGATATGGGAGTTTGAAGCCAAGAAATGGTTGAGATGGCAAAGAATTTTTCGCAATTCTGCTGCTCCAAACGCTTAGCCAGAATGGCCTAGGGAAAAAATACACATACCGTTGTAATCGGGCGAGTTTCTACTTTCAGATGCAATAGGAATTTTTGGGTTAGGTCAATCCGTTCGCGAGATATGGGAGTTTGAAGCTAAGAAATGGTTGATAAGACAACAAATTTTTCGCCCTTCTGCTGCTCCAAACGCTTAACCAGAATGGCCTAGGGAAAAAATACACATACCGTTGTAATCGGGCGAGTTTCTACTTTCAAATGCAATAGGACGTTTTGGGTTAGGTCAATCCGTTCGCGAGATATGGGAGTTTGAAGCCAAGAAATGGTTGCGAAGGCAAAAAATTTTTCGCAATTCTGCTGCTCCAAACTCTTAACCAGAATGGCCTAGCGAAAAAATACACATACCGTTGTAATCTGGCGAGTTTCTACTTTCAGATGCAATAGGAATTTTTGGGTTAGGTCAATCCGTTCACGAGATATGGGAGTTTGAATCCAAGAAATGGTTGAGATGGTAAAAAACTGTTCGCAATTCTGCTGCTCCAAACGCTTAGCCAGAATCGCCTAGGGAAAAAATACACATACCGTTGTAATCGGGCGAGTTTCTACTTTCAGATGCAATAGGAATTTTTGGGTTAGGTCAATCCGTTCGCGAGATATGGGAGTTTGAATCTAAGAAATGGTTGATAAGACAACAAATTTTTCGCACTTCTGCTGCTCCAAACGCTTAACCAGAATGGCCTAGGGAAAAAATACACATACCGATGTAATCGGGCGAGTTTCTACTTTCAGATGCAATAGGACGTTTTGGGTTAGGTCAATCTGTTCGCGAGATATGGGAGTTTGAAGCCAAGAAATGGTTGAGAAGACAACAAATTTTTCGCACTTCTGCTGCTCCAAACGCTTAACCAGAATGGCCTAGGGAAGAAATTCACATACCGTTGTAATCGGGCGAGTTTCTACTTTCAGATGCAATAGGAATTTTTGGGTTAGGTCAATCCGTTCGCGAGATATAGGAGTTTGAAGCTAAGAAATGGTAGAGAAGACAACAAATTTTTCGCACTTCTGCTGCTCCAAACGCTTAACCAGAATGGCCTAGGGAAAAAATACACATACCGTTGTAATCGGGCGAGTTTCTACTTTCAGATGCAATAGGAATTTTTGGGTTAGGTCAATCCGTTCGCGAGATATGGGAGTTTGAAGCCAAGAAATGGTTGAGAAGGCAAAAAATTTTTCGCAATTCTGCTGCTCCAAACTCTTAACCAGAATGGCCTAGGGAAAAAATACACATACCGTTGTAATCGGGCGAGTTTCTACTTTCAGATGCAACAGGAATTTCTCGAGTTCGTCAATCCGTTCGCGAGATATGGGAGTTTGAAGTTAAGGAATGGTTGAGAAGCCATCAAAATTTTCGCAAGTCTGATACTCGAAACCAATAACTACTATGGCCTAGGGCAAAATTACACATACTATTGTAATCGGGCGAGATTATGCTTTTAGATGCAACTGGAATTTCACGAGCTGGTAATCCGTTCGCGAGATATGGGAGTTTGTAGTTAAGGAATGGTTGAGAAACCATCAAAATTTTCGCAAGTCTGATTCTCGAAACCAATAACTACTAGTGCCTAGGGCAAAAATACACATACCGTTGTAATCGGGCGAGTTTCTGCTTTCAGATGCAGTAGGAATTTCTCGAGTTCGACAATCCGATCGCGAGATATGGGAGTTTGAAGTTAAGGAATGGTTGAGAAACCATCAAAATTTTCGCTGGTCTGATACTCGAAACCAATAACTGGAATGGCCTAGGGGAAAAGTACACATACCACAGTAATCGGGCGATCTTCTACCTTCAGATGCAACAGGAATTTCTCGAGTTCGTCAATCCGTTCGCGAGATATGGGAGTTTGAAGTTAAGGAATGGTTGAGAAGCCATCAAAATTTTCGCAAGTCTGATACTCGAAACCAATAACTGCTATGGCCTAGGGCAAAATTACACATACTATTGTAATCGGGCGAGATTATGCTTTTAGATGCAACTGGAATTTCACGAGCTGGTAATCCGTTCGCGAGATATGGGAGTTTGTAGTTAAGGAATGGTTGAGAAACCATCAAAATTTTCGCAAGTCTGATACTCGAAACCAATAACTACTATTGCCTAGGGCAAAAATACACATACCGTTGTAATCGGGCGAGTTTCTGCTTTCAGATGCAGTAGGAATTTCTCGAGTTCGTCATTCCGTTCGCGAGATATGGGAGTTTGAAGTTAAGGAATGGTTGAGAAACCATCACAATTTTCGCAAATCTGATACTCGAAACCAATAACTACTATTACCTAGGGCAAAAATACACATACCGTTGTAAATGGGCGAGTTTTTGCTTTCAGATGCAGCAGGAAATTCTCGAGTTCGTCAATCCGTTCGCGAGATATGGGAGTTTGAAGTTAAGGAATGGTTTAGAAGCCATCAAAATTTTCGCAAGTCTGATTCTCGAAACCAATAACTACTATGGCCTAGGGCAAAAATACACATACCATTGTAATCGGGCGAGATTATGCTTTTAGATGCAACTGGAATTTCTCGAGTTGGTAATCCGTTCGCGAGATATGGGAGTTTGAAGTTAAGGAATGGTTGAGAAATCATCAAAATTTTCGCAAGTCTGATACTCGAAACCAATAACTACTAATGCCTAGGGCAAAAATACACACACCGTTGTAATCGGTCGAGTTTCTACTTTCAGATGCAACAGGAATTTCTCGAGTTCGTCAATCCGTTCGCGAGATATGGGAGTTTGAAGTTAAGGAATGGTTGAGAAGCCATCAAAATTTTCGCAAGTCTGATACTCGAAACCAATAACTGCTATGGCCTAGGGCAAAATTACACATACTATTGTAATCGGGCGAGATTATGCTTTTAGATGCAACTGGAATTTCACGAGCTGGTAATCCGGTCGCGAGATATGGGAGTTTGTAGTTAAGGAATGGTTGAGAAACCATCAAAATTTTCGCAAGTCTGATACTCGAAACCAATAACTACTATTGCCTAGGGCAAAAATACACATACCGTTGTAATCGGGCGAGTTTCTGCTTTCAGATGCAGTAGGAATTTCTCGAGTTCGACAATCCGATCGCGAGATATGGGAGTTTGAAGTTAAGGAATGGTTGAGAAACCATCAAAATTTTCGCTGGTCTGATACTCGAAACCAATAACTGGAATGGCCTAGGGGAAGAGTACACATACCACAGTAATCGGGCGATCTTCTACCTTCAGATGCAACAGGAATTTCTCGAGTTCGTCAATCCGTTCGCGAGATATGGGAGTTTGATGTTAAGGAATGGTTGAGAAACCATCAGAATTTTCGCAAGTCTGATACTCGAAACCAATAACTGCTATGGCCTAGGGCAAAAATACACATACCATTGTAATCGGGCGAGATTATGCTTTTAGATGCAACTGGAATTTCTCGAGTTGGTAATCCGTTCGCGAGATATGGGAGTTTAAAGTTAAGGAATGGTTGAGAAACCATCAAAATTTTCGCAAGTCTGATACTCGAAACCAATAACTACTATTGCCTAGGGCAAAAATACACATACCGTTGTAATCGATCGAGCTTCTGATTTCAGATGCAACAGGAATTTCACGAGTGCGTCAATCCGTTCGCGAGATATGGGAGTTTGAAGTTAAGGAACGGTTGAGAAACTATCAAAATTTTAGTAAGTCTGATACTCGAAACCAATAACTACCAATGCCTAGGGCAAAAATACACACACCGTTGTAATCGGTCGAGTTTCTACTTTCAGATGCAACAGGAATTTCTCGAGTTCGTCAATCCGTTCGCGAGATATGGGAGTTTGAAGTTAAGGAATGGTTGAGAAATCATCAAAATTTTCGCAAGTCTGATACTCGAAACCAATAACTACTATTGCCTTGGGCAAAAATACACATATCGTTGTAATCGATCGAGCTTCTTATTTCAGATGCAACAGGAATTTCTCGAGTGCGTCAATCCGTTCGCGAGATATGGGAGTTTGAAGTTAAGGAACGGTTGAGAATCTATCAAAATTTTAGTAAGTCTGATACTCGAAACCAATAACTACTAATGCCTAGGGCAAAAATACACACACCGTTGTAATCGGTCGAGTTTCTACTTTCAGATGAAACAGGAATTTCTCGAGTTCGTCAATCCGTTCGCGAGATATGGGAGTTTGAAGTTAAGGAATGGTTGAGAAGCCATCAAAATTTTCGCAAGTCTGATACTCGAAACCAATAACTGCTATGGCCTAGGGCAAAATTACACATACTATTGTAATCGGGCGAGATTATGCTTTTAGATGCAACTGGAATTTCACGAGCTGGTAATCCGGTCGCGAGATATGGGAGTTTGTAGTTAAGGAATGGTTGAGAAACCATCAAAATTTTCGCTGGTCTGATACTCGAAACCAATAACTGGAATGGCCTAGGGGAAGAGTACACATACCACAGTAATCGGGCGATCTTCTACATTCAGATGCAACAGGAATTTCTCGAGTTCGTCAATCCGTTCGCGAGATATGGGGGTTTGATGTTAAGGAATGGTTGAGAAACCATCAGAATTTTCGCAAGTCTGATACTCGAAACCAATAACTGCTATGGCCTAGGGCAAAAATACACATACCATTGTAATCGGGCGAGACTATGCTTTTAGATGCAACTGGAATTTCTCGAGTTGGTAATCCGTTCGCGAGATATGGGAGTTTAAAGTTAAGGAATGGTTGAGAAACCATCAAAATTTTCGCAAGTCTGATACTCGAAACCAATAACTACTATTGCCTAGGGCAAAAATACACATACCGTTGTAATCGATCGAGCTTCTGATTTCAGATGCAACAGGAATTTCACGAGTGCGTCAATCCGTTCGCGAGATATGGGAGTTTGAAGTTAAGGAACGGTTGAGAAACTATCAAAATTTTAGTAAGTCTGATACTCGAAACCAATAACTACTAATGCCTAGGGCAAAAATACACACACCGTTGTAATCGGTCGAGTTTCTACTTTCAGATGCAACAGGAATTTCTCGAGTTCGTCAATCCGTTCGCGAGATATGGGAGTTTGAAGTTAAGGAATGGTTGAGAAACCATCAAAATTTTCGCAAGTCTGATTCTCGAAACCAATAACTACTAGTGCCTAGGGCAAAAATACAAATACCGTTGTAATCGGGCGAGTTTCTACTTTCAGATGCAACAGGAATTTCTCGAGTTCGTCAATCCGTTCGCGAGATATGGGAGTTTGAAGTTAAGGAATGGTTGAGAAGCCATCAAAATTTTCGCAAGTCTGATACTCGAAACCAATAACTACTATGGCCCAGGGCAAAATTACACATACTATTGTAATCGGGCGAGATTATGCTTTTAGATGCAACTGGAATTTCACGAGCTGGTAATCCGTTCGCGAGATATGGGAGTTTGTAGTTAAGGAATGGTTGAGAAACCATCAAAATTTTCGCAAGTCTGATTCTCGAAACCAATAACTACTAGTGCCTAGGGCAAAAATACACATACCGTTGTAATCGGGCGAGTTTCTGCTTTCAGATGCAGTAGGAATTTCTCGAGTTCGACAATCCGATCGCGAGATATGGGAGTTTGAAGTTAAGGAATGGTTGAGAAACCATCAAAATTTTCGCTGGTCTGATACTCGAAACCAATAACTGGAATGGCCTAGGGGAAAAGTACACATACCACAGTAATCGGGCGATCTTCTACCTTCAGATGCAACAGGAATTTCTCGAGTTCGTCAATCCGTTCGCGAGATATGGGAGTTTGAAGTTAAGGAATGGTTGAGAAGCCATCAAAATTTTCGCAAGTCTGATACTCGAAACCAATAACTGCTATGGTCTAGGGCAAAATTACACATACTATTGTAATCGGGCGAGATTATGCTTTTAGATGCAACTGGAATTTCACGAGCTGGTAATCCGTTCGCGAGATATGGGAGTTTGTAGTTAAGGAATGGTTGAGAAACCATCAAAATTTTCGCAAGTCTGATACTCGAAACCAATAACTACTATTGCCTAGGGCAAAAATACACATACCGTTGTAATCGGGCGAGTTTCTGCTTTCAGATGCAGTAGGAATTTCTCGAGTTCGTCATTCCGTTCGCGAGATATGGGAGTTTGAAGTTAAGGAATGGTTGAGAAACCATCACAATTTTCGCAAATCTGATACTCGAAACCAATAACTACTATTACCTAGGGCAAAAATACACATACCGTTGTAAATGGGCGAGTTTTTGCTTTCAGATGCAGCAGGAATTTCTCGAGTTCGTCATTCCGTTCGCGAGATATGGGAGTTTGAAGTTAAGGAATGGTTGAGAAACCATCAAAATTTTCGCAAGTCTGATACTCGAAACCAATAACTACTATTGCCTAGGGCAAAAATACACATACCGTTGTAATCGGGCGAGTTTCTACTTTCAGATGCAACAGGAATTTCTCGAGTTCGTCAATCCGTTCGCGAGATATGGGAGTTTGAAGTTAAGGAATGGTTTAGAAGCCATCAAAATTTTCGCAAGTCTGATTCTCGAAACCAATAACTACTATGGCCTAGGGCAAAAATACACATACCATTGTAATCGGGCGAGATTATGCTTTTAGATGCAACTGGAATTTCTCGAGTTGGTAATCCGTTCGCGAGATATGGGAGTTTGAAGTTAAGGAATGGTTGAGAAATCATCAAAATTTTCGCAAGTCTGATACTCGAAACCAATAACTACTAATGCCTAGGGCAAAAATACACACACCGTTGTAATCGGTCGAGTTTCTACTTTCAGATGCAACAGGAATTTCTCGAGTTCGTCAATCCGTTCGCGAGATATGGGAGTTTGAAGTTAAGGAATGGTTGAGAAGCCATCAAAATTTTCGCAAGTCTGATACTCGAAACCAATAACTGCTATGGCCTAGGGCAAAATTACACATACTATTGTAATCGGGAGAGATTATGCTTTTAGATGCAACTGGAATTTCACGAGCTGGTAATCCGGTCGCGAGATATGGGAGTTTGTAGTTAAGGAATGGTTGAGAAACCATCAAAATTTTCGCAAGTCTGATACTCGAAACCAATAACTACTATTGCCTAGGGCAAAAATACACATACCGTTGTAATCGGGCGAGTTTCTGCTTTCAGATGCAGTAGGAATTTCTCGAGTTCGACAATCCGATCGCGAGATATGGGAGTTTGAAGTTAAGGAATGGTTGAGAAACCATCAAAATTTTCGCTGGTCTGATACTCGAAACCAATAACTGGAATGGCCTAGGGGAAGAGTACACATACCACAGTAATCGGGCGATCTTCTACCTTCAGATGCAACAGGAATTTCTCGAGTTCGTCAATCCGTTCGCGAGATATGGGAGTTTGATGTTAAGGAATGGTTGAGAAACCATCAGAATTTTCGCAAGTCTGATACTCGAAACCAATAACTGCTATGGCCTAGGGCAAAAATACACATACCATTGTAATCGGGCGAGATTATGCTTTTAGATGCAACTGGAATTTCTCGAGTTGGTAATCCGTTCGCGAGATATGGGAGTTTAAAGTTAAGGAATGGTTGAGAAACCATCAAAATTTTCGCAAGTCTGATACTCGAAACCAATAACTACTATTGCCTAGGGCAAAAATACACATACCGTTGTAATCGATCGAGCTTCTGATTTCAGATGCAACAGGAATTTCACGAGTGCGTCAATCCGTTCGCGAGATATGGGAGTTTGAAGTTAAGGAACGGTTGAGAAACTATCAAAATTTTAGTAAGTCTGATACTCGAAACCAATAACTACTAATGCCTAGGGCAAAAATACACACACCGTTGTAATCGGTCGAGTTTCTACTTTCAGATGCAACAGGAATTTCTCGAGTTCGTCAATCCGTTCGCGAGATATGGGAGTTTGAAGTTAAGGAATGGTTGAGAAATCATCAAAATTTTCGCAAGTCTGATACTCGAAACCAATAACTACTATTGCCTTGGGCAAAAATACACATATCGTTGTAATCGATCGAGCTTCTTATTTCAGATGCAACAGGAATTTCTCGAGTGCGTCAATCCGTTCGCGAGATATGGGAGTTTGAAGTTAAGGAACGGTTGAGAATCTATCAAAATTTTAGTAAGTCTGATACTCGAAACCAATAACTACTAATGCCTAGGGCAAAAATACACACACCGTTGTAATCGGTCGAGTTTCTACTTTCAGATGCAACAGGAATTTCTCGAGTTCGTCAATCCGTTCGCGAGATATGGGAGTTTGAAGTTAAGGAATGGTTGAGAAGCCATCAAAATTTTCGCAAGTCTGATACTCGAAACCAATAACTGCTATGGCCTAGGGCAAAATTACACATACTATTGTAATCGGGCGAGATTATGCTTTTAGATGCAACTGGAATTTCACGAGCTGGTAATCCGGTCGCGAGATATGGGAGTTTGTAGTTAAGGAATGGTTGAGAAACCATCAAAATTTTCGCAAGTCTGATACTCGAAACCAATAACTACTATTGCCTAGGGCAAAAATACACATACCGTTGTAATCGGGCGAGTTTCTGCTTTCAGATGCAGTAGGAATTTCTCGAGTTCGACAATCCGATCGCGAGATATGGGAGTTTGAAGTTAAGGAATGGTTGAGAAACCATCAAAATTTTCGCTGGTCTGATACTCGAAACCAATAACTGGAATGGCCTAGGGGAAGAGTACACATACCACAGTAATCGGGCGATCTTCTACCTTCAGATGCAACAGGAATTTCTCGAGTTCGTCAATCCGTTCGCGAGATATGGGAGTTTGATGTTAAGGAATGGTTGAGAAACCATCAGAATTTTCGCAAGTCTGATACTCGAAACCAATAACTGCTATGGCCTAGGGCAAAAATACACATACCATTGTAATCGGGCGAGATTATGCTTTTAGATGCAACTGGAATTTCTCGAGTTGGTAATCCGTTCGCGAGATATGGGAGTTTAAAGTTAAGGAATGGTTGAGAAACCATCAAAATTTTCGCAAGTCTGATACTCGAAACCAATAACTACTATTGCCTAGGGCAAAAATACACATACCGTTGTAATCGATCGAGCTTCTGATTTCAGATGCAACAGGAATTTCACGAGTGCGTCAATCCGTTCGCGAGATATGGGAGTTTGAAGTTAAGGAACGGTTGAGAAACTATCAAAATTTTAGTAAGTCTGATACTCGAAACCAATAACTACTAATGCCTAGGGCAAAAATACACACACCGTTGTAATCGGTCGAGTTTCTAATTTCAGATGCAACAGGAATTTCTCGAGTTCGTCAATCCGTTCGCGAGATATGGGAGTTTGAAGTTAAGGAATGGTTGAGAAATCATCAAAATTTTCGCAAGTCTGATACTCGAAACCAATAACTACTATTGCCTTGGGCAAAAATACACATATCGTTGTAATCGATCGAGCTTCTTATTTCAGATGCAACAGGAATTTCTCGAGTGCGTCAATCCGTTCGCGAGATATGGGAGTTTGAAGTTAAGGAACGGTTGAGAATCTATCAAAATTTTAGTAAGTCTGATACTCGAAACCAATAACTACTAATGCCTAGGGCAAAAATACACACACCGTTGTAATCGGTCGAGTTTCTACTTTCAGATGCAACAGGAATTTCTCGAGTTCGTCAATCCGTTCGCGAGATATGGGAGTTTGAAGTTAAGGAATGGTTGAGAAATCATCAAAATTTTCGCAAGTCTGATACTCGAAACCAATAACTACTATTGCCTTGGGCAAAAATACACATATCGTTGTAATCGATCGAGCTTCTTATTTCAGATGCAACAGGAATTTCTCGAGTGCGTCAATCCGTTCGCGAGATATGGGAGTTTGAAGTTAAGGAACGGTTGAGAATCTATCAAAATTTTAGTAAGTCTGATACTCGAAACCAATAACTACTAATGCCTAGGGCAAAAATACACACACCGTTGTAATCGGTCGAGTTTCTACTTTCAGATGCAACAGGAATTTCTCGAGTTCGTCAATCCGTTCGCGAGATATGGGAGTTTGAAGTTAAGGAATGGTTGAGAAGCCATCAAAATTTTCGCAAGTCTGATACTCGAAACCAATAACTGCTATGGCCTAGGGCAAAATTACACATACTATTGTAATCGGGCGAGATTATGCTTTTAGATGCAACTGGAATTTCACGAGCTGGTAATCCGGTCGCGAGATATGGGAGTTTGTAGTTAAGGAATGGTTGAGAAACCATCAAAATTTTCGCAAGTCTGATACTCGAAACCAATAACTACTATTGCCTAGGGCAAAAATACACATACCGTTGTAATCGGGCGAGTTTCTGCTTTCAGATGCAGTAGGAATTTCTCGAGTTCGACAATCCGATCGCGAGATATGGGAGTTTGAAGTTAAGGAATGGTTGAGAAACCATCAAAATTTTCGCTGGTCTGATACTCGAAACCAATAACTGGAATGGCCTAGGGGAAGAGTACACATACCACAGTAATCGGGCGATCTTCTACCTTCAGATGCAACAGGAATTTCTCGAGTTCGTCAATCCGTTCGCGAGATATGGGAGTTTGATGTTAAGGAATGGTTGAGAAACCATCAGAATTTTCGCAAGTCTGATACTCGAAACCAATAACTGCTATGGCCTAGGGCAAAAATACACATACCATTGTAATCGGGCGAGATTATGCTTTTAGATGCAACTGGAATTTCTCGAGTTGGTAATCCGTTCGCGAGATATGGGAGTTTAAAGTTAAGGAATGGTTGAGAAACCATCAAAATTTTCGCAAGTCTGATACTCGAAACCAATAACTACTATTGCCTAGGGCAAAAATACACATACCGTTGTAATCGATCGAGCTTCTGATTACAGATGCAACAGGAATTTCACGAGTGCGTCAATCCGTTCGCGAGATATGGGAGTTTGAAGTTAAGGAACGGTTGAGAAACTATCAAAATTTTAGTAAGTCTGATACTCGAAACCAATAACTACTAATGCCTAGGGCAAAAATACACACACCGTTGTAATCGGTCGAGTTTCTAATTTCAGATGCAACAGGAATTTCTCGAGTTCGTCAATCCGTTCGCGAGATATGGGAGTTTGAAGTTAAGGAATGGTTGAGAAATCATCAAAATTTTCGCAAGTCTGATACTCGAAACCAATAACTACTATTGCCTTGGGCAAAAATACACATATCGTTGTAATCGATCGAGCTTCTTATTTCAGATGCAACAGGAATTTCTCGAGTGCGTCAATCCGTTCGCGAGATATGGGAGTTTGAAGTTAAGGAACGGTTGAGAATCTATCAAAATTTTAGTAAGTCTGATACTCGAAACCAATAACTACTAATGCCTAGGGCAAAAATACACACACCGTTGTAATCGGTCGAGTTTCTACTTTCAGATGCAACAGGAATTTCTCGAGTTCGTCAATCCGTTCGCGAGATATGGGAGTTTGAAGTTAAGGAATGGTTGAGAAGCCATCAAAATTTTCGCAAGTCTGATACTCGAAACCAATAACTGCTATGGCCTAGGGCAAAATTACACATACTATTGTAATCGGGCGAGATTATGGTTTTAGATGCAACTGGAATTTCACGAGCTGGTAATCCGGTCGCGAGATATGGGAGTTTGTAGTTAAGGAATGGTTGAGAAACCATCAAAATTTTCGCAAGTCTGATACTCGAAACCAATAACTACTATTGCCTAGGGCAAAAATACACATACCGTTGTAATCGGGCGAGTTTCTGCTTTCAGATGCAGTAGGAATTTCTCGAGTTCGTCATTCCGTTCGCGAGATATGGGAGTTTGAAGTTAAGGAATGGTTGAGAAACCATCACAATTTTCGCAAATCTGATACTCGAAACCAATAACTACTATTACCTAGGGCAAAAATACACATACCGTTGTAAATGGGCGAGTTTTTGCTTTCAGATGCAGCAGGAATTTCTCGAGTTCGTCATTCCGTTCGCGAGATATGGGAAGTTTGAAGTTAAGGAATGGTTGAGAAACCATCAAAATTTTCGCAAGTCTGATACTCGAAACCAATAACTGCTATGGCCTAGGGCAAAAATACACATACCGTTGTAATCGGCGAGTTTCTGCTTTCAGATGCAGTAGGAATTTCTCGAGTTCGACAATCCGATCGCGAGATATGGGAGTTTGAAGTTAAGGAATGGTTGAGAAACATCAAAATTTTCGCTGGTCTGATACTCGAAACCAATAACTGGAATGGCCTAGGGGAAGAGTACACATACCACAGTAATCGGGCGATCTTCTACCTTCAGATGCAACAGGAATTTCTCGAGTTCGTCAATCCGTTCGCGAGATATGGGAGTTTGATGTTAAGGAATGGTTGAGAAACCATCAGAATTTTCGCAAGTCTGATACTCGAAACCAATAACTGCTATGGCCAAGGGCAAAAATACACATACCATTGTAATCGGGCGAGATTATGCTTTTAGATGCAACTGGAATTTCTCGAGTTGGTAATCCGTTCGCGAGATATGGGAGTTTAAAGTTAAGGAATGGTTGAGAAACCATCAAAATTTTCGCAAGTCTGATACTCGAAACCAATAACTACTATTGCCTAGGGCAAAAATACACATACCGTTGTAATCGGGCGAGTTTCTGCTTTCAGATGCAGTAGGAATTTCTCGAGTTCGTCATTCCGTTCGCGAGATATGGATGTTTGAAGTTAAGGAATGGTTGAGAAACCATCACAATTTTCGCAAATCTGATACTCGAAACCAATAACTACTATTACCTAGGGCAAAAATACACATACCGTTGTAAATGGGCGAGTTTTTGCTTTCAGATGCAGCAGGAATTTCTCGAGTTCGTCATTCCGTTCGCGAGATATGGGAGTTTGAAGTTAAGGAATGGTTGAGAAACCATCAAAATTTTCGCAAGTCTGATACTCGAAACCAATAACTACTATTGCCTAGGGCAAAAATACACATACCGTTGTAATCGGGCGAGTTTCTACTTTCAGATGCAACAGGAATTTCTCGAGTTCGTCAATCCGTTCGCGAGATATGGGAGTTTGAAGTTAAGGAATGGTTTAGAAGCCATCAAAATTTTCGCAAGTCTGATTCTCGAAACCAATAACTACTATGGCCTAGGGCAAAAATACACATACCATTGTAATCGGGCGAGATTATGCTTTTAGATGCAACTGGAATTTCTCGAGTTGGTAATCCGTTCGCGAGATATGGGAGTTTGAAGTTAAGGAATGGTTGAGAAATCATCAAAATTTTCGCAAGTCTGATACTCGAAACCAATAACTACTAATGCCTAGGGCAAAAATACACACACCGTTGTAATCGGTCGAGTTTCTACTTTCAGATGCAACAGGAATTTCTCGAGGTTCGTCAATCCGTTCGCGAGATATGGGAGTTTGAAGTTAAGGAATGGTTGAGAAGCCATCAAAATTTTCGCAAGTCTGATACTCGAAACAATAACTGCTATGGCCTAGGGCAAAATTACACATACTATTGTAATCGGGAGAGATTATGCTTTTAGATGCAACTGGAATTTCACGAGCTGGTAATCCGGTCGCGAGATATGGGAGTTTGTAGTTAAGGAATGGTTGAGAAACCATCAAAATTTTCGCAAGTCTGATACTCGAAACCAATAACTACTATTGCCTAGGGCAAAAATACACATACCGTTGTAATCGGGCGAGTTTCTGCTTTCAGATGCAGTAGGAATTTCTCGAGTTCGACAATCCGATCGCGAGATATGGGAGTTTGAAGTTAAGGAATGGTTGAGAAACCATCAAAATTTTCGCTGGTCTGATACTCGAAACCAATAACTGGAATCGCCTAGGGGAAGAGTACACATACCACAGTAATCGGGCGATCTTCTACCTTCAGATGCAACAGGAATTTCTCGAGTTCGTCAATCCGTTCGCGAGATATGGGAGTTTGATGTTAAGGAATGGTTGAGAAACCATCAGAATTTTCGCAAGTCTGATACTCGAAACCAATAACTGCTATGGCCTAGGGCAAAAATACACATACCATTGTAATCGGGCGAGATTATGCTTTTAGATGCAACTGGAATTTCTCGAGTTGGTAATCCGTTCGCGAGATATGGGAGTTTAAAGTTAAGGAATGGTTGAGAAACCATCAAAATTTTCGCAAGTCTGATACTCGAAACCAATAACTACTATTGCCTAGGGCAAAAATACACATACCGTTGTAATCGATCGAGCTTCTGATTTCAGATGCAACAGGAATTTCACGAGTGCGTCAATCCGTTCGCGAGATATGGGAGTTTGAAGTTAAGGAACGGTTGAGAAACTATCAAAATTTTAGTAAGTCTGATACTCGAAACCAATAACTACTAATGCCTAGGGCAAAAATACACACACCGTTGTAATCGGTCGAGTTTCTACTTTCAGATGCAACAGGAATTTCTCGAGTTCGTCAATCCGTTCGCGAGATATGGGAGTTTGAAGTTAAGGAATGGTTGAGAAATCATCAAAATTTTCGCAAGTCTGATACTCGAAACCAATAACTACTATTGCCTTGGGCAAAAATACACATATCGTTGTAATCGATCGAGCTTCTTATTTCAGATGCAACAGGAATTTCTCGAGTGCGTCAATCCGTTCGCGAGATATGGGAGTTTGAAGTTAAGGAACGGTTGAGAATCTATCAAAATTTTAGTAAGTCTGATACTCGAAACCAATAACTACTAATGCCTAGGGCAAAAATACACACACCGTTGTAATCGGTCGAGTTTCTACTTTCAGATGCAACAGGAATTTCTCGAGTTCGTCAATCCGTTCGCGAGATATGGGAGTTTGAAGTTAAGGAATGGTTGAGAAGCCATCAAAATTTTCGCAAGTCTGATACTCGAAACCAATAACTGCTATGGCCTAGGGCAAAATTACACATACTATTGTAATCGGGCGAGATTATGCTTTTAGATGCAACTGGAATTTCACGAGCTGGTAATCCGGTCGCGAGATATGGGAGTTTGTAGTTAAGGAATGGTTGAGAAACCATCAAAATTTTCGCAAGTCTGATACTCGAAACCAATAACTACTATTGCCTAGGGCAAAAATACACATACCGTTGTAATCGGGCGAGTTTCTGCTTTCAGATGCAGTAGGAATTTCTCGAGTTCGACAATCCGATCGCGAGATATGGGAGTTTGAAGTTAAGGAATGGTTGAGAAACCATCAAAATTTTCGCTGGTCTGATACTCGAAACCAATAACTGGAATGGCCTAGGGGAAGAGTACACATACCACAGTAATCGGGCGATCTTCTACCTTCAGATGCAACAGGAATTTCTCGAGTTCGTCAATCCGTTCGCGAGATATGGGAGTTTGATGTTAAGGAATGGTTGAGAAACCATCAGAATTTTCGCAAGTCTGATACTCGAAACCAATAACTGCTATGGCCTAGGGCAAAAATACACATACCATTGTAATCGGGCGAGATTATGCTTTTAGATGCAACTGGAATTTCTCGAGTTGGTAATCCGTTCGCGAGATATGGGAGTTTAAAGTTAAGGAATGGTTGAGAAACCATCAAAATTTTCGCAAGTCTGATACTCGAAACCAATAACTACTATTGCCTAGGGCAAAAATACACATACCGTTGTAATCGATCGAGCTTCTGATTTCAGATGCAACAGGAATTTCACGAGTGCGTCAATCCGTTCGCGAGATATGGGAGTTTGAAGTTAAGGAACGGTTGAGAAACTATCAAAATTTTAGTAAGTCTGATACTCGAAACCAATAACTACTAATGCCTAGGGCAAAAATACACACACCGTTGTAATCGGTCGAGTTTCTACTTTCAGATGCAACAGGAATTTCTCGAGTTCGTCAATCCGTTCGCGAGATATGGGAGTTTGAAGTTAAGGAATGGTTGAGAAATCATCAAAATTTTCGCAAGTCTGATACTCGAAACCAATAACTACTATTGCCTTGGGCAAAAATACACATATCGTTGTAATCGATCGAGCTTCTTATTTCAGATGCAACAGGAATTTCTCGAGTGCGTCAATCCGTTCGCGAGATATGGGAGTTTGAAGTTAAGGAACGGTTGAGAATCTATCAAAATTTTAGTAAGTCTGATACTCGAAACCAATAACTACTAATGCCTAGGGCAAAAATACACATACCGTTGTAATCGGTCGAGTTTCTACTTTCAGATGCAACAGGAATTTCTCGAGTTCGTCAATCCGTTCGCGAGATATGGGAGTTTGAAGTTAAGGAATGGTTGAGAAGCCATCAAAATTTTCGCAAGTCTGATACTCGAAACCAATAACTGCTATGGCCTAGGGCAAAATTACACATACTATTGTAATCGGGCGAGATTATGGTTTTAGATGCAACTGGAATTTCACGAGCTGGTAATCCGGTCGCGAGATATGGGAGTTTGTAGTTAAGGAATGGTTGAGAAACCATCAAAATTTTCGCAAGTCTGATACTCGAAACCAATAACTACTATTGCCTAGGGCAAAAATACACATACCGTTGTAATCGGGCGAGTTTCTGCTTTCAGATGCAGTAGGAATTTCTCGAGTTCGACAATCCGATCGCGAGATATGGGAGTTTGAAGTTAAGGAATGGTTGAGAAACCATCAAAATTTTCGCTGGTCTGATACTCGAAACCAATAACTGGAATGGCCTAGGGGAAGAGTACACATACCACAGTAATCGGGCGATCTTCTACCTTCAGATGCAACAGGAATTTCTCGAGTTCGTCAATCCGTTCGCGAGATATGGGAGTTTGAAGTTAAGGAATGGTTGAGAAACCATCAGAATTTTCGCAAGTCTGATACTCGAAACCAATAACTGCTATGGCCTAGGGCAAAAATACACATACCATTGTAATCGGGCGAGATTATGCTTTTAGATGCAACTGGAATTTCTCGAGTTGGTAATCCGTTCGCGAGATATGGGAGTTTAAAGTTAAGGAATGGTTGAGAAACCATCAAAATTTTCGCAAGTCTGATACTCGAAACCAATAACTACTATTGCCTAGGGCAAAAATACACATACCGTTGTAATCGATCGAGCTTCTGATTTCAGATGCAACAGGAATTTCACGAGTGCGTCAATCCGTTCGCGAGATATGGGAGTTTGAAGTTAAGGAACGGTTGAGAAACTATCAAAATTTTAGTAAGTCTGATACTCGAAACCAATAACTACTAATGCCTAGGGCAAAAATACACACACCGTTGTAATCGGTCGAGTTTCTACTTTCAGATGCAACAGGAATTTCTCGAGTTCGTCAATCCGTTCGCGAGATATGGGAGTTTGAAGTTAAGGAATGGTTGAGAAGCCATCAAAATTTTCGCAAGTTTGATACTCGAAACCAATAACTGGAATGGCCTAGGGGAAGAGTACACATACCACAGTAATCGGGCGATCTTCTTCCTTCAGATGCAACAGGAATTTCTCGAGTTCGTCAATCCGTTCGCGAGATATGGGAGTTTGAAGTTAAGGAATGGTTGAGAAATCATCAAAATTTTCGCAAGTCTGATACTCGAAACCAATAACTACTATTGCCTTGGACAAAAATAAACATACCGTTGTAATCGATCGAGCTTCTTATTTCAGATGCAACAGGAATTTCTCGAGTGCGTCAATCCGTTCGCGAGATATGGGAGTTTGAAGTTAAGGAACGGTTGAGAATCTATCAAAATTTTAGTAAGTCTGATACTCGAAACCAATAACTACTAATGCCTAGGGCAAAAATACACACACCGTTGTAATCGGTCGAGTTTCTACTTTCAGATGCAACAGGAATTTCTCGAGTTCGTCAATCCGTTCGCGAGATATGGGAGTTTGAAGTTAAGGAATGGTTGAGAAGCCATCAAAATTTTCGCAAGTCTGATACTCGAAACCAATAACTGCTATGGCCTAGGGCAAAATTACACATACTATTGTAATCGGGCGAGATTATGCTTTTAGATGCAACTGGAATTTCACGAGCTGGTAATCCGGTCGCGAGATATGGGAGTTTGTAGTTAAGGAATGGTTGAGAAACCATCAAAATTTTCGCAAGTCTGATACTCGAAACCAATAACTACTATTGCCTAGGGCAAAAATACACATACCGTTGTAATCGGGCGAGTTTCTGCTTTCAGATGCAGTAGGAATTTCTCGAGTTCGACAATCCGATCGCGAGATATGGGAGTTTGAAGTTAAGGAATGGTTGAGAAACCATCAAAATTTTCGCTGGTCTGATACTCGAAACCAATAACTGGAATGGCCTAGGGGAAGAGTACACATACCACAGTAATCGGGCGATCTTCTACCTTCAGATGCAACAGGAATTTCTCGAGTTCGTCAATCCGTTTGCGAGATATGGGAGTTTGAAGTTAAGGAATGGTTGAGAAACCATCAGAATTTTCGCAAGTCTGATACTCGAAACCAATAACTGCTATGGCCTAGGGCAAAAATACACATACCATTGTAATCGGGCGAGATTATGCTTTTAGATGCAACTGGAATTTCTCGAGTTGGTAATCCGTTCGCGAGATATGGGAGTTTAAAGTTAAGGAATGGTTGAGAAACCATCAAAATTTTCGCAAGTCTGATACTCGAAACCAATAACTACTATTGCCTAGGACAAAAATACACATACCGTTGTAATCGATCGAGCTTCTGATTTCAGATGCAACAGGAATTTCACGAGTGCGTCAATCCGTTCGCGAGATATGGGAGTTTGAAGTTAAGGAACGGTTGAGAAACTATCAAAATTTTAGTAAGTCTGATACTCGAAACCAATAACTACTAATGCCTAGGGCAAAAATACACACACCGTTGTAATCGGTCGAGTTTCTACTTTCAGATGCAACAGGAATTTCTCGAGTTCGTCAATCCGTTCGCGAGGTATGGGAGTTTGAAGTTAAGGAATGGTTGAGAAGCCATCAAAATTTTCGCAAGTTTGATACTCGAAACCAATAACTGGAATGGCCTAGGGGAAGAGTACACATACCACAGTAATCGGGCGATCTTCTACCTTCAGATGCAACAGGAATTTCTCGAGTTCGTCAATCCGTTCGCGAGATATGGGAGTTTGAAGTTAAGGAATGGTTGAGAAATCATCAAAATTTTCGCAAGTCTGATACTCGAAACCAATAACTACTATTGCCTTGGGCAAAAATACACATATCGTTGTAATCGATCGAGCTTCTTATTTCAGATGCAACAGGAATTTCTCGAGTGCGTCAATCCGTTCGCGAGATATGGGAGTTTGAAGTTAAGGAACGGTTGAGAATCTATCAAAATTTTAGTAAGTCTGATACTCGAAACCAATAACTACTAATGCCTAGGGCAAAAATACACACACCGTTGTAATCGGTCGAGTTTCTACTTTCAGATGCAACAGGAATTTCTCGAGTTCGTCAATCCGTTCGCGAGATATGGGAGTTTGAAGTTAAGGAATGGTTGAGAAGCCATCAAAATTTTCGCAAGTCTGATACTCGAAACCAATAACTGCTATGGCCTAGGGCAAAATTACACATACTATTGTAATCGGGCGAGATTATGCTTTTAGATGCAACTGGAATTTCACGAGCTGGTAATCCGGTCGCGAGATATGGGAGTTTGTAGTTAAGGAATGGTTGAGAAACCATCAAAATTTTCGCAAGTCTGATACTCGAAACCAATAACTACTATTGCCTAGGGCAAAAATACACATACCGTTGTAATCGGGCGAGTTTCTGCTTTCAGATGCAGTAGGAATTTCTCGAGTTCGACAATCCAATCGCGAGATATGGGAGTTTGAAGTTAAGGAATGGTTGAGAAACCATCAAAATTTTCGCTGGTCTGATACTCGAAACCAATAACTGGAATGGCCTAGGGGAAGAGTACACATACCACAGTAATCGGGCGATCTTCTACCTTCAGATGCAACAGGAATTTCTCGAGTTCGTCAATCCGTTCGCGAGATATGGGAGTCTGAAGTTAACGAATGGTTGAGAAACCATCAGAATTTTCGCAAGTCTGATACTCGAAACCAATAACTGCTATGGCCTAGGGCAAAAATACACATACCATTGTAATCGGGCGAGATTATGCTTTTAGATGCAACTGGAATTTCTCAAGTTGGTAATCCGTTCGCGAGATATGGGAGTTTAAAGTTAAGGAATGGTTGAGAAACCATCAAAATTTTCGCAAGTCTGATACTCGAAACCAATAACTACTATTGCCTAGGGCAAAAATACACATACCGTTGTAATCGATCGAGCTTCTGATTTCAGATGCAACAGGAATTTCACGAGTGCGTCAATCCGTTCGCGAGATATGGGAGTTTGAAGTTAAGGAACGGTTGAGAAACTATCAAAATTTTAGTAAGTCTGATACTCGAAACCAATAACTACTAATGCCTAGGGCAAAAATACACACACCGTTGTAATCGGTCGAGTTTCTACTTTCAGATGCAACAGGAATTTCTCGAGTTCGTCAATCCGTTCGCGAGATATGGGAGTTTGAAGTTAAGGAATGGTTGAGAAACCATCACAATTTTCGCAAATCTGATACTCGAAACCAATAACTACTATTACCTAGGGCAAAAATACACATACCGTTGTAAATGGGCGAGTTTTTGCTTTCAGATGCAGCAGGAATTTCTCGAGTTCGTCATTGCGTTCGCGAGATATGGGAGTTTGAAGTTAAGGAATGGTTGAGAAACCATCAAAATTTTCGCAAGTCTGATACTCGAAACCAATAACTACTATTGCCTAGGGCAAAAATACACATACCGTTGTAATCGGGCGAGTTTCTACTTTCAGATGCAACAGGAATTTCTCGAGTTCGTCAATCCGTTCGCGAGATATGGGAGTTTGAAGTTAAGGAATGGTTTAGAAGCCATCAAAATTTTCGCAAGTCTGATTCTCGAAACCAATAACTACTATGGCCTAGGGCAAAAATACACATACCATTGTAATCGGGCGAGATTATGCTTTTAGATGCAACTGGAATTTCTCGAGTTGGTAATCCGTTCGCGAGATATGGGAGTTTGAAGTTAAGGAATGGTTGAGAAATCATCAAAATTTTCGCAAGTCTGATACTCGAAACCAATAACTACTATTGCCTTGGGCAAAAATACACATATCGTTGTAATCGATCGAGCTTCTTATTTCAGATGCAACAGGAATTTCTCGAGTGCGTCAATCCGTTCGCGAGATATGGGAGTTTGAAGTTAAGGAACGGTTGAGAATCTATCAAAATTTTAGTAAGTCTGATACTCGAAACCAATAACTACTAATGCCTAGGGCAAAAATACACACACCGTTGTAATCGGTCGAGTTTCTACTTTCAGATGCAACAGGAATTTCTCGAGTTCGTCAATCCGTTCGCGAGATATGGGAGTTTGAAGTTAAGGAATGGTTGAGAAGCCATCAAAATTTTCGCAAGTCTGATACTCGAAACAAATAACTGCTATGGCCTAGGGCAAAATTACACATACTATTGTAATCGGGCGAGATTATGCTTTTAGATGCAACTGGAATTTCACGAGCTGGTAATCCGGTCGCGAGATATGGGAGTTTGTAGTTAAGGAATGGTTGAGAAACCATCAAAATTTTCGCAAGTCTGATACTCGAAACCAATAACTACTATTGCCTAGGGCAAAAATACACATACCGTTGTAATCGGGCGAGTTTCTGCTTTCAGATGCAGTAGGAATTTCTCGAGTACGACAATCCGATCGCGAGATATGGGAGTTTGAAGTTAAGGAATGGTTGAGAAACCATCAAAATTTTCGCTGGTCTGATACTCGAAACCAATAACTGGAATGGCCTAGGGGAAGAGTACACATACCACAGTAATCGGGCGATCTTCTACCTTCAGATGCAACAGGAATTTCTCGAGTTCGTCAATCCGTTCGCGAGATATGGGAGTTTGAAGTTAAGGAATGGTTGAGAAACCATCAGAATTTTCGCAAGTCTGATACTCGAAACCAATAACTGCTATGGCCTAGGGCAAAAATACACATACCATTGTAATCGGGCGAGATTATGCTTTTAGATGCAACTGGAATTTCTCGAGTTGGTAATCCGTTCGCGAGATATGGGAGTTCAAATTTAAGGAATGGTTGAGAAACCATCAGAATTTTCGCAAGTCTGATACTCGAAACCAATAACTCCTATGGCCTAGGGCAAAAATACACATACCGTTGTAATCGGGCGAGTTTCTGCTTTCAGATGCAGTAGGAATTTCTCGAGTTCGTCATTCCGTTCGCGAGATATGGGAGTTTGAAGTTAAGGAACGGTTGAGAAACTATCAAAATTTTAGTAAGTCTGATACTCGAAACCAATAACTACTAATGCCTAGGGCAAAAATACACACACCGTTGTAATCGGTCGAGTTTCTACTTTCAGATGCAACAGGAATTTCTCGAGTTCGTCAATCCGTTCGCGAGATATGGGAGTTTGAAGTTAAGGAATGGTTGAGAAGCCATCAAAATTTTCGCAAGTCTGATACTCGAAACCAATAACTGCTATGGCCTAGGGCAAAATTACACATACTATTGTAATCGGGCGAGATTATGCTTTTAGATGCAACTGGAATTTCACGAGCTGGTAATCCGTTCGCGAGATATGGGAGTTTGTAGTTAAGGAATGGTTGAGAAACCATCAAAATTTTCGCAAGTCTGATACTCGAAACCAATAACTACTATTGCCTAGGGCAAAAATACACATACCGTTGTAATCGGGCGAGTTTCTGCTTTCAGATGCAGTAGGAATTTCTCGAGTTCGACAATCCGATCGCGAGATATGGGAGTTTGAAGTTAAGGAATGGTTGAGAAACCATCAAAATTTTCGCTGGTCTGATACTCGAAACCAATAACTGGAATGGCCTAGGGGAAGAGTACACATACCACAGTAATCGGGCGATCTTCTACCTTCAGATGCAACAGGAATTTCTCGAGTTCGTCAATCCGTTCGCGAGATATGGGAGTTTGAAGTTAAGGAATGGTTGAGAAACCATCAGAATTTTCGCAAGTCTGATACTCGAAACCAATAACTGCTATGGCCTAGGGCAAAAATACACATACCATTGTAATCGGGCGAGATTATGCTTTTAGATGCAACTGGAATTTCTCGAGTTGGTAATCCGTTCGCGAGATATGGGAGTTTAAAGTTAAGGAATGGTTGAGAAACCATCAAAATTTTCGCAAGTCTGATACTCGAAACCAATAACTACTATTGCCTAGGGCAAAAATACACATACCGTTGTAATCGATCGAGCTTCTGATTTCAGATGCAACAGGAATTTCACGAGTGCGTCAATCCGTTCGCGAGATATGGGAGTTTGAAGTTAAGGAACGGTTGAGAAACTATCAAAATTTTAGTAAGTCTGATACTCGAAACCAATAACTACTAATGCCTAGGGCAAAAATACACACACCGTTGTAATCGGTCGAGTTTCTACTTTCAGATGCAACAGGAATTTCTCGAGTTCGTCAATCCGTTCGCGAGATATGGGAGTTTGAAGTTAAGGAATGGTTGAGAAGCCATCAAAATTTTCGCAAGTCTGATACTCGAAACCAATAACTGGAATGGCCTAGGGGAAGAGTACACATACCACAGTAATCGGGCGATCTTCTACCTTCAGATGCAACAGGAATTTCTCGAGTTCGTCAATCCGTTCGCGAGATATGGGAGTTTGAAGTTAAGGAATGGTTGAGAAATCATCAAAATTTTCGCAAGTCTGATACTCGAAACCAATAACTACTATTGCCTTGGGCAAAAATACACATATCGTTGTAATCGATCGAGCTTCTTATTTCAGATGCAACAGGAATTTCTCGAGTGCGTCAATCCGTTCGCGAGATATGGGAGTTTGAAGTTAAGGAACGGTTGAGAATCTATCAAAATTTTAGTAAGTCTGATACTCGAAACCAATAACTACTAATGCCTAGGGCAAAAATACACACACCGTTGTAATCGGTCGAGTTTCTACTTTCAGATGCAACAGGAATTTCTCGAGTTCGTCAATCCGTTCGCGAGATATGGGAGTTTGAAGTTAAGGAATGGTTGAGAAGCCATCAAAATTTTCGCAAGTCTGATACTCGAAACCAATAACTGCTATGGCCTAGGGCAAAATTACACATACTATTGTAATCGGGCGAGATTATGCTTTTAGATGCAACTGGAATTTCACGAGCTGGTAATCCGGTCGCGAGATATGGGAGTTTGTAGTTAAGGAATGGTTGAGAAACCATCAAAATTTTCGCAAGTCTGATACTCGAAACCAATTACTACTATTGCCTAGGGCAAAAATACACATACCGTTGTAATCGGGCGAGTTTCTGCTTTCAGATGCAGTAGGAATTTCTCGAGTTCGAAAATCCGATCGCGAGATATGGGAGTTTGAAGTTAAGGAATGGTTGAGAAACCATCAAAATTTTCGCTGGTCTGATACTCGAAACCAATAACTGGAATGGCCTAGGGGAAGAGTACACATACCACAGTAATCGGGCGATCTTCTACCTTCAGATGCAACAGGAATTTCTCGAGTTCGTCAATCCGTTCGCGAGATATGGGAGTTTGAAGTTAAGGAATGGTTGAGAAACCATCAGAATTTTCGCAAGTCTGATACTCGAAACCAATAACTGCTATGGCCTAGGGCAAAAATACACATACCATTGTAATCGGGCGAGATTATGCTTTTAGATGCAACTGGAATTTCTCGAGTTGGTAATCCGTTCGCGAGATATGGGAGTTCAAATTTAAGGAATGGTTGAGAAACCATCAGAATTTTGGCAAGTCTGATACTCGAAACCAATAACTCCTATGGCCTAGGGCAAAAATACACATACCGTTGTAATCGGGCGAGTTTCTGCTTTCAGATGCAGTAGGAATTTCTCGAGTTCGTCATTCCGTTCGCGAGATATGGGAGTTTGAAGTTAAGGAACGGTTGAGAAACTATCAAAATTTTAGTAAGTCTGATACTCGAAACCAAAAACTACTAATGCCTAGGGCAAAAATACACACACCGTTGTAATCGGTCGAGTTTCTACTTTCAGATGCAACAGGAATTTCTCGAGTTCGTCAATCCGTTCGCGAGATATGGGAGTTTGAAGTTAAGGAATGGTTGAGAAGCCATCAAAATTTTCGCAAGTCTGATACTCGAAACCAATAACTGCTATGGCCTAGGGCAAAATTACACATACTATTGTAATCGGGCGAGATTATGCTTTTAGATGCAACTGGAATTTCACGAGCTGGTAATCCGTTCGCGAGATATGGGAGTTTGTAGTTAAGGAATGGTTGAGAAACCATCAAAATTTTCGCAAGTCTGATACTCGAAACCAATAACTACTATTGCCTAGGGCAAAAATACACATACCGTTGTAATCGGGCGAGTTTCTGCTTTCAGATGCAGTAGGAATTTCTCGAGTTCGTCATTCCGTTCGCGAGATATGGGAGTTTGAAGTTAAGGAACGGTTGAGAAACTATCAAAATTTTAGTAAGTCTGATACTCGAAACCAAAAACTACTAATGCCTAGGGCAAAAATACACACACCGTTGTAATCGGTCGAGTTTCTACTTTCAGATGCAACAGGAATTTCTCGAGTTCGTCAATCCGTTCGCGAGATATGGGAGTTTGAAGTTAAGGAATGGTTGAGAAGCCATCAAAATTTTCGCAAGTCTGATACTCGAAACCAATAACTGCTATGGCCTAGGGCAAAATTACACATACTATTGTAATCGGGCGAGATTATGCTTTTAGATGCAACTGGAATTTCACGAGCTGGTAATCCGTTCGCGAGATATGGGAGTTTGTAGTTAAGGAATGGTTGAGAAACCATCAAAATTTTCGCAAGTCTGATACTCGAAACCAATAACTACTATTGCCTAGGGCAAAAATACACATACCGTTGTAATCGGGCGAGTTTCTGCTTTCAGATGCAGTAGGAATTTCTCGAGTTCGACAATCCGATCGCGAGATATGGGAGTTTGAAGTTAAGGAATGGTTGAGAAACCATCAAAATTTTCGCTGGTCTGATACTCGAAACCAATAACTGGAATGGCCTGGGGGAAGAGTACACATACCACAGTAATCGGGCGATCTTCTACCTTCAGATGCAACAGGAATTTCTCGAGTTCGTCAATCCGTTCGCGAGATATGGGAGTTTGAAGTTAAGGAATGGTTGAGAAACCATCAGAATTTTCGCAAGTCTGATACTCGAAACCAATAACTGCTATGGCCTAGGGCAAAAATACACATACCATTGTAATCGGGCGAGATTATGCTTTTAGATGCAACTGGAATTTCTCGAGTTGGTAATCCGTTCGCGAGATATGGGAGTTTAAAGTTAAGGAATGGTTGAGAAACCATCAAAATTTTCGCAAGTCTGATACTCGAAACCAATAACTACTATTGCCTAGGGCAAAAATACACATACCGTTGTAATCGATCGAGCTTCTGATTTCAGATGCAACAGGAATTTCACGAGTGCGTCAATCCGTTCGCGAGATATGGGAGTTTGAAGTTAAGGAACGGTTGAGAAACTATCAAAATTTTAGTAAGTCTGATACTCGAAACCAATAACTACTAATGCCTAGGGCAAAAATACACACACCGTTGTAATCGGTCGAGTTTCTACTTTCAGATGCAACAGGAATTTCTCGAGTTCGTCAATCCGTTCGCGAGATATGGGAGTTTGAAGTTAAGGAATGGTTGAGAAGCCATCAAAATTTTCGCAAGTCTGATACTCGAAACCAATAACTGGAATGGCCTAGGGGAAGAGTACACATACCACAGTAATCGGGCGATCTTCTACCTTCAGATGCAACAGGAATTTCTCGAGTTCGTCAATCCGTTCGCGAGATATGGGAGTTTGAAGTTAAGGAATGGTTGAGAAATCATCAAAATTTTCGCAAGTCTGATACTCGAAACCAATAACTACTATTGCCTTGGGCAAAAATACACATATCGTTGTAATCGATCGAGCTTCTTATTTCAGATGCAACAGGAATTTCTCGAGTGCGTCAATCCGTTCGCGAGATATGGGAGTTTGAAGTTAAGGAACGGTTGAGAATCTATCAAAATTTTAGTAAGTCTGATACTCGAAACCAATAACTACTAATGCCTAGGGCAAAAATACACACACCGTTGTAATCGGGCGAGTTTCTGCTTTCAGATGCAGTAGGAATTTCTCGAGTTCGACAATCCGATCGCGAGATATGGGAGTTTGAAGTTAAGGAATGGTTGAGAAACCATCAAAATATTCGCTGGTCTGATACTCGAAACCAATAACTGGAATGGCCTAGGGGAAGAGTACACATACCACAGTAATCGGGCGATCTTCTACCTTCAGATGCAACAGGAATTTCTCGAGTTCGTCAATCCGTTCGCGAGATATGGGAGTTTGAAGTTAAGGAATGGTTGAGAAACCATCAGAATTTTCGCAAGTCTGATACTCGAAACCAATAACTGCTATGGCCTAGGGCAAAAATACACATACCATTGTAATCGGGCGAGATTATGCTTTTAGATGCAACTGGAATTTCTCGAGTTGGTAATCCGTTCGCGAGATATGGGAGTTCAAATTTAAGGAATGGTTGAGAAACCATCAGAATTTTGGCAAGTCTGATACTCGAAACCAATAACTCCTATGGCCTAGGGCAAAAATACACATACCGTTGTAATCGGGCGAGTTTCTGCTTTCAGATGCAGTAGGAATTTCTCGAGTTCGTCATTCCGTTCGCGAGATATGGGAGTTTGAAGTTAAGGAACGGTTGAGAAACTATCAAAATTTTAGTAAGTCTGATACTCGAAACCAAAAACTACTAATGCCTAGGGCAAAAATACACACACCGTTGTAATCGGTCGAGTTTCTACTTTCAGATGCAACAGGAATTTCTCGAGTTCGTCAATCCGTTCGCGAGATATGGGAGTTTGAAGTTAAGGAATGGTTGAGAAGCCATCAAAATTTTCGCAAGTCTGATACTCGAAACCAATAACTGCTATGGCCTAGGGCAAAATTACACATACTATTGTAATCGGGCGAGATTATGCTTTTAGATGCAACTGGAATTTCACGAGCTGGTAATCCGTTCGCGAGATATGGGAGTTTGTAGTTAAGGAATGGTTGAGAAACCATCAAAATTTTCGCAAGTCTGATACTCGAAACCAATAACTACTATTGCCTAGGGCAAAAATACACATACCGTTGTAATCGGGCGAGTTTCTGCTTTCAGATGCAGTAGGAATTTCTCGAGTTCGACAATCCGATCGCGAGATATGGGAGTTTGAAGTTAAGGAATGGTTGAGAAACCATCAAAATTTTCGCTGGTCTGATACTCGAAACCAATAACTGGAATGGCCTAGGGGAAGAGTACACATACCACAGTAATCGGGCGATCTTCTACCTTCAGATGCAACAGGAATTTCTCGAGTTCGTCAATCCGTTCGCGAGATATGGGAGTTTGAAGTTAAGGAATGGTTGAGAAACCATCAGAATTTTCGCAAGTCTGATACTCGAAACCAATAACTGCTATGGCCTAGGGCAAAAATACACATACCATTGTAATCGGGCGAGATTATGCTTTTAGATGCAACTGGAATTTCTCGAGTTGGTAATCCGTTCGCGAGATATGGGAGTTTAAAGTTAAGGAATGGTTGAGAAACCATCAAAATTTTCGCAAGTCTGATACTCGAAACCAATAACTACTATTGCCTAGGGCAAAAATACACATACCGTTGTAATCGATCGAGCTTCTGATTTCAGATGCAACAGGAATTTCACGAGTGCGTCAATCCGTTCGCGAGATATGGGAGTTTGAAGTTAAGGAACGGTTGAGAAACTATCAAAATTTTAGTAAGTCTGATACTCGAAACCAATAACTACTAATGCCTAGGGCAAAAATACACACACCGTTGTAATCGGTCGAGTTTCTACTTTCAGATGCAACAGGAATTTCTCGAGTTCGTCAATCCGTTCGCGAGATATGGGAGTTTGAAGTTAAGGAATGGTTGAGAAGCCATCAAAATTTTCGCAAGTCTGATACTCGAAACCAATAACTGGAATGGCCTAGGGGAAGAGTACACATACCACAGTAATCGGGCGATCTTCTACCTTCAGATGCAACAGGAATTTCTCGAGTTCGTCAATCCGTTCGCGAGATATGGGAGTTTGAAGTTAAGGAATGGTTGAGAAATCATCAAAATTTTAGTACGTCTGATACTCGAAACCAATAACTACTATTGCCTTGGGCAAAAATACACATATCGTTGTAATCGATCGAGCTTCTTATTTCAGATGCAACAGGAATTTCTCGAGTGCGTCAATCCGTTCGCGAGATATGGGAGTTTGAAGTTAAGGAACGGTTGAGAATCTATCAAAATTTTAGTACGTCTGATACTCGAAACCAATAACTACTAATGCCTAGGGCAAAAATACACACACCGTTGTAATCGGTCGAGTTTCTACTTTCAGATGCAACAGGAATTTCTCGAGTTCGTCAATCCGTTCGCGAGATATGGGAGTTTGAAGTTAAGGAATGGTTGAGAAGCCATCAAAATTTTCGCAAGTCTGATACTCGAAACCAATAACTGCTATGGCCTAGGGCAAAATTACACATACTATTGTAATCGGGCGAGATTATGCTTTTAGATGCAACTGGAATTTCACGAGCTGGTAATCCGGTCGCGAGATATGGGAGTTTGTAGTTAAGGAATGGTTGAGAAACCATCAAAATTTTCGCAAGTCTGATACTCGAAACCAATAACTACTATTGCCTAGGGCAAAAATACACATACCGTTGTAATCGGGCGAGTTTCTGCTTTCAGATGCAGTAGGAATTTCTCGAGTTCGACAATCCGATCGCGAGATATGGGAGTTTGAAGTTAAGGAATGGTTGAGAAACCATCAAAATTTTCGCTGGTCTGATACTCGAAACCAATAACTGGAATGGCCTAGGGGAAGAGTACACATACCACAGTAATCGGGCGATCTTCTACCTTCAGATGCAACAGGAATTTCTCGAGTTCGTCAATCCGTTCGCGAGATATGGGAGTTTGAAGTTAAGGAATGGTTGAGAAACCATCAGAATTTTCGCAAGTCTGATACTCGAAACCAATAACTGCTATGGCCTAGGGCAAAAATACACATACCATTGTAATCGGGCGAGATTATGCTTTTAGATGCAACTGGAATTTCTCGAGTTGGTAATCCGTTCGCGAGATATGGGAGTTCAAATTTAAGGAATGGTTGAGAAACCATCAGAATTTTGGCAAGTCTGATACTCGAAACCAATAACTCCTATGGCCTAGGGCAAAAATACACATACCGTTGTAATCGGGCGAGTTTCTGCTTTCAGATGCAGTAGGAATTTCTCGAGTTCGTCATTCCGTTCGCGAGATATGGGAGTTTGAAGTTAAGGAACGGTTGAGAAACTATCAAAATTTTAGTAAGTCTGATACTCGAAACCAAAAACTACTAATGCCTAGGGCAAAAATACACACACCGTTGTAATCGGTCGAGTTTCTACTTTCAGATGCAACAGGAATTTCTCGAGTTCGTCAATCCGTTCGCGAGATATGGGAGTTTGAAGTTAAGGAATGGTTGAGAAGCCATCAAAATTTTCGCAAGTCTGATACTCGAAACCAATAACTGCTATGGCCTAGGGCAAAATTACACATACTATTGTAATCGGGCGAGATTATGCTTTTAGATGCAACTGGAATTTCACGAGCTGGTAATCCGTTCGCGAGATATGGGAGTTTGTAGTTAAGGAATGGTTGAGAAACCATCAAAATTTTCGCAAGTCTGATACTCGAAACCAATAACTACTATTGCCTAGGGCAAAAATACACATACCGTTGTAATCGGGCGAGTTTCTGCTTTCAGATGCAGTAGGAATTTCTCGAGTTCGACAATCCGATCGCGAGATATGGGAGTTTGAAGTTAAGGAATGGTTGAGAAACCATCAAAATTTTCGCTGGTCTGATACTCGAAACCAATAACTGGAATGGCCTAGGGGAAGAGTACACATACCACAGTAATCGGGCGATCTTCTACCTTCAGATGCAACAGGAATTTCTCGAGTTCGTCAATCCGTTCGCGAGATATGGGAGTTTGAAGTTAAGGAATGGTTGAGAAACCATCAGAATTTTCGCAAGTCTGATACTCGAAACCAATAACTGCTATGGCCTAGGGCAAAAATACACATACCATTGTAATCGGGCGAGATTATGCTTTTAGATGCAACTGGAATTTCTCGAGTTGGTAATCCGTTCGCGAGATATGGGAGTTTAAAGTTAAGGAATGGTTGAGAAACCATCAAAATTTTCGCAAGTCTGATACTCGAAACCAATAACTACTATTGCCTAGGGCAAAAATACACATACCGTTGTAATCGATCGAGCTTCTGATTTCAGATGCAACAGGAATTTCACGAGTGCGTCAATCCGTTCGCGAGATATGGGAGTTTGAAGTTAAGGAACGGTTGAGAAACTATCAAAATTTTAGTAAGTCTGATACTCGAAACCAATAACTACTAATGCCTAGGGCAAAAATACACACACCGTTGTAATCGGTCGAGTTTCTACTTTCAGATGCAACAGGAATTTCTCGAGTTCGTCAATCCGTTCGCGAGATATGGGAGTTTGAAGTTAAGGAATGGTTGAGAAGCCATCAAAATTTTCGCAAGTCTGATACTCGAAACCAATAACTGGAATGGCCTAGGGGAAGAGTACACATACCACAGTAATCGGGCGATCTTCTACCTTCAGATGCAACAGGAATTTCTCGAGTTCGTCAATCCGTTCGCGAGATATGGGAGTTTGAAGTTAAGGAATGGTTGAGAAATCATCAAAATTTTCGCAAGTCTGATACTCGAAACCAATAACTACTATTGCCTTGGGCAAAAATACACATATCGTTGTAATCGATCGAGCTTCTTATTTCAGATGCAACAGGAATTTCTCGAGTGCGTCAATCCGTTCGCGAGATATGGGAGTTTGAAGTTAAGGAACGGTTGAGAATCTATCAAAATTTTAGTAAGTCTGATACTCGAAACCAATAACTACTAATGCCTAGGGCAAAAATACACACACCGTTGTAATCGGTCGAGTTTCTACTTTCAGATGCAACAGGAATTTCTCGAGTTCGTCAATCCGTTCGCGAGATATGGGAGTTTGAAGTTAAGGAATGGTTGAGAAGCCATCAAAATTTTCGCAAGTCTGATACTCGAAACCAATAACTGCTATGGCCTAGGGCAAAATTACACATACTATTGTAATCGGGCGAGATTATGCTTTTAGATGCAACTGGAATTTCACGAGCTGGTAATCCGGTCGCGAGATATGGGAGTTTGTAGTTAAGGAATGGTTGAGAAACCATCAAAATTTTCGCAAGTCTGATGCTCGAAACCAATTACTACTATTGCCTAGGGCAAAAATACACATACCGTTGTAATCGGGCGAGTTTCTGCTTTCAGATGCAGTAGGAATTTCTCGAGTTCGACAATCCGATCGCGAGATATGGGAGTTTGAAGTTAAGGAATGGTTGAGAAACCATCAAAATTTTCGCTGGTCTGATACTCGAAACCAATAACTGGAATGGCCTAGGGGAAGAGTACACATACCACAGTAATCGGGCGATCTTCTACCTTCAGATGCAACAGGAATTTCTCGAGTTCGTCAATCCGTTCGCGAGATATGGGAGTTTGAAGTTAAGGAATGGTTGAGAAACCATCAGAATTTTCGCAAGTCTGATACTCGAAACCAATAACTGCTATGGCCTAGGGCAAAAATACACATACCATTGTAATCGGGCGAGATTATGCTTTTAGATGCAACTGGAATTTCTCGAGTTGGTAATCCGTTCGCGAGATATGGGAGTTCAAATTTAAGGAATGGTTGAGAAACCATCAGAATTTTCGCAAGTCTGATACTCGAAACCAATAACTCCTATGGCCTAGGGCAAAAATACACATACCGTTGTAATCGGGCGAGTTTCTGCTTTCAGATGCAGTAGGAATTTCTCGAGTTCGTCATTCCGTTCGCGAGATATGGGAGTTTGAAGTTAAGGAACGGTTGAGAAACTATCAAAATTTTAGTAAGTCTGATACTCGAAACCAATAACTACTAATGCCTAGGGCAAAAATACACACACCGTTGTAATCGGTCGAGTTTCTACTTTCAGATGCAACAGGAATTTCTCGAGTTCGTCAATCCGTTCGCGAGATATGGGAGTTTGAAGTTAAGGAATGGTTGAGAAGCCATCAAAATTTTCGCAAGTCTGATACTCGAAACCAATAACTGCTATGGCCTAGGGCAAAATTACACATACTATTGTAATCGGGCGAGATTATGCTTTTAGATGCAACTGGAATTTCACGAGCTGGTAATCCGTTCGCGAGATATGGGAGTTTGTAGTTAAGGAATGGTTGAGAAACCATCAAAATTTTCGCAAGTCTGATACTCGAAACCAATAACTACTATTGCCTAGGGCAAAAATACACATACCGTTGTAATCGGGCGAGTTTCTGCTTTCAGATGCAGTAGGAATTTCTCGAGTTCGACAATCCGATCGCGAGATATGGGAGTTTGAAGTTAAGGAATGGTTGAGAAACCATCAAAATTTTCGCTGGTCTGATACTCGAAACCAATAACTGGAATGGCCTAGGGGAAGAGTACACATACCACAGTAATCGGGCGATCTTCTACCTTCAGATGCAACAGGAATTTCTCGAGTTCGTCAATCCGTTCGCGAGATATGGGAGTTTGAAGTTAAGGAATGGTTGAGAAACCATCAGAATTTTCGCAAGTCTGATACTCGAAACCAATAACTGCTATGGCCTAGGGCAAAAATACACATACCATTGTAATCGGGCGAGATTATGCTTTTAGATGCAACTGGAATTTCTCGAGTTGGTAATCCGTTCGCGAGATATGGGAGTTTAAAGTTAAGGAATGGTTGAGAAACCATCAAAATTTTCGCAAGTCTGATACTCGAAACCAATAACTACTATTGCCTAGGGCAAAAATACACATACCGTTGTAATCGATCGAGCTTCTGATTTCAGATGCAACAGGAATTTCACGAGTGCGTCAATCCGTTCGCGAGATATGGGAGTTTGAAGTTAAGGAACGGTTGAGAAACTATCAAAATTTTAGTAAGTCTGATACTCGAAACCAATAACTACTAATGCCTAGGGCAAAAATACACACACCGTTGTAATCGGTCGAGTTTCTACTTTCAGATGCAACAGGAATTTCTCGAGTTCGTCAATCCGTTCGCGAGATATGGGAGTTTGAAGTTAAGGAATGGTTGAGAAGCCATCAAAATTTTCGCACGTCTGATACTCGAAACCAATAACTGGAATGGCCTAGGGGAAGAGTACACATACCACAGTAATCGGGCGATCTTCTACCTTCAGATGCAACAGGAATTTCTCGAGTTCGTCAATCCGTTCGCGAGATATGGGAGTTTGAAGTTAAGGAATGGTTGAGAAATCATCAAAATTTTCGCAAGTCTGATACTCGAAACCAATAACTACTATTGCCTTGGGCAAAAATACACATATCGTTGTAATCGATCGAGCTTCTTATTTCAGATGCAACAGGAATTTCTCGAGTGCGTCAATCCGTTCGCGAGATATGGGAGTTTGAAGTTAAGGAACGGTTGAGAATCTATCAAAATTTTAGTAAGTCTGATACTCGAAACCAATAACTACTAATGCCTAGGGCAAAAATACACACACCGTTGTAATCGGTCGAGTTTCTACTTTCAGATGCAACAGGAATTTCTCGAGTTCGTCAATCCGTTCGCGAGATATGGGAGTTTGAAGTTAAGGAATGGTTGAGAAGCCATCAAAATTTTCGCAAGTCTGATACTCGAAACCAATAACTGCTATGGCCTAGGGCAAAATTACACATACTATTGTAATCGGGCGAGATTATGCTTTTAGATGCAACTGGAATTTCACGAGCTGGTAATCCGGTCGCGAGATATGGGAGTTTGTAGTTAAGGAATGGTTGAGAAACCATCAAAATTTTCGCAAGTCTGATACTCGAAACCAATAACTACTATTGCCTAGGGCAAAAATACACATACCGTTGTAATCGGGCGAGTTTCTGCTTTCAGATGCAGTAGGAATTTCTCGAGTTCGACAATCCGATCGCGAGATATGGGAGTTTGAAGTTAAGGAATGGTTGAGAAACCATCAAAATTTTCGCTGGTCTGATACTCGAAACCAATAACTGGAATGGCCTAGGGGAAGAGTACACATACCACAGTAATCGGGCGATCTTCTACCTTCAGATGCAACAGGAATTTCTCGAGTTCGTCAATCCGTTCGCGAGATATGGGAGTTTGAAGTTAAGGAATGGTTGAGAAACCATCAGAATTTTCGCAAGTCTGATACTCGAAACCAATAACTGCTATGGCCTAGGGCAAAAATACACATACCATTGTAATCGGGCGAGATTATGCTTTTAGATGCAACTGGAATTTCTCGAGTTGGTAATCCGTTCGCGAGATATGGGAGTTCAAATTTAAGGAATGGTTGAGAAACCATCAGAATTTTGGCAAGTCTGATACTCGAAACCAATAACTCCTATGGCCTAGGGCAAAAATACACATACCGTTGTAATCGGGCGAGTTTCTGCTTTCAGATGCAGTAGGAATTTCTCGAGTTCGTCATTCCGTTCGCGAGATATGGGAGTTTGAAGTTAAGGAACGGTTGAGAAACTATCAAAATTTTAGTAAGTCTGATACTCGAAACCAAAAACTACTAATGCCTAGGGCAAAAATACACACACCGTTGTAATCGGTCGAGTTTCTACTTTCAGATGCAACAGGAATTTCTCGAGTTCGTCAATCCGTTCGCGAGATATGGGAGTTTGAAGTTAAGGAATGGTTGAGAAGCCATCAAAATTTTCGCAAGTCTGATACTCGAAACCAATAACTGCTATGGCCTAGGGCAAAATTACACATACTATTGTAATCGGGCGAGATTATGCTTTTAGATGCAACTGGAATTTCACGAGCTGGTAATCCGGTCGCGAGATATGGGAGTTTGTAGTTAAGGAATGGTTGAGAAACCATCAAAATTTTCGCAAGTCTGATACTCGAAACCAATAACTACTATTGCCTAGGGCAAAAATACACATACCGTTGTAATCGGGCGAGTTTCTGCTTTCAGATGCAGTAGGAATTTCTCGAGTTCGACAATCCGATCGCGAGATATGGGAGTTTGAAGTTAAGGAATGGTTGAGAAACCATCAAAATTTTCGCTGGTCTGATACTCGAAACCAATAACTGGAATGGCCTAGGGGAAGAGTACACATACCACAGTAATCGGGCGATCTTCTACCTTCAGATGCAACAGGAATTTCTCGAGTTCGTCAATCCGTTCGCGAGATATGGGAGTTTGAAGTTAAGGAATGGTTGAGAAACCATCAGAATTTTCGCAAGTCTGATACTCGAAACCAATAACTGCTATGGCCTAGGGCAAAAATACACATACCATTGTAATCGGGCGAGATTATGCTTTTAGATGCAACTGGAATTTCTCGAGTTGGTAATCCGTTCGCGAGATATGGGAGTTCAAATTTAAGGAATGGTTGAGAAACCATCAGAATTTTGGCAAGTCTGATACTCGAAACCAATAACTCCTATGGCCTAGGGCAAAAATACACATACCGTTGTAATCGGGCGAGTTTCTGCTTTCAGATGCAGTAGGAATTTCTCGAGTTCGTCATTCCGTTCGCGAGATATGGGAGTTTGAAGTTAAGGAACGGTTGAGAAACTATCAAAATTTTAGTAAGTCTGATACTCGAAACCAAAAACTACTAATGCCTAGGGCAAAAATACACACACCGTTGTAATCGGTCGAGTTTCTACTTTCAGATGCAACAGGAATTTCTCGAGTTCGTCAATCCGTTCGCGAGATATGGGAGTTTGAAGTTAAGGAATGGTTGAGAAGCCATCAAAATTTTCGCAAGTCTGATACTCGAAACCAATAACTGCTATGGCCTAGGGCAAAATTACACATACTATTGTAATCGGGCGAGATTATGCTTTTAGATGCAACTGGAATTTCACGAGCTGGTAATCCGTTCGCGAGATATGGGAGTTTGTAGTTAAGGAATGGTTGAGAAACCATCAAAATTTTCGCAAGTCTGATACTCGAAACCAATAACTACTATTGCCTAGGGCAAAAATACACATACCGTTGTAATCGGGCGAGTTTCTGCTTTCAGATGCAGTAGGAATTTCTCGAGTTCGACAATCCGATCGCGAGATATGGGAGTTTGAAGTTAAGGAATGGTTGAGAAACCATCAAAATTTTCGCTGGTCTGATACTCGAAACCAATAACTGGAATGGCCTAGGGGAAGAGTACACATACCACAGTAATCGGGCGATCTTCTACCTTCAGATGCAACAGGAATTTCTCGAGTTCGTCAATCCGTTCGCGAGATATGGGAGTTTGAAGTTAAGGAATGGTTGAGAAACCATCAGAATTTTCGCAAGTCTGATACTCGAAACCAATAACTGCTATGGCCTAGGGCAAAAATACACATACCATTGTAATCGGGCGAGATTATGCTTTTAGATGCAACTGGAATTTCTCGAGTTGGTAATCCGTTCGCGAGATATGGGAGTTTAAAGTTAAGGAATGGTTGAGAAACCATCAAAATTTTCACAAGTCTGATACTCGAAACCAATAACTACTATTGCCTAGGGCAAAAATACACATACCGTTGTAATCGATCGAGCTTCTGATTTCAGATGCAACAGGAATTTCACGAGTGCGTCAATCCGTTCGCGAGATATGGGAGTTTGAAGTTAAGGAACGGTTGAGAAACTATCAAAATTTTAGTAAGTCTGATACTCGAAACCAATAACTACTAATGCCTAGGGCAAAAATACACACACCGTTGTAATCGGTCGAGTTTCTACTTTCAGATGCAACAGGAATTTCTCGAGTTCGTCAATCCGTTCGCGAGATATGGGAGTTTGAAGTTAAGGAATGGTTGAGAAGCCATCAAAATTTTCGCAAGTCTGATACTCGAAACCAATAACTGGAATGGCCTAGGGGAAGAGTACACATACCACAGTAATCGGGCGATCTTCTACCTTCAGATGCAACAGGAATTTCTCGAGTTCGTCAATCCGTTCGCGAGATATGGGAGTTTGAAGTTAAGGAATGGTTGAGAAATCATCAAAATTTTCGCAAGTCTGATACTCGAAACCAATAACTACTATTGCCTTGGGCAAAAATACACATATCGTTGTAATCGATCGAGCTTCTTATTTCAGATGCAACAGGAATTTCTCGAGTGCGTCAATCCGTTCGCGAGATATGGGAGTTTGAAGTTAAGGAACGGTTGAGAATCTATCAAAATTTTAGTAAGTCTGATACTCGAAACCAATAACTACTAATGCCTAGGGCAAAAATACACACACCGTTGTAATCGGTCGAGTTTCTACTTTCAGATGCAACAGGAATTTCTCGAGTTCGTCAATCCGTTCGCGAGATATGGGAGTTTGAAGTTAAGGAATGGTTGAGAAGCCATCAAAATTTTCGCAAGTCTGATACTCGAAACCAATAACTGCTATGGCCTAGGGCAAAATTACACATACTATTGTAATCGGGCGAGATTATGCTTTTAGATGCAACTGGAATTTCACGAGCTGGTAATCCGGTCGCGAGATATGGGAGTTTGTAGTTAAGGAATGGTTGAGAAACCATCAAAATTTTCGCAAGTCTGATACTCGAAACCAATAACTACTATTGCCTAGGGCAAAAATACACATACCGTTGTAATCGGGCGAGTTTCTGCTTTCAGATGCAGTAGGAATTTCTCGAGTTCGACAATCCGATCGCGAGATATGGGAGTTTGAAGTTAAGGAATGGTTGAGAAACCATCAAAATTTTCGCTGGTCTGATACTCGAAACCAATAACTGGAATGGCCTAGGGGAAGAGTACACATACCACAGTAATCGGGCGATCTTCTACCTTCAGATGCAACAGGAATTTCTCGAGTTCGTCAATCCGTTCGCGAGATATGGGAGTTTGAAGTTAAGGAATGGTTGAGAAACCATCAGAATTTTCGCAAGTCTGATACTCGAAACCAATAACTGCTATGGCCTAGGGCAAAAATACACATACCATTGTAATCGGGCGAGATTATGCTTTTAGATGCAACTGGAATTTCTCGAGTTGGTAATCCGTTCGCGAGATATGGGAGTTCAAATTTAAGGAATGGTTGAGAAACCATCAGAATTTTGGCAAGTCTGATACTCGAAACCAATAACTCCTATGGCCTAGGGCAAAAATACACATACCGTTGTAATCGGGCGAGTTTCTGCTTTCAGATGCAGTAGGAATTTCTCGAGTTCGTCATTCCGTTCGCGAGATATGGGAGTTTGAAGTTAAGGAACGGTTGAGAAACTATCAAAATTTTAGTAAGTCTGATACTCGAAACCAAAAACTACTAATGCCTAGGGCAAAAATACACACACCGTTGTAATCGGTCGAGTTTCTACTTTCAGATGCAACAGGAATTTCTCGAGTTCGTCAATCCGTTCGCGAGATATGGGAGTTTGAAGTTAAGGAATGGTTGAGAAGCCATCAAAATTTTCGCAAGTCTGATACTCGAAACCAATAACTGCTATGGCCTAGGGCAAAATTACACATACTATTGTAATCGGGCGAGATTATGCTTTTAGATGCAACTGGAATTTCACGAGCTGGTAATCCGTTCGCGAGATATGGGAGTTTGTAGTTAAGGAATGGTTGAGAAACCATCAAAATTTTCGCTGGTCTGATACTCGAAACCAATAACTGGAATGGCCTAGGGGAAGAGTACACATACCACAGTAATCGGGCGATCTTCTACCTTCAGATGCAACAGGAATTTCTCGAGTTCGTCAATCCGTTCGCGAGATATGGGAGTTTGAAGTTAAGGAATGGTTGAGAAACCATCAGAATTTTCGCAAGTCTGATACTCGAAACCAATAACTCCTATGGCCTAGGGCAAAAATACACATACCGTTGTAATCGGGCGAGTTTCTGCTTTCAGATGCAGTAGGAATTTCTCGAGTTCGACAATCCGATCGCGAGATATGGGAGTTTGAAGTTAAGGAATGGTTGAGAAACCATCAAAATTTTCGCTGGTCTGATACTCGAAACCAATAACTGGAATGGCCTAGGGGAAGAGTACACATACCACAGTAATCGGGCGATCTTCTACCTTCAGATGCAACAGGAATTTCTCGAGTTCGTCAATCCGTTCGCGAGATATGGGAGTTTGAAGTTAAGGAATGGTTGAGAAACCATCAGAATTTTCGCAAGTCTGATACTCGAAACCAATAACTTCTATGGCCTAGGGCAAAAATACACATACCATTGTAATCGGGCGAGATTATGCTTTTAGATGCAACTGGAATTTCTCGAGTTGGTAATCCGTTCGCGAGATATGGGAGTTTAAAGTTAAGGAATGGTTGAGAAACCATCAAAATTTTCGCAAGTCTGATACTCGAAACCAATAACTACTATTGCCTAGGGCAAAAATACACATACCGTTGTAATCGATCGAGCTTCTGATTTCAGATGCAACAGGAATTTCACGAGTTCGTCAATCCGTTCGCGAGATATGGGAGTTTGAAGTTAAGGAACGGTTGAGAAACTATCAAAATTTTAGTAAGTCTGATACTCGAAACCAATAACTACTAATGCCTAGGGCAAAAATACACACACCGTTGTAATCGGTCAAGTTTCTACTTTCAGATGCAACAGGAATTTCTCGAGTTCGTCAATCCGTTCGCGAGATATGGGAGTTTGAAGTTAAGGAATGGTTGAGAAGCCATCAAAATTTTCGCAAGTCTGATACTCGAAACCAATAACTGCTATGGCCTAGGGCAAAATTACACATACTATTGTAATCGGGCGAGATTATGCTTTTAGATGCAACTGGAATTTCACGAGCTGGTAATCCGTTCGCGAGATATGGGAGTTTGTAGTTAAGGAATGGTTGAGAAACCATCAAAATTTTCGCAAGTCTGATACTCGAAACCAATAACTACTATTGCCTAGGGCAAAAATACACATACCGTTGTAATCGGGCGAGTTTCTGCTTTCAGATGAAGTAGGAATTTCTCGAGTTCGACAATCCGATCGCGAGATATGGGAGTTTGAAGTTAAGGAATGGTTGAGAAACCATCAAAATTTTCGCTGGTCTGATACTCGAAACCAATAACTGGAATGGCCTAGGGGAAAAGTACACATACCACAGTAATCGGGCGATCTTCTACCTTCAGATGCAACAGGAATTTCTCGAGTTCGTCAATCCGTTCGCGAGATATGGGAGTTTGAAGTTAAGGAATGGTTGAGAAACCATCAGAATTTTCGCAAGTCTGATACTCGAAACCAATAACTCCTATGGCCTAGGGCAAAAATACACATACCGTTGTAATCGGGCGAGTTTCTGCTTTCAGATGCAGTAGGAATTTCTCGAGTTCGTCATTCCGTTCGCGAGATATGGGAGTTTGAAGTTAAGGAACGGTTGAGAAACTATCAAAATTTTAGTAAGTCTGATACTCGAAACCAATAACTACTAATGCCTAGGGCAAAAATACACACACCGTTGTAATCGGTCGAGTTTCAACTTTCAGATGCAACAGGAATTTCTCGAGTTCGTCAATCCGTTCGCGAGATATGGGAGTTTGAAGTTAAGGAATGGTTGAGAAGCCATCAAAATTTTCGCAAGTCTGATACTCGAAACCAATAACTGCTATGGCCTAGGGCAAAATTACACATACTATTGTAATCGGGCGAGATTATGCTTTTAGATGCAACTGGAATTTCACGAGCTGGTAATCCGTTCGCGAGATATGGGAGTTTGTAGTTAAGGAATGGTTGAGAAACCATCAAAATTTTCGCAAGTCTGATACTCGAAACCAATAACTACTATTGCCTAGGGCAAAAATACACATACCGTTTTAATCGGGCGAGTTTCTGCTTTCAGATGCAGTAGGAATTTCTCGAGTTCGACAATCCGATCGCGAGATATGGGAGTTTGAAGTTAAGGAATGGTTGAGAAACCATCAAAATTTTCGCTGGTCTGATACTCGAAACCAATAACTGGAATGGCCTAGGGGAAAAGTACACATACCACTGTAATCGGGCGATCTTCTACCTTCGGATGCAACAGGAATTTCTCGAGTTCGTCAATCCGTTCGTGAGATATAGGAGTTTGAAGTTAAGGAATGGTTGAGAAACCATCAAAATTTTCGCAAATCTGATACTCGAAACCAATAACTGGAATGTCCTAGGGGAAAAGCACACATACCACTGTAATCGGGCGAGTTTCTGCCTTCAGATGCAGTAGGAATTTCTCGAGTTCGTCAATCCGTTCGCGAGATATGGGAGTTTGAAGTTAAGGAATGGTTGAGAAGCCATCAAAATTTTCGCAAATCTGATACTCGAAACCAATAACTACTATTACCTAGTGCAAAAATACACATACCGTTGTAAATGGGCGAGTTTCTGCTTTCAGATGCAGCAGGAATTTCTCGAGTTCGTCATTCCGTTCGCGAGATATGGGAGTTTGAAGTTAAGGAATGGTTGAGAAGCCATCAAAATTTTCGCAAGTCTGATTCTCGAAACCAATAACTACTATGGCCTAGGGCAAAAATACACATACTATTGTAATCGGGCGAGTTTCTGCTTTCAGATGCAGTAGGAATTTCTCGAGTTCGACAATCCGATCGCGAGATATGGGAGTTTGAAGTTAAGGAACGGTTGAGAATCTATCAAAATTTTAGTAAGTCTGATACTCGAAACCTATAACTACTAATGCCTAGGGCAAAATTACACATACTATTGTAATCGGGCGAGATTATGCTTTTAGATGCAACTGGAATTTCACGAGCTGGTAATCCGTTCGCGAGATATGGGAGTTTGTAGTTAAGGAATGGTTGAGAAACCATCAAAATTTTCGCAAGTCTGATACTCGAAACCAATAACTACTATTGCCTAGGGCAAAAATACACATACCGTTGTAATCGATCGAGCTTCTGATTTCAGATGCAACAGGAATTTCACGAGTGCGTCAATCCGTTCGCGAGATATGGGAGTTTGAAGTTAAGGAACGGTTGAGAAACTATCAAAATTTTAGTAAGTCTGATACTCGAAACCAATAACTACTAATGCCTAGGGCAAAAATACACACACCGTTGTAATCGGTCGAGTTTCTACTTTCAGATGCAACAGGAATTTCTCGAGTTCGTCAATCCGTTCGCGAGATATGGGAGTTTGAAGTTAAGGAATGGTTGAGAAGCCATCAAAATTTTCGCAAGTCTGATACTCGAAACCAATAACTGGAATGGCCTAGGGGAAGAGTACACATACCACAGTAATCGGGCGATCTTCTACCTTCAGATGCAACAGGAATTTCTCGAGTTCGTCAATCCGTTCGCGAGATATGGGAGTTTGAAGTTAAGGAATGGTTGAGAAATCATCAAAATTTTCGCAAGTCTGATACTCGAAACCAATAACTACTATTGCCTTGGGCAAAAATACACATATCGTTGTAATCGATCGAGCTTCTTATTTCAGATGCAACAGGAATTTCTCGAGTGCGTCAATCCGTTCGCGAGATATGGGAGTTTGAAGTTAAGGAACGGTTGAGAATCTATCAAAATTTTAGTAAGTCTGATACTCGAAACCAATAACTACTAATGCCTAGGGCAAAAATACACACACCGTTGTAATCGGTCGAGTTTCTACTTTCAGATGCAACAGGAATTTCTCGAGTTCGTCAATCCGTTCGCGAGATATGGGAGTTTGAAGTTAAGGAATGGTTGAGAAGCCATCAAAATTTTCGCAAGTCTGATACTCGAAACCAATAACTGCTATGGCCTAGGGCAAAATTACACATACTATTGTAATCGGGCGAGATTATGCTTTTAGATGCAACTGGAATTTCACGAGCTGGTAATCCGGTCGCGAGATATGGGAGTTTGTAGTTAAGGAATGGTTGAGAAACCATCAAAATTTTCGCAAGTCTGATACTCGAAACCAATAACTACTATTGCCTAGGGCAAAAATACACATACCGTTGTAATCGGGCGAGTTTCTGCTTTCAGATGCAGTAGGAATTTCTCGAGTTCGACAATCCGATCGCGAGATATGGGAGTTTGAAGTTAAGGAATGGTTGAGAAACCATCAAAATTTTCGCTGGTCTGATACTCGAAACCAATAACTGGAATGGCCTAGGGGAAGAGTACACATACCACAGTAATCGGGCGATCTTCTACCTTCAGATGCAACAGGAATTTCTCGAGTTCGTCAATCCGTTCGCGAGATATGGGAGTTTGAAGTTAAGGAATGGTTGAGAAACCATCAGAATTTTCGCAAGTCTGATACTCGAAACCAATAACTGCTATGGCCTAGGGCAAAAATACACATACCATTGTAATCGGGCGAGATTATGCTTTTAGATGCAACTGGAATTTCTCGAGTTGGTAATCCGTTCGCGAGATATGGGAGTTCAAATTTAAGGAATGGTTGAGAAACCATCAGAATTTTGGCAAGTCTGATACTCGAAACCAATAACTCCTATGGCCTAGGGCAAAAATACACATACCATTGTAATCGGGCGAGTTTCTGCTTTCAGATGCAGTAGGAATTTCTCGAGTTCGTCATTCCGTTCGCGAGATATGGGAGTTTGAAGTTAAGGAACGGTTGAGAAACTATCAAAATTTTAGTAAGTCTGATACTCGAAACCAAAAACTACTAATGCCTAGGGCAAAAATACACACACCGTTGTAATCGGTCGAGTTTCTACTTTCAGATGCAACAGGAATTTCTCGAGTTCGTCAATCCGTTCGCGAGATATGGGAGTTTGAAGTTAAGGAATGGTTGAGAAGCCATCAAAATTTTCGCAAGTCTGATACTCGAAACCAATAACTGCTATGGCCTAGGGCAAAATTACACATACTATTGTAATCGGGCGAGATTATGCTTTTAGATGCAACTGGAATTTCACGAGCTGGTAATCCGTTCGCGAGATATGGGAGTTTGTAGTTAAGGAATGGTTGAGAAACCATCAAAATTTTCGCAAGTCTGATACTCGAAACCAATAACTACTATTGCCTAGGGCAAAAATACACATACCGTTGTAATCGGGCGAGTTTCTGCTTTCAGATGCAGTAGGAATTTCTCGAGTTCGACAATCCGATCGCGAGATATGGGAGTTTGAAGTTAAGGAATGGTTGAGAAACCATCAAAATTTTCGCTGGTCTGATACTCGAAACCAATAACTGGAATGGCCTAGGGGAAGAGTACACATACCACAGTAATCGGGCGATCTTCTACCTTCAGATGCAACAGGAATTTCTCGAGTTCGTCAATCCGTTCGCGAGATATGGGAGTTTGAAGTTAAGGAATGGTTGAGAAACCATCAGAATTTTCGCAAGTCTGATACTCGAAACCAATAACTGCTATGGCCTAGGGCAAAAATACACATACCATTGTAATCGGGCGAGATTATGCTTTTAGATGCAACTGGAATTTCTCGAGTTGGTAATCCGTTCGCGAGATATGGGAGTTTAAAGTTAAGGAATGGTTGAGAAACCATCAAAATTTTCGCAAGTCTGATACTCGAAACCAATAACTACTATTGCCTAGGGCAAAAATACACATACCGTTGTAATCGATCGAGCTTCTGATTTCAGATGCAACAGGAATTTCACGAGTGCGTCAATCCGTTCGCGAGATATGGGAGTTTGAAGTAAAGGAACGGTTGAGAAACTATCAAAATTTTAGTAAGTCTGATACTCGAAACCAATAACTACTAATGCCTAGGGCAAAAATACACACACCGTTGTAATCGGTCGAGTTTCTACTTTCAGATGCAACAGGAATTTCTCGAGTTCGTCAATCCGTTCGCGAGATATGGGAGTTTGAAGTTAAGGAATGGTTGAGAAGCCATCAAAATTTTCGCAAGTCTGATACTCGAAACCAATAACTGCTATGGCCTAGGGCAAAATTACACATACTATTGTAATCGGGCGAGATTATGCTTTTAGATGCAACTGGAATTTCACGAGCTGGTAATCCGTTCGCGAGATATGGGAGTTTGTAGTTAAGGAATGGTTGAGAAACCATCAAAATTTTCGCAAGTCTGATACTCGAAACCAATAACTACTATTGCCTAGGGCAAAAATACACATACCGTTGTAATCGGGCGAGTTTCTGCTTTCAGATGCAGTAGGAATTTCTCGAGTTCGACAATCCGATCGCGAGATATGGGAGTTTGAAGTTAAGGAATGGTTGAGAAACCATCAAAATTTTCGCTGGTCTGATACTCGAAACCAATAACTGGAATGGCCTAGGGGAAAAGTACACATACCACAGTAATCGGGCGATCTTCTACCTTCAGATGCAACAGGAATTTCTCGAGTTCGTCAATCCGTTCGCGAGATATGGGAGTTTGAAGTTAAGGAATGGTTGAGAAACCATCAGAATTTTCGCAAGTCTGATACTCGAAACCAATAACTCCTATGGCCTAGGGCAAAAATACACATACCGTTGTAATCGGGCGAGTTTCTGCTTTCAGATGCAGTAGGAATTTCTCGAGTTCGTCATTCCGTTCGCGAGATATGGGAGTTTGAAGTTAAGGAACGGTTGAGAAACTATCAAAATTTTAGTAAGTCTGATACTCGAAACCAATAACTACTAATGCCTAGGGCAAAAATACACACACCGTTGTAATCGGTCGAGTTTCAACTTTCAGATGCAACAGGAATTTCTCGAGTTCGTCAATCCGTTCGCGAGATATGGGAGTTTGAAGTTAAGGAATGGTTGAGAAGCCATCAAAATTTTCGCAAGTCTGGTACTCGAAACCAATAACTGCTATGGCCTAGGGCAAAATTACACATACTATTGTAATCGGGCGAGATTATGCTTTTAGATGCAACTGGAATTTCACGAGCTGGTAATCCGTTCGCGAGATATGGGAGTTTGTAGTTAAGGAATGGTTGAGAAACCATCAAAATTTTCGCAAGTCTGATACTCGAAACCAATAACTACTATTGCCTAGGGCAAAAATACACATACCGTTTTAATCGGGCGAGTTTCTGCTTTCAGATGCAGTAGGAATTTCTCGAGTTCGACAATCCGATCGCGAGATATGGGAGTTTGAAGTTAAGGAATGGTTGAGAAACCATCAAAATTTTCGCTGGTCTGATACTCGAAACCAATAACTGGAATGGCCTAGGGGAAAAGTACACATACCACTGTAATCGGGCGATCTTCTACCTTCGGATGCAACAGGAATTTCTCGAGTTCGTCAATCCGTTCGTGAGATATAGGAGTTTGAAGTTAAGGAATGGTTGAGAAACCATCAAAATTTTCGCAAATCTGATACTCGAAACCAATAACTGGAATGTCCTAGGGGAAAAGCACACATACCACTGTAATCGGGCGAGTTTCTGCCTTCAGATGCAGTAGGAATTTCTCGAGTTCGTCAATCCGTTCGCGAGATATGGGAGTTTGAAGTTAAGGAATGGTTGAGAAGCCATCAAAATTTTCGCAAGTCTGATACTCGAAACCAATAACTGCTATGGCCTAGGGCAAAATTACACATACTATTGTAATCGGGCGAGTTTCTGCTTTCAGATGCAGTAGGAATTTCTCGAGTTCGACAATCCGATCGCGAGATATGGGAGTTTGAAGTTAAGGAACGGTTGAGAATCTATCAAAATTTTAGTAAGTCTGATACTCGAAACCTATAACTACTAATGCCTAGGGCAAAAATACACACACCGTTGTAATCGGTCGAGTTTCTACTTTCAGATGCAACAGGAATTTCTCGAGTTCGTCAATCCGTTCGCGAGATATGGGAGTTTGAAGTTAAGGAATGGTTGAGAAGCCATCAAAATTTTCGCAAGTCTGATACACGAAACCAATAACTGCTATGGCCTAGGGCAAAATTACACATACTATTGTAATCGGGCGAGATTATGCTTTTAGATGCAACTGGAATTTCACGAGCTGGTAATCCGGTCGCGAGATATGGGAGTTTGTAGTTAAGGAATGGTTGAGAAACCATCAAAATTTTCGCAAGTCTGATACTCGAAACCAATAACTACTATTGCCTAGGGCAAAAATACACATACCGTTGTAATCGGGCGAGTTTCTGCTTTCAGATGCAGTAGGAATTTCTCGAGTTCGACAATCCGATAGCGAGATATGGGAGTTTGAAGTTAAGGAATGGTTGAGAAACCATCAAAATTTTCGCTGGTCTGATACTCGAAACCAATAACTGGAATGGCCTAGGGGAAGGGTACACATACCACAGTAATCGGGCGATCTTCTACCTTCAGATGCAACAGGAATTTCTCGAGTTCGTCAATCCGTTCGCGAGATATGGGAGTTTGAAATTAAGGAATGGTTGAGAAACCATCAGAATTTTCGCAAGTCTGATACTCGAAACCAATAACTGCTATGGCCTAGGGCAAAAATACACATACCATTGTAATCGGGCGAGATTATGCTTTTAGATGCAACTGGAATTTCTCGAGTTGGTAATCCGTTCGCGAGATATGGGAGTTTAAAGTTAAGGAATGGTTGAGAAACCATCAAAATTTTCGCAAGTCTGATACTCGAAACCAATAACTACTATTGCCTAGGGCAAAAATACACATACCGTTGTAATCGATCGAGCTTCTGATTTCAGATGCAACAGGAATTTCACGAGTGCGTCAATCCGTTCGCGAGATATGGGAGTTTGAAGTTAAGGAACGGTTGAGAAACCATCAAAATTTTCGCTGGTCTGATACTCGAAACCAATAACTGGAATGGCCTAGGGGAAAAGTACACATACCACAGTAATCGGGCGATCTTCTACCTTCAGATGCAACAGGAATTTCTCGATTTCGTCAATCCGTTCGCGAGATATGGGAGTTTGAAGTTAAGGAATGGTTGAGAAACCATCAGAATTTTCGCTGGTCTGATACTCGAAACCAATAACTGGAATGGCCTAGGGGAAAAGTACACATACCACAGTAATCGGGCGATCTTCTACCTTCAGATGCAACAGGAATTTCTCGATTTCGTCAATCCGTTCGCGAGATATGGGAGTTTGAAGTTAAGGAATGGTTGAGTAGCCATCAAAATTTTCGCAAGTCTGATACTCGAAACCAATAACTGCTATGGCCTAGGGCAAAATTACACATACTATTGTAATCGGGCGAGATTATGCTTTTAGATGCAACTGGAATTTCACGAGCTGGTAATCCGTTCGCGAGATATGGGAGTTTGAAGTTAAGGAATGGTTGAGAAACCATCAAAATTTTCGCTGGTCTGATACTCGAAACCAATAACTGGAATGGCCTAGGGGAAAAGTACACATACCACAGTAATCGGGCGATCTTCTACCTTCAGATGCAACAGGAATTTCTCGATTTCGTCAATCCGTTCGCGAGATATGGGAGTTTGAAGTTAAGGAATGGTTGAGAAACCATCAGAATTTTCGCAAGTCTGATACTCGAAACCAATAACTCCTATGGCCTAGGACAAAAATACACATACCGTTGTAATCGGGCGAGTTTCTGCTTTCAGATGCAGTAGGAATTTCTCGAGTTCGTCATTCCGTTCGCGAGATATGGGAGTTTGAAGTTAAGGAATGGTTGAGAAACCATCACAATTTTCGCAAATCTGATACTCGAAACCAATAACTACTATTACCTAGGGCAAAAATACACATACCGTTGTAAATGGGCGAGTTTTTGATTTCAGATGCAGCAGGAATTTCTCGAGTTCGTCATTCCGTTCGCGAGATATGGGAGTTTGAAGTTAAGGAACGGTTGAGAAACTATCAAAATTTTAGTAAGTCTGATACTCGAAACCAATAACTGCTATGGCCTAGGGCAAAATTACACATACTATTGTAATCGGGCGAGATTATGCTTTTAGATGCAACTGGAATTTCACGAGCTGGTAATCCGTTCGCGAGATATGGGAGTTTGAAGTTAAGGAATGGTTGAGAAACCATCAAAATTTTCGCAAGTCTGATACTCGAAACCACTAACTACTATCGCCTATGGCAAAAATACACATACCGTTGTAATCGGGCGAGTTTCTACTTTCAGATGCAACAGGAATTTCTCGAGTTCGTCAATCCGTTCGCGAGATATGGGAGTTTGATGTTAAGGAATGGTTGAGAAACCATCAGAATTTTCGCAAGTCTGATACTCGAAACCAATAACTGCTATGGCCTAGGGCAAAAATACACATACCATTGTAATCGGGCGAGATTATGCTTTTAGATGCAACTGGAATTTCTCGAGTTGGTAATCCGTTCGCGAGATATGGGAGTTTGTAGTTAAGGAATGGTTGAGGAACCATCAAAATTTTCGCAAGTCTGATACTCGAAACCAATAACTACTATTGCCTAGGGCAAAAATACACACACCGTTGTAATCGGGCGAGTTACTGCTTTCAGATGCAGTAGGAATTTCTCGAGTTCGACAATCCGTTCGCGAGATATGGGAGTTTGAAGTTAAGGAATGGTTGAGAAACCATCAAAATTTTCGCAAGTCTGATACTCGAAACCAATAACTACTATTGCCTACGGCAAAAATACACACACCGTTGTAATCGGGCGAGTTTCTGCTTTCAGATGCAGTAGGAATTTCTCGAGTTCGACAATCCGTTCGCGAGATATGGGAGTTTGAAGTTAAGGAATGGTTGAGAAACCATCAAAATTTTCGCTGGTCTGATACTCGAAACCAATAACTGGAATGGCCTAGGGGAAAAGTACACATACCACAGTAATCGGGCGATCTTCTACCTTCAGATGCAACAGGAATTTCTCGAGTTCGTCAATCCGTTCGCGAGATATGGGAGTTTGAAGTTAAGGAATGGTTGAGAAACCATCAAAATTTTCGCAAGTCTGATACTCGAAACCAATAACTACAAATGCCTAGGGCAAAAATACACATTACGTTGTAATCGGGCGATCTTCTACTTTCAGATGCAACAGGAATTTCTCGAGTTCGTCAATCCGTTCGCGAGATATGGGAGTTTGAAATTAAGGAATGGTTGAGAAACCATCAAAATTTTCGCAAGTCTGATACTCGAAACCAATAACTGCTATGGCCTAGGGCAAAAATACACATACCATTGTAATCGGGCGAGATTATGCTTTTAGATGCAACTGGAATTTCTCGAGTTGGTAATCCGTTCGCGAGATATGGGAGTTTGAAGTTAAGGATGGGTGAGAAATCATCAAAATTTTCGCAAGTCTGATACTCGAAACCAATAACTACTATTGCCTTGGGCAAAAATACACATATCGTTGTAATCGATCGAGCTTCTTATTTCAGATGCAACAGGAATTTCTCGAGTGTGTCAATCCGTTCGCGAGATATGGGAGTTTGAAGTTAAGGAACGGTTGAGAAACTATCAAAATTTTAGTAAGTCTGATACTCGAAACCAATAACTACCAATGCCTAGGGCAAAAATACACACACCGTTGTAATCGGTCGAGTTTCTACTTTCAGATGCAACAGGAATTTCTCGAGTTCGTCAATCCGTTCGCGAGATATGGGAGTTTGAAGTTAAGGAATGGTTGAGAAGCCATCAAAATTTTCGCAAGTCTGGTACTCGAAACCAATAACTGCTATGGCCTAGGGCAAAATTACACATACCACTGTAATCGGGCGAGTTTCTGCCTTCAGATGCAGTAGGAATTTCTCGAGTTCGTCAATCCGTTCGCGAGATATGGGAGTTTGAAGTTAAGGAATGGTTGAGAAGCCATCAAAATTTTCGCAAGTCTGATACTCGAAACCAATAACTGGAATGGCCTAGGGGAAAAGTACACATACCACTGTAATCGGGCGATCTTCTACCTTCAGATGCAACAGGAATTTCTCGAGTTCGTCAATCCGTTCGCGAGATATGGGAGTTTGAAGTTAAGGAATGGTTGAGAAACCATCAAAATTTTCGCAAATCTGATACTCGAAACCAATAACTGGAATGGCCTAGGGGAAAAGTACACATACCACTGTAATCGGGCGAGTTTCTGCCTTCAGATGCAGTAGGAATTTCTCGAGTTCGTCAATCCGTTCGCGAGATATGGGAGTTTGAAGTTAAGGAATGGTTGAGAAACCATCAAAATTTTCGCAAGTCTGATACTCGAAACCAATAACTACTATCGCCTAAGGCAAAAATACACATACCGTTGTAATCGGGCGAGTTTCTACTTTCAGATGCAACAGGAATTTCTCGAGTTCGTCAATCCGTTCGCGAGATGTGGGAGTTTGAAGTTAAGGAATGGTTGAGAAGCCATCAAAATTTTCGCAAGTCTGATACTCGAAACCAATAACTACTATTGCCTTGGGCAAAAATACACATACCGTTGTAATCGGGCGAGCTTCTACTTTCAGATGCAGCAGGAATTTCTCGAGTTCGTCAATGTGTTCGCGAGATATGGGAGTTTGAAGTTAAGGAATGGTTGAGAAGCCGTCAAAATTTTCGCAAGTCTGATACTCGAAACCAATAACTACTATGGCCTAGGGCAAAAATACACATACCATTGTAATCGGGCGAGATTATGCTTTTAGATGCAACTGGAATTTCTCGAGTTGGTAATCCGTTCGCGAGATATGGGAGTTTGAAGTTAAGGAATGGTTGAGAAATCATCAAAATTTTCGCAAGTCTGATACTCGAAACCAATAACTACTATTGCCTTGGGCAAAAATACACATACCACTGTAATCGGGCGATCTCCTACCTTCAGATGCAACAGGAATTTCTCGAGTTCGTCATTCCGTTCGCGAGATATGGGAGTTTGAAGTTAAGGAATGGTTGAGAAACCATCAAAATTTTCGGAAATCTGATACTCGAAACCAATAACTACTATTGCCTAGGGCAAAAATACACATACCGTTGTAAATGGGCGAGTTTCTGCTTTCAGATGCAGCAGGAATTTCTCGAGTTCGTCATTCTGTTCGCGAGATATGGGAGTTTGAAGTTAAGGAATGGTTGAGAAACCATCAAAATTTTCGCAAGTCTGATACTCGAAACCAATAACTAGTATTGCCTAGGGCAAAAATACACATACCGTTGTAATCGGGCGAGTTTCTACTTTCAGATGCAACAGGAATTTCTCGAGTTCGTCAATCCGTTCGCGAGATATGGGAGTTTGAAGTTAAGGAATGGTTGTGAAGCCATCAAAATTTTCGCAAGTCTGATACTCGAAACCAATAACTACTATGGCCTAGGGCAATAATACACATACCATTGTAATCGGGCGAGATTATGCTTTTAGATGCAACTGAATTTCTCGAGTTGGTAATCCGTTCGCGAGAAATGGGAGTTTGAAGTTAAGGAATGGTTGAGAAACCATCAAAATTTTCGCAAGTCTGATACTCGAAACCAATAACTACAAATGCCTAGGGCAAAAATACACATTACGTTGTAATCGAGCGATCTTCTACTTTCACATGCAACAGGAATTTCTCGAGTTCGTCAATCCGTTCGCGAGATATGGGAGTTTGAAATTAAGGAATGGTTGAGAAACCAACAAAATTTTCGCAAGTCTGATACTCGAAACCAATAACTGCTATGGCCTAGGGCAAAAATACACATACCATTGTAATCGGGCGAGATTATGCTTTTAGATGCAACTGGAATTTCTCGAGTTGGTAATCCGTTCGCGAGATATGGGAGTTTAAAGTTAAGGAATGGTTGAGAAACCATCAAAATTTTCGCAAGTCTGATACTCGAAACCAATAACTACTATTGCCTTGGGCAAAAATACACATACCGTTGTAATCGGGCGAGCTTCTACTTTCAGATGCAGCAGGAATTTCTCGAGTTCGTCAATGCGTTCGCGAGATATGGGAGTTTGAAGTTATGGAATGGTTGAGAAGCCATCAAAATTTTCGCAAGTCAGATACCCGAAACCAATAACTACTATGGCCTAGGGCAAAAATACACATACCATTGTAATCGGGCGAGATTATGCTTTTAGATGCAACTGGAATTTCTAGAGTTGGTAATCCGTTCGCGAGATATGGGAGTTTGAAGTTAAGGAATGGTTGAGAAACCATCAAAATTTTCGCAAGTCTGATACTCGAAACCAATAACTACTATTGCCTAGGGCAAAAATACACACACCGTTGTAATCGGGCGAGTTTCTGCTTTCAGATGCAGTAGGAATTTCTCGAGTTCGACAATCCGTTCGCGAGATATGGGAGTTTGAAGTTAAGGAATGGTTGAGAAACCATCAAAATTTTCGCTGGTCTGATACTCGAAACCAATAACTGGAATGGCCTAGGGGAAAAGTACAAATACCACTGTAATCGGGCGATCTTCTACCTTCAGATGCAACAGGAATTTCTCGAGTTCGTCATTCCGTTCGCGAGATATGGGAGTTTGAAGTTAAGGAATGGTTGAGAAACCATCAAAATTTTCGCAAATCTGATACTCGAAACCAATAACTACTATTGCCTAGGGCAAAAATACACATACCGTTGTAAATGGGCGAGTTTCTGCTTTCAGATGCAGCAGGAATTTCTCGATTTCGTCATTCCGTTCGCGAGATATGGGAGTTTGAAGTTAAGGAATGGTTGAGAAACCATCAAAATTTTCGCAAGTCTGATACTCGAAACCAATAACTACTATTGCCTAGGGCAAAAATACACATACCGCTGTAATCGGGCGAGTTTCTACTTTCAGATGCAACAGGAATTTCTCGAGTTCGTCAATCCGTTCGCGAGATATGGGAGTTTGAAGTTAAGGAATGGTTGAGAAGCCATCAAAATTTTCGCAAGTCTGATACTCGAAACCAATAACTACTATGGCCTAGGGCAATAATACACATACCATTGTAATCGGGCGAGATTATGCTTTTAGATGCAACTGAATTTCTCGAGTTGGTAATCCGTTCGCGAGATATGGGAGTTTGAAGTTAAGGAATGGTTGAGAAACCATCAAAATTTTCGCAAGTCTGATACTCGAAACCAATAACTACAAATGCCTAGGGCAAAAATACACATTACGTTGTAATCGGGCGATCTTCTACTTTCAGATGCAACAGGAATTTCTCGAGTTCGTCAATCCGTTCGCGAGATATGGGAGTTTGAGATTAAGGAATGGTTGAGAAACCATCAAAATTTTCGCAAGTCTGATACTCGAAACCAATAACTGCTATGGCCTAGGGCAAAAATGCACATACCATTGTAATCGGGCGAGACTATGCTTTTAGATGCAACTGGAATTTCTCGAGTTGGTAATCCGTTCGCGAGATATGGGAGTTTAAAGTTAAGGAATGGTTGAGAAACCATCAAAATTTTCGCAAGTCTGATACTCGAAACCAATAACTACTATTGCCTAGGGCAAAAATACACATACCGTTGTAATCGATCGAGCTTCTGATTTCAGATGCAACAGGAATTTCACGAGAGCGTCAATCCGTTCGCGAGATATGGGAGTTTGAAGTTAAGGAACGGTTGAGAAACTATCAAAATTTTAGTAAGTCTGATACTCGAAACCAATAACTACTAATGCCTAGGGCAAAAATACACACACCGTTGTAATCGGTCGAGTTTCTACTTTCAGATGCAACAGGAATTTCTCGAGTTCGTCAATCCGTTCGCGAGATATGGGAGTTTGAAGTTAAGGAATGGTTGAGAAGCCATCAAAATTTTCGCAAGCCTGATACTCGAAACCAATAACTGCTATGGTCTAGGGCAAAATTACACATACTATTGTAATCGGGCGAGATTATGCTTTTAGATGCAACTGGAATTTCTCGAGTTGGTAATCCGTTCGCGAGATATGGGAGTTTGTAGTTAAGGAGTGGTTGAGAAACCATCAAAATTTTCGCAAGTCTGATACTCGAAACCAATAACTACTATTGCCTAGGGCAAAAATACACATTACGTTGTAATCGGGCGATCTTCTACCTTCAGATGCAACAGGAATTTCTCGAGTTCGTCAATGTGTTCGCGAGATATGGGAGTTTGAAGTTAAGGAAAGGTTGAGAAGCCGTCAAAATTTTCGCAAGTCTGATACTCGAAACCAATAACTACTATGGCATAGGGCAAAAATACACATACCATTGTAATCGGGCGAGATTATGCTTTTAGATGCAACTGGAATTTCTCGAGTTGGTAATCCGTTCGCGAGATATGGGAGTTTAAAGTTAAGGAATGGTTGAGAAACCATCAAAATTTTCGCAAGTCTGATACTCGAAACCAATAACTACTATTGCCTAGGGCAAAAATACACATACCGTTGTAATCGATCGAGCTTCTGATTTCAGATGCAACAGGAATTTCACGAGTGCGTCAATCCGTTCGCGAGATATGGGAGTTTGAAGTTAAGGAACGGTTGAGAAACTATCAAAATTTTAGTAAGTCTGATACTCGAAACCAATAACTACTAATGCCTAGGGCAAAAATACACACACCATTGTAATCGGTCGAGTTTCTACTTTCAGATGCAACAGGAATTTCTCGAGTTCGTCAATCCGTTCGCGAGATATGGGAGTTTGAAGTTAAGGAATGGTTGAGAAACCATCAAAATTTTCGCAAGTCTGATACTCGAAACCAATAACTACTATTGCCTAGGGCAAAAATACACATACCGCTGTAATCGGGCGAGTTTCTACTTTCAGATGCAACAGGAATTTCTCGAGTTCGTCAATCCGTTCGCGAGATATGGGAGTTTGAAGTTAAGGAATGGTTGAGAAGCCATCAAAATTTTCGCAAGTCTGATACTCGAAACCAATAACTACTATGGCCTAGGGCAATAATACACATACCATTGTAATCGGGCGAGATTATGCTTTTAGATGCAACTGAATTTCTCGAGTTGGTAATCCGTTCGCGAGATATGGGAGTTTGAAGTTAAGGAATGGTTGAGAAACCATCAAAATTTTCGCAAGTCTGATACTCGAAACCAATAACTACAAATGCCTAGGGCAAAAATACACATTACGTTGTAATCGGGCGATCTTCTACTTTCAGATGCAACAGGAATTTCTCGAGTTCGTCAATCCGTTCGCGAGATATGGGAGTTTGAGATTAAGGAATGGTTGAGAAACCATCAAAATTTTCGCAAGTCTGATACTCGAAACCAATAACTGCTATGGCCTAGGGCAAAAATGCACATACCATTGTAATCGGGCGAGACTATGCTTTTAGATGCAACTGGAATTTCTCGAGTTGGTAATCCGTTCGCGAGATATGGGAGTTTAAAGTTAAGGAATGGTTGAGAAACCATCAAAATTTTCGCAAGTCTGATACTCGAAACCAATAACTACTATTGCCTAGGGCAAAAATACACATACCGTTGTAATCGATCGAGCTTCTGATTTCAGATGCAACAGGAATTTCACGAGAGCGTCAATCCGTTCGCGAGATATGGGAGTTTGAAGTTAAGGAACGGTTGAGAAACTATCAAAATTTTAGTAAGTCTGATACTCGAAACCAATAACTACTAATGCCTAGGGCAAAAATACACACACCGTTGTAATCGGTCGAGTTTCTACTTTCAGATGCAACAGGAATTTCTCGAGTTCGTCAATCCGTTCGCGAGATATGGGAGTTTGAAGTTAAGGAATGGTTGAGAAGCCATCAAAATTTTCGCAAGCCTGATACTCGAAACCAATAACTGCTATGGTCTAGGGCAAAATTACACATACTATTGTAATCGGGCGAGATTATGCTTTTAGATGCAACTGGAATTTCTCGAGTTGGTAATCCGTTCGCGAGATATGGGAGATTGTAGTTAAGGAGTGGTTGAGAAACCATCAAAATTTTCGCAAGTCTGATACTCGAAACCAATAACTACTATTGCCTAGGGCAAAAATACACATTACGTTGTAATCGGGCGATCTTCTACCTTCAGATGCAACAGGAATTTCTCGAGTTCGTCAATGTGTTCGCGAGATATGGGAGTTTGAAGTTAAGGAAAGGTTGAGAAGCCGTCAAAATTTTCGCAAGTCTGATACTCGAAACCAATAACTACTATGGCATAGGGCAAAAATACACATACCATTGTAATCGGGCGAGATTATGCTTTTAGATGCAACTGGAATTTCTCGAGTTGGTAATCCGTTCGCGAGATATGGGAGTTTAAAGTTAAGGAATGGTTGAGAAACCATCAAAATTTTCGCAAGTCTGATACTCGAAACCAATAACTACTATTGCCTAGGGCAAAAATACACATACCGTTGTAATCGATCGAGCTTCTGATTTCAGATGCAACAGGAATTTCACGAGTGCGTCAATCCGTTCGCGAGATATGGGAGTTTGAAGTTAAGGAACGGTTGAGAAACTATCAAAATTTTAGTAAGTCTGATACTCGAAACCAATAACTACTAATGCCTAGGGCAAAAATACACACACCATTGTAATCGGTCGAGTTTCTACTTTCAGATGCAACAGGAATTTCTCGAGTTCGTCAATCCGTTCGCGAGATATGGGAGTTTGAAGTTAAGGAATGGTTGAGAAGCCATCAAAATTTTCGCAAGCCTGATACTCGAAACCAATAACTGCTATGGTCTAGGGCAAAATTACACATACTATTGTAATCGGGCGAGATTATGCTTTTAGATGCAACTGGAATTTCTCGAGTTGGTAATCCGTTCGCGAGATATGGGAGTTTGTAGTTAAGGAATGGTTGAGAAACCATCAAAATTTTCGCAAGTCTGATACTCGAAACCAATAACTACTATTGCCTAGGGCAAAAATACACATTACGTTGTAATCGGGCGATCTTCTACCTTCAGATGCAACAGGAATTTCTCGAGTTCGTCAATGTGTTCGCGAGATATGGGAGTTTGAAGTTAAGGAAAGGTTGAGAAGCCGTCAAAATTTTCGCAAGTCTGATACTCGAAACCAATAACTACTATGGCATAGGGCAAAAATACACATACCATTGTAATCGGGCGAGATTATGCTTTTAGATGCAACTGGAATTTCTCGAGTTGGTAATCCGTTCGCGAGATATGGGAGTTTGTAGTTAAGGAATGGTTGAGAAATCATCAAAATTTTCGCAAGTCTGATACTCGAAACCAATAACTACTATTGCCTTGGGCAAAAATACACATACCGTTGTAATCGGGCGAGCTTCTACTTTCAGATGCAGCAGGAATTTCTCGAGTTCGTCAATGCGTTCGCGAGATATGGGAGTTTGAAGTTAAGGAGTGGTTGAGAAACCATCAAAATTTTCGCTGGTCTGATACTCGAAACCAATAACTGGAATGGCCTAGGGGAAAAGTACACATACCACTGTAATCGGGCGATCTTCTACCTTCAGATGCAACAGGAATTTCTCGAGTTCGTCAATCCGTTCGCGAGATATGGGAGTTTGAAGTTAAGGAATGGTTGAGAAACCATCAAAATTTTCGCAAATCTGATACTCGAAACCAATAACTGGTATGGCCTAGGGGAAAAGTACACATACCACTGTAATCGGGCGAGTTTCTGCCTTCAGATGCAGTAGGAATTTCTCGAGTTCGTCAATCCGTTCGCGAGATATGGGAGTTTGAAGTTAAGGAATGGTTGAGAAACCATCAAAATTTTCGCAAGTCTGATACTCGAAACCAATAACTACTATCGCCTAGGGCAAAAATACACATACCGTTGTAATCGGGCGAGTTTCTACTTTCAGATGCAACAGGAATTTCTCGAGTTCGTCAATCCGTTCGCGAGATATGGGAGTTTGAAGTTAAGGAATGGTTGAGAAACCATCAAAATTTTCGCAAATCTGATACTCGAAACCAATAACTACTATTACCTAGTGCAAAAATACACATACCGTTGTAAATGGGCGAGTTTCTGCTTTCAGATGCAGCAGGAATTTCTCGAGTTCGTCATTCCGTTCGCGAGATATGGGAGTTTGAAGTTAAGGAATGGTTGAGAAGCCATCAAAATTTTCGCAAGTCTGATTCTCGAAACCAATAACTACTATTGCCTAGGGCAAAAATACACATACCGTTGTAATCGATCGAGCTTCTGCTTTCAGATGCAACAGGAATTTCTCGAGTTCGTCAATCCGTTCGCGAGATATGGGAGTTTGAAGTTAAGGAATTGTTGAGAAACCATCAAAATTTTCGCAAGTCTGATACTCGAAACCAATAACTACTATCGCCTAGGGCAAAAATACACATACCGTGTAATCGGGCGAGTTTCTACTTTCAGATGCAACAGGAATTTCTCGAGTTCGTCAATCCGCTCGCGAGATATGGGAGTTTGAAGTTAAGGAATGGTTGAGAAGCCATCAAAATTTTCGCAAGTCTGATTCTCGAAACCAATAACTACTATGGCCTAGGTCAAAAATACACATACCATTGTAATCGGGCGAGATTATGCTTTTAGATGCAACTGGAATTTCTCGAGTTGATAATCCGTTCGCGAGATATGGGAGTTTGAAGTTAAGGAATGGTTGAGAAATCATCAAAATTTTCGCAAGTCTGATACTCGAAACCAATAACTACTATTGCCTTGGGCAAAAATACACATACCGTTGTAATCGGGCGAGCTTCTACTTACAGATGCAGCAGGAATTTCTCGAGTTCGTCAATGTGTTCGCGAGATATGGGAGTTTGAAGTTAAGGAATGGTTGAGAAGCCGTCAAAATTTTCGCAAGTCTGATACTCGAAACCAATAACTACTATGGCCTAGGGCAAAAATACACATACCATTGTAATCGGGCGAGATTATGCTTTTAGATGCAACTGGAATTTCTCGAGTTGGTAATCCGTTCGCGAGATATGGGAGTTTGAAGTTAAGGAATGGTTGAGAAATCATCAAAATTTTCGCAAGTCTGATACTCGAAACCAATAACTACTATTGCCTTGGGCAAAAATACACACACCGTTGTAATCGGGCGAGCTTCTACTTTCAGATGCAGCAGGAATTTCTCGAGTTCGTCAATGCGTTCGCGAGATATGGGAGTTTGAAGTTAAGGAATGGTTGACAAGCCGTCAAAATTTTCGCAAGTCTGATACTCGAAACCAATAACTACTATGGCCTAGGGCAAAAATACACATACCATTGTAATCGGGCGAGATTATGCTTTTAGATGCAACTGGAATTTCTCGAGTTGGTAATCCGTTCGCGAGATATGGGAGTTTGTAGTTAAGGAATGGTTGAGAAACCATCAAAATTTTCGCAAGTCTGATACTCGAAACCAATAACTACTATTGCCTGGGGCAAAAATACACATACCGTTGTAATCGGGCGAGTTTCTGCTTTCAGATGCAGTAGGAATTTCTCGAGTTCGACAATCCGTTCGCGAGATATGGGAGTTTGAAGTTAAGGAATGGTTGAGAAACCATCAAAATTTTCGCTGGTCTGATACTCGAAACCGATAACTGGAATGGCCTAGGGGAAAAGTACACATACCACAGTAATCGGGCGATCTTCTACCTTCAGATGCAACAGGAATTTCTCGAGTTCGTCAATCCGTTCGCGAGATATGGGAGTTTGAAGTTAAGGAATGGTTGAGAAACCATCAAAATTTTCGCTGGTCTGATACTCGAAACCAATAACTGGTATGGCCTAGGGGAAAAGTACACATACCACTGTAATCGGGCGATCTTCTACCTTCAGATGCAACAGGAATTTCTCGAGTTCGTCATTCCGTTCGCGAGATATGGGAGTTTGAAGTTAAGGAATGGTTGAGAAACCATCAAAATTTTCGGAAATCTGATACTCGAAACCAATAACTACTATTGCCTAGGGCAAAAATACACATACCGTTGTAAATGGGCGAGTTTCTGCTTTCAGATGCAGCAGGAATTTCTCGAGTTCGTCATTCTGTTCGCGAGATATGGGAGTTTGAAGTTAAGGAATGGTTGAGAAACCATCAAAATTTTCGCAAGTCTGATACTCGAAACCAATAACTACTATTGCCTAGGGCAAAAATACACATACCGTTGTAATCGGGCGAGTTTCTTCTTTCAGATGCAACAGGAATTTCTCGAGTTCGTCAATCCGTTCGCGAGATATGGGAGTTTGAAGTTAAGGAATGGTTGAGAAGCCATCAAAATTTTCGCAAGTCTGATACTCGAAACCAATAACTACTATGGCCTAGGGCAAAAATAAACATACCATTGTAATCGGGCGAGATTATGCTTTTAGATGCAACTGGAATTTCTCGAGATTGGTAATCCGTTCGCGAGATATGGGAGTTTGAAGTTAAGGAATGGTTGAGAAATCATCAAAATTTTCGCAAGTCTGATACTCGAAACCAATAACTACTATTGCCTAGGGCAAAAATACACATACCGTTGTAATCGGGCGAGCTTCTACTTTCAGATGCAGCAGGAATTTCTCGAGTTCGTCAATGTGTTCGCGAGATATGGGAGTTTGAAGTTAAGGAATGGTTGAGAAGCCGTCAAAATTTTCGCAAGTCTGATACTCGAAACCAATAACTACTATGGCCTAGGGCAAAAATACACTTACCATTGTAATCGGGCGAGATTATGCTTTTAGATGCAACTGGAATTTCTCGAGTTGGTAATCCGTTCGCGAGATATGGGAGTTTGAAGTTAAGGAATGGTTGAGAAATCATCAAAATTTTCGCAAGTCTGATACTCGAAACCAATAACTACTATTGCCTTGGGCAAAAATACACACACCGTTGTAATCGGGCGAGCTTCTACTTTCAGATGCAGCAGGAATTTCTCGAGTTCGTCAATGCGTTCGCGAGATATGGGAGTTTGAAGTTAAGGAATGGTTGACAAGCCGTCAAAATTTTCGCAAGAGATACTCGAAACCAATAACTACTATGGCCTAGGGCAAAAATACACATACCATTGTAATCGGGCGAGATTATGCTTTTAGATGCAACTGGAATTTCTCGAGTTGGTAATCCGTTCGCGAGATATGGGAGTTTGTAGTTAAGGAATGGTTGAGAAACCATCAAAATTTTCGCAAGCCTGATACTCGAAACCAATAACTACTATTGCCTGGGGCAAAAATACACATACCGTTGTAATCGGGCGAGTTTCTGCTTTCAGATGCAGTAGGAATTTCTCGAGTTCGACAATCCGTTCGCGAGATATGGGAGTTTGAAGTTAAGGAATGGTTGAGAAACCATCAAAATTTTCGCTGGTCTGATACTCGAAACCAATAACTGGAATGGCCTAGGGGAAAAGTACACATACCACAGTAATCGGGCGATCTTCTACCTTCAGATGCAACAGGAATTTCTCGAGTTCGTCAATCCGTTCGCGAGATATGGGAGTTTGAAGTTAAGGAATGGTTGAGAAACCTTCAAAATTTTCGCTGGTCTGATACTCGAAACCAATAACTGGTATGGCCTAGGGGAAAAGTACACATACCACTGTAATCGGGCGATCTTCTACCTTCAGATGCAACAGGAATTTCTCGAGTTCGTCATTCCGTTCGCGAGATATGGGAGTTTGAAGTTAAGGAATGGTTGAGACCATCAAAATTTTCGGAAATCTGATACTCGAAACCAATAACTACTATTGCCTAGGGCAAAAATACACATACCGTTGTAAATGGGCGAGTTTCTGCTTTCAGATGCAGCAGGAATTTCTCGAGTTCGTCATTCTGTTCGCGAGATATGGGAGTTTGAAGTTAAGGAATGGTTGAGAAACCATCAAAATTTTCGCAAGTCTGATACTCGAAACCAATAACTACTATTGCCTAGGGCAAAAATACACATACCGTTGTAATCGGGCGAGCTTCTACTTTCAGATGCAGCAGGAATTTCTCGAGTTCGTCAATGTGTTCGCGAGATATGGGAGTTTGAAGTTAAGGAATGGTTGAGAAGCCGTCAAAATTTTCGCAAGTCTGATACTCGAAACCAATAACTACTATGGCCTAGGGCAAAAATACACATACCGTTGTAATCGGGCGAGATTATGCTTTTAGATGCAACTGGAATTTCTCGAGTTGGTAATCCGTTCGCGAGATATGGGGGTTTGAAGTTAAGGAATGGTTGAGAAATCATCAAAATTTTCGCAAGTCTGATACTCGAAACCAATAACTACTATTGCCTTGGGCAAAAATACACACACCGTTGTAATCGGGCGAGCTTCTACTTTCAGATGCAGCAGGAATTTCTCGAGTTCGTCAATGCGTTCGCGAGATATGGGAGTTTGAAGTTAAGGAATGGTTGACAAGCCGTCAAAATTTTCGCAAGAGATACTCGAAACCAATAACTACTATGGCCTAGGGCAAAAATACACATACCATTGTAATCGGGCGAGATTATGCTTTTAGATGCAACTGGAATTTCTCGAGTTGGTAATCCGTTCGCGAGATATGGGAGTTTGTAGTTAAGGAATGGTTGAGAAACCATCAAAATTTTCGCAAGTCTGATACTCGAAACCAATAACTACTATTGCCTGGGGCAAAAATACACATACCGTTGTAATCGGGCGAGTTTCTGCTTTCAGATGCAGTAGGAATTTCTCGAGTTCGACAATCCGTTCGCGAGATATGGGAGTTTGAAGTTAAGGAATGGTTGAGAAACCATCAAAATTTTCGCTGGTCTGATACTCGAAACCAATAACTGGAATGGCCTAGGGGAAAAGTACACATACCACAGTAATCGGGCGATCTTCTACCTTCAGATGCAACAGGAATTTCTCGAGTTCGTCAATCCGTTCGCGAGATATGGGAGTTTGAAGTTAAGGAATGGTTGAGAAACCATCAAAATTTTCGCTGGTCTGATACTCGAAACCAATAACTGGTATGGCCTAGGGGAAAAGTACACATACCACTGTAATCGGGCGATCTTCTACCTTCAGATGCAACAGGAATTTCTCGAGTTCGTCATTCCGTTCGCGAGATATGGGAGTTTGAAGTTAAGGAATGGTTGAGAAACCATCAAAATTTTCGGAAATCTGATACTCGAAACCAATAACTACTATTGCCTAGGGCAAAAATACACATACCGTTGTAAATGGGCGAGTTTCTGCTTTCAGATGCAGCAGGAATTTCTCGAGTTCGTCATTCTGTTCGCGAGATATGGGAGTTTGAAGTTAAGGAATGGTTGAGAAACCATCAAAATTTTCGCAAGTCTGATACTCGAAACCAATAACTACTATTGCCTAGGGCAAAAATACACATACCGTTGTAATCGGGCGAGCTTCTACTTTCAGATGCAGCAGGAATTTCTCGAGTTCGTCAATGTGTTCGCGAGATATGGGAGTTTGAAGTTAAGGAATGGTTGAGAAGCCGTCAAAATTTTCGCAAGTCTGATACTCGAAACCAATAACTACTATGGCCTAGGGCAAAAATACACATACCATTGTAATCGGGCGAGATTATGCTTTTAGATGCAACTGGAATTTCTCGAGTTGGTAATCCGTTCGCGAGATATGGGAGTTTGAAGTTAAGGAATGGTTGAGAAATCATCAAAATTTTCGCAAGTCTGATACTCGAAACCAATAACTACTATTGCCTTGGGCAAAAATACACACACCGTTGTAATCGGGCGAGCTTCTACTTTCAGATGCAGCAGGAATTTCTCGAGTTCGTCAATGCGTTCGCGAGATATGGGAGTTTGAAGTTAAGGAATGGTTGACAAGCCGTCAAAATTTTCGCAAGAGATACTCGAAACCAATAACTACTATGGCCTAGGGCAAAAATACACATACCATTGTAATCGGGCGAGATTATGCTTTTAGATGCAACTGGAATTTCTCGAGTTGGTAATCCGTTCGCGAGATATGGGAGTTTGTAGTTAAGGAATGGTTGAGAAACCATCAAAATTTTCGCAAGTCTGATACTCGAAACCAATAACTACTATTGCCTGGGGCAAAAATACACATACCGTTGTAATCGGGCGAGTTTCTGCTTTCAGATGCAGTAGGAATTTCTCGAGTTCGACAATCCGTTCGCGAGATATGGGAGTTTGAAGTTAAGGAATGGTTGAGAAACCATCAAAATTTTCGCTGGTCTGATACTCGAAACCAATAACTGGAATGGCCTAGGGGAAAAGTACACATACCACAGTAATCGGGCGATCTTCTACCTTCAGATGCAACAGGAATTTCTCGAGTTCGTCAATCCGTTCGCGAGATATGGGAGTTTGAAGTTAAGGAATGGTTGAGAAACCATCAAAATTTTCGCTGGTCTGATACTCGAAACCAATAACTGGTATGGCCTAGGGGAAAAGTACACATACCACTGTAATCGGGCGATCTTCTACCTTCAGATGCAACAGGAATTTCTCGAGTTCGTCATTCCGTTCGCGAGATATGGGAGTTTGAAGTTAAGGAATGGTTGAGAAACCATCAAAATTTTCGGAAATCTGATACTCGAAACCAATAACTACTATTGCCTAGGGCAAAAATACACATACCGTTGTAAATGGGCGAGTTTCTGCTTTCAGATGCAGCAGGAATTTCTCGAGTTCGTCATTCTGTTCGCGAGATATGGGAGTTTGAAGTTAAGGAATGGTTGAGAAACCATCAAAATTTTCGCAAGTCTGATACTCGAAACCAATAACTACTATTGCCTAGGGCAAAAATACACATACCGTTGTAATCGGGCGAGTTTCTACTTTCAGATGCAACAGGAATTTCTCGAGTTCGTCAATCCGTTCGCGAGATATGGGAGTTTGAAGTTAAGGAATGGTTGAGAAGCCATCAAAATTTTCGCAAGTCTGATACTCGAAACCAATAACTACTATGGCCCAGGGCAAAAATACACATACCATTGTAATCGGGCGAGATTATGCTTTTAGATGCAACTGGAATTTCTCGAGTTGGTAATCCGTTCGCGAGATATGGGAGTTTGAAGTTAAGGAATGGTTGAGAAATCATCAAAATTTTCGCAAGTCTGATACTCGAAACCAATAACTACTATTGCCTAGGGCAAAAATACACATACCGTTGTAATCGGGCGAGCTTCTACTTTCAGATGCAGCAGGAATTTCTCGAGTTCGTCAATGTGTTCGCGAGATATGGGAGTTTGAAGTTAAGGAATGGTTGAGAAGCCGTCAAAATTTTCGCAAGTCTGATACTCGAAACCAATAACTACTATGGCCTAGGGCAAAAATACACATACCATTGTAATCGGGCGAGATTATGCTTTTAGATGCAACTGGAATTTCTCGAGTTGGTAATCCGTTCGCGAGATATGGGAGTTTGAAGTTAAGGAATGGTTGAGAAATCATCAAAATTTTCGCAAGTCTGATACTCGAAACCAATAACTACTATTGCCTTGGGCAAAAATACACACACCGTTGTAATCGGGCGAGCTTCTACTTTCAGATGCAGCAGGAATTTCTCGAGTTCGTCAATGCGTTCGCGAGATATGGGAGTTTGAAGTTAAGGAATGGTTGACAAGCCGTCAAAATTTTCGCAAGAGATACTCGAAACCAATAACTACTATGGCCTAGGGCAAAAATACACATACCATTGTAATCGGGCGAGATTATGCTTTTAGATGCAACTGGAATTTCTCGAGTTGGTAATCCGTTCGCGAGATATGGGAGTTTGTAGTTAAGGAAAGGTTGAGAAACCATCAAAATTTTCGCAAGTCTGATACTCGAAACCAATAACTACTATTGCCTGGGGCAAAAATACCCATACCGTTGTAATCGGGCGAGTTTCTGCTTTCAGATGCAGTAGGAATTTCTCGAGTTCGTCAATGTGTTCGCGAGATATGGGAGTTTGAAGTTAAGGAATGGTTGAGAAGCCGTCAAAATTTTCGCAAGTCTGATACTCGAAACCAATAACTACTATGGCCTAGGGCAAAAATACACATACCATTGTAATCGGGCGAGATTATGCTTTTAGATGCAACTGGAATTTCTCGAGTTGGTAATCCGTTCGCGAGATATGGGAGTTTGAAGTTAAGGAATGGTTGAGAAATCATCAAAATTTTCGCAAGTCTGATACTCGAAACCAATAACTACTATTGCCTTGGGCAAAAATACACACACCGTTGTAATCGGGCGAGCTTCTACTTTCAGATGCAGCAGGAATTTCTCGAGTTCGTCAATGCGTTCGCGAGATATGGGAGTTTGAAGTTAAGGAATGGTTGACAAGCCGTCAAAATTTTCGCAAGAGATACTCGAAACCAATAACTACTATGGCCTAGGGCAAAAATACACATACCATTGTAATCGGGCGAGATTATGCTTTTAGATGCAACTGGAATTTCTCGAGTTGGTAATCCGTTCGCGAGATATGGGAGTTTGTAGTTAAGGAATGGTTGAGAAACCATCAAAATTTTCGCAAGTCTGATACTCGAAACCAATAACTACTATTGCCTGGGGCAAAAATACACATACCGTTGTAATCGGGCGAGTTTCTGCTTTCAGATGCAGTAGGAATTTCTCGAGTTCGACAATCCGTTCGCGAGATATGGGAGTTTGAAGTTAAGGAATGGTTGAGAAACCATCAAAATTTTCGCTGGTCTGATACTCGAAACCAATAACTGGAATGGCCTAGGGGAAAAGTACACATACCACAGTAATCGGGCGATCTTCTACCTTCAGATGCAACAGGAATTTCTCGAGTTCGTCAATCCGTTCGCGAGATATGGGAGTTTGAAGTTAAGGAATGGTTGAGAAACCATCAAAATTTTCGCTGGTCTGATACTCGAAACCAATAACTGGTATGGCCTAGGGGAAAAGTACACATACCACTGTAATCGGGCGATCTTCTACCTTCAGATGCAACAGGAATTTCTCGAGTTCGTCATTCCGTTCGCGAGATATGGGAGTTTGAAGTTAAGGAATGGTTGAGAAACCATCAAAATTTTCGGAAATCTGATACTCGAAACCAATAACTACTATTGCCTAGGGCAAAAATACACATACCGTTGTAAATGGGCGAGTTTCTGCTTTCAGATGCAGCAGGAATTTCTCGAGTTCGTCATTCTGTTCGCGAGATATGGGAGTTTGAAGTTAAGGAATGGTTGAGAAACCATCAAAATTTTCGCAAGTCTGATACTCGAAACCAATAACTACTATTGCCTAGGGCAAAAATACACATACCGTTGTAATCGGGCGAGTTTCTACTTTCAGATGCAACAGGAATTTCTCGAGTTCGTCAATCCGTTCGCGAGATATGGGAGTTTGAAGTTAAGGAATGGTTGAGAAGCCATCAAAATTTTCGCAAGTCTGATACTCGAAACCAATAACTACTATGGCCTAGGGCAAAAATACACATACCATTGTAATCGGGCGAGATTATGCTTTTAGATGCAACTGGAATTTCTCGAGTTGGTAATCCGTTCGCGAGATATGGGAGTTTGAAGTTAAGGAATGGTTGAGAAATCATCAAAATTTTCGCAAGTCTGATACTCGAAACCAATAACTACTATTGCCTAGGGCAAAAATACACATACCGTTGTAATCGGGCGAGCTTCTACTTTCAGATGCAGCAGGAATTTCTCGAGTTCGTCAATGTGTTCGCGAGATATGGGAGTTTGAAGTTAAGGAATGGTTGAGAAGCCGTCAAAATTTTCGCAAGTCTGATACTCGAAACCAATAACTACTATGGCCTAGGGCAAAAATACACATACCATTGTAATCGGGCGAGATTATGCTTTTAGATGCAACTGGAATTTCTCGAGTTGGTAATCCGTTCGCGAGATATGGGAGTTTGAAGTTAAGGAATGGTTGAGAAATCATCAAAATTTTCGCAAGTCTGATACTCGAAACCAATAACTACTATTGCCTTGGGCAAAAATACACACACCGTTGTAATCGGGCGAGCTTCTACTTTCAGATGCAGCAGGAATTTCTCGAGTTCGTCAATGCGTTCGCGAGATATGGGAGTTTGAAGTTAAGGAATGGTTGACAAGCCGTCAAAATTTTCGCAAGAGATACTCGAAACCAATAACTACTATGGCCTAGGGCAAAAATACACATACCATTGTAATCGGGCGAGATTATGCTTTTAGATGCAACTGGAATTTCTCGAGTTGGTAATCCGTTCGCGAGATATGGGAGTTTGTAGTTAAGGAAAGGTTGAGAAACCATCAAAATTTTCGCAAGTCTGATACTCGAAACCAATAACTACTATTGCCTGGGGCAAAAATACCCATACCGTTGTAATCGGGCGAGTTTCTGCTTTCAGATGCAGTAGGAATTTCTCGAGTTCGACAATCCGTTCGCGAGATATGGGAGTTTGAAGTTAAGGAATGGTTGAGAAACCATCAAAATTTTCGCTGGTCTGATACTCGAAACCAATAACTGGAATGGCCTAGGGGAAAAGTGCACATACCACAGTAATCGGGCGATCTTCTACCTTCAGATGCAACAGGAATTTCTCGAGTTCGTCAATCCGTTCGCGAGATATGGGAGTTTGAAGTTAAGGAATGGTTGAGAAACCATCAAAATTTTCGCTGGTCTGATACTCGAAACCAATAACTGGTATGGCCTAGGGGAAAAGTACACATACCACTGTAATCGGGCGATCTTCTACCTTCAGATGCAACAGGAATTTCTCGAGTTCGTCATTCCGTTCGCGAGATATGGGAGTTTGAAGTTAAGGAATGGTTGAGAAACCATCAAAATTTTCGGAAATCTGATACTCGAAACCAATAACTACTATTGCCTAGGGCAAAAATACACATACCGTTGTAAATGGGCGAGTTTGTGCTTTCAGATGCAGCAGGAATTTTTTCGAGTTCGTCATTCTGTTCGCGAGATATGGGAGTTTGAAGTTAAGGAATGGTTGAGAAACCATCAAAATTTTCGCAAGTCTGATACTCGAAACCAATAACTACTATTGCCTAGGGCAAAAATACACATACCGTTGTAATCGGGCGAGTTTCTACTTTCAGATGCAACAGGAATTTCTCGAGTTCGTCAATCCGTTCGCGAGATATGGGAGTTTGAAGTTAAGGAATGGTTGAGAAGCCATCAAAATTTTCGCAAGTCTGATACTCGAAACCAATAACTACTATGGCCTAGGGCAAAAATACACATACCATTGTAATCGGGCGAGATTATGCTTTTAGATGCAACTGGAATTTCTCGAGTTGGTAATCCGTTCGCGAGATATGGGAGTTTGAAGTTAAGGAATGGTTGAGAAATCATCAAAATTTTCGCAAGTCTGATACTCGAAACCAATAACTACTATTGCCTTGGGCAAAAATACACACACCGTTGTAATCGGGCGAGCTTCTACTTTCAGATGCAGCAGGAATTTCTCGAGTTCGTCAATGCGTTCGCGAGATATGGGAGTTTGAAGTTAAGGAATGGTTGAGAAATCATCAAAATTTTCGCAAGTCTGATACTCGAAACCAATAACTACTATGGCCTAGGGCAAAAATACACATACCATTGTAATCGGGCGAGATTATGCTTTTAGATGCAACTGGAATTTCTCGAGTTGGTAATCCGTTCGCGAGATATGGGAGTTTGAAGTTAAGGAATGGTTGAGAAATCATCAAAATTTTCGCAAGTCTGATACTCGAAACCAATAACTACTATTGCCTTGGGCAAAAATACACACACCGTTGTAATCGGGCGAGCTTCTACTTTCAGATGCAGCAGGAATTTCTCGAGTTCGTCAATGCGTTCGCGAGATATGGGAGTTTGAAGTTAAGGAATGGTTGAGAAATCATCAAAATTTTCGCAAGTCTGATACTCGAAACCAATAACTACTATTGCCTTGGGCAAAAATACACATACCGTTGTAATCGGGCGAGCTTCTACTTTCAGATGCAGCAGGAATTTCTCGAGTTCGTCAATGTGTTCGCGAGATATGGGAGTTTGAAGTTAAGGAATGGTTGAGAAGCCGTCAAAATTTTCGCAAGTCTGATACTCGAAACCAATAACTACTATGGCCTAGGGCAAAAATACACATACCATTGTAATCGGGCGAGATTATGCTTTTAGATGCAACTGGAATTTATCGAATTGGTAATCCGTTCGCGAGATATGGGAGTTTGAAGTTAAGGAATGGTTGAGAAATCATCAAAATTTTCGCAAGTCTGATACTCGAAACCAATAACTACTATTGCCTTGGGCAAAAATACACACACCGTTGTAATCGGGCGAGCTTCTACTTTCAGATGCAGCAGGAATTTCTCGAGTTCGTCAATGCGTTCGCGAGATATGGGAGTTTGAAGTTAAGGAATGGTTGAGAAATCATCAAAATTTTCGCAAGTCTGATACTCGAAACCAATAACTACTATTGCCTTGGGCAAAAATACACACACCGTTGTAATCGGGCGAGCTTCTACTTTCAGATGCAGCAGGAATTTCTCGAGTTCGTCAATGCGTTCGCGAGATATGGGAGTTTGAAGTTAAGGAATGGTTGAGAAACCATCAAAATTTTCGCTGGTCTGATACTCGAAACCAATAACTGGTATGGCCTAGGGGAAAAGTACACATACCACTGTAATCGGGCGATCTTCTACCTTCAGATGCAACAGGAATTTCTCGAGTTCGTCATTCCGTTCGCGAGATATGGGAGTTTGAAGTTAAGGAATGGTTGAGAAACCATCAAAATTTTCGGAAATCTGATACACGAAACCAATAACTACTATTGCCTAGGGCAAAAATACACACACCGTTGTAAATGGGCGAGTTTCTGCTTTCAGATGCAGCAGGAATTTCTCGAGTTCGTCATTCTGTTCGCGAGATATGGGAGTTTGAAGTTAAGGAATGGTTGAGAAACCATCAAAATTTTCGCAAGTCTGATACTCGAAACCAATAACTACTATTGCCTAGGGCAAAAATACACATACCGTTGTAATCGGGCGAGTTTCTACTTTCAGATGCAACAGGAATTTCTCGAGTTCGTCAATCCGTTCGCGAGATATGGGAGTTTGAAGTTAAGGAATGGTTGAGAAGCCATCAAAATTTTCGCAAGTCTGATACTCGAAACCAATAACTACTATGGCCTAGGGCAATAATACACATACCATTGTAATCGGGCGAGATTATGCTTTTAGATGCAACTGAATTTCTCGAGTTGGTAATCCGTTCGCGAGATATGGGAGTTTGAAGTTAAGGAATGGTTGAGAAACCATCAAAATTTTCGCAAGTCTGATACTCGAAACCAATAACTACAAATGCCTAGGGCAAAAATACACATTACGTTGTAATCGGGCGATCTTCTACTTTCACATGCAACAGGAATTTCTCGAGTTCGTCAATCCGTTCGCGAGATATGGGAGTTTGAAATTAAGGAATGGTTGAGAAACCATCAAAATTTTCGCAAGTCTGATACTCGAAACCAATAACTGCTATGGCCTAGGGCAAAAATACACATACCATTGTAATCGGGCGAGATTATGCTTTTAGATGCAACTGGAATTTCTCGAGTTGGTAATCCGTTCGCGAGATATGGGAGTTTAAAGTTAAGGAATGGTTGAGAAACCATCAAAATTTTCGCAAGTCTGATACTCGAAACCAATAACTACTATTGCCTAGGGCAAAAATACACATACCACAGTAATCGGGCGATCTTCTACCTTCAGATGCAACAGGAATTTCTCGAGTTCGTCAATCCGTTCGCGAGATATGGGAGTTTGAAGTTAAGGAATGGTTGAGAAACCATCAAAATTTTCGGAAATCTGATACTCGAAACCAATAACTACTATTGCCTAGGGCAAAAATACACATACCGTTGTAAATGGGCGAGTTTCTGCTTTCAGATGCAGCAGGAATTTCTCGAGTTCGTCAATCCGTTCGCGAGATATGGGAGTTTGAAGTTAAGGAATGGTTGAGAAGCCATCAAAATTTTCGCAAGTCTGATACTCGAAACCAATAACTACTATGGCCTAGGGCAAAAATACACATACCATTGTAATCGGGCGAGATTATGCTTTTAGATGCAACTGGAATTTCTCGAGTTGGTAATCCGTTCGCGAGATATGGGAGTTTGAAGTTAAGGAATGGTTGAGAAATCATCAAAATTTTCGCAAGTCTGATACTCGAAACCAATAACTACTATTGCCTTGGGCAAAAATACACATACCGTTGTAATCGGGCGAGCTTCTACTTTCAGATGCAGCAGGAATTTCTCGAGTTCGTCAATGTGTTCGCGAGATATGGGAGTTTGAAGTTAAGGAATGGTTGAGAAGCCGTCAAAATTTTCGCAAGTCTGATACTCGAAACCAATAACTACTATGGCCTAGGGCAAAAATACACATACCATTGTAATCGGGCGAGATTATGCTTTTAGATGCAACTGGAATTTCTCGAGTTGGTAATCCGTTCGCGAGATATGGGAGTTTGAAGTTAAGGAATGGTTGAGAAATCATCAAAATTTTCGCAAGTCTGATACTCGAAACCAATAACTACTATTGCCTTGGGCAAAAATACACACACCGTTGTAATCGGGCGAGCTTCTACTTTCAGATGCAGCAGGAATTTCTCGAGTTCGTCAATGCGTTCGCGAGATATGGGAGTTTGAAGTTAAGGAATGGTTGACAAGCCGTCAAAATTTTCGCAAGTCTGATACTCGAAACCAATAACTGCTATGGCCTAGGGCAAAAATACACTTACTATTGTAATCGGGCGAGATTATGCTTTTAGATGCAACTGGAATTTCTCGAGTTGGTAATCCGTTCGCGAGATATGGGAGTTTAAAGTTAAGGAATGGTTGAGAAACCATCAAAATTTTCGCAAGTCTGATACTCGAAACCAATAACTACTATTGCCTAGGGCAAAAATACACATACCGTTGTAATCGATCAAGCTTCTGATTTCAGATGCAACAGGAATTTCACGAGTGCGTCAATCCGTTCGCGAGATATGGGAGTTTGAAGTTAAGGAACGGTTGAGAAACTATCAAAATTTTAGTAAGTCTGATACTCGAAACCAATAACTACTAATGCCTAGGGCAAAAATACACACACCGTTGTAATCGGTCGAGTTTCTACTTTCAGATGCAACAGGAATTTCTCGAGTTCGTCAATCCGTTCGCGAGATATGGGAGTTTGAAGTTAAGGAATGGTTGAGAAGCCATCAAAATTTTCGCAAGCCTGATACTCGAAACCAATAACTGCTATGGCCTAGGGCAAAATTACACATACTATTGTAATCCGGCGAGATTATGCTTTTAGATGCAACTGGAATTTCTCGAGTTGGTAATCCGTTCGCGAGATATGGGAGTTTGTAGTTAAGGAATGGTTGAGAAACCATCAAAATTTTCGCAAGTCTGATACTCGAAACCAATAACTACTATTGCCTAGGGCAAAAATACACATACCGTTGTAATCGGGCGAGTTTCTGCTTTCAGATGCAGTAGGAATTTCTCGAGTTCGACAATCCGTTCGCGAGATATGGGAGTTTGAAGTTAAGGAATGGTTGAGAAACCATCAAAATTTTCGCTGGTCTGATACTCGAAACCAATAACTGGAATGGCCTAGGGGAAAAGTACACATACCACTGTAATCGGGCGATCTTCTACCTTCAGATGCAACAGGAATTTCTCGAGTTCGTCAATCCGTTCGCGAGATAAGGGAGTTTGAAGTTAAGGAATGGTTGAGAAACCATCAAAATTTTCGCAAATCTGATACTCGAAACCAATAACTGGAATGGCCTAGGGAAAAAGTACACATACCACTATAATCGGGCGAGTTTCTGCTTTCAGATGCAACTGGCATTTCTCCAGTTCGTCAATCCGTTCACGAGATATGGGAGTTTGAAGTTAAGGAATGGTTGAGAAACCATCAAAATTTTCGCTGGTCTGATACTCGAAACCAATAACTGGAATGGCCTAGGGGAAAAGTACACACCCCATTGTAATCGGGCGAGTTTCTACTTTCAGATGCAACAGGAATTTCTCGAGTTCGTCGATCCGTTCGCGAGATATGGGAGTTTGAAGTTAAGGAGTGGTTGAGAAACCATCAAAATTTTCGCAAGTCTGATACGCGAAACCAATAACTACTATTGCCTTGGGCAAAAATACACATACCGTTGTAATCGGGCGAGCTTCTACTTTCAGATGCAGCAGGAATTTCTCGAGTTCGTCAATGTGTTCGCGAGATATGGGAGTTTGAAGTTAAGGAATGGTTGAGAAGCCGTCAAAATTTTCGCAAGTCTGATACTCGAAACCAATAATTACTATGGCCTAGGGCAAAAATACACATACCATTGTAATCGGGCGAGATTATGCTTTTAGATGCAACTGGAATTTCTCGAGTTGGTAATCCGTTCGCGAGATATGGGAGTTTGAAGTTAAGGAATGGTTGAGAAATCATCAAAATTTTCGCAAGTCTGATACTCGAAACCAATAACTACTATTGCCTTGGGCAAAAATACACATACCGTTGTAATCGGGCGAGCTTCTACTTTCAGATGCAGCAGGAATTTCTCGAGTTCGTCAATGCGTTCGCGATATATGGGAGTTTGAAGTTAAGGAATGGTTGAGAAGCCGTCAAAATTTTCGCACATCTGATACTCGAAACCAATAACTATAATACTATGGCCTAGGGCAAAAATACACATACCATTGTAATCGGGCGAGATTATGCTTTTAGATGCAACTGGAATTTCTCGAGTTGGTAATCCGTTCGCGAGATATGGGAGTTTGTAGTTAAGGAATGGTTGAGAAATCATCAAAATTTTCGCAAGTCTGATACTCGAAACCAATAACTACTATTGCCTGGGGCAAAAATACACAAACCGTTATAATCGGGCGAGTTTCTGCTTTCAGATGCAGTAGGAATTTCTCGAGTTCGACAATCCGTTCGCGAGATATGGGAGTTTGAAGTTAAGGAATGGTTGAGAAACCATCAAAATTTTCGCTGGTCTGATACTCGAAACCAATAACTGGAATGGCCTAGGGGAAAAGTACACATACCACAGTAATCGGGCGATCTTCTACCTTCAGATGCAACATGAATTTCTCGAGTTTGTCAATCCGTTCGCGAGATATGGGATTTTGAAGTTAAGGAATGCTTGAGAAACCATCAAAATTTTCGCAGGTCTGATACTCGAAACCAATAACTGGAATGGCCTAGGGGGAAAGTACACATACCACTGTAATCGGGCGAGTTTCTGCTTTCAGATGCAGTAGGAATTTCTCGAGTTTGTCAATCCGTTCGCGAGATATGGGAGTTTGAAGTTAGGGAACGGTTGAGAAACTATCAAAATTTTAGTAAGTCTGATACTCGAAACCAATAACTACTAATGCCTAGGGCAAAAATACACATACCGTTGTAATCGGGCGAGTTTCTGCTTTCAGATGCAGTAGGAATTTCTCGAGTTCGACAATCCGTTCGCGAGATATGGGAGTTTGAAGTTAAGGAATGGTTGAGAAACCATCAAAATTTTCGCTGGTCTGATACTCGAAACCAATAACTGGAATGGCCTAGGGGAAAAGTACACATACCACTGTAATCGGGCGATCTTCTACCTTCAGATGCAACAGGAATTTCTCGAGTTCGTCATTCCGTTCGCGAGATATGGGAGTTTGAAGTTAAGGAACGGTTGAGAAACTATCAAAATTTTAGTAAGTCTGATACTCGAAACCAATAACTACTATTACCTAGTGCAAAAATACACATACCGTTGTAATCGGGCGAGCTTCTACTTTCAGATGCAGCAGGAACTTCTCGAGTTCGTCAATGCGTTCGCGATATATGGGAATTTTGAAGTTAAGGAATGGTTGAGAAGCCGTCAAAATTTTCGCAAATCTGATACTCGAAACCAATAACTACTATGGCCTAGGACAAAAATAGACATACCATTGTAATCGGGCGAGATGCTTTTAGATGCAACTGGAATTTCTCGAGTTGGTAATCCGTTCGCGAGATATGGGAGTTTGAAGTTAAGGAATGGTTGAGAAATCATCAAAATTTTCGCAAGTCTGATACTCGAAACCAATAACTACTATTGCCTGGGGCAAAAATACACATACCGTTGTAATCGGGCGAGCTTCTACTTTCAGATGCAGCAGGAATTTCTCGAGTTCGTCAATGCGTTCGCGATATATGGGAGTTTGAAGTTAAGGAATGGTTGAGAAGCCGTCAAAATTTTCGCAAATCTGATACTCGAATCCAATAACTACTATTGCCTGGGGCAAAAATACACATACCGTTGTAATCGGGCGAGTTTCTGCTTTCAGATGCAGTAGGAATTTCTCGAGTTCGACAATCCGTTCGCGAGATATGGGAGTTTGAAGTTAAGGAATGGTTGAGAAACCATCAAAATTTTCGCTGGTCTGATACTCGAAACCAATAACTGGAATGGCCTAGGGGAAAAGTACACATACCACTGTAATCGGGCGATCTTCTACCTTCAGATGCAACAGGAATTTCTCGAGTTCGTCATTCCGTTCGCGAGATATGGGAGTTTGAAGTTAAGGAATGGTTGAGAAACCATCAAAATTTTCGCTGGTCTGATACTCGAAACCAATAACTCGAATGGCCTAGGGGAAAAGTACACATACCACTGTAATCGGGCGATCTTCTACCTTCAGATGCAACAGGAATTTCTCGAGTTCGTCATTCCGTTCGCGAGATATGGGAGTTTGAAGTTAAGGAATGGTTGAGAAACCATCAAAATTTTCGCTGGTTTGATACTCGAAACCAATAACTACTATGACCTAGGGCAAAAATACACATACCGTGTAATCGGGCGAGTTTCTACTTTCAGATGCAACAGGAATTTCTCGAGTTCGTCAATGTGTTCGCGAGATATGGGAGTTTGAAGTTAAGGAATGGTTGAGAAACCATCAAAATTTTCGCAAATCTGATACTCGAAACCAATAACTACTATTACCTAGTGCAAAAATACACATACCGTTGTAATCGGGCGAGCTTCTACTTTCAGATGCAGCAGGAATTTCTCGAGTTCGTCAATGCGTTCGCGATATATGGGAATTTTGAAGTTAAGGAATGGTTGAGAAGCCGTCAAAATTTTCGCAAATCTGATACTCGAAACCAATAACTACTATGGCCTAGGGCAAAAATAGACATACCATTGTAATCGGGCGAGATGCTTTTAGATGCAACTGGAATTTCTCGAGTTGGTAAACCGTTCGCGAGATATGGGAGTTTGAAGTTAAGGAATGGTTGAGAAATCATCAAAATTTTCGCAAGTCTGATACTCGAAACCAATAACTACTATTGCCTTGGGCAAAAATACACATACCGTTGTAATCGGGCGAGCTTCTACTTTCAGATGCAGCAGGAATTTCTCGAGTTCGTCAATGCGTTCGCGATATATGGGAGTTTGAAGTTAAGGAATGGTTGAGAAGCCGTCAAAATTTTCGCAAATCTGATACTCGAAACCAATAACTACTATGGCCTAGGGCAAAAATACACATACCATTGTAATCGGGCGAGATTATGCTTTTAGATGCAACTGGAATTTCTCGAGTTGGTAATCCGTTCGCGAGATATGGGAGTTTGTAGTTAAGGAATGGTTGAGAAACCATCAAAATTTTCGCAAGTCTGATACCCGAAACCAATAACTACTATTGCCTGGGGCAAAAATACACATACCGTTGTAATCGGGCGAGTTTCTGCTTTCAGATGCAGTAGGAATTTCTCGAGTTCGACAATCCGTTCGCGAGATATGGGAGTTTGAAGTTAAGGAATGGTTGAGAAACTATCAAAATTTTCGCTGCTCTGATACTCGAAACCAATAACTGGAATGGCCTAGGGGAAAAGTACACATACCACAGTAATCGGGCGATCTTCTACCTTCAGATGCAACATGAATTTCTCGAGTTTGTCAATCCGTTCGCGAGATATGGGATTTTGAAGTTAAGGAATGCTTGAGAAACCATCAAAATTTTCGCAGGTCTGATACTCGAAACCAATAACTGGAATGGCCTAGGGGGAAAGTACACATACCACTGTAATCGGGCGAGTTTCTGCTTTCAGATGCAGTAGGAATTTCTCGAGTTCGTCAATGCGTTCGCGATATATGGGAGTTTGAAGTTAAGGAATGGTTGAGAAGCCGTCAAAATTTTCGCAAATCTGATACTCGAAACCAATAACTACTATGGCCTAGGGCAAAAATACACATACCATTGTAATCGGGCGAGATTATGCTTTTAGATGCAACTGGAATTTCTCGAGTTGGTAATCCGTTCGCGAGATATGGGAGTTTGTAGTTAAGGAATGGTTGAGAAACCATCAAAATTTTCGCAAGTCTGATACTCGAAACCAATAACTACTATTGCCTGGGGCAAAAATACACATACCGTTGTAATCGGGCGAGTTTCTGCTTTCAGATGCAGTAGGAATTTCTCGAGTTCGACAATCCGTTCGCGAGATATGGGAGTTTGAAGTTAAGGAATGGTTGAGAAACCATCAAAATTTTCGCTGGTCTGATACTCGAAACCAATAACTGGAATGGCCTAGGGGAAAAGTACACATACCACTGTAATCGGGCGATCTTCTACCTTCAGATGCAACAGGAATTTCTCGAGTTCGTCATTCCGTTCGCGAGATATGGGAGTTTGAAGTTAAGGAATGGTTGAGAAACCATCAAAATTTTCGCAAATCTGATACTCGAAACCAATAACTACTATGGCCTAGGGCAAAAATAGACATACCATTGTAATCGGGCGAGATGCTTTTAGATGCAACTGGAATTTCTCGAGTTGGTAATCCGTTCGCGAGATATGGGAGTTTGAAGTTAAGGAATGGTTGAGAAACCATCAAAATTTTCGCAAGTCTGATACTCGAAACCAATAACTACTATTGCCTGGGGCAAAAATACACATACCGTTGTAAATGGGCGAGTTTCTGCTTTCAGATGCAGCAGGAATTTCTCGAGTTCGTCATTCCGTTCGCGAGATATGGGAGTTTGAAGTTAAGGAATGGTTGAGAAGCCATCAAAATTTTCGCAAGTCTGATTCTCGAAACCAATAACTACTATGGCCTAGGGCAAAAATACACATACCATTGTAATCGGGCGAGATTATGCTTTTAGATGCAACTGGAATTTCTCGAGTTGGTAATCCGTTCGCGAGATATGGGAGTTTGAAGTTAAGGAATGGTTGAGAAACCATCAAAATTTTCGCAAGTCTGATACTCGAAACCAATAACTACAAATGCCTAGGGCAAAAATACACATTACGTTGTAATCGGGCGATCTTCTACTTTCAGATGCAACAGGAATTTCTCGAGTTCGTCAATCCGTTCGCGAGATATGGGAGTTTGAAGTTAAGGAATGGTTGAGAAGCCATCAAAATTTTCGCAAGTCTGATTCTCGAAACCAATAACTACTATGGCCTAGGGCAAAAATAGACATACCATTGTAATCGGGCGAGATGCTTTTAGATGCAACTGGAATTTCTCGAGTTGGTAATCCGTTCGCGAGATATGGGAGTTTGAAGTTAAGGAATGGTTGAGAAACCATCAAAATTTTCGCTGGTCTGATACTCGAAACCAATAACTGGTATGGCCTAGGGGAAAAGTACACATACCATTGTAATCGGGCGAGATTATGCTTTTAGATGCAACTGGAATTTCTGGAGTTGGTAATCCGTTCGCGAGATATGGGAGTTTGTAGTTAAGGAATGGTTAAGAAACCATCATTTTCGCAAGTCTGATACTCGAAACCAATAACTACTATTGCCTAGGGCAAAAATACACATACCACAGTAATCGGGCGATCTTCTACCTTCAGATGCAACAGGAATTTCTCGAGTTCGTCAATCCGTTCGCGAGATATGGGAGTTTGAAGTTAAGGAATGGTTGAGAAACCATCAAAATTTTCGCTGGTCTGATACTCGAAACCAATAACTGGTATGGCCTAGGGGAAAAGTACACATACCACTGTAATCGGGAGATCTTCTACCTTCAGATGCAACAGGAATTTCTCGAGTTCGTCATTCCGTTCGCGAGATATGTGAGTTTGAAGTTAAGGAATGGTTGAGAAACCATCAAAATTTTCCCAAATCTGATACTCGAAACCAATAACCACTATTGCCTAGGGCAAAAATACACATACCGTTGTAAATGGGCGAGTTTCTGCTTTCAGATGCAGCAGGAATTTCTCGAGTTCGTCATTCCGTTCGCGAGATATGGGAGTTTGAAGTTAAGGAATGGTTGAGAAACCATCAAAATTTTCGCAAGTCTGATACTCGAAACCAATAACTACTATTGCCTAGGGCAAAAATACACATACCGTTGTAATCGGGCGAGTTTCTACTTTCAGATGCAACAGGAATTTCTCGAGTTGGTAATCCGTTCGCGAGATATGGGAGTTTAAAGTTAAGGAATGGTTGAGAAACCATCAAAATTTTCGCAAGTCTGATACTCGAAACCAATAACTACTATTGCCTAGGGCAAAAATACACATACCGTTGTAATCGGGCGAGTTTCTACTTTCAGATGCAACAGGAATTTCTCGAGTTCGTCAATCCGTTCGCGAGATATGGGAGTTTGAAGTTAAGGAATGGTTGAGAAGCTATCAAAATTTTCGCAAGCCTGATACTCGAAACCAATAACTGCTATGGCCTAGGGCAAAATTACACATACTATTGTTTTCGGGCGAGATTATGCTTTTAGATGCAACTGGAATTTCTCGAGTTGGTAATCCGTTCGCGAGATATGGGAGTTTGAAGTTAAGGAACGGTTGAGAAACTATCAAAATTTTAGTAAGTCTGATACTCGAAACCAATAACTACTAATGCCTAGGGCAAAAATACACACACCGTTGTAATCGGGCGAGTTTCTGCTTTCAGATGCAGTAGGAATTTCTCGAGTTCGTCAATCCGTTCGCGAGATATGGGAGTTTGAAGTTAAGGAATGGTTGAGAAACCATCAAAATTTTCGCAAATCTGATGCTAGAAACGAATAACTGGAATGACCTAGGGAAAAAGTACACATTCCACTATAATCGGGCGAGTTTCTGCTTTCAGATGCAACTGGAATTTCTCCAGTTCGTCAATCCGTTCACGAGATATGGGAGTTTGAAGTTAAGGAATGGTTGAGAAACCATCAAAATTTTCGCTGGTCTGACACTCGAAACCAATAACTGGAATGGCCTAGGGGAAAAGTACACACCCCATTGTAATCGGGCGAGTTTCTACTTTCAGATGCAACAGGAATTTCTCGAGTTCGTCGATCCGTTCGCGAGATATGGGAGTTTGAAGTTAAGGAATGGTTGAGAAATCATCAAAATTTTCGCAAGTCTGATACTCGAAACCAATAACTACTATTGCCTTGGGCAAAAATACACATACCGTTGTAATCGGGCGAGCTTCTACTTTCAGATGCAACTGGAATTTCTCGAGTTGGTAATCCGTTCGCGAGATATGGGAGTTTGTAGTTAAGGAATGGTTGAGAAACCATCAAAATTTTCGCAAGTCTGATACTCGAAACCAATAACTACTATTGCCTGGGGCAAAAATACACATACCGTTGTAATCGGGCGAGTTTCTGCTTTCAGATGCAGTAGGAATTTCTCGAGTTCGACAATCCGTTCGCGAGATATGGGAGTTTGAAGTTAAGGAATGGTTGAGAAACCATCAAAATTTTCGCTGGTCTGATACTCGAAACCAATAACTGGAATGGCCTAGGGGAAAAGTACACATACCACTGTAATCGGGCGATCTTCTACCTTCAGATGCAACAGGAATTTCTCGAGTTCGTCATTCCGTTCGCGAGATATGGGAGTTTGAAGTTAAGGAATGGTTGAGAAACCATCAAAATTTTCGCAAATCTGATACTCGAAACCAATAACTACTATTACCTAGTGCAAAAATACACATACCGTTGTAAATGGGCGAGTTTCTGCTTTCAGATGCAGCAGGAATTTCTCGAGTTCGTCATTCCGTTCGCGAGATATGGGAGTTTGAAGTTAAGGAATGGTTGAGAAGCCATCAAAATTTTCGCAAGTCTGATTCTCGAAACCAATAACTACTATGGCCTAGGGCAAAAATACACATACCATTGTAATCGGGCGAGATTATGCTTTTAGATGCAACTGGAATTTCTCGAGTTGGTAATCCGTTCGCGAGATATGGGAGTTTGAAGTTAAGGAATGGTTGAGAAACCATCAAAATTTTCGCAAGTCTGATACTCGAAACCAATAACTACAAATGCCTAGGGCAAAAATACACATTACGTTGTAATCGGGCGATCTTCTACTTTCAGATGCAACAGGAATTTCTCGAGTTCGTCAATCCGTTCGCGAGATATGGGAGTTTGAAGTTAAGGAATGGTTGAGAAGCCATCAAAATTTTCGCAAGTCTGATTCTCGAAACCAATAACTACTATGGCCTAGGGCAAAAATAGACATACCATTGTAATCGGGCGAGATGCTTTTAGATGCAACTGGAATTTCTCGAGTTGGTAATCCGTTCGCGAGATATGGGAGTTTGAAGTTAAGGAATGGTTGAGAAACCATCAAAATTTTCGCTGGTCTGATACTCGAAACCAATAACTGGTATGGCCTAGGGGAAAAGTACACATACCATTGTAATCGGGCGAGATTATGCTTTTAGATGCAACTGGAATTTCTGGAGTTGGTAATCCGTTCGCGAGATATGGGAGTTTGTAGTTAAGGAATGGTTAAGAAACCATCATTTTCGCAAGTCTGATACTCGAAACCAATAACTACTATTGCCTAGGGCAAAAATACACATACCACAGTAATCGGGCGATCTTCTACCTCCAGATGCAACAGGAATTTCTCGAGTTCGTCAATCCGTTCGCGAGATATGGGAGTTTGAAGTTAAGGAATGGTTGAGAAACCATCAAAATTTTCGCTGGTCTGATACTCGAAACCAATAACTGGTATGGCCTAGGGGAAAAGTACACATACCACTGTAATCGGGAGATCTTCTACCTTCAGATGCAACAGGAATTTCTCGAGTTCGTCATTCCGTTCGCGAGATATGTGAGTTTGAAGTTAAGGAATGGTTGAGAAACCATCAAAATTTTCCCAAATCTGATACTCGAAACCAATAACTACTATTGCCTAGGGCAAAAATACACATACCGTTGTAAATGGGCGAGTTTCTGCTTTCAGATGCAGCAGGAATTTCTCGAGTTCGTCATTCCGTTCGCGAGATATGGGAGTTTGAAGTTAAGGAATGGTTGAGAAACCATCAAAATTTTCGCAAGTCTGATACTCGAAACCAATAACTACTATTGCCTAGGGCAAAAATACACATACCATTGTAATCGGGCGAGTTTCTACTTTCAGATGCAACAGGAATTTCTCCAGTTCGTCAATCCGTTCGCGAGATATGGGAGTTTGAAGTTAAGGAATGGTTGAGAAGCCATCAAAATTTTCGCAAGTCTGATACTCGAAACCAATAACTACAAATGCCTAGGGCAAAAATACACATTACGTTGTAATCGGGCGATCTTCTACTTTCAGATGCAACAGGAATTTCTCGAGTTCGTCAATCCGTTCGCGAGATATGGGAGTTTGAAGTTAAGGAATGGTTGAGAAACCATCAAAATTTTCGCAAGTCTGATACTCGAAACCAATAACTGCTATGGCCTAGGGCAAAAATACACATACCATTGTAATCGGGCGAGATTATGCGTTTAGATGCAACTGGAATTTCTCGAGTTGGTAATCCGTTCGCGAGATATGGGAGTTTAAAGTTAAGGAATGGTTGAGAAACCATCAAAATTTTCGCAAGTCTGATACTCGAAACCAATAACTACTATTGCCTAGGGCAAAAATACACATACCGTTGTAATCGGGCGAGTTTCTACTTTCAGATGCAACAGGAATTTCTCAAGTTCGTCAATCCGTTCGCGAGATATGGGAGTTTGAAGTTAAGGAATGGTTGAGAAGCCATCAAAATTTTCGCAAGTCTGATACTCGAAACCAATAACTACTATGGCCTAGGGCAAAAATACACATACCATTATAATCGGGCGAGATTATGCTTTTAGATGCAACTGGAATTTCTCGAGTTGGTAATCCGTTCGCGAGATATGGGAGTTTGTAGTTAAGGAATGGTTGAGAAACCATCAAAATTTTCGCAAGTCTGATACTCGAAACCAATAACTACTATTGCCTAGGGCAAAAATACACATACCGTTGTAATCGGGCGAGTTTCTGCTTTCAGATGCAGTAGGAATTTCTCGAGTTCGACAATCCGTTCGCGAGATATGGGAGTTTGAAGTTAAGGAATGGTTGAGAAACCATCAAAATTTTCGCTGGTCTGATACTCGAAACCAATAACTGGAATGGCCTAGGGGAAAAATAGACATACCATTGTAATCGGGCGAGATGCTTTTAGATGCAACTGGAATTTCTCGAGTTGGTAATCCGTTCGCGAGATATGGGAGTTTGAAGTTAAGGAATGGTTGAGAAATCATCAAAATTTTCGCAAGTCTGATTCTCGAAACCAATAACTACTATGGCCTAGGGCAAAAATACACATACCATTGTAATCGGGCGAGATTATGCTTTTAGATGCAACTGGAATTTCTCGAGTTGGTAATCCGTTCGCGAGATATGGGAGTTTGAAGTTAAGGAATGGTTGAGAAACCATCAAAATTTTCGCAAGTCTGATACTCGAAACCAATAACTACAAATGCCTAGGGCAAAAATACACATTACGTTGTAATCGGGCGATCTTCTACTTTCAGATGCAACAGGAATTTCTCGAGTTCGTCAATCCGTTCGCGAGATATGGGAGTTTGAAGTTAAGGAATGGTTGAGAAGCCATCAAAATTTTCGCAAGTCTGATTCTCGAAACCAATAACTACTATGGCCTAGGGCAAAAATAGACATACCATTGTAATCGGGCGAGATGCTTTTAGATGCAACTGGAATTTCTCGAGTTGGTAATCCGTTCGCGAGATATGGGAGTTTGAAGTTAAGGAATGGTTGAGAAACCATCAAAATTTTCGCTGGTCTGATACTCGAAACCAATAACTGGTATGGCCTAGGGGAAAAGTACACATACCATTGTAATCGGGCGAGATTATGCTTTTAGATGCAACTGGAATTTCTGGAGTTGGTAATCCGTTCGCGAGATATGGGAGTTTGTAGTTAAGGAATGGTTAAGAAACCATCATTTTCGCAAGTCTGATACTCGAAACCAATAACTACTATTGCCTAGGGCAAAAATACACATACCACAGTAATCGGGCGATCTTCTACCTTCAGATGCAACAGGAATTTCTCGAGTTCGTCAATCCGTTCGCGAGATATGGGAGTTTGAAGTTAAGGAATGGTTGAGAAACCATCAAAATTTTCGCTGGTCTGATACTCGAAACCAATAACTGGTATGGCCTAGGGGAAAAGTACACATACCACTGTAATCGGGAGATCTTCTACCTTCAGATGCAACAGGAATTTCTCGAGTTCGTCATTCCGTTCGCGAGATATGTGAGTTTGAAGTTAAGGAATGGTTGAGAAACCATCAAAATTTTCCCAAATCTGATACTCGAAACCAATAACTACTATTGCCTAGGGCAAAAATACACATACCGTTGTAAATGGGCGAGTTTCTGCTTTCAGATGCAGCAGGAATTTCTCGAGTTCGTCATTCCGTTCGCGAGATATGGGAGTTTGAAGTTAAGGAATGGTTGAGAAACCATCAAAATTTTCGCAAGTCTGATACTCGAAACCAATAACTACTATTGCCTAGGGCAAAAATACACATACCATTGTAATCGGGCGAGTTTCTACTTTCAGATGCAACAGGAATTTCTCGAGTTCGTCAATCCGTTCGCGAGATATGGGAGTTTGAAGTTAAGGAATGGTTGAGAAGCCATCAAAATTTTCGCAAGTCTGATACTCGAAACCAATAACTACAAATGCCTAGGGCAAAAATACACATTACGTTGTAATCGGGCGATCTTCTACTTTCAGATGCAACAGGAATTTCTCGAGTTCGTCAATCCGTTCGCGAGATATGGGAGTTTGAAGTTAAGGAATGGTTGAGAAACCATCAAAATTTTCGCAAGTCTGATACTCGAAACCAATAACTGCTATGGCCTAGGGCAAAAATACACATACCATTGTAATCGGGCGAGATTATGCGTTTAGATGCAACTGGAATTTCTCGAGTTGGTAATCCGTTCGCGAGATATGGGAGTTTAAAGTTAAGGAATGGTTGAGAAACCATCAAAATTTTCGCAAGTCTGATACTCGAAACCAATAACTACTATTGCCTAGGGCAAAAATACACATACCGTTGTAATCGGGCGAGTTTCTACTTTCAGATGCAACAGGAATTTCTCAAGTTCGTCAATCCGTTCGCGAGATATGGGAGTTTGAAGTTAAGGAATGGTTGAGAAGCCATCAAAATTTTCGCAAGCCTGATACTCGAAACCAATAACTGCTATGGCCTAGGGCAAAATTACACATACTATTGTAATCGGGCGAGATTATGCTTTTAGATGCAACTGGAATTTCTCGAGTTGGTAATCCGTTCGCGAGATATGGGAGTTTGAAGTTAAGGAACGGTTGAGAAACCATCAAAATTTTCGCAAGTCTGATACTCGAAACCAATAACTACTATTGCCTAGGGCAAAAATACACATACCGTTGTAATCGGGCGAGTTTCTACTTTCAGATGCAACAGGAATTTCTCAAGTTCGTCAATCCGTTCGCGAGATATGGGAGTTTGAAGTTAAGGAATGGTTGAGAAGCCATCAAAATTTTCGCAAGCCTGATACTCGAAACCAATAACTGCTATGGCCTAGGGCAAAATTACACATACTATTGTAATCGGGCGAGATTATGCTTTTAGATGCAACTGGAATTTCTCGAGTTGGTAATCCGTTCGCGAGATATGGGAGTTTGAAGTTAAGGAACGGTTGAGAAACTATCAAAATTTTAGTAAGTCTGATACTCGAAACCAATAACTACTAATGCCTAGGGCAAAAATACACACACCGTTGTAATCGGGCGAGTTTCTGCTTTCAGATGCAGTAGGAATTTCTCGAGTTCGTCAATCCGTTCGCGAGATATGGGAGTTTGAAGTTAAGGAATGGTTGAGAAACCATCAAAATTTTCGCAAATCTGATGCTAGAAACGAATAACTGGAATGACCTAGGGAAAAAGTACACATTCCACTATAATCGGGCGAGTTTCTGCTTTCAGATGCAACTGGAATTTCTCCAGTTCGTCAATCCGTTCACGAGATATGGGAGTTTGAAGTTAAGGAATGGTTGAGAAACCATCAAAATTTTCGCTGGTCTGATACTCGAAACCAATAACTGGAATGGCCTAGGGGAAAAGTACACACCCCATTGTAATCGGGCGAGTTTCTACTTTCAGATGCAACAGGAATTTCTCGAGTTCGTCGATCCGTTCGCGAGATATGGGAGTTTGAAGTTAAGGAATGGTTGAGAAATCATCAAAATTTTCGCAAGTCTGATACTCGAAACCAATAACTACTATTGCCTTGGGCAAAAATACACATACCGTTGTAATCGGGCGAGCTTCTACTTTCAGATGCAGCAGGAATTTCTCGAGTTCGTCAATGCGTTCGCGAGATATGGGAGTTTGAAGTTAAGGAATGGTTGAGAAGCCATCAAAATTTTCGCAAGTCTGATACTCGAAACCAATAACTACTATGGCCTAGGGCAAAAATACACATACCATTGTAATCGGGCGAGATTATGCTTTTAGATGCAACTGGAATTTCTCGAGTTGGTAATCCGTTCGCGAGATATGGGAGTTTGTAGTTAAGGAATGGTTGAGAAACCATCAAAATTTTCGCAAGTCTGATACTCGAAACCAATAACTACTATTGCCTAGGGCAAAAATACACATACCGTTGTAATCGGGCGAGTTTCTGCTTTCAGATGCAGTAGGAATTTCTCGAGTTCGACAATCCGTTCGCGAGATATGGGAGTTTGAAGTTAAGGAATGGTTGAGAAACCATCAAAATTTTCGCTGGTCTGATACTCGAAACCAATAACTGGAATGGCCTAGGGGAAAAATAGACATACCATTGTAATCGGGCGAGATGCTTTTAGATGCAACTGGAATTTCTCGAGTTGGTAATCCGTTCGCGAGATATGGGAGTTTGAAGTTAAGGAATGGTTGAGAAATCATCAAAATTTTCGCAAGTCTGATACTCGAAACCAATAACTACTATTGCCTTGGGCAAAAATACACATACCGTTGTAATCGGGCGAGCTTCTACTTTCAGATGCAGCAGGAATTTCTCGAGTTCGTCAATGCGTTCGCGAGATATGGGAGTTTGAAGTTAAGGAATGGTTGAGAAGCCATCAAAATTTTCGCTGGTCTGATACTCGAAACCAATAACTGGAATGGCCTAGGGGAAAAGTACACACCCCATTGTAATCGGGCGAGTCTCTACTTTCAGATGCAACTGGAATTTCTCCAGTTCGCCAATCCGTTCACGAGATATGGGAGTTTGAAGTTAAGGAATGGTTGAGAAACCATCAAAATTTTCGCTGGTCTGATACTCGAAACCAATAACTGGAATGGCCTAGGGGAAAAGTACACACCCCATTGTAATCGGGCGAGTTTCTACTTTCAGATGCAACAGGAATTTCTCGAGTTCGTCGATCCGTTCGCGAGATATGGGAGTTTGAAGTTAAGGAATGGTTGAGAAATCATCAAAATTTTCGCAAGTCTGATACTCGAAACCAATAACTACTATTGCCTTGGGCAAAAATACACATACCGTTGTAATCGGGCGAGCTTCTACTTTCAGATGCAGCAGGAATTTCTCGAGTTCGTCAATGCGTTCGCGAGATATGGGAGTTTGAAGTTAAGGAATGGTTGAGAAGCCATCAAAATTTTCGCAAGTCTGATACTCGAAACCAATAACTACTATGGCCTAGGCAAAAATACACATACCATTGTAATCGGGCGAGATTATGCTTTTAGATGCAACTGGAATTTCTCGAGTTGGTAATCCGTTCGCGAGATATGGGAGTTTGTAGTTAAGGAATGGTTGAGAAACCATCAAAATTTTCGCAAGTCTGATACTCGAAACCAATAACTACTATTGCCTAGGGCAAAAATACACATACCGTTGTAATCGGGCGAGTTTCTGCTTTCAGATGCAGTAGGAATTTCTCGAGTTCGACAATCCGTTCGCGAGATATGGGAGTTTGAAGTTAAGGAATGGTTGAGGAACCATCAAAATTTTCGCTGGTCTGATTCTCGAAACCAATAACTGGAATGGCCTAGGGGAAAAATAGACACACCATTGTAATCGGGCGAGATGCTTTTAGATGCAACTGGAATTTCTCGAGTTGGTAATCCGTTCGCGAGATATGGGAGTTTGAAGTTAAGGAATGGTTGAGAAATCATCAAAATTTTCGCAAGTCTGATACTCGAAACCAATAACTACTATTGCCTTGGGCAAAAATACACATACCGTTGTAATCGGGCGAGCTTCTACTTTCAGATGCAGCAGGAATTTCTCGAGTTCGTCAATGCGTTCGCGAGATATGGGAGTTTGAAGTTAAGGAATGGTTGAGAAGCCATCAAAATTTTCGCTGGTCTGATACTCGAAACTAATAACTGGAATGGCCTAGGGGAAAAGTACACACCCCATTGTAATCGGGCGAGTTTCTACTTTCAGATGCAACTGGAATTTCTCCAGTTCGTCAATCCGTTCACGAGATATGGGTGTTTGAAGTTAAGGAATGGTTGAGAAACCATCAAAATTTTCGCTGGTCTGATACTCGAAACCAATAACTGGAATGGCCTAGGGGAAAAGTACACACCCCATTGTAATCGGGCGAGTTTCTACTTTCAGATGCAACAGGAATTTCTCGAGTTCGTCGATCCGTTCGCGAGATATGGGAGTTTGAAGTTAAGGAATGGTTGAGAAATCATCAAAATTTTCGCAAGTCTGATACTCGAAACCAATAACTGCTATTGCCTTGGGCAAAAATACACATACCGTTGTAATCGGGCGAGCTTCTACTTTCAGATGCAGCAGGAATTTCTCGAGTTCGTCTATGCGTTCGCGAGATATGGGAGTTTGAAGTTAAGGAATGGTTGAGAAGCCATCAAAATTTTCGCAAGTCTGATACTCGAAACCAATAACTACTATGGCCTAGGGCAAAAATACACTTACCATTGTAATCGGGCGAGATTATGCTTTTAGATGCAACTGGAATTTCTCGAGTTGGTAAACCGTTCGCGAGATATGGGAGTTTGTAGTTAAGTAATGGTTGAGAAACCATCAAAATTTTCGCAAGTCTGATACTCGAAACCAATAACTACTATTGCCTAGGGCAAAAATACACATACCGTTGTAATCGGGCGTGTTTCTACTTTCAGATGCAACAGGAATTTCTCGAGTTCGTCAATCCGTTCGCGAGATATGGGAGTTTGAAGTTAAGGACTGGTTGAGAAGCCATCAAAATTTTCGCAAGCCTGATACTCGAAACCAATAACTGCTATGGCCTAGGGCAAAATTACACATACTATTGTAATCGGGCGAGATTATGCTTTTAGATGCAACTGGAATTTCTCGAGTTGGTAATCCGTTCGCGAGATATGGGAGTTTGTAGTTAAGGAATGGTTGAGAAACCATCAAAATTTTCGCAAGTCTGATACTCGAAACCAATAACTACTAATGCCTAGGGCAAAAATACACACACCGTTGTAATCGGGCGAGTTTCTGCTTTCAGATGCAGTAGGAATTTCTCGAGTTCGTCAATCCGTTCGCGAGATATGGGAGTTTGAAGTTAAGGAATGGTTGAGAAACCATCAAAATTTTCGCAAATCTGATGCTAGAAACGAATAACTGGAATGACCTAGGGAAAAAGTACACATTCCACTATAATCGGGCGAGTTTCTGCTTTCAGATGCAACTGGAATTTCTCCAGTTCGTCAATCCGTTCACGAGATATGGGAGTTTGAAGTTAAGGAATGGTTGAGAAACTATCAAAATTTTCGCTGGTCTGATACTCGAAACCAATAACTACTATTGCCTTGGGCAAAAATACACATACCGTTGTAATCGGGCGAGCTTCTACTTTCAGATGCAGCAGGAATTTCTCGAGTTCGTCAATGCGTTCGCGAGATATGGGAGTTTGAAGTTAAGGAATGGTTGAGAAGCCATCAAAATTTTCGCAAGTCTGATACTCGAAACCAATAACTACTATGGCCTAGGGCAAAAATACACATACCATTGTAATCGGGCGAGATTATGCTTTTAGATGCAACTGGAATTTCTCGAGTTGGTAATCCGTTCGCGAGATATGCGAGTTTGTAGTTAAGGAATGGTTGAGAAACCATCAAAATTTTTGCAAGTCTGATACTCGAAACCAATAACTACTATTGCCTAGGGCAAAAATACACATACCGTTGTAATCGGGCGAGTTTCTGCTTTCAGATGCAGTAGGAATTTCTCGAGTTCGTCAATCCGTTCGCGAGATATGGGAGTTTGAAGTTAAGGAATGGTTGAGAAGCCATCAAAATTTTCGCAAGCCTGATACTCGAAACCAATAACTGCTATGGCCTAGGGCAAAATTACACATACTATTGTAATCGGGCGAGATTATGCTTTTAGATGCAACTGGAATTTCTCGAGTTGGTAATCCGTTCGCGAGATATGGGAGTTTGTAGTTAAGGAATGGTTGAGAAACCATCAAAATTTTCCCAAATCTGATACTCGAAACCAATAACTAGTATTGCCTAGGGCAAAAATACACATACCGTTGTAAATGGGCGAGTTTCTGCTTTCAGATGCAGCAGGAATTTCTCGAGTTCGTCATTCCGTTCGCGAGATATGGGAGTTTGAAGTTAAGGAATGGTTGAGAAGCCATCAAAATTTTGGCAAGTCTGATACTCGAAACCAATAACTACAAATGCCTAGGGCAAAAATACACATTACGTTGTAATCGGGCGATCTTCTACTTTCAGATGCAACAGGAATTTCTCGAGTTCGTCATTCCGTTCGCGAGATATGGGAGTTTGAAATTAAGGAATGGTTGAGAAACCATCAAAATTTTCGCAAGTCTGATACTCGAAACCAATAACTGCTATGGCCTAGGGCAAAAATACACATACCATTGTAATCGGGCGAGATTATGCTTTTAGATGCAACTGGAATTTCTCGAGTTGGTAATCCGTTCGCGAGATATGGGAGTTTAAAGTTAAGGAATGGTTGAGAAACTATCAAAATTTTCGCAAGTCTGATACTCGAAACCAATAACTACTATTGCCTAGGGCAAAAATACACATACCGTTGTAATCGGGCGTGTTTCTACTTTCAGATGCAACAGGAATTTCTCGAGTTCGTCAATCCGTTCGCGAGATATGGGAGTTTGAAGTTAAGAAATGGTTGAGAAGCCATCAAAATTTTCGCAAACCTGATACTCGAAACCAATAACTGCTATGGCCTAGGGCAAAATTACACATACTATTGTAATCGGGCGAGATTATGCTTTTAGATGCAACTGGAATTTCTCGAGTTGGTAATCCGTTCGCGAGATATGGGAGTTTGTAGTTAAGGAATGGTTGAGAAACCATCAAAATTTTCGCAAGTCTGATACTCGAAACCAATAACTACTATTGCCTTGGGCAAAAATACACATACCGTTGTAATCGGGCGAGCTTCTACTTTCAGATGCAGCAGGAATTTCTCGAGTTCGTCAATGCGTTCGCGAGATATGGGAGTTTGAAGTTAAGGAATGGTTGAGAAGCCATCAAAATTTTCGCAAGTCTGATACTCGAAACCAATAACTACTATGGCCTAGGGCAAAAATACACATACCATTGTAATCGGGCGAGATTATGCTTTTAGATGCAACTGGAATTTCTCGAGTTGGTAATCCGTTCGCGAGATATGGGAGTTTGTAGTTAAGGAATGGTTGAGAAACCATCAAAATTGTCGCAAGTCTGATACTCGAAACCAATAACTACTATTGCCTAGGGCAAAAATACACATACCGTTGTAATCGGGCGAGTTTCTGCTTTCAGATGCAGTAGGAATTTCTCGAGTTCGACATTCCGTTCGCGAGATATGGGAGTTTGAAGTTAAGGAATGGTTGAGAAGCCATCAAAATTTTGGGAAGTCTGATACTCGAAACCAATAACTACTATTGCCTAGGGCAAAAATACACATACCGATGTAAATGGGCGAGTTTCTGCTTTCAGATGCAGCAGGAATTTCTCGAGTTCGTCATTCCGTTCGCGAGATATGGGAGTTTGAAGTTAAGGAATGGTTGAGAAACCATCAAAATTTTCGCAATTCTGATACTCGAAACCAATAACTACTATTGGCTAGGGCAAAAATACACATACCGTTGTAATCGGGCGAGTTTCTACTTTCAGATGCAACAGGAATTTCTCGAGTTCGTCAATCCGTTCGCGAGATATGGGAGTTTGAAGTTAAGGAATGGTTGAGAAGCCATCAAAATTTTGGGAAGTCTGATACTCGAAACCAATAACTACAAATGCCTAGGGCAAAAATACACATTACGTTGTAATCGGGCGATCTTCTACTTTCAGATGCAACAGGAATTTCTCGAGTTCGTCAATGCGTTCGCGAGATATGGGAGTTTGAAATTAAGGAATGGTTGAGAAGCCATCAAAATTTTCGCAAGTCTGATACTCGAAACCAATAACTACTATGGCCTAGGGCAAAAATACACATACCATTGTAATCGGGCGAGATTATGCTTTTAGATGCAACTGGAATTTCTCGAGTTGGTATTCCGTTCGCGAGATATGGGAGTTTGTAGTTAAGGAATGGTTGAGAAACCATCAAAATTTTCGAAAGTCTGATACTCGAAACCAATAACTACTATTGCCTAGGGCAAAAATACACATACCGTTGTAATCGGGCGAGTTTCTGCTTTCAGATGCAGTAGGAATTTCTCGAGTTCGACAATCCGTTCGCGAGATATGGGAGTTTGAAGTTAAGGAATGGTTGAGAAACCATCAAAATTTTCGCTGGTCTGATACTCGAAACCAATAACTGGAATGGCCTAGGGGAAAAGTACACATACCACAGTAATCGGGCGATCTTCTACCTTCAGATGCAACAGGAATTTCTCGAGTTCTTCAATCCGTTCGCGAGATATGGGAGTTTGAAGTTAAGGAATGGTTGAGAAACCATCAAAATTTTCGCTGGTCTGATACTCGAAACCAATAACTGGTATGGCCTAGGGGAAAAGTACACAAACCACTGTAATCGGGCGATCTTCTACCTTCAGATGCAACAGGAATTTCTCGAGTTCGTCATTCCGTTCGCGAGATATGGGAGTTTGAAGTTAAGGAATGGTTGAGAAACCATCAAAATTTTCGGAAATCTGATACTCGAAACCAATAACTACTATTGCCTAGGGCAAAAATACACATACCGTTGTAAATGGGCGAGTTTCTGCTTTCAGATGCAGCAGGAATTTCTCGAGTTCGTCATTCCGTTCGCGAGATGTGGGAGTTTGAAGTTAAGGAATGGTTGAGAAACCATCAAAATTTTCGCAAGTCTGATACTCGAAACCAATAACTACTATGGCCTAGGGCAATAATAAACATACCATTGTAATCGGGCGAGATTATGCTTTTAGATGCAACTGAATTTCTCGAGTTGATAATCCGTTCGCGAGATATGGGAGTTTGTAGTTAAGGAATGGTTGAGAAACCATCAAAATTTTCGCAAGTCTGATACTCGAAACCAATAACTACTATGGCCTAGGGCAATAATAAACATACCATTGTAATCGGGCGATATTATGCTTTTAGAAGCAACTGAATTTCTCGAGTTGGTAATCCGTTCGCGAGATATGGGAGTTTGAAGTTAAGGAATGGTTGAGAAACCATCAAAATTTTCGCAAGTCTGATACTCGAAACCAATAACTGGAATGGCCTAGGGGAAAAGTACACATACCACTGTAATCGGGCGAGTTTCTGCTTTCAGATGCAGTAGGAATTTCTCGAGTTCCACAATCCGTTCGCGAGATGTGGGAGTTTGAAGTTAAGGAATGGTTGAGAAACCATCAAAATTTTCGCAAGTCTGGTACTCGAAACCAATAACTACAAATGCCTAGGGCAAAAATACACATTACGTTGTAATCGGGCGATCTTCTACTTTCAGATGCAACAGGAATTTCTCGAGTTCGTCAATCCGTTCAAGAGATATGGGAGTTTGAAATTAAGGAATGGTTGAGAAACCATCAAAATTTTCGCAAGTCTGATACTCGAAACCAATAACTGCTATGGCCTAGGGCAAAAATACACATACCGTTGTAATCGGGCGAGTTTCTGCTTTCAGATGCAGTAGGAATTTCTCGAGTTCCACAATCCGTTCGCGAGATATGGGAGTTTGAAGTTAAGGAATGGTTGAGAAACCATCAAAATTTTCGCAAATCTGATACTCGAAACCAATAACTGGAATGGCCCAGAGGAAAAGTACACATACCACTGTAATCGGGCGAGTTTCTGCTTTCAGATGCAGTAGGAATTTCTCGAGTTCGTCAATCCGTTCGCGAGATATGGGAGTTTGAAGTTAAGGAATGGTTGAGAAACCATCAAAATTTTCGCAAATCTGATGCTAGAAACGAATAACTGGAATGACCTAGGGAAAAAGTACACATACCAATATAATCGGGCGAGTTTCTGCTTTCAGATGCAACTGGAATTTCTCGAGTTCGTCGATCCGTTCGCGAGATATGGGAGTTTGAAGTTAAGGAATGGTTGAGAAACCATCAAAATTTTCGCAAGTCTGATACTCGAAACCAATAACTACTATTGCCTAGGGCAAAAATACACATACCGTGTAATCGGGCGAGTTTCTACTTTCAGATGCAACAGGAATTTCTCGAGTTCGTCAATCCGTTCGCGAGATATGGGAGTTTGAAGTTAAGGAATGGTTGAGAAGCCATCAAAATTTTCGCAAGTCTGATTCTCGAAACCAATAACTACTATGGCCTAGGGCAAAAATACACATACCATTATAATCGGGCGAGATTATGCTTTTAGATGCAACTGGAATTTCTCGAGTTGGTAATCCGTTCGCGAGATATGGGAGTTTGAAGTTAAGGAATGGTTGAGAAATCATCAAAATTTTCGCAAGTCTGATACGCGAAACCAATAACTACTATTGCCTAGGGCAAAAATACACATACCGTTGTAATCGGGCGAGTTTCTACTTTCAGATGCAACAGGAATTTCTCGAGTTCGTCAATCCGTTCGCGAGATATGGGAGTTTGAAGTTAAGGAATGGTTGAGAAGCCATCAAAATTTTCGCAAGTCTGATACTCGAAACCAATAACTACTATGGCCTAGGGCAATAATAAACATACCATTGTAATCGGGCGATATTATGCTTTTAGATGCAACTGAATTTCTCGAGTTGGTAATCCGTTCGCGAGATATGGGAGTTTGAAGTTAAGGAATGGTTGAGAAACCATCAAAATTTTCGCAAGTCTGATACTCGAAACCAATAACTACAAATGCCTAGGGCAAAAATACACATTACGTTGTAATCGGGCGATCTTCTACTTTCAGATGCAACAGGAATTTCTGGAGTTCGTCAATCCGTTCGCGAGATATGGGAGTTTGAAATTAAGGAATGGTTGAGAAACCATCAAAATTTTCGCAAGTCTGATACTCGAAACCAATAACTGCTATGGCCTAGGGCAAAAATACAGATACCGTTGTAATCGGGCGAGTTTCTGCTTTCAGATGCAGTAGGAATTTCTCGAGTTCGACAATCCGTTCGCGAGATATGGGAGTTTGAAGTTAAGGAATGGTTGAGAAACCATCAAAATTTTCGCTGGTCTGATACTCGAAACCAATAACTGGAATGGCCTAGGGGAAAAGTACACATACCACTGTAATCGGGCGATCTTCTACCTTCAGATGCAACAGGAATTTCTCGAGTTCGTCAATCCGTTCGCGAGATATGGGAGTTTGAAGTTAAGGAATGGTTGAGAAACCATCAAAATTTTCGCAAATCTGATACTCGAAACCAATAACTGGAATGGCCTAGGGGAAAGGTACACATACCACTGTAATCGGGCGAGTTTCTGCTTTCAGATGCAGTAGGAATTTCTCGAGTTCGTCAATCCGTTCGCGAGATATGGGAGTTTGAAGTTAAGGAATGGTTGAGAAACCATCAAAATTTTCGCAAATCTGATGCTAGAAACGAATAACTGGAATGACCTAGGGAAAAAGTACACATACCACTATAATCTGGCGAGTTTCTGCTTTCAGATGCAACTGGAATTTCTCCAGTTCGTCAATCCGTTCACGAGATATGGGAGTTTGAAGTTAAGGAATGGTTGAGAAACCATCAAAATTTTCGCTGGTCTGATACTCGAAACCAATAACTGGAATGGCCTAGGGGAAAAGTAAACACCCCATTGTAATCGGGCGAGTTTCTACTTTCAGATGCAACAGGAATTTCTCGAGTTCGTCGATCCGTTCGCGAGATATGGGAGTTTGAAGTTAAGGAATGGTTGAGAAACCATCAAAATTTTCGAAAGTCTGATATTCGAAACCAATAACTACTATCGCCTAGGGCAAAAATACACATACCGTGTAATCGGGCGAGTTTCTACTTTCAGATGCAACAGGAATATCTCGAGTTCGTCAATCCGTTCGCGAGATATGGGAGTTTGAAGTTAAGGAATGGTTGAGAAGCCATCAAAATTTTCGCAAGTCTGATTCTCGAAACCAATAACTACTATGGCCTAGGGCAAAAATACACATACCATTATAATCGGGCGAGTTTCTACTTTCAGATGCAACAGGAATTTCTCGAGTTCGTCAATCCGTTCGCGAGATATGGGAGTTTGAAGTTAAGTAATGGTTGAGAAGCCATCAAAATTTTCGCAAGTCTGATACTCGAAACCAATAACTACTATGGCCTAGGGCAATAATAAACATACCATTGTAGTCGGGCGATATTATGCTTTTAGATGCAACTGAATTTCTCGAGTTCGTCAATCCGTTCGCGAGATATGGGAGTTTGAAGTTAAGGAATGGTTGAGAAACCATCAAAATTTTCGCAAATCTGATACTCGAAACCAATAACTGGAATGGCCTAGGGGAAAGGTACACATACCACTGTAATCGGGCGAGTTTCTGCTTTCAGATGCAGTAGGAATTTCTCGAGTTCGTCAATCCGTTCGCGAGATATGGGAGTTTGAAGTTAAGGAATGGTTGAGAAACCATCAAAATTTTCGCAAATCTGATGCTAGAAACGAATAACTGGAATGACCTAGGGAAAAAGTACACATACCAATATAATCGGGCGAGTTTCTGCTTTCAGATGCAACTGGAATTTCTCGAGTTCGTCGATCCGTTCGCGAGATATGGGAGTTTGAAGTTAAGGAATGGTTGAGAAACCATCAAAATTTTCGCAAGTCTGATACTCGAAACCAATAACTACTATTGCCTAGGGCAAAAATACACATACCGTGTAATCGGGCGAGTTTCTACTTTCAGACGCAACAGGAATTTCTCGAGTTCGTCAATCCGTTCGCGAGATATGGGAGTTTGAAGTTAAGGAATGGTTGAGAAACCATCAAAATTTTCGCTGGTCTGATACTCGAAACCAATAACTGGAATGGCCTAGGGGAAAAGTACACACCCCATTGTAATCGGGCGAGTTTCTACTTTCAGATGCAACAGGAATTTCTCGAGTTCGTCGATCCGTTCGCGAGATATGGGAGTTTGAAGTTAAGGAATGGTTGAGAAACCATCAAAATTTTCGCAAGTCTGATACTCGAAACCAATAACTACTATTGCCTAGGGCAAAAATACACATACCGTGTAATCGGGCGAGTTTCTACTTTCAGATGCAACAGGAATTTCTCGAGTTCGTCAATCCGTTCGCGAGATATGGGAGTTTGAAGTTAAGGAATGGTTGAGAAGCCATCAAAATTTTCGCAAGTCTGATTCTCGAAACCAATAACTACTATGGCCTAGGGCAAAAATACACATACCATTATAATCGGGCGAGATTATGCTTTTAGATGCAACTGGAATTTCTCGAGTTGGTAATCCGTTCGCGAGATATGGGAGTTTGAAGTTAAGGAATGGTTGAGAAATCATCAAAATTTTCGCAAGTCTGATACGCGAAACCAATAACTACTATTGCCTAGGGCAAAAATACACATACCGTTGTAATCGGGCGAGTTTCTACTTTCAGATGCAACAGGAATTTCTCGAGTTCGTCAATCCGTTCGCGAGATATGGGAGTTTGAAGTTAAGGAATGGTTGAGAAGCCATCAAAATTTTCGCAAGTCTGATACTCGAAACCAATAACTACTATGGCCTAGGGCAATAATAAACATACCATTGTAATCGGGCGATATTATGCTTTTAGATGCAACTGAATTTCTCGAGTTGGTAATCCGTTCGCGAGATATGGGAGTTTGAAGTTAAGGAATGGTTGAGAAACCATCAAAATTTTCGCAAGTCTGATACTCGAAACCAATAACTACAAATGCCTAGGGCAAAAATACACATTACGTTGTAATCGGGCGATCTTCTACTTTCAGATGCAACAGGAATTTCTCGAGTTCGTCAATCCGTTCGCGAGATATGGGAGTTTGAAATTAAGGAATGGTTGAGAAACCATCAAAATTTTCGCAAGTCTGATACTCGAAACCAATAACTGCTATGGCCTAGGGCAAAAATACAGATACCGTTGTAATCGGGCGAGTTTCTGCTTTCAGATGCAGTAGGAATTTCTCGAGTTCGACAATCCGTTCGCGAGATATGGGAGTTTGAAGTTAAGGAATGGTTGAGAAACCATCAAAATTTTCGCTGGTCTGATACTCGAAACCAATAACTGGAATGGCCTAGGGGAAAAGTACACATACCACTGTAATCGGGCGATCTTCCACCTTCAGATGCAACAGGAATTTCTCGAGTTCGTCAATCCGTTCGCGAGATATGGGAGTTTGAAGTTAAGGAATGGTTGAGAAACCATCAAAATTTTCGCAAATCTGATACTCGAAACCAATAACTGGAATGGCCTAGGGGAAAGGTACACATACCACTGTAATCGGGCGAGTTTCTGCTTTCAGATGCAGTAGGAATTTCTCGAGTTCGTCAATCCGTTCGCGAGATATGGGAGTTTGAAGTTAAGGAATGGTTGAGAAACCATCAAAATTTTCGCAAATCTGATGCTAGAAACGAATAACTGGAATGACCTAGGGAAAAAGTACACATACCACTATAATCGGGCGAGTTTCTGCTTTCAGATGCAACTGGAATTTCTCCAGTTCGTCAATCCGTTCACGAGATATGGGAGTTTGAAGTTAAGGAATGGTTGAGAAACCATCAAAATTTTCGCTGGTCTGATACTCGAAACCAATAACTGGAATGGCCTAGGGGAAAAGTAAACACCCCATTGTAATCGGGCGAGTTTCTACTTTCAGATGCAACAGGAATTTCTCGAGTTCGTCGATCCGTTCGCGAGATATGGGAGTTTGAAGTTAAGGAATGGTTGAGAAACCATCAAAATTTTCGCAAGTCTGATATTCGAAACCAATAACTACTATCGCCTAGGGCAAAAATACACATACCGTGTAATCGGGCGAGTTTCTACTTTCAGATGCAACAGGAATATCTCGAGTTCGTCAATCCGTTCGCGAGATATGGGAGTTTGAAGTTAAGGAATGGTTGAGAAGCCATCAAAATTTTCGCAAGTCTGATTCTCGAAACCAATAACTACTATGGCCTAGGGCAAAAATACACATACCATTATAATCGGGCGAGTTTCTACTTTCAGATGCAACAGGAATTTCTCGAGTTCGTCAATCCGTTCGCGAGATATGGGAGTTTGAAGTTAAGTAATGGTTGAGAAGCCATCAAAATTTTCGCAAGTCTGATACTCGAAACCAATAACTACTATGGCCTAGGGCAATAATAAACATACCATTGTAGTCGGGCGATATTATGCTTTTAGATGCAACTGAATTTCTCGAGTTCGTCAATCCGTTCGCGAGATATGGGAGTTTGAAGTTAAGGAATGGTTGAGAAACCATCAAAATTTTCGCAAATCTGATACTCGAAACCAATAACTGGAATGGCCTAGGGGAAAGGTACACATACCACTGTAATCGGGCGAGTTTCTGCTTTCAGATGCAGTAGGAATTTCTCGAGTTCCTCAATCCGTTCGCGAGATATGGGAGTTTGAAGTTAAGGAATGGTTGAGAAACCATCAAAATTTTCGCAAATCTGATGCTAGAAACGAATAACTGGAATGACCTAGGGAAAAAGTACACATACCACTTGAATCGGGCGAGTTTCTGCTTTCTGATGCAACTGGAATTGCTCCAGTTCGTCAATCCGTTCACGAGATATGGGAGTTTGAAGTTAAGGAATGGTTGAGAAATCATCAAAATTTTCGCAAGTCTGATACGCGAAACCAATAACTACTATTGCCTTGGGCAAAAATACACATACCGTTGTAATCGGGCGAGCTTCTACTTTCAGATGCAGCAGGAATTTCTCGAGTTCGTCAATGTGTTCGCGAGATATGGGAGTTTGAAGTTAAGGAATGGTTGAGAAGCCGTCAAAATTTTCGCAAGTCTGATACTCGAAACCAATAACTACTATGGCCTAGGGCAAAAATACACATACCATTGTAATCGGGCGAGATTATGCTTTTAGATGCAACTGGAATTTCTCGAGTTGGTCATCCGTTCGCGAGATATAGGAGTTTGAAGTTAAGGAATGGTTGAGAAATCATCAAAATTTTCGCAAGTCTGATACTCGAAACCAATAACTACTATTGCCTTGCGCAAAAATACACATACCGTTGTAATCGGGCGAGCTTCTACTTTCAGATGCAGTAGGAATTTCTCGAGTTCGTCAATGCGTTCGCGATATATGGGAGTTTGAAGTTAAGGAATGGTTGAGAAGCCGTCAAAATTTTCGCAAATCTGATACTCGAAACCAATAACTCCTATGGCCTAGGGCAAAAATACACATACCATTGTAATCGGGCGAGATTATGCTTTTAGATGCAACTGGAATTTCTCGAGTTGGTAATCCGTTCGCGAGATATGGGAGTTTGTAGTTAAGGAATGGTTGAGAAACCATCAAAATTTTCGCAAGTCTGATACTCGAAACCAATAACTACTATTGCCTGGGGCAAAAATACACATACCGTTGTAATCGGGCGAGTTTCTGCTTTCAGATGCAGTAGGAATATCTCGAGTTCGACAAACCGTTCGCGAGATATGGGAGTTTGAAACTAAGGAATGGTTGAGAAACCATCAAAATTTTCGCAAGTCTGATACGCGAAACCAATAACTACTATTGCCTTGGGCAAAAATACACATACCGTTGTAAACGGGCGAGCTTCTACTTTCAGATGCAGCAGGAATTTCTCGAGTTCGTCAATGTGTTCGCGAGATATGGGAGTTTGAAGTTAAGGAATGGTTGAGAAGCCGTCAAAATTTTCACAAGTCTGATACTCGAAACCAATAACTACTATGGCCTAGGGCAAAAATACACATACCATTGTAATCGGGCGAGATTATGCTTTTAGATGCAACTGGAATTTCTCGAGTTGGTAATCCGTTCGCGAGATATGGGAGTTTGAAGTTAAGGAATGGTTGGGAAATCATCAAAATTTTCGCAAGTCTGATACTCGAAACCAATAACTACTATTGCCTTGGGCAAAAATACACATACCGTTGTAATCGGGCGAGCTTCTACTTTCAGATGCAGCAGGAATTTCTCGAGTTCGTCAATGCGTTCGCGAGATATGGGAGTTTGAAGTTAAGGAATGGTTGAGAAGCCGTCAAAATTTTCGCAAATCTGATACTCGAAACCAATAACTACTATGGCCTAGGGCAAAAATACACATACCATTGTAATCGGGCGAGATTATGCTTTTAGATGCAACTGGAATTTCTCGAGTTGGTAATCCGTTCGCGAGATATGGGAGTTTGTATTTAAGGAATGGTTGAGAAACCATCAAAATTTTCGCAAGTCTGATACTCGAAACCAATAAATACTATTGCCTGGGGCAAAAATACACATACCGTTGTAATCGGGCGAGTTTCTGCTTTCAGATGCAGTAGGAATTTCTCGAGTTTGTCAATCCGTTCGCGAGATATGGGAGTTTGAAGTTAAGGAATGGTTGAGAAACCATCAAAATTTTCGCAAGTCTGATACTCGAAACCAATAACTACAAATGCCTAGGGCAAAAATACACATTACGTTGTAATCGGGCGATCTTCTACTTTCAGATGCAACAGGAATTTCTCGAGTTCGTCAATCCGTTCGCGAGATATGGGAGTTTGAAATTAAGGAATGGTTGAGAAACCATCAAAATTTTCGCAAGTCTGATACTCGAAACCAATAACTGCTATGGCCTAGGGCAAAAATACAGATACCGTTGTAATCGGGCGAGTTTCTGCTTTCAGATGCAGTAGGAATTTCTCGAGTTCGACAATCCGTTCGCGAGATATGGGAGTTTGAAGTTAAGGAATGGTTGAGAAGCCATCAAAATTTTCGCAAGTCTGATACTCGAAACCAATAACTACTATTGCCTTGGGCAAAAATACACATACCGTTGTAATCGGGCGAGCTTCTACTTTCAGATGCAACAGGAATTTCTCGAGTTCGTCAATGTGTTCGCGAGATATGGGAGTTTGAAGTTAAGGAATGGTTGAGAAGCCGTCAAAATTTTCGCAAGTCTGATACTCGAAACCAATAACTACTATGGCCTAGGGCAAAAATACACATACCATTGTAATCGGGCGAGATTATGCTTTCAGATGCAGTAGGAATTTCTCGAGTTCGACAATCCGTTCGCGAGATATGGGAGTTTGAAGTTAAGGAATGGTTGAGAAGCCATCAAAATTTTCGCAAGTCTGATACTCGAAACCAATAACTACTATGGCCTAGGGCAAAAATACACATACCATTGTAATCGGGCGAGATTATGCTTTTAGATGCAACTGGAATTTCTCGAGTTGGTAATCCGTTCGCGAGATATGGGAGTTTGTAGTTAAGGAATGGTTGAGAAACCATCAAAATTTTCGCAATTCTGATACTCGAAACCAATAACTACAATTGCCTAGGGCAAAAATACACATACCGTTGTAATCGGGCGAGTTTCTGCTTTCAGATGCAGTAGGAATTTCTCGAGTTTGTCAATCCGTTCGCGAGATATGGGAGTTTGAAGTTAAGGAATGGTTGAGAAGCCATCAAAATTTTCGCAAGTCTGATACTCGAAACCAATAACTACTATGGCCTAGGGCAAAAATACACATACCGTGTAATCGGGCGAGTTTCTACTTTCAGATGCAACAGGAATTTCTCGAGTTCGTCAATCCGTTCGCGAGATATGGGAGTTTGAAGTTAAGGAATGGTTGAGAAGCCATCAAAATTTTCGCAAGTCTGATACTCGAAACCAATAACTACTATTGCCTTGGGCAAAAATACACATACCGTTGTAATCGGGCGAGCTTCTACTTTCAGATGCAACAGGAATTTCTCGAGTTCGTCAATGTGTTCGCGAGATATGGGAGTTTGAAGTTAAGGAATGGTTGAGAAGCCGTCAAAATTTTCGCAAGTCTGATACTCGAAACCAATAACTACTATGGCCTAGGGCAAAAATACACATACCATTGTAATCGGGCGAGATTATGCTTTTAGATGCAACTGGAATTTCTCGAGTTGGTAATCCGTTCGCGAGATATGGGAGTTTGAAGTTAAGGAATGGTTGAGAAGCCATCAAAATTTTCGCAAGTCTGATTCTCGAAACCAATAACTAATATGGCCTAGGGCAAAAATACACATACCATTGTAATCGGGCGAGATTGTGCTTTTAGATGCAACTGGAATTTCTCGAGTTGGTAATCCGTTCGCGAGATATGGGAGTTTGTAGTTAAGGAATGGTTGAGAAACCATCAAAATTTTCGCAATTCTGATACTCGAAACCAATAACTACAATTGCCTAGGGCAAAAATACACATACCGTTGTAATCGGGCGAGTTTCTGCTTTCAGATGCAGTAGGAATTTCTCGAGTTCGACAATCCGTTCGCGAGATATGGGAGTTTGAAGTTAAGGAACGGTTGAGAAACCAACAAAATTTTCGCTGGTCTGATAGTCGAAACCAATAACTGGAATGGCCTAGGGGAAAAGTAAACATACCACTGTAATCGGGCGATCTTCTACCTTCAGATGCAACAGGAATTTCTCGAGTTCGTCAATCCGTTCGCGAGATATGGGAGTTTGAAGTAAAGGAATGGTTGAGAAACCATCAAAATTTTCGCAAATCTGATACTCGAAACCAATAACTGGAATGGCCTAGGGGAAAAGTACACATTCCACTATAATCGGGCGAGTTTCTGCTTTCAGATGCAACTGGAATTTCTCCAGTTCGTCAATCCGTTCACGAGAAATGGGAGATTGAAGTTAAGGAATGGTTGAGAAACCATCAAAATTTTCGCTGGTCTGATACTCGAAACCAATAGCTGGAATGGCCTAGGGGAAAAGTACACACCCCATTGTAATCGGGCGAGTTTCTACTTTCAGATGCAACAGGAATTTCTCGAGTTCGTCGATCCGTTCGCGAGATATGGGAGTTTGAAGTTAAGGAATGGTTGAGAAACCATCAAAATATTCGCAAGTCTGATACTCGAAACCAATAACTACTATGGCCTAGGGCAAAAATACACATACCGTGTAATCGGGCGAGTTTCTACTTTCAGATGCAACAGGAATTTCTCGAGTTCGTCAATCCGTTCGCGAGATATGGGAGTTTGAAATTAAGGAATGGTTGAGAAGCCATCAAAATTTTCGCAAGTCTGATTCTCGAAACCAATAACTACTATGGCCTAGGGCAAAAATACACATACCATTGTAATCGGGCGAGATTATGCTTTTAGATGCAACTGGAATTTCTCGAGTTGGTAATCCGTTCGCGAGATATGGGAGTTTGAAGTTAAGGAATGGTTGAGAAATCATCAAAATTTTCGCAAGTCTGATACTCGAAACCAATAACTACTATTGCCTTGGGCAAAAATACACAAACCGTTGTAATCGGGCGAGCTTCTACTTTCAGATGCAACAGGAATTTCTCGAGTTCGTCAATGTGTTCGCGAGATATGGGAGTTTGAAATTAAGGAATGGTTGAGAAGCCGTCAAAATTTTCGCAAGTCTGATACTCGAAACCAATAACTACTATGGCCTAGGGCAAAAATACACATACCATTGTAATCGGGCGAGATTATGCTTTTAGATGCAACTGGAATTTCTCGAGTTGGTAATCCGTTCGCGAGATATGGGAGTTTGAAGTTAAGGAATGGTTGAGAAGCCATCAAAATTTTCGCAAGTCTGATTCTCGAAACCAATAACTACTATGGCCTAGGGCAAAAATACACATACCATTGTAATCGGGCGAGATTATGCTTTTAGATGCAACTGGAATTTCTCGAGTTGGTAATCCGTTCGCGAGATATGGGAGTTTGAAGTTAAGGAATGGTTGAGAAACCATCAAAATTTTGGCAAGTCTGATACTCGAAACCAATAACTACAAATGCCTAGGGCAAAAATACACATTACGTTGTAATCGGGCGATCTTCTACTTTCAGATGCAACTGGAATTTCTCGAGTTCGTCAATCCGTTCGCGAGATATGGGAGTTTGAAGTTAAGGAATGGTTGAGAAGCCATCAAAATTTTCGCAAGTCTGATACTCGAAACCAATAACTACTATGGCCTAGGGCAAAAATACACATACCGTTGTAATCGGGCGAGATTATGCTTTTAGATGCAACTGGAATTTCTCGAGTTGGTAATCCGTTCGCGAGATATGGGAGTTTGAAGTTAAGGTACGGTTGAGAAGCCATCAAAATTTTCGCAAGTCTGATACTCGAAACCAATAACTACTATTGCCTAGGGCAAAAATACACATACCGTTGTAATCGGGCGAGTTTCTGCTTTCAGATGCAGTAGGAATTTCTCGAGTTGGACAATCCGTTCGCGAGATATGGGAGTTTGAAGTTAAGGAATGGTTGAGAAACCATCAAAATTTTCGCTGGTCTGATACTCGAAACCAATAACTGGAATGGCCTAGGGGAAAAGTACACATACCACAGTAATCGGGCGATCTTCTACCTTCAGATGCAACATGAATTTCTCGAGTTTGTCAATCCGTTCGCGAGATATGGGATTTTGAAGTTAAGGAATGGTTGAGAAACCATCAAAATTTTCGCAGGTCTGATACACGAAACCAATAACTGGAATGGCCTAGGGGAAAAGTACACATACCACTGTAATCGGGCGAGTTTCTGCTTTCAGATGCAGTAGGAATTTCTCGAGTTTGTCAAACCGTTCGCGAGATATGGGAGTTTGAAGTTAAAGAACGGTTGAGAAACTATCAAAATTTTAGTAAGTCTGATACTCGAAACAAATAACTGGAATGGCCTAGGGGAAAAGTACACATACCACTGTAAGCGGGCGATCTTCTACCTTCGGATGCAACAGGAATTTCTCGAGTTCGTCATTCCGTTCGCGAGATATGGGAGTTTGAAGTTAAGGAATGGTTGAGAAGCCATCAAAATTTTCGCAAGTCTGATACTCGAAACCAATAACTACTGTGGCCTAGGGCAAAAATACACATACGATTGTAATCGGGCGAGATTATGCTTTTAGATGCAACTGGAATTTCTCGAGTTGGTAATCCGTTCGCGAGATATGGGAGTTTGAAGTTAAGGAATGGTTGAGAAACCATCAAAATTTTGGCAAGTCTGATACTCGAAACCAATAACTACTATTGCCTAGGGCAAAAATACACATACCGTTGTAATCGGGCGAGTTTCTACTTTCAGATGCAATAGGAATTTCTCGATTTCGTCAATCCGTTCGCGAGATATGGGAGTTTGAAGTTAAGGAATGGTTGAGAAGCCATCAAAATTTTCGCAAGTCTGATACTCGAAACCAATAACTACAAATGCCTAGGGCAAAAATACACATTACGTTGTAATCGGGCGATCTTCTACTTTCAGATGCAACTGGAATTTCTCGAGTTCGTCAATCCGTTCGCGAGATATGGGAGTTTGAAGTTAAGGAATGGTTGAGAAGCCATCAAAATTTTCGCAAGTCTGATACTCGAAACCAATAACTACTATGGCCTAGGGCAAAAATACACATACCATTGTAATCGGGCGAGATTATGCTTTTAGATGCAACTGGAATTTCTCGAGTGCGTCAATCCGTTCGCGAGATATGGGAGTTTGAAGTTAAGGTACGGTTGAGAAACTATCAAAATTTTAGTAAGTCTGATACTCGAAACCAATAACTACTAATGCCTAGGGCAAAAATACACACACCGTTGTAATCGGTCGAGTTTCTACTTTCAGATGCAACAGGAATTTCTCGAGTTCGTCAATCCGTTCGCGAGATATGGGAGTTTGAAGTTAAGGGATGGTTGAGAAGCCATCAAAATTTTCGCAAGTCTGATACTCGAAACCAATAACTACTATTGCCTAGGGCAAAAATACACATACCGTTGTAATCGGGCGAGTTTCTGCTTTCAGATGCATTGATTGTCTACCAGCTTCCCGGGCGCCAAGTGCGCAAGCTGTGTCGTACCAAGGCTTTCGCCTAAACCGAACGGTGTTGGGGCTAGCTTGCAACCGCTGCCAGGGGTCACGCACGTAGATGTTTTGTGCGGCGGGGCTCGGAAAAACCCCTCCTTCACCGCTCAGGATCATCAGGAGAGTAGACTGTCCCGCTAGGGAAGTGATCTACTTAGTCATCTCGCCAGTGATTCTATGCGAGCACAGTGATCAGTAGCGAGACGTATCCAGCGGGGGCCACGGGGAGGCGAGATCACTAGCTCGAGGCTCAGTCTCGTACGGGCTCGCGGATCTTTGAGCGAGTGTTTGACGTCGGGTGCCGTAGCACTCGGTGTCACCCGTCATGGCACACTTCTTCCTGATGGAAGCAGTGCCCGTGATACCATGTCCGGGGCTTTCAGATGCAGTAGGAATTTCTCGAGTTGGACAATCCGTTCGCGAGATATGGGAGTTTGAAGTTAAGGAATGGTTGAGAAACCATCAAAATTTTCGCTGGTCTGATACTCGAAACCAATAACTGGAATGGCCTAGGGGAAAAGTACACATACCACAGTAATCGGGCGATCTTCTACCTTCAGATGCAACATGAATTTCTCGAGTTTGTCAATCCGTTCGCGAGATATGGGATTTTGAAGTTAAGGAATGGTTGAGAAACCATCAAAATTTTCGCAGGTCTGATACACGAAACCAATAACTGGAATGGCCTAGGGGAAAAGTACACACACCACTGTAATCGGGCGAGTTTCTGCTTTCAGATGCAGTAGGAATTTCTCGAGTTTGTCAATCCGTTCGCGAGATATGGGAGTTTGAAGTTAAGGAACGGTTGAGAAACTATCAAAATTTTAGTAAGTCTGATACTCGAAACAAATAACTGGAATGTCCTAGGGGAAAAGTACACATACCACTGTAATCGGGCGATCTTCTACCTTCGGATGCAACAGGAATTTCTCGAGTTCGTCATTCCGTTCGCGAGATATGAGAGTTTGAAGTTGAGGAATGGTTGAGAAACGATCAAAATTTTCGCAAATCTGATACTCGAAACCAATAACTACTATTACATAGGGCAAAAATACACATACCGTTGTAATCGGGCTAGTTTCTGCTTTCAGATGCAGTAGGAATTTCTCGAGTTCGACAATCCGTTCGCGAGATGTGGGAGTTTGAAGTTAAGGAATGGTTGAGAAACCATCAAAATTTTCGCAAGTCTGATACTCGAAACCAATAACTACTATGGCCTAGGGCAAAAATACACATACCATTGTAATCGGGCGAGATTATGCTTTTAGATGCAACTGGAATTTCTCGAGTGCGTCAATCCGTTCGCGAGACATGGGAGTTTGAAGTTAAGGTACGGTTGAGAAACTATCAAAATTTTAGTAAGTCTGATACTCGAAACCAATAACTACTAATGCCTAGGGCAAAAATACACACACCGTTGTAATCGGTCGAGTTTCTACTTTCAGATGCAACAGGAATTTCTCGAGTTCGTCAATCCGTTCGCGAGATATGGGAGTTTGAAGTTAAGGGATGGTTGAGAAGCCATCAAAATTTTCGCAAGTCTGATACTCGAAACCAATAACTACTATTGCCTAGGGCAAAAATACACATACCGTTGTAATCGGGCGAGTTTCTGCTTTCAGATGCAGTAGGAATTTCTCGAGTTGGACAATCCGTTCGCGAGATATGGGAGTTTGAAGTTATGGAATGGTTGAGAAACCATCAAAATTTTCGCTGGTCTGATACTCGAAACCAATAACTGGAATGGCCTAGGGGAAAAGTACACATACCACAGTAATCGGGCGATCTTCTACCTTCAGATGCAACATGAATTTCTCGAGTTTGTCAATCCGTTCGCGAGATATGGGATTTTGAAGTTAAGGAATGGTTGAGAAACCATCAAAATTTTCGCAGGTCTGATACACGAAACCAATAACTGGAATGGCCTAGGGGAAAAGTACACATACCACTGTAATCGGGCGAGTTTCTGCTTTCAGATGCAGTAGGAATTTCTCGAGTTTGTCAATCCGTTCGCGAGATATGGGAGTTTGAAGTTAAGGAACGGTTGAGAAACTATCAAAATTTTAGTAAGTCTGATACTCGAAACAAATAACTGGAATGGCCTAGGGGAAAAGTACACATACCACTGTAATCGGGCGATCTTCTACCTTCGGATGCAACAGGAATTTCTCGAGTTCGTCATTCCGTTCGCGAGATATGGGAGTTTGAAGTTAAGGAATGGTTGAGAAACGATCAAAATTTTCGCAAATCTGATACTCGAAAACAATAACTACTATTACCTAGGGCAAAAATACACATACCGTTGTAAATGGGCGAGTTTCTGCTTTCAGATGCAGCAGGAATTTCTCGAGTTCGTCATTCCGTTCGCGAGATATGGGAGTTTGAAGTTAAGGAATGGTTGAGAAACCATCAAAATTTTCGCAAGTCTGATACTCGAAACCAATAACTACTATTGCCTAGGGCAAAAATACACATACCGTTGTAATCGGGCGAGTTTCTACTTTCAGATGCAATAGGAATTTCTCGATTTCGTCAATCCGTTCGCGAGATATGGGAGTTTGAAGTTAAGGAATGGTTGAGAAGCCATCAAAATTTTCGCAAGTCTGATACTCGAAACCAATAACTACAAATGCCTAGGGCAAAAATACACATTACGTTGTAATCGGGCGATCTTCTACTTTCAGATGCAACTGGAATTTCTCGAGTTCGTCAATCCGTTCGCGAGATATGGGAGTTTGAAGTTAAGGAATGGTTGAGAAGCCATCAAAATTTTCGCAAGTCTGATACTCGAAACCAATAACTACTATGGTCTAGGGCAAAAATACACATACCATTGTAATCGGGCGAGATTATGCTTTTAGATGCAACTGGAATTTCTCGAGTGCGTCAATCCGTTCGCGAGATATGGGAGTTTGAAGTTAAGGGATGGTTGAGAAGCCATCAAAATTTTCGCAAGTCTGATACTCGAAACCAATAACTACTATTGCCTAGGGCAAAAATACACATACCGTTGTAATCGGGCGAGTTTCTGCTTTCAGATGCATTGATTGTCTACCAGCTTCCCGGGCGCCAAGTGCGCAAGCTGTGTCGTACCAAGGCTTTCGCCTAAACCGAACGGTGTTGGGGCTAGCTTGCAACCGCTGCCAGGGGTCACGCACGTAGATGTTTTGTGCGGCGGGGCTCGGAAAAACCCCTCCTTCACCGCTCAGGATCATCAGGAGAGTAGACTGTCCCGCTAGGGAAGTGATCTACTTAGTCATCTCGCCAGTGATTCTATGCGAGCACAGTGATCAGTAGCGAGACGTATCCAGCGGGGGCCACGGGGAGGCGAGATCACTAGCTCGAGGCTCAGTCTCGTACGGGCTCGCGGATCTTTGAGCGAGTGTTTGACGTCGGGTGCCGTAGCACTCGGTGTCACCCGTCATGGCACACTTCTTCCTGATGGAAGCAGTGCCCGTGATACCATGTCCGGGGCTTTCAGATGCAGTAGGAATTTCTCGAGTTGGACAATCCGTTCGCGAGATATGGGAGTTTGAAGTTAAGGAATGGTTGAGAAACCATCAAAATTTTCGCTGGTCTGATACTCGAAACCAATAACTGGAATGGCCTAGGGGAAAAGTACACATACCACAGTAATCGGGCGATCTTCTACCTTCAGATGCAACATGAATTTCTCGAGTTTGTCAATCCGTTCGCGAGATATGGGATTTTGAAGTTAAGGAATGGTTGAGAAACCATCAAAATTTTCGCAGGTCTGATACACGAAACCAATAACTGGAATGGCCTAGGGGAAAAGTACACACACCACTGTAATCGGGCGAGTTTCTGCTTTCAGATGCAGTAGGAATTTCTCGAGTTTGTCAATCCGTTCGCGAGATATGGGAGTTTGAAGTTAAGTAACGGTTGAGAAACTATCAAAATTTTAGTAAGTCTGATACTCGAAACAAATAACTGGAATGTCCTAGGGGAAAAGTACACATACCACTGTAATCGGGCGATCTTCTACCTTCGGATGCAACAGGAATTTCTCGAGTTCGTCATTCCGTTCGCGAGATATGAGAGTTTGAAGTTGAGGAATGGTTGAGAAACGATCAAAATTTTCGCAAATCTGATACTCGAAACCAATAACTACTATTACATAGGGCAAAAATAGACATACCGTTGTAATCGGGCTAGTTTCTGCTTTCAGATGCAGTAGGAATTTCTCGAGTTCGACAATCCGTTCGCGAGATGTGGGAGTTTGAAGTTAAGGAATGGTTGAGAAACCATCAAAATTTTCGCAAGTCTGATACTCGAAACCAATAACTACTATGGCCTAGGGCAAAAATACACATACCATTGTAATCGGGCGAGATTATGCTTTTAGATGCAACTGGAATTTCTCGAGTGCGTCAATCCGTTCGCGAGACATGGGAGTTTGAAGTTAAGGTACGGTTGAGAAACTATCAAAATTTTAGTAAGTCTGATACTCGAAACCAATAACTACTAATGCCTAGGGCAAAAATACACACACCGTTGTAATCGGTCGAGTTTCTACTTTCAGATGCAACAGGAATTTCTCGAGTTCGTCAATCCGTTCGCGAGATATGGGAGTTTGAAGTTAAGGGATGGTTGAGAAGCCATCAAAATTTTCGCAAGTCTGATACTCGAAACCAATAACTACTATTGCCTAGGGCAAAAATACACATACCGTTGTAATCGGGCGAGTTTCTGCTTTCAGATGCAGTAGGAATTTCTCGAGTTGGACAATCCGTTCGCGAGATATGGGAGTTTGAAGTTAAGGAATGGTTGAGAAACCATCAAAATTTTCGCTGGTCTGATACTCGAAACCAATAACTGGAATGGCCTAGGGGAAAAGTACACATACCACAGTAATCGGGCGATCTTCTACCTTCGGATGCAACAGGAATTTCTCGAGTTCGTCATTCCGTTCGCGAGATATGGGAGTTTGAAGTTAAGGAATGGTTGAGAAACCATCAAAATTTTAGTAAGTCTGATACTCGAAACCAATAACTACTATTGCCTAGGGCAAAAATACACATACCGTTGTAATCGGGCGAGCTTCTACTTTCAGATGCAGCAGGAATTTCTCGAGTTCGACAATCCGTTCGCGAGATATGGGAGTTTGAAGTTAAGGAATGGTTGAGAAACCATCAAAATTTTAGTAAGTCTGATACTCGAAACCAATAACTACTAATGCCTAGGACAAAAATACACATACCGTTGTAATCGGGCGACTTTCTACTTTCAGATGCAACAGGAATTTCTCGAGTTCGTCAATCCGTTCGCGAGATAAGGGAGTTTGAAGTTTAGGAATGGTTGAGAAGCCATCAAAATTTTCGCAAGTCTGATACTCCAAACCAATAACTACTATTGCCTAGGGCAAAAATACACATACCATGGTAATCGGGCGAGATTATGCTTTCAGATGCAACTGGAATTTCTCGAGTTGGTAATCCGTTCGCGAGATATGGGAGTTTGTAGTTAAGGAATGGTTGAGAAATTATCAAAATTTTCGCAAGTCTGATACTCGAAATCAATAACTACTATTGCCTAGGGCAAAAATACACATACCGTTGTAATCGGGCGAGCTTCTACTTTCAGATGCAGCAGGAATTTCTCGAGTTCGTCAATCCGATCGCGAGATTTGGGGGTTTGAAGTTAAGGAATGGTTGAGAAACCATCAAAATTTTCGCAAGCCTGATACTCGAAACCAATAACTGCTATGGCCTAGGGCAAAAATACAAATACCATTGTAATCGGGCGAGATTATGCTTTCAGATGCAACAGGAATTTCTCGAGTTCGTCAATCCGTTCGCGAGATATGGGAGTTTGAAGTTTAGGAATGGTTGAGAAGCCATCAAAATTTTCGCAAGTCAGATACTCGAAACCAATAACTGCTATGGCCTAGGGCAAAAATACACGTAACATTGTAATCGGGCGAGATTATGCTTTTAGATGCAACTGGAATTTCTCGAGTTGGTAATCCGTTCGCGAGATATGGGAGTTTGTAGTTAAGGAATGGTTGAGAAACCATCCAAATTTTCGCAAGTCTGATACTCGAAACCAATAACTACTATTGCCTAGGGCAAAAATACACATACCGTTGTAATCGATCGAGCTTCTGCTTTCAGATGCAACAGGAATTTCTCGAGTTGGTAATCGGTTCGCGAGATATGGGAGATTGTAGTTAAGGAATGGTTTAGAAACCATCAAAATTTTCGCTGGTCTGATACTCGAAACCAATAACTGGAATGGCCTAGGGAAGAAGTACACATACCAATGTAATCGGGCGAGTTTCTGCGTTCAGATGCAACTGGAATTTCTCCAGTTCGTCAATCCGTTCGCGAGATATGGGAGTTTGAATTTAAGGAATGGTTGAGAAACTATCAAAATTTTAGTAAGTCTGATACTCGAAACCAATAACTACAATGGCCTACGAGAAAAATACACATACCCTTGTAATCGGGCGAGATTATGCTTTTAGATGCAACTGGAATTTCTCGAGTTGGTAATCCGTTCGCGAGATATGGGAGTTTGTAGTTAAGGAATGGTTGAGAAACCATCAAAATTTTCGCAAGTCAGATACTCGAAACCAATAACTACTATTGCCTAGGGCAAGAATACACATACCGTTGTAATTGGGCGAGTTTCTGCTTTCAGATGCAGCAGGAATTTCTCGAGTTCGTCAATCCGTTCGCGAGATATGGGAGTTTGAAATTAAGGAATGGTTGAGAAACCATCAAAATTTTCGCAAGTCTGATACTCGAAACCAATAACTACTATTGCCTAGGGCAAAAATACACATACCGTTGTAATCGGGCGAGCTTCTGCTTTCAGATGCAACAGGAATTTCTCGAGTTCGTCAATCCGTTCGCGAGATATGGGAGTTTGAAGTTAAGGAATGGTTGAGAAACCATCAAAATTTTCGCTGGTCTGATACTCGAAACCAATAACTGGAATGGCCTAGGGGAAAAGTACACATACCATTGTAATCGGGCGAGATTCTGCTTTCAGATGCAACAGGAATTTCTCGAGTTCGTCAATCCGTTCGCGAGATATGGGAGTTTGAAGTTACGGAATGGTTGAGAAACCATCAAAATTTTCGCAAGTCTGATACTCGAAACCAATAACTACTATTACATAGGGCAAAAATACACATACCGTTGTAATCGGGCTAGTTTCTGCTTTCAGATGCAGTAGGAATTTCTCGAGTTCGACAATCCGTTCGCGAGATGTGGGAGTTTGAAGTTAAGGAATGGTTGAGAAACCATCAAAATTTTCGCAAGTCTGATACTCGAAACCAATAACTACTATGGCCTAGGGCAAAAATACACATACCGTTGTAATCGGGCGAGTTTCTAATTTCAGATGCAGTAGGAATTTCTCGAGTTGGACAATCCGTTCGCGAGATATGGGAGTTTGAAGTTAAGGAATGGTTGAGAAACCATCAAAATTTTCGCTGGTCTGATACTCGAAACCAGTAACTGGAATGGCCTAGGGGAAAAGTACACATACCACAGTAATCGGGCGATCTTCTACCTTCGGATGCAACAGGAATTTCTCGAGTTCGTCATTCCGTTCGCGAGATATGGGAGTTTGAAGTTAAGGAATGGTTGAGAAACCATCAAAATTTTAGTAAGTCTGATACTCGAAACCAATAACTACTATTGCCTAGGGCAAAAATACACATACCGTTGTAATCGGGCGAGCTTCTACTTTCAGATGCAGCAGGAATTTCTCGAGTTCGACAATCCGTTCGCGAGATATGGGAGTTTGAAGTTAAGGAATGGTTGAGAAACCATCAAAATTTTAGTAAGTCTGATACTCGAAAGCAATAACTACTAATGCCTAGGGCAAAAATACACATACCGTTGTAATCGGGCGACTTTCTACTTTCAGATGCAACAGGAATTTCTCGAGTTCGTCAATCCGTTCGCGAGATAAGGGAGTTTGAAGTTTAGGAATGGTTGAGAAGCCATCAAAATTTTCGCAAGTCTGATACTCCAAACCAATAACTACTATTGCCTAGGGCAAAAATACACATACCATGGTAATCGGGCGAGATTATGCTTTCAGATGCAACTGGAATTTCTCGAGTTGGTATTCCGTTCGCGAGATATGGGAGTTTGTAGTTAAGGAATGGTTGAGAAATTATCAAAATTTTCGCAAGTCTGATACTCGAAATCAATAACTACTATTGCCTAGGGCAAAAATACACATACCGTTGTAATCGGGCGAGCTTCTACTTTCAGATGCAGCAGGAATTTCTCGAGTTCGTCAATCCGATCGCGAGATTTGGGGGTTTGAAGTTAAGGAATGGTTGAGAAACCATCAAAATTTTCGCAAGCCTGATACTCGAAACCAATAACTGCTATGGCCTAGGGCAAAAATACAAATACCATTGTAATCGGGCGAGATTATGCTTTCAGATGCAACAGGAATTTCTCGAGTTCGTCAATCCGTTCGCGAGATATGGGAGTTTGAAGTTTAGGAATGGTTGAGAAGCCATCAAAATTTTCGCAAGTCAGATACTCGAAACCAATAACTGCTATGGCCTAGGGCAAAAATACACGTAACATTGTAATCGGGCGAGATTATGCTTTTAGATGCAACTGGAATTTCTCGAGTTGGTAATCCGTTCGCGAGATATGGGAGTTTGTAGTTAAGGAATGGTTGAGAAACCATCCAAATTTTCGCAAGTCTGATACTCGAAACCAATAACTACTATTGCCTAGGGCAAAAATACACATACCGTTGTAATCGATCGAGCTTCTGCTTTCAGATGCAACAGGAATTCCTCGAGTTGGTAATCCGTTCGCGAGATATGGGAGATTGTAGTTAAGGAATGGTTTAGAAACCATCAAAATTTTCGCTGGTCTGATACTCGAAACCAATAACTGGAATGGCCTAGGGAAGAAGTACACATACCAATGTAATCGGGCGAGTTTCTGCGTTCAGATGCAACTGGAATTTCTCCAGTTCGTCAATCCGTTCGCGAGATATGGGAGTTTGAATTTAAGGAATGGTTGAGAAACTATCAAAATTTTAGTAAGTCTGATACTCGAAACCAATAACTACAATGGCCTACGAGAAAAATACACATACCCTTGTAATCGGGCGAGATTATGCTTTTAGATGCAACTGGAAATTCTCGAGTTGGTAATCCGTTCGCGAGATATGGGAGTTTGTAGTTAAGGAATGGTTGAGAAACCATCAAAATTTTCGCAAGTCAGATACTCGAAACCAATAACTACTATTGCCTAGGGCAAGAATACACATACCGTTGTAATTGGGCGAGTTTCTGCTTTCAGATGCAGCAGGAATTTCTCGAGTTCGTCAATCCGTTCGCGAGATATGGGAGTTTGAAATTAAGGAATGGTTGAGAAACCATCAAAATTTCGCAAGTCTGATACTCGAAACCAATAACTACTATTGCCTAGGGCAAAAATACACATACCGTTGTAATCGGGCGAGCTTCTGCTTTCAGATGCAACAGGAATTTCTCGAGTTCGTCAATCCGTTCGCGAGATATGGGAGTTTGAAGTTAAGGAATGGTTGAGAAACCATCAAATTTTCGCTGGTCTGATACTCGAAACCAATAACTGGAATGGCCTAGGGGAAAAGTACACATACCATTGTAATCGGGCGAGATTCTGCTTTCAGATGCAACAGGAATTTCTCGAGTTCGTCAATCCGTTCGCGAGATATGGGAGTTTGAAGTTACGGAATGGTTGAGAAACCATCAAAATTTTCGCAAGTCTGATACTCGAAACCAATAACTACTATTACATAGGGCAAAAATACACATACCGTTGTATCGGGCTAGTTTCTGCTTTCAGATGCAGTAGGAATTTCTCGAGTTCGACAATCCGTTCGCGAGATGTGGGAGTTGAAGTTAAGGAATGGTTGAGAAACCATCAAATTTTCGCAAGTCTGATACTCGAAACCAATAACTACTATGGCCTAGGGCAAAAATACACATACCGTTGTAATCGGGCGAGTTTCTAATTTCAGATGCAGTAGGAATTTCTCGAGTTGGACAATCCGTTCGCGAGATATGGGAGTTTGAAGTTAAGGAATGGTTGAGAAACCATCAAAATTTTCGCTGGTCTGAGACTCGAAACCAGTAACTGAATGGCCTAGGGGAAAAGTACACATGCCACAGTATCGGGCGATCTTCTACCTTCGGATGCAACAGGAATTCCTCGAGTTCGTCATTCCGTTCGCGAGATATGGGAGTTTGAAGTTAAGGAATGGTTGAGAAACCATCAAAATTTTAGTAAGTCTGATACTCGAAACCAATAACTACTATTGCCTAGGGCAAAAATACACATACCGTTGTAATCGGGCGAGCTTCTACTTTCAGATGCAGCAGGAATTTCTCGAGTTCGACAATCCGTTCGCGAGATATGGGAGTTTGAAGTTAAGGAATGGTTGAGAAACCAATCAAAATTTTAGTAAGTCTGATACTCGAAAGCAATAACTACTAATGCCTAGGGCAAAAATACACATACCGTTGTAATCGGGCGACTTTCTACTTTCAGATGCAACAGGAATTTCTCGAGTTCGTCAATCCGTTCGCGAGATAAGGGAGTTTGAAGTTTAGGAATGGTTGAGAAGCCATCAAAATTTTCGCAAGTCTGATACTCCAAACCAATAACTACTATTGCCTAGGGCAAAAATACACATACCATGGTAATCGGGCGAGATTATGCTTTCAGATGCAACTGGAATTTCTCGAGTTGGTATTCCGTTCGCGAGATATGGGAGTTTGTAGTTAAGGAATGGTTGAGAAATTATCAAAATTTTCGCAAGTCTGATACTCGAAATCAATAACTACTATTGCCTAGGGCAAAAATACACATACCGTTGTAATCGGGCGAGCTTCTACTTTCAGATGCAGCAGGAATTTCTCGAGTTCGTCAATCCGATCGCGAGATTTGGGGGTTTGAAGTTAAGGAATGGTTGAGAAACCATCAAAATTTTCGCAAGCCTGATACTCGAAACCAATAACTGCTATGGCCTAGGGCAAAAATACAAATACCATTGTAATCGGGCGAGATTATGCTTTCAGATGCAACAGGAATTTCTCGAGTTCGTCAATCCGTTCGCGAGATATGGGAGTTTGAAGTTTAGGAATGGTTGAGAAGCCATCAAAATTTTCGCAAGTCAGATACTCGAAACCAATAACTGCTATGGCCTAGGGCAAAAATACACGTAACATTGTAATCGGGCGAGATTATGCTTTTAGATGCAACTGGAATTTCTCGAGTTGGTAATCCGTTCGCGAGATATGGGAGTTTGTAGTTAAGGAATGGTTGAGAAACCATCCAAATTTTCGCAAGTCTGATACTCGAAACCAATAACTACTATTGCCTAGGGCAAAAATACACATACCGTTGTAATCGATCGAGCTTCTGCTTTCAGATGCAACAGGAATTCCTCGAGTTGGTAATCCGTTCGCGAGATATGGGAGATTGTAGTTAAGGAATGGTTTAGAAACCATCAAAATTTTCGCTGGTCTGATACTCGAAACCAATAACTGGAATGGCCTAGGGAAGAAGTACACATACCAATGTAATCGGGCGAGTTTCTGCGTTCAGATGCAACTGGAATTTCTCCAGTTCGTCAATCCGTTCGCGAGATATGGGAGTTTGAATTTAAGGAATGGTTGAGAAACTATCAAAATTTTAGTAAGTCTGATACTCGAAACCAATAACTACAATGGCCTACGAGAAAAATACACATACCCTTGTAATCGGGCGAGATTATGCTTTTAGATGCAACTGGAATTTCTCGAGTTGGTAATCCGTTCGCGAGATATGGGAGTTTGTAGTTAAGGAATGGTTGAGAAACCATCAAAATTTTCGCAAGTCAGATACTCGAAACCAATAACTACTATTGCCTAGGGCAAGAATACACATACCGTTGTAATTGGGCGAGTTTCTGCTTTCAGATGCAGCAGGAATTTCTCGAGTTCGTCAATCCGTTCGCGAGATATGGGAGTTTGAAATTAAGGAATGGTTGAGAAACCATCAAAATTTTCGCAAGTCTGATACTCGAAACCAATAACTACTATTGCCTAGGGCAAAAATACACATACCGTTGTAATCGGGCGAGCTTCTGCTTTCAGATGCAACAGGAATTTCTCGAGTTCGTCAATCCGTTCGCGAGATATGGGAGTTTGAAGTTAAGGAATGGTTGAGAAACCATCAAAATTTTGCAAGTCTAATACTCGAAACCAATAACTGCAATAGCCTAGGGGAAAAGTACACACACCATTGTAATCGGGCAAGTTTCTACTTTCAGATGCAACAGGAATTTCTCGAGTTCCTCAATCCGTTCGCGAGATATGGGAGCTTGAAGTTAAGGAATGGTTGAGAAACCATCAAAATTTTTGGAATCTGATACTCGCAACCATTAACTACTATTGTCTAGGGCAAATATACACATGCCGTTGTAATCGGGCGATCTTCTACCTTCAGATGGAGCAGGAATTTCTCGAGTTCGTCAATCCGTTCGCGAGATATGGGAGTTTGAAGTTAAGGAATGGTTGAGAAACCATCAAAATTTTCGCTGGTCTGATACTCGAAACCAATAACTGGAATGGCCTAGGGGAAAAGTACACATACCATTGTAATCGGGCGAGATTCTGCTTTCAGATGCAACAGGAATTTCTCGAGTTCGTCAATCCGTTCGCGAGATATGGGAGTTTGAAGTTACGGAATGGTTGAGAAACCATCAAAATTTTCGCAAGTCTGATACTCGAAACCAATAACTTCTATTCCCTAGGGCAAAAAAATTTACCGTTGTATTCGGGCGAGTTTCTACTTTCAGATGCAACAGGAATTTCTCGAGTTCGTCATTCCGTTCGCGAGATATGGGAGTTTGAAGTCAAGGAGTGGTTGAGAAACCGTCAAAATTGTCGCAAGTCTGATACTCGAAACCAATAACTACAATTGCCTAGGGCAAAAATACACATACCGTTGTAATCGGGCGAGATTATGCTTTCAGATGAAACAGGAATTTCTCGAGTTGTTAATCCGTTCGCGAGATGTGGCAGTTTGTAGTTAAGGAATGGTTGAGAAATCATCAAAATTTTCGCAAGTCTGATACTCGAAACCAATAACTACTATTGCCTAGGGCAAAAATACACATACCGTAGTAATTGGGCGAGTTTCTGCTTTCAGATGCAGCAGGAATTTCTCGAGTTCGTCAACCCGTTCGCGAGATATGGGAGTTTGAAGTTAAGGAATGGTTGAGAAACCATCAAAATCTTCGCTGGTCTGATACTCGAAACCAATAACTGGAATGGCCTAGGGGAAAAGTACGCATACCATTGTAATCGGACGAGTTTCTGCTTTCAGATGCAACTGGAATTTCTCTAGTTCGTCAATCCGTTCGCGAGATATGGGAGTTTGAAGTTAAGGAACGGTTGAGAAACCTTCAAAACTTTCGCATGTCTGATACTCGAAACCAATAACTGGAATGGCCTAGGGGAAAAGTACACGTACCACTATAATCGGGCAATCTTCTACCTTCAGATGCAACAGGAATTTCTCTAGTTCGTCAATCCGTTCGCGAGATATGGGAGTTTGAAGTTAAGGAATGGTTGAGAAACCATCAAAATTTTCGCAAGTCTGATACTCGAAACCAATAATTACTATTGGCTTGGGCAAAAAAACACATACCGTTGTAATTGGGCGAGTTTCTGCTTTCAGATGCAGCAGGAATTTCTCGAGTTCGTCAATCCGTTCGCGAGATATGGGAGTTTGAATTTAAGGAATGGTTGAGAAACTATCAAAATTTGGTAAGTCTGATACTCGAAACCAATAACTACAATGGCCTAGGGGAAAAATACACATAGCGTTGTAATCGGGAGAGCTTCTACTTTCAGACGCAACAGGAATTTCTCGAGTTCGACAATCCGTTCGCGAGATATGGGAGTTTGAAGTTAAGGAATGGTTGAGAAGCCATCAAAATTTTCGCAAGTCTGATACTCGAAACCAATAACTACTATTGCCTAGGGCAAAAATAAACAGACCGATGTAATTGGGCGAGTTTCTGCTTTCGGATGCAGCAGGAATTTCTCGAGTTCGTCAATCCGTTCGCGAGATATGGGAGTTTGAATTTAAGGAATGGTTGAGAAACTATCAAAATTTTAGTAAGTCTGATACTCGAAACCAATAACTACAATGGCCTAGGGCAAAACTACACGTACCATTGTAATCGGGCGAGATTATGCTTTTTGATGCAACTGGAATTTCTCGAGTTGGTAATCCGTTCGCGAGATATGGGAGTTTGTAGTTAAGGAATGGTTGAGAAACCATCAAAATTTTCGCAAGTCTGATACTCGAAACCAATAACTACTATTGCCTAGGGCAAAAATAAACAGACCGATGTAATTGGGCGAGTTTCTGCTTTCAGATGCAGCAGGAATTTCTCGAGTTCGTCAATCCGTTCGCGAGATATGGGAGTTTGAAATTAAGGAATGGTTGAGAAACCATCAAAATTTTCGCAAGTCTGATACTCGAAACCAATAACTACTATTGCCTAGGGCAAAAATACACATACCGTTGTAATCGATCGAGCTTCTGCTTTCAGATGCAACAGGAACTTCTCGAGTTCGTCAATCCGTTCGCGAGATATGGGAGTTTGAAGTTAGGGAATGGTTGAGAAACTATCAAAATTTTAATAAGTCTGATACTCGAAACCAATAACGACAATGGCCTAGGGGAAAAGTACACACACCATTGTAATCGGGCGACTTTCTACTTTCAGATGCAACAGGAATTTCTCGAGTTCGTCGATCCGTTCGCGAGATATGGGAGTTTGAAGTTAAAGAATGGTTGAGAAACCATCAAAATTTTCGCACGTCTAATACTCGAAACCAATAACTACAATGGCCTACGGCAAAAATACACATGCCATTGTAATCGGGCGAGTTTCTACTATCAGATGCAACAGGAATTTCTCGAGTTCCTCAATCCGTTCGCGAGATATGGGAGCTTGAAGTTAAGGAATGGTTGAGAAACAATCAAAATTTTTGGAATCTGATACTCGAAACCATTGACTACTATTGTCTAGGGCAAAAATACACATGCCGTTGTAATCGGGCGAGCTTCTACCTTCAGATGTAGCAGGAAATTCTCGAGTTCGTCAATCCGTTCGCGAGATATGGGAGTTTGAAGTTAAGGAATGGTTGAGAAACCAACATTTTCGCTGGTCTGATACTCGAAACCAATAACTGGAATGGCCTAGGGGAAAAGTACGCATACCATTGTAATCGGACGAGTTTCTGCTTTCAGATGCAACTGGAATTTCTCTAGTTCGTCAATCCGTTCGCGAGATATGGGAGTTTGAAGTTAAGGAATGGTTGAGAAACCTTCAAAATTTTCGCATGTCTGATACTCGAAACCAATAACTGGAATGGCCTAGGGGAAAAGTACACATACCACTGTAATCGGGCGATCTTCTACCTTCAGACGCAACAGGAATTTCTCTAGTTCGTCAATCCGTTCGCGAGATATGGGAGTTTGAAGTTAAGGAATGGTTGAGAAACCATCAAAATTTTCGCAAGTCTGATACTCGAAACCAATAATTACTATTGGCTTGGGCAAAAATACACATACCGTTGTAATTGGGCGAGTTTCTGCTTTCAGATGCAGCAGGAATTTCTCGAGTTCGTCAATCCGTTCGCGAGATATGGGAGTTTGAATTTAAGGAATGGTTGAGAAACTATCAAAATTTTAGTAAGTCTGATACTCGAAACCAATAACTACAATGGCCTAGGGGAAAAATACACATAGCGTTGTAATCGGGAGAGCTTCTACTTTCAGACGCAACAGGAATTTCTCGAGTTCGACAATCCGTTCGCGAGATATGGGAGTTTGAAGTTAAGGAATGGTTGAGAAGCCATCAAAATTTTCGCAAGTCTGATACTCGAAACCAATAACTACTATTGCCTAGGGCAAAAATAAACAGACTGATGTAATTGGGCGAGTTTCTGCTTTCAGATGCAGCAGGAATTTCTCGAGTTCGTCAATCCGTTCGCGAGATATGGGAGTTTGAATTTAAGGAATGGTTGAGAAACTATCAAAATTTTAGTAAGTCTGGTACTCGAAACCAATAACTACAATGGCCTAGGGGAAAAATACACATAGCGTTGTAATCGGGAGAGCTTCTACTTTCAGACGCAACAGGAATTTCTCGAGTTCGACAATCCGTTCGCGAGATATGGGAGTTTGAAGTTAAGGAATGGTTGAGAAACCTTCAAAATTTTCGCATGTCTGATACTCGAAACCAATAACTGGAATGGCCTAGGGGAAAAGTACACATACCACTGTAATCGGGCGATCTTCTACCTTCAGACGCAACAGGAATTTCTCTAGTTCGTCAATCCGTTCGCGAGATATGGGAGTTTGAATTTAAGGAATGGTTGAGAAACCATCAAAATTTTTGGAATCTGATACTCGAAACCATTGGCTACTATTGTCTAGGGCAAAAATACACATGCCGTTGTAATCGGGCGAGCTTCTACCTTCAGATGTAGCAGGAATTTCTCGAGTTCGTCAATCCGTTCGCGAGATATGGGAGTTTGAAGTTAAGGAATGGTTGAGAAACCAATATTTTCGCTGGTCTGATACTCGAAACCAATAACTGGAATGGCCTAGGGGAAAAGTACACATACCATTGTAATCGGGCGAGATTCTGCTTTCAGATGCAACAGGAATTTCTCGAGTTCGTCAATCCGTTCGCGAGATATGGGAGTTTGAAGTTACGGAATGGTTGAGAAACCTTCAAAATTTTCGCAAGTCTGATACTCGAAACCAATAACTACTATTGGCTAGGGCAAAAATACACATACCGTTGTAATTGGGCGAGTTTCTGCTTTCAGATGCAGCAGGAATTTCTCGAGTTCGTCCATCCGTTCGCGAGATATGGGAGTTTGAATTTAAGGAATGGTTGAGAAACTATCAAAATTTTAGTAAGTCTGATACTCGAAACCAATAACTACAATGGCCTAGGGGAAAAATACACATAGCGTTGTAATCGGGAGAGCTTCTACTTTCAGACGCGACAGGAATTTCTCGAGTTCGACAATCCGTTCGCGAGATATGGGAGTTTGAAGTTAAGGAATGGTTGAGAAGCCATCAAAATTTTCGCAAGTCTGATACTCGAAACCAATAACTACTATTGCCTAGGGCAAAAATAAACAGTCCGATGTAATTGGGCGAGTTTCCGCTTTCAGATGCAGCAGCAATTTCTCGAGTTCGTCAATCCGTTCGCGAGATATGGGAGTTTGAATTTAAGGAATGGTTGAGAAACTATCAAAATTTTAGTAAGTCTGATACTCGAAACCAATAACTACAATGGCCTAGGGCAAAAATACACGTACCATTGTAATCGGGCGAGATTATGCTTTTAGATGCAACTGGAATTTCTCGAGTTGGTAATCCGTTCGCGAGATATGGGAGTTTGTAGTTAAGGAATGGTTGAGAAACCATCAAAATTTTCGCAAGTCTGATACTCGAAACCAATAACTACTATTGCCTAGGGCATAAATAAACAGACCGATGTAATTGGGCGAGTTTCTGCTTTCAGATGCAGCAGGAATTTCTCGAGTTCGTCAATCCGTTCGCGAGATACGGGAGTCTGAAGTTAAGGAATGGTTGAGAAACCATCAAAATTTTCGCAAGTCTGATACTCGAAACCAATAACTACTATTGCCTAGGGCAAAAATAAACAGACCGATGTAAATGGGCGAGTTTCTGCTTTCAGATGCAGCAGGAATTTCTCTAGTTCGTCAATCCGTTCGCGAGATACGGGAGTTTGAAGTTAAGGAATGGTTGAGAAACCATCAAAATTTTCGCAAGTCTGATACTCGAAACCAATAACTACAATGGCCTAGGGCAAAACTACACGTACCATTGTAATCGGGCGAGATTATGCTTTTTGATGCAACTGGAATTTCTCGAGTTGGTAATCCGTTCGCGAGATATGGGAGTTTGTAGTTAAGGAATGGTTGAGAAACCATCAAAATTTTCGCAAGTCTGATACTCGAAACCAATAACTACTATTGCCTAGGGCAAAAATAAACAGACCGATGTAATTGGGCGAGTTTCTGCTTTCAGATGCAGCAGGAATTTCTCGAGTTCGTCAATCCGTTCGCGAGATATGGGAGTTTGAAATTAAGGAATGGTTGAGAAACCATCAAAATTTTCGCAAGTCTGATACTCGAAACCAATAACTACTATTGCCTAGGGCAAAAATACACATAGCGTTGTAATCGATCGAGCTTCTGCTTTCAGATGCAACAGGAACTTCTCGAGTTCGTCAATCCGTTCGCGAGATATGGGAGTTTGAAGTTAGGGAATGGTTGAGAAACTATCAAAATTTTAATAAGTCTGATACTCGAAACCAATAACGACAATGGCCTAGGGGAAAAGTACACACCCCATTGTAATCGGGCGACTTTCTACTTTCAGATGCAACAGGAATTTCTCGAGTTCGTCGATCCGTTCGCGAGATATGGGAGTTTGAAGTTAAAGAATGGTTGAGAAACCATCAAAATTTTCGCACGTCTAATACTCGAAACCAATAACTACAATGGCCTACGGCAAAAATACACATGCCATTGTAATCGGGCGAGTTTCTACTATCAGATGCAACAGGAATTTCTCGAGTTCCTCAATCCGTTCGCGAGATATGGGAGCTTGAAGTTAAGGAATGGTTGAGAAACAATCAAAATTTTTGGAATCTGATACTCGAAACCATTGACTACTATTGTCTAGGGCAAAAATACACATGCCGTTGTAATCGGGCGAGCTTCTACCTTCAGATGTAGCAGGAATTTCTCGAGTTCGTCAATCCGTTCGCGAGATATGGGAGTTTGAAGTTAAGGAATGGTTGAGAAACCAACATTTTCGCTGGTCTGATACTCGAAACCAATAACTGGAATGGCCTAGGGGAAAAGTACGCATACCATTGTAATCGGACGAGTTTCTGCTTTCAGATGCAACTGGAATTTCTCTAGTTCGTCAATCCGTTCGCGAGATATGGGAGTTTGAAGTTAAGGAATGGTTGAGAAACCTTCAAAATTTTCGCATGTCTGATACTCGAAACCAATAACTGGAATGGCCTAGGGGAAAAGTACACATACCACTGTAATCGGGCGATCTTCTACCTTCAGACGCAACAGGAATTTCTCTAGTTCGTCAATCCGTTCGCGAGATATGGGAGTTTGAAGTTAAGGAATGGTTGAGAAACCATCAAAATTTTCGCAAGTCTGATACTCGAAACCAATAATTACTATTGGCTTGGGCAAAAATACACATACCGTTGTAATTGGGCGAGTTTCTGCTTTCAGATGCAGCAGGAATTTCTCGAGTTCGTCAATCCGTTCGCGAGATATGGGAGTTTGAATTTAAGGAATGGTTGAGAAACTATCAAAATTTTAGTAAGTCTGATACTCGAAACCAATAACTACAATGGCCTAGGGGAAAAATACACATAGCGTTGTAATCGGGAGAGCTTCTACTTTCAGACGCAACAGGAATTTCTCGAGTTCGACAATCCGTTCGCGAGATATGGGAGTTTGAAGTTAAGGAATGGTTGAGAAGCCATCAAAATTTTCGCAAGTCTGATACTCGAAACCAATAACTACTATTGCCTAGGGCAAAAATAAACAGACTGATGTAATTGGGCGAGTTTCTGCTTTCAGATGCAGCAGGAATTTCTCGAGTTCGTCAATCCGTTCGCGAGATATGGGAGTTTGAATTTAAGGAATGGTTGAGAAACTATCAAAATTTTAGTAAGTCTGATACTCGAAACCAATAACTACAATGGCCTACGGGAAAAATACACATAGCGTTGTAATCGGGAGAGCTTCTACTTTCAGACGCAACAGGAATTTCTCGAGTTCGACAATCCGTTCGCGAGATATGGGAGTTTGAAGTTAAGGAATGGTTGAGAAACCTTCAAAATTTTCGCATGTCTGATACTCGAAACCAATAACTGGAATGGCCTAGGGGAAAAGTACACATACCACTGTAATCGGGCGATCTTCTACCTTCAGACGCAACAGGAATTTCTCTAGTTCGTCAATCCGTTCGCGAGATATGGGAGTTTGAATTTAAGGAATGGTTGAAAAACCATCAAAATTTTTGGAATCTGATACTCGAAACCATTGGCTACTATTGTCTAGGGCAAAAATACACATGCCGTTGTAATCGGGCGAGCTTCTACCTTCAGATGTAGCAGGAATTTCTCGAGTTCGTCAATCCGTTCGCGAGATATGGGAGTTTGAAGTTAAGGAATGGTTGAGAAACCAATATTTTCGCTGGTCTGATACTCGAAACCAATAACTGGAATGGCCTAGGGGAAAAGTACACATACCATTGTAATCGGGCGAGATTCTGCTTTCAGATGCAACAGGAATTTCTCGAGTTCGTCAATCCGTTCGCGAGATATGGGAGTTTGAAGTTACGGAATGGTTGAGAAACCTTCAAAATTTTCGCAAGTCTGATACTCGAAACCAATAACTACTATTGGCTAGGGCAAAAATACACATACCGTTGTAATTGGGCGAGTTTCTGCTTTCAGATGCAGCAGGAATTTCTCGAGTTCGTCCATCCGTTCGCGAGATATGGGAGTTTGAATTTAAGGAATGGTTGAGAAACTATCAAAATTTTAGTAAGTCTGATACTCGAAACCAATAACTACAATGGCCTAGGGGAAAAATACACATAGCGTTGTAATCGGGAGAGCTTCTACTTTCAGACGCGACAGGAATTTCTCGAGTTCGACAATTCGTTCGCGAGATATGGGAGTTTGAAGTTAAGGAATGGTTGAGAAGCCATCAAAATTTTCGCAAGTCTGATACTCGAAACCAATAACTACTATTGCCTAGGGCAAAAATAAACAGTCCGATGTAATTGGGCGAGTTTCCGCTTTCAGATGCAGCAGGAATTTCTCGAGTTCGTCAATCCGTTCGCGAGATATGGGAGTTTGAATTTAAGGAATGGTTGAGAAACTATCAAAATTTTAGTAAGTCTGATACTCGAAACCAATAACTACAATGGCCTAGGGCAAAAATACACGTACCATTGTAATCGGGCGAGATTATGCTTTTAGATGCAACTGGAATTTCTCGAGTTGGTAATCCGTTCGCGAGATATGGGAGTTTGTAGTTAAGGAATGGTTGAGAAACCATCAAAATTTTCGCAAGTCTGATACTCGAAACCAATAACTACTATTGCCTAGGGCAAAAATAAACAGACCGGTGTAATTGGGCGAGTTTCTGCTTTCAGATGCAGCAGGAATTTCTCGAGTTCGTCAATCCGTTCGCGAGATACGGGAGTCTGAAGTTAAGGAATGGTTGAGAAACCATCAAAATTTTCGCAAGTCTGATACTCGAAACCAATAACTACTATTGCCTAGGGCAAAAATAAACAGACCGATGTAATTGGGCGAGTTTCTGCTTTCAGATGCAGCAGGAATTTCTCTAGTTCGTCAATCCGTTCGCGAGATACGGGAGTTTGAAGTTAAGGAATGGTTGAGAAACCATCAAAATTTTCGCAAGTCTGATACTCGAAACCAATAACTACTATTGCCTAGGGCAAAAATAAACAGACCGATGTAATTGGGCGAGTTTCTGCTTTCAGATGCAGCAGGAATTTCTCGAGTTCCTCAATCCGTTCGCGAGATATGGGAGCTTGAAGTTAAGGAATGGTTGAGAAACCATCAAAATTTTCGCAAGTCTGATACTCGAAACCAATAATTACTATTGGCTTGGGCAAAAATACACATACCGTTGTAATTGGGCGAGTTTCTGCTTTCAGATGCAGCAGGAATTTCTCGAGTTCGTCAATCCGTTCGCGAGATATGGGAGTTTGAATTTAAGGAATGGTTGAGAAACTATCAAAATTTTAGTAAGTCTGATACTCGAAACCAATAACTACAATGGCCTAGGGGAAAAATACACATAGCGTTGTAATCGGGAGAGCTTCTACTTTCAGACGCAACAGGAATTTCTCGAGTTCGACAATCCGTTCGCGAGATATGGGAGTTTGAAGTTAAGGAATGGTTGAGAAGCCATCAAAATTTTCGCAAGTCTGGTACTCGAAACCAATAACTACTATTGCCTAGGGCAAAAATAAACAGACTGATGTAATTGGGCGAGTTTCTGCTTTCAGATGCAGCAGGAATTTCTCGAGTTCGTCAATCCGTTCGCGAGATATGGGAGTTTGAATTTAAGGAATGGTTGAGAAACTATCAAAATTTTAGTAAGTCTGATACTCGAAACCAATAACTACAATGGCCTAGGGGAAAAATACACATAGCGTTGTAATCGGGAGAGCTTCTACTTTCAGACGCAACAGGAATTTCTCGAGTTCGACAATCCGTTCGCGAGATATGGGAGTTTGAAGTTAAGGAATGGTTGAGAAACCTTCAAAATTTTCGCATGTCTGATACTCGAAACCAATAACTGGAATGGCCTAGGGGAAAAGTACACATACCACTGTAATCGGGCGATCTTCTACCTTCAGACGCAACAGGAATTTCTCTAGTTCGTCAATCCGTTCGCGAGATATGGGAGTTTGAATTTAAGGAATGGTTGAGAAACCATCAAAATTTTTGGAATCTGATACTCGAAACCATTGGCTACTATTGTCTAGGGCAAAAATACACATGCCGTTGTAATCGGGCGAGCTTCTACCTTCAGATGTAGCAGGAATTTCTCAAGTTCGTCAATCCGTTCGCGAGATATGGGAGTTTGAAGTTAAGGAATGGTTGAGAAACCAATATTTTCGCTGGTCTGATACTCGAAACCAATAACTGGAATGGCCTAGGGGAAAAGTACACATACCATTGTAATCGGGCGAGATTCTGCTTTCAGATGCAACAGGAATTTCTCGAGTTCGTCAATCCGTTCGCGAGATATGGGAGTTTGAAGTTACGGAATGGTTGAGAAACCTTCAAAATTTTCGCAAGTCTGATACTCGAAACCAATAACTACTATTGGCTAGGGCAAAAATACACATACCGTTGTAATTGGGCGAGTTTCTGCTTTCAGATGCAGCAGGAATTTCTCGAGTTCGTCCATCCGTTCGCGAGATATGGGAGTTTGAATTTAAGGAATGGTTGAGAAACTATCAAAATTTTAGTAAGTCTGATACTCGAAACCAATAACTACAATGGCCTAGGGGAAAAATACACATAGCGTTGTAATCGGGAGAGCTTCTACTTTCAGACGCGACAGGAATTTCTCGAGTTCGACAATCCGTTCGCGAGATATGGGAGTTTGAAGTTAAGGAATGGTTGAGAAGCCATCAAAATTTTCGCAAGTCTGATACTCGAAACCAATAACTACTATTGCCTAGGGCAAAAATAAACAGTCCGATGTAATTGGGCGAGTTTCCGCTTTCAGATGCAGCAGGAATTTCTCGAGTTCGTCAATCTGTTCGCGAGATATGGGAGTTTGAATTTAAGGAATGGTTGAGAAACTATCAAAATTTTAGTAAGTCTGATACTCGAAACCAATAACTACAATGGCCTAGGGCAAATTTACACGTACCATTGTAATCGGGCGAGATTATGCTTTTAGATGCAACTGGAATTTCTCGAGTTGGTAATCCGTTCGCGAGATATGGGAGTTTGTAGTTAAGGAATGGTTGAGAAACCATCAAAATTTTCGCAAGTCTGATACTCGAAACCAATAACTACTATTGCCTAGGGCAAAAATAAAAAGACCGATGTAATTGGGCGAGTTTCTGCTTTCAGATGCAGCAGGAATTTCTCGAGTTCGTCAATCCGTTCGCGAGATACGGGAGTCTGAAGTTAAGGAATGGTTGAGAAACCATCAAAATTTTCGCAAGTCTGATACTCGAAACCAATAACTACTATTGCCTAGGGCAAAAATAAACAGACCGATGTAATTGGGCGAGTTTCTGCTTTCAGATGCAGCAGGAATTTCTCGAGTTCGTCAATCCGTTCGCGAGATACGGGAGTTTGAAGTTAAGGAATGGTTGAGAAACCATCAAAATTTTCGCAAGTCTGATACTCGAAACCAATAACTACTATTGCCTAGGGCAAAAATAAACAGACCGATGTAATTGGGCGAGTTTCTGCTTTCAGATGCAGCAGGAATTTCTCGAGTTCCTCAATCCGTTCGCGAGATATGGGAGCTTGAAGTTAAGGAATGGTTGAGAAACCATCAAAATTTTTGGAATCTGATACTCGAAACCATTGACTACTACTGTCTAGGGCAAAAAAACACATGCCGTTGTAATCGGGCGAGCTTCTACCTTCAGATGTAGCAGGAACATCTCGAGTTCGTCAATCCGTTCGCGAGATGTGGGAGTTTGAAGTTAAGGAATGGTTGAGAAACCAATATTTTCGCTGGTCTGATACTCGAAACCAATAACTGGAATGGCCTAGGGGAAAAGTACACATACCATTGTAATCGGGCGAGTTTCTGCTTTCAGATGCAACAGGAATTTCTCGAGTTCGTCAATCCGTTCGCGAGATATGGGAGTTTGAAGTTACGGAATGGTTGAGAAACCATCAAAATTTTCGCAAGTCTGATACTCGAAACCAATAACTACTATTGGCTAGGGCAAAAATACACATACCGTTGTAATTGGGCGAGTTTCTGCTTTCAGATGCAGCAGGAATTTCTCGAGTTCGTCAATCCGTTCGCGAGATATGGGAGTTTGAATTTAAGGAATGGTTGAGAAACTATCAAAATTTTAGTAAGTCTCATACTCGAAACCAATAACTACAATGGCCTAGGGGAAAAATACACATAGCGTTGTAATCGGGAGAGCTTCTACTTTCAGACGCAACAGGAATTTCTCGAGTTCGACAATCCGTTCGCGAGATATGGGAGTTTGAAGTTCAGGAATGGTTGAGAAGCCATCAAAATTTTCGCAAGTCTGATACTCGAAACCAATAACTACTATTGCCTAGGGCAAAAATAGACAGACCGATGTAATTGGGCGAGTTTCTGCTTTCAGATGCAGCAGGAATTTCTCGAGTTCGTCAATCCGTTCGCGAGATACGGGAGTCTGAAGTTAAGGAATGGTTGAGAAACCATCAAAATTTTCGCAAGTCTGATACTCGAAACCAATAACTACTATTGCCTAGGGCAAAAATAAACAGACCGATGTAATTGGGCGAGTTTCTGCTTTCAGATGCAGCAGGAATTTCTCTAGTTCGTCAATCCGTTCGCGAGATACGGGAGTTTGAAGTTAAGGAATGGTTGAGAAACCATCAAAATTTTCGCAAGTCTGATACTCGAAACCAATAACTACTATTGCCTAGGGCAAAAATAAACAGACCGATGTAATTGGGCGAGTTTCTGCTTTCAGATGCAGCAGGAATTTCTCGAGTTCCTCAATCCGTTCGCGAGATATGGGAGCTTGAAGTTAAGGAATGGTTGAGAAACCATCAAAATTTTCGCAAGTCTGATACTCGAAACCAATAATTACTATTGGCTTGGGCAAAAATACACATACCGTTGTAATTGGGCGAGTTTCTGCTTTCAGATGCAGCAGGAATTTCTCGAGTTCGTCAATCCGTTCGCGAGATATGGGAGTTTGAATTTAAGGAATGGTTGAGAAACTATCAAAATTTTAGTAAGTCTGATACTCGAAACCAATAACTACAATGGCCTAGGGGAAAAATACACATAGCGTTGTAATCGGGAGAGCTTCTACTTTCAGACGCAACAGGAATTTCTCGAGTTCGACAATCCGTTCGCGAGATATGGGAGTTTGAAGTTAAGGAATGGTTGAGAAGCCATCAAAATTTTCGCAAGTCTGGTACTCGAAACCAATAACTACTATTGCCTAGGGCAAAAATAAACAGACTGATGTAATTGGGCGAGTTTCTGCTTTCAGATGCAGCAGGAATTTCTCGAGTTCGTCAATCCGTTCGCGAGATATGGGAGTTTGAATTTAAGGAATGGTTGAGAAACTATCAAAATTTTAGTAAGTCTGATACTCGAAACCAATAACTACAATGGCCTAGGGGAAAAATACACATAGCGTTGTAATCGGGAGAGCTTCTACTTTCAGACGCAACAGGAATTTCTCGAGTTCGACAATCCGTTCGCGAGATATGGGAGTTTGAAGTTAAGGAATGGTTGAGAAACCTTCAAAATTTTCGCATGTCTGATACTCGAAACCAATAACTGGAATGGCCTAGGGGAAAAGTACACATACCACTGTAATCGGGCGATCTTCTACCTTCAGACGCAACAGGAATTTCTCTAGTTCTTCAATCCGTTCGCGAGATATGGGAGTTTGAATTTAAGGAATGGTTGAGAAACCATCAAAATTTTTGGAATCTGATACTCGAAACCATTGGCTACTATTGTCTAGGGCAAAAATACACATGCCGTTGTAATCGGGCGAGCTTCTACCTTCAGATGTAGCAGGAATTTCTCAAGTTCGTCAATCCGTTCGCGAGATATGGGAGTTTGAAGTTAAGGAATGGTTGAGAAACCAATATTTTCGCTGGTCTGATACTCGAAACCAATAACTGGAATGGCCTAGGGGAAAAGTACACATACCATTGTAATCGGGCGAGATTCTGCTTTCAGATGCAACAGGAATTTCTCGAGTTCGTCAATCCGTTCGCGAGATATGGGAGTTTGAAGTTACGGAATGGTTGAGAAACCTTCAAAATTTTCGCAAGTCTGATACTCGAAACCAATAACTACTATTGGCTAGGGCAAAAATACACATACCGTTGTAATTGGGCGAGTTTCTGCTTTCAGATGCAGCAGGAATTTCTCGAGTTCGTCCATCCGTTCGCGAGATATGGGAGTTTGAATTTAAGGAATGGTTGAGAAACTATCAAAATTTTAGTAAGTCTGATACTCGAAACCAATAACTACAATGGCCTAGGGGAAAAATACACATAGCGTTGTAATCGGGAGAGCTTCTACTTTCAGACGCGACAGGAATTTCTCGAGTTCGACAATCCGTTCGCGAGATATGGGAGTTTGAAGTTAAGGAATGGTTGAGAAGCCATCAAAATTTTCGCAAGTCTGATACTCGAAACCAATAACTACTATTGCCTAGGGCAAAAATAAACAGTCCGATGTAATTGGGCGAGTTTCCGCTTTCAGATGCAGCAGGAATTTCTCGAGTTCGTCAATCCGTTCGCGAGATATGGGAGTTTGAATTTAAGGAATGGTTGAGAAACTATCAAAATTTTAGTAAGTCTGATACTCGAAACCAATAACTACAATGGCCTAGGGCAAAAATACACGTACCATTGTAATCGGGCGAGATTATGCTTTTAGATGCAACTGGAATTTCTCGAGTTGGTAATCCGTTCGCGAGATATGGGAGTTTGTAGTTAAGGAATGGTTGAGAAACCATCAAAATTTTCGCAAGTCTGATACTCGAAACCAATAACTACTATTGCCTAGGGCAAAAATAAACAGACCGATGTAATTGGGCGAGTTTCTGCTTTCAGATGCAGCAGGAATTTCTCGAGTTCGTCAATCCGTTCGCGAGATACGGGAGTCTGAAGTTAAGGAATGGTTGAGAAACCATCAAAATTTTCGCAAGTCTGATACTCGAAACCAATAACTACTATTGCCTAGGGCAAAAATAAACAGACCGATGTAATTGGGCGAGTTTCTGCTTTCAGATGCAGCAGGAATTTCTCGAGTTCGTCAATCCGTTCGCGAGATACGGGAGTCTGAAGTTAAGGAATGGTTGAGAAACCTTCAAAATTTTCGCAAGTCTGATACTCGAAACCAATAACTACTATTGGCTAGGGCAAAAATACACATACCGTTGTAATTGGGCGAGTTTCTGCTTTCAGATGCAGCAGGAATTTCTCGAGTTCATCCATCCGTTCGCGAGATATGGGAGTTTGAATTTAAGGAATGGTTGAGAAACTATCAAAATTTTAGTAAGTCTGATACTCGAAACCAATAACTACAATGGCCTAGGGGAAAAATACACATAGCGTTGTAATCGGGAGAGCTTCTACTTTCAGACGCGACAGGAATTTCTCGAGTTCGACAATCCGTTCGCGAGATATGGGAGTTTGAAGTTAAGGAATGGTTGAGAAGCCATCAAAATTTTCGCAAGTCTGATACTCGAAACCAATAACTACTATTGCCTAGGGCAAAAATAAACAGTCCGATGTAATTGGGCGAGTTTCCGCTTTCAGATGCAGCAGGAATTTCTCGAGTTCGTCAATCCGTTCGCGAGATATGGGAGTTTGAATTTAAGGAATGGTTGAGAAACTATCAAAATTTTAGTAAGTCTGATACTCGAAACCAATAACTACAATGGCCTAGGGCAAAAATACACGTACCATTGTAATCGGGCGAGATTATGCTTTTAGATGCAACTGGAATTTCTCGAGTTGGTAATCCGTTCGCGAGATATGGGAGTTTGTAGTTAAGGAATGGTTGAGAAACCATCAAAATTTTCGCAAGTCTGATACTCGAAACCAATAACTACTATTGCCTAGGGCAAAAATAAACAGACCGATGTAATTGGGCGAGTTTCTGCTTTCAGATGCAGCAGGAATTTCTCGAGTTCGTCAATCCGTTCGCGAGATACGGGAGTCTGAAGTTAAGGAATGGTTGAGAAACCATCAAAATTTTCGCAAGTCTGATACTCGAAACCAATAACTACTATTGCCTAGGGCAAAAATAAACAGACCGATGTAATTGGGCGAGTTTCTGCTTTCAGATGCAGCAGGAATTTCTCGAGTTCGTCAATCCGTTCGCGAGATACGGGAGTTTGAAGTTAAGGAATGGTTGAGAAACTATCAAACTTTTAGTAAGTCTGATACTCGAAACCAATAACTACAATGGCCTAGGAGAAAAATACACATACCATTGTAATCGGGCGAGATTATGCTTTTAGATGCAACTGGAATTTCTCGAGTTGGTAATCCGTTCGCGAGATATGGGAGTTTGTAGTTAAGGAATGGTTGAGAAACCATCAAAATTTTCGCAAGTCAGATACTCGAAACCAATAACTACTATTGCCTAGGGCAAAAATACACATACCGTTGTAATTGTGCGAGTTTCTGCTTTCAGATGCAGCAGGAATTTCTCGAGTTCGTCAATCCGTTCGCGAGATATGGGAGTTTGAAGTTAAGGAATGGTTGAGAAACCATCAAAATTTTCGCAAGTCTGATACTCGAAACCAATAACTACTATTGCCTAGGGCAAAAATACACATACCGTTGTAATCGATCGAGTTTCTGCTTTCAGATGCAGCAGGAATTTCTCGAGTTCGTCAATCCGTTCGCGAGATATGGGAGTTTGAAGTTAAGGAATGGTTGAGAAACCATCAAAATTTTCGCAAGTCTGATACTCGAAACCAATAACTACTATTGCCTAGGGCAAAAATACACATACCGTTGTAATTGTGCGAGTTTCTGCTTTCAGATGCAGCAGGAATTTCTCGAGTTCGTCAATCCGTTCGCGAGATATGGGAGTTTGAAGTTCAGGAATGGTTGAGAAGCCATCAAAATTTTCGCAAGTCTGATACTCGAAACCAATAACTACTATTGCCTAGGGCAAAAATAGACAGACCGATGTAATTGGGCGAGTTTCTGCTTTCAGATGCAGCAGGAATTTCTCGAGTTCGTCAATCCGTTCGCGAGATATGGGAGTTTGAATTTAAGGAATGGTTGAGAAACTATCAAAATTTTAGTAAGTCTGATACTCGAAACCAATAACTACAATGGCCTAGGGCAAAAATAAACGTACCATTGTAATCAGGGGGGGTTATGCTTTTACATGCAACTGGAATTTCTCGAGTTGGTAATCCGTTCGCGAGATATGGGAGTTTGTAGTTAAGGAATGGTTGAGAAACCATCAAAATTTTCGCTGGTCTGATACTCGAAACCAATAACTGGAATGGCCTAGGGAAAAAGTACACATACCAGTGTAATCGGGCGAGTTTCTGCTTTCAGATGCAACTGGAATTTCTCCAGTTCGTCAATCCGTTCGCGAGATATGGGAGTTTGAATTTAAGGAATGGTTGAGAAACTATCAAACTTTTAGTAAGTCTGATACTCGAAACCAATAACTACAATGGCCTAGGAGAAAAATACACATACCATTGTAATCGGGCGAGATTATGCTTTTAGATGCAACTGGAATTTCTCGAGTTGGTAATCCGTTCGCGAGATATGGGAGTTTGTAGTTAAGGAATGGTTGAGAAACCATCAAAATTTTCGCAAGTCAGATACTCGAAACCAATAACTACTATTGCCTAGGGCAAAAATACACATACCGTTGTAATTGTGCGAGTTTCTGCTTTCAGATGCAGCAGGAATTTCTCGAGTTCGTCAATCCGTTCGCGAGATATGGGAGTTTGAAGTTAAGGAATGGTTGAGAAACCATCAAAATTTTCGCAAGTCTGATACTCGAAACCAATAACTACTATTGCCTAGGGCAAAAATACACATACCGTTGTAATCGATCGAGCTTCTGCTCTCAGATGCAACAGGAACTTCTCGAGTTCGTCAATCCGTTCGCGAGATATGGGAGTTTGAAGTTAGGGAATGGTTGAGAAACTATCAAAATTTTAATAAGTCTGATACTCGAAACCAATAACTACAATGGCCTAGGGGAAAAGTACACACCCCATTGTAATCGGGCGACTTTCTACTTTCAGATGCAACAGGAATTTCTCGAGTTCGTCGATCCGTTCGCGAGATATGGGAGTTTGAAGTTAAAGAATGGTTGAGAAACCATCAAAATTTTCGCATGTCTAATACTCGAAACCAATAACTTCTATGGCCTAGGGCAAAAATACACATGCCATTGTAATCGGGCGAGTTTCTACTATCAGATGCAACAGGAATTTCTCAAGTTCCTCAATCCGTTCGCGAGATATTGGAGCTTGAAGTTAAGGAATGGTTGAGAAACCATCAAAATTTTTGGAATCTGATACTCGAAACCATTGACTACTACTGTCTAGGGCAAAAATACACATGCCGTTGTAATCGGGCGAGCTTCTACCTTCAGATGTAGCAGGAACTTCTCGAGTTCGTCAATCCGTTCGCGAGATATGGGAGTTTGAAGTTAAGGAATGGTTGAGAAACCAATATTTTCGCTGGTCTGATACTCGAAACCAATAACTGGAATGGCCTAGGGGAAAAGTACACATACCATTGTAATCGGGCGAGATTCTGCTTTCAGATGCAACAGGAATTTCTCGAGTTCGTCAATCCGTTCGCGAGATATGGGAGTTTGAAGTTACGGAATGGTTGAGAAACCATCAAAATTTTCGCAAGTCTGATACTCGAAACCAATAACTACTATTGGCTAGGGCAAAAATACACATACCGTTGTAATTGGGCGAGTTTCTGCTTTCAGATGCAGCAGGAATTTCTCGAGTTCGTCAATCCGTTCGCGAGATATGGGAGTTTGTAGTTAAGGAATGGTTTAGAAACCATCAAAATTTTCGCTGGTCTGATACTCGAAACCAATAACTGGAATGGCCTAGGGAAAAAGTACACATACCAGTGTAATCAGGCGAGTTTCTGCTTTCAGATGCAACTGGAATTTCTCCAGTTCGTCAATCCGTTCGCGAGATATGGGAGTTTGAATTTAAGGAATGGTTGAGAAACTATCAAAATTTTAGTAAGTCTGATACTCGAAACCAATAACTACAATGGCCTAGGAGAAAAATACACATACCATTGTAATCGGGCGAGATTATGCTTTTAGATGCAACTGGAATTTCTCGAGTTGGTAATCCGTTCGCGAGATATGGGAGTTTGTAGTTAAGGAATGGTTTAGAAACCATCAAAATTTTCGCTGGTCTGATACTCGAAACCAATAACTGGAATGGCCTAGGGAAAAAGTAACATACCAGTGTAATCGGGCGAGTTTCTGCTTTCAGATGCAACTGGAATTTCTCCAGTTCGTCAATCCGTTCGCGAGATATGGGAGTTTGAATTTAAGGAATGGTTGAGAAACTATCAAAATTTTAGTAAGTCTGAAACTCGAAACCAATAACTACAATGGCCTAGGGGAAAAGTACACACCCCATTGTAATCGGGCGACTTTCTACTTTCAGATGCAACAGGAATTTCTCGAGTTCGTCGATCCGTTCGCGAGATATGGGAGTTTGAAGTTAAAGAATGGTTGAGAAACCATCAAAATTTTCGCATGTCTAATACTCGAAACCAATAACTACTATGGCCTAGGGCAAAAATACACATGCCATTGTAATCGGGCGAGTTTCTACTATCAGATGCAACAGGAATTTCTCGAGTTCCTCAATCCGTTCGCGAGATATGGGAGCTTGAAGTTAAGGAATGGTTGAGAAACCATCAAAATTTTTGGAATCTGATACTCGAAACCATTGACTACTATTGTCTAGGACAAAAATACACATGCCGTTGTAATCGGGCGAGCTTCTACCTTCAGATGTAGCAGGAATTTCTCGAGTTCGTCAATCCGTTCGCGAGATATGGGAGTTTGAAGTTAAGGAATGGTTGAGAAACCAATATTTTCGCTGGTCTGATACTCGAAACCAATAACTGGAATGGCCTAGGGGAAAAGTACACATACCATTTTAATCGGGCGAGATTCTGCTTTCAGATGCAACAGGAATTTCTCGAGTTCGTCAATCCGTTCGCGAGATATGGGAATTTGAAGTTACGGAATGGTTGAGAAACCATCAAAATTTTCGCAAGTCTGATACTCGAAACCAATAACTTCTATTGCCTAGGGCAAAAAATTTACCGTTGTATTCGGGCGAGTTTCTACTTTCAGATGCAACAGGAATTTCTGGAGTTCGTCATTCCGTTCGCGAGATATGGGAGTTTGAAGTTAAGCAATGGTTGAGAAATCATCAAAATTTTCGCATGTCTGATACTCGAAACAAATAACTACTATTGCCTAGGGCAAAAATGCACATACCGTTGTAATCGATCGAGCTTCTGCTTTCAGATGCAACAGGAATTTCTCGAGTTCGTCAACCCGTTCGCGAGATATGGGAGTTTGAAGTTAAGGAATGGTTTAGAAACCATCAAAATTTTCGCTGGTCTGATACTCGAAACCAATAACGGGAGTGGCCTAGGGAAAAAGTACACATACCACTATAATCGGGCGAGTTTCTGCTTTCAGATGCAACTGGAATTTCTCCAGTTCGTCAATCCGTTCGCGAGATATGGGTGTTTGAAGTTAAGGAATGGTTGAGAAACCATCAAAATTTTCGCAAGTCTGATACTCGAAACCAATAACTACAATTGCCTAGGTTAAAAATACACACACCATTGTAATCGGACGAGTGTCTACTTTCAGATGCAACTGGAATTTCTCGAGTTCGTCAATCCGTTCGTGAGATATGGGAGTTCGAAGTTAAGGAATGGTTGAGAAACTATCAAAATTTTAGTAAGTCTGATACTCGAAACCAATAACTATTAATGCCTAGGGCAAAAATACACATACCGTTGTAATCGGGCGAGTTTCTACTTTCAGATGCAACAGGAATTTCTCGAGTTCGACAATCCGTTCGCGAGATATGGGAGTTTGAAGTTAAGGAATGGTTGAGAAGCCATCAAAATTTTCGCAAGTCTGATACTCCAAACCAATAACTACTATTGCCTAGGGCAAAAATACACATACCGTTGTAATCGGGCGAGCTTCTACTTTCAGATGCAACAGGAATTTCTCGAGTTCGTCAACCCGTTCGCGAGATATGGGAGTTTGAATTTAAGGAATGGTTGAGAAACCATCAAAACTATCGCAAGTCTGATACTCGAAACCAATAACTTCTATTGCCTAGGGCAAAAATACACATACCGTTTTATCCGGGCGAGTTTCTACTTTCAGATGAAACAGGAATTTCTCGAGTTCGTCATTCCGTCCGCGAGATATGGGAGTTTGAAGTTAAGGAATGGTTGAGAAATCATCAAAACTATCGCAAGTCTGATACTCGAAATCAATAACTACTATGTCCTAGGGCAAAAATACACACACCATTGTAATCGATCGAGTTTCTGCTTTCAGATGCAACAGGAATTTCTCGAGTTCGTCAATTCGTTCGCGAGATATGGGAGTTTGAAGTTACGGAATCGTTGAGAAACCATCAAAGTTTTAGTAAGTCTCATTCTCGAAACCTATAACTACAATGTCCTAGGGCAAAAATACACATACCGTTATATTCGGGCGAGTTTCTACTTTCAGATGCAACAGGAATTTCTCGAGTTCGTCATTCCGTCCGCGAGATATGGGAGTTTGAAGTTAAGGAATGGTTGTGAAACCCTCAAAATTTTCGCAAGTCTGATACTCGAAACGGATAAGTACTATTGCCGAGGGGAAAAATACACATACCGTTGTAATCGGGTGAGTTTCTACTTTCAGATGCAACAGGAATTTCTCGAGTTCGACAATCCGTTCGCGAGATATGGGAGTTTGAAGTTAAGGAATGGTTGAGAAGCCATCAAAATTTTCGCAAGTCTGATACTCGAAACCAATAACTGCTATGGCCTAGGGCAAATATACACATACCATTGTAATCGGGCGAGATTATGCTTTTAGATGCAACTGGAATTTCTCGAGTTGGTAATCCGTTCGCGAGATATGGGAGTTTGAAGTTAAGGAATGGTTGAGTAATCATCAAAATTTTCGCAAGTCTGATACTCGAAACTAATAACTGCTATGGCCTAGGGCAAAAATACACATACCATTGTAATCGGGAGAGATTATGCTTTTAGATGCAACTGGAATTTCTCGAGTTGGTAATCCGTTCGCGAGATATGGGAGTTTGAAGTTAAGGAATGGTTGAGAAACCATCAAAATTTTCGCAAGTCTGTTACTCGAAACCAATAACTGCTATGGCCTAGGGCAAAAATACACATACCATTGTAATCGGGCGAGATTATGCTTTTAGATGCAACTGGAATTTCTCGAGTTGGTAATCCGTTCCCGAGATATGGGAGTTTGAAGTTAAGGAATGGTTGAGTAATCATCAAAATTTTCGCAAGTCTGATACTCGAAACTAATAACTACTATTGCCTAGGGCAAAAATAAACATGCCGTAGTAATTGGGCGAGTTTCTGCTTTCAGATGCAGCAGGAATTTCTCGAGTTCGTCAACCCGTTCGCGAGATATGGGAGTTTGAAGTTAAGGAATGGTTTAGAAACCATCAAAATTTTCGCTGGTCTGATACTCGAAACCAATAACTGGAATGACCTAGGGAAAAAGTACACATACCACTATAATCGGGCGAGTTTCTACTTTCAGATGCAACTGGAATTTCTCGAGATGGTAATCCGTTCGCGAGATATGGGAGTTTGTAGTTAAGGAATGGTTGAGAAATTATCAAAATTTTCGCAAGTCTGATACTCGAAACCAATAACTACAATTGCCTAGGGCAAAAATACACATACCGTTGTAATCGGGCGAGTTTCTGCTTTCAGATGCAACAGGAATTTCTCGAGTTCGTCAATCCGTTCGCGAGATATGGGAGTTTGAAGTTAAGGAATGGTTGAGTAATCATCAAAATTTTCGCAAGTCTGATACTCGAAACTAATAACTACTATTGCCTAGGGCAAAAATACACATGCCGTAGTAATTGGGCGAGTTTCTGCTTTCAGATGCAGCAGGAATTTCTCGAGTTCGTCAACCCGTTCGCGAGATATGGGAGTTTGAAGTTAAGGAATGGTTTAGAAACCATCAAAATTTTCGCTGGTCTGATACTCGAAACCAATAACTGGAATGACCTAGGGAAAAAGTACACATACCACTATAATCGGGCGAGTTTCTGCTTTCAGATGCAACTGGAATTTCTCCAGTTCGTCAATCCGTTCACGAGATATGGGAGTTTGAAGTTAAGGAATGGTTGAGAAACCATCAAAATTTTCGCAAGTCTGATACTCGAAACCAATAACTACAATTGCCTAGGGCAAAAATACACACACCATTGTAATCGGACGAGTTTCTACTTTCAGATGCAACTGGAATTTCTCGAGTTCGTCAATCCGTTCGCGAGATATGGGAGTTTGAAGCTAAGGACTGGTTGAGAAACTATCAAAATTTTAGTAAGTCTGATACTCGAAACCAATAACTACTATTGCCTAGGGCAAAAATACACATACCATTGTAATCGGGCGAGTTTCTACTTTCAGATGCAACAGGAATTTCTCGAGTTCGTCAACCCGTTCGCGAGATATGGGAGTTTGAAGTTAAGGAATGGTTGAGAAACCATCAAAACTATCGCAAGTCTGATACTCGAAACCAATAACTTCTATTGCCTAGGGCAAAAATACACATACCGTTATATTCGGGCGAGTTTCTACTTTCAGATGCAACAGGAATTTCTCGAGTTCGTCATCCCGTCCGCGAGATATGGGAGTTTGAAGTTAAGGAATGGTTGAGAAACCATCAAAACTATCGCAAGTCTGATACTCGAAATCAATAACTACTATGTCCTAGGGCAAAAATACACACACCATTGTATCGATCGAGTTTCTGCTTTCAGATGCAACAGGAATTTCTCGAGTTCGTCAATCCGTTCGCGAGATATGGGAGTTTGAAGTTACGGAATGGTTGAGAAACCATCAAAGTTTTAGTAAGTCTGATTCTCGAAACCAATAACTACTATGTCCTAGGGTAAAAATACACACACCATTGTAATCGGGCGAGTTTCTACTTTCAGATGCAACAGGAATTTCTCGAGTTCGTCAACCCGTTCGCGAGATATGGGAGTTTGAATTTAAGGAATGGTTGAGAAACCATCAAAACTATCGCAAGTCTGATACTCGAAACCAATAACTTCTATTGCCTAGGGCAAAAATACACATACCGTTATATTCGGGCGAGTTTCTACTTTCAGATGCAACAGGAATTTCTCGAGTTCGTCATTCCGTCCGTGAGATATGGGAGTTTGAAGTTAAGGAATGGTTGAGAAACTATCAAAATTTTAGTAAGTCTGATACTCGAAACCAATAACTACAATGGCCTAGGGGAAAAATACACATAACGTAGTAATTGAGCGAGTTTCTGCTATCAGATGCAGCAGGAATTTCACGAGTTCGTCAACGCGTTCGCGAGATATGGGAGTTTGAAGTTAAGGAATGGTTTAGAAACCATTAAAATTTTCGCTGGTCTGATACTCGAAACCAATAACTGGAATGACCTAGGGAAAAAGTACACACACCACTATAATCGGGCGAGTTTCTGCTTTCAGATGCAACTGGAATTTCTCCAGTTCGTCAATCCGTTCACGAGATATGGGAGTTTGAAGTTAAGGAATGGTTGAGAAACCATCAAAATTTTCGCAAGTCTGATACTCGAAACCAATAACTACAATTGCCTAGGGCAAAAATACACACACCATTGTAATCGGACGAGTTTCTACTTTCAGATGCAACTGGAATTTCTCGAGTTCGTCAATCCGTTCGCGAGATATGGGAGTTTGAAGTTAAGGAATGGTTGAGAAGCCATCAAAATTTTCGCAAGTCTGTTACTCCAAACCAATAACTACTATTGCCTAGGGCAAAAATACAGATACCATTGTAATCGGGCGAGATTATGCTTTCAGATGCAACTGGAATTTCTCGAGATGGTAATCCGTTCGCGAGATATGGGAGTTTGTAGTTAAGGAATGGTTGAGAAATTATCAAAATTTTCGCAAGTCTGATACTCGAAACCAATAACTACAATTGCCTAGGGCAAAAATACACATACCGTTGTAATCGGGCGAGTTTCTGCTTTCAGATGCAACAGGAATTTCTCGAGTTCGTCAATCCGTTCGCGAGATATGGGAGTTTGAAGTTAAGGAATGGTTGAGAAACCATCAAAATTTTCGCTGGTCTGATACTCGAAACCAATAACTGGAATGGCCTAGGGGAAAAGTACACATACCATTGTAATCGGGCGAGATTCTGCTTTCAGATACAACAGGAATTTCTCGAGTTCGTCAATCCGTTCGCGAGATATGGGAGTTTGAAATCAAGGAGTGGTTGAGAAACCGTCAAAATTTTCCAAAGTCTGATACTCGAAACAAATAACTGCTATGGCCTAGGGCAAAAATACACATACCATTTTAATCCCGCGAGATTATGCTTTTAGATGCAACTGGAATTTCTCGAGTTGGTAATCCGTTCGCGAGATATGGGAGTTTGAAGTTAAGGAATGGTTGAGAAATCATCAAAATTTTTGCAAGTCTGATACTCGAAACCAATAACTACAATTGCCTAGGGCAAAAATACACATACCGTTGTAATCGGGCGAGTTTCTGCTTTTAGATGCAACTGGAATTTCACGAGTTGGTAATCCGTTCGCCAGATATGGGAGTTTGAAGTTAAGGAATGGTTGAGAAATCATCAAAATTTTCGCAAGTCTGATACTCGAAACCAATTACTACTATTGCCTAGGGCAAAAATACACATACCGTTGTAATCGGGCGATCTTCTACCATCAGATGCAACAGGAATTTCTCGAGTACGTCAATCCGTTCGCGAGATATGGGAGTTTGAAGTTAAGGAATGGTTGAGAAACCATCAAAATTTTCGCTGGTCTGATACTCGAAACCAATAACTGGAATGGCCTAGGGGAAAAATACACATACCGTGGTAATCGGGCGAGTTTCTGCATTCAGATGCAACAGGAATTTCTCGAGTTCGTCAATCGTTTCGCGAGATATGGGAGTTTGAAGTTAAGGAATGGTTGAGAAACCATCAAAATTTTTGCAAGTCTGATACTCGAAACCAATAACTACTGTGGCCTAGGGCAAAAATACACATACCATGGTAATCGGGCGAGTTTCTGCTTTCAGATGCAACAGGAATTTCTCGAGTTCGTCAATCCTTTCGCGAGATACGGGAGTTTGAAGTTAAGGAATGGTTGAGGAAGCATCAAAATTTTCGCAAGTCTGATACTCGAAACCAATATCTACAAAGGCCTAGGGGAAAAATACGCATACCTTTGTAATCGGGCGAGTTTCTACTTTCAGATGCAACAGGAATTTTTTGAGTTCGTCAATCCGTTCGCGAAATATCGGAGTTTGGAGTTAAGAGATGGTTGAGAAATCATCAAAATTTTCGCAATTCTGATACTCGAAACCAATAACTGGAATGGCCTAGGGGAAAAGTACACACACCATTGTAATCGGGCGAGTTTCTTCTTTCAGATGCAACAGGAATTTCTCGAGTTCGTCAATCCGTTCGCGAGACATGGGAGTTTGAAGTTAAGGAATGCTTGAGAAACCATCAAAATTTTCGCAAGTCTGTTACGCGAAACCAATAACTACAAAGGACTAGGGGAAAAATACACATACCTTTGTAATCGGGCGGGTTTCTACTTTCAGATCCAACAGGAATTTCTCGAGTTCGTCAATCCGTTCGCGAGATATGAGAGTTTGAAGTTAAGGAATGGTTGAGAAACCATCACAATTTTCGCAAGTCTGATACTCGAAACAAATAACTACAATGGCCTAGGGGAAAAATACACATAACGTTGTAATCGGGAGAGTTTCTACTTTCAGATGCTGCAGAAATTTTACGGATTCGGCAATCCGTTCGCGAAATATGGCAGCTTGAATTTAAGGAATGTTTGAGAAACCATCAAAATTTTCGCAATTCTGATGCTAGAAACGAAGAACCGGAATGGCCTAGGGCAAAAGTACACACAGCATAGTAATCGGGCGAGTTTCTACTTTCAGACGCAGCAGGAATTTCTCGAGTTCGTCAATCCGTTCGCGAGATATGGGAGTTTGAAGTTAAGGAATGGTTAAGGAACCATCAAAATTTTCGCAAGTCTGATACTCGAAACCAATAACTACAATGGCCTAGGGGAAAAATACACATAACGTAGTAATTGAGCGAGTTTCTGCTATCAGATGCAGCAGGAATTTCACGAGTTCGTCAACCCGTTCGCGAGATATGGGAGTTTGAAGTTAAGGAATGGTTGAGAAACTATCAAAATTTTAGTAAGTCTGATACTCGAAACCAATAACTACAATGGCCTAGGGGAAAAATACACATAACGTTGTAATCGGGAGTTTTTCTACTTTCAGATGCTGCAGAAATTTTACGGATTCGGCAATCCGTTCGCGAAATATGGCAGCTTGAATTTAAGGAATGTTTGAGAAACCATCAAAATTTTCGCAATTCTGATGCTTGAAACGAAGAACCGGAATGGCCTAGGGCAAAAGTACACACAGCATAGTAATCGGGCGAATTTCTACTTTCAGACGCAGCAGGAATTTCTCGAGTTCGTCATTCCGTTCGCGAGATATGGGAGTTTGAAGTTAAGGAATGGTTAAGGAACCATCAAAATTTTCGCAAGTCTGATAGTCGAAACCAATAACCACAAAGGCCTAGGGGAAAAATACACATACGTTTGTAATTGGGCGAGTTTCTACTTTCAGATGCAACCGGAATTTCACGAGTTCGTCAATCCTTTCGCGTAATATGGGAGTTTGAAGTTAAGGAATGGTTGAGAAACTATCAAAATTTTAGTAAGTCTGATACTCGAAACCAATAACTACAATGGCCTAGGGGAAAAATACACATAACGTTGTAATCGGGAGTTTTTCTACTTTCAGATGCTGCAGAAATTTTACGGATTCGGCAATCCGTTCGCGAAATATGGCAGCTTGAATTTAAGGAATGTTTGAGAAACCATCAAAATTTTCGCAATTCTGATGCTTGAAACGAAGAACCGGAATGGCCTAGGGCAAAAGTACACACAGCATAGTAATCGGGCGAATTTCTACTTTCAGACGCAGCAGGAATTTCTCGAGTTCGTCATTCCGTTCGCGAGATATGGGAGTTTGAAGTTAAGGAATGGTTAAGGAACCATCAAAATTTTCGCAAGTCTGATAGTCGAAACCAATAACCACAAAGGCCTAGGGGAAAAATACACATACGTTTGTAATTGGGCGAGTTTCTACTTTCAGATGCAACCGGAATTTCACGAGTTCGTCAATCCTTTCGCGTAATATGGGAGTTTGAAGTTAAGGAATTTTTTTTTTTTTTTTTTTTTTTTAACGTGGGGGAAATCTTCGAAAGACCCCCCCGCCGCCTGGGGAGGGGCGGGGGTGTGTGGGATTCCCCGCGCCCGGAAGGAAACCCATCGGGCGCGGGACCTACCCACTAAAACCCACCACGGTGGCCATCCTCGCACTATGCAGGGGGAGCACCTGGGACCGAAGACATCATAACATCAGGTGCTCCCCCGTGCAGGGCTCTCGCGCCCGTGTCCTCCCGTTCCAGGGAAGGGAGGGGGTACTTCACCCTCCCTTCCCTGTTTTCTCCTCGGCGCTCTGGCGCCCGACGTCGGAGCAGGGCCACACTGCTCCGACGTCCCACTCCCGGGGGCCGCCCGAGGGCGGCCGCGAGTCCCACACTCGCGACCGCCCACGGCCCCCATAGCCGCGCCGGGGGCACGGCCCTGGGACCGTGCCGTCGGCGCGGCCGCACCCCGGCTCGTACGCTCCCGAGGGCGGCTCTGGCCTCTCCGCCCTCGAGAGCGTCGCCGTCCCTTACTCTACCCACCCCTCAGACGACGGGCGGTGGCACGAGCCTCAAGGGCTACGCACCCCCGCCCGCCGCTCTCAGGGTGGCCTCCCCGGCCCTTCCGGAGGCCCACCCGCCCCCGGCCTCGGACGGGGCCTCGCTCGCGGTCTCCCGCTCTCGCGAATGCGGCTCGCGGCCTCCTTCTGCGAGATTACCTCCTCGCAGAAGGAGGCCACGGCCCGCCACTTCGTCTCGCTGCCGAGCATGGCCTGTACCACGCCCGGCAGCGATAGGTCCGCCCCAATCACGGCCGTGAGGACACGGCGCTCCACCCCCCAGGCCGGACACACCTCGAGGGTGTGTTGCGCCGTGTCCTCGTCCGCTGGACAGTGCCAGCAGCGCGCCGCCTCTTCCACACCGATCCGGCACAGGTACTGACCGAAGCATCCGTGCCCGGACAGCACCTGCACCAACCGGTAGGTGAGTGAGCCGAAGCGCCTACCCAGCCACTCAAACAGGACCGGCCGGATAGCCCGGACAGTCCTCTGGCCGAACAACGGCTCGGCCAGCCGCTGCTGCCAAAGCTGCAGCATGGACTCCCGGGCCTGGCGCCTCAGGGCCTCCACCTCGCATCCCGCCAGGACCACCCCATCCTCGCGGGCGCGCATGCGGCCCTCGTAGAAAGCCGCATGCGCGCCCGCGATCAAGTCCGCCGGGGGTAGCCCTGACAGGACGCTCGCCGCCTCATACGAAACGGTCCGGTACCCCCGGGCGATCCGCAGTGCAAGCCGCCTTTGAACCCGGCGCAGCAATACCTTGCTGCGCCGGGAGGCGGCCAGGTCGCCCGCCCAAACGGGGGCCCCGTATAGGGCCACCGAGTGGACCATTCCCGCGTAGAGGCGGCGAACCCGGTCACTCGGGCCCCGCAGGTTGGGGAGGATACGGCCCAAAGCGCCAACTATCCCCTCCAACCGCGGGGCCAGGGCCCGGAAATGGCCCTCGAAGCGCCAGTGGCTGTCGAGGTGAAGTCCCAGATATTTCATCTGAGACCTCACCTCGACGTCTGTCTCACCCACCCGGATCAGGGGGGGAGGCGGCTCTCCCCGGGGTCTATACATCCCGAGTACCTCGGTTTTGTGGAGAGCCACCTCCAAACCGATCCCCCTGATCCGGGAGACGACGCGCCGGACACCGTCCTCGGCGGCCCGAACAGCCCCCCTCCAGTCCCCCCCGACGGCCAACAACAAGGTGTCGTCCGCATAACATGTCAGACTGACGCCGTCGGGGAGGTCTTCGGCCCGCAGGACGGTGTCGTACCCGAGGTTCCACAGCAGGGGTCCTAACACCGACCCCTGCGGAACCCCGGAGTACACCGCTCTCCTCTCCGTCCCGCACCGGCCCGAATACTCGATCCACCTGTCGCGGAGGTAGTCCTCGACGACTGCCCTAAGGTAGGCGGGGACTCGATGTTCCTCAAGCCCCCGCCTAATCGCCGCCCAGGGTAGGGTGTTAAACGCATTGGCGATGTCCAAGGACACCGCCAATGCCACCCCACCCCGGGAGACCGCCGAGGCCGAGAGGGACCGGACGCGTCGAATCGCGTCGATCGTCGACCGGCCCTCCCGGAACCCGAACTGGCACTCCGCCAGCCCGGGCCCACCCCGCGACAGGTGCCCGACGATGCGGGCCGCCACGACTCTTTCTAGGAGCTTGCCCACATCGTCGAGCAGGCAAATCGGCCGGTACGCGGACGGAGAGTCCGCGGGCCTACCCTCTTTCCGGAGGAGGACCATTCGGGCCACCTTCCATGCGGAGGGGAATCGCCCGGCCTCCAGGCAGCGGTCGAATAGCTCCCGGAGGCCGTCACCCAGGACGTCCGCGGCCAAGACCAAGACTCGGCCGGGCACTCCCGAAGGACCCGGGGCAGTATCCTTCGCCCCGAGTCTTCGGATGGCCGCGGCTAGCTCCCCAGCCGAGACCCCCAGCTCCGCGGACCAGGTGGTCGGGTCCGCAGAGGGACGTGGCCCGCTCTCCCCCACGATCGGGAAGAGCGTGTCGACCACGTCCCTCAAGAGCTGGGGGTCGAGACCCTCGGTGATCGGGGGGGCCCATGGCCGGAGTTTATTCAGAACTATCCGGTATGGGCGCCCCCATGGATCCCGCTCGAGGGTCTCGAGGAGCTCCTTCCAGCTCTGGGCCTTGGCCCGTTTGATGGCGACCTGCAGAGCCCTCTTTCCCGCGCGATAGGACTCGTACAGTTCCGCCGCCCTAGCCCGCGCGCCGTCGTCGCCGTTCCGTCCGGCCCGACGACGCGCGCGGGTGTACTGGCGTCGGGCCCGGACGCATGCTGTCCGCAATTCCCCGATTTCGCCCGACCACCAGTACACCGCCCGACGAGGAGACCGCGGCCCGGCCCGGGGCATCGCCGCGTCGCAAATGCGCGCGACGGCGCTCCCGAGCCGAGCCACGGCCTCCTCCAGGTCGGGCAGCCTGGTCTCCCGTCGAGGCCAGGTTTCGGCTAGAGCGGCTGCCACCAGGACGTCCTTGTCAAGGCGCCGAAGCGCCAATCTGCGTGGTGGTGGTGGGGCGCTACCCGCTCCCGGGCGGAGGTGTCGGTGCGGGGCCGCGGCGGCCTCGGGGGAGGTCAAAACCACGCGGATATACCGGTGGTCCGATAATGTCTCCTCCCCCACCACCACGTCCCACCCGGACACCATACGCGCGGCGCCGGGGGATCCAAACGTCAAATCCACTATGGACCCTCCCCCGCGCCGCACGCACGTCAGCTCCGACCCCCGGTTAATCAACCGGAGGTCGAAGCCCGCCGCCCAGTCGCCCAGAGCCTCGCCCCTCCGATTGGTCCTGGGGGACCCCCATGCCACAGACCAGGCATTGAAGTCCCCCAGGACCAGCACCGGCCGGGGCGCAATCCTTGTGAGGCACGCCCCCACCCCGGCCAAGTACTGCTCGAAGGCAGCAAGGCCGCAGTTGGGCGAAACGTAGCACCCCACCACGGCGACTCCCCCCCACTGGACGGCGACGAATCCCGCCCCGTTCTCCAGTAAGGAGAACGGAGGGGACCCGTCACCGCCCTGCCACACAGCCGCCACCAAGCCGCCCGCATCCCCCATCCAATGCGGATGGTCGGGGACGCGGTACGGCTCGGCGGCGACTGCCAGACCACCCCCCCACTCCGCCAGCGTCTGACACATCAGGTCCTGCGCTGCACGGCAGTGGTTGAGGTTGGCCTGCAGGAGGAGGCGGGGAGCCATTATTTGATGGCCTCCTCACCGCCTCCTGGTGGCACCTCCGTGAGGACGGCGGCGGGGCCGATGTCCACCTCCATCGCAGACACCAACGCCGTCGCCGCCTCCGACCTCTTCCTTGCGGCCGTCGCGTCGGTCGCGGCCAGGTCCGCGGGCGCCGCGGCGCTCGCAGCTGGGGCCGCTCTCACCGGCGCCGGGAGCGGCCCCGGCGCCCCCCTCCTCTGCCCTCGTCGGGATGGGGGGGTACATTGCTTCCCCCCCATTTGGTGCGCGGCGGGTCTCCCCATGTCCGCACACAGCGGGCACTTGGGGGCCGCCGCGCAGTGGCTCGCGCGGTGGCCTTCGGCACCGCAGCGGTAACAAGCACCGCTGCGGTCCACCGCGGAGGTGCACCGCTGCCTGACATGGCCCGTCTCCAGGCAGCGGTAGCACTGGAGTGGGCGTTGGGCGAGGACCTCGATCCTCGCCGACACCCACCCCACCACGATCCTCCCGACTGCTTCTAACTTCCGGGCAGCCGGAAGAGGGCACCGTGCCCACACCGCTCCCAGGCCGGAGGAGGACCGCCGGACCTCCCCGGTCCGGATGTCCCCCTCAGAGCAGCCACCGGCCTGGGCCAGCGCCCTGGCCACCTCCTCCCGGGTGACCGAGTCGTCCAGCCCACAAACGCGCAGCTCCGCGCTCTTTGTGGGCCGGGCGACCCTGACACCCCGGGGTGCCAAGGCCTCGCCCAGCTTTTCGGCCAGTCGGTCCGCCCTGGCTGCGTTGTCGGGGCCGCTCACGCGCAGCATGAGCGCCCCCGTCACCGCCCATCTCGGGCGGACCGACTCGATGGCGAGTGCGGCCAAGGATATCTTTTCCTTGGCCGCCGCCATCACCTCCCCGTAGGAGACGCCCCCCCCCCCCTCCGGGACGGTCAGCATGACTGCTGCCGTTGAAGGGGGGCGTCCCAGACGGGGCTTCGCCCTCCCCGCCTTTCCGTCCCTCTTCGGGGCAACCGGCGGGGGAGGCGGCGGCACCCGGGCCGCCCTCCTCGCCGTCCTTCCCGCCCTTCGGCCAAGGACCTCGGTCCACAAGGGACCGGATGGGGGCGGCGGCGGAGGCATTTGTGCCCCCGCCGTCTCCCCCACCACGGCACCCTTGCCCTTCGTCTTTGCCGCAGGGCCCGGAACCGCGATGGTCCCCCCCTGCGGTCCCCCGCCCCTCGGTTGTTTCCCGGGCCCGGTCCTCCGTCCCGCCGGCGCTCCGTCCTTGGGGCGAAGCGCCGCCCGTATTTTCCCCCGGATGACGGCCATCATGGCCGCCATCTTGGCGTCCATGAGGAGCTCGATGCTCCTCGTGGACGCCGCTGGCGTGGGGGGAGCTCCCGCTTTCCCTCCCCCACACGTGCATACGCCCGTCGGCCCCGGATGAGGGCGCCTCCTAAGGGCGTCCGATTCCCTCCGCAAGCAGGCCAGCTCGTCCTGCAGCGTCTCCACACGCTGCCTTAGCTGGGCGTTCGTGCACTCCAAGGCAGCTGGTACACGGCGTCCCAGCTCCTGGAGAGCCCTCCGCGCCTCCGTCGCGGCCTGGCCAACCGACCTCGCGGAGGCTGTAGTCAGCCCTCGCGAGGTGGTGGCCACCTTCTCAATAGACCTCAGGGACGAGGCAATACGGGCCGATACATGGGCCGTATCCTCGTCCCTGAGGTCCTTGAAGTTAAGGAATGGTTGAGGGACCATCAAAATTTTCGCATGTCTGAGACTTGAAACCAATAACTACAAAGGCCAAGGGGAAACATACACATACTTTTGTAATCGGACGAGTTTCTACATTCAGATGCAACAGGAATTTTTCGAGTTCGTCTATCCGTTCGAGAGATATGGGAGTTTGAAGTTAAGGAATGGTTGAGAAACCATCACAATTTTCGCAAGTCTGATACTCGATAACAATGACTGGAATGGCCTAGGGGAAAAATGCACATACCGTTCTAATCAGGAAAGTTTCTTCTTTCAGATGCAACAGAAATATTTCGAATTCGTCAATCCGTTCGCGAAATATCGGAGTTTGGAATTAAGAGATGCTTGAGAAATCATCAAAATTTTCGCAATTCTGATACTCGAAACCAATAACTGGAATGGCCTAGGGGAAAAGTACACAAACCATTGTAATCGGGCGAGTTTCTTCTTTCAGATGCAACAGGAATTTCTCGAGTTCGTCAATCCGTTCGCGAGACATGGGAGTTTGAAGTTAAGGAATGCTTGAGAAACCATCAAAATTTTCGTAAATCTGTTACGCGAAACCAATAACTACAAAGGACTAGGGGAAAAATACACATACCTTTGTAATCGGGCGAGTTTCTACTTTCAGATGCAACAGGAATTTCTCGAGTTCGTCAATCCGTTCGCGAGATATGGGAGTTCGAAGTTACGGAATGCTTGAGAAACCATCAAAATTTTTGCAAGTCTGATACTCGAAACCAATAACTACAATGGCCTAGGGGAAAAGTACACACACCATTGTAATCGGGCGAGTTTCTACTTTCAGATGCAACCGGAATTTCTCGAGTTCGTCAATCCGTTCGCGAGATATGGGAGTTTGAAGTTAAGGAATGGTTGAGAAACCATCACAATTTTCGCAATTCTGATACTCGAAACAAATAACTACAATGGCCTAGGGTAAAAATACACATAGCGTAGTAATCGGGAGAGTTTCTGCTTTCAGATGCAACAGAAATTTTTCGGATTCGGCAATCCGTTCGCGAAATATTGCAGCTTGAAGTTAAGGAATGGTTGAGAAACCATCGAAATTTTCGCAAATCTGATGCTAGAAACGAAAAACTGGAATGGCCTAGGGGAAAAGTACACACACCATTGTAATGGGGCGAGTTTCTACTTTCAGATTCAACAGGTATTTCTCGAGTTCGTCAATCCGTTCGCGAGATATGGGAGTTTGAAGTTAAGGAATGTTTGAGAAACTACCAAAATTTTCGCTGGTCTGATACTCGAAACCAATAACTGGAATGGCCCAGGGGAAAAGTACACATACCATTGTAATTGAACGAGTTTCTGCTTTCAGATGCAACTGGAATTTCTCTAGTTCGTCAATCCGTTCGCGTAATATGGGAGTTTGAAGTTAAGGAATGGTTGAGGAACCATCAAAATTTTCGCATGTCTGATACTCGAAACCAATAACTTCTATGGCCTAGGGCAAAAATACAAATACCATTGTAATCGGGCGAGATTATGCTTTCAGATGCAACTGGAACTTCTCGAGTTGGTAATCCGTTCGCGAGATATGGGAGTTTGAAGTTATGGAATGGTTGAGAAACCATCAAAATTTTCGCCAGTCTGATACTCGAAACCAATAACTGCTATGTCCTAAGGCAAAAATACACATAGCATTGTAATCGGGCGAGTTTCTACTTTCAGATGCAACAGGAATTTCTCGATTTCGTCAATACGTTCGCGAGATATGGGAGTTTGAAGTTAGGGAATTGTTGAGAAACCATCAAAGTTTTAGTAAGTCTGATTCTCGAAACCAATAACTACTATGTCCTAGGGCAAAAATACACACACCATTGTAATCGGGCGAGCTTCTACTTTCAGATTCAACAGGAATTTCTCGATTTCGTCAATACGTTCGCGAGATATGGGAGTTTGAAGTTAGGGAATTGTTGAGAAACCATCAAAGTTTTAGTAAGTCTGATTCTCGAAACCAATAACTACTATGTGCTAGGGCAAAAATACACACACCATTGTAATCGGGCAAGATTATGCTTTCAGATGCAACTGGAACTTCTCGAGTTGGTAATCCGTTCGCGAGATATGGGAGTTTGAAGTTAAGGAATGGTTGAGGAACCATCAAAATTTTCGCATGTCTGATACTCGAAACCAATAACTTCTATGGCCTAGGGCAAAAATACAAATACCATTGTAATCGGGCGAGATTATGCTTTCAGATGCAACTGGAACTTCTCGAGTTGGTAATCCGTTCGCGAGATATGGGAGTTTGAAGTTATGGAATGGTTGAGAAACCATCAAAATTTTCGCCAGTCTGATACTCGAAACCAATAACTGCTATGGCCTAGGGCAAAAATAAACATACCGTTGTAATCGGGCGAGTTTCTACTTTCAGATGCAACAGGAATTTCTTGATTTCGTCAATACGTTCGCGAGATATGGGAGTTTGAAGTTAGGGAATTGTTGAGAAACCATCAAAGTTTTAGTAAGTCTGATTCTCGAAACCAATAACTACTATGTCCTAGGGCAAAAATACAAACACCATTGTAATCGGGCGAGCTTCTACTTTCAGATTCAACAGGAATTTCTCGATTTCGTCAATACGTTCGCGAGATATGGGAGTTTGAAGTTAGGGAATTGTTGAGAAACCATCAAAGTTTTAGTAAGTCTGATTCTCGAAACCAATAACTACTATGTCCTAGGGCAAAAATACACACACCATTGTAATCGGGCGAGCTTCTACTTTCAGATGCAACAGGAATTTCTCGAGTTCGTCAACCCGTTCGCGAGATATGGGAGTTTGAAGTTAAGGAATGGTTGAGAAGCCACCAAAATTTTGCAAGTCTGATACTCGAAACCAATAACTGGAATGGCCTAGGGGAAAAGTACACACACCATTGTAATCGGGCGAGCTTCTACCTTCAGATGTAGCAGGAATTTCTCGAGTTCGTCAATCCGTTCGCGAGATATGGGAGTTTGAAGTTGAGGAATGGTTGACAAACCATCAAAATTTTCGCTGGTCTGATACTCGAAACCAATAACTGGAATGGCCTAGGGGAAAAGTACAAATACCATTGTAATCGGGCGAGATTCTGCTTTCAGATGCAACAGGAATTTCTCGAGTTCGTCAATCCGTTCGCGAGATATGGGAGTTTGAAGTTACGGAATGGTTGAGAAACCATCAAAATTTTTGCAAGTCTGATACTCGAAACCAATAACTACTGTGGCCTAGGGCAAAAATACACATACCATGGTAATCGGGCGAGTTTCTGCTTTCAGATGCAACAGGAATTTCTCGACTTCGTCAACCCTTTCGCGAGATATGGGAGTTTGAAGTTAAGGAATGGTTGAGGAACCATCAAAATATTCGCAAGTCTGATACTCGAAACCAATAACTACAAAGGCCTAGGGGGAAAATACGCATACCTTTGTAATCGGGCGAGTTTCTACTTTCAGATGCAACAGGAATTTCTCGATTTCCTCAGTCCGTTCGCGAGATATGGGAGTTTGAAGTTAGGGAATGCTTGAGAAACCATCAAAATTTTCGCAAGTATGATACGCGAAACCAATAACTACAAAGGACTAGGGGAAAAATACACATACCTTTGTAATCGGGCGCGTTTCTACTTTCAGATGCAACTGGAATTTCTCCAGTTCGTCAATCCGTTCGCGAGATATGGGAGTTTGAAGTTAAGGAATGGTTGAGAATCCATCTAAATTTTCGGAAGTCTGATACTCGAAACCAATAACTACAATGACCTAGGGGAAAAATACACATTCCGTTGTAATCGGGCGAGTTTCTGCTTTCAGATGCAGTAGGAATTTCTCGAGTTCGACAATCCGTTCGCGAGATATGGGAGTTTGAAATTAAGGAATGGTTGAGAAACAATCAAAATTTTCGCAATTCTGATACTCGAAACAAATAACTATAACGGCCTAGGGGAAAAATACACATACCGTTGTAATCGGGTGAGTTTCTGCTTTCAGATGCAACGGGAATTTCTCGAGTTCGTCAATCCGTTCGCGAGATATGGGAGTTTGAAGTTATGGAATGGCTGAGAAACCATTAAAATTTTCGCAAGTCTGATAGTCGAAACCAATAACTACTATTATCTAGGGGAAAAATACACATGCCGTTGTAATCGGGCGAGCTTCTACCTTCAGATGTAGCAGGAATTTCTCGAGTTCGTCAATCCGTTCGCGAGATATGGGAGTTTGAAGTTGAGGAATGGTTGACAAACCATCAAAATTTTCGCTGGTCTGATACTCGAACCCAATAACTGGAATGGCCTAGGGGAAAAGTACACATACCATTGTAATCGGGCGAGATTCTGCTTTCAGATGCAACAGGGATTTCTCGAGTTCGTCAATCCGTTCGCGAGATATGGGAGTTTGAAGTTACGGAATGGTTGAGAAACCATCAAAATTTTTGCAAGTCTGGTACTCGAAACCAATAATTACTGTGGCCTTGGGCAAAAATACACATACCATGGTAATCGGGCGAGTTTCTGCTTTCAGATGCAACAGGAATTTCTCGAGTTCGTCAACCCTTTCGCGAGATATGGGAGTTTGAAGTTAAGGAATGGTTGAGGAACCATCAAAATATTCGCAAGTCTGATACTCGAAACCAATGACTACAAAGGCCTAGGGGGAAAATACGCATACCTTTGTAATCGGGCGAGTTTCTACTTTCAGATGCAACAGGAATTTCTCGATTTCCTCAGTCCGTTCGCGAGATATGGGAGTTTGAAGTTAAGGAATGCTTGAGAAACCATCAAAATTTTTGCAAGTATGATACGCGAAACCAATAACTACAAAGGACTAGGGGAAAAATACACATACCTTTGTAATCGGGCGCGTTTCTACTTTCAGATGCAACTGGAATTTCTCCAGTTCGTCAATCCGTTCGCGAGATATGGGAGTTTGAAGTTAAGGAATGGTTGAGAATCCATCTAAATTTTCGCAAGTCTGATACTCGAAACCAATAACTACAATGACCTAGGGGAAAAATACACATACCGTTGTAATCGGGCGAGTTTCTACTTTCAGATGCAACCGGAATTTCTCGAGTTCGTCAATCCGTTCGCGAGATATGGGAGCTTGAAGTTAAGGAATGGTTGAGAAACCATCAAAATTTAGCAAGTCTGATACTCGAAAACTATGACTACTATGGCCTAGGCCTAAAATACACACACAGTTGTAATCGGGTGAGTTCCTGCTGTCAGTTGCAACAGGAATTTCTCGAGTTCGTCAATCCGTTCGCGAGATATGGGAGTTTGAAGTTATAGAATGGCTGAGAAACCATTAAAATTTTCGTAAGTCTGATAGTCGAAACCAATAACTGCAAAGGCATAGGGGAAAAATACACATACCTTTGCAAACGGGCGAGTTTCTACTTTCAGATGCAACAGGAATTTCACGAGTTCGTCAATCCTTTCGCGTAATATGGGAGTTTGAAGTTAAGGAATGGTTGCGGAACCATCAAAATTTTCGCATGTCTGATACTCGAAACCAATAACTGCTATGGCCTAGGGCAAAAATACAAATACCATTGAAATCGGGCGAGATTATGCTTTCAGATGCAGTAGGAATTTCTCGAGTTCGTCAACCCTTTCGCGAGATATGCGAGTTTGAAATTAAGGAATGGTTGAGGAACCATCAAAATATTCGCAAGTCTGATACTCGAAACCAATAACTACAAAGGCCTAGGGAGAAAATACGCATACCTTTGTAATCGGGCGAGTTTCTACTTTCAGATGCAGTAGGAATTTCTCGAGTTCGACAATCCGTTCGCGAGATATGGGAGTTTGAAGTTAAGGAATGCTTGAGAAACCATCAAAATTTTCGCAAGTCTGTTACACGAAACCAATAACTATTATACAAAGGACTAGGGGAAAAATACACATACCTTTGTAATCGGGCGGGTTTCTACTTTCAGATGCAACAGGAATTTCTCGAGTTCGTCAATCCGTTCGCGAAATATCGGAGTTTGGAGTTCAGAATGGTTGAGAAACCATCAAAATTTTCGCAAGTCTGATACTCGAAACCAATAACTGGAATGGCCTAGTGGAAAAGTACACAACCCACTGTAATTGGGCGAGTTTCGACTTTCAGATGCAACAGGAATTTCTCGAGTTCGTCAATCCGTTCGCGAAATATCGGAGTTTGAAGTTAAGGAATGGTTGAGAAACCATCAAAATTTAGCAAGTCTGATACTCGAAACCTATGACTACTATGGCCTAGGCCTAAAATACACACACAGTTGTAATCGGGTGAGTTCCTGCTGTCAGATGCAACAGGAATTTCTCGAGCTCGTCAATCCGTTCGCGAGATATGGGAGTTTGAAGTTATGGAATGGCTGAGAAACCATTAAAATTTTCGCAAGTCTGATAGTCGAAACCAATAACTACAAAGGCCTAGGGGAAAAATACACATACCCTTGCAATCGGGCGAGTTTCTACTTTCAGATGCAACAGGAATTTCACGAGTTCGTAAATCCTTTCGCGTAATATGGGAGTTCGAAGTTAAGGAATGGTTGAGGAACCATCAAAATTTTCGCATGTCTGAGACATGATACCAATAACTACAAAGGCCAAGGGGAAAAATACACATACCTTTGTAATCGGGCGAGTTTCTACTTTCAGATGCAACAGGAATTTTTCGAGTTTGTCTTTCCGTTCGAGAGATATGGGAGTTTGAAGTTAAGGAATGGTTGAGAAACAATCAAAATTTTCGCAAGTCTGATACTCGAAACCAATGACTGGAATGGCCTAGGGGAACAGTAGACACAGCATTGTGATGGCGTGAGTTTCTACTTTCAGATGCAACAGGAATTTCTCGAGTTCGTCAATCCGTTCGCGAAATATCGGAGTTTGGAGTTCAGAATGGTTGAGAAACCATCAAAATCTTCGCAAGTCTGATACTCGAAACCAATAACTGGAATGGCCTAGTGGAAAAGTACACAACCCACTGTAATTGGGCGAGTTTCGACTTTCAGATGCAACAGGAATTTCTCGAGTTCGTCAATCCGCTCGCGAGGTATGTGAGTTTGAAGTTAAGGAATGGTTGAGAAACCATCAAAATTTTCGCAATTCTGATACTCGAAACAAATAACTATAACGGCCTAGGGGAAAAATACACATACCGTTGTAATCGGGTGAATTTCTGCTTTCAGATGCAACGGGAATTTCTCGAGTTCGTCAATCCGTTCGCGAGATATGGGAGTTTGAAGTTATGGAATGGCTGAGAAACCATTAAAATTTTCGCAAGTCTGATAGTCGAAACCAATAACTACAAAGGCCTAGGGGAAAAATACACATACCCTTGCAATCGGGCGAGTTTCTACTTTCAGATGCAACAGGAATTTCACGAGTTCGTAAATCCTTTCGCGTAATATGGGAGTTCGAAGTTAAGGAATGGTTGAGGAACCATCAAAATTTTCGCATGTCTGAGACATGATACCAATAACTACAAAGGCCAAGGGGAAAAATACACATACCTTTGTAATCGGGCGAGTTTCTACTTTCAGATGCAACAGGAATTTTTCGAGTTTGTCTTTCCGTTCGAGAGATATGGGAGTTTGAAGTTAAGGAATGGTTGAGAAACAATCAAAATTTTCGCAAGTCTGATACTCGAAACCAATGACTGGAATGGCCTAGGGGAACAGTAGACACAGCATTGTGATGGCGTGAGTTTCTACTTTCAGATGCAACAGGAATTTCTCGAGTTCGTCAATCCGTTCGCGAAATATCGGAGTTTGGAGTTCAGAATGGTTGAGAAACCATCAAAATCTTCGCAAGTCTGATACTCGAAACCAATAACTGGAATGGCCTAGGGGAAAAGTACACAGCCCACTGTAATCGGGCGAGTTTCTACTTTCAGATGCAACAGGAATTTCTCGAGTTCGTCAATCCGCTCGCGAGATATGGGAGTTTGAAGTTAAGGAATGGTTGAGGAACCATCAAAATTTTCGCATGTCTGAGACTTGATACCAATAACTACATAGGCCAAGGGGAAAAATACACATACCTTTGTAATCGGGCGAGATTCTACTTTCAGATGCAAGAGGAATTTTTCGAGTTCGTCTTTCCGTTCGAGAGATATGGGAGCTTGAAGTTAAGGAATGGTTGAGAAACCATCAAAATTTTCCCAATTCTGATACTCGAAACAAATAACTATAACGGCCTAGGGGAAAAATACACATACCGTTGTAATCGGGCGAGTTTCTGCTTTCAGATGCAACGGGAATTTCTCGAGCTCGTCAATCCGTTCGCGAGATATGGGAGTTTGAAGTTATGGAATGGCTGAGAAACCATTAAAATTTTCGCAAGTCTGATAGTCGAAACCAATAACTACAAAGGCCTAGGAGAAAAATACACATACCTTTCCAATCGGGCGAGTTTCTGCTTTCAGATGCAACAGGAATTTCACGAGTTCGTCAATCCTTTCGCGTAATATGGGAGTTTGAAGTTAAGGAATGGTTGAGAAACCATCAAAATTTAGCAAGTCTGATACTCGAAACCTATGACTACTATGGCCTAGGCCTAAAATACACACACAGTTGTAATCGGGTGAGTTCCTGCTGTCAGATGCAACAGGAATTTCTCGAGCTCGTCAATCCGTTCGCGAGATATGGGAGTTTGAAGTTAAGGAATGGCTGAGAAACCATTAAAATTTCGTAAGTCTGATACTCGAAACCAATAACTACAATGGCCTAGGGGAAAAGTACAGACACCATTGTAATCGGGCGAGTTTCTACTTTCAGATGCAACCGGAATTTCTCGAGTTCGTCAATACGTTCGCGAGATATAGGAGCTTGAAGTTAAGGAATGGTTGAGAAACCACCAAAATTTAGCAAGTCTGATACTCGAAACCTATGACTACTATGGCCTAGGCCTAAAATACACACACAGTTGTAATCGGGTGAGTTCCTGCTGTCAGATGCAACAGGAATTTCTCGAGCTCGTCAATCCGTTCGCGAGATATGGGAGATTGAAGTTAAAGAACGGTTGAGAAACCATCAACATTTTCGCAAGTCTGATGCTAGAAACGAATAACTGGAATGGCCTAGGGGAAAAGTACAGAGACCATTGTATTCGGGCGAGTTTCTACTTTCAGATGTAACAGAAATTTTTCGGATTCGCCAATCCGTTCGCGAAATATCGGAGTTTGGACTTAAGAGATGGTTGAGAAACAATCAAAAGTTTCGCAATTCTGATGCTATGAACGAATAACTGGAATGGCCTAGGGGAAAAGTACACATACCATTGTAATCGGGCGAGTTTCTACTTTCTGATGCAAAATTAATTTCTCGAATTCGTCAATCCGTTCGCGAGATATGGGAGTTTGAAGTTAAGGAATGGTTGAGAAACCATCAAAATTTTCGCAAGTCTGATGCTAGAAACGAATAACTGGAATGGCCTAGGGGAAAAGTACAGACACCATTGTAATCGGGCGAGTTACTACTTTCAAATGCAACCGGAATGTCTCCAGTTCGTCAATCCGTTCGCGAGATATGGGAGTTTGAAGTAAAGGAATGGTTGAGAAACCATCAAAATTTTCGCAAGTCTGATACTCGAAACCAATAACTACATTGGCCTAGGGGAAAAATACACATACCGTTGTAATCGGGCGAGTTTCTACTTTCAGATGCAACAGAAATTTTTCAGATACGTAAATCCGTTCGCGAGATATGGGAGTTTGAAGTTATGGAATGGTTGACAAACAATCAAAATTTTCGCAAGTCTGATACTAGAAATCAAAAACTGGAATGGCCTGGGGGAAAAGTAGACACACCATTGTAGTCGGGCGCGTTTCTAGTTTCAGATGCAGCAGGAATTTCTCGATTTCCTCAATCCGTTCGCGAGATATAGGAGTTTGAAGTGAAGGAGCGGTTGAGAAACCATCATAGTTTCGCAAGTCTGATACTCGAAACCAATAACTACAATGGCCTAGGGGAAAAATACATATACCGTTGTAATCGGGAGTGTTTCTACTTTCAGATGCAACAGAAACTTTTCGGATTCGTCAATCCGTCCGCGAAGTGTCGGAGTTTGGAATTAAGAGATGGTTCTGAAACCATCAAAATTTTCGCAATTATGATGCCAGAAACGAATAACTGGAATGGACTAGGGTAAAGTACACATACCATTGTAATCGGGCGAGTTTCTACTTTCAGATGCAACGGGAATTTCTCGAGTTCGTCAATCCGTTCGCGAGATATGGGAGTTTGAAGTTAAGGAATGGTTGAGAAACCATCAAAATTTTCGCAAGTCTGATACTCGAAACCAATTACTGGAATGGCCTAGGGGAAAAGTACACACACCATTGTAATCGGGCGAGTTTCTACTTTCAGATGCAACCGGAATGTCTCCAGTTCGTCAATCCGTTCGCGAGATATGAGTGTTTGAAGTAAAGCAATGGTTGAGAAACCATCAAAATTTTCGCAAGTATGATACTCGAAACCCATAACTACAATGGCCTAGGTGAAAAGTACACATACCATTGTAATCGGGTGAGTTTCTACTTTCAGATGCACCGGGAATTTCTCGAGTTCGTCAATCCGATCGCGAGATATGGGAGTTTGAAGTTAAGGAATGGTTGAGAAACCATCAAAATTTTCGCAAGTCTGATACTAGAAAACTATAACGGGAATTGCCTCGGGGAAAAGTACACACACCATTGTAATCGGGCGAGTTTCTGCTTTCAGATGCAACAGGAATTTCTCGAGTTCGTCAATCCTTTCGCGAGATATGGGAGTTTGAAGTTAAGGAATGGTTGAGAAACCATCATAGTTTCGCGAGTCTGATACTCGAAACCAATAACTACAATGGCCTATGGGAAAAATACACACAACCATTGTAATCGGGCAAGTTTCTAATTTCAGATGCAACAGGAATTTTTCGAGTTCGTCAATCCATTCGCGAGATATGGGAGTTTGAAGTTAAGGAATGGTTGAGAAACCATCAATGTCTTCGCAAGTCTGATACTCGAAACCAATAACTACTATGGTCTAGAGCAAAGATACACATACCGTTGTAATCGGGAGAGTTTCTACTTTCAGACGAAACAGAAATTTTTAGGATTCGTCAATCCGTTCGCGAAATATCGGAGGTTGGAGTTCAGAATGGCTGAGAAACCATCAAAATTTTCGCAAGTCTGATACTCGAAACCAATAACTGGAATGGCCTAGGGGAAAAGTAGACACACCATTGTAATCGGGCAAGTTTCTACTTTCAGATGCAACAGGAATTTCTCGAGTTCTTCAACCGGTTCGCGAAATATGGGAGTTTGAAGGTATGGAATGGTTGAGAAACAATCAAAAATTTCGCAATTCTGATACACGAAACCAATAACTACAATGGCCTAGGGGAAAAATACACATACCGTTGTAATCGGGCTAGTTTCTGCATTCAGATGCGTTAGGTATTTCTCGACTACGTCAATCCGTTCGCGAGATATGGGAGTTTGAAGTTAAGGAATGGTTGAGAAACCATTAAAAGTTTCACAAGTCTGATACTCGAAACCAATAACTGGAATGGCCTAGGGGAAAAGTACACATACCATTGTAATCGGGCGAGATTCTGCTTTCAGATACAACAGGAATTTCTCGAGTTCGTCAATCCGTTCGCGAGATATGGGAGTTTGAAATTACGGAATGGTTGAGAAACCATCAAAATTTTCGCAAGTCTGATACTCGAAACCAATAACTATAATGGCTTAGGGGAAAACTACACATACCATTGTAATCGGGCGAGTTTCAACTTTCAGATGCAACAGGAATTTCTGAAGTTCGTCAATCGGTTCGCGAGATATAGGAGAATATTTATAATTTCTATTATATATCATTTGATGTATAGTTAAATTTGACACTAATACTCTAAATACATATTTAGTATATTTTTTAATCTCTTTAGCCTCCAGAAGAATTTTATTTATACTATTTACTATATATAATAATTTACACAGAATCGGAAATAAATCTAATTATTTATTTATAATAATAATTTTTTTTTCACTTATCTTAAAAATTGGGATGTACTCTTTAAATGTTCGATTCATTTCTTTAATTTATTCATTAAATTGAATTAATCTATTCTTTGTAATAACTTTAATAAAATTAATCCCTATAATTATTATAGAACTCGTATTAAAATTTAATAATGAAATTTATTTTATTTGCCTAATTAATGTAATTATTGCCCGTATCATTTGCTTAAATAAAAAATCAATCAAAATAATTATAGGATATTCATCTGTTATACAAACATCTATTATAGTTATTTTATTAATAATTAACAAAGATACATTTTTAACATGTTTCATTTTATATTCAATAATTTCTTCAAATTTAATTTTTATATTTAAAATAATAAAGATTAATTCTTCTTCCTTATTTAATATATTAACGTCTAATAGAAGAAAAATTATTTTATACACAATAATTATTATGTACACAAATTTCCCACGTATAGCACTCTTTATACTGAAATGAATCGTCCTAGAAACATTAATAAATTCAAGAATAAAATTTATACTTTTAATAATTGTATATCTTTTTATAAGAATAATTACATCATGAAATTATTTAAATATATCCTTCTTATATTTTTTCCCTTCAATTAAATAAAAAATACATAACTAAATTAACCTTAATTTTCTAAACTATTATCTATTTATAACTTTTTTAATATTTATATTTATATTTATGATCTACTGGTTATATTAATTTTTAGCATAATTAATATATGTATTCATCAAATCACAAAAATTTTGGGATATTATATTTCATATCAGCTATATGATCTGGTATAATTGGTTCTTCTTTAAGGATACTAATTCGAATAGAATTAAATAGGCCAGGAAGTTGAATTAATATCGACCAAATTTATAACTCAATTGTAACATCACATGCTTTTGTAATAATTTTGTTATAGTTTTACCATTTATAATCGGAGGATTCGGAAACTGAATAATTCCCTTAATAATTGGATCCTCTGATACAGCATTTCCCCGAATAAATAATATAAGATTGTGACTAATCCCCCCTTCATTATTACTTTTAATTCTTACAACACTATTATTGCCAGGCTCGGGAACTGGATGAACAATCTACCCTCCTTTGTCATCAAATCTTTATCACCCATCTTCATCTATAGACTTAACAATTTTTTCTTTGCATATTGCAGGTATCTCTTCAATTATAGGATCAATTAATTTTATTGTTAGAATTCTTAAAATAAAAAATAATGCTTTAAAATTCGATCAAATATCCTTATTTGCTTGGTCAGTATTAATTACTACAATTTTGCTTCTTCTCTCACTACCTGTATTAGCCGGAGCTATTACTATGTTATTAACAGACCGAAATTTAAATACTTCCTTCTTTGATCCTACTGGGGGAGGGGACCCAATTTTATTTCAACATTTATTTTGATTTTTTGAGCATCCTGATGTCTATATTTTAATTTTACCCGGGTTTGGATTAATCTCCCATGTCATTTTCAATGAAAGAGGGAAAAAGGAAACTTTTGGGAACCTAGGGATAGTTTATGCAATACTCGGAATTGGATTTCTAGGATTTATTGTGTGAGCACATCACATATTCACAGTAGGCTTAGATGTAGACACACGAGCTTATTTCACTTCGGCAACTATAATCATTGCAATTCCCACAGGAATCAAAGTATTTAGATGACTAGCTACGTACTACGGGTCAAAACTTATTATTAATCCTTCTATTATTTGATAATTTGGCTTTATTTTTTTATTTACAATAGGAGGATTAACAGGAATTATATTATCAAACTCATCTATTGATATTATACTACATGATACATACTATGTTGTCTCTCATTTCCACTATGTACTGTCAATAGGAGCAGTATTTTCTATTATTGCTTCATTAATTCATTGATTCCCTTTATTCACAGGATTTACCCTAAATCAATTTTATCTTAAAACTCAATTTTATATAATATTTATTGGGGTAAATATAACTTTTTTCCTTCAGCATTTTTTAGGAATGATAGGAATACCTCGACGTTATTCAGATTACCCGGATTCCTACTACTGTGAAAATTTATTATCATCTATTGGCTCAATAATTTCATTCAAAAGAATAATTTTACTCTTGTTTATTATATTGGAGAGATTTATAACTAAACGTCTAGCTATATTTAAATTTAATCAATCATCACTAGAATGACCCCAAAACTTTTCCCCAAAAGACCACTCATTCCTCTCTATTCCTCTAATTATTAAAAACAAATCTTAATATGGCAGATTAGTACATGAATTTAAGATTCATTTATAAAATTTAATATTTTTATTGAAAATGTCCCATTGAAAAATAATTAATTTCCAATACCCCAATTCGCCATATGCCGATAATTTAAATCTTTTTCACAACTTCACAATAATTGTAATAATTATAATCTCTTCATTAACTCTAATAATTATATTAGACATTTTTACCAATAAATTTATCAATCGATTTTTACTTAAAAATCATCATATTGAAATTGTATGAACTTTACTCCCAATAATAATTTTAGGAGTAATTGCACTTCCTTCTTTAAAAACCCTATATTTTATTGATGAGCTATGAATACCCGTATACTTAACAATCAAATCAATTGGGCACCAATGATATTGATCCTATGAATACCCAGAATTTAATAATTTAAATTTTGACTCCTATATAGATAAAGATTTAAATAATATTTACATTTTTCGTCTCCTAGACGTAGATAATCGAATAATTATTCCATCTAATACACTAATTCGAATATTAACAACATCAAACGACGTAATTCACTCTTGAACTGTTCCGTCTTTAGGCTTAAAAATAGACTCAGTACCAGGGCGAATTAACCAAATAAATTTAATTACTAATCGACCTGGAATATTTTTCGGACAATGTTCTGAAATCTGCGGAGCTAATCACAGATTTATGCCAATTGTTGTGGAAAGAACTAATTATTCAAACTTTATTAATTGAATTAACAACCAAAATTAAATTTTAACCTACTCATATAATATTTAATTAAATCAAATCATTAGATGTCTGACAAAAGAATTGATTTTTTAAATCAAATTATAGTAATAAATTACTTCACTTTTCATTTTAAAACTTTAAGAATCATCTCTTTACATCGAAGCTCGATCAAAATTAATTTCTATAAGTTCTTAATCATTTGTAATGCATCAATAAGATGAACATTGTTCGATTAATATTGGGAACATGCATGAATGTTAGTAAAACTCGCGGAAATGAATAAACATTCACCGAAACTATTCGCCTTCGCAGATTTTGCAATATCTTGATGTTTATTTATCATAATTATTAACAATTGTCGTAGTACCATAGTTTAAATAATTATTAACAATGCCCTAGTATAAATAAAGGCTTAAAATATCATTTCATCGAAATATTCATTGCTCGCGATGGAATTTTTCGTTGAGATCAAACTGACATTCTCAAGGTTACACGTATCGATGATCGATTCACAAGCGTTCATCGCTATGATTGTTGTATCTAGAAAAGCGATTAATTGAATTTCAGCGCTTTGAAATAAAAAATGCAACCACTACGCGTATTGTGTAAATTATAAGAATTAAGCAAATGTTAAATTGATGTATTTAATAAACAATTGTTGTTTCGTTCTCTCCTCTTATCACTTGGATCTCTGGAGGAGAGATCCTTTTGAATGATTTATCCCCGTACGAGCCCCCAAATAACTATTGCTCTGATGTGGTATATTAAAGTATATTTAATAATATTATATATTACAATGATGGTAGTGTTAGATGTAGTGTCAGTGGTTAGTTTCGCTGGATACGTCTTTTAGTTGTCTCGTCTTATCGTCTTTTTAGTCATACCGTCCGCGACACACTCTTCGGACATACTCTCGTCGTCATACTTTGCCATACTACGTCATACTGTATCATACTGTGTTCCTACGTTCTTCTCGCGCTCTATATAGTCATTCCCATTCATTCTCTTTCATTCCAATCCTCAGTCTCTCTCACTTCAGACATTCGGCCACGCTCGGCCATCCCAATCACCCGTCTTTTCTAAACACTCTTCACTTTCTCCGAACCACATGTATTTCCTTTCATCCCCATGCATTCTCACGCTCGGTCGTCGCACAAGACCCTTTGTAAAGGATACTCGTGCCTTCCAGGAAAACTAGCGGGCCGATCGGCGCTAAATGTTTACTTCAACTCGAGTCCAACCGCGCACGTTATCTTGTTTAGGCCTACGCTCGAAGCAAGCCTAAGCGGACGCCGAAAATCCGATACTACACAATTGTTACTTTCCCTGACATAAAACTTTACGAAACACGTTTTACTTTGAATCTCGATCCAAATTAATTTCGGTGAGGTACTTAATCATTTTCAATGCATAAATAGGATGCACATTGTTCGATTAATATTGGGAACATACATAAATGTTAGTAACAATGGCGGAAATGAACAAACATTCACCGAAACCGTTCGCCTTCGCAGATTTCGCAATATCTTGACGTTTATTTATCATAATAATTAACAACCGTCGTTGGACCGTAGATTAAACCATTTTTCACAATGTTCCGGTATAAATAATGGCTATAAAGCCAACAATGTCTTGAAGTATTTGGTTAGATCGAACAAATACAATCGAAGAAACCGTGCGATAAAATAAATGAATATTTCGCTACATATCGGAATTATAGTTTGTATGTATGCAAATATATTCTGAACCCGCAATTACAAATCCCTGTAACGTTGTAATTACATGGGTTGCCATCTATTGGAGAAAGGGTTAAACTACACTTAAGGGGTGAAAACACCTGGCGGAGAAACGCTCAAGTTTGTCGAGGAATTGTTCTAATTTCCACAAATAGATGGCGCGACAAGTACAATTTACCGACATTAGAGATAAGTATTTCCATTTGTATGATATTCCCTACCGTGCGATAAAATAAATAAATACTTTTGTACAAACTTTTGTATGTTTCATCTTTCGAATAAATGTAAAATTAAACCTTCCACAGTAAATTTTATTCTTGAATTTATTAATGTTTCTAGGAAGATTTATTTCAGTATAAAGAGTGCTATAGGTGGGAAATTTGTGTACATAATAATTATTGAGTGTAAAATAATTTTTCTTTTATTAGAGGTTAATATATTAAATAAGGAAGAAGAGTTAATCTTCATTATTTTAAATATAAAAATTAAAATTAAGGAAATTATTGAATATAAAATGAAATATGTTAAAAATGTATTTTTGTTAATTATTAATAAAATAACTATAATAGATGTTTGTATAACAGATGACTATCCTATAATAATTATGATTGATTTTTTTGTTTAAGCAAATGATAGGGGCAATAATTACATTAATTAGGCAAATAAAATAAACTTTATTATTAAATTTTAATATGAGTTCTATAATAATTATAGGGATTAATTTTACTAAAGTTATTATTAAGAATAGATTAATTCAATTTAATGAATAAATTAAAGAAATGAATCGAACATTTAAAGAGTACAACCCAATTTTCAAGGTAAGTGAAAACAAAATAATTATTATAAATAAATAATAAGATTTATTTCCGATTCTGTGTAAATTATTATATATAGTAAATAGTATAAATAAAATTCTTCTGGAGGCTAAAGAGATTAAAAAATATATTAAATACGTATTTAGAGTATTAGTGTCTAATTTAACTATAGATCAAATAATTTATAATAGAAATTATAAATATTATAATCATTTAATCGAAACGGAGATACGGAGAAACGGAGAAACCATGAAACGAAGGAAGAAACGGAGAAACGAAGAAAGAAACGCAGAAACGAAGAACGAAACGGAGAAACGAAGAAATAAACGGAGAAATGAAGAAAGAAACGAAGAGACGAAGAAAGAAACAGAGAAACGAGGAAAGAAATGGAGAAACGAAGAAAGAAACGGAGTAACGAAGAAAGAAACGCAGAAACGAAGAAAGAAACGGAGGAACGAAGAAAGAAACGGAGAAACGAACAAAGAAACGGTGAAACGAAGAAAGAAACGGAGAAACGGAGAAAGAAAAGGAGAAACGAAGAAAGAAACGGAGAAACGAAGGAAGAAACGGAGTAACGAAGAAAGAAACGAAGAAACGAAGAAAGAAACGGAGAGTCGGAGAAATAAACGGAGAAACGAAGAAATAAACCGAGAAACGGAGAAAGAAACGGAGAAACGATCAATGAAACGGAGAAACGAACAAAGAAACGGAGAAACGAAGAAAGAAAAGGAGAAACGAAGAAAGAAACGGAGAAACGAAGGAAGAAACGGAGTAACGAAGAAAGAAACGAAGAAACGAAGAAAGAAACGGGGAGTCGGAGAAATAAACGGAGAAACGAAGAAATAAACCGAGAAACGGAGAAAGAAACGGATAAACGATCAATGAAACGGAGAAACGAACAACGAAACGGAGAAACGATCAATGAAACGGAGAAACGAACAAAGAAACGGAGAAACGAAGAAAGAAACGGAGAAACGGAGAAATAAATGGAGAAACGAAGAAAGAAACGGAGAAACGAAGAAAGAAACGGAGAAACTGAACAAAGAAACGGAGAAACGAACAAAGAAACGGAGAAACGAACATAGAAACGGAGAAACAAAGACAGAATCGGAGAAACGGAGAAATAAACGTAGAAACGAAGAAAGAAACGGAGAAACGAGGAAAGAAATGGAGAAACGAAGAAAGAAACGGAGTAACGAAGAAAGAAACGATGAAACGCAGAAAGAAACGGAGAAACGAACCAAGAAACGGAGAAACGAACAAAGAAACGGAGAAACGAACAAAGAAACGGAGAAACGAAGAAATAAACGGAGAAACGAACTAGGAAACGGAGAAACGAAGAAATAAATGGAGAAACGAAGAAATAAACGGAGAATCGAAGAAAGAAACCAGACAAACAGAGAAAGAAACGGAGAAACGAACAAAGAAACGGAGAAACGAACAAAGAAACGGAGAAACGAACAAAGAAACGGAGAAACGAACAAAGAAACGGAGAAACGAACAAAGAAACGGAGAAACGAATATAGAAACGGAGAAACGAACATAGAAACGGAGAAACAAAGACAGAAACGGAGAAACGGAGAAATAAATGGAGAAACGAAGAAATGAACGGAGAAACGAAGAAAGAAACGGAGAAACGAAGAAAGAAACGGAGAAACGAAGAATGAAACGTAGTAACGAAGAAAGAAACGAAGTAACGAAGAATGAAACGGAGAAATAGATGGAGACACGAAGAAATAAACCGAGAAACGTAGAAAGAAACGGAGAAACGAACAAAGAAACGGAGAAACGAAGAAAGAAACGGAGAAAGAAACGGAGAAACGAACAAAGAAACGGAGAAACGAACAAAGAAACGGAGAAACGGAGAAATAAATGGAGAAACGAAGAAATAAACGGAGAAACGAAGAAAGAACCGGAGTAACGAAGAAAGAAACGGAGAAACGGAGAAATAAATGGAGAAACGAAGAAAGAAACGGAGAAACGGAGAAATAAATGGAGAAACGAAGAAATAAACGGAGAAACGAACAAAGAAACGGAGAAACGATCAATGAAACGGAAAAACGAACAAAGAAACGGAGAAACGATCAATGAAACGGAGAAACGAACAAAGAATCGGAGAAACGAAGAAAGAAACGGAGAAACGGAGAAATAAATGGAGAATCGAAGAAAGAAACGGAGAAACGAAGAAAGAAACGGAGAAACGAAGGAAGAAACGGAGTAACGAAGAAAGAAACGAAGAAACGAAGAAAGAAACGGAGAATCGGAGAAATAAATGGAGAAACGAAGAAATAAACCGCGAAACGGAGAAAGAAACGGAGAAACGATCAATGAAACGGAGAAATGAAAAAAGAAACGGAGAAATGAAGAAAGAAAAGGAGAAACGAAGAAAGAAACGGAGAAACGAAGAAATAAATGGAGAAACGAAGAAACAAACGGAGAAACGAAGAAAGAAACGGAGAAACGGAGAAACGATTAAACGAAGGAAGAAACGGAGAAACGAAGAAAGAAACGGAGAAACGAGGAAAGAAATGGAGAAACGAAGAAAGAAACGGAGTAACGAAGAAAGAAACGATGAAACGCAGAAAGAAACGGAGAAACGAACCAAGAAACGGAGAAACGAACAAAGAAACGGAGAAACGAACAAAGAAACGGAGTAACGAAGAAAGAAACGAAGAAACGAAGAAAGAAACGGAGAATCGGAGAAATAAATGGAGAAACGAAGAAATAAACCGCGAAACGGAGAAAGAAACGGAGAAACGATCAATGAAACAGAGAAATGAAAAAAGAAACGGAGAAACGAAGAAAGAAAAGGAGAAACGAAGAAAGAAACGGAGAAACGAAGGAAGAAACGGAGTAACGAAGAAAGAAACGAAGAAACGAAGAAAGAAACGCAGAATCGGAGAAATAAATGGAGAAACGAAGAAATAAACCGAGAAACGGAGAAAGAAATGGAGAAACGATCATTGAAACGGAGAAACGAACAAAGAAACGGAGAAACGAAGGAAGAAACGGAGTAACGAAGAAAGAAACGAAGAAACGAAGAAAGAAACGGGGAATCGGAGAAATAAATGTAGAAACGAAGAAATAAACCGAGAAACGGAGAAAGAAACGGAGAAACGAAGAAATAAACGTAGAAACGAAGAAAGAAACGGAGAAACGAGGAAAGAAATGGAGAAACGAAGAAAGAAACGGAGTAACGAAGAAAGAAACGATGAAGCGAAGAAATAAATGGAGAAACGAAGAAAGAAACGGAGAAACGAAGAAAGAAACGGAGATACTATGAAAGAAACGGAGTAACGAAGAAAGAAACGGAGAAACGGAGAAATAAATGGAGAAACGAAGAAATAAACGGAGAAACGAAGAAAGAAACGGAGAAACGAAGAAAGAAACGGAGAAACGAAGAAAGAAACGGAGAAACGGAGAAATAAATGGAGAAACGAAGAAATAAACCGAGAAACGGAGAAAGAAACGGAGAAACGAACAAAGAAACGGAGAAACGAAGAAAGAAACGGAGAAACGAAGGATGAAACGGAGAAACGAAGAAAGAAATGGAGAAACGAAGATATAAACGGAGAAAAGAAGAAAGAAACGGAGAAACGAAGAAACGATGAAAGAAAGGAGAAACGGAAGAAAGAAACGGAGAAACGAAGAAAGAAATGGAGAAACGAAGCAAGAGACGGAGAAACGAAGAAAGAAACGGAGAACCGAAGAAAGAAACTGAGAAACGAAGAAAAAAACGGAGAATCGGAGAAATAAATGGAGAAACGAAGAAAGAAACGGAGATACTATGAAAGAAACGGAGTAACGAAGAAAGAAACGGAGAAACGGAGAAACGAAGAAATAAACGTAGAAACGAAGAAAGAAACGGAGAAACGAAGAAAAAAACGGAGAATCGGAGAAATAAATGGAGAAACGAAGAAATAAACCGAGAAACGGAGAAAGAAACGGGGAAACAAGGAAAGAAACGGAGAAACGAACAAAGAAACGGAGAAACGAAGAAAGAAATGGAGAAACGAAGAAAGAAACGGAGTAACGAAGAAATAAACGAAGAAACGAAGAAAGATACGGAGAATCGGAGAAATAAATGGAGAAACGAAGAAATAAACGGAGAAACGGAGAAATAAATGGAGAAACGAAGAAATAGACCGAGAAACGGAGAAAGAAACGGAGAAACGAACAAAGAAACGGAGAATCGAAGAAAGAAACGGATAAACGAACAAACAAACGGAGAAACGAACAAAGAAACGGAGAAACGAAGAAAGAAACGGAGAAACGGAGAAATAAATGGAGAAACGAAGAAATAAACGGAGAAACGAAGAAAGAAACGGAGAAACGAAGAAAGAAACGGAGAAACGAAGAAAGAAACGGAGTAACGAAAAAAGAAACGAAGAAACGAAGAAAGAAACGGAGAAACGAAGAAAGAAACGGAGAGACGAAGAAATAAACGGAGAATCGAAGAAACAAACGGAGAAACGACGAAAGAGACGGAGAAACGAAGAAAGAAACGGAGAAACGAAGGAAGAAACGGAGTAACGAAGAAAGAAACGAAGAAACGAAGAAAGAAACGGGGAATCGGAGAAATAAATGTAGAAACGAAGAAATAAACCGAGAAACGGAGAAAGAAACGGAGAAACGAAGAAATAAACGTAGAAACGAAGAAAGAAACGGAGAAACGAGGAAAGAAATGGAGAAACGAAGAAAGAAACGGAGTAACGAAGAAAGAAACGATGAAGTGAAGAAATAAATGGAGAAACGAAGAAAGAAACGGAGAAACGAAGAAAGAAACGGAGATACTATGAAAGAAACGGAGTAACGAAGAAAGAAACGGAGAAACGGAGAAATAAATGGAGAGACGAAGAAATAAACGGAGAAACGAAGAAAGAAACGGAGAAACGAAGAAAGAAACGGAGAAACGAAGAAAGAAACGGAGAAACGGAGAAATAAATGGAGAAACGAAGAAATAAACCGAGAAACGGAGAAAGAAACGGAGAAACGAACAAAGAAACGGAGAAACGAAGAAAGAAACGGAGAAACGAAGGATGAAACGGAGAAACGAAGAAAGAAATGGAGAAACGCAGATATAAACGGAGAAAAGAAGAAAGAAACGGAGAAACGAAGAAACGATGAAAGAAAGGAGAAACGGAAGAAAGAAACGGAGAAACGAAGAAAGAAATGGAGAAACGAAGCAAGAGACGGAGAAACGAAGAAAGAAACGGAGAACCGAAGAAAGAAACTGAGAAACGAAGAAAAAAACGGAGAATCGGAGAAATAAATGGAGAAACGAAGAAAGAAACGGAGATACTATGAAAGAAACGGAGTAACGAAGAAAGAAACGGAGAAACGGAGAAACGAAGAAATAAACGTAGAAACGAAGAAAGAAACGGAGAAACGAAGAAAAAAACGGAGAATCGGAGAAATAAATGGAGAAACGAAGAAATAAACCGAGAAACGGAGAAAGAAACGGGGAAACAAGGAAAGAAACGGAGAAACGAACAAAGAAACGGAGAAACGAAGAAAGAAATGGAGAAACGAAGAAAGAAACGGAGTAACGAAGAAATAAACGAAGAAACGAAGAAAGATACGGAGAATCGGAGAAATAAATGGAGAAACGAAGAAATAAACGGAGAAACGGAGAAATAAATGGAGAAACGAAGAAATAGACCGAGAAACGGAGAAAGAAACGGAGAAACGAACAAAGAAACGGAGAATCGAAGAAAGAAACGGATAAACGAACAAACAAACGGAGAAACGAACAAAGAAACGGAGAAACGAAGAAAGAAACGGAGAAACGGAGAAATAAATGGAGAAACGAAGAAATAAACGGAGAAACGAAGGAAGAAACGGAGTAACGAAGAAAGAAACGAAGAAACGAAGAAAGAAACGGAGAATCGGAGAAATTAATGTAGAAACGAAGAAATAAACCGAGAAACGGAGAAAGAAACGGAGAAACGATCAATGAGACGGAGAAACGAACAAAGAAACGGAGAAACGAACATAGAAACGGAGAAACAAAGACAGAAACGGAGAAACGAAGAAATAAATGGAGAAACGAAGAAACAAACGGAGAAACGAAGAAAGAAACGGAGAAACGAAGAAAGAAACGGAGAAACGAAGAACGAAACGTAGTAACGAAGAAAGAAACGAAGAAACGAAGAAAGAAACGGAGAAATAAATGGAGAAACGAAGAAATAAACCGAGAAACGGAGAAAGAAACGGAGACACGAAGAAATAAACGTAGAAACGAAGAAAGAAACGGAGAAACGAGGAAAGAAATGGAGAAACGAAGAAAGAAACGGAGTAACGAAGAAAGAAACGATGAAGCGAAGAAATAAACGGAGAAACGAAGAAAGAAACGGAGAAACGAAGAAAGAAACGGAGATACTATGAAAGAAACGGAGTAACGAAGAAAGAAACGGAGAAACGGAGAAATAAATGGAGAAACGAAGAAATAAACGGAGAAACGAAGAAAGAAACGGAGAAACGAAGAAAGAAACGGAGAAACGAAGAAAGAAACGGAGAAACGGAGAAATAAATGGAGAAACGAAGAAATAAACCGAGAAACGGAGAAAGAAACGGAGAAACAAACAAAGAAACGGAGAAACGAAGAAAGAAACGGAGAAACGAAGGATGAAACGGAGAAACGAAGAAAGAAATGGAGAAACGATGATATAAACGGAGAAAAGAAGAAAGAAACGGAGAAACGAAGAAACGATGAAAGAAAGGAGAAACGGAAGAAAGAAACGGAGAAACGAAGAAAGAAATGGAGAAACGAAGCAAGAGACGGAGAAACGAAGAAAGAAACGGAGAACCGAAGAAAGAAACTGAGAAACGAAGAAAAAAACGGAGAATCGGAGAAATAAATGGAGTAACGAAGAAATAAACCGAGAAACGGAGAAAGAAACGGGGAAACAAGGAAAGAAACGGAGAAACGAACAAAGAAACGGAGAAACGAAGAAAGAAATGGAGAAACGAAGAAAGAAACGGAGTAACGAAGAAATAAACGAAGAAAGATACGGAGAATCGGAGAAATGAATGGAGAAACGAAGAAATAAACGGAGAAACGGAGAAATAAATGGAGAAACGAAGAAATAGACCGAGAAACGGAGAAAGAAACGGAGAAACGAACAAAGAAACTGAGAATCGAAGAAAGAAACGGATAAACGAACAAACAAACGGAGAAACGAACAAAGAAACGGAGAAACGAAGAAAGAAACGGAGAAACGGAGAAATAAATGGAGAAACGAAGAAATAAACGGAGAATCGAAGAAAGAAACGGAGAAACGAAGAAAGAAACGGAGAAACGAAGAAAGAAACGGAGTAACGAAAAAAGAAACGAAGAAACGAAGAAAGAAACGGAGAAACGAAGAAAGAAACGGAGAAACGAAGAAATAAACGGAGAATCGAAGAAACAAACGGAGAAACGACGAAAGAGACGGAGAAACGAAGAAAGAAACGGAGAAACGAAAGAAGAAACGGAGAAACGAAGATAGAAACGGAGAAACGAAGAAAGAAACTGAGAAACTAAGAAAAAAACGGAGAATCGGAGAAATAAATGGAGAAACGAAGGAATAAACCGAGAAACGGAGAAACGGAGAAACGATTAAACGAAGGAAGAAACGGAGAAACGAAGAAAGAAACGGAGGAATGAAGAAAGAAACGAAGAAACGAAGAAAGAAACGGAGAAACGAAGAAATAAACGGAGAAACGAAGAAAGAAACGGAGAAACGAAGAAAGAAACGGAGTAACGAAGAAAGAAACGGAGAAACGAAAGAAGAAACGGAGAAACGAAGATAGAAACGGAGAAACGAAGAAAGAAACTGAGAAACTAAGAAAAAAACGGAGAATCGGAGAAATAAATGGAGAAACGAAGGAATAAACCAACAAACGGAGAAACGGAGAAACGATGAAACGAAGGATGAAACGGGGAAACTTAGAAAGCAACAAAGAAAGAAACACTGAATCCGAGAAATAAATGGAGAAACGAAGAAATAAACCGAGAATCGGAGAAAGAAACGGAGTAACGAAGAAAGAAACGAAGAAACGAAGAAAGAAACGGAGGAACGGAGAAATAAATGGAGATACGAAGAAGTAAAGGAGAGACGAAGAAAGAAACGGAGAAACGAAGAAAGAAACGGACAACGAAGAAAGAAACGCAGTAACGATGAAAGAAACGAAGAAACGAAGAAAGAAACGGAGAATCGGAGAAATAAATGGAGAAACGAAGGAATAAACCGAGAATCGGAGAAAGAAACGGAGTAACGAAGAAAGAAACGAAGAAATGAAGAAAGAAACGGAGTAACGATGTAAGAAACGAAGAAACGAAGAAAGAAACGGAGATTCGGAGGAATAAATGAAGAAACGAAGGAGTAAACCGAGAAACGGAGAAACGCAGAAACGATGAAACGAAGGAAGAAACGGAGAAAAGAAGAAAGAAACGGAGAAATGAAGAAAGAAACGAAGAAACGAAGAAAGAAACGGAGATACGAAGAAAGAAACGGAGAAACGAACAAAGAAACGGACAAACGAAGAAAGAAACGGAGATACGAAGAAAGAAACGGAGAAACGAACAAAGAAACGGAGAAACGAACAAAGAAACGGAGAAACGGAGAAATGTACGGAGAAATGAAGAAAGAAACTTAGAAAGAAACGGAGAAACTAAGAAAGAAACGGAGAAACGAACAAAGAAACGCAGAAACGAAGAATGAAACGGAGAAACGAAGAAATATACGGAGAAATGAAGAAACAAACTGAGAAACAAAGAAAGAAACTGAGAAACCAACAAAGAAACGGAGAAACGAAGAAAGAAACGGAGAAATAAATGGAGAAACGGAGAAATAAACGGAGAGACGAAGAAAGAACCGAAGAAACGACGAAAGAAACGGACAACGAAGAAAGAAACGCAGTAACGATGAAAGAAACGAAGAAACGAAGAAAGAAACGGAGAATCGGAGAAATAAATGGAGAAACGAAGGAATAAACCGAGAAACGGAGAAATGGAGAAACGATGAAACGAAGGAAGAATCGGAGAAACGAAGAAAGAAACGGAGAAATGAAGAAAGAAACGAAGAAACGAAGAAAGAAACGGAGAAACGACGAAAGAAACGGAGAAACGAAGAAAGAAACGGAGAAACGGAGAAATAAATGGAGAAACGAAGAAATAAACGGAGAAACGAAGAAAGAAACGAAGAAACGAAGAAAGAAACGGAGAAACGAAGAAATAAACGGAGAAACGGAGAAAGAAACGGAGAAACGAAGAAATAAGCGGAGAATCGAAGAAACAAACGGAGAAACGACGAAAGAAACGGAGAAACGAAGAAAGAAACGGAGAAACGGAGAAATAAATGGAGAAACGAAGAAATAAACGGAGAAACGAAGAAAGAAACGGAGAAACGGAGAAAGAAACGGAGAATCGGAGCAGGAACGGAGTATGGATGAAAGAAATGAAGAAACGAAGAAAGAAACGGAGAATCGGAAAAATAAATGGAGAAACGAAGGAATAAACCGAGAAACGGAGAAATGGAGAAACGATGAAACGAAGGAAGAATCGGAGAAACGAGGAAAGAAACGGAGAAATGAAGAAAGAAACGAAGAAACGAAGAAAGAAGCGGAGAAACGAAGAAATAAACGGAGAAACGAAGAAAGAAACGGAGAAACGAAGAAATAAACGGAGAATCGAGGAAACAAACGCAGAAACGAAGAAAGAAACGGAGAAACGAAGAAAGAAACGGAGAAACGGAGAAATAAATGGAGAAACGAAGAAATAAACGGAGAAACGAAGAAAGAAACGGAGAAACGGAGAAAGAAACGGAGAAACGAAGAAAGAAACGGAGTAACGAAGAAAGAAACGGAGAATCGGAGCAGGAACGGAGTATCGATGAAAGAAATGAAGAAACGAAGAAAGAAACGGAGAATCGGTGAAATAAATGGAGAAACGAAGGAATAAACCAACAAACGGAGAAACGGAGAAACGATGAAACGAAGCAAGAAACGGGAAAACGAAGAAAGCAACGAAGAAAGAAACACAGAATCGGAGAAATGAATGGAGAAACGAAGAAATAAACCGAGAATCGGTGAAAGAAACGGAGTAACGAAGAAAGAAACGAAGAAATGAAGAAAGAAACGGAGTAACGATGTAAGAAACGAAGAATCGAAGAAAGAAAATGAGAATCGGAGAAATAAATGAAGAAACGAAGGAGTAAACCGAGAAACGGAGAAACGCAGAAACGATGAAACGAAGGAAGAAACGGCGAAAAGAAGAAAGAAACGGAGAAATGAAGAAAGAAACGTAGAAACGAAGAAAGAAACGGAGATACGAAGAAAGAAACGGAGAAACGAACAAAGAAAAGGACAAACGAAGAAAGAAACGGAGATACGAAGAAAGAAACGGAGAAACGAACAAAGAAACGGAGAAACGAACAAAGAAACGGAGAAACGGAGAAATATACGGAGAAATGAAGAAAGAAACTGAGAAAGAAACGGAGAAACTAAGAAAGAAACGGAGAAACGAACAAAGAAACGCAGAAACGAAGAATGAAACGGAGAAACGAAGAAATATACGGAGAAATGAAGAAACAAACGGAGAAACAAGAAAGAAACTGAGAAACCAACAAAGAAACGGAGAAACGAAGAAAGAAACGGAGAAACGAAGGATGAAACGGAGAAACGAAGAAAGAAACGGAGAAATAAATGGAGAAACGAAGATATAAACGGAGAAACGAAGAAAGAAGCGGAGAAACGAAGAAACGATGACAGAAATGAGAAACGAAGAACCAAACGGAGAAACGAAGAAAGAAACGGAGAAACGAAGGAAGAAACGGAGAAACGAAGAAAGAAACGGAGAAACGAAAAAAGAAACGGAAAAACGAACAAAGATACGGAGAAACGGAGAAATATACGGAGAAATGAAGAAAGAAACGGAGAAATGCACAAAGAAACGGAGAAACGAAAAAAGAAACAGAGAAACGGAGAAATAAATGGAGAAACGAAGAAATAAACGGAGGAACGAACCAGGAAACGGAGGAACGAAGAAAGAAACGGAGAATCGAAGAAAGAAATGGAGAAACGAAGAAAGAAACGGAGAAACGAAGAAAGGAACGGAGAAACGGAGAAATAAACGGAGAAACGAAAAAATAAACGGAGATACGAGGAAAGAAACGGAGAAACGAAGAAAGAAACGGAGAAACGGAGAAACGAAGAAATAAACGGAGAATCGAGGAAACAAACGCAGAAACGAAGAAAGAAACGGAGAAACGAAGAAAGAAACGGAGAAACGGAGAAATAAACGGAGAATCGAAGAAACAAACGGAGAAACGACGAAAGAGACGGAGAAACGAAGAAAGAAACGGAGAAACGAAAGAAGAAACGGAGAAACGAAGATAGAAACGGAGAAACGAAGAAAGAAACTGAGAAACTAAGAAAAAAACGGAGAATCGGAGAAATAAATGGAGAAACGAAGGAATAAACCGAGAAACGGAGAAACGGAGAAACGATTAAACGAAGGAAGAAACGGAGAAACGAAGAAAGAAACGGAGGAATGAAGAAAGAAACGAAGAAACGAAGAAAGAAACGGAGAAACGAAGAAATAAACGGAGAAACGAAGAAAGAAACGGAGAAACGAAGAAAGAAACGGAGTAACGAAGAAAGAAACGGAGAAACGAAAGAAGAAACGGAGAAACGAAGATAGAAACGGAGAAACGAAGAAAGAAACTGAGAAACTAAGAAAAAAACGGAGAATCGGAGAAATAAATGGAGAAACGAAGGAATAAACCAACAAACGGAGAAACGGAGAAACGATGAAACGAAGGATGAAACGGGGAAACTTAGAAAGCAACGAAGAAAGAAACACTGAATCCGAGAAATAAATGGAGAAACGAAGAAATAAACCGAGAATCGGAGAAAGAAACGGAGTAACGAAGAAAGAAACGAAGAAACGAAGAAAGAAACGGAGGAACGGAGAAATAAATGGAGATACGAAGAAGTAAAGGAGAGACGAAGAAAGAAACGGAGAAACGAAGAAAGAAACGGACAACGAAGAAAGAAACGCAGTAACGATGAAAGAAACGAAGAAACGAAGAAAGAAACGGAGAATCGGAGAAATAAATGGAGAAACGAAGGAATAAACCGAGAATCGGAGAAAGAAACGGAGTAACGAAGAAAGAAACGAAGAAATGAAGAAAGAAACGGAGTAACGATGTAAGAAACGGAGAAATGTACAAAGAAACGGAGAAACGAAGAAAGAAAAGGAGAAACGAAGAAAGAAACGGAGAAACGAAGGAAGAAACGGAGTAACGAAGAAAGAAACGAAGAAACGAAGAAAGAAACGGAGAAACGAAGACATAAACGGAGAAACGGAGAAAGAAACGGAGAAACGAACAAAGAAACGGAGAAACGAACAAAGAAACGGAGAAACGGAGAAATATACGGAGAAATGAAGAAAGAAACGGAGAGATGCACAAAGAAACGGAGAAACGAAGAAAGAAACGGAGAATTGGAGAAATAAATGGAGAGACGAAGGAATAAACCGAGAAACGGAGAAACGGAGAAACGATTAAACGCAGGAAGAAACGGAGAAACGAAGAAAGAAACGGAGAAATGAAGAAAGAAACGAAGAAACGAAGAAAGAAACGGAGAAACGAAGAAATAAACGGAGAAACGAAGAAAGAAACGGAGAAACGAAGAAAGAAACGGAGAAGCGAACAAAGAAACGGAGAAACGAAAAAAGAAACAGAGAAACGGAGAAATAAATGGAGAAACGAAGAAATAAACGGAGGAACGAACCAGGAAACGGAGGAACGAAGAAAGAAACGGAGAATCGAAGAAAGAAATGGAGAAACGAAGAAAGAAACGGAGAAACGAAGAAAGGAACGGAGAAACGGAGAAATAAACGGAGAAACGAAAAAATAAACGGAGATACGAGGAAAGAAACGGAGAAACGAAGAAAGAAAAGGAGAAACGAAGAAAGAAACGGAGAAACGAAGAAAGAAACGGAGAAACGGAGAAACGAAGAAATAAACGGAGAATCGAGGAAACAAACGCAGAAACGAAGAAAGAAACGGAGAAACGAAGAAAGAAACGGAGAAACGGAGAAATAAATGGAGAAACGAAGAAATAAACGGAGAAACGAAGAAAGAAACGGAGAAACGGAGAAAGAAACGGAGAAACGAAGAAAGAAACGGGGTAACGAAGAAAGAAACGGAGAATCGGAGCAGGAACGGAGTATCGATGAAAGAAATGAAGAAACGAAGAAAGAAACGGAGAATCGGAGAAATAAATGGAGAAACGAAGGAATAAACCAACAAACGGAGAAACGTAGAAACGATGAAACGAAGGAAGAAACGGAGAAACGAAGAAAGCAAAGAAGAAAGAAACACAGAATCGGAGAAATAAATGGAGAAACGAAGAAATAAACCGAGAATCGGAGAAAGAAACGGAGTAACGAAGAAAGAAACGAAGAAATGAAGAAAGAAACGGAGTAACGATGAAAGAAACGAAGAAACGAAGAAAGAAACGGAGAATCGGAGAAATAAATGGAGAAACGAAGGAGTAAACCGAGAAACGGAGAAACGCAGAAACGATGAAACGAAGGAAGAAACGTAGAAAAGAAGAAAGGAACGGAGAAATGAAGAAAGAAGCGAAGAAACGAAGAAAGAAACGGAGATACGAAGAAAGAAACGGAGAGACGAAGAAAGAAACGGAGAAACGAGGAAAGAAACGGACAACGAAGAAAGAAACGCAGTAACGATGAAAGAAATGAAGAAACGAAGAAAGAAACGGAGAATCGGAGAAATAAATGGAGAAACGAAGGAATAAACCAACAAACGGAGAAACGGAGAAACGATGAAACGAAGGAAGAAACGGGGAAACGAAGAAAGCAACGAAGAAAGAAACACAGAATCGGAGAAATAAATGGAGAAACGAAGAAATAAACCGAGAATCGGAGAAAGAAACGGAGTAACGAAGAAAGAAACGAAGAAATGAAGAAAGAAACGGAGTAACGATGTAAGAAACGAAGAAACGAAGAAAGAAACGGAGAATCGGAGAAATAAATGAAGAAACGAAGGAGTAAACCGAGAAACGGAGAAACGCAGAAACGATGAAACGATGGAAGAAACGGAGAAAAGAAGAAAGAAACGGAGAAATGAAGAAAGAAACGTAGAAACGAAGAAAGAAACGGAGATACGAAGAAAGAAACGGAGAAACGAACAAAGAAACGGACAAACGAAGAAAGAAACGGAGATACGAAGAAAGAAACGGAGAAACGAACAAAGAAACCGAGAAACGAACAAAGAAACGGAGAAACGGAGAAATATACGGAGAAATGAAGAAAGAAACTGAGAAAGAAACGGAGAAACGAAGAAAGAAACGCAGAAACGAAGAATGAAACGGAGAAACGAAGAAATATACGGAGAAATGAAGAAACAAACGGAGAAACAAAGAAAGAAACTGAGAAACCAACAAAGAAACGGAGAAACGACGAAAGAAACGGAGAAACGAAGAAAGAAACGGAGAAATGAAGAAAGAAACGGAGAAACGAAGAAAGAAACGGAGAAACGGAGAAATAAATGGAGAAACGAAGAAATAAACGGAGAAACGGAGAAGCGAACAAAGAAACGGAGAAACGAACAAAGAAACGGAGAAACGGAGAAATATACGGAGAAATGAAGAAAGAAACGGAGAAATGCACAAAGAAACGGAGAAACGAAGAAAGAAACGGAGAATTGGAGAAATAAATGGAGAGACGAAGGAATAAACCGAGAAACGGAGAAACGGAGAACGATTAAACGAAGGAAGAAACGGAGAAACGAAGAAAGAAACGGAGAAATGAAGAAAGAAACGAAGAAACGAAGAAAGAAACGGAGACACGAAGAAATAAACGGAGAAACGAAGAAAGAAACGGAGAAACGAAGAAAGAAACGGAGTAACGAAGAAAGAAACGAATAAACGAAGAAAGAAACGGAGAATCGGAGCAGGAACGGAGTATGGATGAAAGAAATGAAGAAACGAAGAAAGAAACGGAGAATCGGAGAAATAAATGGAGAAACGAAGGAATAAACCGAGAAACGGAGAAATGGAGAAACGATGAAACGAAGGAAGAATCGGAGAAACGAAGAAAGAAACGGAGAAATGAAGAAAGAAACGAAGAAACGAAGAAAGAAACGGAGAAACGAAGAAATAAACGGAGAAACGAAGAAAGAAACGGAGAAACGAAGAAATAAACGGAGAATCGAAGAAACAAACGGAGAAACGACGAAAGAAACGGAGAAACGAAGAAAGAAACGGAGAAACGGAGAAACGAAGAAATAAACGGAGAATCGAGGAAACAAACGCAGAAACGAAGAAAGAAACGGAGAAACGAAGAAAGAAACGGAGAAACGGAGAAATAAATGGAGAAACGAAGAAATAAACGGAGAAACGAAGAAAGAAACGGAGAAACGGAGAAAGAAACGGAGAAACGAAGAAAGAAACGGAGTAACGAAGAAAGAAACGGAGAATCGGAGCAGGAACGGAGTATCGATGAAAGAAATGAAGAAACGAAAAAAGAAACGGAGAATCGGAGAAATAAATGGAGAAACGAAGGAATAAACCAACAAACGGAGAAACGTAGAAACGATGAAACGAAGGAAGAAACGGGGAAACGAAGAAAGCAAAGAAGAAAGAAACACAGAATCGGAGAAATAATTGGAGAAACGAAGAAATAAACCGAGAATCGGAGAAAGAAACGGAGTAACGAAAAGAAACGAAGAAATGAAGAAAGAAACGGAGTAACGATGAAAGAAACGAAGAAACGAAGAAAGAAACGGAGAATCGGAGAAATAAATGGAGAAACGAAGGAGTAAACCGAGAAACGGAGAAACGCAGAAACGATGAAACGAAGGAAGAAACGTAGAAAAGAAGAAAGAAACGGAGAAATGAAGAAAGAAGCGAAGAAACGAAGAAAGAAACGGAGATACGAAGAAAGAAACGGAGAAATAAATGGAGAAACGAAGAAATAAACCGAGAAACGGAGAAAGAAACGGAGAAACGAAGAAATAAACGTAGAAACGAAGAAAGAAACGGAGAAACGAAGAAAGAAACGGAGAAACGAACAAAGAAACGGAGAAACGAACAAAGAAACGGAGAAACGAAGAAAGAATCGGAGAAACGGAGAAATAAATGGAGAAACGAAGAAATAAACGGAGAAACGAACAAGGAAACGGAGAAACGAAGGAAGAAACGAAGAAACGAAGAAAGAAACGGAGAAACGAAGAAAGAAACGGAGAAACGAAGAAAGAAACGGAGAAACGAAGAAAGAAACGGAGAAACGAAGAAAGAAACGGAGAAACGGAGAAATAAATGGAGAAACGAAGAAATAAACCGAGAAACGGAGAAAGAAACGGAGAAACGAAAAAAGAAACGGAGAAACGAAGAAAGAAACGGAGAAACGAAGAAAGAAACGAAGAAACGAAGAAAGAAACGGAGAAACGAAGAAATAAACGGAGAAACGAAGAAAGAAACTGAGAAAGAAACGGAGAAACTAAGAAAGAAACGGAGTAGCGAACAAAGAAACGCAGAAACGAAGAATGAAACGGAGAAACGAAGAAATATACGGAGGAATGAAGACACAAACGGAGAAACAAAGAAAGAAACTGAGAAACCAACAAAGAAACGGAGAAACGAAGAAAGAAACGGAGAAACGAAGGATTAAACGGAGAAACGAAGAAAGAAACGAAGAAACGAAGAAAGAAACGGAGAAACGGAGAAATAAATGGAGAAACGAAGAAAGAAACGGAGAAACGAAGGATGAAACGGAGAAACGAAGAAAGAAATGGAGAAACGAAGATATAAACGGAGAAAAGAAGAAAGAAACGGAGAAACGAAGAAACGATGAAAGAAAGGAGAAACGGAAGAAAGAAACGGAGAAACGAAGAAAGAAATGGAGAAACGAAGCAAGAGACGGAGAAACGAAGAAAGAAACGGAGAACCGAAGAAAGAAACTGAGAAACGAAGAAAAAAACGGAGAATCGGAGAAATAAATGGAGAAACGAAGAAATAAACCGTGAAACGGAGAAAGAAACGGGGAAACAAGGAAAGAAACGGAGAAACGAACAAAGAAACGGAGAAACGAAGAAAGAAATGGAGAAACGAAGAAAGAAACGGAGTAACGAAGAAATAAACGAAGAAACGAAGAAAGATACGGAGAATCGGAGAAATAAATGCAGAAACGAAGAAATAAACGGAGAAACGGAGAAATAAATGGAGAAACGAAGAAATAGACCGAGAAACGGAGAAAGAAACGGAGAAACGAACAAAGAAACGGAGAATCGAAGAAAGAAACGGATAAACGAACAAACAAACGGAGAAACGAAGAAAGAAACGGAGAAACGAAGAAAGAAACGGAGAATGGGAGAAATAAATGGAGAAACGAAGAAATAAACGGAGAAACGAAGAAAGAAACGGAGAAACGAAGAAAGAAACGGAGAAACGAAGAAAGAAACCGAGTAACGAAAAAAGAAACGAAGAAACGAAGAAAGAAACGGAGAAACGAAGAAAGAAGCGGAGAAACGACGAAAGAAACGGAGAAACGAAGAAAGAAACGGAGAAACGAAAGAAGAAACGGAGAAACGAAGATAGAAACGGAGAAACGAAGAAAGAAACTGAGAAACTAAGAAAAAAACGGAGAATCGGAGAAATAAATGGAGAAACGAAGAAATAAACCGAGAAAAGGAGAAAGAGACGGGGAAACAAGGAAAGAAACGGAGAAACGAAGAAAGAAACGGATAAGCGAACAAAGAAACGGAGAAACGAAGAAAGAAACGGAGGAACGAAGAAAGAAACGGAGAAACGAAGAAAGAAACGGAGAAACGATGAAGGAAACGGAGAAACGAACAATGAAACGGAGAAACGAAGAAAGAAACGGAGAAACGGAGAAATAAATGGAGAAACGAAGAAATAAACGGAGAAACGAACCAGGAAACGGAGAAACGAAGAAAGAAACGGCGAGTCGAAGAAAGAAATGGAGAAACGAAGAAAGAAACGGAGAAACGAAGAAAGAAACGGAGATACGAAGAAAGAAACGGAGAAACGAAGGAAGAAACGGAGAAACGAAAAAAGACACGGATAATCGGAGAAATAAATGGAGAAACGAAGGAATAAACCGAGAAACGGAGAAACGGAGAAACGATGAAACGAAAGAAGAAACGGAGAAACGAAGAAAGAAACGGAGAAATGAAGGAATAAACCGAGAAACGGAGAAACGAAGAAAGAAACGTAGTAACGATGAAAGAAACGAAGAAACGAAGAAAGAGACGGAGAATCGGAGAAATTAATGGAGAAACGAAGGAATAAACCGAGAAACGGAGAAACGGAGATACGATGAAACGAAGGAAGAAACGGAGAAACGAAGAAAGAAACTGAGAAATGAAGAAAGAAACGAAGAAACGAAGAAAGAAACGGAGAAACGAAGAAATAAACGGAGAAACGAAGAAAGAAACGGAGAAACGAAGAAATAAACGGAGAATCGAAGAAGCAAACGGAGAAACGAAGAAAGAAACGCAGAAACGAAGAAAGAAACGGAGAAACGAAGAAAGAAACGCAGTAACGATGAAAGAAACGAAGAAGCGAAGAAAGAAACGGAGAAACGAAGAAAGAAACGGAGAAACGAAGAAACGAAGAAAGAAACGGAGAAACGAAGAAAGAAACGGAGAAATAAATGGAGATACGAAGAAGTAAAGGAGAGACGAAGAAAGAAACGGAGAAACGAAGAAAGAAACGGACAACGAAGAAAGAAACGCAGTATCGATGAAAGAAACGAAGAAACGAAGAAAGAAACGGAGAATCGGGGAAATAAATGGAGAAACGAAGGAATAAACCGAGAAACGGAGAAATGGAGAAACGATGAAACGAAGGAAGAATCGGAGAAACGAAGAAAGAAACGGAGAATCGGAGCGGGAACGGAGTATCGATGAAAGAAATGAAGAAACGAAGAAAGAAACGGAGAATCGGAGAAATAAATGGAGAAACGAAGGAGTAAACCGAGAAACGGAGAAACGGAGAAACGGTGAAACGAAGGAAGAAACGGAGAAAAGAAGAAAGAAACGGAGAAATGAAGAAAGAAACGAAGAAACGAAGAAAGAAACGGAGATACGAAGAAAGAAACGGAGAAACGAACAAAGAAACGGAGAAGCGAACAAAGAAACGGAGAAACGAAGAAAGAAACGAAGAAACGAAGAAAGAAACGGAGATACGAAGAAAGAAACGGAGAAATAAATGGAGAAACGAAGAAATAAACGGAGAAACGAAGAAAGAAACGGAGAAACGAAGAAAGAAACGGAGAAACGAAGAAGGAAACGGAGTAACGAAGAAAGAAACGAAGAAACGAAGAAAGAAACGGAGAATCGGAGAAATAAATGGAGAAACGAAGGAATAAACCGAGAAACGGAGAAACGGAGAAACGATGAAACGAAGGAAGAAACGGAGAAAAGAAGAAAGAAACGGAGAAATGAAGAAAGAAACGAAGAAACGAAGAAAGAAACGGAGATACGAAGAAAGAAACGGAGAAACGAACAAAGAAACGGAGAAACGAAGAAAGAAACGGAGAAATAAATGGAGAAACGAAGAAATAAACGGAGAAACGAAGAAAGAAACGGAGAAGCAAAGAAAGAAACGGAGAAAAGAAGAAAGAAACGGAGAATCGGAGAAATAAGTGGAGAAACGAACAAAGAAACGGAGTAACGAAGAAAGAATCGGAGAAACGAACAAAGAAACGGAGAAACGAACAAAGAAACGGAGAAGCGAACAAAGAAACGGAGAAACGGAGAAATAAATGGAGAAACGAAGAAATAAACGGAGAAACGAACAAGGAAACGGAGATTCGAAGAAAGAAACAAAGAAACGAAAAAAGAAACGGAGAAACGAAGAAAGAAACGGAGAAGCGAACAAAGAAACGGAGAAACGAAGAAAGAAACGCAGTAACGATGAAAGAAACGAAGAAGCGAAGAAAGAAACGCAGAAACGAAGAAAGAAACGGAAAAACGAAGAAAGAAACGGAGTAACGATGAAAGAAACGAAGAAACGAAGAAAGAAACGGAGAATCGGAGAAATAAGTGGAGAAACGAACAAAGAAACGGAGTAACGAAGAAAGAATCGGAGAAACGAACAAAGAAACGGAGAAACGAACAAAGAAACGGAGAAACGAACAAAGAAACGGAGAAACGAACAAAGAAACGGAGAAACGGAGAAATAAATGGAGAAACGAAGAAAGAAACGGAGAAACGAAGAAAGAAACGGAGATACGAAGAAAGAAACGGAGAAACGGAGGAAGAAACGGAGAAACGAGGAAAGAAACGGAGAAACGGAGAAAGAAACGGAGAAACGAAGAAAGAAACGGAAAAACGAAGAAAGAAACGGAGTAACGATGAAAGAAACGAAGAAACGAAGAAAGAAACGGAGAATCGGAGAAATAAGTGGAGAAACGAACAAAGAAACGGAGTAACGAAGAAAGAATCGGAGAAACGAACAAAGAAACGGAGAAACGAACAAAGAAACGGAGAAACGAACAAAGAAACGGAGAAACGAACAAAGAAACGGAGAAACGAACAAAGAAACGGAGAAACGGAGAAATAAATGGAGAAACGAACAAGGAAACGGAGATTCGAAGAAAGAAACAAAGAAACGAAAAAAGAAACGGAGAAACGAAGAAAGAAACGGAGAAACGAAGAAAGAAACTGAGATACGATGAAAGAAACGGAGAAACGGAGAAATAAATGGAGAAACGAAGAAATAAACGGAGAAACGAAGAAATAAACGGAGAAACGAAGAATGAAACGGAGAAATAAATGGAGAAACGAAGAAATAAACGGAGAAACCAAGAAAGAAACGGAGAAACGAAGAAAGAAACGGAGAAACGAAGAAAGAAACGGAGTAACGATGAAAGAAACGAAGAAACGAAGAAAGAAACGGAGAATGGGAGAAATAAATGGAGAAACGATCAAAGAAACGGAGAAACGAACAAAGAAACGGAGAAACGGAGAAATAAATGGAGAAACGAAGAAATAAACGGAGAAACGAACAAGGAAACGGAGATTCGAAGAAAGAAACAAAGAAACGAAAAAAGAAACGGAGAAACGAAGAAAGAAACGGAGAAGCGAACAAAGAAACGGAGAAACGAAGAAAGAAACGGAGAAGCGGAGAAATAAATGGAGAAACGAAGAAATAAACGGAGAAACGAACCAGGAAACGGAGAAACGAAGAAAGAAACGGAGAATCGAAGAAAGAAATGGAGAAACGAAGAAAGAAACGGAGAAACGAAGAAAGAAACGGAGATACGAAGAAAGCAACGGAGAAACGAAGGAAGAAACGGAGAAACGAAGAAAGAAACGGAGAAACGGAGAAAGAAACGGAGAAACGAAGAAAGAAACGGAAAAACGAAGAAAGAAACGGGGTAACGATGAAAGAAACGAAGAAACGAAGAAAGAAACGGAGAATCGGAGAAATAAGTTGAGAAACGAACAAAGAAACGGAGTAACGAAGAAAGAATCGGAGAAACGAACAAAGAAACGGAGAAACGAACAAAGAAACGGAGAAACGAACAAAGAAACGGAGAAACGGAGAAATAAATGGAGAAACGAAGAAATAAACGGAGAAACGAGCAAGGAAACGGAGATGCGAAGAAAGAAACAAAGAAACGAAAAAAGAAACGGAGAAACGAAGAAAGAAACGGAGAAACGAAGAAAGAAACGGAGATACGATGAAAGAAACTGAGTTACGAAGAAAGAAACGGAGAAACGGAGAAATAAATGGAGAAACGAAGAAATAAACGGAGAAACGAAGAAATAAACGGAGAAACGAAGAAAGAAACGGAGAAATAAATGGAGAAACGAAGAAATAAACGGAGAAACGAAGAAAGAAACGGAGAAACTAAGAAAGAAACGGAGAAACGGAGAAATAAATGGAGAAACGAAGAAATAAACGGAGAGGCGAAGAAAGAAACGGAGAAACGAAGAAAGAAACGGAGAAACGAAGAAAGAAACGCAGTAACGATGAAAGAAACGAAGAAACGAAGAAAGAAACGGAGAATCGGAGAAATAAATGGAGAAACGAGGGAATAAACCGAGAAACGGAGAAACGATGAAACGAAGGAAGAAACGGAGAAATGAAGAAAGAAACGAAGAAACGAAGAAAGAAACGGAGAATCGGAGAAATAAATGGAGAAATGAAGAAATAAACCGAGAAACGGAGAAAGAAACGGAGAAACGAACAAAGAAACGGAGAAACGGAGAAACGAACAAAGAAACGGAGAAACGAACAAAGAAACGGAGAAACGAAGAAAGAAATGGAGAAACGAAGAAAGAAACGGAGTAACGAAGAAATAAACGAAGAAACGAAGAAAGATACGGAGAATCGGAGAAATAAATGGAGAAACGAAGAAATAATCGGAGAAACGGAGAAATAAATGGAGAAACGAAGAAATAGACCGAGAAACGGAGAAAGAAACGGAGAAACGAACAAAGAAACGGAGAATCGAAGGAAGAAACGGAGAAACGAACAAAGAAACGGAGAAACAAACAAAGAAACGGAGAAACGTACAAAGAAGCGGAGAAACGAAGAAATAAATGGAGAAACGAAGAAATAAACGGAGAAACGAACAAAGAAACGGAGAAACGAACAAAGAAACGGAGAAACGGAGAAATAAATGGAGAAACGAAGAAATAATCGGAGAAACGAAGAAAGAAACGGAGAAGCGAACAAAGAAACGGAGAAACGAAGAAAGAAACGGAGAAGCGGAGAAATAAATGGAGAAACGAAGAAATAAACGGAGAAACGAACCAGGAAACGGAGAAACGAAGAAAGAAACGGAGAACCGAAGAAAGAAATGGAGAAACGAAGAAAGAAACGGAGAAACGAAGAAAGAAACGGAGATACGAAGAAAGCAACGGAGAAACGAAGGATGAAACGGAGAAACGAAGAAAGAAACGGAGAAACGGAGAAAGAAACGGAGAAACGAAGAAACGAAGAAAGAAACGGAGAATCGGAGAAATAAGTGGAGAAACGAACAAAGAAACGGAGTAACGAAGAAAGAATCGGAGAAACGAACAAAGAAACGGAGAAACGAACAAAGAAACGGAGAAACGAACAAAGAAACGGAGAAACGGAGAAATAAATGGAGAAACGAAGAAATAAACGGAGAAACGAACAAGGAAACGGAGATGCGAAGAAAGAAACAAAGAAACGAAAAAAGAAACGGAGAAACGAAGGAAGAAACGGAGAAACGAAGAAAGAAACGGAGAAACGGAGAAAGAAACGGAGAAACGAAGAAAGAAACGGAAAAACGAAGAAAGAAACGGAGTAACGATGAAAGAAACGAAGAAACGAAGAAAGAAACGGAGAATCGGAGAAATAAGTGGAGAAACGAACAAAGAAACGGAGTAACGAAGAAAGAATCGGAGAAACGAACAAAGAAACGGAGAAACGAACAAAGAAACGGAGAAGCGAACAAAGAAACGGAGAAACGGAGAAATAAATGGAGAAACGAAGAAATAAACGGAGAAACGAACAAGGAAACGGAGATTCGAAGAAAGAAACAAAGAAACGAAAAAAGAAACGGAGAAACGAAGAAAGAAACGGAGAAGCGAACAAAGAAACGGAGAAACGAAGAAAGAAACGCAGTAACGATGAAAGAAACGAAGAAGCGAAGAAAGAAACGCAGAAACGAAGAAAGAAACGGAGAAACGAAGAAAGAAACGCAGTAACGATGAAAGAAACGAAGAAGCGAAGAAAGAAACGGAGAAACGAAGAAAGAAACGGAGATACGAAGAAAGCAACGGAGAAACGAAGGAAGAAACGGAGAAACGAAGAAAGAAACGGAGAAACGGAGATAGAAACGGAGAAACGAAGAAAGAAACGGAAAAACGAAGAAAGAAACGGAGTAACGATGAAAGAAACGAAGAAACGAAGAAAGAAACGGAGAATCGGAGAAATAAGTGGAGAAACGAAGAAAGAAACGGAGAAACGAAGAAAGAAACGGAGAAACGAAGAAAGAAACGGAGTAACGATGAAAGAAACGAAGAAACAAAGAAAGAAACGGAGAATCGGAGAAATAAATGGAGAAACGATCAAAGAAACGGAGAAACGAAGAAAGAAACGGAGAAGCAAAGAAAGAAACGGAGAAACGAAGAAAGAAACGGAGAAACGAAGAAAGAAACGGAGAAGCAAAGAAAGAAACGGAGAAACGAAGAAAGAAACGGAGAAACGAAGAAAAAAACGGAGAAGCGAACAAAGAAACGGAGAAACGAAGAAAGAAACGGAGAAGCGGAGAAATAAATGGAGAAACGAAGAAATAAACGGAGAAACGAACCAGGAAACGGAGAAACGAAGAAAGAAACGGAGAATCGAATAAAGAAATGGAGAAACGAAGAAAGAAACGGAGAAACGAAGAAAGAAACGGAGATACGAAGAAAGAAACGGAGAAACGGAGGAAGAAACGGAGAAACGAAGAAAGAAACGGAGAAACGGAGAAAGAAACGGAGAAACGAAGAAAGAAACGGAAAAACGAAGAAAGAAACGGAGTAACGATGAAAGAAACGAAGAAACGAAGAAAGAAACGGAGAATCGGAGAAATAAGTGGAGAAACGAACAAAGAAACGGAGTAACGAAGAAAGAATCGGAGAAACGAACAAAGAAACGGAGAAACGAACAAAGAAACGGAGAAACGAACAAAGAAACGGAGAAACGAACAAAGAAACGGAGAAACGAACAAAGAAACGGAGAAACGGAGAAATAAATGGAGAAACGAACAAGGAAACGGAGATTCGAAGAAAGAAACAAAGAAACGAAAAAAGAAACGGAGAAACGAAGAAAGAAACGGAGAAACGAAGAAAGAAACTGAGATACGATGAAAGAAACGGAGAAACGGAGAAATAAATGGAGAAACGAAGAAATAAACGGAGAAACGAAGAAATAAACGGAGAAACGAAGAATGAAACGGAGAAATAAATGGAGAAACGAAGAAATAAACGGAGAAACCAAGAAAGAAACGGAGAAACGAAGAAAGAAACGGAGAAACGAAGAAAGAAACGGAGTAACGATGAAAGAAACGAAGAAACGAAGAAAGAAACGGAGAATGGGAGAAATAAATGGAGAAACGATCAAAGAAACTGAGAAACGAACAAAGAAACGGAGAAACGGAGAAATAAATGGAGAAACGAAGAAATAAACGGAGAAACGAACAAGGAAACGGAGATTCGAAGAAAGAAACAAAGAAACGAAAAAAGAAACGGAGAAACGAAGAAAGAAACGGAGAAGCGAACAAAGAAACGGAGAAACGAAGAAAGAAACGGAGAAGCGGAGAAATAAATGGAGAAACGAAGAAATAAACGGAGAAACGAACCAGGAAACGGAGAAACGAAGAAAGAAACGGAGAATCGAAGAAAGAAATGGAGAAACGAAGAAAGAAACGGAGAAACGAAGAAAGAAACGGAGATACGAAGAAAGCAACGGAGAAACGAAGGAAGAAACGGAGAAACGAAGAAAGAAACGGAGAAACGGAGAAAGAAACGGAGAAACGAAGAAAGAATCGGAAAAACGAAGAAAGAAACGGGGTAACGATGAAAGAAACGAAGAAACGAAGAAAGAAACGGAGAATCGGAGAAATAAGTTGAGAAACGAACAAAGAAACGGAGTAACGAAGAAAGAATCGGAGAAACGAACAAAGAAACGGAGAAACGAACAAAGAAACGGAGAAACGAACAAAGAAACGGAGAAACGGAGAAATAAATGGAGAAACGAAGAAATAAACGGAGAAACGAGCAAGGAAACGGAGATGCGAAGAAAGAAACAAAGAAACGAAAAAAGAAACGGAGAAACGAAGAAAGAAACGGAGAAACGAAGAAAGAAACGGAGATACGATGAAAGAAACTGAGTTACGAAGAAAGAAACGGAGAAACGGAGAAATAAATGGAGAAACGAAGAAATAAACGGAGAAACGAAGAAATAAACGGAGAAACGAAGAAAGAAACGGAGAAATAAATGGAGAAACGAAGAAATAAACGGAGAAACGAAGAAAGAAACGGAGAAACTAAGAAAGAAACGGAGAAACGGAGAAATAAATGGAGAAACGAAGAAATAAACGGAGAGGCGAAGAAAGAAACGGAGAAACGAAGAAAGAAACGGAGAAACGAAGAAAGAAACGCAGTAACGATGAAAGAAACGAAGAAACGAAGAAAGAAACGGAGAATCGGAGAAATAAATGGAGAAACGAGGGAATAAACCGAGAAACGGAGAAACGATGAAACGAAGGAAGAAATGGAGAAATGAAGAAAGAAACGAAGAAACGAAGAAAGAAACGGAGAATCGGAGAAATAAATGGAGAAATGAAGAAATAAACCGAGAAACGGAGAAAGAAACGGAGAAACGAACAAAGAAACGGAGAAACGGAGAAACGAACAAAGAAACGGAGAAACGAACAAAGAAACGGAGAAACGAAGAAAGAAATGGAGAAACGAAGAAAGAAACGGAGTAACGAAGAAATAAACGAAGAAACGAAGAAAGATACGGAGAATCGGAGAAATAAATGGAGAAACGAAGAAATAAACGGAGAAACGGAGAAATAAATGGAGAAACGAAGAAATAGACCGAGAAACGGAGAAAGAAACGGAGAAACGAACAAAGAAACGGAGAATCGAAGGAAGAAACGGAGAAACGAACAAAGAAACGGAGAAACAAACAAAGAAACGGAGAAACGTACAAAGAAGCGGAGAAACGAAGAAATAAATGGAGAAACGAAGAAATAAACGGAGAAACGAAGAAAGAAACGGAGAAACGAAGAAAGAAACAGAGAAACGTACAAAGAAACGGAGAAACGAAGAAATAAATGGAGAAACGAAGAAATAGACGGAGAAACGAAGAAAGAAACGGAGAAACGAAGAAAGAAACGGAGAAACGAAGAAAGAATCGGAGAAACGAAGAAAGAAACGGAGAAACGGAGAAATAAATGGAGAAACGAAGAAATAAACGGAGAAACGAAGAAAGAAACGGAGAAACGAAGAAAGAAACGGAGAAACGTACAAAGAAACGGAGAAACGAAGAAATAAATGGAAAAACGAAGAAAGAAACGTAGAAACGAACAAAGAAACGGAGAAACGAACAAAGAAACGGAGAAACGGAGAAATATACGGGGAAATGAAGAAAGAAACGGAGGAACCCACAAAGAAACGGAGAAACGAAGAAAGAAACGGAGAAACTAAGAAAGAAACGGAGAAACGAAGAAAGAAACGGAGAAACTAAGAAAGAAACGGAGAAACGAAGAAAGAAACGGAGAAACGAAGAAAGAAACGGAGATACGAAGAATGAAACGGAGAAACGAACAAAGAAACGGAGAAACCAACAAAGAAACGGAGAAACGAAGAAAGAAACGGAGAAACGAAGGATGAATCGGAGAAACGAAGAAAGAAACGGAGAAATAAATGGAGAAACGAAGATATAAACGGAGAAACGAAGAAAGAGACGGAGAAACGAAGAAACGATGAAAGAAAGGAGAAACGAAGAAAGAAACGTAGAAACGAAGAAAGAAACGGAGAAACGAAGGAAGAAACGGAGAAACGAAGAAAGAAACGGAGAAACGAAGAAAGAAACTGAGAAACTAAGAAAAAAACGGAGAATCGGAGAAATAAATGAAGAAACGAAGAAATAAACCGAGAAACGGAGAAAGAAACGGGGAAACAAGGAAAGAAACGGAGAAACGAAGAAAGAAACGGAGAAGCGAACAAAGAAACGGAGCAACGAAGAAAGAAACGGAGGAACGAAGAAAGAAACGGAGAAACGAAGAAAGAAACGGAGAAACGATGAAAGAAACGGAGAAATGAACAATGAAACGGAGAAACGAAGAAAGAAACGGAGAAACGGAGAAATAAATGGAGAAACGAAGAAATAAACGGAGAAACAAACAAAGAAACGGAGAAACGAAGAAAGAAACGGAGAAACGGAGAAATAAATGGAGAAACGAAGAAATAAACGGAGAAACAGAGACAGAAACGGAGAAACGAAGAAAGAAACGGAGAAACGAAGAAAGAAACGGAGTAACGAAGAAAGAAACGAATAAAGGAAGAAAGAAACGGAGAATCGGATCAGGAACGGAGTATCGATGAAAGAAATGAAGAAACGAAGAAAGAAACGGACAAACGGAGAAATAAATGGAGAAACGAAGAAAGAAACGGAGAAACGAAGAAAGAAACGGAGAAACGAAGAAAGAAACGGAGAAACGAAGAAAGAAACGGAGTAAAGAAAAAAGAAACGAAGAAACGAAGAAAGAAACGGAGAAACGAAGAAAGAAACGGAGAAACGAAGAAAGAAACGGACAAACGAAGAAAGAAACGGAGAAACGATCAAAGAAACGGAGAAACGGAGATATAAATGGAGAAACGAAGAAACAAGCAGAGAAACGAACAAAGAAACGGACAAACGAAGAAAGAAACGGAGAAATGAAGAAAGAAACGAAGAAACGAAGAAAGAAACGGAGAAACGAAGAAAGAAACGGAGAAACGAACAAAGAAACGGAGAAACGAACAAAGAAACGGAGAAACGGAGATATAAATGGAGAAACGAAGAAACAAACGAGAAACGAACAAAGAAACGGACAAACGAAGAAAGAAACGGAGAAGCGGAGAAAGAAACGGAGAAACGAAGAAAGAAACGGAGAAACGAAGAAAGAAATGGAGAAACGAAGGAAGAAACGGAGTAACGAAGAAATAAACGAAGAAACGAAGAAAGATACGGAGAATCGGAGAAATAAATGGAGAAACGAAGAAATAAACGGAGAAACGGAGAAATAAATGGAGAAACGAAGAAATAGACCGAGAAACGGAGAAAGAAACGGACAAACGAAGAAAGAAACGGAGAAACGAAGAAAGGAACGGAGAAACGAAGAAAGAAACGGAGAAACGAACAAAGAAACGGAGAAACGACGAAAGAAACGGAGAAAAGAAGAAAGAAACGGACAAACGGAGAAATAAATGGAGAAACGAAGAAATAAACGGAGAAACGAAGAAAGAAACGGAGAGACGAAAAAAGAAACGGAGAAACGAACAAAGAAACGGAGAAACGGAGAAATATACGGAGAAGTGAAGAAAGAAACGGAGAAATGCACAAAGAAACGGAGAAACGAAGAAAGAAACTGAGAAACGAAGAAGGAAACGGAGTAACGAAGAAGGAAACGAAGAAACGAAGAAAGAAACGGAGTAACGAAGAAAGAAACGAATAAACGAAGAAAGAAACGGAGAATCGGAGCAGGAACGGAGTATCGATGAAAGAAATGAAGAAACGAAGAAAGAAACGGACAATCGGAGAAATAAATGGAGAAACGAAGGAATAAACCAACAAACGGAGGAACGGAGAAACGATGAAACGGAGGAAGAAACGGGGAAACGAAGAAAGCAACGAAGAAAGAAACACAGAATCGGAGAAATAAATGGAGAAACGAAGAAATAAACCGAGAATTGGGGACAGAAACGGAGTAACGAAGGAATAAACCAAGAAACGACGAAAGAAACGGAGAATCGGAGAAATAAATGGAGAAACGAAGAAAGAAACGGAGAAGCGAAGAAAGAAACGGAGAAACGAATAAAGAAACGGAGTAAAGAAAAAAGAAACGAAGAAACGAAGAAAGAAACGGAGAAACGAACAAAGAAACGGAGAAACGAAGAAAGAAACGGACAAACGAAGAAAGAAACGGAGAAACGAAGAAAGAAACGGAGAAACGAACAAAGAAACGGAGAAACGATCAAAGAAACGGAGAAACGGAGATATAAATGGAGAAACGAAGAAACAAACAGAGAAACGAACAAAGAAACGGACAAACGAAGAAAGAAACGGAGAAGCGGAGAAAGAAACGGAGAAACGAAGAAAGAAACGGAGAAATGAAGAAAGAAACGGAGAAACGGAGAAATAAATGGAGAAACGAAGAAATAAACGGAGAAACGAACAAAGAAAAGGAGAAACGATGAAAGAAACGAAGAACCGAAGAAAGAAACGGAGAATCGGAGAAATAAATGGAGAACCGAAGGAATAAACCGAGAAACGGAGAAATGGAGAAACGATGAAACGAAGGAAGAATCGGAGAAACGAAGAAAGAAACGGAGAAATGAAGAAAGAAACGAAGAAACGAAGAAAGAAACGGAGAAACGACGAAAGAAACGGAGAAACGAAGAAAGAAACGGACAAACGGAGAAATAAATGGAGAAACGAAGAAATAAACGGAGAAACGGAGAAAGAAACGGAGAAACGAACAAAGAAACGGAGAAACGAACAAAGAAACGGAGAAATGAAGAAAGAAACGGAGAAATGCACAAAGAAACGGAGAAACGAAGAAAGAAACGGAGAAACTAAGAAAGAAACGGAGAAACGAAGAAAGAAACGGAGTAACGATGAAAGAAACGAAGAAACGAAGAAAGAAACGGGGAATCGTAGAAATAAATGGAGAAACGAAGGAGTAAACCGAGAAACGGAGAAACGGAGAAACGGTGAAACGAAGGAAGAAACGGAGAAAAGAAGAAAGAAACGGAGAAATGAAGAAAGAAACGAAGAAACGAAGAAAGAAACGGAGATACGAAGAAAGAAACGGAGAAACGAACAAAGAAACGGAGAAGCGAACAAAGAAACGGAGAAACGAAGAAAGAAACGAAGAAACGAAGAAAGAAACGGAGATACGAAGAAAGAAACGGAGAAATAAATGGAGAAACGAAGAAATAAACGGAGAAACGAAGAAAGAAACGGAGAAACGAAGAACGAATAGGAGAAACGAAGAAGGAAACGGAGTAACGAAGAAAGAAACGAAGAAACGAAGAAAGAAACGGAGAATCAGAGAAATAAATGGAGAAACGAAGGAATAAACCGAGAAACGGAGAAACGGAGAAACGATGAAACGAAGAAAGAAACGGAGAAAACAAGAAAGAAACGGAGAAATGAAGAAAGAAACGAAGAAACGAAGAAAGAAACGGAGATACGAAGAAAGAAACGGAGAAATAAATGGAGAAACGAAGAAATAAACGGAGAAACGAAGAAAGAAACGGAGAAACGAAGAACGAATAGGAGAAACGAAGAAGGAAACGGAGTAACGAAGAAAGAAACGAAGAAACGAAGAAAGAAACGGAGAATCAGAGAAATAAATGGAGAAACGAAGGAATAAACCGAGAAACGGAGAAACGGAGAAACGATGAAACGAAGAAAGAAACGGAGAAAACAAGAAAGAAACGGAGAAATGAAGAAAGAAACGAAGAAACGAAGAAAGAAACGGAGATACGAAGAAAGAAACGGAGAAACGAACAAAGAAACGGAGAAACGAAGAAAGAAACGGAGAAATAAATGGAGAAACGAAGAAATAAACGGAGAAACGAAGAAAGAAACGGAGAAGCAAAGAAAGAAACGGAGAAAAGAAGAAAGAAACGGAGAAACGAAGAAAGAAACGGAGAAGCAAAGAAAGAAACGGAGAAACGAAGAAAGAGACGGAGAAACGAAGAAAAAAACGGAGAAGCGAACAAAGAAACGGAGAAACGAAGAAGGAAACGGAGAAGCGGAGAAATAAATGGAGAAACGAAGAAATAAACGGAGAAACGGACCAGGAAACGGAGAAACGAAGAAAGAAACGGAGAATCGAAGAAAGAAATAGAGAAACGAAGAAAGAAACGGAGAAACGAAGAAAGAAACGGAGATACGAAGAAAGCAACGGAGAAACGAAGGAAGAAACGGAGAAACGAAGAAAGAAACGGAGAAACGGAGAAAGAAACGGAGAAACGAAGAAAGAAACGGAAAAACGAAGAAAGAAACGGAGTAACGATGAAAGAAACGAAGAAACGAAGAAAGAAACGGAGAATCGGAGAAATAAGTGGAGAAACGAACAAAGAAACGGAGTAACGAAGAAAGAATCGGAGAAACGAACAAAGAAACGGAGAAACGAACAAAGAAACGGAGAAACGAACAAAGAAACGGAGAAACGGAGAAATAAATGGAGAAACGAAGAAATAAACGGAGAAACGAACAAGGAAACGGAGATGCGAAGAAAGAAACAAAGAAAAGAAAAAAGAAACGGAGAAACGAAGAAAGAAACGGAGTAACGATGAAAGAAACGGAGATACGATGAAAGAAACGGGGAATCGTAGAAATAAATGGAGAAACGAAGGAGTAAACCGAGAAACGGAGAAACGGAGAAACGGTGAAACGAAGGAAGAAACGGAGAAAAGAAGAAAGAAACGGAGAAATGAAGAAAGAAACGAAGAAACGAAGAAAGAAACGGAGATACGAAGAAAGAAACGGAGAAACGAACAAAGAAACGGAGAAGCGAACAAAGAAACGGAGAAACGAAGAAAGAAACGAAGAAACGAAGAAAGAAACGGAGATACGAAGAAAGAAACGGAGAAATAAATGGAGAAACGAAGAAATAAACGGAGAAACGAAGAAAGAAACGGAGAAACGAAGAAAGAATAGGAGAAACGAAGAAGGAAACGGAGTAACGAAGAAAGAAACGAAGAAACGAAGAAAGAAACGGAGAATCGGAGAAATAAATGGAGAAACGAAGGAATAAACCGAGAAACGGAGAAACGGAGAAACGATGAAACGAAGAAAGAAACGGAGAAAACAAGAAAGAAACGGAGAAATGAAGAAAGAAACGAAGAAACGAAGAAAGAAACGGAGATACGAAGAAAGAAACGGAGAAACGAACAAAGAAACGGAGAAACGAAGAAAGAAACGGAGAAATAAATGGAGAAACGAAGAAATAAACGGAGAAACGAAGAAAGAAACGGAGAAGCAAAGAAAGAAACGGAGAAAAGAAGAAAGAAACGGAGAAACGAAGAAAGAAACGGAGAAGCAAAGAAAGAAACGGAGAAACGAAGAAAGAGACGGAGAAACGAAGAAAAAAACGGAGAAGCGAACAAAGAAACGGAGAAACGAAGAAGGAAACGGAGAAGCGGAGAAATAAATGGAGAAACGAAGAAATAAACGGAGAAACGGACCAGGAAACGGAGAAACGAAGAAAGAAACGGAGAATCGAAGAAAGAAATAGAGAAACGAAGAAAGAAACGGAGAAACGAAGAAAGAAACGGAGATACGAAGAAAGCAACGGAGAAACGAAGGAAGAAACGGAGAAACGAAGAAAGAAACGGAGAAACGGAGAAAGAAACGGAGAAACGAAGAAAGAAACGGAAAAACGAAGAAAGAAACGGAGTAACGATGAAAGAAACGAAGAAACGAAGAAAGAAACGGAGAATCGGAGAAATAAGTGGAGAAACGAACAAAGAAACGGAGTAACGAAGAAAGAATCGGAGAAACGAACAAAGAAACGGAGAAACGAACAAAGAAACGGAGAAACGAACAAAGAAACGGAGAAACGGAGAAATAAATGGAGAAACGAAGAAATAAACGGAGAAACGAACAAGGAAACGGAGATGCGAAGAAAGAAACAAAGAAACGAAAAAAGAAACGGAGAAACGAAGAAAGAAACGGAGAAACGAAGAAAGAAACGGAGATACGATGAAAGAAACGGAGTAACGAAGAAAGAAACGGAGAAACGGAGAAATAAATGGAGAAACGAAGAAATAAACGGAGAAACGAAGAAATAAACGGAGAAACGAAGAAAGAAACGGAGAAATAAATGGAGAAACGAAGAAATAAATGGAGAAACGAAGAAAGAAACGGAGAAACTAAGAAAGAAACGGAGAAACGGAGAAATAAATGGAGAAACGAAGAAATAAACGGAGAGGCGAAGAAAGAAACGGAGAAACGAAGAAAGAAACGGAGAAACGAAGAAAGAAACGCAGTAACGATGAAAGAAACGAAGAAACGAAGAAAGAAACGGAGAATCGGAGAAATAAATGGAGAAACGAGGGAATAAACCGAGAAACGGAGAAACGGAGAAACGATGGAACGAAGGAAGAAACGGAGAAATGAAGAAAGAAACGAAGAAACGAAGAAAGAAACGGAGAATCGGAGAAATAAATGGAGAAATGAAGAAATAAACCGAGAAACGGAGAAAGAAACGGAGAAACGAACAAAGAAACGGAGAAACGGAGAAACGAACAAAGAAACGGAGAAACGAACAAAGAAACGGAGAAACGAAGAAAGAAATGGAGAAACGAAGAAAGAAACGGAGTAACGAAGAAATAAACGAAGAAACGAAGAAAGATACGGAGAATCGGAGAAATAAATGGAGAAACGAAGAAATAAACGGAGAAACGGAGAAATAAATGGAGAAACGAAGAAATAGACCGAGAAACGGAGAAAGAAACGGAGAAACGAACAAAGAAACGGAGAATCGAAGAAAGAAACGGAGAAACGAACAAAGAAACGGAGAAACAAACAAAGAAACGGAGAAACGTACAAAGAAACGGAGAAACGAAGAAATAAATGGAGAAACGAAGAAATAAACGGAGAAACGAAGAAAGAAACGGAGAAACGAAGAAAGAAACGGAGAAACGAAGAAAGCAACGGAGAAACGAAGGAAGAAACGGAGAAACGGAGAAAGAAACGGAGAAACGGAGAAAGAAACGGAGAAACGAAGAAAGAAACGGAAAAACGAAGAAAGAAACGGAGAAGCGGAGAAATAAATGGAGAAACGAAGAAATAAACGGAGAAACGAACCAGGAAACGGAGAAACGAAGAAAGAAACGGAGAAGCGGAGAAATAAATGGAGAAACGAAGAAATAAACGGAGAAACGAACCAGGAAACGGAGAAACGAAGAAAGAAACGGAGAATCGAAGAAAGAAATGGAGAAACGAAGAAAGAAACGGAGAAACGAAGAAAGAAACGGAGATACGAAGAAAGCAACGGAGAAACGAAGGAAGAAACGGAGAAACGAAGAAAGAAACGGAGAAACGGAGAAAGAAACGGAGAAACGAAGAAAGAAACGGAAAAACGAAGAAAGAAACGGAGTAACGATGAAAGAAACGAAGAAACGAAGAAAGAAACGGAGAATCGGAGAAATAAGTGGAGAAACGAACAAAGAAACGGAGTAACGAAGAAAGAATCGGAGAAACGAACAAAGAAACGGAGAAACGAAGAAAGAAACGGAGAAATAAATGGAGAAACGAAGAAATAAACGGAGAAACGAAGAAAGAAACGGAGAAACAAACAAAGAAACGGAGAAACGGAGAAATAAATGGAGAAACGAAGAAATAAACGGAGAAACGAAGAAAGAAACGGAGAAACGAAGAAAGAAACGGAGAAACGAAGAAAGAAACGGAGTATCGAAGAGAGAAACGAAGAAACGAAGAAAGAAACGGAGAATCGGAGAAATAAATGGAGAAACGAAGGAATAAACCGAGAAACGGAGAAACGGAGAAACGATGAAACGAAGGAAGAAACGGAGAAAAGAAGAAAGAAACGGAGAAATGAAGAAAGAAACGAAGAAACGAAGAAAGAAACGGAGATACGAAGAAAGAAACGGAGAAACGAACAAAGAAACGGAGAAACGAAGAAAGAAACGGAGAAATAAATGGAGAAACGAAGAAATAAACGGAGAAACGAAGAAAGAAACGGAGAAGCGAAGGAAGAAACGGAGAAACGAAGAAAGAAACGGAGAAACGGAGAAAGAAACGGAGAAACGAAGAAAGAAACGGAAAAACGAAGAAAGAAACGGAGTAACGATGAAAGAAACGAAGAAACGAAGAAAGAAACGGAGAATCGGAGAAATAAGTGGAGAAACGAACAAAGAAACGGAGTAACGAAGAAAGAATCGGAGAAACGAACAAAGAAACGGAGAAACGAACAAAGAAACGGAGAAACGAACAAAGAAACGGAGAAACGGAGAAATAAATGGAGAAACGAAGAAATAAACGGAGAAACGAACAAGGAAACGGAAATTCGAAGAAAGAAACAAAGAAACGAAAAAAGAAACGGAGAAACGAAGAAAGAAACGGAGAAACGAAGAAAGAAACGGAGACACGATGAAAGAAACGGAGAAACGGAGAAATAAATGGAGAAACGAAGAAATAAACGGAGAAACGAAGAAATAAACGGAGAAACGAAGAATGAAACGGAGAAATAAATGGAGAAACGAAGAAATAAACGGAGAAACGAAGAAAGAGACGGAGAAACGAAGAAAGAAACGGAGAAACGAAGAAAGAAACGGAGTAACGATGAAAGAAACGAAGAAACGAAGAAAGAAACGGAGAATCGGAGAAATAAGTGGAGAAACGATCAAAGAAACGGAGAAACGAAGAAAGAAACGGAGAAACGAACAAAGAAACGGAGAAACGAACAAAGAAAAGGAGAAACGGAGAAATAAATGGAGAAACGAAGAAATAATCGGAGAAACGAAGAAAGAAACGGAGAAGCGAACAAAGAAACGGAGAAACGAAGAAAGAAACGGAGAAGCGGAGAAATAAATGGAGAAACGAAGAAATAAACGGAGAAACGAACCAGGAAACGGAGAAACGAAGAAAGAAACGGAGAATCGAAGAAAGAAATGGAGAAACGAAGAAAGAAACGGAGAAACGAAGAAAGAAACGGAGATACGAAGAAAGCAACGGAGAAACGAAGGATGAAACGGAGAAACGAAGAAAGAAACGGAGAAACGGAGAAAGAAACGGAGAAACGAAGAAAGAAACGGAAAAACGGAGAAAGAAACGGAGTAACGATGAAAGAAACGAAGAAACGAAGAAAGAAACGGAGAATCGGAGAAATAAGTGGAGAAACGAACAAAGAAACGGAGTAACGAAGAAAGAATCGGAGAAACGAACAAAGAAACGGAGAAACGAACAAAGAAACGGAGAAACGAACAAAGAAACGGAGAAACGGAGAAATAAATGGAGAAACGAAGAAATAAACGGAGAAACGAACAAGGAAACGGAGATGCGAAGAAAGAAACAAAGAAACGAAAAAAGAAACGGAGAAACGGAGAAACGAAGAAAGAAACGGAGAAACGAAGAAAGAAACGGAGATACGATGAAAGAAACGGAGTAACGAAGAAAGAAACGGAGAAACGGAGAAATAAATGGAGAAACGAAGAAATAAACGGAGAAACGAAGAAATAAACGGAGAAACGAAGAAAGAAACGGAGAAGCGAAGAAAGAAACGGAGAAACGAAGAAAGAAACGGAGAGACGAAGAAAGAAACGGAGAAACGAAGAAAGAATCAGAGAAACGAAGAAAGAAACGGAGAAACGGAGAAATAAATGGAGAAACGAAGAAATAAACGGAAAAACGAAGAAAGAAACGTAGAAACGAACAAAGAAACGGAGAAACGAACAAAGAAACGGAGAAACTGAGAAATATACGGGGAAATGAAGAAAGAAACGGAGAAACCCACAAAGAAACGGAGAAACGAAGAAAGAAACGGAGAAACTAAGAAAGAAACGGAGAAACTAAGAAAGAAACGGAGAAACGAACAAAGAAACGGAGAAACGAAGAAAGAAACGGAGATACGAAGAATGAAACGGAGAAACGAACAAAGAAACGGAGAAACGAACAAAGAAACGGAGAAACGAACAAAGAAACGGAGAAACGAACAAAGAAACGGAGACACGGAGAAAGAAACGGAGAAACTAAGAAAGAAACGGAGAAACGAACAAAGAAACGCAGAAACGAAGAATGAAACGGAGAAACGAAGAAATATACGGAGAAATGGAGAAACAAACGGAGAAACAAAGAAAGAAACTGAGAAACCAACAAAGAAACGGAGAAACGAAGAAAGAAACGGAGAAACGAAGGATGAATCGGAGAAACGAAGAAAGAAACGGAGAAATAAATGGAGAAACGAAGATATAAACGGAGAAACGAAGAAAGAGACGGAGAAACGAAGAAACGATGAAAGAAAGGAGAAACGAAGAAAGAAACGGAGAAACGAAGAAAGAAACGGAGAAACGAAGGAAGAAACGGAGAAACGAAGAAAGAAACGGAGAAACGAAGAAAGAAACTGAGAAACTAAGAAAAAAACGGAGAATCGGAGAAATAAATGGAGAAACGAAGAAATAAACCGAGAAACGGAGAAAGAAACGGGGAAACAAGGAAAGAAACGGAGAAACGAAGAAAGAAACGGAGAAGCGAACAAAGAAACGGAGCAACGAAGAAAGAAACGGAGGAACGAAGAAAGAAACGGAGAAACGAAGAAAGAAACGGAGAAACGATGAAAGAAACGGAGAAATGAACAATGAAACGGAGAAACGAAGAAAGAAACGGAGAAACGGAGAAATAAATGGAGAAACGAGGAAATAAACGGAGAAACAAACAAAGAAACGGAGAAACGAAGAATGAAACGGAGAAACGGAGAAATAAATGGAGAAACGAAGAAATAAACGGAGAAACAAAGAAAGAAACGGAGAAACGAAGAAAGAAACGGAGAAACGAAGAAAGAAACGGAGTAACGAAGAAAGAAACGAATAAACGAAGAAAGAAACGGAGAATCGGAGCAGGAACGGAGTATCGATGAAAGAAATGAAGAAACGAAGAAAGAGACGGACAATCGGAGAAATAAATGGAGAAACGAAGGAATAAACCAACAAACGGAGGAACGGAGAAACGATGAAACGGAGGAAGAGACGGGGAAACGAAGAAAGCAACGAAGAAAGAAACACAGAATCGGAGAAATAAATGGAGAAACGAAGAAATAAACCGAGAATTGGAGAAAGAAACGGAGTAACGAAGGAATAAACCAAGAAACGAAGAAAGAAACGGAGAATCGGAGAAATAAATGGAGAAACGACGAAAGAAACGGAGAAACGAAGAAAGAAACGGAGAAACGAAGAAAGAAACGGAGTAAAGAAAAAAGAAACGAAGAAACGAAGAAAGAAACGGAGAAACGAAGAAAGAAACGGAGAAACGAAGAAAGAAACGGACAAACGAAGAAAGAAACGGAGAAACGAAGAAAGAAACGGAGAAACGAAGAAAGGAACGGAGAAACGAACAAAGAAACGGAGAAACGATCAAAGAAACGGAGAAACGGAGATATAAATGGAGAAACGAAGAAACAAACACAGAAACGAACAAAGAAACGGACAAACGAAGAAAGAAACGGAGAAGCGGAGAAAGAAACGGAGAAACGAAGAAAGAAACGGAGAAATGAAGAAAGAAACGGAGAAACGGAGAAATAAATGGAGAAACGAAGAAATAAACGGAGAAACGAAGAAAGAAAAGGAGAAACGATGAAAGAAACGAAGAAACGAAGAAAGAAACGGAGAATCGGAGAAATAAATGGAGAAACGAAGGAATAAACCGAGAAACGGAGAAATGGAGAAACGATGAAACGAAGGAAGAATCGGAGAAACGAAGAAAGAAACGGAGAAATGAAGAAAGAAACGAAGAAACGAAGAAAGAAACGGAGTAACGATGAAAGAAACGAAGAAACGAAGAAAGAAACGGAGAATCGGAGAAATAAGTGGAGAAACGAACAAAGAAACGGAGTAACGAAGAAAGAATCGGAGAAACGAACAAAGAAACGGAGAAACGAACAAAGAAACGGAGAAACGAACAAAGAAACGGAGAAACGGAGAAATAAATGGAGAAACGAAGAAATAAACGGAGAAACGAACAAGGAAACGGAGATTCGAAGAAAGAAACAAAGAAACGAAAAAAGAAACGGAGAAACGAAGAAAGAAACGGAGAAACGAAGAAAGAAACGGAGACACGATGAAAGAAACGGAGAAACGGAGAAATAAATGGAGAAACGAAGAAATAAACGGAGAAACGAAGAAATAAACGGAGAAACGAAGAATGAAACGGAGAAATAAATGGAGAAACGAAGAAATAAACGGAGAAACGAAGAAAGAGACGGAGAAACGAAGAAAGAAACGGAGAAACGAAGAAAGAAACGGAGTAACGATGAAAGAAACGAAGAAACGAAGAAAGAAACGGAGAATCGGAGAAATAAGTGGAGAAACGATCAAAGAAACGGAGAAACGAAGAAAGAAACGGAGAAACGAACAAAGAAACGGAGAAACGAACAAAGAAACGGAGAAACGGAGAAATAAATGGAGAAACGAAGAAATAATCGGAGAAACGAAGAAAGAAACGGAGAAGCGAACAAAGAAACGGAGAAACGAAGAAAGAAACGGAGAAGCGGAGAAATAAATGGAGAAACGAAGAAATAAACGGAGAAACGAACCAGGAAACGGAGAAACGAAGAAAGAAACGGAGAATCGAAGAAAGAAATGGAGAAACGAAGAAAGAAACGGAGAAACGAAGAAAGAAACGGAGATACGAAGAAAGCAACGGAGAAACGAAGGATGAAACGGAGAAACGAAGAAAGAAACGGAGAAACGGAGAAAGAAACGGAGAAACGAAGAAAGAAACGGAAAAACGGAGAAAGAAACGGAGTAACGATGAAAGAAACGAAGAAACGAAGAAAGAAACGGAGAATCGGAGAAATAAGTGGAGAAACGAACAAAGAAACGGAGTAACGAAGAAAGAATCGGAGAAACGAACAAAGAAACGGAGAAACGAACAAAGAAACGGAGAAACGAACAAAGAAACGGAGAAACGGAGAAATAAATGGAGAAACGAAGAAATAAACGGAGAAACGAACAAGGAAACGGAGATGCGAAGAAAGAAACAAAGAAACGAAAAAAGAAACGGAGAAACGAAGAAAGAAACGGAGAAACGAAGAAAGAAACGGAGATACGATGAAAGAAACGGAGTAACGAAGAAAGAAACGGAGAAACGGAGAAATAAATGGAGAAACGAAGAAATAAACGGAGAAACGAAGAAATAAACGGAGAAACGAAGAAAGAAACGGAGAAGCGAAGAAAGAAACGGAGAAACGAAGAAAGAAACGGAGAGACGAAGAAAGAAACGGAGAAACGAAGAAAGAATCAGAGAAACGAAGAAAGAAACGGAGAAACGGAGAAATAAATGGAGAAACGAAGAAATAAACGGAAAAACGAAGAAAGAAACGTAGAAACGAACAAAGAAACGGAGAAACGAACAAAGAAACGGAGAAACTGAGAAATATACGGGGAAATGAAGAAAGAAACGGAGAAACCCACAAAGAAACGGAGAAACGAAGAAAGAAACGGAGAAACTAAGAAAGAAACGGAGAAACTAAGAAAGAAACGGAGAAACGAAGAAAGAAACGGAGAAACGAAGAAAGAAACGGAGATACGAAGAATGAAACGGAGAAACGAACAAAGAAACGGAGAAACGAACAAAGAAACGGAGAAACGAACAAAGAAACGGAGAAATGAACAAAGAAACGGAGACACGGAGAAAGAAACGGAGAAACTAAGAAAGAAACGGAGAAACGAACAAAGAAACGCAGAAACGAAGAATGAAACGGAGAAACGAAGAAATATACGGAGAAATGGAGAAACAAACGGAGAAACAAAGAAAGAAACTGAGAAACCAACAAAGAAACGGAGAAACGAAGAAAGAAACGGAGAAACGAAGGATGAATCGGAGAAACGAAGAAAGAAACGGAGAAATAAATGGAGAAACGAAGATATAAACGGAGAAACGAAGAAAGAGACGGAGAAACGAAGAAACGATGAAAGAAAGGAGAAACGAAGAAAGAAACGGAGAAACGAAGAAAGAAACGGAGAAACGAAGGAAGAAACGGAGAAACGAAGAAAGAAACGGAGAAACGAAGAAAGAAACTGAGAAACTAAGAAAAAAACGGAGAATCGGAGAAATAAATGGAGAAACGAAGAAATAAACCGAGAAACGGAGAAAGAAACGGGGAAACAAGGAAAGAAACGGAGAAACGAAGAAAGAAACGGAGAAGCGAACAAAGAAACGGAGCAACGAAGAAAGAAACGGAGGAACGAAGAAAGAAACGGAGAAACGAAGAAAGAAACGGAGAAGCGAAGAAAGAAACGGAGAAACGAAGAAAGAAACGGAGAGACGAAGAAAGAAACGGAGAAACGAAGAAAGAATCAGAGAAACGAAGAAAGAAACGGAGAAACGGAGAAATAAATGGAGAAACGAAGAAATAAACGGAAAAACGAACAAAGAAAAGGAGAAACGGAGAAATAAATGGAGAAACGAAGAAATAATCGGAGAAACGAAGAAAGAAACGGAGAAGCGAACAAAGAAACGGAGAAACGAAGAAAGAAACGGAGAAGCGGAGAAATAAATGGAGAAACGAAGAAATAAACGGAGAAACGAACCAGGAAACGGAGAAACGAAGAAAGAAACGGAGAATCGAAGAAAGAAATGGAGAAACGAAGAAAGAAACGGAGAAACGAAGAAAGAAACGGAGATACGAAGAAAGCAACGGAGAAACGAAGGATGAAACGGAGAAACGAAGAAAGAAACGGAGAAACGGAGAAAGAAACGGAGAAACGAAGAAAGAAACGGAAAAACGGAGAAAGAAACGGAGTAACGATGAAAGAAACGAAGAAACGAAGAAAGAAACGGAGAATCGGAGAAATAAGTGGAGAAACGAACAAAGAAACGGAGTAACGAAGAAAGAATCGGAGAAACGAACAAAGAAACGGAGAAACGAACAAAGAAACGGAGAAACGAACAAAGAAACGGAGAAACGGAGAAATAAATGGAGAAACGAAGAAATAAACGGAGAAACGAACAAGGAAACGGAGATGCGAAGAAAGAAACAAAGAAACGAAAAAAGAAACGGAGAAACGAAGAAAGAAACGGAGAAACGAAGAAAGAAACGGAGATACGATGAAAGAAACGGAGTAACGAAGAAAGAAACGGAGAAACGGAGAAATAAATGGAGAAACGAAGAAATAAACGGAGAAACGAAGAAATAAACGGAGAAACGAAGAAAGAAACGGAGAAGCGAAGAAAGAAACGGAGAAACGAAGAAAGAAACGGAGAGACGAAGAAAGAAACGGAGAAACGAAGAAAGAATCAGAGAAACGAAGAAAGAAACGGAGAAACGGAGAAATAAATGGAGAAACGAAGAAATAAACGGAAAAACGAAGAAAGAAACGTAGAAACGAACAAAGAAACGGAGAAACGAACAAAGAAACGGAGAAACTGAGAAATATACGGGGAAATGAAGAAAGAAACGGAGAAACCCACAAAGAAACGGAGAAACGAAGAAAGAAACGGAGAAACTAAGAAAGAAACGGAGAAACTAAGAAAGAAACGGAGAAACGAAGAAAGAAACGGAGAAACGAAGAAAGAAACGGAGATACGAAGAATGAAACGGAGAAACGAACAAAGAAACGGAGAAACGAACAAAGAAACGGAGAAACGAACAAAGAAACGGAGAAACGAACAAAGAAACGGAGACACGGAGAAAGAAACGGAGAAACTAAGAAAGAAACGGAGAAACGAACAAAGAAACGCAGAAACGAAGAATGAAACGGAGAAACGAAGAAATATACGGAGAAATGGAGAAACAAACGGAGAAACAAAGAAAGAAACTGAGAAACCAACAAAGAAACGGAGAAACGAAGAAAGAAACGGAGAAACGAAGGATGAATCGGAGAAACGAAGAAAGAAACGGAGAAATAAATGGAGAAACGAAGATATAAACGGAGAAACGAAGAAAGAGACGGAGAAACGAAGAAACGATGAAAGAAAGGAGAAACGAAGAAAGAAACGGAGAAACGAAGAAAGAAACGGAGAAACGAAGGAAGAAACGGAGAAACGAAGAAAGAAACGGAGAAACGAAGAAAGAAACTGAGAAACTAAGAAAAAAACGGAGAATCGGAGAAATAAATGGAGAAACGAAGAAATAAACCGAGAAACGGAGAAAGAAACGGGGAAACAAGGAAAGAAACGGAGAAACGAAGAAAGAAACGGAGAAGCGAACAAAGAAACGGAGCAACGAAGAAAGAAACGGAGGAACGAAGAAAGAAACGGAGAAACGAAGAAAGAAACGGAGAAACGATGAAAGAAACGGAGAAATGAACAATGAAACGGAGAAACGAAGAAAGAAACGGAGAAACGGAGAAATAAATGGAGAAACGAGGAAATAAACGGAGAAACAAACAAAGAAACGGAGAAACGAAGAATGAAACGGAGAAACGGAGAAATAAATGGAGAAACGAAGAAATAAACGGAGAAACAAAGAAAGAAACGGAGAAACGAAGAAAGAAACGGAGAAACGAAGAAAGAAACGGAGTAACGAAGAAAGAAACGAATAAACGAAGAAAGAAACGGAGAATCGGAGCAGGAACGGAGTATCGATGAAAGAAATGAAGAAACGAAGAAAGAAACGGACAATCGGAGAAATAAATGGAGAAACGAAGGAATAAACCCACAAACGGAGGAACGGAGAAACGATGAAACGGAGGAAGAAACGGGGAAACGAAGAAAGCAACGAAGAAAGAAACACAGAATCGGAGAAATAAATGGAGAAACGAAGAAATAAACCGAGAATTGGAGAAAGAAACGGAGTAACGAAGGAATAAACCAAGAAACGAAGAAAGAAACGGAGAATCGGAGAAATAAATGGAGAAACGACGAAAGAAACGGAGAAACGAAGAAAGAAACGGAGAAACGAAGAAAGAAACGGAGTAAAGAAAAAAGAAACGAAGAAACGAAGAAAGAAACGGAGAAACGAAGAAAGAAACGGAGAAACGAAGAAAGAAACGGACAAACGAAGAAAGAAACGGAGAAACGAAGAAAGAAACGGAGAAACGAAGAAAGGAACGGAGAAACGAACAAAGAAACGGAGAAACGATCAAAGAAACGGAGAAACGGAGATATAAACGGAGCAACGAGGAAACAAACACAGAAACGAACAAAGAAACGGACAAACGAAGAAAGAAACGGAGAAGCGGAGAAAGAAACGGAGAAACGAAGAAAGAAACGGAGAAATGAAGAAAGAAACGGAGAAACGGAGAAATAAATGGAGAAACGAAGAAATAAACGGAGAAACGAAGAAAGAAAAGGAGAAACGATGAAAGAAACGAAGAAACGAAGAAAGAAACGGAGAATCGGAGAAATAAATGGAGAAACGAAGGAATAAACCGAGAAACGGAGAAATGGAGAAACGATGAAACGAAGGAAGAATCGGAGAAACGAAGAAAGAAACGGAGCAATGAAGAAAGAAACGAAGAAACGAAGAAAGAAACGGAGAAACGACGAAAGAAACGGAGAAACGAAGAAAGAAACGGACAAACGGAGAAATAAATGGAGAAACGAAGAAATAAACGGAGAAACGAAGAAAGAAACGGAGAAACGAACAAAGAAACGGAGAAACGAACAAAGAAACGGAGAAACGGAGAAATATACGGAGAAATGAAGAAAGAAACGGAGAAATGCACAAAGAAACGGAGAAACGAAGAAAGAAACGGAGAAACTAAGAAAGAAACGGAGAAACGAAGAAAGAAACGGAGTAACGATGAAAGAAACGAAGAAAGAAACGGGGAATCGTAGAAATAAATGGAGAAACGAAGGAGTAAACCGAGTAACGGAGAAACGGAGAAACGGTGAAACGAAGGCAGAAACGGAGAAAAGAAGAAAGAAACGGAGAAATGAAGAAAGAAACGAAGAAACGAAGAAAGAAACGGAGATACGAAGAAAGAAACGGAGAAACGAACAAAGAAACGGAGAAGCGAACAAAGAAACGGAGAATCGAAGAAAGAAACGAAGAAACGAAGAAAGAAACGGAGATACGAAGAAAGAAACGGAGAAATAAATGGAGAAACGAAGAAATAAACGGAGAAACGAAGAAAGAAACGAAGAAACGAAGAAAGAAACGGAGATACGAAGAAAGAAACGGAGAAATAAATGGAGAAACGAAGAAATAAACGGAGAAACGAAGAAAGAAACGAAGAAACGAAGAAAGAAACGGAGATACGAAGAAAGAAACGGAGAAACGAACAAAGAAACGGAGAAACGAAGAAAGAAACGGAGAAATAAATGGAGAAACGAAGAAATAAACGGAGAAACGAAGAAAGAAACGGAGAAGCAAAGAAAGAAACGGAGAAAAGAAGAAAGAAATGGAGAAACGAAGAAAGAAACGGAGAAGCAAAGAAAGAAACGGAGAAACGAAGAAAGAGACGGAGAAACGAAGAAAAAAACGGAGAAGCGAACAAAGAAACGGAGAAACGAAGAAAGAAACGGAGAAGCGGAGAAATAAATGAAGAAACGAAGAAATAAACGGAGAAACGAACCAGGAAACGGAGAAACGAAGAAAGAAACGGAGAATCGAAGAAAGAAATGGAGAAACGAAGAAAGAACGGAGAAACGAAGAAAGAAACGGAGATACGAAGAAAGAAACGGAGAAACGAAGGAAGAAACGGAGAAACGAAGAAAGAAACGGAGAAACGGAGAAAGAAACGGAGAAACGAAGAAAGAAACGGAAAAACGAAGAAAGAAACGGAGTAACGATGAAAGAAACGAAGAAACGAAGAAAGAAACGGAGAATCGGAGAAATAAGTGGAGAAACGAACAAAGAAACGGAGTAACGAAGAAAGAATCGGAGAAACGAACAAAGAAACGGAGAAACGAAGAAAGAAACGGAGAAATAAATGGAGAAACGAAGAAATAAACGGAGAAACGAACAAGGAAACGGAGATTCGAAGAAAGAAACAAAGAAACGAAAAAAGAAACGGAGAAACGAAGAAAGAAACGGAGAAACGAAGAAAGAAACGGAGATACGATGAAAGAAACGGAGAAACGGAGAAATAAATGGAGAAACGAAGAAATAAACGGAGAAACGAAGAAATAAACGGAGAAACGAAGAATGAAACGGAGAAATAAATGGAGAAACGAAGAAACAAACGGAGAAACGAAGAAAGAAACGGAGAAACGAAGAAAGAAACGGAGAAACGAAGAAAGAAACGGAGTAACGATGAAAGAAACGAAGAAACGAAGAAAGAAACGGAGAATCGGAGAAATAAGTGGAGAAACGAACAAAGAAACGGAGTAACGAAGAAAGAATCGGAGAAACGAACAAAGAAACGGAGAAACGAAGAAAGAAACGGAGAAATAAATGGAGAAAAGAAGAAATAAACGGAGAAACGAAGAAAGAAACGGAGAAACAAACAAAGAAACGGAGAAACGCAGAAGGAAACGGAGAAACGGAGAAATAAATGGAGAAACGAACAAATAAACGGAGAAACGAAGAAAGAAACGGAGAAACGAAGAAAGAAACGGAGAAACGAAGAAAGAAACGGAGTAACGAAGAAAGAAACGAAGAAACGAAGAAAGAAACGGAGAATCGGAGAAATAAATGGAGAAACGAAGGAATAAACCGAGAAACGGAGAAACGGAGAAACGATGAAACGAAGGAAGAAACGGAGAAAAGAAGAAAGAAACGGAGAAATGAAGAAAGAAACGAAGAAATAAATGGAGAAACGAAGAAATAAACGGAGAAACGGAGAAGCAAAGAAAGAAACGGAGAAACGAAGAAAGAAACGGAGAAACGAAGAAAGAAACGGAGAAGCAAAGAAAGAAACGGAGAAACGAAGAAAGAAACGGAGAAACGAAGAAAAAAACGGAGAAGCGAACAAAGAAACGGAGAAACGAAGAAAGAAACGGAGAAGCGGAGAAATAAATGGAGAAACGAAGAAATAAACGGAGAAACGAACCAGGAAACGGAGAAACGAAGAAAGAAACGGAGAATCGAAGAAAGAAATGGAGAAACGAAGAAAGAAACGGAGAAACGAAGAAAGAAACGGAGAGACGAAGAAAGAAACGGAGAAACGAAGAAAGAATCAGAGAAACGAAGAAAGAAACGGAGAAACGGAGAAATAAATGGAGAAACGAAGAAATAAACGGAAAAACGAAGAAAGAAACGTAGAAACGAACAAAGAAACGGAGAAACGAACAAAGAAACGGAGAAACTGAGAAATATACGGGGAAATGAAGAAAGAAACGGAGAAACCCACAAAGAAACGGAGAAACGAAGAAAGAAACGGAGAAACTAAGAAAGAAACGGAGAAACTAAGAAAGAAACGGAGAAACGAAGAAAGAAACGGAGAAACGAAGAAAGAAACGGAGATACGAAGAATGAAACGGAGAAACGAACAAAGAAACGGAGAAACGAACAAAGAAACGGAGAAACGAAGAAAGAAACGGAGAAACGAAGAAAGAAACGGAGATACGAAGAATGAAACGGAGAAACGAACAAAGAAACGGAGAAACGAACAAAGAAACGGAGACACGGAGAAAGAAACGGAGAAACTAAGAAAGAAACGGAGAAACGAACAAAGAAACGCAGAAACGAAGAATGAAACGGAGAAACGAAGAAATATACGGAGAAATGGAGAAACAAACGGAGAAACAAAGAAAGAAACTGAGAAACCAACAAAGAAACGGAGAAACGAAGAAAGAAACGGAGAAACGAAGGATGAATCGGAGAAACGAAGAAAGAAACGGAGAAATAAATGGAGAAACGAAGATATAAACGGAGAAACGAAGAAAGAGACGGAGAAACGAAGAAACGATGAAAGAAAGGAGAAACGAAGAAAGAAACGGAGAAACGAAGAAAGAAACGGAGAAACGAAGGAAGAAACGGAGAAACGAAGAAAGAAACGGAGAAACGAAGAAAGAAACTGAGAAACTAAGAAAAAAACGGAGAATCGGAGAAATAAATGGAGAAACGAAGAAATAAACCGAGAAACGGAGAAAGAAACGGGGAAACAAGGAAAGAAACGGAGAAACGAAGAAAGAAACGGAGAAGCGAACAAAGAAACGGAGCAACGAAGAAAGAAACGGAGGAACGAAGAAAGAAACGGAGAAACGAAGAAAGAAACGGAGAAACGATGAAAGAAACGGAGAAATGAACAATGAAACGGAGAAACGAAGAAAGAAACGGAGAAACGGAGAAATAAATGGAGAAACGAGGAAATAAACGGAGAAACAAACAAAGAAACGGAGAAACGAAGAATGAAACGGAGAAACGGAGAAATAAATGGAGAAACGAAGAAATAAACGGAGAAACAAAGAAAGAAACGGAGAAACGAAGAAAGAAACGGAGAAACGAAGAAAGAAACGGAGTAACGAAGAAAGAAACGAATAAACGAAGAAAGAAACGGAGAATCGGAGCAGGAACGGAGTATCGATGAAAGAAATGAAGAAACGAAGAAAGAAACGGACAATCGGAGAAATAAATGGAGAAACGAAGGAATAAACCAACAAACGGAGGAACGGAGAAACGATGAAACGGAGGAAGAAACGGGGAAACGAAGAAAGCAACGAAGAAAGAGACACAGAATCGGAGAAATAAATGGAGAAACGAAGAAATAAACCGAGAATTGGAGAAAGAAACGGAGTAACGAAGGAATAAACCAAGAAACGAAGAAAGAAACGGAGAATCGGAGAAATAAATGGAGAAACGACGAAAGAAACGGAGAAACGAAGAAAGAAACGGAGAAACGAAGAAAGAAACGGAGTAAAGAAAAAAGAAACGAAGAAACGAAGAAAGAAACGGAGAAACGAAGAAAGAAACGGAGAAACGAAGAAAGAAACGGACAAACGAAGAAAGAAACGGAGAAACGAAGAAAGAAACGGAGAAACGAAGAAAGGAACGGAGAAACGAACAAAGAAACGGAGAAACGATCAAAGAAACGGAGAAACGGAGATATAAACGGAGCAACGAGGAAACAAACACAGAAACGAACAAAGAAACGGACAAACGAAGAAAGAAACGGAGAAGCGGAGAAAGAAACGGAGAAACGAAGAAAGAAACGGAGAAATGAAGAAAGAAACGGAGAAACGGAGAAATAAATGGAGAAACGAAGAAATAAACGGAGAAACGAAGAAAGAAAAGGAGAAACGATGAAAGAAACGAAGAAACGAAGAAAGAAACGGAGAATCGGAGAAATAAATGGAGAAACGAAGGAATAAACCGAGAAACGGAGAAATGGAGAAACGATGAAACGAAGGAAGAATCGGAGAAACGAAGAAAGAAACGGAGAAATGAAGAAAGAAACGAAGAAACGAAGAAAGAAACGGAGAAACGACGAAAGAAACGGAGAAACGAAGAAAGAAACGGACAAACGGAGAAATAAATGGAGAAACGAAGAAATAAACGGAGAAACGAAGAAAGAAACGGAGAAACGAACAAAGAAACGGAGAAACGAACAAAGAAACGGAGAAACGGAGAAATATACGGAGAAATGAAGAAAGAAACGGAGAAATGCACAAAGAAACGGAGAAACGAAGAAAGAAACGGAGAAACTAAGAAAGAAACGGAGAAACGAAGAAAGAAACGGAGAAACGAAGAAAGAAACGGAGTAACGATGAAAGAAACGAAGAAAGAAACGGGGAATCGTAGAAATAAATGGAGAAACGAAGGAGTAAACCGAGAAACGGAGAAACGGAGAAACGGTGAAACGAAGGCCGAAACGGAGAAAAGAAGAAAGAAACGGAGAAATGAAGAAAGAAACGAAGAAACGAAGAAAGAAACGGAGATACGAAGAAAGAAACGGAGAAACGAACAAAGAAACGGAGAAGCGAACAAAGAAACGGAGAAACGAAGAAAGAAACGAAGAAACGAAGAAAGAAACGGAGATACGAAGAAAGAAACGGAGAAATAAATGGAGAAACGAAGAAATAAACGGAGAAACGAAGAAAGAAACGAAGAAACGAAGAAAGAAACGGAGATACGAAGAAAGAAACGGAGAAATAAATGGAGAAACGAAGAAATAAACGGAGAAACGAAGAAAGAAACGAAGAAACGAAGAAAGAAACGGAGATACGAAGAAAGAAACGGAGAAACGAACAAAGAAACGGAGAAACGAAGAAAGAAACGGAGAAATAAATGGAGAAACGAAGAAATAAACGGAGAAACGAAGAAAGAAACGGAGAAGCAAAGAAAGAAACGGAGAAAAGAAGAAAGAAATGGAGAAACGAAGAAAGAAACGGAGAAGCAAAGAAAGAAACGGAGAAACGAAGAAAGAGACGGAGAAACGAAGAAAAAAACGGAGAAGCGAACAAAGAAACGGAGAAACGAAGAAAGAAACGGAGAAGCGGAGAAATAAATGGAGAAACGAAGAAATAAACGGAGAAACGAACCAGGAAACGGAGAAACGAAGAAAGAAACGGAGAATCGAAGAAAGAAATGGAGAAACGAAGAAAGAACGGAGAAACGAAGAAAGAAACGGAGATACGAAGAAAGAAACGGAGAAACGAAGGAAGAAACGGAGAAACGAAGAAAGAAACGGAGAAACGGAGAAAGAAACGGAGAAACGAAGAAAGAAACGGAAAAACGAAGAAAGAAACGGAGTAACGATGAAAGAAACGAAGAAACGAAGAAAGAAACGGAGAATCGGAGAAATAAGTGGAGAAACGAACAAAGAAACGGAGTAACGAAGAAAGAATCGGAGAAACGAACAAAGAAACGGAGAAACGAAGAAAGAAACGGAGAAATAAATGGAGAAACGAAGAAATAAACGGAGAAACGAACAAGGAAACGGAGATTCGAAGAAAGAAACAAAGAAACGAAAAAAGAAACGGAGAAACGAAGAAAGAAACGGAGAAACGAAGAAAGAAACGGAGATACGATGAAAGAAACGGAGAAACGGAGAAATAAATGGAGAAACGAAGAAATAAACGGAGAAACGAAGAAATAAACGGAGAAACGAAGAATGAAACGGAGAAATAAATGGAGAAACGAAGAAACAAACGGAGAAACGAAGAAAGAAACGGAGAAACGAAGAAAGAAACGGAGAAACGAAGAAAGAAACGGAGTAACGATGAAAGAAACGAAGAAACGAAGAAAGAAACGGAGAATCGGAGAAATAAGTGGAGAAACGAACAAAGAAACGGAGTAACGAAGAAAGAATCGGAGAAACGAACAAAGAAACGGAGAAACGAAGAAAGAAACGGAGAAATAAATGGAGAAACGAAGAAATAAACGGAGAAACGAAGAAAGAAACGGAGAAACAAACAAAGAAACGGAGAAACGCAGAAGGAAACGGAGAAACGGAGAAATAAATGGAGAAACGAACAAATAAACGGAGAAACGAAGAAAGAAACGGAGAGACGAAGAAAGAAACGGAGAAACGAAGAAAGAAACGGAGTAACGAAGAAAGAAACGAAGAAACGAAGAAAGAAACGGAGAATCGGAGAAATAAATGGAGAAACGAAGGAATAAACCGAGAAACGGAGAAACGGAGAAACGATGAAACGAAGGAAGAAACGGAGAAAAGAAGAAAGAAACGGAGAAATGAAGAAAGAAACGAAGAAATAAATGGAGAAACGAAGAAATAAACGGAGAAACGAAGAAAGAAACGGAGAAGCAAAGAAAGAAACGGAGAAACGAAGAAAGAAACGGAGAAACGAAGAAAGAAACGGAGAAGCAAAGAAAGAAACGGAGAAACGAAGAAAGAAACGGAGAAACGAAGAAAAAAACGGAGAAGCGAACAAAGAAACGGAGAAACGAAGAAAGAAACGGAGAAGCGGAGAAATAAATGGAGAAACGAAGAAATAAACGGAGAAACGAACCAGGAAACGGAGAAACGAAGAAAGAAACGGAGAATCGAAGAAAGAAATGGAGAAACGAAGAAAGAAACGGAGAAACGAAGAAAGAAACGGAGATACGAAGAAAGAAACGGAGAAACGAAGGAAGAAACGGAGAAACGAAGAAAGAAACGGAGAAACGGAGAAAGAAACGGAGAAACGAAGAAAGAAACGGAGAAACGAAGAAAGAAACGGAGAAACGAAGAAAGAATCGGAGAAACGATGAAAGAAACGGAGTAACGCAGAAAGAAACGGAGAAACGGAGAAATAAATGGAGAAACGAAGAAATATACGGAGAAACGAAGAAATAAACGGAGATACGAAGAAAGAAACGGAGAAATAAATGGAGAAACGAAGAAACAAACGGAGAAACGAAGAAAGAAACGGAGAAACTAAGAAAGAAACGGAGAAACGGAGAAATAAATGGAGAAACGAAGAAATAAACGGAGAGGCGAAGAAAGAAACGGAGAAACGAAGAAATAAACGTAGAAACGAAGAAAGAAACGGAGAAACGAGGAAAGAAATGGAGAAACGAAGAAAGAAACGGAGTAACGAAGAAAGAAACGATGAAACGAAGAAATAAACGGAGAAACGAAGAAAGAAACAGCGAAACGAAGAAAGAAACGGAGAAACGAAGAAAGAAACGCAGTAACGATGAAAGAAACGAAGAAACGAAGAAAGAAACGGAGAATCGGAGAAATAAATGGAGAAACGAGGGAATAAACCGAGAAACGGAGAAACGGAGAAACGATGAAACGAAGGAAGAAACGGAGAAATGAAGAAAGAAACGAAGAAACGAAGAAAGAAACGGAGAATCGGAGAAATAAATGGAGAAATGAAGAAATAAACCGAGAAACGGAGAAAGAAACGGAGTAACGAAGAAATAAACGAAGAAACGAAGAAAGATACGGAGAATCGGAGAAATAAATGGAGAAACGAAGAAATAAACGGAGAAACGGAGAAATAAATGGAGAAACGAAGAAATAGACCGAGAAACGGAGAAAGAAACGGAGAAACGAACAAAGAAACAGAGAATCGAAGAAAGAAACGGAGAAACGAACAAAGAAACGGAGAAGCAAACAAAGAAACGGAGAAACGTACAAAGAAACGGGGAAACGAAGAAATAAATGGAGAAGCGAAGAAATAAACGGAGAAACGAAGAAAGAAACGGAGAAACGAAGAAAGAAACGGAGAAACGTACAAAGAAACGGAGAAAGGAAGAAATAAATGGAGAAACGAAGAAATAAACGGAGAAACGAAGAAAGAAACGGAGAAACGAAGAAAGAAACGGAGAAACGAAGAAAGAAACGGAGAAACGAAGAAAGAATCGGAGAAACGAAGAAAGAAACGGAGAAACGGAGAAATAAATGGAGAAACGAAGAAATAAACGGAAAAACGAAGAAAGAAACGTAGAAACGAAAAAAGAAACGAAGAAACGAAGAAAGAAACGGAGAAACGAACAAAGAAACGGAGAAACGAAGAAAGAAACGGACAAACGAAGAAAGAAACGGAGAAACGAAGAAAGAAACGGAGAAACGAAGAAAGAAACGGAGAAACGAAGAAAGAAACGGAGAAACGATCAAAGAAACGGAGAAACGGAGATATAACTGGAGAAACGAAGAAACAAACAGAGAAACGAACAAAGAAACGGACAAACGAAGAAAGAAACGGAGAAGCGGAGAAAGAAACGGAGAAACGAAGAAATAAACGGAGAGGCGAAGAAAGAAACGGAGAAACGAAGAAATAAACGTAGAAACGAAGAAAGAAACGGAGAAACGAGGAAAGAAATGGAGAAACGAAGAAAGAAACGGAGTAACGAAGAAAGAAACGATGAAACGAAGAAAGAAACGGAGAAACGAAGAAATAAACGTAGAAACGAAGAAAGAAACGGAGAAACGGAGATATAACTGGAGAAACGAAGAAACAAACAGAGAAACGAACAAAGAAACGGACAAACGAAGAAGGAAACGGAGAAGCGGAGAAAGAAACGGAGAAACGAAGAAAGAATCGGAGAAATGAAGAAAGAAACGGAGAAACGGAGAAATAAATGGAGAAACGAAGAAATAAACGGAGAAACGAACAAAGAAAAGGAGAAACGAACAGAGAAACGTTTCTCCGTTTCTCCCTTTCTCCGTTTCTCGGTTTCCCCGTTTCTCCGTTTCTCGGTTTCTACGTTTCTCGGTTTCTGCGTTTCTCCGTTTCTCGGTTTCTCGGTTTCTGCGTTTCTCCGTTTCTGGGTTTCTCGGTTTCTCCGTTTCTCTGTTTCTCCGTTTCTCTGTTTCTCCGTTTCTCCATTTCTCCGTTTCTCCGTTTCTCCGTTTCTCCGTTTCTCCGTTTCTCCGTTTCTCCGATTCTCGGTTTCTCCGTTTCTCCGTTTCTCGGTTTCTCGGTTTCTGCGTTTCTATGTTTCTCTGTTTCTCCGTTTCTCCGTTTCTCCGTTTCTCCGTTTCTCCGTTTCTCCGTCTCTCGGTTTCTCCGTTTCTCGGTTTGTCCGTTTCTCCGTTTCTCCGTTTCACGGTTTTTCCGTTTCTCCGTTTCTCCGTTTCACCGTTTTTTGTTCGTTTCTCCGTTCCTTTCTTCGTTTCTCCGTTTATTTCTTAGTTTCTCAATTTATTTCTCCGTTTCTCCGTTTCTTTGTTCGTTTCTCCGTTTCTTTGTTCGTTTCTCCGTTTCTTTGTTCGTTTCTCCGTTTCTTTCTCCGTTTCTCCGTTTCTTTCTTCGTTTGTCCGTTTCTTTCTTGGTTTCTCCGTTTCTTTCTTCGTTTCTCCGTTTCTTTCTTCATTTCTCCGTTTATTTCTTCGTTTCTCCAATTATTTCTCCGTTTCTCCGTTTCTTTGTTCCTTTCTCCGTTTCCTTGTTCGTTTCTCCGTTTCTTTCTTCGTTTCTCCATTTCTTTTTTCGTTTCTCCGTTTATTTCTGCATTTCTCCATTTATTTCTCCGATTCTCCGCTTCTTTCTTCGTTTCTCCGTATCTTTCTTCGTTTCTCTATTTCTTTGTTCGTTTCTCTGTTTGTTTCTACGTTTCTCCATTTATTTCTCCGTTTCTCCGTTTCTTTCCTCGTTTCTCCGTTTCTTTGTTCGTTTCTCCGCTCCTTTCTTCGTTTCTCCGTTTATTTCTTCGTTTTTCCATTTATTTCTCCGTTTCTCCGTTTCTTTCTCCGTTTCTCCGTTTCTTTGTTGGTTTCTCCGTTTCTTTCATCGTTTCTCCGTTTCTTTGTTCGTTTCTCCGTTTCTTTCTTCGTTTCTCCGTTTCTTTCTTCGTTTCTCAGTTTCTTTCTTCGTTTCTCCGTTTATTTCTTCGTTTCTCCATTTATTTCTCCGTTTCTCCGTTTCTTTGTTCGTTTCTCCGTTTCTTTGTTCGTTTCTCCGCTCCTTTCTTCGTTTCTCCGTTTATTTCTTCGTTTTTCCATTTATTTCTCCGTTTCTTTCTTCGTTTCTCCGTTTCTTTCTTCGTTTCTCCGTTTCTTTCTTCGTTTCTCCGTTTCTTCCTTCGTTTCTTTCTTTGTTTCTCCGTTTCTTTCATCGTTTCTCCGCTTCTTTCTTCGTTCCTCCGTTTCTTTCTTCTATTCTCCGTTTATTTCTTCGTTTCTCCATTTATTTCTCCGTTTCTCCGTTTCTTTGTTCGTTTCTCCGTTTCCTTGTTCGTTTCTCCGTTTCTTCGTTTCTTTCTTGGTTTCTCCGTTTCTTTCTTTGTTTCTCCATTTATTTCTCCGTTTCTCCGTTTCTTTGTTCGTTTCTCCGTTTCTTCGTTGGTTTCTCCATTTATTTCTCCGTGTCTTCGTTTCTTTGTTCGTTTCTCCGTTACTTTGTTCGTTTCTCCGTTACTTTGTTCGTTTCTCCGTTTCTTTGTTCGTTTCTCCGTTTCATTCTTTGTTTCTCCGTATCTTTGTTGGTTTCTGCCTTTATTTCTTCATTTCTCCATTTATTTCTCCGATTCTCCGTTTCTTTCTCCGTTTCTCCGTTTATTTGATCGTTTCTCCATTTATTTCTCCGTTTCTCCGTTTCATTGTCCGTTTCTCCGTTTCTCCGTTTCTTTGTTCGTATCTCCGTTCCTTTCTTCGTTTCTCCGTTTATTTCTTCGTTTCTCCATTTACTTCTCCGTTTCTCCGTTTCTTTCTTCGTTTCTCCGTTTCTTTGTTCGTTTCTCCGTTTATTTCTTCGTTTCTCCAATTATTTCTCCGTTTCTCCGTTTCTTTGTTCCTTTCTCCGTTTCGTTGTTCGTTTCTCCGTTACTTTGTTCGTTTCTCCGTTTCTTTGTTCGTTTCTCCGTTTCATTCTTTGTTTCTCCGTATCTTTGTTGGTTTCTGCCTTTATTTCTGCATTTCTCCATTTATTTCTCCGATTCTCCGCTTCTTTCTTCGTTTCTCCGTATCTTTCTTCGTTTCTCTATTTCTTTGTTCGTTTCTCTGTTTGTTTCTACGTTTCTCCATTTATTTCTCCGTTTCTCCGTTTCTTTCCTCGTTTCTCCGTTTCTTTGTTCGTTTCTCCGCTCCTTTCTTCGTTTCTCCGTTTATTTCTTCGTTTTTCCATTTATTTCTCCGTTTCTCCGTTTCTTTCTCCGTTTCTCCGTTTCTTTGTTGGTTTCTCCGTTTCTTTCATCGTTTCTCCGTTTCTTTGTTCGTTTCTCCGTTTCTTTCTTCGTTTCTCCGTTTCTTTCTTCGTTTCTCCGTTTCTTTCTTCGTTTCTCCGTTTATTTCTTCGTTTCTCCATTTATTTCTCCGTTTCTCCGTTTCTTTGTTCGTTTCTCCGTTTCTTTGTTCGTTTCTCCGCTCCTTTCTTCGTTTCTCCGTTTATTTCTTCGTTTTTCCATTTATTTCTCCGTTTCTTTCTTCGTTTCTCCGTTTCTTTCTTCGTTTCTCCGTTTCTTTCTTCGTTTCTCCGTTTCTTCCTTCGTTTCTTTCTTTGTTTCTCCGTTTCTTTCATCGTTTCTCCGCTTCTTTCTTCGTTCCTCCGTTTCTTTCTTCTATTCTCCGTTTATTTCTTCGTTTCTCCATTTATTTCTCCGTTTCTCCGTTTCTTTGTTCGTTTCTCCGTTTCCTTGTTCGTTTCTCCGTTTCTTCGTTTCTTTCTTGGTTTCTCCGTTTCTTTCTTTGTTTCTCCATTTATTTCTCCGTTTCTCCGTTTCTTTGTTCGTTTCTCCGTTTCTTCGTTGGTTTCTCCATTTATTTCTCCGTGTCTTCGTTTCTTTGTTCGTTTCTCCGTTACTTTGTTCGTTTCTCCGTCACTTTGTTCGTTTCTCCGTTTCTTTGTTCGTTTCTCCGTTTCATTCTTTGTTTCTCCGTATCTTTGTTGGTTTCTGCCTTTATTTCTTCATTTCTCCATTTATTTCTCCGATTCTCCGTTTCTTTCTCCGTTTCCCCGTTTATTTGATCGTTTCTCCATTTATTTCTCCGTTTCTCCGTTTCATTGTCCGTTTCTCCGTTTCTCCGTTTCTTTGTTCGTATCTCCGTTCCTTTCTTCGTTTCTCCGTTTATTTCTTCGTTTCTCCATTTACTTCTCCGTTTCTCCGTTTCTTTCTTCGTTTCTCCGTTTCTTTGTTTGTTTCTCCGTTTCTTTCTTCGTTTCTCCGTTTCTTTGTTCGTTTCTCCGTTTCTTTTTCCGTTTCTCGGTTTATTTCTTCGTTTCTCCATTTATTTCTCCGTTTCTTTCTTTGTTTCTTCGTTTCTTTCTTCGTTACTCCGTTTCTTTCTTCGTTTCTCCGTTTCTTTGTTCGTTTCTCCGTTTCTTTGTTCGTTTCTCCGTTTCTTTGTTCGTTAGTCCGTTTCTTTCTTCGATTTTCCGTTTCTTTCTTCGTTTCTCCATTTCTTTCTTCTATTCTTCATTCCGTTCTTCGTTTCTCGGTTTCTTTCTTCGTTTCTTCGTGTCTTTCTTCGCTTCTCCGTTTCTTTCTTCGTTTCTCCGTTTCTTTCTTCGTTTCTCCGTTTCTTCCTTCGTTTCTTCGTTTCTCCGTTTCGCCGTTTCTCCGTTTCTCCGTTTCTCCGTTTCTCCGTTTCTCCGTTTCTCCGTTTCCCGTTTCTGCGTTTCTCCGTTTCTCCGTTTCTCCGTTTCTCCGTTTCTCCGTTTCTCCGTTTCTCCGTTTCTCCGTTTCTCCGTTTCTCAGTTTCTCCGTTTCTCCGTTTCTCGGTTTCTCGGTTTCTCCGTTTCTCCGTTTCTCCGATTCACGGTCTCTCCGTTTCACGGTTTCTCCGTTTCTCCGTTTCTCGGTTTCCCCGTTTCTCCGTTTCTCCGTTTCTCCGTTTCTCCGTTTCTGCGTTTCTCCGTTTCTCGGTTTCTCTGTTTCCCTGTTTCTCCGATTCTCCGTTTCTCCGTTTCTCCGTTTCTCCGTTTCTCGGTTTCTCCGTTTCTCCGTATCTCCGTTCCTCCGTTTCTCGGTTTCTCCGTTTCTCCGTCTCTTGGTTTCTCCGTTTCTCGGTATCTCCGTTTCTCCGTTTCTCCGGTTCACGGTTTTTCCGTTTCTCCGTTACTCCGTTTCTCCGTTTCACCGTTTTATGTTCGTTTCTCCATTTATTACTCCGATTCTCCGTTTCATTCGTCGTTTCTCCGTTTCTTCCTTCGTTTCTTTCTTTGTTTCTCCGTTTCTTTCATCGTTTCTCCGCTTCTTTCTTCGTTCCTCCGTTTCTTTCTTCTATTCTCCGTTTATTTCTTCGTTTCTCCATTTATTTCTCCGTTTCTCCGTTTCTTTGTTCGTTTCTCCGTTTCCTTGTTCGTTTCTCCATTTCTTCGTTTCTTTCTTGGTTTCTCCGTTTCTTTCTTTGTTTCTCCATTTATTTCTCCGTTTCTCCGTTTCTTTGTTCGTTTCTCCGTTTCTTCGTTGGTTTCTCCATTTATTTCTCCGTGTCTTCGTTTCTTTGTTCGTTTCTCCGTTACTTTGTTCGTTTCTCCGTTACTTTGTTCGTTTCTCCGTTTCTTTTTTCGTTTCTCCGTTTCATTCTTTGTTTCTCCGTATCTTTGTTGGTTTCTGCCTTTATTTCTTCATTTCTCCATTTATTTCTCCGATTCTCCGTTTCTTTGTTCGTTTCTCCGTTTCTTTCTTCGTTTCTCCGTTTCTTTCTTCGTTTCTCCGTTTCTTTCTTCGTTTCTCCGTTTATTTCTTCGTTTCTCCATTTATTTCTCCGTTTCTCCGTTTCTTTGTTCGTTTCTCCGTTTCTTTGTTCGTTTCTCCGCTCCTTTCTTCGTTTCTCCGTTTATTTCTTCGTTTTTCCATTTATTTCTCCGTTTCTGTCTTCGTTTCTCCGTTTCTTTCTTCGTTTCTCCGTTTCTTCCTTCGTTTCTTTCTTTGTTTCTCCGTTTCTTTCATCGTTTCTCCGCTTCTTTCTTCGTTCCTCCGTTTCTTTCTTCTATTCTCCGTTTATTTCTTCGTTTCTCCATTTATTTCTCCGTTTCTCCGTTTCTTTGTTCGTTTCTCCGTTTCCTTGTTCGTTTCTCCGTTTCTTCGTTTCTTTCTTGGTTTCTCCGTTTCTTTCTTTGTTTCTCCATTTATTTCTCCGTTTCTCCGTTTCTTTGTTCGTTTCTCCGTTTCTTCGTTGGTTTCTCCATTTATTTCTCCGTGTCTTCGTTTCTTTGTTCGTTTCTCCGTTACTTTGTTCGTTTCTCCGTTACTTTGTTCGTTTCTCCGTTTCTTTTTTCGTTTCTCCGTTTCATTCTTTGTTTCTCCGTATCTTTGTTGGTTTCTGCCTTTATTTCTTCATTTCTCCATTTATTTCTCCGATTCTCCGTTTCTTTCTCCGTTTCTCCGTTTATTTGATCGTTTCTCCATTTATTTCTCCGTTTCTCCGTTTCATTGTCCGTTTCTCCGTTTCTCCGTTTCTTTGTTCGTATCTCCGTTCCTTTCTTCGTTTCTCCGTTTATTTCTTCGTTTCTCCATTTACTTCTCCGTTTCTCCGTTTCTTTGTTCGTTTCTCCGTTTCTTTGTTCGTTTCTCCGTTTCTTTCTTCGTTTCTCCGTTTCTTTGTTCGTTTCTCCGTTTCTTTTTCCGTTTCTCGGTTTATTTCTTCGTTTCTCCATTTATTTCTCCGTTTCTTTCTTTGTTTCTTCGTTTCTTTCTTCGTTACTCCGTTTCTTTCTTCGTTTCTCCGTTTCTTTGTTCGTTTCTCCGTTTCTTTGTTCGTTTCTCCGTTTCTTTGTTCGTTTCTCCGTTTCTTTCTTCGATTTTCCGTTTCTTTCTTCGTTTCTCCATTTCTTTCTTCTATTCTTCATTCCGTTCTTCGTTTCTCGGTTTCTTTCTTCGTTTCTTCGTGTCTTTCTTCGCTTCTCCGTTTCTTTCTTCGTTTCTCCGTTTCTTTCTTCGTTTCTCCGTTTCTTCCTTCGTTTCTTCGTTTCTCCGTTTCTCCGTTTCTCCGTTTCTCAGTTTCTCCGTTTCTCCGTTTCTCCGTTTCTCCGTTTCTCCGTTTCTCCGTTTCTCCGTTTCTCCGTTTCTCCGTTTCTCCGTTTCTCCGTTTCTCCGTTTCTCCGTTTCTCCGTTTCTCCGTTTCTCCGTTTCTCCGTTTCTCCGTTTCTCCGTTTCTCCGTTTCTCCGTTTCTCCGTTTCTCCGTTTCTCCGTTTCTCCGTTTCTCCGTTTCTCCGTTTCTCCGTTTCTCCGTTTCTCCGTTTCTCCGTTTCTCCGTTTCTCCGTTTCTCCGTTTCTCCGTTTCTCCGTTTCTCCGTTTCTCCGTTTCTCCGTTTCTGCGTTTCTCCGTTTCTCCGTTTCTCCGTTTCTCCGTTTCTCCGTTTCTCCGTTTCTCCGTTTCTCCGTTTCTCCGTTTCTCCGTTTCTCCGTTTCTCCGTTTCTCCGTTTCTCCGTTTCTCCGTTTCTCCGTTTCTCCTTTTCTCCTTTTCTCCGTTTCTCCGTTTCTCCGTTTCTCCGTTTCTCCGTTTCTCCGTTTCTCCGTTACTCCGTTTCTCCGTTTAGATTAAATGATTATAATAATTTTGTTACTTACTTCAAAGTAAAGAGATGTTTCTTAAAGTTTTAAAACATGGAAAGTAATAATTGTCTAGGAGATATATCAATTTAACATTTGATTAATACTTGAAGAATCGAAATTTTTGGTATTTTCCTGATACCAAAGGTTGAAATTCAGGCATAAATTTTAGAAAATGTTTGATTTTGGGACTCTTGGTGTCAGTGTACGATATGCGAAGAAGTGGCACGATTTCGCGGATTCTTAGAATTGACGTCAAATTCCAAGAATTTCCACGAATCGAAATTTTGTTGTACTTTCGAACGAATTTCTGAATCATGGATCCCGATTTTCTTTGTATCAGGAGAACATGATAGTTGAGGACATATAGTTTTAAGTAGTTTTAGCAGTTTGATAGGATCGGGTTAAAGAAATGGAAACAAATAATGGACAAAAATAAAGTTTTTGCTGTCAGTGAAGTTGATTTTATTTCAATACATCAATTGAACTTGTTGAAAGTACTGTACCGTAAAGTACTTTACTGTACCGTAAAAATTACTATTCTAAACTCGCAGCCGATTAGCTCGGTACTACCCACGACGACTAATTACTGTTCGTCGCGAGTAATACCGATTACCAGGTCTCACCACGTGGAGGTTGCTGCGATCGGAGACCCGGAGAGAGATAGATGGAATCAAAGTTCCATCGATCTCCCTCGACACCCGATACAAACGAAGATACTAAACCAAAGAGATGGAAGGAATCAATGTTCCTTCGATCTCCTCGTTTAGTTCTGCCAAGCAATTACATTATGGAAAAATTAGGCAAAATTGGAAAAGACGCGACACGAACCGTGCAGTTGGTCCTACTAGGTCGGTCCCGTTTCCCCTCAGTGGGCCCGATTAAAGAGGAAATGCACGACGCCGTCCACTCATATAGAGTGCCCCGTTTCTCCCAACTCCGCGTCAGGAACCACGCAAAGCGTGGACCTGACTCACGGAGGATGACAAAGAGAGGGTCTTGTGGCACAAGGACTTCCGCAGGGACCGGTGCGAACACCTGCCCCTGTGTTCGCAGCATATTCTCTCTCAAAGCGGACGCACCAGAAGAGACAGCGATCGAGCGTTCGGTCCACCTACACGGCCGGTCACTTGCTTATGCAACAAGCAGTGATGACCGGGCTGAAGAACGAGGAAGCGAGCAAAAATAAGCTAAAGATTGGATAATTGCTTGACAGATAACAGATATTTGTACACCGTGGCCTTAAAATTAACTTATTCCAAGCTTAACTAAAGATCCCACGGCGGTTGCGACGATAGTGTCCTCTTCGTTCTTCGTTCTTTGTTCTTCGTTCTTCGTTCTTCGTTCTTCGTTCTTCGTTCTTCGTTCTTCGTTCTTCGTTCTTCGTTCTTCGTTCTTCGTTCTTCGTTCTTCGTTCTTCGTTCTTCGTTCTTCGTTCTTCGTTCTTCGTTCTTCGTTCTTCGTTCTTCGTTCTTCGTTCTTCGTTCTTCGTTCTTCGTTCTTCGTTCTTCGTTCTTCGTTCTTCGTTCTTCGTTCTTCGTTCTTCGTTCTTCGTTCTTCGTTCTTCGTTCTTCGTTCTTCGTTCTTCGTTCTTCGTTCTTCGTTCTTCGTTCTTCGTTCTTCGTTCTTCGTTCTTCGTTCTTCGTTCTTCGTTCTTCGTTCTTCGTTCTTCGTTCTTCGTTCTTCGTTCTTCGTTCTTCGTTCTTCGTTCTTCGTTCTTCGTTCTTCGTTCTTCGTTCTTCGTTCTTCGTTCTTCGTTCTTCGTTCTTCGTTCTTCGTTCTTCGTTCTTCGTTCTTCGTTCTTCGTTCTTCGTTCTTCGTTCTTCGTTCTTCGTTCTTCGTTCTTCGTTCTTCGTTCTTCGTTCTTCGTTCTTCGTTCTTCGTTCTTCGTTCTTCGTTCTTCGTTCTTCGTTCTTCGTTCTTCGTTCTTCGTTCTTCGTTCTTCGTTCTTCGTTCTTCGTTCTTCGTTCTTCGTTCTTCGTTCTTCGTTCTTCGTTCTTCGTTCTTCGTTCTTCGTTCTTCGTTCTTCGTTCTTCGTTCTTCGTTCTTCGTTCTTCGTTCTTCGTTCTTCGTTCTTCGTTCTTCGTTCTTCGTTCTTCGTTCTTCGTTCTTCGTTCTTCGTTCTTCGTTCTTCGTTCTTCGTTCTTCGTTCTTCGTTCTTCGTTCTTCGTTCTTCGTTCTTCGTTCTTCGTTCTTCGTTCTTCGTTCTTCGTTCTTCGTTCTTCGTTCTTCGTTCTTCGTTCTTCGTTCTTCGTTCTTCGTTCTTCGTTCTTCGTTCTTCGTTCTCCGGTGTGCCTACCTAAGAGAAACCTAAAGTCAAGGCATGATAAAAAAATGATAGAAAATAGAAATGAAGTTGGTTAGTGATTAAATACAGTCATTCAGTAACAAAGGAAATAAAGGCAAGAATGACAAAAAAATAAACATGGAAAAACAAGTACAAAGTAAAATCAGAGAACAAATAAAATAAATTACAGAAAGAAACAATTAAAAACCAAAGAAAGGATTGAGAGAATGGTCGCCAGTACTGACCACCGCCTACCGGCGGCCAGTACCGGTTACCAAGGTGGGGGTCCCCCTTCCATAAACCTAAAACGAAGAGATCCATCCACCTCCGAGGCTCCAGGAAGAATGAAATTTTAAACAACCGGGGGCTCCTTATATACCCTCCGTAAGGTCACTTACCGGTTCTTCCATTGTCTTTGTTCGACCTAATCGAAATTTTCGAAGGCGAACGGTTTCGGTGAATGTTTGTTCATTTCCGCGATTGTTACTAACATTTATACATGTTCCCAATATTGATCGAACAATGTGCATCTTATATATGTATTGCAATTAATTAAGAAACTTATAGAAATTGATTTTGATCGAGACTCGATGTTAAAACGTGTTTCGTAAAGTTTTTAAGCATGGAAAGTAACAATTGTTCATTAAATGCATTAAGTTAACATTTGTTTAATTCTTATAATTTACACAATACGCGTAGAAGTTGTGTTTTTTACATAAAAGTGCCGAAATTCAATTAATCGCTTTTTTAGATAGAAAAATCATCGCGATGAAGACTTGTGAATCGATAATCGATACCTGTAGCCTTGAAAATGTCAGTTGGATCTCAGCGAAAAATTCCTTCGCGAACAAAGAATATTTCAACGAAATGATATTTTAAGCCATTATTTATACTAGAACATTGTTAATAATTGTTTAATCTACAGTCCTACGACGGTTGATAATAAATATGATAAATAAACATCGAGATATTGCGAAATCTTCCAAGGCGGACGGTTTCGGTTAATGTTTGTTCATTTCCGCGATTGTTATTAACATTTATGCATGTTCCCAATATTGATCGAACAATATGCATCTTATTTAGGTATCATAAATCATTAGTTAGTTTTCAGAAATTAATTGATTTCGAAAATGAAAGCAAAATATTGATATTCATATATTTCTCGATTTGCAACCTAAATTAATCTTTATAAGCAAATTATTCATTTACAATGCAAAAGAAAATGCATTTTGTAACATTCATATTCCCAACTTTTACAGTGCAAACCATTAATTAGTTTACAAATGTTAATTTTCATAAAAAATGGAGAAATATATGTATACCAAACTCTTCGTTAAATTTTCCGATAAAATTTAATTCACATACTGTAACATAAAAGTTCGGAACGTGGAAAAATGTTTCTAACAATCGCCTAGAGACATAAACATTCGCTAAAGCAATTCGCCTTCCCAGATTTCGCAATATCTTGATGTTTGTTTATCATAATTATTAACAACCGTCGTAGGACCGTAGATTAAACAATTATTAACAATGTCCTAGTATAAATAATGGCTTAAAATATCATTTCGTTGAAATATTCTTTGTTCGCGATGGAATTGTTCTTATTGAGATCAAACCGACATTGTCAAGGCTGGAAATGTTTATCGATTCACAAACGTCTATCACGATGGTTTTTCTATCTAGAAAAGCGATTAATTGAATTTCGACGCTTTTACATCAAGAATACAGCTTCCACGCATAATCCGAAAATTATAAGAACGAAACAAATGTTAAATTAATGTATCAAATAAACAATTGTTACTTTCCATGCTTTGAAACATTAAGAAACACGTTTATACCTCGAATCTCGGTCAAAATTAATTGCTGTAGGCGAATCAATCATATTTAATGCATAAATAAGATGCATATTGTAAGATAAATGTTCGGAACATGTATAAATGTTAGTAACAATCAAGGAAATGAACAAACATTCACCGAAACCGTTCGCCTTCGCAGATTTCGCAATATCCTGACGTTCATTTATCATATTTATTAACAATCGTCGTAGGATTGTAGATTAAACCATTATTAACAATTTCCTAGTATAAATAATGGTTTAAAATATCATTTCGTTGAAATATTCTTTGTTCAGGAAGGAATTTTTCATTGAGGTGCAACCGACATTCTCAAGGCTACACGTGTCGATCATCGCGAAGATTGTTCTATTCAGAGAAGCGATTAATTGAATTTCGCCGCTTTGGAGTAAAAAATGAAACTTCTACGCGTATTGTGTAAATTATAAAAATTAAACAAATGTTAAATTAATGTATCTAATAAACAATTGTTACTTTCCATGCTTTAAAACTTTCCTAAACACGTTTTACTATAAATCTCGATCAAAAACAATTTCTGTAAGTTACTTAATCATTTTTAATGCATAAATAAGATGCACATTGTTCAATTAATATTGAGAACATGCATAAATGTTAGTAACAATCGCGGAAATGAACAAACATTCACCGAAACCTTTCGTCTTCGCAGATTTTGCAATATCTCGATGTTTATTTATCATATTTATTAACAACCGTCATAGGACCATACTTTAGACAATTATTAACAATGTTCTAGTATAAATAATGGCTTGAAAGTCATTACTTTCTGGAAATATTTGTTAGATCGAACAAAGACAATCGAAGTAACCGTGGGATAAAATAAATGAATATTTCTCTACATATCGAAAAAATAGTTTGTATATATGCATGTATATTCCGAACGCTCAGTGACACACATATGTCACACGGCAATGAAGTGGGTTGCCATCTACTAGAGAATAGGTAAACTACACTTAAGGTGTGAAAACACCTGGCGGAGAAACGCTCAAGTTTGTTGAGGAGTTGTTGTTATTTCCACCAATAGATAGCGCCACATGCATAATTTACCGACATTACAGATAAGTATTTCCATTTGTATGGTATTCCCTACCGTGCAATAAAATAAATAAATATTTTTGTACAAAGTTTCGTATGTATCATCTTTCGAATAAATGTAAAGTTAAACGAAATCAGCGTAATGAAATTTCTCTGCATTCTAGCCTTCCTTTATACATTTAAAAAAATCTTTGATACCTCGAAATCATGGCTACACATATCGATTATCGACTCACAAGTATTTATCACGATGATTTTTCTACATAGAAAAGCGATTAATCGAAATTCAGCACGTTTGAGTAAGAAATACAAATTCTACGCGTATTGTGTAAATTATGAGAATTAAATAAATGCTAAACTATTGCAGTAAATAGACAATTATTACTTTCCTTGCTTTCAAACTTTACGAAACAAGTTTTTACTTTGAATCTCGATCAAAATCAATTTCTATAAGTATAATCATTTACCATGCATAAATAAGATACATATTGTTCGATTAATATTGAGAACATGCATAAATGTTAGTAACAATCGCGAAAGTTAACAAATATGTTCTCCAAGAGATGGCAACCCATATAATTACCACGTTGCAAATGTTTGGAATTTCAGATCATATTTGCATGCATCACAAACAATAATTTCGATATGTAGAGAAGTATTTATTTATTTTATCGCACGGTAGGGAATATTATACAAATGGGATCACATATCTTTAATGTCGGTAAATTTATGCTCGCGGCGCTATCTATTGGTGGAAATAAGAACAATTCCTCAACAAACTTGAGCGTTTCTCCGCCAGGTGTTTTCACACCTTAAGTGTAGGTTACCTATTCTCTAGTAGATGGCAACCCACTTCATTGCCGTGTGACATATGTGTGTCACTGAGCGTTCAGAATATATATTTGCATATATACAGACTATAATTTCGATACGTAGAGAAATATTCATTTATTTTATCGCACGGTTACTTCGATTGTCTTTGTTCAATCTAACAAATATTTCCAGAAAGTGATGACTTTCAAGCCATTATTGATGCTAAAACAATGTTAATAATTGTTTAATCTACGGTCCCACGACGCTTGTTAATAATTATGATAAATAAACGTCAAGATATTGCTAAATTTGCGAAGGCGAACGGTTTCGGTGAATGTTTGTCCATTTCCGCGATTGTTAGTAACATTTATATGTGCTCCCAATATTAATTGAACAATGTGCATATTATTTATGCATCACAAATGATTAAGAAACTTATAGAAATTAATTTTGATCGAGCTCCGAAGTAAAGAGGTGTTTCTTAAAGTTTTAAAATATGGAAAGTAATAATTGTCTATTAGATATATCGATGTAACATTTGATTAGTACTTGAGAAATCGAAATGCATACTTCCTTGGCGACAGTGTTCTCCTCATACCAAAGGATGAAATTCAGACATAAATTGTAGAAAATGTTCAATGTTGGGACTCTTGTTGTCAGGACTATATGATATGCGAGGAAGTGCCACGATTTCGCGAATGAAAAATACTTCTATGAAAAATAATGTTTTAATCCATTATTTATACCAGGACATTGTTAATAATTTTTTATACCATGGTGCTACGACGGTTGTTAATAATTCTGATGAATGAACATCAAGATATTGCGAAATCTGCGAAGGGGAACGGTTTCAGTGAATTGTTGTTCATCCACGCGATTGTTATTAACATTTATGCATGTTTCGAACATTTATGTGAGAGAATGCATCTTAGTTATGCATTGTAAATTATTGATTTGCCTATAGAAATTAAATTTCATCGAGAATTGAAGTAAAACGTGGTATTCATATGTTTCTCGATTTTCGATCGAAATTAATATTTGTAAAGTAATTAATGACTTATAATGCACAAACAAGATGCACATTGTAATGTTAATATTCGGAACGTGCGTAAATGTTAATAACAATCACGGAAATGAAAAAACATTTACCAAAACCGTTCTTCTTCATAGATTTTGTAATATCTTGATGTTGATTTATGATAATCATTAACAACCGACGTTGGACCATAGTTTAAACAATTATTAACAATGTCCTAGTATAAATAATGGCTTAAAATATCATTTCGTTAAAATATTCTTTGTTCACGAAGGAATTTTTCGTTGAGATCCAACTGATATTCTCAATGTTACAGGTATCGATAATCGATTCACAAGTCTTCATCGCGATGATTTTTCTATCTAAAAAAGCGATTAATTGAATTTCGGCACTTTTATGTAAAAAATACGACTTCTACGCGTATTGTGTAAATTATAAGAATTAAACAAATGTTAAATTAATGTATTTAATGAACAATTGTTACTTTCCATGCTTTAAAACTTTACGAAACACGTTTTAACATCGAGTCTCGATCAAAATCAATTTCTATAAGTTTCTTAATTAATTGCAATACATAAATAAGATGCACATTGTTCGATCAATATTGGAAACATGCATAAATGTTAGTAACAATCGCGGAAATGAACAAACATTCACCGAAACCGTTCGCCTTCGAAGGTTTCGATTAGATCGAACAAAGACAATGGAAGAAACGGTAAGTCACATTGGGGAGGGTATATAAGGAGCCCCCGGTTGTTTAAAATTTCATTGTTCCCGAAGCCTCCGAGGTGGACGCATCTCTTCGTTTTAGGTTTATGGAAGGGGGACCCCTCACCATGGTAACCGGTACTGGCCGCCGGTAAGCGGTGTTCAGTACTGGCGACCACTCTCTCAATCCTTTCTTTTTTTTTCTAACTGTTTCTTTGTCTAATTCATTTCATTTGTACTCTGATTTTAATTTCTACTTGTTTTGACATGTTTATTTTTTTCCACTAACCAAATTCATTTCTATTTTCTATTATGCCATGACTTTAGGTTTCTCTTAGGTTTCTCTTAGATACATTCTCTTAGATGTATCGGAAAACGAAGAACGAAGAACGAAGAGGACTGATGTATTGCATCCTCCGCGGGACTATTAATTCTAAGTATAGACTAAGTTAGTTTTAAGGTTACCATGTACGAGTATCTGTGATCTGCCGAGCAATTATCCAATCTTTAACTTCTTTTTGCTCGCTTGCTCGTATCCCAGTCCGGCCACCTCTGCTTGTTGCATAAGCAAGTGACCGGCCGTGGAGGTGGACCGAACGCTCGATCGCTGTCTCTTCTGGTGCGTCCGCTTTGAGAGAGAATATGCTGCGAACACAGGGGCAGGTGTTCGCACCGGTCCCTGCGGAAGTCCTTGTGCCACAAGACCCTCTCTTTGTCATCCTCCGTGAGTCAGGTCCACGCTTTGCGTGGTTCCTGACGCGGAGTTGGGAGAAACGGGGCACTCTATATGAGTGGACGGCGTCGTGCATTTCCTCTTTAATCGGGCCCACTGAGGGGAAACGGGACCGACCTAGTAGGAGCAACTCCACGGTTCGTGTCGCGTATTTCCCAATTTCGCCTAATTTTTCTATTATGTAATTGCTCGGCAGACTTAAACGAGGAGATCAAAGGAACATTGATTCCGTCCATCTCTGCAGTTAGAATAAGTTAGTTTTAAGGCTGTGATCTGCCAAGCAAATATCCAATCTTTAGCTTAAATTTGCTCGCTTCCTCGTTCCTCGGTCCGGTCACCACTGCTTCTTGTACAAGCAAGTGGCCGGCCGTGTAAGTAGTCCGAACAGTCTATCGCCGTCTCTTCCGGTGTGTCCGCTTCCAGAGGGGGCATGTTGCGACCACAGGAGCAGGCATTTTTGCCGGTCCCTGCGAAAGTCTCCAAAACAAGACCCTCTCGTCGTAAAGATGGAGAAACGGGGCACTCCTCTAGGGGAGTGGTAGGCGTCGTTCGTTTTCTCTGGAATCGGAACCACGGAGGGGAAACGGGATATACCTAGTAGGACCAACTGCACGGTTCGTGTCGCGTCTTTCCCAATTTTGCCTAATTTTCCCATAATGTAATTGCTTGGCAGAACTAAACAAGGAGATCGAAGGAAAATTGATTCTTTCCATCTCTTTGGTTTAGTATCGCCGTTTGTATCGCGTGTCGAGGGAGATCGATGGAACTTTGATTCCATCTATCTCTCTCCGGGTCTCCGCTCGCAGCAACCTCCACGTGGTGAGACCAGATAATCGGTATTACTCGCGACGAAGTATCACTTACCACGAGTAACGCCGAGCTAATTGGCTGCGAACTTAGAATAATTATTTAAGATGTGAGAACAAGTAGAAAACAAGATTTTTGTAAGGCGTGTGAGAGCGTGAAGACGTTAATGAAACCAATAACTGGAATGGCCTAGGGGAAAAGTACACACACCATTGTAATCGGGCGAGTTTCTACTTTCAGATGCAACAGGAATTTCTCGAGTTCGTCAACCCGTTCGCGAGATATGGGAGTTTGAAGTTAAGGAATGGTTGAGAAACCATCAAAATTTTCGCTGGTCTGATACTCGAAACCAATAACTGGAATGGCCTAGGGGAAAAGTACACACACCATTGTAATCGGGCGAGTTTCTACTTTCAGATGCATCAGGAATTTCTCGAGTTCGTCAATCCGTTCGCGAGATATGGGAGTTTGAAGTTAAGGAATGGTTGAGAAACCATAAAAATTTACCAAAGTCTGATACTCGAAACCAATAACTACAAAGGCCTAGGGGGAAAACACACATATCTTTGTAATAGGGCGAGTTTCTACTTTCACATGCAACAGGAATTTCTCGAGTTCGGCAATCCGTTCGCGAGATATGGGAGTTTGATGTTAAGGAATGGTTGACAAACCATCAAAATTTTCGCGGGTCTGATACTCAAAACCAATAACTGGAGTGGCCTAGGGGAAAGTACACACACCATTGTAATCGGTCGACTTTCTACTTTCAGATGCAACAGGAAACAATCGAGTTCGTCAATCCGTTCGCGAGATATGGGAGTTTGAAGTTAAGGAATGCATGAGAAACCATCAAAATTTTCGCAAGTCTGACACTCGAAACCAATAACTACTATGATCTACGGCAAAAATACACATACCGTTGTAATCGGGCGAGTTTGTGCTTTCAGATGCAACAGAAATTTCTGGAGTTCGTCTATCCGTTCGCGAGATATGGGAGTTTGAAGTTAAGGAATGGTTGAGGAACCATCAAAATTTTCGCAAGTCTGATACTTGAAACCAATAACTCCTATGGCCTAGGGCAAAGATGCAGATACCGTTCTAATCGGGCGAGTTTCTGCTTTCAGATGCAATAGGAAATTCTCGAGTTCGTCAATCCGTTCGCGAGATATGGAGTGTGAAGTTACGGAATGGTTGAGAAACCATCAAAATTTTCGCAAGTCTGTTACTCGAAACCAATAACTACAATGGCCCAGGGGAAAAACACACATACCATTGTAATTGGGAGAGTTTCTACTTTCGGATGCAACAGGAATTTCTCGGGTTCGTCAATCCGTTCGCGAGATATGGGAGTTTGAAGTTAAGGAATGGTTGAGAAACCATCAAAATTTTCGCAAGTCTGATACTCGAAACCAATAACTGGAATGGCCTAGGGGAAAAGTACACACACCATTGTAATCGGGCGAGTTTCTACTTTCAGGTGCAACAGGAATTTCTCGAGTTCGTCAATCCGTTCGCGAGCTTTGGAAGTGTGAATTTAAGGAATGGTTGAGAAACCATCAAAATTGTCGAAAGTCTGATACTCGAAACCAATAACTACAAAGGCCTAGGGGCAAAATACACATACCGTTGTAATTGGGCGAGTTTCTGCTTTCAGATGCAATAGGAAATTCTTGAGTTCGTCTATCCGTTCGCGAGATGTGGAGTGTGAAGTTACGGAATGGTTGAGAAACCATCAAAATTTTCGAAAGTCTGATACTCGAAACCAATAACTGGAATGGCCTAGGGGAAAAGTACACACACCATTGTAATCGGGCGAGTTTCCACTTTCAGATGCAACAGAAATTTCTCGAGTTCTTCATTCCGTTCGCGAGACATGGGAGTTTGAAGATACGGAAAGGTTGAGAAACCATCAAAATTTTCGCAAGTCTAATACTCGAAACCAATAACTACAAAGGCCTAGGGGAAAAACGCACATACCGTTGTAATCGGGCGAGTTTCTACTTTCTCATGCAACAGTAATTTCTAGAGTTCGGCAGTCCGTTCGCGAGATATGGGAGTTTGAAGTTAAGGAATGGTTGTGAAACCATCAAAATTTTCGCTGGTCTGATACTCGAAACCAATAACTGGAATGGCCTAGGGGAAAAGTACACACACCATTGTAACCGGGCGAGATACTACTTTCAGATGCAACAGGAATTAATGGAGTTCGTCAATCCGTTCGCGAGATATGGGAGTTTCAAGTTAAGGAATGGTTGAGAAACCATCAAAATTTTCGCAAGTCTGATACTTGAAACCAATAACTCCTATGGCCTAGAGCAAAGATGCACATACCGTTGTAATCGGGCGAGTTTCTGCTTTCAGATGAAATAGGAAATTCTTGAGTTCGTCTATCCGTTCGCGAGATATGGAGTGTGAAGTTACGGAATGGTTGAGAAACCATCAAAATTTTCGAAAGTCTGATACTCGAAACCAATAACTGGAATGGTCTAGGGGAAAAGTACACACACCATTGTAATCGGGCGAGTTTCTACTTTCAGATGCAAGAGGAATTTCTCGAGTTCTTCAATCCGTTCGCGAGACATGGGAGTTTGAAGATACGGAAAGGTTGAGAAACCATCAAAATTTTCGCAAGTCTGATACTCGAAACCAATAACTACAATGGCCCAGGGGAAAAACGCACATACCGTTGTAATCGGGCGAGTTTCTAATTTCACATGCAACAGGAATTTCTCGAGTTCGGCAATCCGTTCGCGAGATATGGGAGTTTGAAGTTAAGGAATGGTTGTGAAACCATCAAAATTTTCGCTGGTCTGATACTCGAAACCAATAACTGGAATGGCCTAGGGGAAAAGTACACACACCATTGTAATCGGGCGAGGTTCCACTTTCAGATGCAACAGAAATTTCGCGAGTTCGTCAATCTGTTCGCGAGATATGGGAGTTTGAAGTTAAGGAATGCTTGAGAAACCATCAAAATTTTCGGAAGCCTAATACTCAAAACCAATAACTACAAAGGCCTAGGGGAAAAATACACATACCGTTGTAATCGGACGAGTTTCTACTTTCTCATGCAACAGGAATTTCTCGAGTTCGGCAATCCGTTCGCGAGATATGGGAGTTTGAAGTTAAGGAATGGTTGTGAAACCATCAAAATTTTCGCTGGTCTGATACTCGAAACCAATAACTGGAATGGCCTAGGGGAAAAGTACACACACCATTGTAATCGGGCGAGTTTCTACTTTCAGATGCAACAGAAATTTCTGGAGTTCGTCAATCCGTTCGCGAGATATGGGAGTTTGAAGTTAAGGAATGCTTGAGAAACCATCAAAATTTTCGCAAGTCTGATACTCGAAACCAATAACAACAATGGCCCAGGGGAAAATCACACATACCGTTGTAATCGGGCGAGTTTCTACTTTCAGATGCAACAGAAATTTCTGGAGTTCGTCAATCCGTTCGCGAGATATGGGAGTTTGAAGTTAAGGAATGCTTGAGAAACCATCAAAATTTTCGCAAGTCTGATACTCGAAACCAATAACAACAATGGCCCAGGGGAAAATCACACATACCGTTGTAATCGGGCTAGTTTCTGCTTTTAGATGCAATAGGAATTTCTCGAGTTCGTCAATCCGTTCGCGAGATATGGGAGTTTGAAGTTAAGGAATGGTTGAGAAACCATCAAAATTTTCGCTGGTCTGATACTCGAAACCAATAACTGGAATGGCCTAGGGGAAAAGTACACACACCATTGTAATCGGGCGAGTTTCCACTTTCAGATGCATCAGGAATTTCTCGAGTTCGTCAATCCGTTCGCGAGATATGGGAGTTTGAAGTTAAGGAATGGTTGAGAAACCATAAAAATTTACCAAAGTCTGATACTCGAAACCAATAACTACAAAGGCCTAGGGGGAAAACACACATATCTTTGTAATAGGGCGAGTTTCTACTTTCACATGCAACAGGAATTTCTCGAGTTCGGCAATCCGTTCGCGAGATATGGGAGTTTGATGTTAAGGAATGGTTGACAAACCATCAAAATTTTCGCGGGTCTGATACTCAAAACCAATAACTGGAGTGGCCTAGGGGAAAGTACACACACCATTGTAATCGGTCGACTTTCTACTTTCAGATGCAACAGGAAACAATCGAGTTCGTCAATCCGTTCGCGAGATATGGGAGTTTGAAGTTAAGGAATGCTTGAGAAACCATCAAAATTTTCGCAAGTCTGACACTCGAAACCAGTAACTACTATGATCTACGGCAAAAATACACATACCGTTGTAATCGGGCGAGTTTGTGCTTTCAGATGCAACAGAAATTTCTGGAGTTCGTCTATCCGTTCGCGAGATATGGGAGTTTGAAGTTAAGGAATGGTTGAGGAACCATCAAAATTTTCGCAAGTCTGATACTTGAAACCAATAACTCCTATGGCCTAGGGCAAAGATGCAGATACCGTTCTAATCGGGCGAGTTTCTGCTTTCAGATGCAATAGGAAATTCTCGAGTTCGTCAATCCGTTCGCGAGACATGGAGTGTGAAGTTACGGAATGGTTGAGAAACCATCAAAATTTTCGCAAGTCTGTTACTCGAAACCAATAACTACAATGGCCCAGGGGAAAAACACACATACCATTGTAATTGGGAGAGTTTCTACTTTCGGATGCAACAGGAATTTCTCGGGTTCGTCAATCCGTTCGAGAGATATGGGAGTTTGAAGTTAAGGAATGGTTGTGAAACCATCAAAAATTTTCGCTGGTCTGATACTCGAAACCAATAACTGGAATGGCCTAGGGGAAAAGTACACACACCATTGTAATCGGGCGAATTTCTACTTTCAGATGCAACAGAAATTTCTCGAGTTCGTCAATCCGTTCGCGAGATATGGGAGTTTGAAGTTAAGGAATGGTTGAGAAACCATCAAAGTTTTCGAAAGTCTGATACTCGAAACCAATAACTACAAAGGCCTAGCGGAAAAATACACACACCGTTGTAATCGGGCGAGTTTCTACTTTCACTTGCAACAGGAATTTCTCGAGTTCGTCAATCCGTTCGCGAGCTTTGGAAGTGTGAATTTAAGGAATGGTTGAGAAACCATCAAAATTGTCGAAAGTCTGATACACGATACCAATAACTACAAAGGCCTAGGGGCAAAATACACATACCGTTGTAATTGGGCGAGTTTCTGCTTTCAGATGCAACAGAAATTTCTGGAGTTCGTCTATCCGTTCGAGAGATATGGGAGTTTGAAGTTAAGGAATGGTTGTGAAACCATCAAAATTTTCGAAAGTCTGATACTCGAAACCAATAACTGGAATGGCCTAGGGGAAAAGTACACACACCATTGTAATCGGGCGAGTTTCCACTTTCAGATGCAACAGAAATTTCTCGAGTTCTTCATTCCGTTCGCGAGACATGGGAGTTTGAAGATACGGAAAGGTTGAGAAACCATCAAAATTTTCGCAAGTCTAATACTCGAAACCAATAACTACAAAGGCCTAGGGGAAAAACGCACATACCGTTGTAATCGGGCGAGTTTCTACTTTCTCATGCAACAGTAATTTCTAGAGTTCGGCAGTCCGTTCGCGAGATATGGGAGTTTGAAGTTAAGGAATGGTTGTGAAACCATCAAAATTTTCGCTGGTCTGATACTCGAAACCAATAACTGGAATGGCCTAGGGGAAAAGTACACACACCATTGTAACCGGGCGAGATACTACTTTCAGATGCAACAGGAATTAATGGAGTTCGTCAATCCGTTCGCGAGATATGGGAGTTTCAAGTTAAGGAATGGTTGAGAAACCATCAAAATTTTCGCAAGTCTGATACTTGAAACCAATAACTCCTATGGCCTAGAGCAAAGATGCACATACCGTTGTAATCGGGCGAGTTTCTGCTTTCAGATGCAATAGGAAATTCTTGAGTTCGTCTATCCGTTCGCGAGATATGGAGTGTGAAGTTACGGAATGGTTGAGAAACCATCAAAATTTTCGAAAGTCTGATACTCGAAACCAATAACTGGAATGGTCTAGGGGAAAAGTACACACACCATTGTAATCGGGCAAGTTTCTACTTTCAGATGCAAGAGGAATTTCTCGAGTTCTTCATTCCGTTCGCGAGACATGGGAGTTTGAAGATACGGAAACGTTGAGAAACCATCAAAATTTTCGCAAGTCTGATACTCGAAACCAATAACTACAATGGCCCAGGGGAAAAACGCACATACCGTTGTAATCGGGCGAGTTTCTAATTTCACATGCAACAGGAATTTCTCGAGTTCGGCAATCCGTTCGCGAGATATGGGAGTTTGAAGTTAAGGAATGGTTGTGAAACCATCAAAATTTTCGCTGGTCTGATACTCGAAACCAATAACTGGAATGGCCTAGGGGAAAAGTACACACACCATTGTAATCGGGCGAGTTTCCACTTTCAGATGCAACAGAAATTTCGCGAGTTCGTCAATCCGTTCGCGAGATATGGGAGTTTGAAGTTAAGGAATGCTTGAGAAACCATCAAAATTTTCTGAAGCCTAATACTCAAAACCAATAACTACAAAGGCCTAGGGGAAAAATACACATACCGTTGTAATCGGACGAGTTTCTACTTTCTCATGCAACAGGAGTTTCTCGAGTTCGGCAATCCGTTCGCGAGATATGGGAGTTTGAAGTTAAGGAATGGTTGTGAAACCATCAAAATTTTCGCTGGACTGATACTCGAAACCAATAACTGGAATGGCCTAGGGGAAAAGTACACACACCATTGTAATCGGGCGAGTTTCTACTTTCAGATGCAACAGAAATTTCTGGAGTTCGTCAATCCGTTCGCGAGATATGGGAGTTTGAAGTTAAGGAATGCTTGAGAAACCATCAAAATTTTCGCAAGTCTGATACTCGAAACCAATAACAACAATGGCCCAGGGGAAAATGACACATACCGTTGTAATCGGGCTAGTTTCTGCTTTCAGATGCAATAGGAATTTCTCGAGTTCGTCAATCCTTTCGCGAGATATGGGAGTTTGAAGTTAAGGAATGGTTGAGGAACCATCAAAATTTCCGCAAGTCTGATACTTGAAACCAATAACTCCTATGGCCTAGAGCAAAGATGCACATACCGTTGTAATCGGGCGAGTGTCCACTTTCAGATGCAACAGGAATTTCTCGAGTTCGTCAATCCGTTCGCGAGATATGGGAGTTTGATGTTAAGGAATGGTTGAGAAACCATCAAAATTTCGCTGGTCTGATACTCGAAACCAATAACAGGAATGGCCTAGGGGAAAAGTAGACACACCATTGTAATCGGGCAAGTTTCTACTTTCAGGTGCAACAGCAATTTCTCGAGTTCGTCAATCCGTTCGCGAGTTATGGTAGTTTGAAGTTAAGGAATGGTTGAGAAACCATCAAAATTTTCGCTGGTCTGATACTCGAAACCAATAACTGGAATGGCCTAGGGGAAAAGTACACACACCATTGTAATCGGGAGAGTTTCTACTTTCAGATGCAACAGGAATTTCTCGAGTTCGTCAATCCGTTCGCGAGATATGGGAGTTTGAAGTTAAGGAATGGTTGAGAAACCATCAAAATTTTCGCTGGTCTGATACTCGAAACCAATAACTGGAATGGCCTAGGGGAAAAGTACACACACCATTGTAACCGGGCGAGATTCTACTTTCAGATGCAACAGGAATTTCTCGAGTTCGTCAATCCGTTCGCGAGATATGGGAGTTTGATGTTAAGGAATGGTTTAGAAACCATCAAAATTTTCGCTGGTCTGATACTCGAAACCAATAACAGGAATGGCCTAGGGGAAAAGTAGACACACCATTGTAATCGGGCAAGTTTCTACTTTCAGGTGCAACAGCAATTTCTCGAGTTCGTCAATCCGTTCGCGAGTTATGGAAGTTTGAAGTTAAGGAATGGTTGAGAAGCTATCAAAATTTTCGCTGGTCTGATAATCGAAACCAATAACTGGAATGGCCTAGGGGAAAAGTACACACACCATTGTAATCGGGAGAGTTTCTACTTTCAGATGCAACAGGAATTTCTCGAGTTCGTCAATCCGTTCGCGAGATATGGGAGTTTGAAGTTAAGGAATGGTTGAGAAACCATCAAAATTTTCGCTGGTCTGATACTCGAAACCAATAACTGGAATGGCCTAGGGGAAAAACACACATACCGTTGTAATCGGGCGAGTTTCTGATTTCAGATGCAACAGAAATTTCTGCTGTTCGTCAATCCGTTCGCGAGATATGGGAGTTTGAAGTTAAGGAATGCTTGAGAAACCATCAAAATTTTCGAAAGTCTGATACTCGAAACCAATAACTACAAAGGCTTAGGGGAAAAATACACATACCGTTGTAATCGGGCGAGTTTCTACTTTCACGTGCAACAGGAATTTCTCGCGTTCGTCAATCCGTTCGCGAGATATGGAAGTGTGAAGTTAAGGAATGGTTGACAAACTATCAAAATTTTCGCAAGTCTGATACCCGAAACCAATAACTGGCATGGCCTAGGGCAAAAATACACATACCGTTGTAACCGGTCGAGTTTCCACTTTCAGATGCAACAGGAATTTCTCGAGTTCGTCAATCCGTTCGCGAGATATGGGAGTTTGATGTTAAGGAATGGTTGAGAAACCATCAAAATTTTCGCTGGTTTGATACTCGAAACCAATAACTGGAATGGCCTAGGGGAAAAGTACACACACCATTGTAATCGGGCGAGTTTCTACTTTCAGATGCAACAGGAATTTCTCGAGTTCGTCAATCCGTTCGGGAGATATGGGAGTTTGAAGTTAAGGAATGGTTGAGAAACCATCAAAATTTTCGCAAGTCTGATACTTGAAACCAATAACTACAAAGGCCTAGGTGAAAAACACACATACCTTTGTAATCGGGCGAGTTTCCACTTTCAGATGCAACAGGAATTACTCTAGTTCTTCAATCCGTTCGCGAGATATGGGAGTTTGAAGTTAAGGAATGGTTGACAAACTATCAAAATTTTCGCAAGTCTGATACTCGAAACCAATAACTACATAGGCCTAGGTAAAAAACACACATACCTTTGTAATCGGGCGAGTTTCTACTTTCAGATGCAACAGGAATTAATGGAGTTCGTCAATCCGTTCGCGAGATATGGGAGTTTCAAGTTAAGGAATGGTTGAGAAACCATCAAAATTTTCGCAAGTCTGATACTTGAAACCAATAACTACAAAGGCCTAGGTGAAAAACACACATACCTTTGTAATCGGGCGAGTTTCCACTTTCAGATGCAACAGGAATTTCTCGAGTTCGTCTATCCGTTCGCGAGATATGGGAGTTTGAAGTTAAGGAATGGTTGAGAAACCATCAAAATTTTCGCAATTCTGATGCCAGAAACCAATAACTGGAATGGCCTAGGGGAAAAGTACACACACCATTGTAATCGGGCGAGTTTCTACTTTCAGGTGCAATAGGAATTTCTCGAGTTCGTCAATCCGTTCGCGAGATATGGTAGTTTGAAGTTAAGGAATGGTTGAGAGACCATCAAAATTTTCGCTGGTCTGATACTCGAAACCAATAACTGGAATGGCCTAGGGGAAAAGTACACACACCACTGTAATCGGGCGAGTTTCTACTTTCAGATGCAACAGGAATTTCTCGAGTTCGTCAATCCGTTCGGGAGATATGGGAGTTTGAAGTTAAGGAATGGTTGAGAAACCATCAAAATTTTCGCTGGTCTGAAACTCGAAACCAATAACTGGAATGGCCTAGGGGAAAAGTACACACACCATTGTAATCGGGCGAGATTCTACTTTCAGATGCAACAGGAAATAATGGAGTTCGTCAATCCGTTCGCGAGATATGGGAGTTTCAAGTTAAGGAATGGTTGAGAAACCATCAAAATTTTCGCATGTCTGATACTCGAAACCAATAACTACAAAGGCCTAGGTGAAAAACACACATACCTTTGTAATCGGGCGAGTTTCCACTTTCAGATGCAACAGGAATTTCTCGAGGTCGTCTATCCGTTCGCAAGATATGGGAGTTTGAGGTTAAGGAATGGTTGAGAAACCATCAAAATTTTCGTAATTCTGATGCTAGAAACCAATAACTACTATGATCTACGGCTAAAATACACATACCGTTGTAATCGGGCGAGTGTCTGCCTTCAGATGCAACAGAAATTTCTGGAGTTCGGCCATCCGTTCGCGAGATATGGGATTTTGAAGTTAAGGAATGCTTGAGAAACCATCAAAATTTTCGAAAGTCTGATACTCGAAACCAATAACTACAAAGGCCTAGGGGAAAAATACACATACCGTTGTAGTCGGGCGAGTTTCTGCTTTCAGATGCAACAGGAATTTCTCGAGTTCGTCAATCCGTTCGCGAGATATGGAAGTGTGAAGTTAAGGAATGGTTGACAAACTATCAAAATTTTCGCAAGTCTGATACTCGAAACCAATAACTACATAGGCCTAGGTAAAAAACACACATATCTTTGTAATCGGGCGAGTTTCTACTTTCAGATGCAACAGGAATTTCTCGAGTTCGTCAATCCGTTCGCGAGATATGGGAGTTTGATGTTAAGGAATGGTTGAGAAACCATCAAAATTTTCGCTGGTCTGATACTCGAAACCAATAACTGGAATGGCCTAGGGGAAAAGTACACACACCATTGTAATCGGGCGAGTTTCTACTTTCAGGTGCAATAGGAATTTCTCGAGTTCGTCAATCCGTTCGCAAGATATCGTAGTTTGAAGTTAAGGAATGGTTGAGAAACCATCAAAATTTTCGCAAGTCTGATACTTGAAACCAATAACTACAAAGGCCTAGGTGAAAAACACACATACCTTTGTAATCGGGCGAGTTTTCACTTTCAGATGCAACAGGAATTTCTCGAGTTCGTCTATCCGTTCGCGAGATATGGGAGTTTGAAGTTAAGGAATGGTTGAGAAACCATCAAAATTTTCGTAATTCTGATGCTAGAAACCAATAACTACTATGATCTACGGCAAAAAAACACATACCGTTGTAATCGGGCGAGTTTCTGCTTTCAGATGCAACAGAAATTTCTGGAGTTCGGCAATCCGTTCGCGAGATATGGGAGTTTGAAGTTAAGGAATGCTTGAGAAACCATCAAAATTTTCGAAAGTCTGATACTCGAAACCAATAACTACAAAGGCCTAGGGGAAAAATACACATACCGTTGTAATCGGGCGAGTTTCTACTTTCACGTGCAACAGGAATTTCTCGCGTTCGTCAATCCGTTCGCGAGATATGGAAGTGTGAAGTTAAGGAATGGTTGACAAACTATCAAAATTTTCGCAAGTCTGATACCCGAAACCAATAACTGGCATGGCCTAGGGCAAAAATACACATACCGTTGTAACCGGTCGAGTTTCCACTTTCAGATGCAACAGGAATTTCTCGAGTTCGTCAATCCGTTCGCGAGATATGGGAGTTTGATGTTAAGGAATGGTTGAGAAACCATCAAAATTTTCGCTGGTCTGATACTCGAAACCAATAACTGGAATGGCCTAGGGGAAAAGTACACACACCATTGTAATCGGGCGAGTTTCTACTTTCAGGTGCAATAGGAATTTCTCGAGTTCGTCAATCCGTTCGCAAGATATCGTAGTTTGAAGTTAAGGAATGGTTGAGAAACCATCAAAATTTTCGCAAGTCTGATACTTGAAACCAATAACTACAAAGGCCTAGGTGAAAAACACACATACCTTTGTAATCGGGCGAGTTTTCACTTTCAGATGCAACAGGAATTTCTCGAGTTCGTCTATCCGTTCGCGAGATATGGGAGTTTGAAGTTAAGGAATGGTTGAGAAACCATCAAAATTTTCGTAATTCTGATGCTAGAAACCAATAACTACTATGATCTACGGCAAAAAAACACATACCGTTGTAATCGGGCGAGTTTCTGCTTTCAGATGCAACAGAAATTTCTGGAGTTCGGCAATCCGTTCGCGAGATATGGGAGTTTGAAGTTAAGGAATGCTTGAGAAACCATCAAAATTTTCGAAAGTCTGATACTCGAAACCAATAACTACAAAGGCCTAGGGGAAAAATACACATACCGTTGTAATCGGGCGAGTTTCTACTTTCACGTGCAACAGGAATTTCTCGCGTTCGTCAATCCGTTCGCGAGATATGGAAGTGTGAAGTTAAGGAATGGTTGACAAACTATCAAAATTTTCGCAAGTCTGATACCCGAAACCAATAACTGGCATGGCCTAGGGCAAAAATACACATACCGTTGTAACCGGTCGAGTTTCCACTTTCAGATGCAACAGGAATTTCTCGAGTTCGTCAATCCGTTCGCGAGATATGGGAGTTTGATGTTAAGGAATGGTTGAGAAACCATCAAAATTTTCGCTGGTCTGATACTCGAAACCAATAACTGGAATGGCCTAGGGGAAAAGTACACACACCATTGTAATCGGGCGAGTTTCTACTTTCAGGTGCAATAGGAATTTCTCGAGTTCGTCAATCCGTTCGCAAGATATCGTAGTTTGAAGTTAAGGAATGGTTGAGAAACCATCAAAATTTTCGCTGGTCTGATACTCGAAACCAATAACTGGAATGGCCTAGGGGAAAAGTACACACACCATTGTAATCGGGCGAGTTTCTACTTTCAGATGCAACAGGAATTTCTCGAGTTCGTCAATCCGTTCGGGAGATATGGGAGTTTGAAGATAAGGAATGGTTGAGAAACCATCAAAATTTTCGCTGGTCTGAAACTCGAAACCAATAACTGGAATGGCCTAGGGGAAAAGTACACACACCATTGTAATCGGGCGAGATTCTACTTTCAGATGCAACAGGAAATAATGGAGTTCGTCAATCCGTTCGCGAGATATGGGAGTTTCAAGTTAAGGAATGGTTGAGAAACCATCAAAATCTTCGCATGTCTGATACTCGAAACCAATAACTACAAAGGCCTAGGTGAAATACACACATACCTTTGTAATCGGGCGAGTTTCCACTTTCAGATGCAACAGGAATTTCTCGAGGTCGTCTATCCGTTCGCAAGATATGGGAGTTTGAGGTTAAGGAATGGTTGAGAAACCATCAAAATTTTCGTAATTCTGATGCTAGAAACCAATAACTACTATGATCTACGGCAAAAATACACATACCGTTGTAATCGGGCGAGTGTCTGCCTTCAGATGCAACAGAAATTTCTGGAGTTCGGCCATCCGTTCGCGAGATATGGGATTTTGAAGTTAAGGAATGCTTGAGAAACCATCAAAATTTTCGAAAGTCTGATACTCGAAACCAATAACTACAAAGGCCTAGGGGAAAAATACACATACCGTTGTAATCGGGCGAGTTTCTACTTTCACGTGCAACGGGAATTTCTCGCGTTCGTCAGTCCGTTCGCGAGATATGGAAGTGTGAAGTTAAGGAATGGTTGACAAACTATCAAAATTTTCGCAAGTCTGATACTCGAAACCAATAACTACATAGGCCTAGGTAAAAAACACACATATCTTTGTAATCGGGCGAGTCTCTACTTTCAGATGCAACAGGAATTACTCGAGTTCTTCAATCCGTTCGCGAGATATGGGAGTTTGAAGTTAAGGAATGGTTGAGAAACCATCAAAATTTTCGCTGGTCTGATACTCGAAACCAATAACTGGAATGGCCTAGGGGAAAAGTACACACACCATTGTAACCGGGCGAGATTCTACTTTCAGATGCAACAGGAATTAATAGAGTTCGTCAATCCGTTCGCGAGATATGGGAGTTTGAAGTTAAGGAATGGTTGAGAAACCATCAAAATTTTCGTAATTCTGATGCTAGAAACCAATAACTACTATGATCTACGGCAAAAATACACATACCGTTGTAATCGGGCGAGTTTCTGCTTTCAGATGCAACAGAAATTTCTGGAATTCGGCAATCCGTTCGCGAGATATGGGAGTTTGAAGTTAAGGAATGCTTGAGAAACCATCAAAATTTTCGCAAGTCTGATACTCGAAACCAATAACTACATAGGCCTAGGTAAAAAACACACATACCTTTGTAATCGGGCGAGTTTCTACTTTCAGATGCATCAGGAATTTCTCGAGTTCGTCAATCCGTTCGCAAGATATGGGAGTTTGAAGTTAAGGAATGGTTGAGAAACCATCAAAATTTTCGCAAGTCTGATACTCGAAACCAATAACTGGAATGGCCTAGGGGAAAAGTACACACACCATTGTAATCGGGCGAGTTTCTACTTTCAGGTGCAATAGGAATTTCTCGAGTTCGTCAATCCGTTCGCAAGATATCGTAGTTTGAAGTTAAGGAATGGTTGAGAAACCATCAAAATTTTCGCTGGTCTGATACTCAAAACCAATAACTGGAATGGCCTAGGGGAAAAGTACACACACCATTGTAATCGGGCGAGTTTCTACTTTCAGATGCAACAGGAATTTCTCGAGTTCGTCAATCCGTTCGGGAGATATGGGAGTTTGAAGTTAAGGAATGGTTGAGAAACCATCAAAATTTTCGCTGGTCTGAAACTCGAAACCAATAACTGGAATGGCCTGGGGGAAAAGTACACACACCATTGTAATCGGGCGAGATTCTACTTTCAGATGCAACAGGAAATAATGGAGTTCGTCAATCCGTTCGCGAGATATGGGAGTTTCAAGTTAAGGAATGGTTGAGAAACCATCAAAATTTTCGCATGTCTGATACTCGAAACCAATAACTACAAAGGCCTAGGTGAAAAACACACATACCTTTGTAATCGGGCGAGTTTCCACTTTCAGATGCAACAGGAATTTCTCGAGGTCGTCTATCCGTTCGCAAGATATGGGAGTTTGAAGTTAAGGAATGGTTGAGAAACCATCAAAATTTTCGCTGGTCTGATACTCGAAACCAATAACTGGAATGGCCTAGGGGAAAAGTACACACACCATTGTAATCGGGCGAGATTCTACTTTCAGATGCAACAGGAAATAATGGAGTTCGGCAATCCGTTCGCGAGATATGGGAGTTTGAAGTTAAGGAATGCTTGAGAAACCATCAAAATTTTCGAAAGTCTGATACTCGAAACCAATAACTACAAAGGCCTAGGGGAAAAATACACATACCTTTGTAATCGGGCGAGTTTCTACTTTCACGTGCAACAGGAATTTCTCGCGTTCGTCAATCCGTTCGCGAGATATGGAAGTGTGAAGTTAAGGAATGGTTGACAAACTATCAAAATTTTCGCAAGTCTGATACTCGAAACCAATAACTACATAGGCCTAGGTGAAAAACACACATATCTTTGTAATCGGGCGAGTTTCTACTTTCAGATGAAACAGGAATTTCTCGAGTTCGTCAATCCGTTCGCGAGAAATGGGAGTTTGATGTTAAGGAATGGTTGAGAAACCATCAAAATTTTCGCAAGTCTGATACTCGAAACCAATAACTACAAAGCCCTAGTGGAAAAATACACATACCTTTGTAATCGGGCGAGTTTCTACTTTCACGTGCAACAGGAATTTCTCGAGTTCGCCAATCCGTTCGCGAGGTATCGGAGTTTGAAGTTAAGGAATGGTTCAGAAACCATCAACATTTTCGCTGGTCTGAAACTCGAAACCAATAACTGGAATGGCCTGGGGGAAAAGTACACACACCATTGTAATCGGGCGAGATTCTACTTTCAGATGCAACAGGAAATAATGGAGTTCGTCAATCCGTTCGCGAGATATGGGAGTTTCAAGTTAAGGAATGGTTGAGAAACCATCAAAATTTTCGCATGTCTGATACTCGAAACCAATAACTACAAAGGCCTAGGTGAAAAACACACATACCTTTGTAATCGGGCGAGTTTCCACTTTCAGATGCAACAGGAATTTCTCGAGGTCGTCTATCCGTTCGCAAGATATGGGAGTTTGAAGTTAAGGAATGGTTGAGAAACCATCAAAATTTTCGTAATTCTGATGCTAGAAACCAATAACTACTATGATCTACGGCAAAAATACACATACCGTTGTAATCGGGCGAGTGTCTGCCTTCAGATGCAACAGAAATTTCTGGAGTTCGGCCATCCGTTCGCGAGATATGGGATTTTGAAGTTAAGGAATGCTTGAGAAATCATCAAAATTTTCGAAAGTCTGATACTCGAAACCAATAACTACAAAGGCCTAGGGGAAAAATACACATACCGTTGTAATCGGGCGAGTTTCTACTTTCACGTGCAACGGGAATTTCTCGCGTTCGTCAATCCGTTCGCGAGATATGGAAGTGTGAAGTTAAGGAATGGTTGACAAACTATCAAAATTTTCGCAAGTCTGATACTCGAAACCAATAACTACATAGGCCTAGGTAAAAAACACACATATCTTTGTAATCGGGCGAGTTTCTACTTTCAGATGCAACAGGAATTACTCGAGTTCTTCAATCCGTTCGCGAGATATGGGAGTTTGAAGTTAAGGAATGGTTGAGAAACCATCAAAATTTTCGCTGGTCTGATACTCGAAACCAATAACTGGAATGGCCTAGGGGAAAAGTACACATACCATTGTAATCGGGCGAGATTCTACTTTCAGATGCAACAGGAAATAATGGAGTTCGGCAATCCGTTCGCGAGATATGGGAGTTTGAAGTTAAGGAATGCTTGAGAAACCATCAAAATTTTCGAAAGTCTGATACTCGAAACCAATAACTACAAAGGCCTAGGGGAAAAATACACATACCTTTGTAATCGGGCGAGTTTCTACTTTCACGTGCAACAGGAATTTCTCGCGTTCGTCAATCCGTTCGCGAGATATGGAAGTGTGAAGTTAAGGAATGGTTGACAAACTATCAAAATTTTCGCAAGTCTGATACTCGAAACCAATAACTACATAGGCCTAGGTGAAAAACACACATATCTTTGTAATCGGGCGAGTTTCTACTTTCAGATGAAACAGGAATTTCTCGAGTTCGTCAATCCGTTCGCGAGAAATGGGAGTTTGATGTTAAGGAATGGTTGAGAAACCATCAAAATTTTCGCAAGTCTGATACTCGAAACCAATAACTACAAAGCCCTAGTGGAAAAATACACATACCTTTGTAATCGGGCGAGTTTCTACTTTCACGTGCAACAGGAATTTCTCGAGTTCGCCAATCCGTTCGCGAGGTATCGGAGTTTGAAGTTAAGGAATGGTTGAGAAACCATCAAAATTTTCGCAAGTCTGATACTCGAAACCAATAACTACTATGGCCTAGGGGAAAAATACACATACCTTTGTAATCGGGCGAGTTTCTACTTTCAGATGCAACAGGAATTTCTCGAGTTCGTCAATCCGTTCGCGAGATATGGGAGTTTGAAGTTAAGGAATGGTTGAGAAACCATCAAAATTTTCGCAAGTCTGATACTCGAAACCAATAACTGGAACTGCCTAGGGGAAAAGTACACACACCATTGTAATCGGGCAAGTTTCTACTTTCAAATGCAACAGGAATTTCTCGAGTTCGTCAATCCGTTCGCGAGATATGGTAGTTTGAAGTTAAGGAATGCTTGAGAAACCATCAAAATTTTCGCAAGTCTGATACTCGAAACCAATAACTACAAAGCCCTTGTGGAAAAATACACATACCTTTGTAATCGGGCGAGTTTATACTTTCAGATGCAACAGGAATTTCTCGAGCTCGTCAATCCGTTCGCGAGATATGGGAGTTTGAAATTAAGGAACGGTTGAGAAACCATCAAAATTTTCGCAAAACTGATACTCGAAACCAATAACTGGAATGGCCTAGGGGAAAAGTACACCCACCATTGTAATGGGGCGAGTTTCTACTTTCAGATGCAACAGGAATTCCTCGAGTTCGTCAATCCGTTCGCGAGATATGGGAGTTTGAAGTTAAGGAATGGTTGAGAGACCATCACAATTTTCGCAAGTCTGATACTCGAAACCAATAACTAGTATGGCCTAGGGCAAAAATACACATACCGTTGTAATCGGACGAGTTTCTGCTTTCAGATGCAACAGGAGTTTCTCGAGTTCGTCAATTCGTTCACGAGATATGGGAGTTTGAAATTAAGGAAAGGTTGAGAAAACATCAAAATTTTCGCAAGTCTGATACTCGAAACCAATAACTACAAAAGCCTAGGAGAAAGATACACATACCTTTGTAATCGAGCGAGTTTCTACTTTCAGATGCAACAGGAAATTCTCGAACTCGTCAATCCGTTCGCGAGATATGGGAGTTTGATGTTAAGGAATGGTTGAGAAACCATCAAAATTTTCGCAAGTCTGATACTCGAAACCAATAACTACAAAGCCCTAGTGGAAAAATACACATACCTTTGTAATCGGGCGAGTTTCTACTTTCACGTGCAACAGGAATTTCTCGAGTTCGCCAATCCGTTCGCGAGGTATCGGAGTTTGAAGTTAAGGAATGGTTGAGAAACCATCAAAATTTTCGCAAGTCTGATACTCGAAACCAATAACTGGAACGGCCTAGGGGAAAAGTACACACACCATTGTAATCGGGCAAGTTTCTACTTTCAAATGCAACAGGAATTTCTCGAGTTCGTCAATCCGTTCGCGAGATATGGGAGTTTGAAGTTAAGGAGTGGTTGAGAAACCATCAAAATTTTCGCATGTCTGATACTCGAAACCAATTACTACAAAGGCCTAGGAGAGAAATACACATAGCTTTGTAATCGGGCGAGTTTATACTTTCAGATGCATCAGGAACTTCTCGAGCTCGTCAATCGTTCGCGAGATATGGGAGTTTGAAGTTAAGGAATGGTTGAGAAACCGTCACAATTTTCGCAATTCTGATGCTAGAAACGAATAACTGGAATGACCTAGTGAAAAAGTACACACACCATTGTATTCGGTCGACTTTCTACTTTCAGATGCAACAGGAATTTCTCGAGCTCGTTAATCCGTTCGCGAGATATGGGAGTTTGAAGTTAGGGAATGGTTGAGAAACCACCAAAATTTTCGCAAGTCTGATACTCGAAACCAATAACTGGAACGGCCTAGGGGAAAAGTACACACACCATTGTAATCGGGCCAGTTTCTACTTTCAAGTGCAACAGGAATTTCTCGAGTTCGCCAATCCGTTCGCGAGGTATCGGAGTTTGAAGTTAAGGAATGGTTGAGAAACCATCAAAATTTTCGCACGTCTGATACTCGAAACCAATAACTACTATGGCCTAGGGGAAAAATACACATACCTTTGTAATCGGGCGAGTTTATACTTTCAGATGCAACAGGAACTTCTCGAGCTCGTCAATCGTTCGCGAGATATGGGAGATTGAAATTAAGGAACGGTTGAGAAACCATCAAAATTTTCGCAAAACTGATACTCGAAACCAATAACTGGAATGGCCCAGGGGAAAAGTACACACACCATTGTAATGGGGCGAGTTTCTACTTTCAGATGCAACAGGAATTTCTCGAGTTCGTCAATCCGTTCGCGAGATATGGGAGTTTGAAGTTAAGGAATGGTTGAGAAACCGTCACAATCTTCGCAAGTCTGATACTCGAAACCAATAACTACTATGGCCTGGGGAAAAATACACATACCTTTGTAATCGGGCGAGTTTCTACTTTCAGATGCAACAGGAATTTCTCGAGTTCGTCAATCCGTTCGCGAGATATGGGAGTTTGAAGTTAAGGAATGGTTGAGAAACCATCAAAATTTTCGCAAGTCTGATACTCGAAACCAATAACTGGAACGGCCTAGGGGAAAAGTACACACACCATTGTAATCGGGCAAGTTTCTACTTTCAAATGCAACAGGAATTTCTCGAGTTCGTCAATCCGTTCGCGAGATATGGTAGTTTGAAGTTAAGGAATGCTTGAGAAACCATCAAAATTTTCGCAAGTCTGATACTCGAAACCAATAACTACAAAGCCCTAGTGGAAAAATACACATACCTTTGTATTCGGGCGAGTTTATACTTTCAGATGCAACAGGAATTTCTCGAGCTCGTCAATCCGTTCGCGAGATATGGGTGTTTGAAATTAAGGAACGGTTGAGAAACCATCAAAATTTTCGCAAAACTGATACTCGAAACCAATAACTGGAATGGCCTAGGGGAAAAGTACACACACCATTGTAATGGGGCGAGTTTCTACTTTCAGATGCAACTGGAATTCCTCGAGTTCGTCAATCCGTTCGCGAGATATGGGAGTTTGAAGTTAAGGAATGGTTGAGAGACCATCACAATTTTCGAAAGTCTGATACTCGAAACCAGTAACTAGTATGGCCTAGGGCAAAAATGCACATACCGTTGTAATCGGACGAGTTTCTGCTTTCAGATGCAACAGGAGTTTCTCGAGTTCGTCAATTCGTTCGCGAGATATGGGAGTTTGAAATTAAGGAAAGGTTGAGAAAACATCAAAATTTCGCAAGTCTGATAATCGAAACCAATAACTACAAGGCCCTGGGGGAAAAATACACATACCTTTGTAATCGGGCGAGTTTATACTTTCAGATGCAACAGGAATTTCTCGAGCTCGTCAATCCGTTCGCGAGATATGGGAGTTTGAAGTTAAGGAATGGTTGAGAAACCATCAAAATTTTCGCAAGTCTGATACTCGAAACCAATAACTGGAATGGCCTAGGGGAAAATTGCACATACCATTCTAATGGGGCGAGTTTCTACTTTCAGATGCAACAGGAACTTCTCGAGCTCGTCAATCCGTTCGCGAGATATGGGAGTTTGAAGTTAAGGAATGGTTGAGAAACCATCAAAATTTTCGCAAGTCTGATACTCGAAACCAATAACTGGAATGGCCTAGGGGAGAATTACACACACCATTCTAATGGGGAGAGTTTCTACTTTCAGATGCAACTGGAATTTCTCGAGCTCGTCAATCCGTTCGCGAGATATGGGAGTTTGAAGTTAAGGAATGGTTGAGAAACCACCAAAATTTTCGCAAGTCTAATACTCGAAACCAATAACTGGAATGGCCTAGGGGAGAACTACACACACCATTCTAATGGGGCGAGTTTCTACTTTCAGATGCAACTGGAATTTCTCGAGCTCGTCAATCCGTTCGCGAGATATGGTAGTTTGAAGTTAAGGAATGCTTGAGAAACCATCAAAATTTTCGCAAGTCTGATACTCGAAACCAATAACTACAAAGCCCTTGTGGAAAAATACACATACCTTTGTAATCGGGCGAGTTTATACTTTCAGATGCAACAGGAATTTCTCGAGCTCGTCAATCCGTTCGCGAGATATGGGAGTTTGAAATTAAGGAACGGTTGAGAAACCATCAAAATTTTCGCAAAACTGATACTCGAAACCAATAACTGGAATGGCCTAGGGGAAAAGTACACCCACCATTGTAATGGGGCGAGTTTCTACTTTCAGATGCAACAGGAATTCCTCGAGTTCGTCAATCCGTTCGCGAGATATGGGAGTTTGAAGTTAAGGAATGGTTGAGAGACCATCACAATTTTCGCAAGTCTGATACTCGAAACCAATAACTAGTATGGCCTAGGGCAAAAATACACATACCGTTGTAATCGGACGAGTTTCTGCTTTCAGATGCAACAGGAGTTTCTCGAGTTCGTCAATTCGTTCACGAGATATGGGAGTTTGAAATTAAGGAAAGGTTGAGAAAACATCAAAATTTTCGCAAGTCTGATACTCGAAACCAATAACTACAAAAGCCTAGGAGAAAGATACACATACCTTTGTAATCGAGCGAGTTTCTACTTTCAGATGCAACAGGAAATTCTCGAACTCGTCAATCCGTTCGCGAGGTATCGGAGTTTGAAGTTAAGGAATGGTTGAGAAACCATCAAAATTTTCGCAAGTCTGATACTCGAAACCAATAACTACTATGGCCTAGGGGAAAAATACACATACCTTTGTAATCGGGCGAGTTTCTACTTTCAGATGCAACAGGAATTTCTCGAGTTCGTCAATCCGTTCGCGAGATATGGGAGTTTGAAGTTAAGGAATGGTTGAGAAACCATCAAAATTTTCGCAAGTCTGATACTCGAAACCAATAACTGGAACGGCCTAGGGGAAAAGTACACACACCATTGTAATCGGGCAAGTTTCTACTTTCAAATGCAACAGGAATTTCTCGAGTTCGTCAATCCGTTCGCGAGATATGGGAGTTTGAAGTTAAGGAGTGGTTGAGAAACCATCAAAATTTTCGCATGTCTGATACTCGAAACCAATAACTACAAAGGCCTAGGAGAGAAATACACATAGCTTTGTAATCGGGCGAGTTTATACTTTCAGATGCAACAGGCACTTCTCGAGCTCGTCAATCGTTCGCGAGATATGGGAGTTTGAAGTTAAGGAATGGTTGAGAAACCGTCACAATTTTCGCAATTCTGATGCTAGAAACGAATAACTGGAATGACCTAGTGAAAAAGTACACACACCATTGTATTCGGTCGACTTTCTACTTTCAGATGCAACAGGAATTTCTCGAGCTCGTCAATCCGTTCGCGAGATATGGGAGTTTGAAGTTAGGGAATGGTTGAGAAACCACCAAAATTTTCGCAAGTCTGATACTCGAAACCAATAACTGGAACGGCCTAGGGGAAAAGTACACACACCATTGTAATCGGGCCAGTTTCTACTTTCAAGTGCAACAGGAATTTCTCGAGTTCGCCAATCCGTTCGCGAGGTATCGGAGTTTGAAGTTAAGGAATGGTTGAGAAACCATCAAAATTTTCGCAAGTCTGATACTCGAAACCAATAACTACTATGGCCTAGGGGAAAAATACACATACCTTTGTAATCGGGCGAGTTTATACTTTCAGATGCAACAGGAACTTCTCGAGCTCGTCAATCGTTCGCGAGATATGGGAGTTTGAAATTAAGGAACGGTTGAGAAACCATCAAAATTTTCGCAAAACTGATACTCGAAACCAATAACTGGAATGGCCCAGGGGAAAAGTACACACACCATTGTAATGGGGCGAGTTTCTACTTTCAGATGCAACAGGAATTTCTCGAGTTCGTCAATCCGTTCGCGAGATATGGGAGTTTGAAGTTAAGGAATGGTTGAGAAACCGTCACAATCTTCGCAAGTCTGATACTCGAAACCAATAACTACTATGGCCTGGGGAAAAATACACATACCTTTGTAATCGGGCGAGTTTCTACTTTCAGATGCAACAGGAATTTCTCGAGTTCGTCAATCCGTTCGCGAGATATGGGAGTTTGAAGTTAAGGAATGGTTGAGAAACCATCAAAATTTTCGCAAGTCTGATACTCGAAACCAATAACTGGAACGGCCTAGGGGAAAAGTACACACACCATTGTAATCGGGCAAGTTTCTACTTTCAAATGCAACAGGAATTTCTCGAGTTCGTCAATCCGTTCGCGAGATATGGTAGTTTGAAGTTAAGGAATGCTTGAGAAATCATCAAAATTTTCGCAAGTCTGATACTCGAAACCAATAACTACAAAGCCCTAGTGGAAAAATACACATACCTTTGTATTCGGGCGAGTTTATACTTTCAGATGCAACAGGAATTTCTCGAGCTCGTCAATCCGTTCGCGAGATATGGGAGTTTGAAATCAAGGAACGGTTGAGAAACCATCAAAATTTTCGCAAAACTGATACTCGAAACCAATAACTGGAATGGCCTAGGGGAAAAGTACACACACCATTGTAATGGGGCGAGTTTCTACTTTCAGATGCAACAGGAATTCCTCGAGTTCGTCAATCCGTTCGCGAGATATGGGAGTTTGAAGTTAAGGAATGGTTGAGAGACCATCACAATTTTCGCAAGTCTGATACTCGAAACCAGTAACTAGTATGGCCTAGGGCAAAAATGCACATACCGTTGTAATCGGACGAGTTTCTGCTTTCAGATGCAACAGGAGTTTCTCGAGTTCGTCAATTCGTTCGCGAGATATGGGAGTTTGAAATTAAGGAAAGGTTGAGAAAACATCAAAATTTTCGCAAGTCTGATACTCGAAACCAATAACTGGAATGGCCTAGGGGAAAATTGCACATACCATTCTAATGGGGCGAGTTTCTACTTTCAGATGCAACAGGAACTTCTCGAGCTCGTCAATCCGTTCGCGAGATATGGGAGTTTGAAGTTAAGGAATGGTTGAGAAACCATCAAAATTTTCGCAAGTCTGATACTCGAAACCAATAACTGGAATGGCCTAGGGGAGAATTACACACACAATTCTAATGGGGCGAGTTTCTACTTTCAGATGCAACTGGAATTTCTCGAGCTCGTCAATCCGTTCGCGAGATATGGGAGTTTGAAGTTAAGGAATGGTTGAGAAACCATCAAAATTTTCGCAAGTCTGATACTCGAAACCAATAACTACAAAGCCCTAGTGGAAAAATACACATACCTTTGTATTCGGGCGAGTTTATACTTTCAGATGCAACAGGAATTTCTCGAGCTCGTCAATCCGTTCGCGAGATATGGGTGTTTGAAGTTAAGGAATTGTTGAGAAACCATCAAAATTTTCGCAAGTCTGATACTCGAAACCAATAACTGGAATGGCCTAGGGGAAAATTGCACATACCATTCTAATGGGGCGAGTTTCTACTTTCAGATGCAACAGGAACTTCTCGAGCTCGTCAATCCGTTCGCGAGATATGGGAGTTTGAAGTTAAGGAATGGTTGAGAAACCATCAAAATTTTCGCAAGTCTGATACTCGAAACCAATAACTGGAATGGCCTAGGGGAGAATTACACACACCATTCTAATGGGGCGAGTTTCTACTTTCAGATGCAACTGGAATTTCTCGAGCTCGTCAATCCGTTCGCGAGATATGGGAGTTTGAAGTTAAGGAATGGTTGAGAAACCACCAAAATTTTCGCAAGTCTAATACTCGAAACCAATAACTGGAATGGCCTAGGGGAAAATTGCACATACCATTCTAATGGGGCGAGTTTCTACTTTCAGATGCAACAGGAATTTCTCTTGCTCGTCAATCCGTTCGTGAGATATGGGTGTTTGAAGTTAAGGAATGGTTGAGAAACCATCAAAATTTTCGCAAGTCTGATACTCGAAACCAATAACTGGAATGGCCTAGGGGAAAATTACACACATCATTCTAATGGGGCGAGTTTCTACTTTCAGATGCAACAGGAATTTCTCGAGCTCGTCAATCCGTTCGCGAGATATGGGAGTTTGAAGTTAAGGAATGGTTGAGAAACCACCAAAATTTTCGCAAGTCTGATACTCGAAACCAATAACTGGAACGGCCTACAGGAAAAATACACACACCATTGTAATCGGGCCAGTTTCTACTTTCAAGTGCAACAGGAATTTCACGAGTTCGCCAATCCGTTCGCGAGGTATGGGAGTTTGAAGTTAAGGAATGGTTGAGAAACCATCAAAATTTACGCAAGTCTGATACTCGAAACCAATAACCACTATGGCCTAGGGCAAAAATACAAATACCTTTGTAATCGGTCGAGTTTCTACTTTCAGATGCAACAGGAGTTTCTCGAGCTCGTCAATCCGTTCGCGAGATATGGGAGTTTGAAGTTAAGGAATGGTTGAGAAACCATCAAAATTTTCGCAAGTCTGATACTCGAAACCAATAACTGGAACGGCCTAGGGGAAAATTACACACACCATTGTAATCGGGCAAGTTTCTACTTTCAGAGGCGACAGGAACTTCTCGAGTTCGCCAATCCGTTCGCGAGGTATCGGCGTTTGAAGTTAAGGAATGCTTGAGAAACCATCAAAATTTTCGCAAGTCTGATACTAGAAACCAATAACTACTATGGCCCAGGGCAGAAATACACATACCGTTGTAATCGGACGAGTTTGTACTTTCAGATGCAACAGGAATTTCTCGAGCTCGTCAATCCGTTCGCGAGATATGGGAGTTTGAAGTTAAGGAATGGTTGAGAAACCATCCAAATTTTCGCAATTCTGATGCTAGAAACGAATAACTGGAATGACCTAGGGAAAAAGTACACACACCATTGTAATCGGTCGACTTTCTACTTTCAGATGCAACAGGAATTTCTCGAGCTCGTCAATCCGTTCGCGAGATATGGGAGTTTGAAGTTAAGGAATGGTTGAGAAACCACCAAAATTTTCGCAAGTGTGATACTCGAAACCAATAACTGGAATGGCCTAGGGGAAAAGTACACACACCATTGTAATGGGGCGAGTTTCTACTTTCAGATGCAACAGGAATTCCTCGAGTTCGTCAATCCGTTCGCGAGATATGGGAGTTTGAAGTTAAGGAATGGTGTGACACCATCACAATTTTCGGAAGTCTGATACTCGAAACCAATAACTACTATGGCCTAGGGGAAAAATACACATACCTTTGTAATCGGGCCAGTTTCTACTTTCAGATGCAACAGGAATTTCTCGAGTTCGTCAATCCGTTCGCGAGAAATGGGAGTTTGAAGTTAAGGAATGGTTGAGAAACCATCAAAATTTTCGCAATTCTGATGCTAGAAACGAATAACTGGAATGACCTAGGGAAAAAATACACACACCATTGTAATCGGTCGACTTTCTACTTTCAGATGCAACAGGAATTTCTCGAGCTCGTCAATCCGTTCGCGAGATATGGGAGTTTGAAGTTAAGGAATGGTTGAGAAACCACCAAAATTTTCGCAAGACTGATACTCGAAACCAATAACTGGAACGGCCTAGGGGAAAAGTACACACACCATTGTAATCGGGCCAGTTTCTACTTTCAAGTGCAGCAGGAATTTCTCGAGTTCGCCAATCCGTTCGCGAGGTATCGGAATTTGAAGTTAAGGAATGGTTGAGAAAACATCAAAATTTTCGCAATTCTGATGCTGGAAACGAATAACTGGAATGACCTAGGGAAAAAGTACACATACCGTTGTAATCGGACGAGTTTCTGCTTTCAGATGCAACAGGAGTTTCTCGAGTTCGTCAATTCGTTCGCGAGATATGGGAGTTTGAAATTAAGGAACGGTTGAGAAAACATCAAAATTTTCGCAAGTCTGATACTCGAAACCAATAACTGGAATGGCCTAGGGGAAAAGTACACACACCATTGTAATGGGGCGAGTTTCTACTTTCAGATGCAACAGGAATTCCTCGAGTTCGTCAATCCGTTCGCGAGATATGGGTGTTTGAAGTTAAGGAATTGTTGAGAAACCATCAAAATTTTCCCAAGTCTGATACTCGAAACCAATAACTGGAATGGCCTAGGGGAAAATTGCACATACCATTCTAATGGGGCGAGTTTCTACTTTCAGATGCAACAGGAATTTCTCGAGCTCGTCAATCCGTTCGCGAGATATGGGAGTTTGAAGTTAAGGAATGGTTGAGAAACCACAAAAATTTTCGCAAGTCTAATACTCGAAACCAATAACTGGAATGGCCTAGGGGAAAATTGCACATACCATTCTAATGGGGCGAGTTTCTACTTTCAGATGCAACAGGAATTTCTCGAGCTCGTCAATCCGTTCGCGAGATATGGGAGTTTGAAGTTAAGGAATGGTTGAGAAACCACCAAAATTTTCGCAAGTCTGATACTCGAAACCAATAACTGGAACGGCCTACAGGAAAAATACACACACCATTGTAATCGGGCCAGTTTCTACTTTCAAGTGCAACAGGAATTTCACGAGTTCGCCAATCCGTTCGCGAGGTATGGGAGTTTGAAATTAAGGAATGGTTGAGAAACCATCAAAATTTACGCAAGTCTGATACTCGAAACCAATAACTGGAACGGCCTAGGGGAAAAGTACACACACCATTGTAATCGGGCAAGTTTCTACTTTCAGAGGCGACAGGAACTTCTCGAGTTCGCCAATCCGTTCGCGAGGTATCGGCGTTTGAAGTTAAGGAATGGTTGAGAAACCATCAAAATTTTCGCAAGTCTGATACTAGAAACCAATAACTACTATGGCCCAGGGCAGAAATACACATACCGTTGTAATCGGACGAGTTTGTACTTTCAGATGCAACAGGAATTTCTCGAGCTCGTCAACCCGTTCGCGAGATATGGGAGTTTGAAGTTAAGGAATGGTTGAGAAACCATCAAAATTTTCGCAATTCTGATGCTAGAAACGAATAACTGGAATGACCTAGGGAAAAAGTACACACACAATTGTAATCGGTCGACTTTCTACTTTCAGATGCAACAGGAATTTCTCGAGCTCGTCAATCCGTTCGCGAGATATGGGAGTTTGAAGTTAAGGAATGGTTGAGAAACCACCAAAATTTTCGCAAGTCTAATACTCGAAACCAATAACTGGAATGGCCTAGGGGAGAACTACACACACCATTCTAATGGGGCGAGTTTCTACTTTCAGATGCAACTGGAATTTCTCGAGCTCGTCAATCCGTTCGCGAGATATGGGAGTTTGAAGTTAAGGAATGGTTGAGAAACCACCAAAATTTTCGCAAGTCTAATACTCGAAACCAATAACTGGAATGGCCTAGGGGAAAATTGCACATACCATTCTAATGGGGCGAGTTTCTACTTTCAGATGCAACAGGAACTTCTCGAGCTCGTCAATCCGTTCGCGAGATATGGGAGTTTGAAGTTAAGGAATGGTTGAGAAACCATCAAAATTTTCGCAAGTCTGATACTCGAAACCAATAACTGGAATGGCCTAGGGGAGAATTACACACACAATTCTAATGGGGCGAGTTTCTACTTTCAGATGCAACTGGAATTTCTCGAGCTCGTCAATCCGTTCGCGAGATATGGGAGTTTGAAGTTAAGGAATGGTTGAGAAACCATCAAAATTTTCGCAAGTCTGATACTCGAAACCAATAACTACAAAGCCCTAGTGGAAAAATACACATACCTTTGTATTCGGGCGAGTTTATACTTTCAGATGCAACAGGAATTTCTCGAGCTCGTCAATCCGTTCGCGAGATATTGGTGTTTGAAGTTAAGGAATGGTTGAGAAACCACCAAAATTTTCGCAAGTCTAATACTCGAAACCAATAACTGGAATGGCCTAGGGGAAAATTGCACATACCATTCTAATGGGGCGAGTTTCTACTTTCAGATGCAACAGGAACTTCTCGAGCTCGTCAATCCGTTCGCGAGATATGGGAGTTTGAAGTTAAGGAATGGTTGAGAAACCATCAAAATTTTCGCAAGTCTGATACTCGAAACCAATAACAGGAATGGCCTAGGGGAGAATTACACACACCATTCTAATGGGGCGAGTTTCTACTTTCAGATGCAACTGGAATTTCTCGAGCTCGTCAATCCGTTCGCGAGATATGGGAGTTTGAAGTTAAGGAATGGTTGAGAAACCACCAAAATTTTCGCAAGTCTAATACTCGAAACCAATAACTGGAATGGCCTAGGGGAAAATTGCACATACCATTCTAATGGGGCGAGTTTCTACTTTCAGATGCAACAGGAATTTCTCTTGCTCGTCAATCCGTTCGTGAGATATGGGTGTTTGAAGTTAAGGAATGGTTGAGAAACCATCAAAATTTTCGCAAGTCTGATACTCGAAACCAATAACTGGAATGGCCTAGGGGAAAATTACACACATCATTCTAATGGGGCGAGTTTCTACTTTCAGATGCAACAGGAATTTCTCGAGCTCGTCAATCCGTTCGCGAGATATGGGAGTTTGAAGTTAAGGAATGGTTGAGAAACCACCAAAATTTTCGCAAGTCTGATACTCGAAACCAATAACTGGAACGGCCTACAGGAAAAATACACACACCATTGTAATCGGGCCAGTTTCTACTTTCAAGTGCAACAGGAATTTCACGAGTTCGCCAATCCGTTCGCGAGGTATGGGAGTTTGAAGTTAAGGAATGGTTGAGAAACCATCAAAATTTACGCAAGTCTGATACTCGAAACCAATAACTACTATGGCCTAGGGCAAAAATACAAATACCGTTGTAATCGGGCGAGTTTCTGTTTTTAGATGCAACAGGAATTTCTCGAGTTCGTCAATCCGTTCGCGAGACATGGGAGTTTGAAGTTAAGGAATGCTTGAGAAACGATCAAAATTTTCGCAAGTCTGATACTCGAAACCAATAACTACAAAGGCCTAGGGGAAAAATACGCATACCTCTGTAATCGGTCGAGTTTCTACTTTCAGATGCAACAGGAATTTCTCGAGCTCGTCAATCCGTTCGCGAGATATGGGAGTTTGAAGTTAAGGAATGGTTGAGAAACCATCAAAATTTTCGCAAGTCTGATACTCGAAACCAATAACTGGAACGGCCTAGGGGAAAATTACACACACCATTGTAATCGGGCAAGTTTCTACTTTCAGAGGCGACAGGAACTTCTCGAGTTCGCCAATCCGTTCGCGAGGTATCGGCGTTTGAAGTTAAGGAATGCTTGAGAAACCATCAAAATTTTCGCAAGTCTGATACTAGAAACCAATAACTACTATGGCCCAGGGCAGAAATACACATACCGTTGTAATCGGACGAGTTTGTACTTTCAGATGCAACAGGAATTTCTCGAGCTCGTCAATCCGTTCGCGAGGTATGGGAGTTTGAAGTTAAGGAATGGTTGAGAAACCATCCAAATTTTCGCAATTCTGATGCTAGAAACGAATAACTGGAATGACCTAGGGAAAAAGTACACACACCATTGTAATCGGTCGACTTTCTACTTTCAGATGCAACAGGAATTTCTCGAGCTCGTCAATCCGTTCGCGAGATATGGGAGTTTGAAGTTAAGGAATGGTTGAGAAACCACCAAAATTTTCGCAAGTGTGATACTCGAAACCAATAACTGGAATGGCCTAGGGGAAAAGTACACACACCATTGTAATGGGGCGAGTTTCTACTTTCAGATGCAACAGGAATTCCTCGAGTTCGTCAATCCGTTCGCGAGATATGGGTGTTTGAAGTTAAGGAATTGTTGAGAAACCATCAAAATTTTCCCAAGTCTGATACTCGAAACCAATAACTGGAATGGTCTAGGGGAAAATTGCACATACCATTCTAATGGGGCGAGTTTCTACTTTCAGATGCAACAGGAATTTCTCGAGCTCGTCAATCCGTTCGCGAGATATGGGAGTTTGAAGTTAAGGAATGGTTGAGAAACCACAAAAATTTTCGCAAGTCTAATACTCGAAACCAATAACTGGAATGGCCTAGGGGAAAATTGCACATACCATTCTAATGGGGCGAGTTTCTACTTTCAGATGCAACAGGAATTTCTCGAGCTCGTCAATCCGTTCGCGAGATATGGGAGTTTGAAGTTAAGGAATGGTTGAGAAACCACCAAAATTTTCGCAAGTCTGATACTCGAAACCAATAACTGGAACGGCCTACAGGAAAAATACACACACCATTGTAATCGGGCCAGTTTCTACTTTCAAGTGCAACAGGAATTTCACGAGTTCGCCAATCCGTTCGCGAGGTATCGGAGTTTGAAGTTAAGGAATGGTTGAGAAACCATCAAAATTTTCGCAATTCTGATGCTAGAAACCAATAACTGGAATGGCCCAGGGGAAAAATACACATACCTTTGTAATCGGGCGAGTTCCTACTTTCAGATGCAACAGGAATTTCTCGAGCTCGTCAATCCGTTCGCGAGATATGGGAGTTTGAAGTTAAGGAATGGTTGAGAAACCACCAAAATTTTCGCAAGGCTGATACTCGAAACCCATAACTGGAACGGCCTAGGGGAAAAGTACACACACCACTGTAATCGGGCCAGTTTCTACTTTCAAGTGCAGCAGGAATTTCTCGAGTTCGCCAATCCGTTCGCGAGGTATCGGAGTTTGAAGTTAAGGAATGGTTGAGAAACCATCAAAATTTACGCAAGTATGATACTCGAAACCAATAACTGGAACGGCCTAGGGGAAAAGTACACACACCATTGTAATCGGGCAAGTTTCTACTTTCAGAGGCGACAGGAACTTCTCGAGTTCGCCAATCCGTTCGCGAGGTATCGGCGTTTGAAGTTAAGGAATGGTTGAGAAACCACCAAAATTTTCGCAAGTGTGATACTCGAAACCAATAACTGGAATGGCCTAGGGGAAAAGTACACACACCATTGTAATGGGGCGAGTTTCTACTTTCAGATGCAACAGGAATTCCTCTAGTTCGTCAATCCGTTCGCGAGATATGGGAGTTTGAAGTTAAGGAATGGTGTGACACCATCACAATTTTCGGAAGTCTGATACTCGAAACCAATAACTACTATGGCCTAGGGAAAAAATACACATACCTTTGTAATCGGGCCAGTTTCTACTTTCAGATGCAACAGGAATTTCTCGAGTTCGTCAATCCGTTCGCGAGATATGGGAGTTTGAAGTTAAGGAATGGTTGAGAAACCAACAAAATTTTCGCAATTCTGATGCTAGAAACGAATAATTGGAATGACCTAGGGAAAAAGTACACACACCATTGTAATCGGTCGACTTTCTACTTTCAGATGCAACAGGAATTTCTCGAGCTCGTCAATCCGTTCGCGAGATATGGGAGTTTGAAGTTAAGGAATGGTTGAGAAACCACCAAAATTTTCGCAAGGCTGATACTCGAAACCCATAACTGGAACGGCCTAGGGGAAAAGTACACACACCACTGTAATCGGGCCAGTTTCTACTTTCAAGTGCAGCAGGAATTTCTCGAGTTCGCCAATCCGTTCGCGAGGTATCGGAGTTTGAAGTTAAGGAATGGTTGAGAAACCATCAAAATTTTCGCAATTCTGATGCTAGAAACCAATAACTGGAATGGCCCAGGGGAAAAATACACATACCTTTGTAATCGGGCGAGTTCCTACTTTCAGATGCAACAGGAATTTCTCGAGTTCGTCAATCCGTTCGCGAGATGTGGGAGTTTGAAGTTAAGGAATGGTTGAGAAACCATCAAAATTTTCGCAAGTCTGATACTCGAAACCAATAACTGGAACGGCTTAGGGGAAAAGTACACACACCATTGTAATCGGGCAAGTTTCTACTTTCAAGTGCAACAGGAATTTCTCGAGTTCGTCAATCCGTTCGCGAGATATGGGAGTTTGAATTTAAGGAATGCTTGAGAAACCATCAAAATTTTCGCAAGTCTGATACTCGAAACCAATAACTACAAAGGCCTAGGGGAGAAATACACATACCTTTGTAATCGGGCGAGTTTATACTTTCAGATGCAACAGGAATTTCTCGAGCTCGTCAATCGTTTGCGAGATATGGGAGTTTGAAATTAAGGAACGGTTGAGAAACCATCAAAATTCTCGCAAAACTGATACTCGAAACCAATAACTGGAATGGCCCAGGGGAAAAATACACATACCTTTGTAATCGGGCGAGTTCCTACTTTCAGATGCAACAGGAATTTCTCGAGTTCGTCAATCCGTTCGCGAGTTATGGGAGTTTGAAGTTAAGGAATGGTTGAGAAACCATCAAAATTTTCGCAAGTCTGATACTCGAAACCAATAACTGGAACGGCCTAGGGGAAAAGTACACACACCATTGTAATCGGGCAAGTTTCTACTTTCAAGTGCAACAGGAATTTCTCGAGTTCGTCAATCCGTTCGCGAGATATGGGAGTTTGAAGTTAAGGAATGCTTGAGAAACCATCAAAATTTTCGCAAGTCTGATACTCGAAACCAATAACTCGAATGAGCTAGGGGAAAAGTACACACACCAGTGGAATCGGTAGACTTTCTACTTTCAGATGCAACAGGAATTAATCGAGTTCGTCAATCCGTTCGCGAGATATGGGAGTTTGAAGTTAAGGAATGCTTGAGAAACCATCAAAATTTTCGCAAATCTGATACTCGAAACCAATAACTACAAAACCCTAGGGGAAAAATACACATACCATTGTAATCGGGCGAGTTTATACTATCACATGCAACAGGAATTTCTCGAGCTCGTCAATCCGTTCGCGAGATATGGGAGTTTGAAGTTAAGGAATGCTTGAGAAACCATCAAAATTTTCGCAAGTCTGATACTCGAAACCAATAACTACAAAGGTCTAGGGGAAAAGTACACACCCCATTGTAATCGGGCAAGTTTCTACTTTCAGAGGCGACAGGAACTTCTCGAGTTCGCCAATCCGTTCGCGAGGTATCGGCGTTTGAAGTTAAGGAATGGTTGAGAAACCATCAAAATTTTCGCAAGTCTGATACTAGAAACCAATAACTACTATGGCCTAGGGCGGAAATACACATACCGTTGTAATTGGAAGAGCTTCTGGTTTCAGATGAAACAGGAATTTCTCGAGTTCGTCAATCTGTTCGCGAGATATGGGAGTTTGAAGCTAAGGAATGGTTGAGAAACCATCACAATTTTCGCAAGTCTGATTCTCGAAACCAATAACTACCATGGCCTAGGGAAAAATGCACATACCTTTGTAATCGGGCGAGTTGCTACTTTCAGATGCAACAGGAATTTCTCGAGTTCGTCAATCCGTTCGCGATATATGGGAGTTTGAAGTTAAGGAATGGTTGAGAAACCATCAAAATTTTCGCAATTCTGATGCTAGAAACGAATAACTGAAATGACCTAGGGGAAAAGTACACACACCATTGTAATCGGTCGACTTTCTACTTTCAGATGCAATAGGAAATAATCGAGTTCGTCAATCCGTTCGCGAGATATGGGAGTTTGAAGTTAAGGAACGGTTGAGAAACCATCAAAATTTTCGCAAGTCGGATACTCGAAACCAATAACTACAAAGGCTTAGGGGAAAAATACACATACCGTTGTAATCGGGAGAGTTTCTTCTTCCAGATGCAACCGGAATTTCTCGTGTTCGTCAATCCGTTCTCGAGACATGGGAGTTTGAAGTTAAGGAATGGTTGAGAAACCGTCAAAATTTTCGCAAGTCTGATACTCGAAACAAATAACTGGAATGACCTAGGGGAAAAGTACACACACCATTGTAATCGATCGACTCTCTACTTTCAGATGCAACAGGAAATGATCGAGTTGGTCAATCCGTTCGCGAGATATGGGAGTTTGAAGTTAAGGAATGCTTGAGAAACGATCAAAATTTTCGCAAGTCTGATACTCGAAACCAATAACTACTGTGGCCTAGGGCAAAAATACACATACCATTGTAATCAAGCGAGTTTCTGCTTTGAAATGCAACAGGGATTTCTCGAGTTCGTCAATCCGTTCGCGAGATATGGGAGTCTGAAGTTAAGGAATGGTTGAGAAACCATCAAAATTTTCGCAAGTCTGATACTCGAAACAAATAACTGGAATGACCTAGGGGAAAAGTACACACACCATTGTAATCGATCGACTCTCTACTTTCAGATGCAACAGGAAATGATCGAGTTGGTCAATCCGTTCGCGAGATATGGGAGTTTGAAGTTAAGGAATGCTTGAGCAACGATCAAAATTTTCGCAAGTCTGATACTCGAAACCAATAACTACTGTGGCCTAGGGCAAAAATACACATACCATTGTAATCAAGCGAGTTTCTGCTTTGAAATGCAACAGGGATTTCTCGAGTTCGTCAATCCGTTCGCGAGATATGGGAGTCTGAAGTTAAGGAATGCTTGAGAAACCAACAAAATTTTCGCAAGTCTGATACTCGAAACCAACAACTACAAAGGCTTAGGGGAAAAATACACATACCGTTGTAATCGGGAGAGTTTCCACTTTCAGATGGAACAGAAATTTTTCGGATCCGGCAATCCATTCGCGAAATATGGGAGTTTGGAGTTAAGGAATGGTTGAGAAACCATAAAAATTTTCGCAAGTCTGATACTCGAAACCAATAACTACAAAAGTCTAGGGGAAAAGTACACACCCCATTGTAATCGGGCAAGTTTCTACTTTCAGAGGCGACAGGAACTTCTCGAGTTCGCCAATCCGTTCGCGAGATATGGGGGTTTGAAGTTAAGGAATGCTTGAGAAACCATCAAAATTTTCGCAAGTCTGATACGCGAAACCAATAACTACAATGGCCTAGGGGAAAAATACACATACCTTTGTAATCGGGCGTGTTCCTACTTTCAGATGCAACAGGAATTTCTCGAGTTCCTCAATCCGTTCGCGAGATCTGGGAGTTTGAAGTTAAGGAGTGGTTGAGAAACCATCAAAATTTTCGCAAGTCTGGTACTCGAAACCAATAATTACAAAGGCCTAGGGGAAAAATACACATACCGTTGTATTCGGGAGAGTTTCCACTTTCAGACGGAACAGAAATTTTTCGGATCCGGCAATCCATTCGCGAAATATGGGAGTTTGGAGTTAAGGAATGGTTGAGAAACCATAAAAATTTTCGCAAGTCTGACACTCGAAACCAATAACTACAGAGGCCTAGGGGAAAAATACACACACCATTGTAATCGGGCGCGTCTCTACTTTCAGATGCAACAGGAATTTCTCGAGTTCGTCAACCGTTAGCGAGATATGGGAGTTTGAAGTTAAGGAATGGTTTAGAAACCAACAAAATTTTCGCAAGTCTGATACTCGAAACCAATAACTACCACGGCCTAGGTCAAAAATACACATACCATTGTAATCGGACGAGTTTCTGTTTCAGATGCAACAGGAATTTCTCGAGTTCGTCAATCCGTTCGCGAGATATGGGAGTTTGAAGTTAAGGAATGGTTGAGAAACCATCAAAATTTTCGCAAGTCTGATACTCGAAACCAATAACTACACAGGCCTAGGGGAAAAATACACATACGTTTGTAATCGGGCGAGTTTCTAATTTCAAATGCAACAGGAATTACTAGAGTACGTCAATCCGTTCGCGAGATATGGGAGTTTGAAGTTAAGGAATGGTTGAGAAACCATCAAAATTTTCGCAAGTCTGATTCTCGAAACCAATAACTACAAAGGCCTAGGGGAAAAATACACATACCTTTGTAATCGGGAGAGTTTCTACTTTCAGATGCAACAGAATTTTTTCGGATTAGTCAATCCGTTCGTGAGATATGGGAGTTTGAAGTTAAGGAGTGGTTGAGAAACCAACTAAATTTTCTCAAGTCTGATACTCGAAACCAATAACTACTACGGAGTAAGGCAAAAATACACATACCATTGTAATCGGACGAGTTTCTGTTTCAGATGCAACAGGAATTTCTCGAGTTCGTCAATCCGTTCGCGAGACATGGGAGTTTGAAGTTAAGGAATGGTTGAGAAACCATCAAAATTTTCGCTGGTCTGATACTCGAAACCAATAACTACAAAGGTCTAGGGGAAAAATACACATACCGTTGTAATCGGGAGAGTTTGTGCTTTCAGATGCAATAGGAAATTCTCGAGTTCGTCAATCCGTTCGCGAGATATGGGGGTTTGAAGTTAAGGAATGGTTGAGAAACCATCAAAATTTTCGCAAGTCTGATACGCGAAACCAATAACTACAATGACCTAGGGGAAAAATACACAGACCGTTGTAATCGGGCGAGTATCTGCTTTCAGATGCAACAGGAACTTCTCGAGATCGTCAATCCGTTCGCGAGATATGGAAGTGTGAAGTTAAGGAATGGTTGAGAAACCATCAAAATTTTCGCAAGTCTGATACTTGAAACCAATAACTACTATTGCCTAGGGCAAAAATACACATACCATTGTAATCGGGCGATTATCTGCTTTCAGATGCAACAGGAACTTCTCGAGTTCGTCAATCCGTTCGCGAGATATGGGAGTTTGAAGTTAAGGAATGGTTGAGAAACCATCACAATTTTGGCAAGTTTGATAGTCGAAACCAATAACTGGAATGGCCTAGGAGAAAAGTACACACACCATTGTAATCGGGCGAGTTTCTACTTTCAGATGCAACAGGAATTTCTCTAGTTCGTCAATCCGGTCGCGAGATATGGGAGTTAGAAGTTAAGGAACGGTTGAGAAACCATCAAAATTTTCGCAATTCTGATACTCGAAACCAATAACTGGAATGGCCTAGGGGAAAAGAACACACACCATTGTAATCGGGCGAGTTTCTACTTTCAGATGCCACAGGAATTTCTCGAGTTCATCAATCCATTCGCGAGATATGGGAGTTTGAATTTAAGGAATGGTTGTGAAACCATCAAAATTTTCGCAAGTTTGATACTCGAAACCAATAACTGGAATGGCCTAGGAGAAAAGTACACACACCGTTGTAATCGGGCGAGTTTCTACTTTCAGATGCAACAGGAATATCTCGAGTTCGTCAATCCGTTCGCGAGATATGGGAGTTTGAAGTTAAGGAATGGTTGAGAATCCATCAAAATTTTCGCAAGTCTGATACCCGAAACCAATAACTGGAATGGCCTAGGAGAAATGTAAACACACCATTGTAATCGGGCGAGTTTCTACTTTCAGATGCAACAGGAGTTTCTCGAGTTTGTCAATCCATTCGCGAGATATGGGAGTTTGGAGTTAAGAGACTGTTGAGAAACCATCAAAATTTTCGCAAGTCTGATACTCGAAACCAATACCTGGAATGGCCTAGGGGAAAAGTTCACACACCGTTGTAATCGGGCGAGTTTCTACTTTCAGATGCAGCAGGAATTTCTCGAGTTCGTCATTCCGTTCGCGAGATATGGGAGTTTGAAGTTACGGAATGGTTGAGAAAACATCAAAATTTGCGCAAGTCTGATACTCGAAACCAATAAATACTATGGCCTAGGGCAAAAATACACATACCGTTGTAATCGGGAGAGTTTCTACTTTCAGATGCAACAGAAATTTTTCGCATTCGTCGATCCGTTCGCGAGATATGGGAGTTTGAAGTTAAGGAGTGGTTGAGAAACCATCAAAATTTTCGCATGTCTGATACTCGAAACCAATAACTACAAAGGCCTAGGAGAGAAATACACATAGCTTTGTAATCGGGCGAGTTTCCACTTCCAGATGCAACCGGAAGTTCTCGAGTTCGTCAATCCGTTCGCGAGATATGGGAGTTTGAAGTTAAGGAGTGGTTGAGGAACCATCAGAATTTTCGCAAGTCTGATATTCGAGACCAATGACTACTATGGCCTAGGGCAAAAATACACATACCGTTGTAATCGGGCGAGTTTCTGCTTTCAGATGCAACAGGAATTTCTCGAGTTCGTCAATCCGTTTGCGGGATATGGGAGTTTGATATTAAGGAATGGTTGAGAAACCATCAAAATTTTCGCAAGTCTGATACTCGAAACCAATAACTACAATGGCCTAGGGGAAAAGTACACACACCATTGTAGTCGGGCGAGTTTCTACTTTCAGATGCAATAGGAAATTCTCGAGTTCGTCAATCCGTTCGAGAGATATGGGAGTTTGAAGTTAATGAATGGTTGAAAAACCATCAAAATTTTCGCAAGTCTGGTACTCGAAACCAATAACTGGAATGGCCTAGGGGAAAAGTACACACACCATTGTAATCGGGCGAGTTTCCACTTTCAGATGCAACAGGAATTTCTCGAGTTCGTCAAACCGTTTGCGGGATATGGGAGTTTGATATTAAGGAATGGTTGAGAAACCAACAAAATTTTCGCAAGTCTGATACTCGAAACCAATAACTACAATGGCCTAGGGGAAAAGTACACACACCATTGTAATCGGGCGAGTTTCTACTTTCAGATGCAATAGGAAATTCTCGAGTTCGTCAATCCGTTCGAGAGATATGGGAGTTTGAAGTTAATGAATGGTTGAGAAACCATCAAAATTTTCGCAAGTCTGATACTCGAAACCAATAACTGGAATGGCCTAGGGGAAAAGTACACACACCATTGTAATCGGGCGAGTTTCCACTTTCAGATGCAACAGGTATTTCTCGAGTTCGTCAATACGTTCGAGAGATATGGGAGTTTGAAGTTAAGGAATGGTTGATAAACCATCAAAATTTTCGCAAGTCTGGTACTCGAAACCAATAACTGGAATGGCCTAGGGGAAAAGTACACACACCATTGTAATCGGGCGAGTTTCCACTTTCAGATGCAACAGGAATTTCTCGAGTTCGTCAATCCGTTCGCGAGATATGGGAGTTTGAAGTTAAGGAATGGTTGAGAAACCATCAAAATTTTCGCAAGTCTGATACTCGAAACCAATAACTACAATGGCCTAGGGGAAAAGTACACACACCATTGTAGTCGGGCGAGTTTCTACTTTCAGATGCAATAGGAAATTCTCGAGTTCGTCAATCCGTTCGAGAGATATGGGAGTTTGAAGTTAATGAATGGTTGAGAAACCATCAAAATTTTCGCAAGTCTGGTACTCGAAACCAATAACTGGAATGGCCTAGGGGAAAAGTACACACACCATTGTAATCGGGCGAGTTTCCACTTTCAGATGCAACAGGAATTTCTCGAGTTCGTCAAACCGTTTGCGGGATATGGGAGTTTGATATTAAGGAATGGTTGAGAAACCATCAAAATTTTCGCAAGTCTGATACTCGAAACCAATAACTACAATGGCCTAGGGGAAAAGTACACACACCATTGTAATCGGGCGAGTTTCTACTTTCAGATGCAATAGGAAATTCTCGAGTTCGTCAATCCGTTCGAGAGATATGGGAGTTTGAAGTTAATGAATGGTTGAGAAACCATCAAAATTTTCGCAAGTCTGATACTCGAAACCAATAACTGGAATGGCCTAGGGGAAAAGTACACACACCATTGTAATCGGGCGAGTTTCCACTTTCAGATGCAACAGGTATTTCTCGAGTTCGTCAATACGTTCGAGAGATATGGGAGTTTGAAGTTAAGGAATGGTTGATAAACCATCAAAATTTTCGCAAGTCTGGTACTCGAAACCAATAACTGGAATGGCCTAGGGGAAAAGTACACACACCATTGTAATCGGGCGAGTTTCCACTTTCAGATGCAACAGGAATTTCTCGAGTTCGTCAATCCGTTCGCGAGATATGGGAGTTTGAAGTTAAGGAATGGTTGAGAAACCATCAAAATTTTCGCAAGTCTGATACTCGAAACCAATAACTGGAATGGCCTAGGGGAAAAGTACACACACCATTGTAATCGGGCGAGTTTCCACTTTCAGATGCAACAGGAATTTCTCGAGTTCGTCAATCCGTTCGCGAGATATGGGAGTTTGAAGTTAAGGAATGGTTGAGAAACCATCAAAATTTTCGCAAGTCTGATACTCGAAACCAATAACTGGAATGGCCTAGGGGAAAAGTACACACTCCATTGTAATCGGGCGAGTTTCTACTTTCAGATGCAACAGGTATTTCTCGAGTTCGCCAATACGTTCCAGAGATATGGGAGTTTGAAGTTAATGAATGGTTGAGAAACCATCAAAATTTTCGCAAGTCTGATACTCGAAACCAATAACTGGAATGGCCTAGGGGAAAAGTACACACACCATTGTAATCGGGCGAGTTTCCACTTTCAGATGCAACAGGAATTTCTCGAGTTCGTCAAACCGTTCGCGAGGTATGGGAGTTTGCAGTTAAGGAATCGTTGAGAAACCATCAAAATTTTCGCAAGTCTGATACTCGGAAGCAATAACTACAGGGGCCTAGGGGAAAAATACACATAGCTTTGTAATCGGGCGACTTTCTACTTTCAGATGCAACAGGAATTTCTAGAGTTCGTCAATCCGTTCGCGAGATATGGGAGTTTGAAGTTAAGGAATGGTTGAGTAACCATCAAAATTTTCGCTGGTCTGATACTCGAAACCAATAACTGGAATGGCCTAGGGGAAAAGTACACACTCCATTGTAATCGGGCGAGTTTCTACTTTCAGATGCAACAGGAATTTCTCTAGTTCGTCATTCCGTTCGCGAGATATGGGAGTTTGAAGTTACGGAATGTTTGAGAAACCATCAAAATTTTCGCAAGTCTGATACTCGAAACCAATAACTGGAATGGCCTAGTTGAAAAGTACACACACCATTGTAATCGGGCGAGTTTCTACTTTCAGATGCAACAGGAATTTCTCGAGTTTATCAATCCGTTCGCTAGATATGGGAGTTTGAAGTTAAGGAATGGTTGAGAATCCATCAAAATTTTCGCAAGTCTGATACTCGAAACCAATAACTGGAATGGCCTAGTTGAAAAGTACACACACCATTGTAATCGGGCGAGTTTCTACTTTCAGATGCAACAGGAATATCTCGAGTTCGTCAATCCGTTCGCGAGATATGGGAGTTTGAAGTTAAGGAATGGTTGAGAAACCATCAAAATTTTCGCAAGTCTGGTACTCGAAACCAATAACTGGAATGGCCTAGGGCAAAAGTACACACACCATTGTAATCGGGCGAGTTTCCACTTTCAGATGCAACAGGAATTTCTCGAGTTCGCCGATCCGTTCGCGAGGTATGGGAGTTTGCAGTTAAGGAATCGTTGAGGAACCATCAAAATTTTCGCAAGTCTGATACTCGGAAGCAATAACTACAGGGGCCTAGGGGAAAAATACACATAGCTTTGTAATCGGGCGACTTTCTACTTTCAGATGCAACAGGAATTTCTCGAGTTCGTCAATCCGTTCGCGAGATATGGGAGTTTGAAGTTAAGGAATGGTTGAGAAACCATCAAAATTTTCGCTGGTCTGATACTCGAAACCAATAACTGGAATGGCCTAGGGGAAAAGTACACACTCCATTGTAATCGGGCGAGTTTCTACTTTCGGATGCAACAGGAATTTCTCGAGTTCGTCATTCCGTTCGCGAGATATGGGAGTTTGAAGTTACGGAATGTTTGAGAAACCATCAAAATTTTCGCTGGTCTGATACTTGAAACCTATAACTGGAATGGCCTAGGGGAAAAGTACACACACCATTGTAATGGGGAGAGTTTCTACTTTCAGATGCAACAGGAATTTCTCGAGTTTGTCAATCCGTTCGCGAGATCTGGGAGTTACAAGTTAAGGAATGCATGAGAAACCACCAAAATTTTCGCAAGTCTGATACTCGAAACCAATAACTACAATGACCTAGGGGAAAAATTCACAGACCGTTGTAATCGGGCGAGTATCTGCTTTCAGATGCAACAGGAACTTCTCGAGATCGTCAATCCGTTCGCGAGATATGGAAGTGTGAAGTTAAGGAATGGTTGAGAATCCATCAAAATTTTCGCAAGTCTGATACTCGAAACCAATAACTACAATGTCCTAGGGGAAAAGTACACACACCATTGTAATGGGGAGAGTTTCTACTTTCAGATGCAACAGGAATTTCTCGAGTTTGTCAATCCGTTCGCGAGATCTGGGAGTTACAAGTTAAGGAATGCATGAGAAACCACCAAAATTTTCGCAAGTCTGATACTCGAAACCAATAACTACAATGACCTAGGGCAAAAATACACATACCATTGTAATCGGGCGAGTATCTGCTTTCAGATGCAACAGGAACTTCTCGAGTTCGTCAATCCGTTCGCGAGATATGGGAGTTTGAAGTTAAGGAATGGTTGAGAAACCATCACAATTTTGGCAAGTTTCATAGTCGAAACCAATAACTGGAATGGCCTAGGAGAAAAGTACACACACCATTGTAATCGGGCGAGTTTCTACTTTCAGATGCAACAGGAATTTCTCTAGTTCGTCAATCCGGTCGCGAGATATGGGAGTTAGAAGTTAAGGAACGGTTGAAAAACCATCAAAATTTTCGCAATTCTGATACTCGAAACCAATAACTGGAATGGCCTAGGGGAAAAGAACGCACACCATTGTAATCGGGCGAGTTTCTACTTTCATATGCAACAGGAATATCTCGAGTTCGTCAATCCGTTCGCGAGATATGGGAGTTTGAAGTTAAAGAATGGTTGAGAATCCATCAAAATTTTCGCAAGTCTGATACTCGAAACCAATAACTGGAATGGCCTAGGAGAAAAGTACACACACCATTGTAATCGGGCGAGTTTCTACTTTCAGATGCAACAGGAATATCTCGAGTTCGTCAATCCGTTCGCGAGATATGGGAGTTTGAAGTTAAGGAATGGTTGAGAATCCATCAAAATTTTCGCAAGTCTGATACTCGAAACCAATAACTACAATGGCCTAGGGGAAAAGTACACATACCATTGTAATGGGGCGAGTTTCTACTTTCAGATGCAACAGGAATTTCTCGAGTTTGTCAATCCATTAGCGAGATATGGGAGTTTGGAGTTAAGAGACGGTTGAGACACCATCAAAATTTTCGCAAGTCTGATACTCGAAACCAATACCTGGAATGGCCTAGGGGAAAAGTTCACACACCGTTGTAATCGGGCGAGTTTCTACTTTCAGATGCAGCAGGAATTTCTCGAGTTCGACATTCCGTTCGCGAGATATGGGAGTTTGAAGTTACGGAATGGTGGAGAAAACATCAAAATTTGCGCAAGTCTGATACTCGAAACCAATAACTACTATGGCCTAGGGCAAAAATACACATACCGTTGTAATCGGGAGAGTTTCTACTTTCAGATGCAACAGAACTTTTTCGGATTCGTCGATCCGTTCGCGAGATATGGGAGTTTGAAGTTAAGGAGTGGTTGAGAAACCATCAAAATTTTCGCATGTCTGATACTCGAAACCAATAACTACAAAGGCCTAGGAGAGAAATACACATAGCTTTGTAATTGGGCGAGTTTCCACTTCCAGATGCAACCGGAAGTTCTCGAGTTCGTCAATCCGTTCGCGAGATATGGGAGTTTGAAGTTAAGGAGTGGTTGAGGAACCATCAGAATTTTCGCAAGTCTGATGTTCGAGACCAATGACTACTATGGCCTAGGGCAAAAATACACATACCGTTGTAATCGGGCGAGTTTCTGCTTTCAGATGCAACAGGAATTTCTCGAGTTCGTCAATCCGTTTGCGGGATATGGGAGTTTGATGTTAAGGAATGGTTGAGAAACCAACAAAATTTTCGCTGGTCTGTTACTCGAAACCAATAACTGGAATGGCCTAGGGGAAAAGTACACACTCCATTGTAATCGGGCGAGTTTCCACTTTCAGATGCAACAGGTATTTCTCGAGTTTGTCAATCCGTTCGCGAGATCTGGGAGTTACAAGTTAAGGAATGTATGAGAAACCACCAAAATTTTCGCAAGTCTGATACTCGAAACCAATAACTACAATGACCTAGGGCAAAAATACACATACCATTGTAATCGGGCGAGTATCTGCTTTCAGATGCAACAGGAACTTCTCGAGTTCGTCAATCCGTTCGCGAGATATGGGAGTTTGAAGTTAAGGAATGGTTGAGAATCCATCAAAATTTTCGCAAGTCTGATACTCGAAACCAATAACTACAATGACCTAGGGGAAAAATACACAGACCGTTGTAATCGGGCGAGTATCTGCTTTCAGATGCAACAGGAACTTCTCGAGATCGTCAATCCGTTCGCGAGATATGGAAGTGTGAAGTTAAGGAATGGTTGAGGATCCATCAAAATTTTCGCAAGTCTGATACTCGAAACCAATAACTACAATGGCCTAGGGGAAAAGTACACACACCATTGTAATGGGGAGAGTTTCTACTTTCAGATGCAACAGGAATTTCTCGAGTTTGTCAATCCGTTCGCGAGATCTGGGAGTTACAAGTTAAGGAATGTATGAGAAACCACCAAAATTTTCGCAAGTCTGATACTCGAAACCAATAACTACAATGGCCTAGGGGAAAAGTACACACACCATTGTAATGGGGAGAGTTTCTACTTTCAGATGCAACAGGAATTTCTCGAGTTTGTCAATCCGTTCGCGAGATCTGGGAGTTACAAGTTAAGGAATGTATGAGAAACCACCAAAATTTTCGCAAGTCTGATACTCGAAACCAATAACTACAATGACCTAGGGCAAAAATACACATACCATTGTAATCGGGCGAGTATCTGCTTTCAGATGCAACAGGAACTTCTCGAGTTCGTCAATCCGTTCGCGAGATATGGGAGTTTGAAGTTAAGGAATGGTTGAGAAACCATCACAATTTTGGCAAGTTTCATAAACGAAACCAATAACTGGAATGGCCTAGGAGAAAAGTACACACACCATTGTAATCGGGCGAGTTTCTACTTTCAGATGCAACAGGAATATCTCGAGTTCGTCAATCCGTTCGCGAGATATGGGAGTTTGAAGTTAAGGAATGGTTGAGAATCCATCAAAATTTTCGCAAGTCTGATACTCGAAACCAATAACTGGAATGGCCTAGGAGAAAAGTACACACACCATTGTAATCGGGCGAGTTTCTACTTTCAGATGCAACAGGAATATCTCGAGTTCGTCAATCCGTTCGCGAGATATGGGAGTTTGAAGTTAAGGAATGGTTGAGAATCCATCAAAATTTTCGCAAGTCTGATACTCGACACCAATAACTACAATGGCCTAGGGGAAAAGTACACACACCATTGTAATGGGGCGAGTTTCTACTTTCAGATGCAACAGGAATTTCTCGAGTTTGTCGATCCATTCGCGAGATATGGGAGTTTGGAGTTACGGAATGGTGGAGAAAACATCAAAATTTGCGCAAGTCTGATACTCGAAACCAATAACTACTATGGCCTAGGGCAAAAATACACATACCGTTGTAATCGGGAGAGTTTCTACTTTCAGATGCAACAGAAATTTTTCGGATTCGTCGATCCGTTCGCGAGATATGGGAGTTTGAAGTTAAGGAGTGGTTGAGAAACCTTCAAAATTTTCGCATGTCTGATACTCGAAACCAATAACTACAAAGGCCTAGGAGAGAAATACACATAGCTTTGTAATCGGGCGAGTTTCCACTTCCAGATGCTACCGGAAGTTCTCGAGTTCGTCAATCCGTTCGCGAGATATGGGAGTTTGAATTTAAGGAGTGGTTGAGAAACCATCAAAATTTTCGCAAGTCTGATACTCGAAACCAATAACTACAAAGGCCTAGGAGAGAAATACACATAGCTTTGTAATCGGGCGAGTTTCCACTTCCAGATGCAACCGGAAGTTCTCGAGTTCGTCAATCCGTTCGCGAGATATGGGAGTTTGAAGTTAAGGAGTGGTTGAGGAACCATCAGAATTTTCGCAAGTCTGATGTTCGAGACCAATGACTACTATGGCCTAGGGCAAAAATACACATACCGTTGTAATCGGGCGAGTTTCTGCTTTCAGATGCAACAGGAATTTCTCGAGTTCGTCAATCCGTTTGCGGGATATGGGAGTTTGATATTAAGGAATGGTTGAGAAACCAACAAAATTTTCGCTGGTCTGATACTCGAAACCAATAACTGGAATGGCCTAGGGGAAAAGTACACACTCCATTGTTATCGGGCGAGTTTCCACTTTCAGATGCAACAGGTATTTCTCGAGTTCGTCAATACGTTCGAGAGATATGGGAGTTTGAAGTTAAGGAATGGTTGAGAATCCATCAAAATTTTCGCAAGTCTGATACTCGAAACCAATAACTGGAATGGCCTAGGGGAAAAGTACACACTCCATTGTAATCGGGCGAGTTTCCACTTTCAGATGCAACAGGTATTTCTCGAGTTCGTCAATACGTTCGAGAGATATGGGAGTTTGAAGTTAAGGAATGGTTGAGAAACCATCAAAATTTTCGCAAGTCTGATACTCGAAACCAATAACTGGAATGGCCTAGGAGAAAAGTACACACACCATTGTAATCGGGCGAGTTTCTACTTTCAGATGCAACAGGAATATCTCGAGTTCGTCAATCCGTTCGCGAGATATGGGAGTTTGAAGTTAAGGAATGGTTGAGAATCCATCAAAATTTTCGCAAGTCTGATACTCGAAACCAATAACTGGAATGGCCTAGGAGAAAAGTACACACACCATTGTAATCGGGCGAGTTTCTACTTTAAGATGCAACAGGAATATCTCGAGTTCGTCAATCCGTTCGCGAGATATGGGAGTTTGAAGTTAAGGAATGGTTGAGAATCCATCAAAATTTTCGCAAGTCTGATACTCGAAACCAATAACTACAATGGCCTAGGGGAAAAGTACACACACCATTGTAATGGGGCGAGTTTCTACTTTCAGATGCAACAGGAATTTCTCGAGTTTGTCAATCCACTCGCGAGAAATGGGAGTTTGGAGTTAAGAGACGGTTGAGAAACCATCAAAATTTTCGCAAGTCTGATACTCGAAACCAATACCAGGAATGGCCTAGGGGAAAAGCTCACACACCGTTGTAATCGGGCGAGTTTCTACTTTCAGATGCAGCAGGAATTTCTCGAGTTCGTCATTCCGTTCGCGAGATATGGGAGTTTGAAGTTACGGAATGGTGGAGAAAACATCAAAATTTGCGCAAGTCTGATACTCGAAATCAATAACTACTATGGCCTAGGGCAAAAATACACATACCGTTGTAATCGGGCGAGTTTCTACTTTCAGATGCAACAGGAATATCTCGAGTTCGTCAATCCGTTCGCGAGATATGGGAGTTTGAAGTTAAGGAATGGTTGAGAATCCATCAAAATTTTCGCAAGTCTGATACTCGAAACCAATAACTGGAATGGCCTAGGAGAAAAGTACACACACCATTGTAATCGGGCGAGTTTCTACTTTCAGATACAACAGGAATATCTCGAGTTCGTCAATCCGTTCGCGAGATATGGGAGTTTGAAGTTAAGGAGTGGTTGAGGAACCATCAGAATTTTCGCAAGTCTGATGTTCGAGACCAATGACTACTATGGCCTAGGGCAAAAATACACATACCGTTGTAATCGGGCGAGTTTCTGCTTTCAGATGCAACAGGAATTTCTCGAGTTCGTCAATCCGTTTGCGGGATATGGGAGTTTGATATTAAGGAATGGTTGAGAAACCAACAAAATTTTCGCTGTTCTGATACTCGAAACCAATAACTGGAATGGCCTAGGGGAAAAGTACACACTCCATTGTAATCGGGCGAGTTTCCACTTTCAGATGCAACAGGTATTTCTCGAGTTCGTCAATACGTTCGAGAGATATGGGAGTTTGAAGTTAAGGAATGGTTGAGAAACCATCAAAATTTTCGCAAGTCTGGTACTCGAAACCAATAACTGGAATGGCCTAGGGGAAAAGTACACACACCATTGTAATCGGGCGAGTTTCCACTTTCAGATGCAACAGGAATTTCTCGAGTTCGCCAATCCGTTCGCGAGGTATGGGAGTTTGCAGTTAAGGAATCGTTGAGAAACCATCAAAATTTTCGCAAATCTGATACTCGAAACCAATAACTGGAATGGCCTAGTTGAAAAGTACACACACCATTGTAATCGGGCGAGTTTCTACTTTCAGATGCAACAGGAATATCTCGAGTTCGTCAATCCGTTCGCGAGATATGGGAGTTTGAAGTTAAGGAATGGTTGAGAATCCATCAAAATTTTCGCAAGTCTGATACTCGAAACCAATAACTACAATGACCTAGGGGAAAAATACACAGACCGTTGTAATCGGGCGAGTATCTGCTTTCAGATGCAACAGGAACTTCTCGAGATCGTCAATCCGTTCGCGAGATATGGAAGTGTGAAGTTAAGGAATGGTTGAGAATCCATCAAAATTTTCGCAAGTCTGATACTCGAAACCAATAACTACAATGGCCTAGGGGAAAAGTACACACACCATTGTAATGGGGAGAGTTTCTACTTTCAGATGCAACAGGAATTTCTCGAGTTTGTCAATCCGTTCGCGAGATCTGGGAGTTACAAGTTAAGGAATGCATGAGAAACCACCAAAATTTTCGCAAGTCTGATACTCGAAACCAATAACTACAATGACTTAGGGCAAAAATACACATACCATTGTAATCGGGCGAGTATCTGCTTTCAGATGCAACAGGAACTTCTCGAGTTCGTCAATCCGGTCGCTAGATATGGGAGTTAGAAGTTAAGGAACGGTTGAAAAACCATCAAAATTTTCGCAATTCTGATACTCGAAACCAATAACTGGAATGGCCTAGGGGAAAAGAACGCACACCATTGTAATCGGGCGAGTTTCTACTTTCAGATGCAACAGGAATATCTCGAGTTCGTCAATCCGTTCGCGAGATATGGGAGTTTGAAGTTAAGGAATGGTTGAGAATCCATCAAAATTTTCGCAAGTCTGATACTCGAAACCAATAACTACAATGGCCTAGGGGAAAAGTACACACACCATTGTAATGGGGCGAGTTTCTACTTTCAGATGCAACAGGAATTTCTCGAGTTTGTCAATCCACTCGCGAGAAATGGGAGTTTGGAGTTAAGAGACGGTTGAGAAACCATCAAAATTTTCGCAAGTCTGGTACTCGAAACCAATAACTGGAATGGCCTAGGGGAAAAGTACACACACCATTGTAATCGGGCGAGTTTCCACTTTCAGATGCAACAGGAATTTCTCGAGTTCGCCAATCCGTTCGCGAGGTATGGGAGTTTGCAGTTAAGGAATCGTTGAGAAACCATCAAAATTTTCGCAAATCTGATACTCGAAACCAATAACTGGAATGGCCTAGTTGAAAAGTACACACACCATTGTAATCGGGCGAGTTTCTACTTTCAGATGCAACAGGAATATCTCGAGTTCGTCAATCCGTTCGCGAGATATGGGAGTTTGAAGTTAAGGAATGGTTGAGAATCCATCAAAATTTTCGCAAGTCTGATACTCGAAACCAATAACTACAATGACCTAGGGGAAAAATACACAGACCGTTGTAATCGGGCGAGTATCTGCTTTCAGATGCAACAGGAACTTCTCGAGATCGTCAATCCGTTCGCGAGATATGGAAGTGTGAAGTTAAGGAATGGTTGAGAATCCATCAAAATTTTCGCAAGTCTGATACTCGAAACCAATAACTACAATGGCCTAGGGGAAAAGTACACACACCATTGTAATGGGGAGAGTTTCTACTTTCAGATGCAACAGGAATTTCTCGAGTTTGTCAATCCGTTCGCGAGATCTGGGAGTTACAAGTTAAGGAATGCATGAGAAACCACCAAAATTTTCGCAAGTCTGATACTCGAAACCAATAACTACAATGACCTAGGGCAAAAATACACATACCATTGTAATCGGGCGAGTATCTGCTTTCAGATGCAACAGGAACTTCTCGAGTTCGTCAATCCGGTCGCGAGATATGGGAGTTAGAAGTTAAGGAACGGTTGAAAAACCATCAAAATTTTCGCAATTCTGATACTCGAAACCAATAACTGGAATGGCCTAGGTGAAAAGAACGCACACCATTGTAATCGGGCGAGTTTCTACTTTCAGATGCAACAGGAATATCTCGAGTTCGTCAATCCGTTCGCGAGATATGGGAGTTTGAAGTTAAGGAATGGTTGAGAATCCATCAAAATTTTCGCAAGTCTGATACTCGAAACCAATAACTGGAATGGCCTAGGAGAAAAGTACACACACCATTGTAATCGGGCGAGTTTCTACTTTCAGATGCAACAGGAATATCTCGAGTTCGTCAATCCGTTCGCGAGATATGGGAGTTTGAAGTTAAGGAATGGTTGAGAATCCATCAAAATTTTCGCAAGTCTGATACTCGAAACCAATAACTACAATGGCCTAGGGGAAAAGTACACACACCATTGTAATGGGGCGAGTTTCTACTTTCAGATGCAACAGGAATTTTTCGAGTTTGTCAATCCACTCGCGAGAAATGGGAGTTTGGAGTTAAGAGACGGTTGAGAAACCATCAAAATTTTCGCAAGTCTGATACTCGAAACCAATACCTGGAATGGCCTAGGGGAAAAGTTCACACACCGTTGTAATCGGGCGAGTTTCTACTTTCAGATGCAGCAGGAATTTCTCGAGTTCGTCATTCCGTTCGCGAGATATGGGAGTTTGAAGTTACGGAATGGTGGAGAAAACATCAAAATTTGCGCAAGTCTGATACTCGAAATCAATAACTACTATGGCCTAGGGCAAAAATACACATACCGTTGTAATCGGGAAAGTTTCTACTTTCAGATGCAACAGAAATTTTTCGGATTCGTCGATCCGTTCGCGAGATATGGGAGTTTGAAGTTAAGGAGTGGTTGAGAAACCATCAAAATTTTCGCATGTCTGATACTCGAAACCAATAACTACCAAGGCCTAGGAGAGAAATATACATAGCTTTGTAATCGGGCGAGTTTCCACTTCCAGATGCAACCGGAAGTTCTCGAGTTCGTCAATCCGTTCGCGAGATATGGGAGTTTGAAGTTAAGGAGTGGTTGAGGAACCATCAGAATTTTCGCAAGTCTGATGTTCGAGACTAATGACTACTATGGCCTAGGGCAAAAATACACATACCGTTGTAATCGGGCGAGTTTCTGCTTTCAGATGCAACAGGAATTTCTCGAGTTCGTCAATCCGTTTGCGGGATATGGGAGTTTGATATTAAGGAATGGTTGAGAAACCAACAAAATTTTCGCTGGTCTGATACTCGAAACCAATAACTGGAATGGCCTAGGGGAAAAGTACACACTCCATTGTAATCGGGCGAGTTTCCACTTTCAGATGCAACAGGTATTTCTCGAGTTCGTCAATACGTTCGAGAGATATGGGAGTTTGAAGTTAAGGAATGGTTGAGAATCCATCAAAATTTTCGCAAGTCTGATACTCGAAACCAATAACTACAATGACCTAGGGGTAAAATACACAGACCGTTGTAATCGGGCGAGTATCTGCTTTCAGATGCAACAGGAACTTCTCGAGATCGTCAATCCGTTCGCGAGATATGGAAGTGTGAAGTTAAGGAATGGTTGAGGATCCATCAAAATTTTCGCAAGTCTGATACTCGAAACCAATAACTACAATGGCCTAGGGGAAAAGTACACACACCATTGTAATGGGGAGAGTTTCTACTTTCAGATGCAACAGGAATTTCTCGAGTTTGTCAATCCGTTCGCGAGATCTGGGAGTTACAAGTTAAGGAATGCATGAGAAACCACCAAAATTTTCGCAAGTCTGATACTCGAAACCAATAACTACAATGACCTAGGGCAAAAATACACATACCATTGTAATCGGGCGAGTATCTGCTTTCAGATGCAACAGGAACTTCTCGAGTTCGTCAATCCGGTCGCGAGATATGGGAGTTAGAAGTTAAGAAACGGTTGAAAAACCATCAAAATTTTCGCAATTCTGATACTCGAAACCAATAACTGGAATGGCCTAGGGGAAAAGAACGCACACCATTGTAATCGGGCGAGTTTCTACTTTCAGATGCAACAGGAATATCTCGAGTTCGTCAATCCGTTCGCGAGATATGGGAGTTTGAAGTTAAGGAATGGTTGAGAATCCATCAAAATTTTCGCAAGTCTGATACTCGAAACCAATAACTGGAATGGCCTAGGAGAAAAGTACACACACCATTGTAATCGGGCGAGTTTCTACTTTCAGATGCAACAGGAATATCTCGAGTTCGTCAATCCGTTCGCGAGATATGGGAGTTTGAAGTTAAGGAATGGTTGAGAATCCATCAAAATTTTCGCAAGTCTGATACTCGAAACCAATAACTGGAATGGCCTAGGAGAAAAGTACACACACCATGGTAATCGGGCGAGTTTCTACTTTCAGATGCAACAGGAATATCTCGAGTTCGTCAATCCGTTCGCGAGATATGGGAGTTTGAAGTTAAGGAATGGTTGAGAATCCATCAAAATTTTCGCAAGTCTGATACTCGAAACCAATAACTACAATGGCCTAGGGGAAAAGTACACACACCATTGTAATGGGGCGAGTTTCTACTTTCAGATGCAACAGGAATTTCTCGAGTTTGTCAATCCATTCGCGAGATATGGGAGTTTGGAGTTAAGAGACGGTTGAGAAACCATCAAAATTTTCGCAAGTCTGATACTCGAAACCAATACCTGGAATGGCCTAGGGGAAAAGTTCACACACCGTTGTAATCGGGCGAGTTTCTACTTTCAGATGCAGCAGGAATTTCTCGAGTTCGTCATTCCGTTCGCGAGATATGGGAGTTTGAAGTTACGGAATGGTGGAGAAAACATCAAAATTTGCGCAAGTCTGATACTCGAAACCAATAACTACTATGGCCTAGGGCAAAAATACACATACCGTTGTAATCGGGAGAGTTTCTACTTTCAGATGCAACAGAAATTTTTCGGATTCGTCGATCCGTTCGCGAGATATGGGAGTTTGAAGTTAAGGAGTGGTTGAGAAACCATCAAAATTTTCGCATGTCTGATACTCGAAACCAATAACTACAAAGGCCTAGGAGAGAAATATACATAGCTTTGTAATCGGGCGAGTTTCCACTTCCAGATGCAACCGGAAGTTCTCGAGTTCGTCAATCCGTTCGCGAGATATGGGAGTTTGAAGTTAAGGAGTGGTTGAGGAACCATCAGAATTTTCGCAAGTCTGATGTTCGAGACCAATGACTACTATGGCCTAGGGCAAAAATACACATACCGTTGTAATCGGGCGAGTATCTGCTTTCAGATGCAACAGGAACTTCTCGAGTTCGTCAATCCGGTCGCGAGATATGGGAGTTAGAAGTTAAGGAACGGTTGAAAAACCATCAAAATTTTCGCAATTCTGATACTCGAAACCAATAACTGGAATGGCCTAGGGGAAAAGAACGCACACCATTGTAATCGGGCGAGTTTCTACTTTCAGATGCAACAGGAATATCTCGAGTTCGTCAATCCGTTCGCGAGATATGGGAGTTTGAAGTTAAGGAATGGTTGAGAATCCATCAAAATTTTCGCAAGTCTGATACTCGAAACCAATAACTGGAATGGCCTAGGAGAAAAGTACACACACCATTGTAATCGGGCGAGTTTCTACTTTCAGATGCAACAGGAATATCTCGAGTTCGTCAAGCCGTTCGCGAGATATGGGAGTTTGAAGTTAAGGAATGGTTGAGAATCCATCAAAATTTTCGCAAGTCTGATACTCGAAACCAATAACTGGAATGGCCTAGGAGAAAAGTACACACACCATTGTAATCGGGCGAGTTTCTACTTTCAGATGCAACAGGAATATCTCGAGTTCGTCAATCCGTTCGCGAGATATGGGAGTTTGAAGTTAAGGAATGGTTGAGAATCCATCAAAATTTTCGCAAGTCTGATACTCGAAACCAATAACTACAATGGCCTAGGGGAAAAGTACACACACCATTGTAATGGGGCGAGTTTCTACTTTCAGATGCAACAGGAATTTCTCGAGTTTGTCAATCCATTCGCGAGATATGGGAGTTTGGAGTTAAGAGACGGTTGAGAAACCATCAAAATTTTCGCAAGTCTGATACTCGAAACCAATACCTGGAATGGCCTAGGGGAAAAGTTCACACACCGTTGTAATCGGGCGAGTTTCTACTTTCAGATGCAGCAGGAATTTCTCGAGTTCGTCATTCCGTTCGCGAGATATGGGAGTTTGAAGTTACGGAATGGTGGAGAAAACATCAAAATTTGCGCAAGTCTGATACTCGAAACCAATAACTACTATGGCCTAGGGCAAAAATACACATACCGTTGTAATCGGGAGAGTTTCTACTTTCAGATGCAACAGAAATTTTTCGGATTCGTCGATCCGTTCGCGAGATATGGGAGTTTGAAGTTAAGGAGTGGTTGAGAAACCATCAAAATTTTCGCATGTCTGATACTCGAAACCAATAACTACAAAGGCCTAGGAGAGAAATATACATAGCTTTGTAATCGGGCGAGTTTCCACTTCCAGATGCAACCGGAAGTTCTCGAGTTCGTCAATCCGTTCGCGAGATATGGGAGTTTGAAGTTAAGGAGTGGTTGAGGAACCATCAGAATTTTCGCAAGTCTGATGTTCGAGACCAATGACTACTATGGCCTAGGGCAAAAATACACATACCGTTGTAATCGGGCGAGTTTCTGCTTTCAGATGCAACAGGAATTTCTCGAGTTCGTCAATCCGTTTGCGGGATATGGGAGTTTGATATTAAGGAATGGTTGAGAAACCAACAAAATTTTCGCTGGTCTGATACTCGAAACCAATAACTGGAATGGCCTAGGGGAAAAGTACACACTCCATTGTAATCGGGCGAGTTTCCACTTTCAGATGCAACAGGTATTTCTCGAGTTCGTCAATACGTTCGAGAGATATGGGAGTTTGAAGTTAAGGAATGGTTGAGAAACCATCAAAATTTTCGCAAGTCTGGTACTCGAAACCAATAACTGGAATGGCCTAGGGGAAAAGTACACACACCATTGTAATCGGGCGAGTTTCCACTTTCAGATGCAACAGGAATTTCTCGAGTTCGCCAATCCGTTCGCGAGGTATGGGAGTTTGCAGTTAAGGAATCGTTGAGAAACCATCAAAATTTTCGCAAGTCTGATACTCGAAACCAATAACTACAGAGGCCTAGGGGAAAAGTACACACACCATTGTAATCGGGCGAGTTTCTACTTTCCGATGCAACAGGAATATCTCGAGTTCGTCAATCCGTTCGCGAGATATGGGAGTTTGAAGTTAAGGAATGGTCGAGAAACCATCAAAATTTTCGCAATTCTGAAACTCGAAACCAATAACTGGAATGGCCTAGGGGAAAAGAACACACACCATTGTAATCGGGCGAGTTTCTACTTTCAGATGCAACAGGAATATCTCGAGTTCGTCGATCCGTTCGCCAGATATGGGAGTTTGAAGTTAAGGAATGGTTGAGAAACCATCAAAATTTTCGCAAGTTTGATACTCGAAACCAATAACTACAAAGGCCTAGGGGTAAAATACACAAACCGTTGTAATCGGGCGAGTTTCTACCTTCAGATGCAACAGGAATTTCTCGAGTTCGTCAATCCGTTCGCGAGATATGGGAGTTTGGAGTTAAGAGACGGTTGAGAAACCATCAAAATTTTCGCAATTCTGATGCTAGAAACGAATAACTGGAATGGCCAAGGGGAAAAGAACACACACCATTGTAATCGGGCGAGTTTCTACTTTCAGATGCAACAGGAATATCTCGAGTTCGTCGATCCGTTCGCCAGATATGGGAGTTTGAAGTTAAGGAATGGTTGAGAAACCATCAAAATTTTCGCAAGTTTGATACTCGAAACCAATAACTACAAAGGCCTAGGGGTAAAATACACAATCCCTTGCAATCGGGCGAGTTTCTACTTTCAGATGCAACGGGGATTTTTCGGATTCATCAATCCGCTCGCGAGATATGGGAGTTTGAAGTTAAGGAATGGTTGAGAGACCATCAAAATTTTCGCTGGTCTGATACTCGAAACCTATAACTGGAATGGCCTAGGGAGAAGCACACACACCATTGTAATCGGGCGAGTTTCTGCTTTCAGATGCAGCAGGAATTTCTCGAGTTCGTCAATCCGTTCGCGAGATATGGGAGTTTGAAGTTAAGGAATGGTTAAGGAACCATCAAAATTTTCGCAAGTCTGATACTCGAAACCAATAACTACAAAGGCCTAGGGGAAAAATACACATACCATTGTAATCGGGCGAGTTTCTGCTTTCAGTTGCAACAGGAACTTCTCGAGATCGTCAATCCGTTCGCGAGATATGGGAGTGAAGATAAGGAATGGTTGAGAAACCATCAAAATTTGCGCAAGTCTGATACTCGAAACCAATAACTACTATGGCCTAGGGCAAAAATACACATACCACTGTAATCGGGCGAGTTTCTGCTTTCAGATGCAACAGGAATTTCTCGAGTTCGTCAATCCGTTCGCGAGATATGGTGGTTTGAAATTAAGGAATGGTCGAGAAACCATCAAAATTTTCGCAAGTCTGATACTCGAAACCAATAACTATTATACAATTGCCTAGGGGAAAAGTACACACACCATTGTAATCGGGCGAGTTTCTACTTTCAGATGCAACAGGAATTTCTCGAGTTCGTCAATCCGTTCGCGAGATATGGGAGTTAGAAGTTAAGGAATGGATGAGAAACCATCAAAATTTTCGCAAGTCTGATACTCGAAACCAATAACTACTATGGCCTAGGGCAAAAATACACATACCACTGTAATCGGGCGAGTCTCTGCTTTCAGATGCAACAGGAAATTCTCGAGTTCGTCAATCCGTTCGCGAGATAAGGTAGTTTGAAATTAAGGAATGGTTGAGAAACCAACAAAATTTTCGCAATTCTGCTTCTCGAAACCAATAACTGGAATGGCCTAGGGGAAAAGAACACACACCTTTGTAATCGGGCGAGTTTCTACTTTCAGATGCAACAGAAATTTTTCGTATTCGTCAATCCGTTCGCGAAATATCGGAGTTTGGAGTTAAGGGATGGTTGAGAAACCATCAAAATTTTCGCAATTCTGATGCTAAAAACGAATAACTGGAATGGACTAGGGGAAAAGCACACACACCGTTGTAATCGGGCGAGTTCCTACTTTCAGATGGAACAGGAATTTCTCCAGTTCGTCAATCCGTTCGCGAGATGTGGGAGTTTGAAATTAAGGAATGGTTGAGAGAGCATCGAAATCTTCGCAAGTCTGATACTCGAAACCAATAACTACAAAGACCTAGGGGAAAAATACAAAAACCGTTGTAATCGGGCGAGTTTCTACATTCAGAGGCAACAGGAATTTCTCAAGTTCGTCAATCCGTTCGCGAGATATGGGAGTTTGGAGTTAAGAGACGGTTGAGAAACCATCAAAATTTTCGCAATTCTGATGCTAGAAACGAATAACTGGAATGGCCAAGGGGAAAAGAACACATACCGTTGCAATCGGGCGAGTTTCTAGTTTCAGTTGCAACAGGAATTTCTCGAGTTCGTCAATCCGTTCGCGAGATATGGGAGTTTGAAGTTAAGGAATGGTTGAGAAACCATCAAAATTTTCGCTGGTCTGATACTCGAAACCTATAACTGGAATGGCCTAGGAGAAAAGTACACACACCATTGTAATCGGGCGAGTTTCTACTTTCAGATGCAATAGGAATATCTCGAGTTCGTCAATCCGTTCGCGAGATATGGGAGTTTGAAGTTAAGGAATGGTTGAGAATCCATCAAAATTTTCGCAAGTCTGATACTCGAAACCAATAACTGGAATGGCCTAGGAGAAAAGTACACACACCATTGTAATCGGGCGAGTTTCTACTTTCAGATGCAACAGGAATATCTCGAGTTCGTCAATCCGTTCGCGAGATATGGGAGTTTGAAGTTAAGGAATGGTTGAGAATCCATCAAAATTTTCGCAAGTCTTATACTCGAAACCAATAACTACAATGGCCTAGGGGAAAAGTACACACACCATTGTAATGGGGCGAGTTTCTACTTTCAGATGCAACAGGAATTTCTCGAGTTTGTCAATCCATTCGCGAGATATGGGAGTTTGGAATTAAGAGACGGTTGAGAAACCATCAAAATTTTCGCAAGTCTGATACTCGAAACCAATACCTGGAATGGCCTAGGGGAAAAGTTCACACACCGTTGTAATCGGGCGAGTTTCTACTTTCATATGCAGCAGGAATTTCTCGAGTTCGTCATTCCGTTCGCGAGATATGGGAGTTTGAAGTTACGGAATGGTGGAGAAAACATCAAAATTTGCGCAAGTCTGATACTCGAAACCAATAACTACTATGGCCTAGGGCAAAAATACACATACCGTTGTAATCGGGAGAGTTTCTACTTTCAGATGCAACAGAAATTTTTCGGATTCGTCGATCCGTTCGCGAGATTTGGGAGTTTGAAGTTAAGGAGTGGTTGAGAAACCATCAAAATTTTCGCATGTCTGATACTCGAAACCAATAACTACAAAGGCCTAGGAGAGAAATATACATAGCTTTGTAATCGGGCGAGTTTCCACTTCCAGATGCAACCGGAAGTTCTCGAGTTCGTCAATCCGTTCGCGAGATATGGGAGTTTGAAGTTAAGGAGTGGTTGAGGAACCATCAGAATTTTCGCAAGTCTGATGTTCGAGACCAATGACTACTATGGCCTAGGGCAAAAATACACATACCGTTGTAATCGGGCGAGTTTCTGCTTTCAGATGCAACAGGAATTTCTCGAGTTCGTCAATCCGTTTGCGGGATATGGGAGTTTGATATTAAGGAATGGTTGAGAAACCAACAAAATTTTCGCTGGTCTGATACTCGAAACCAATAACTGGAATGGCCTAGGGGAAAAGTACACACACCATTGTAATCGGGCGAGTTTCTACTTTCAGATGCAACAGGAATATATCGAGTTCGTCGATCCGTTCGCCAGATATGGGAGTTTGAAGTTAAGGAATGGTTGAGAAACCATCAAAATTTTCGCAAGTTTGATACTCGAAACCAATAACTACAAAGGCCTAGGGGTAAAATACACAAACCGTTGTAATCGGGCGAGTTTCTACCTTCAGATGCAACAGGAATTTCTCGAGTTCGTCAATCCGTTCGCGAGATATGGGAGTTTGGAGTTAAGAGACGGTTGAGAAACCATCAAAATTTTCGCAATTCTGATGCTAGAAACGAATAACTGGAATGGCCAAGGGGAAAAGAACACACACCATTGTAATCGGGCGAGTTTCTACTTTCAGATGCAACAGGAATTTCTCGAGTTCGTCAATCCGTTCGCGAGATATGGTGGTTTGAAATTAAGGAATGGTCGAGAAACCATCAAAATTTTCGCAAGTCTGATACTCGAAACCAATAACTATTATACAATTGCCTAGGGGAAAAGTACACACACCATTGTAATCGGGCGAGTTTCTACTTTCAGATGCAACAGGAATTTCTCGAGTTCGTCAATCCGTTCGCGAGATATGGGAGTTTGAAGTTAAGGAATGGTTGAGAAACCATCAAAATTTTCGCTGGTCTGATACTCGAAACCTATAAGTGGAATGGCCTAGGAGAAAAGTACACACAACCATTGTAATCGGGCGAGTTTCTACTTTCAGATGCAACAGGAATATCTCGAGTTCGTCAATCCGTTCGCGAGATATGGGAGTTTGAAGTTAAGGAATGGTTGAGAATCCATCAAAATTTTCGCTGGTCTGATACTCGAAACCTATAACTGGATTGGCCTAGGGAGAAGCACACACACCATTGTAATCGGGCGAGTTTCTGCTTTCAGATGCAGCAGGAATTTCTCGAGTTCGTCAATCCGTTCGCGAGATATGGGAGTTTGAAGTTAAGGAATGGTTAAGGAACCATCAAAATTTTCGCAAGTCTGATACTCGAAACAAATAACTACAAAGGCCTAGGGGAAAAATACACATACCATTGTAATCGGGCGAGTTTCTGCTTTCAGTTGCAACAGGAACTTCTCGAGATCGTCAATCCGTTCGCGAGATATGGGAGTGAAGATAAGGAATGGTTGAGAAACCATCAAAATTTGCGCAAGTCTGATACTCGAAACCAATAACTACAATGGCCTAGGGGAAAAGTACACACACCATTGTAATGGGGCGAGTTTCTACTTTCAGATGCAACAGGAATTTCTCGAGTTTGTCAATCCATTCGCGAGATATGGGAGTTTGGAGTTAAGAGACGGTTGAGAAACCATCAAAATTTTCGCAATTCTGATGCTAGAAACGAATAACTGGAATGGCCAAGGGGAAAAGAACACACACCATTGTAATCGGGCGAGTTTCTACTTTCAGATGCAACAGGAATATCTCGAGTTCGTCGATCCGTTCGCCAGATATGGGAGTTTGAAGTTAAGGAATGGTTGAGAAACCATCAAAATTTTCGCAAGTTTGATACTCGAAACCAATAACTACAAAGGCCTAGGGGTAAAATACACAATCCCTTGCAATCGGGCGAGTTTCTACTTTCAGATGCAACGGGGATTTTTCGGATTCATCAATCCGCTCGCGAGATATGGGAGTTTGAAGTTAAGGAATGGTTGAGAAACCATCAAAATTTTCGCTGGTCTGATACTCGAAACCTATAACTGGATTGGCCTAGGGAGAAGCACACACACCATTGTAATCGGGCGAGTTTCTGCTTTCAGATGCAGCAGGAATTTCTCGAGTTCGTCAATCCGTTCGCGAGATATGGGAGTTTGAAGTTAAGGAATGGTTAAGGAACCATCAAAATTTTCGCAAGTCTGATACTCGAAACCAATAACTACAAAGGCCTAGGGGAAAAATACACATACCATTGTAATCGGGCGAGTTTCTGCTTTCAGTTGCAACAGGAACTTCTCGAGATCGTCAATCCGTTCGCGAGATATGGGAGTGAAGATAAGGAATGGTTGAGAAACCATCAAAATTTGCGCAAGTCTGATACTCGAAACCAATAACTGCTATGGCCTAGGGCAAAAATACACAATCCCTTGCAATCGGGCGAGTTTCTACTTTCAGATGCAACGGGGATTTTTCGGATTCATCAATCCGCTCGCGAGATATGGGAGTTTGAAGTTAAGGAATGGTTGAGAAACCATCAAAATTTTCGCTGGTCTGATACTCGAAACCTATAACTGGAATGGCCTAGGGAGAAGCACACACACCATTGTAATCGGGCGAGTTTCTGCTTTCAGATGCAGCAGGAATTTCTCGAGTTCGTCAATCCGTTCGCGAGATATGGGAGTTTGAAGTTAAGGAATGGTTGAGAAACCATCAAAATTTTCGCAAGTTTGATACTCGAAACCAATAACTACAAAGGCCTAGGGGTAAAATACACAAACCGTTGTAAGCGGGCGAGTTTCTACCTTCAGATGCAACAGGAATTTCTCGAGTTCGTCAATCCGTTCGCGAGATATGGGAGTTTGGAGTTAAGAGACGGTTGAGAAACCATCAAAATTTTCGCAATTCTGATGTTCGAGACCAATGACTACTATGGCCTAGGGCAAAAATACACATACCGTTGTAATCGGGCGAGTTTCTGCTTTCAGATGCAACAGGAATTTCTCGAGTTCGTCAATCCGTTTGCGGGATATGGGAGTTTGATATTAAGGAATGGTTGAGAAACCAACAAAATTTTCGCTGGTCTGATACTCGAAACCAATAACTGGAATGGCCTAGGGGAAAAGTACACACTCCATTGTAATCGGGCGAGTTTCCACTTTCAGATGCAACAGGTATTTCTCGAGTTCGTCAATACGTTCGCGAGATATGGGGTTTGAAGTTAAGGAATGGTTGAGAAACGATCAAAATTTTCGCTGGTCTGATACTCGAAACCTATAACTGGAATGGCCTAGGGAGAAGCACACACACCATTGTAATCGGGCGAGTTTCTGCTTTCAGATGCAGCAGGAATTTCTCGAGTTCGTCAATCCGTTCGCGAGATATGGGAGTTTGAAGTTAAGGAATGGTTGAGAAACCATCAAAATTTTCGCAAGTTTGATACTCGAAACCAATAACTACAAAGGCCTAGGGGTAAAATACACAAACCGTTGTAATCGGGCGAGTTTCTACCTTCAGATGCAACAGGAATTTCTCGAGTTCGTCAATCCGTTCGCGAGATATGGGAGTTTGGAGTTAAGAGACGGTTGAGAAACCATCAAAATTTTCGCAATTCTGATGCTAGAAACGAATAACTGGAATGGCCAAGGGGAAAAGAACACACACCATTGTAATCGGGCGAGTTTCTACTTTCAGATGCAACAGGAATATCTCGAGTTCGTCGATCCGTTCGCCAGATATGGGAGTTTGAAGTTAAGGAATGGTTGAGAAACCATCAAAATTTTCGCAAGTTTGATACTCGAAACCAATAACTACAAAGGCCTAGGGGTAAAATACACAATCCCTTGCAATCGGGCGAGTTTCTACTTTCAGATGCAACGGGGATTTTTCGGATTCATCAATCCGCTCGCGAGATATGGGAGTTTGAAGTTAAGGAATGGTTGAGAAACCATCAAAATTTTCGCTGGTCTGATACTCGAAACCTATAACTGGAATGGCCTAGGGAGAAGCACACACACCATTGTAATCGGGCGAGTTTCTGCTTTCAGATGCAGCAGGAATTTCTCGAGTTCGTCAATCCGTTCGCGAGATATGGGAGTTTGAAGTTAAGGAATGGTTAAGGAACCATCAAAATTTTCGCAAGTCTGATACTCGAAACCAATAACTACAAAGGCCTAGGGGTAAAATACACATACCATTGTAATCGGTCGAGTTTCTGCTTTCAGTTGCAACAGGAACTTCTCGAGATCGTCAATCCGTTCGCGAGATATGGGAGTGAAGATAAGGAATGGTTGAGAAACCATCAAAATTTTCGCAAGTCTGATACTCGAAACCAATAACTACTATGGCCTAGGGCAAAAATACACATACCACTGTAATCGGGCGAGTCTCTGCTTTCAGATGCAACAGGAAATTCTCGAGTTCGTCAATCCGTTCGCGAGATAAGGTAGTTTGAAATTAAGGAATGGTTGAGAAACCAACAAAATTTTCGCAATTCTGCTTCTCGAAACCAATAACTGGAATGGCCTAGGGGAAAAGAACACACACCTTTGTAATCGGGCGAGTTTCTACTTTCAGATGCAACAGAAATTTTTCGTATTCGTCAATCCGTTCGCGAAATATCGGAGTTTGGAGTTAAGGGATGGTTGAGAAACCATCAAAATTTTCGCAATTCTGATGCTAAAAACGAATAACTGGAATGGACTAGGGGAAATGCACACACACCGTTGTAATCGGGCGAGTTCCTACTTTCAGATGGAACAGGAATTTCTCCAGTTCGTCAATCCGTTCGCGAGATGTGGGAGTTTGAAATTAAGGAATGGTTGAGAGAGCATCGAAATCTTCGCAAGTCTGATACTCGAAACCAATAACTACAAAGACCTAGGGGAAAAATACAAAAACCGTTGTAATCGGGCGAGTTTCTACATTCAGAGGCAACAGGAATTTCTCAAGTTCGTCAATCCGTTCGCGAGATATGGGAGTTTGGAGTTAAGAGACGGTTGAGAAACCATCAAAATTTTCGCAATTCTGATGCTAGAAACGAATAACTGGAATGGCCAAGGGGAAAAGAACACATACCGTTGCAATCGGGCGAGTTTCTAGTTTCAGTTGCAACAGGAATTTCTCGAGTTCGTCAATCCGTTCGCGAGATATGGGAGTTTGAAGTTAAGGAATGGTTGAGAAACCATCAAAATTTTCGCTGGTCTGATACTCGAAACCTATAACTGGAATGGCCTAGGAGAAAAGTACACACACCATTGTAATCGGGCGAGTTTCTACTTTCAGATGCAATAGGAATATCTCGAGTTCGTCAATCCGTTCGCGAGATATGGGAGTTTGAAGTTAAGGAATGGTTGAGAATCCATCAAAATTTTCGAAAGTCTGATACTCGAAACCAATAACTGGAATGGCCTAGGAGAAAAGTACACACACCATTGTAATCGGGCGAGTTTCTACTTTCAGATGCAACAGGAATATCTCGAGTTCGTCAATCCGTTCGCGAGATATGGGAGTTTGAAGTTAAGGAATGGTTGAGAATCCATCAAAATTTTCGCAAGTCTTATACTCGAAACCAATAACTACAATGGCCTAGGGGAAAAGTACACACACCATTGTAATGGGGCGAGTTTCTACTTTCAGATGCAACAGGAATTTCTCGAGTTTGTCAATCCATTCGCGAGATATGGGAGTTTGGAATTAAGAGACGGTTGAGAAACCATCAAAATTTTCGCAAGTCTGATACTCGAAACCAATACCTGGAATGGCCTAGGGGAAAAGTTCACACACCGTTGTAATCGGGCGAGTTTCTACTTTCATATGCAGCAGGAATTTCTCGAGTTCGTCATTCCGTTCGCGAGATATGGGAGTTTGAAGTTACGGAATGGTGGAGAAAACATCAAAATTTGCGCAAGTCTGATACTCGAAACCAATAACTACTATGGCCTAGGGCAAAAATACACATACCGTTGTAATCGGGAGAGTTTCTACTTTCAGATGCAACAGAAATTTTTCGGATTCGTCGATCCGTTCGCGAGATTTGGGAGTTTGAAGTTAAGGAGTGGTTGAGAAACCATCAAAATTTTCGCATGTCTGATACTCGAAACCAATAACTACAAAGGCCTAGGAGAGAAATATACATAGCTTTGTAATCGGGCGAGTTTCCACTTCCAGATGCAACCGGAAGTTCTCGAGTTCGTCAATCCGTTCGCGAGATATGGGAGTTTGAAGTTAAGGAGTGGTTGAGGAACCATCAGAATTTTCGCAAGTCTGATGTTCGAGACCAATGACTACTATGGCCTAGGGCAAAAATACACATACCGTTGTAATCGGGCGAGTTTCTGCTTTCAGATGCAACAGGAATTCCTCGAGTTCGTCAATCCGTTTGCGGGATATGGGAGTTTGATATTAAGGAATGGTTGAGAAACCAACAAAATTTTCGCTGGTCTGATACTCGAAACCAATAACTGGAATGGCCTAGGGGAAAAGTACACACACCATTGTAATCGGGCGAGTTTCTACTTTCAGATGCAACAGGAATATCTCGAGTTCGTCGATCCGTTCGCCAGATATGGGAGTTTGAAGTTAAGGAATGGTTGAGAAACCATCAAAATTTTCGCAAGTTTGATACTCGAAACCAATAACTACAAAGGCCTAGGGGTAAAATACACAAACCGTTGTAATCGGGCGAGTTTCTACCTTCAGATGCAACAGGAATTTCTCGAGTTCGTCAATCCGTTCGCGAGATATGGGAGTTTGGAGTTAAGAGACGGTTGAGAAACCATCAAAATTTTCGCAATTCTGATGCTAGAAACGAATAACTGGAATGGCCAAGGGGAAAAGAACACACACCATTGTAATCGGGCGAGTTTCTACTTTCAGATGCAACAGGAATTTCTCGAGTTCGTCAATCCGTTCGCGAGATATGGTGGTTTGAAATTAAGGAATGGTCGAGAAACCATCAAAATTTTCGCAAGTCTGATACTCGAAACCAATAACTATTATACAATTGCCTAGGGGAAAAGTACACACACCATTGTAATCGGGCGAGTTTCTACTTTCAGATGCAACAGGAATTTCTCGAGTTCGTCAATCCGTTCGCGAGATATGGGAGTTTGAAGTTAAGGAATGGTTGAGAAACCATCAAAATTTTCGCTGGTCTGATACTCGAAACCTATAAGTGGAATGGCCTAGGAGAAAAGTACACACAACCATTGTAATCGGGCGAGTTTCTACTTTCAGATGCAACAGGAATATCTCGAGTTCGTCAATCCGTTCGCGAGATATGGGAGTTTGAAGTTAAGGAATGGTTGAGAATCCATCAAAATTTTCGCAAGTCTGATACTCGAAACCAATAACTGGAATGGCCTAGGAGAAAAGTACACACACCATTGTAATCGGGCGAGTTTCTACTTTCAGATGCAACAGGAATATCTCGAGTTCGTCAATCCGTTCGCGAGATATGGGAGTTTGAAGTTAAGGAATGGTTGAGAATCCATCAAAATTTTCGCAAGTCTGATACTCGAAACCAATAACTACAATGGCCTAGGGGAAAAGTACACACACCATTGTAATGGGGCGAGTTTCTACTTTCAGATGCAACAGGAATTTCTCGAGTTTGTCAATCCATTCGCGAGATATGGGAGTTTGGAATTAAGAGACGGTTGAGAAACCATCAAAATTTTCGCAAGTCTGATACTCGAAACCAATACCTGGAATGGCCTAGGGGAAAAGTTCACACACCGTTGTAATCGGGCGAGTTTCTACTTTCATATGCAGCAGGAATTTCTCGAGTTCGTCATTCCGTTCGCGAGATATGGGAGTTTGAAGTTACGGAATGGTGGAGAAAACATCAAAATTTGCGCAAGTCTGATACTCGAAACCAATAACTACTATGGCCTAGGGCAAAAATACACATACCGTTGTAATCGGGAGAGTTTCTACTTTCAGATGCAACAGAAATTTTTCGGATTCGTCGATCCGTTCGCGAGATTTGGGAGTTTGAAGTTAAGGAGTGGTTGAGAAACCATCAAAATTTTCGCATGTCTGATACTCGAAACCAATAACTACAAAGGCCTAGGAGAGAAATATACATAGCTTTGTAATCGGGCGAGTTTCCACTTCCAGATGCAACCGGAAGTTCTCGAGTTCGTCAATCCGTTCGCGAGATATGGGAGTTTGAAGTTAAGGAGTGGTTGAGGAACCATCAGAATTTTCGCAAGTCTGATGTTCGAGACCAATGACTACTATGGCCTAGGGCAAAAATACACATACCGTTGTAATCGGGCGAGTTTCTGCTTTCAGATGCAACAGGAATTCCTCGAGTTCGTCAATCCGTTTGCGGGATATGGGAGTTTGATATTAAGGAATGGTTGAGAAACCAACAAAATTTTCGCTGGTCTGATACTCGAAACCAATAACTGGAATGGCCTAGGGGAAAAGTACACACACCATTGTAATCGGGCGAGTTTCTACTTTCAGATGCAACAGGAATATCTTGAGTTCGTCGATCCGTTCGCCAGATATGGGAGTTTGAAGTTAAGGAATGGTTGAGAAACCATCAAAATTTTCGCAAGTTTGATACTCGAAACCAATAACTACAAAGGCCTAGGGGTAAAATACACAAACCGTTGTAATCGGGCGAGTTTCTACCTTCAGATGCAACAGGAATTTCTCGAGTTCGTCAATCCGTTCGCGAGATATGGGAGTTTGGAGTTAAGAGACGGTTGAGAAACCATCAAAATTTTCGCAATTCTGATGCTAGAAACGAATAACTGGAATGGCCAAGGGGAAAAGAACACACACCATTGTAATCGGGCGAGTTTCTACTTTCAGATGCAACAGGAATTTCTCGAGTTCGTCAATCCGTTCGCGAGATATGGTGGTTTGAAATTAAGGAATGGTCGAGAAACCATCAAAATTTTCGCAAGTCTGATACTCGAAACCAATAACTATTATACAATTGCCTAGGGGAAAAGTACACACACCATTGTAATCGGGCGAGTTTCTACTTTCAGATGCAACAGGAATTTCTCGAGTTCGTCAATCCGTTCGCGAGATATGGGAGTTTGAAGTTAAGGAATGGTTGAGAAACCATCAAAATTTTCGCTGGTCTGATACTCGAAACCTATAAGTGGAATGGCCTAGGAGAAAAGTACACACAACCATTGTAATCGGGCGAGTTTCTACTTTCAGATGCAACAGGAATATCTCGAGTTCGTCAATCCGTTCGCGAGATATGGGAGTTTGAAGTTAAGGAATGGTTGAGAATCCATCAAAATTTTCGCAAGTCTGATACTCGAAACCAATAACTGGAATGGCCTAGGAGAAAAGTACACACACCATTGTAATCGGGCGAGTTTCTACTTTCAGATGCAATAGGAATATCTCGAGTTCGTCAATCCGTTCGCGAGATATGGGAGTTTGAAGTTAAGGAATGGTTGAGAATCCATCAAAATTTTCGCAAGTCTGATACTCGAAACCAATAACTACAATGGCCTAGGGGAAAAGTACACACACCATTGTAATGGGGCGAGTTTCTACTTTCAGATGCAACAGGAATTTCTCGAGTTTGTCAATCCATTCGCGAGATATGGGAGTTTGGAGTTAAGAGACGGTTGAGAAACCATCAAAATTTTCGCAATTCTGATGCTAGAAACGAATAACTGGAATGGCCAAGGGGAAAAGAACACACACCATTGTAATCGGGCGAGTTTCTACTTTCAGATGCAACAGGAATATCTCGAGTTCGTCGATCCGTTCGCCAGATATGGGAGTTTGAAGTTAAGGAATGGTTGAGAAACCATCAAAATTTTCGCAAGTTTGATACTCGAAACCAATAACTACAAAGGCCTAGGGGTAAAATACACAATCCCTTGCAATCGGGCGAGTTTCTACTTTCAGATGCAACGGGGATTTTTCGGATTCATCAATCCGCTCGCGAGATATGGGAGTTTGAAGTTAAGGAATGGTTGAGAAACCATCAAAATTTTCGCTGGTCTGATACTCGAAACCTATAACTGGATTGGCCTAGGGAGAAGCACACACACCATTGTAATCGGGCGAGTTTCTGCTTTCAGATGCAGCAGGAATTTCTCGAGTTCGTCAATCCGTTCGCGAGATATGGGAGTTTGAAGTTAAGGAATGGTTAAGGAACCATCAAAATTTTCGCAAGTCTGATACTCGAAACCAATAACTACAAAGGCCTAGGGGAAAAATACACATACCATTGTAATCGGGCGAGTTTCTGCTTTCAGTTGCAACAGGAACTTCTCGAGATCGTCAATCCGTTCGCGAGATATGGGAGTGAAGATAAGGAATGGTTGAGAAACCATCAAAATTTGCGCAAGTCTGATACTCGAAACCAATAACTGCTATGGCCTAGGGCAAAAATACACAATCCCTTGCAATCGGGCGAGTTTCTACTTTCAGATGCAACGGGGATTTTTCGGATTCATCAATCCGCTCGCGAGATATGGGAGTTTGAAGTTAAGGAATGGTTGAGAAACCATCAAAATTTTCGCTGGTCTGATACTCGAAACCTATAACTGGAATGGCCTAGGGAGAAGCACACACACCATTGTAATCGGGCGAGTTTCTGCTTTCAGATGCAGCAGGAATTTCTCGAGTTCGTCAATCCGTTCGCGAGATATGGGAGTTTGAAGTTAAGGACTGGTTGAGAAACCATCAAAATTTTCGCAAGTTTGATACTCGAAACCAATAACTACAAAGGCCTAGGGGTAAAATACACAAACCGTTGTAATCGGGCTAGTTTCTACCTTCAGATGCAACAGGAATTTCTCGAGTTCGTCAATCCGTTCGCGAGATATGGGAGTTTGGAGTTAAGAGACGGTTGAGAAACCATCAAAATTTTCGCAATTCTGATGTTCGAGACCAATGACTACTATGGCCTAGGGCAAAAATACACATACCGTTGTAATCGGGCGAGTTTCTGCTTTCAGATGCAACAGGAATTTCTCGAGTTCGTCAATCCGTTTGCGGGATATGGGAGTTTGATATTAAGGAATGGTTGAGAAACCAACAAAATTTTCGCTGGTCTGATACTCGAAACCAATAACTACTATGGCCTAGGGCAAAAATACACATACCATTGTAATCGGGCGAGTTTCTGCTTTCAGATGCAACAGGAATTTCTCGAGTTCGTCAATCCGTTCGCGAGATATGGTGGTTTGAAATTAAGGAATGGTCGAGAAACCATCAAAATTTTCGCAAGTCTGATACTCGAAACCAATAACTATTATACAATTGCCTAGGGGAAAAGTACACACACCATTGTAATCGGGCGAGTTTCTACTTTCAGATGCAACAGGAATTTCTCGAGTTCGTCAATCCGTTCGCGAGATATGGGAGTTTGAAGTTAAGGAATGGTTGAGAAACCATCAAAATTTTCGCTGGTCTGATACTCGAAACCTATAAGTGGAATGGCCTAGGAGAAAAGTACACACACCATTGTAATCGGGCGAGTTTCTACTTTCAGATGCAACAGGAATATCTCGAGTTCGTCAATCCGTTCGCGAGATATGGGAGTTTGAAGTTAAGGAATGGTTGAGAAACGATCAAAATTTTCGCTGGTCTGATACTCGAAACCTATAACTGGAATGGCCTAGGGAGAAGCACACACACCATTGTAATCGGGCGAGTTTCTGCTTTCAGATGCAGCAGGAATTTCTCGAGTTCGTCAATCCGTTCGCGATATATGGGAGTTTGAAGTTAAGGAATGGTTGAGAAACCATCAAAATTTTCGCAAGTTTGATACTCGAAACCAATAACTACAAAGGCCTAGGGGTAAAATACACAAACCGTTGTAATCGGGCGAGTTTCTACCTTCAGATGCAACAGGAATTTCTCGTGTTCGTCAATCCGTTCGCGAGATATGGGAGTTTGGAGTTAAGAGACGGTTGAGAAACCATCAAAATTTTCGCAATTCTGATGCTAGAAACGAATAACTGGAATGGCCAAGGGGAAAAGAACACACACCATTGTAATCGGGCGAGTTTCTACTTTCAGATGCAACAGGAATATCTCGAGTTCGTCGATCCGTTCGCCAGATATGGGAGTTTGAAGTTAAGGAATGGTTGAGAAACCATCAAAATTTTCGCAAGTTTGATACTCGAAACCAATAACTACAAAGGCCTAGGGGTAAAATACACAATCCCTTGCAATCGGGCGAGTTTCTACTTTCAGATGCAACGGGGATTTTTCGGATTCATCAATCCGCTCGCGAGATATGGGAGTTTGAAGTTAAGGAATGGTTGAGAAACCATCAAAATTTTCGCTGGTCTGATACTCGAAACCTATAACTGGAATGGCCTAGGGAGAAGCACACACACCATTGTAATCGGGCGAGTTTCTGCTTTCAGATGCAGCAGGAATATCTCGAGTTCGTCGATCCGTTCGCCAGATATGGGAGTTTGAAGTTAAGGAATGGTTGAGAAACCATCAAAATTTTCGCAAGTCTGATACTCGAAACCAATACCTGGAATGGCCTAGGGGAAAAGTTCACACACCGTTGTAATCGGGCGAGTTTCTACTTTCAGATGCAGCAGGAATTTCTCGAGTTCGTCATTCCGTTCGCGAGATATGGGTGTTTGAAGTTACGGAATGGTGGAGAAAACATCAAAATTTGCGCAAGTCTGATACTCGAAACCAATAACTACTATGTCCTAGGGCAAAAATACACATACCGTTGTAATCGGGAGAGTTTCTACTTTCCGATGCAACAGAAATTTTTCGGATTCGTCGATCCGTTCGCGAGATATGGGAGTTTGAAGTTAAGGAGTGGTTGAGAAACCATCAAAATTTTCGCATGTCTGATACTCGAAACCAATAACTACAAAGGCCTAGGAGAGAAATATACATAGCTTTGTAATCGGGCGAGTTTCCACTTCCAGATGCAACCGGAAGTTCTCGAGTTCGTCAATCCGTTCGCGAGATATGGGAGTTTGAAGTTAAGGAGTGGTTGAGGAACCATCAGAATTTTCGCAAGTCTGATGTTCGAGACCAATGACTACTATGGCCTAGGGCAAAAATACACATACCGTTGTAATCGGGCGAGTTTCTGCTTTCAGGTGCAACAGGAATTTCTCGAGTTCGTCAATCCGTTTGTGGGATATGGGAGTTTGATATTAAGGAATGGTTGAGAAACCAACAAAATTTTCGCTGGACTGATACTCGAAACCAATAACTGGAATGGCCTAGGGGAAAAGTACACACTCCATTGTAATCGGGCGAGTTTCCACTTTCAGATGCAACAGGTATTTCTCGAGTTCGTCAATACGTTCGAGAGATATGGGAGTTTGAAGTTAAGGAATGGTTGAGAAACCATCAAAATTTTCGCAAGTCTGGTACTCGAAACCTATAACTGGAATGGCCTAGGGAGAAGTACACACACCATTGTAATCGGGCGAGTTTCTACTTTCAGATGCAACAGGAATTTCTAGAGTTTGTCAATCCGTTCGCGAGATATGGGAGTTTGGAGTTAAGAGACGTTTGAGAAACCATCAAAATTTTCGCAAGTCTGATACTCGAAACCAACAACTACAATGACGTAGCGGAAAAATTCACAGACCGTTGTAATCGGGCGAGTATCTGCTTTCAGATGCAACAGGAACTTCTCGAGATCGTCAATCCGTTCGCGAGATATGGGAGTGTGAAGTTAAGGAATGGTTGAGAAACCATCAAAATTTTCGCAAGTTTGATACTCGAAACCAATAACTACAAAGGCCTAGGGGTAAAATACACAATCCCTTGCAATCGGGCGAGTTTCTACTTTCAGATGCAACGGGGATTTTTCGGATTCATCAATCCGCTCGCGAGATATGGGAGTTTGAAGTTAAGGAATGGTTGAGAAACCATCAAAATTTTCGCTGGTCTGATACTCGAAACCTATAACTGGATTGGCCTAGGGAGAAGCACACACACCATTGTAATCGGGCGAGTTTCTGCTTTCAGATGCAGCAGGAATTTCTCGAGTTCGTCAATCCGTTCGCGAGGTATGGGAGTTTGAAGTTAAGGAATGGTTAAGGAACCATCAAAATTTTCGCAAGTCTGATACTCGAAACCAATAACTACAAAGGCCTAGGGGAAAAATACACATACCATTGTAATCGGGCGAGTTTCTGCTTTCAGTTGCAACAGGAACTTCTCGAGATCGTCAATCCGTTCGCGAGATATGGGAGTGAAGATAAGGAATGGTTGAGAAACCATCAAAATTTGCGCAAGTCTGATACTCGAAACCAATAACTGCTATGGCCTAGGGCAAAAATACACAATCCCTTGCAATCGGGCGAGTTTCTACTTTCAGATGCAACGGGGATTTTTCGGATTCATCAATCCGCTCGCGAGATATGGGAGTTTGAAGTTAAGGAATGGTTGAGAAACCATCAAAATTTTCGCTGGTCTGATACTCGAAACCTATAACTGGAATGGCCTAGGGAGAAGCACACACACCATTGTAATCGGGCGAGTTTCTGCTTTCAGATGCAGCAGGAATTTCTCGAGTTCGTCAATCCGTTCGCGAGATATGGGAGTTTGAAGTTAAGGACTGGTTGAGAAACCATCAAAATTTTCGCAAGTTTGATACTCGAAACCAATAACTACAAAGGCCTAGGGGTAAAATACACAAACCGTTGTAATCGGGCTAGTTTCTACCTTCAGATGCAACAGGAATTTCTCGAGTTCGTCAATCCGTTCGCGAGATATGGGAGTTTGGAGTTAAGAGACGGTTGAGAAACCATCAAAATTTTCGCAATTCTGATGTTCGAGACCAATGACTACTATGGCCTAGGGCAAAAATACACATACCGTTGTAATCGGGCGAGTTTCTGCTTTCAGATGCAACAGGAATTTCTCGAGTTCGTCAATCCGTTTGCGGGATATGGGAGTTTGATATTAAGGAATGGTTGAGAAACCAACAAAATTTTCGCTGGTCTGATACTCGAAACCAATAACTACTATGGCCTAGGGCAAAAATACACATACCATTGTAATCGGGCGAGTTTCTGCTTTCAGATGCAACAGGAATTTCTCGAGTTCGTCAATCCGTTCGCGAGATATGGTGGTTTGAAATTAAGGAATGGTCGAGAAACCATCAAAATTTTCGCAAGTCTGATACTCGAAACCAATAACTATTATACAATTGCCTAGGGGAAAAGTACACACACCATTGTAATCGGGCGAGTTTCTACTTTCAGATGCAACAGGAATTTCTCGAGTTCGTCAATCCGTTCGCGAGATATGGGAGTTTGAAGTTAAGGAATGGTTGAGAAACCATCAAAATTTTCGCTGGTCTGATACTCGAAACCTATAAGTGGAATGGCCTAGGAGAAAAGTACACACACCATTGTAATCGGGCGAGTTTCTACTTTCAGATGCAACAGGAATATCTCGAGTTCGTCAATCCGTTCGCGAGATATGGGAGTTTGAAGTTAAGGAATGGTTGAGAAACGATCAAAATTTTCGCTGGTCTGATACTCGAAACCTATAACTGGAATGGCCTAGGGAGAAGCACACACACCATTGTAATCGGGCGAGTTTCTGCTTTCAGATGCAGCAGGAATTTCTCGAGTTCGTCAATCCGTTCGCGAGATATGGGAGTTTGAAGTTAAGGAATGGTTGAGAAACCATCAAAATTTTCGCAAGTTTGATACTCGAAACCAATAACTACAAAGGCCTAGGGGTAAAATACACAAACCGTTGTAATCGGGCGAGTTTCTACCTTCAGATGCAACAGGAATTTCTCGAGTTCGTCAATCCGTTCGCGAGATATGGGAGTTTGGAGTTAAGAGACGGTTGAGAAACCATCAAAATTTTCGCAATTCTGATGCTAGAAACGAATAACTGGAATGGCCAAGGGGAAAAGAACACACACCATTGTAATCGGGCGAGTTTCTACTTTCAGATGCAACAGGAATATCTCGAGTTCGTCGATCCGTTCGCCAGATATGGGAGTTTGAAGTTAAGGAATGGTTGAGAAACCATCAAAATTTTCGCAAGTTTGATACTCGAAACCAATAACTACAAAGGCCTAGGGGTAAAATACACAATCCCTTGCAATCGGGCGAGTTTCTACTTTCAGATGCAACGGGGATTTTTCGGATTCATCAATCCGCTCGCGAGATATGGGAGTTTGAAGTTAAGGAATGGTTGAGAAACCATCAAAATTTTCGCTGGTCTGATACTCGAAACCTATAACTGGAATGGCCTAGGGAGAAGCACACACACCATTGTAATCGGGCGAGTTTCTGCTTTCAGATGCAGCAGGAATATCTCGAGTTCGTCGATCCGTTCGCCAGATATGGGAGTTTGAAGTTAAGGAATGGTTGAGAAACCATCAAAATTTTCGCAAGTCTGATACTCGAAACCAATACCTGGAATGGCCTAGGGGAAAAGTTCACACACCGTTGTAATCGGGCGAGTTTCTACTTTCAGATGCAGCAGGAATTTCTCGAGTTCGTCATTCCGTTCGCGAGATATGGGTGTTTGAAGTTACGGAATGGTGGAGAAAACATCAAAATTTGCGCAAGTCTGATACTCGAAACCAATAACTACTATGGCCTAGGGCAAAAATACACATACCGTTGTAATCGGGAGAGTTTCTACTTTCCGATGCAACAGAAATTTTTCGGATTCGTCGATCCGTTCGCGAGATATGGGAGTTTGAAGTTAAGGAGTGGTTGAGAAACCATCAAAATTTTCGCATGTCTGATACTCGAAACCAATAACTACAAAGGCCTAGGAGAGAAATATACATAGCTTTGTAATCGGGCGAGTTTCCACTTCCAGATGCAACCGGAAGTTCTCGAGTTCGTCAATCCGTTCGCGAGATATGGGAGTTTGAAGTTAAGGAGTGGTTGAGGAACCATCAGAATTTTCGCAAGTCTGATGTTCGAGACCAATGACTACTATGGCCTAGGGCAAAAATACACATACCGTTGTAATCGGGCGAGTTTCTGCTTTCAGGTGCAACAGGAATTTCTCGAGTTCGTCAATCCGTTTGTGGGATATGGGAGTTTGATATTAAGGAATGGTTGAGAAACCAACAAAATTTTCGCTGGTCTGATACTCGAAACCAATAACTGGAATGGCCTAGGGGAAAAGTACACACTCCATTGTAATCGGGCGAGTTTCCACTTTCAGATGCAACAGGTATTTCTCGAGTTCGTCAATACGTTCGAGAGATATGGGAGTTTGAAGTTAAGGAATGGTTGAGAAACCATCAAAATTTTCGCAAGTCTGGTACTCGAAACCTATAACTGGAATGGCCTAGGGAGAAGTACACACACCATTGTAATCGGGCGAGTTTCTACTTTCAGATGCAACAGGAATTTCTCGAGTTTGTCAATCCGTTCGCGAGATATGGGAGTTTGGAGTTAAGAGACGTTTGAGAAACCATCAAAATTTTCGCAAGTCTGATACTCGAAACCAACAACTACAATGACCTAGCGGAAAAATACACAGACCGTTGTAATCGGGCGAGTATCTGCTTTCAGATGCAACAGGAACTTCTCGAGATCGTCAATCCGTTCGCGAGATATGGGAGTGTGAAGTTAAGGAATGGTTGAGAAACCATCAAAATTTTCGCAAGTCTGATACTTGAAACCAATAACTACTATGGCCTAGGGCAAAAATACACATACCACTGTAATCGGGCGAGTCTCTGCTTTCAGATGCAACAGGAAATTCTCGAGTTCGTCAATCCGTTCGCGAGATAAGGTAGTTTGAAATTAAGGAATGGTTGAGAAACCATCAAAATTTTCGCAATTCTGCTTCTCGAAACCAATAACTGGAATGGCCTAGGGGAAAAGAACACACACCTTTGTAATCGGGCGAGTTTCTACTTTCAGATGCAACAGAAATTTTTCGTATTCGTCAATCCGTTCGCGAAATATCGGAGTTTGGAGTTAAGGGATGGTTGAGAAACCATCAAAATTTTCGCAATTCTGATGCTAAAAACGAATAACTGGAATGGACTAGGGGAAAAGCACACACACCGTTGTAATCGGGCGAGTTCCTACTTTCAGATGGAACAGGAATTTCTCCAGTTCGTCAATCCGTTCGCGAGATGTGGGAGTTTGAAATTAAGGAATGGTTGAGAGAGCATCGAAATCTTCGCAAGTCTGATACTCGAAACCAATAACTACAAAGACCTAGGGGAAAAATACAAAAACCGTTGTAATCGGGCGAGTTTCTACATTCAGAGGCAACAGGAATTTCTCAAGTTCGTCAATCCGTTCGCGAGATATGGGAGTTTGGAGTTAAGAGACGGTTGAGAAACCATCAAAATTTTCGCAATTCTGATGCTAGAAACGAATAACTGGAATGGCCAAGGGGAAAAGAACACATACCGTTGCAATCGGGCGAGTTTCTAGTTTCAGTTGCAACAGGAATTTCTCGAGTTCGTCAATCCGTTCGCGAGATATGGGAGTTTGAAGTTAAGGAATGGTTGAGAAACCATCAAAATTTTCGCAAGTCTGATACTCGAAACCAGTAACTACAAAGGCCTAGGGGAAAAATACACATACCTTGGTAATCGGGCGAGTTTCTAATTTCAGATGCAGCATGAATTTCTCGAGTTCGTTAATCCGTTCCCGAGATATGGGATTTTGAAGTACAGGAATGGTTGAGAAACGATCAAAATTGTCACAAGTCTGACACTCGAAACCAATAACTGGACCGGCCTAGGGGAAAGTACACACACCATTCTAATCGTGCGAGTTTCAACTTTCAGATGCAACAGGAATTTCTCGAGTTAGTCGATCCGTTCGCGAGATATGGGAGTTTGAAATTAAGGAATGGTTGAGAAACCATCAAAATTTTCGCAAGTCTGACACTCGAAACCAATAACTACAATTGCCTAGGGTAAAAATACAAATACCGTTGTATTCGGGAGAGTTTGTACCTCCAGATGCACGGAAATTTTTCGCATTCGTCAAACCGTACGCGAAATATCGGAGTTTGGAGTTAAGAGGTAGTTGAGAAACCATTAAAATTTTCGCAATTCTGATGCTAGAAACGAATAACTGGAATGGCCTAGGGGGAAGGTACACATAGCGTTGTAATCGGGAGAGTTTCTACTTTCAGATGCAACAGGAACCTCTCGAGTTCGTTAATCCGTTCGCGAAATGTCGGAGTTTGGAGTTAAGGAATGGTTGAGAAACCATAAAAATTTCCGTATGTCTGATACTCGAAACCAATAACTACAATGGCCTAGGGTAAAAATACACATACCGTTGTAATCGGGAGAGTTTGTACTTTCAGATGCACGGCAATTTTTCAGATTCGTCAATCCGTTCGCGAGATATGGGAGTTTGAAGTTAGGGAATGGTTGAGAAACCATCAAAATTTTCGCTGGTCTGATACTCGAAACCAATAACTGGAATGGCCTAGGGGAAATGTACACACACCATTGTAATCGGGCGAGTTTCTACTTTCACATGCAACAGGAGTTTCTCGAGTTCGTCAATCCGTTCGCGAGATATGGGAGTCTGAATTTAAGGAATGGTTGAGAAGCTATCAAAATTTTCGCTGGTCTGATATTCGAATCCAATAACAGGAATGGCCTAGGGGAAAAGTACACACACCATTGTAATCGGGCGAGTTTCTACTTTCGCATGGAACAGGAATTTCTCGAGTTCGTCAATCCGTTCGCGAGATATGGGAGTTTGAAGTTAGTTGATGGTTGAGAAACTATCAAAATATTCGCAAGTCTGATACTCGAAACCAGTAACTACAATGGTCTACGGGAAAAGTACAAATATCATTGTAATCGGGCGAGTTTCTACTTTCAGATGCAACCGGAATTTCTCGAGTTCGTCAATCCGTTCGCGAGATATGGGAGTTTGAAGTTAAGGAATGGATGAGAAACCATCAAAATTTTCGCAAGTCTGATACTCGAAACCAATAACTGAAATGGCCTAGGGGAAAAGTACACACACCATTGGAATCGGGCGAGTTTCTACTTTCAGTTGCAACAGGAATTTCTCGATTTCGTTAATCGGTTCGCGAGATATGGGAGTTTGAAGTTAAGGAATGGTTGAGAAACCTTCAAAATTTTCGCTGGTCTGATACTCGAAACCAATAACTACTATGGCCTAGGGGAAAAATACACATACCGTTGTAATCGGGAGAGTTTCTACTCTCAGATGCAACAGAAATTTTTCCGATTCGTCAATCCGTTCGCAAAATATCGGAGTTTGGTGTTAAGGAATGGTTGAGAAACTATCAAAATTGTCGCAAGTCTGATACTCGAAACCAATAACTACAATGGTCTACGGGAAAAGTACAAATATCGTTGTAGTCGGGCGAGTTTCTACTTTCAGATGCAACAGGAATTTCTCGAGTTCGTCAATCGGTTCGCGAGATATGGGAGTTAGGAGTTAAGAGATGGTTGAGAAACCATCAAAATTTTCGCCATTCTGATGCTAGAAACGAATAACTGGAATGGCCTAGGGGAAAGGTACACACACCATTGGAATCGGGCGAGTTTCTACTTTCAGATGCAACAGAAATTTCTCGAGTTCGTCAATCCGTTCGCGAGATATGGGAGTTTGATGTTAAGGAATGGTTGAGAATCCCTCAAAATTTTCGCAATTCTGATGCTAGAAACGAATAACTGCTATGGCCTAGGGGAAAAGTACACACTCCATTGTAATCGGGCGAGTTTCTACATTCAGATGCAACAGGAATTTCTCGAGTTCGTCAATCGGTTCGCGAGATATGGTATTTTGTAGTTAAGGAATGTTTGAGAAACCATCAAGATTTTCGCAAGTCTGATACTCGAAACCAATAACTACTATGGCCCAGGGCAGAAATACAAATACCGTTGTAATGGGGCGAGTTTCTGCTTTCACATGCAACAGGAGTTTCTCGAGTTCGTCAATCCGTTCGCGAGATATGGGAGTCTGAAGTTAAGGAATGGTTGAGAAACCATCAAAATTTTCGCTGGTCTGATACTCGAAACCAATAACTACAAAAGCCTAGGGGAAAAATACACATACTGTTGTAATCGGGAGAGTTTCTACTTTCAGGTGCAACAGAAATTTCTCGGATTAGTCAATCCGTTCGCGAAATATCGGGGTTTGGAGTTATGGAATGGTTGAGAAACCATAAAAATTTTCGTAAGTCTGATACTCGAAACCAATAACTACAATGGCCTAGGGGAAAAGTACACACACCATTCTAATCGGGCGAGTTTCTACTTTCACATGCAACAGGAGTTTCTCGAGTTCGTCAATCCGTTCGCGAGATATGGGAGTCTGAAGTTAAGGAATGGTTGAGAATCCATCAAAATTTTCGCAAGTCTGACACTCGAAACCAATAACTACAATGGCCTAGGGGGAAGGTACACATAGCGTTGTAATCGGGAGAGTTTCTACTTTCAGATGCAACAGGAACCTCTCGAGTTCGTTAATCCGTTCGCGAAATGTCGGAGTTTGGAGTTAAGGAATGGTTGAGAAACCATAAAAATTTCCGTATGTCTGATACTCGAAACCAATAACTACAATGGCCTAGGGTAAAAATACACATACCGTTGTAATCGGGAGAGTTTGTACTTTCAGATGCACGGCAATTTTTCGGATTCGTCAATCCGTTCGCGAGATATGGGAGTTTGAAGTTAGGGAATGGTTGAGAAACCATCAAAATTTTCGCTGGTCTGATACTCGAAACCAATAACTGGAATGGCGTAGGGGAAATGTACACACACCATTGTAATCGGGCGAGTTTCTACTTTCACATGCAACAGGAGTTTCTCGAGTTCGTCAATCCGTTCGCGAGATATGGGAGTCTGAATTTAAGGAATGGTTGAGAAGCTATCAAAATTTTCGCTGGTCTGATATTCGAATCCAATAACAGGAATGGCCTAGGGGAAAAGTACACACACCATTGTAATCGGGCGAGTTTCTACTTTCGCATGGAACAGGAATTTCTCGAGTTCGTCAATCCGTTCGCGAGGTATGGGAGTTTGAAGTTAAGAAATGGTTGAGAAGCCATCAAAATTTTCGCAAGTCGGATGCTAGAAACGAATTACTGGAATGGCCTAGGGGAAAAGTACACACACCATTGTAATCGGGCTAGTTTCTACTTTCATATGCAACAGGAATTTCTCGAGTTCGTCAATCCGATCGCGAGATATGGGAGTTTGAAGTTAAGGAATGGTTGAGAAACCACCAAAATTTTCGCAAGTCTGATACTCGAAACCAATAACTGAAATGGCCTAGGGGAAAAGTACACACACCATTGGAATCGGGCGAGTTTCTACTTTCAGTTGCAACAGGAATTTCTCGATTTCGTTAATCGGTTCGCGAGATATGGGAGTTTGAAGTTAAGGAATGGTTGAGAAACCTTCAAAATTTTCGCTGGTCTGATACTCGAAACCAATAACTACTATGGCCTAGGGGAAAAATACACATACCGTTGTAATCGGGAGAGTTTCTACTCTCAGATGCAACAGAAATTTTTCCGATTCGTCAATCCGTTCGCAAAATATCGGAGTTTGGTGTTAAGGAATGGTTGAGAAACTATCAAAATTGTCGCAAGTCTGATACTCGAAACCAATAACTACAATGGTCTACGGGAAAAGTACAAATATCGTTGTAGTCGGGCGAGTTTCTACTTTCAGATGCAACAGGAATTTCTCGAGTTCGTCAATCGGTTCGCGAGATATGGGAGTTAGGAGTTAAGAGATGGTTGAGAAACCATCAAAATTTTCGCCATTCTGATGCTAGAAACGAATAACTGGAATGGCCTAGGGGAAAGGTACACACACCATTGGAATCGGGCGAGTTTCTACTTTCAGATGCAACAGAAATTTCTCGAGTTCGTCAATCCGTTCGCGAGATATGGGAGTTTGATGTTAAGGAATGGTTGAGAATCCCTCAAAATTTTCGCAATTCTGATGCTAGAAACGAATAACTGCTATGGCCTAGGGGAAAAGTACACACTCCATTGTAATCGGGCGAGTTTCTACATTCAGATGCAACAGGAATTTCTCGAGTTCGTCAATCGGTTCGCGAGATATGGTATTTTGTAGTTAAGGAATGTTTGAGAAACCATCAAGATTTTCGCAAGTCTGATACTCGAAACCAATAACTACTATGGCCCAGGGCAGAAATACAAATACCGTTGTAATGGGGCGAGTTTCTGCTTTCACATGCAACAGGAATTTCTCGAGTTCGTCAATCCGTTCGCGAGATATGGGAGTCTGAAGTTAAGGAATGGTTGAGAAACCATCAAAATTTTCGCTGGTCTGATACTCGAAACCAATAACTACAAAAGCCTAGGGGAAAAATACACATACTGTTGTAATCGGGAGAGTTTCTACTTTCAGGTGCAACAGAAATTTCTCGGATTAGTCAATCCGTTCGCGAAATATCGGGGTTTGGAGTTATGGAATGGTTGAGAAACCATAAAAATTTTCGTAAGTCTGATACTCGAAACCAATAACTACAATGGCCTAGGGGAAAAATACACACACCATTCTAATCGGGCGAGTTTCTACTTTCACATGCAACAGGAGTTTCTCGAGTTCGTCAATCCGTTCGCGAGATATGGGAGTCTGAAGTTAAGGAATGGTTGAGAATCCATCAAAATTTTCGCCAGTCTGACACTCGAAACCAATAACTACAATGGCCTAGGGTAAAAATACAAATACCGTTGTAATCGGGAGAGTTTGTACCTCCAGATGCACGGAAATTTTTCGCATTCGTCAAACCGTACGCGAAATATCGGAGTTTGGAGTTAAGAGGTAGTTGAGAAACCATTAAAATTTTCGCAATTCTAATGCTAGAAACGAATAACTGGAATGGCCTAGGGGGAAGGTACACATAGCGTTGTAATCGGGAGAGTTTCTACTTTCAGATGCAACAGGAACCTCTCGAGTTCGTTAATCCGTTCGCGAGATATGGGATTTTGAAGTTCAGGAATGCTTGAGAAAGCATCAAAATTTTCACAAGTCTGACACTCGAAACCAATAACTGGACCGGCCTAGGGGAAAAGTATACACACCATTCTAATCGTGCGAGTTTCTACTTTCAGATGCAACAGGAATTTCTCGAATTCGTCAATCCGTTCGCGAGATATGGGAGTTTGAAGTTAAGGAATGGTTGAGAAACCATCAAAATTTTCGCAATTCTGATACTCGAAACCAATAACAGGAATGGCCTAGGTGAAAAGTACACACACCATTGTAATCTGGCGAGTTTCTACTTTCAGATGCAACAGGAATTTCTCGAGTTCGTCAATCCGTTCGCGAGGTATGGGAGTTTGAAGTTAAGAAATGGTTGAGAAGCCATCAAAATTTTCGCAAGTCGGATGCTAGAAACGAATTACTGGAATGGCCTAGGGGAAAAGTACACACACCATTGTAATCGGGCTAGTTTCTACTTTCATATGCAACAGGAATTTCTCGAGTTCGTCAATCCGATCGCGAGATATGGGTGCTTGAATTTAAGGAATGTTTGAGAAACCATCAAAATTTTCGCTGGTCTGATACTCGAAACCAATAACTGCTGTGGCGTAGGGGAAAAATACACATACCGTTGTAATCGGGAGAGTTTATACTTTCAGATGCAACAGTAATTTTTCGGATTCGTCGATCCGTTCTCGAAATATCGGAGTTAGGAGTTAAGAGATGGTTGGGAAACCATCAAAATTTTCGCAATTCTGATGCTAGAAACGAATAACTCGAATGACCTAGGGGAAAAGTACACACAACATTGTAATTGGGCGAGTTTCTGCTTTCAGATGCAACAGGAATTTCACGAGTTCGTCAATCTGTTCCCGAGATATGGGAGTCTGAAGTTAAGGAATGGTTGAGAAACCATCAAAATTTTCGCAAGTCTGATACTCGAAACCAATAACAGGAATGGCCTAGGGGAAAAGTACACACACCATTGTAATCGGGCTAGTTTCTACTTTCAGATGCAACAGGAATTTCTCGAGTTCGTCAATCCGATCGCGAGATATGGGAGTTTGAAGTTAAGGAATGGTTGAGAAACCACAAAAATTTTCGCAAGTCTAATACTCGAAACCAATAACTACTATGGCCCAGGGCAAAAATACACACACCGTTGTAATCGGGCGAGTTTGTGCTTTCAGATGCCGCAGGAATTTCTCGAGTTCGTCATTCCGTTCGCAAAATATGGGTGCTTGAATTTAAGGAATGTTTGAGAAACCATCAAAATTTTCGCTGGTCTCATACTCGAAACCAATAACTGCTATGGCCTAGGGGAAAAATACACATACCGTTGTAATCGGGGAGTTTGTACTTTCAGATGCACGGAAATTTTTCGAATTCGTCAATCCGTTCGCGAAATGTCGGAGTTTGGAGTTAAGGAATGGTTGAGAAACCATAAAAATTTCCGTATGTCTGATACTCGAAACCAATAACTACAATGGCCTAGGGTAAAAATACACATACCGTTGTAATCGGGAGAGTTTGTACTTTCAGATGCACGGCAATTTTTCGGATTCGTCAATCCGTTCGCGAGATATGGGAGTTTGAAGTTAAGGAATGGTTGAGAAACCATCAAAATTTTCGCAAGTCTGATACTCGAAACCAATAACTAGAATGGCCAATTGTAAAAATACACATACCCTTGTAATCGGGAGAGTTTCTACTTTCAGATGCAACAGAAATTTTTCGGATTCGTCAATCCGTTCGCGAAATATCGGAGTGTGGAGTTAAGGAATGGTTGAGAAACCATCAAAATTTTCGCAAGTCTCATACACGAAACCAATAACTACTATGGCCTAGGGCAAAAATACACATACCGTAGCCATCGGGCGACTTTCTGCTTTCAGATGCAGCAGGAATTTCTCTTGTTCGTGAATCCGTTCGCGAGATATGGGAGTTTGAAGTTAAGGAATGGTTAAGAAACCATCCAAATTTTCGCAATTCTGATGCTAGAAACGAATAACTGGAATGGCCTAGGGGAAGAGTACACACACCATTGTAATCGGGCGAGTTTCTACTTTCAGATGCAACAGGAATTTCTCGAGTTCGTCAATCCGTTCGCGAGATATGGGAGTTTGAAGTTAGGGAATGGTTGAGAAACCATCAAAATTTTCGCTGGTCTGGTACTCGAAACCAATAACTGGAATGGCCTAGGGGAAATGTACACAGACCATTGTAATCGGGCGAGTTTCTACTTTCACATGCAACAGGAGTTTCTCGAGATCGTCAATCCGTTCGCGAGATATGGGAGTCTGAATTTAAGGAATGGTTGAGAAGCTATCAAAATTTTCGCTGGTCTGATATTCGAATCCAATAACAGGAATGGCCTGGGGGAAAAGTACACACACCATTGTAATCGGGCGAGTTTCTACTTTCGCATGGAACAGGAATTTCTCGAGTTCGTCAATCCGTTCGCGAGATATGGGAGTTTGAAGTTAGTTGATGGTTGAGAAACTATCAAAATATTCGCAAGTCTGATACTCGAAACCAGTAACTACAATGGTCTACGGGAAAAGTACAAATATCGTTGTAATCGGGCGAGTTTCTACTTTCAGATGCAACCGGAATTTCTCGAGTTCGTCAATCCGTTCGCGAGATATGGGAGTTTGAAGTTAAGGAATGGAAGAGAAACCATCAAAATTTTCGCAAGTCTGATACTCGAAACCAATAACTGAAATGGCCTAGGGGAAAAGTACACACACCATTGGAATCGGGCGAGTTTCTACTTTCAGATGCAACAGGAATTTCTCGAGTTCGTCAATCGGTTCGCGAGATATGGGAGTTTGAAGTTAAGGAATGGTTGAGAAACAATCAAAATTTTCGCAAGTCTGATACTCGAAACCAATAACTGGAGTGGCCTAGGGAAAAGTACACACACCATTAGAATCGGGCGAGTTTCTACTTTCAGATGCAACAGGAATTTCTCGAGTTCGTCAATCGGTTCGCGAGATATAGGAGTTAGGAGTTAAGAGCTGGTTGAGAAACCATTAAAATTTTCGCAATTCTGATGATAGAAACGAATGACTGGAATGGCCTAGGGGAAAAGTACACACACCATTGTAATCGGGCGAGTTTCTACTTTCAGATGCAACCGGAATTTCTCGAGTTCGTCAATCCGTTCGCGAGATATGGGAGTTTGAAGTTAAGGAATGGTTGAGAAACAATCAAAATTTTCGCAAGTCTGATACTCGAAACCAATAACTGGAGTGGCCTAGGGAAAAGTACACACACCATTGGAATCGGGCGAGTTTCTACTTTCAGATGCAACAGGAATTTCTCGAGTTCGTCAATCGGTTCGCGAGATATGGGAGTTAGGAGTTAAGAGCTGGTTGAGAAACCATCAAAATTTTCGCAATTCTGATGATAGAAACGAATGACTGGAATGGCCTAGGGGAAAAGTACACACACCATTGTAATCGGGCGAGTTTCTACTTTCAGATGCAACCGGAATTTCTCGAGTTCGTCAATCCGTTCGCGAGATATGGGAGTCTGAAGTTAAGGAATGGTTGAGAATCCATCAAAATTTTCGCACGTCCGATACCCGAAACCAATAACTGGAATGACCTAGGGAAAAATACACATACCGTTGTAATCCGGAGTGTCTCTCCTTTCAGATGCAACAGATATTTTTCAAATTCCTCAATCCGTTCGCGAAATATCGGAGTTAGGAGTTAAGAGATGGTTGAGAAACCATCAAAATTTTCGCAATTCTGATGCTAAAAGCGAATAACTGGAATGGCCTAGCGGAAAAGTACACTCACAATTGTAATCGGGCGAGTTTCTACTTTCAGATGCAACAGGAATTTCTCGAGTTCGTCAATCCGTTCGCGAGATATGGGAGTTTGAAGTTAAGGAATGGTTGAGAAACCATCAAAATTTTCGCAAGTCTGATACTCGAAACCAATAACTGGAGTGGCCTAGGGAAAAGTACACACACCATTTGAATCGGGCGAGCTTCTACTTTCAGATGCAACAGGAATTTCTCGAGTTCGTCAATCGGTTCGCGAGATATGGGAGTTTGAATTTAAGAGATGGTTGAGAAACAATCAAAATTTTCGCAAGTCTGATACTCGAAACCAATAACTGCTATGCCCTAGGACAAAAATACACGCACCGTTGTAATCGAGCGAGTTTCTGCTTTCAGATGCAACACGAATTTCTCGAGTTCGTCAATCCGTTCGCGAGATATGGGAGTCTGAAGTTAAGGAATGCTTGAGAAACCATCAAAATTTTCGCTGGTCTGATACTCGAAACCAACAACTACTATGGCCTAGGGGAAAAATACACACAACATTCTAATCGGGCGAGTTTCTACTTTCACATGCAACAGGAGTTTCTCGAGTTCGTCAATCCGTTCGCGAGATATGGGAGTCTGAAGTTAAGGAATGGTTGAAAATCCATCAATATTTTCGCACGTCCGATACCCGAAACCAATAACTGGAATGGCCTAGGGAAAAATACACATACCGTTGTAATCGGGAGAGTTTGTACTTTCAGATGCACGGCAATTTTTCGGATTCGTCAATCCGTTCGCGAAATATCGGAGTGTGGAGTTAAGGAATGGTTGAGAAACCATCAAAATTTTCGCAAGTCTCATACACGAAACCAATAACTACTATGGCCTAGGGCAAAAATACACATACCGTTGCCATCGGGCGACTTTCTGCTTTCAGATGCAGCAGGAATTTCTCTTGTTCGTCAATCCGTTCGCGAGATATGGGAGTTTGAAGTTAAGGAATGGTTAAAGAACCATCCAAATTTTCGCAATTCTGATGCTAGAAACGAATAACTGGAATGGCCTAGGGGAAGAGTACACACACCATTGTAATCGGGCGAGTTTCAACTTTCGCATGGAACAGGAATTTCTCGAGTTCGTCAATCCGTTCGCGAGATATGGGAGTTTGAAGTTAGGTGATGGTTGAGAAACTATCAAAATATTCGCAAGTCTGATACTCGAAACCAGTAACTACAATGGTCTACGGGAAAAGTACAAATATCGTTGTAATCGGGCGAGTTTCTACTTTCAGATGCAACCGGAATTTCTCGAGTTCGTCAATCCGTTCGCGAGATATGGGAGTTTGAAGTTAAGGAATGGAAGAGAAACCATCAAAATTTTCGCAAGTCTGATACTCGAAACCAATAACTGAAATGGCCTAGGGGAAAAGTACACACACCATTGGAATCGGGCGAGTTTCTACTTTCAGATGCAACAGGAATTTCTCGAGTTCGTCAATCGGTTCGCGAGATATGGGAGTTTGAAGTTAAGAAATGGTTGAGAAACCTTCAAAATTTTCGCTGGTCTGATACTCGAAACCAATAACTACTATGGCCTAGGGGAAAAATACACATACCGTTGTAATCGGGAGAGTTTCTACTCTCAGATGCAACAGAAATTTTTCCGATTCGTCAATCCGTTCGCAAAATATCGGAGTTTGGTGTTAAGGAATGGTTGAGAAACCATCAAAATTCCCGCAAGTCTGATACTCGAAACCAATAACTGGAATGGCCTAGGGGAAAAGTACACACACCATTGTAATCGGGCGATTTTCTACTTTCCGATGCAACAGGAATTTCTCGAGTTCGTCAATCGGTTCGCGAGATATGGGAGTTAGGAGTTAAGAGCTGGTTGAGAAACCATCAAAATTTTCGCAATTCTGATGATAGAAACGAATGACTGGAATGGCCTAGGGGAAAAGTACACACACCATTGTAATCGGGCGAGTTTCTACTTTCAGATGCAACCGGAATTTCTCGAGTTCGTCAATCCGTTCGCGGGATATGGGAGTTTGAAGTTAAGGAATGGTTGAGAAACAATCAAAATTTTCGCAAGTCTGATACTCGAAACCAGTAACTGGAGTGGCCTAGGGAAAAGTACACACACCATTGGAATCGGGCGAGTTTCTACTTTCAGATGCAACAGGAATTTCTCGAGTTCGTCAATCGGTTCGCGAGATATGGGAGTTTGAAGTTAAGAGATGGTTGAGAAGCAATCAAAATTTTCGCAAGTCTGATACTCGAAACCAATAACTGCTATGCCCTAGGACAAAAATACACGCACCGTTGTAATCGTGCGAGTTTCTGCTTTCAGATGCAACACGAATTTCTCGAGTCCGTCAATCCGTTCGCGAGATATGGGAGTCTGAAGTTAAGGAATGCTTGAGAAACAATCAAAATTTTCGCTGGTCTGATACTCGAAACCAACAACTACTATGGCCTAGGGGAAAAATACACACAACATTCTAATCGGGCGAGTTTCTACTTTCAGATGCAACAGGAGTTTCTCGAGTTCGTCAATCCGTTCGCGAGATATGGGAGTCTGAAGTTAAGGAATGGTTGAGAATCCATCAAAATTTTCGCACGTCCGATACCCGAAACCAATAACTGGAATGGCCTAGGGAAAAATACACATACCGTTGTAATCCGGAGTGTCTCTCCTTTCAGATGCAACAGAAATTTTTCAAATTCCTCAATCCGTTCGCGAAATATCGGAGTTAGGAGTTAAGAGATGGTTGAGAAACCATCAAAATTTTCGCAATTCTGATGCTAAAAGCGAATATCTGGAATGGCCTAGGGGAAAAGTACACTCACCATTGGAATCGGGCGAGTTTCTACTTTCAGCTGCAGCAGGAATTTCTCGAGTTCGTCAATCGGTTCGCGAGATATGGGAGTTTGAAGTTAAGGAATGGTTGAGAATCCATCAAAATTCTCGCAAGTCTGATACTCGAAACCAATAACTGGAATGGCCTAGGGGAAAAGTACACACACCATTGTAATCGGGCGATTTTCTACTTTCCGATGCAACAGGAATTTCTCGAGTTCGTCAATCCGTTCGCGAGATATGGGAGTCTGAAGTTAAGGAATGGTTGAGAATCCATGAAAATTTTCGCACGTCCGATACCCGAAACCAATAACTGGAATGACCTAGGGAAAAATACACATACCGTTGTAATCCGGAGTGTCTCTCCTTTCAGATGCAACAGATATTTTTCAAATTCCTCAATCCGTTCGCGAAATATCGGAGTTAGGAGTTAAGAGATGGTTGAGAAACCATCAAAATTTTCGCAATTCTGATGCTAGAAACGAATAACTGGAATGGCCTAGGGGAAAGGTACACACACCGTTGTACTGGGGCGAGATTCTGCTTTCAGATGCAACAGGAATTTCTCGAGTTCGTCAATCCGTTCGCGAGATTTGGGAGTTTGAAGTTAAGGAATGGTTGAGAAACCATCAAAATTTTCGCAAGTCTGATACCCGAAACCAATAACTGGAATGGCCTAGGGGAAAAGTACACACACCATTGGAATCGGGCGAGTTTCTACTTTCAGATGCAACAGGAATTTCTCGAGTTCGTCAATCGGTTCGCGAGATATGGGAGTTAGGAGTTAACAGATGGTTGAGAAACCATCAAAATTTTCGCAATTCTGATGCTAGAAACGAATAACTGCAATGCCCTAGGGGAAAAGTACACATAACATTGTAATCGGGCGAGTTTCTACTTTCAGATGCAACAGGAATTTCTCGAGTTCGTCAATCGGTTCGAGAGATATGGGAGTTAGGAGTTAAGAGATGCTTGAGAAACCATCAAAATTTTCGCAATTCTGATGCTAGAAACGAATAACTGCAATGGCCTAGGGGAAAAGTACACATAACATTGTAATGGGGCGAGTTTCTACCTTCAGATGCAGCATGAATTTCTCGAGTTCGTCAATCCGTTCGCGAGATATGGGAGTTTGAAGTTAAGGAATGGTTGAGGAACCATCAAAATTTCCGCAATTCTGATGCTAGAAACGAATAACTGCAATGGCCTAGGGGAAAAGTACACACACCATTGTAATCGGGCGAGTTTCTACTTTCAGATGCAAACGGAATTTCTCGAGTTCGCCAATACGTTCGCGAGATATGGGAGTTTGAAGTTAAGGAATGGTTGAGAAACCATTAAAATTTTCGCAAGTCTGATGCTTGAAACGAATAACTGGATTAGCCTAGGGGAAAGGTACACACCGTTGTAATGGGGCGAGATTCTGCTTTCAGATGCAACAGGAATTTCTCGAGTTCGTCAATCCGTTCGCGAGATATGGGAGTCTGAAGTTAAGGAATTGTTGAGTATCCATCAAAATTTTCGCACGTCTGATAACCGAAACCAATAACTGGAATGGCCTAGGGTAAAAATACACATACCTTTGTAATCGGGCGAGTTTCTACTTTCACATGCAGCAGGAGTTTCTCGAGTTCGTCAATCGGTTCGCGAGATATGGGAGTTTGAAGTTAAGAGATGGTTGAGAAACAATCAAAATTTTCGCTGGTCTGATACTCGAAACCAACAACTACTATGGCGTAGGGGAAAAATACACACAACATTCTAATCGGGCGAGTTTCTACTTTCAGATGCAACAGGAGTTTCTCGAGTTCGTCAATCCGTTCGCGAGATATGGGAGTCTGAAGTTAAGGAATGGTTGAGAAGCCATCAAAATTTTCGCACGTCCGATACCCGAAACCAATAACTGGAATGGCCTAGGGAAAAATACACATACCGTTGTAATCGGGAGTGTCTCTCCTTTCAGATGCAACAGAAATTTTTCAAATTCCTCAATCCGTTCGCGAAATATCGGAGTTAGGAGTTAAGAGATGGTTGAGAAACCATCAAAATTTTCGCAATTCTGATGCTAAAAGCGAATATCTGGAATGGCCTAGGGGAAAAGTACACTCACCATTGTAATCGGGCGAGTTTCTACTTTCAGATGCAACAGGAATTTCTCGAGTTCGTCAATCGGTTCGCGAGATATGGGAGTTAGGAGTTAAGAGATGGTTGAGAAACCATCAAAATTGTCGCAATTCTGATGCTTGAAACGAATAACTGGATTAGCCTAGGGGAAAGGTACACACACCGTTGTAATGGGGCGAGATTCTGCTTTCAGATGCAACAGGAATTTCTCGAGTTCGTCAATCCGTTCGCGAGGTATGGGAGTCTGAAGTTAAGGAATTGTTGAGTATCCATCAAAATTTTCGCACGTCTGATAACCGAAACCAATAACTGGAATGGCCTAGGGTAAAAATACACATACCTTTGTAATCGGGCGAGTTTCTACTTTCACATGCAGCAGGAGTTTCTCGAGTTCGTCAATCCGTTCGCGAGATATGGGAGTCTGAAGTTAAGGAATGGTTGAGAATCCATCAAAATTTTCGCACGTCTGATACTCCAAACCAATAACTACAATGGCCTAGGGGAAAAATACACATACCGTTGTAATCGGGGGAGTGTCTACTCTCAGATGCAACAGAAATTTTTCCGATTCGTCAATCCGTTCGCGAAATATCGGAGTTTGGGGTTAAGGAATGGTTGAGAAACTATCAAAATTTTCGCAAGTCTGATACTGGAAACCAATAACTACAATGGTCTACGGGAAAAGTACAAATATCGTTGTAATCGGGCGAGTTTCTACTTTCAGATGCACGGAAATTTTTCGGATTCGTCAATCCGTTCGCGAAATGTCGGAGTTTGGAGTTAAGGAATGGTTGAGAAACCATAAAAATTTCCGTATGTCTGATACTCGAAACCAGTAACTACAGTGGCCTAGGGTAAAAATACACATACCGTTGTAATCGGGAGAGTTTATACTTTCAGATGCAACAGTAATTTTTCGGATTCGTCAATCCGTTCGCGAAATATCGGAGTTTGGAGTAAAGGAATGGTTGAGAAACCATAAAAATTTCCGTAAGTCTGATACTCGAAACCAAAAACTACTATGTCCTAGGGGAAAAATACACATACCGTTGTAATCGGGAGAGTTTATACTTTCAGATGCAACAGTAATTTTTCGGATTCGTCGATCCGTTCTCGAAATATCGGAGTTAGGAGTTAAGAGATGGTTGGGAAACCATCAAAATTTTCGCAATTCTGATGCTAGAAACGAATAACTCGAATGACCTAGGGGAAAAGTACACATAACATTGTAATGGGGCGAGTTTCTACTTTCAGATGCAGCATGAATTTCTCGAGTTCGTCAATCCGTTCGCGAGGTATGGGAGTTTGAAGTTAAGGAATGGTTGAGGAACCATCAAAATTTTCGCAATTCTGATGCTAGAAACGAATAACTGCAATGGCCTAGGGAAAAGTACACACACTATTGTAATCGGGCGAGTTTCTCCTTTCCGATGCAACAGGAATTTCTTGAGTTCGTCAATTCGTTCGCGAGATATGGGAGTTTGAAGTTAAGGAATGGTTGAGAAACCATCAAAATTTGCGCTGGTCTGATACTCGAAACCAATAACTACAAAGGCCTAGGGGAAAAATACACACACCATTGGAATCGGGCGAGTTTCTACTTTCAGCTGCAGCAGGAATTTCTCGAGTTCGTCAATCGGTTCGCGAGATATGGGAGTTTGAAGTTAAGGAATGGTTGAGAATCCATCAAAATTCTCGCAAGTCTGATACTCGAAACCAATAACTGGAATGGCCTAGGGGAAAAGTACACACACCATTGTAATCGGGCGATTTTCTACTTTCCGATGCAACAGGAATTTCTCGAGTTCGTCAATCCGTTCGCGAGATATGGGAGTTAGGAATTAAGAGCTGGTTGAGAAACCATCAAAATTTTCGCAATTCTGATGATAGAAACGAATGACTGGAATGGCCTAGGGGAAAAGTACACACACCATTGTAATCGGGCGAGTTTCTACTTTCAGATGCAACAGGAATTTCTCGAGTTCGTCAATCCGTTCGCGAAATATGGGAGTTTGATGTTAAGGAATGGTTGAGAAACCCTCAAAATTTTCGCAATTCTGATGCTAGAAACGTATAACTGCTATGGCCTAGGGGAAAAGTACACACTCCATTGTAATCGGGCGAGTTTCTACATTCAGATGCAACAGGAATTTCTCGAGTTCGTCAATCCGTTCGCGAAATATGGGAGTTTGGAGTTAAGGAATGTTTGAGAAACCATCCAGATTTTCGCAAGTCTGATACTCGAAACCAATAACTACTATGGCCCAGGGCAAAAATACACATACTGTTGTAATCGGGAGGGTTTCTACTTTCAGGTGCAACAGAAATTTCTCGGAGCCGTCGATCCGTTCGCGAAATATCGGGGTTTGGAGTTATGGAATGGTTAAGAAACCATAAAAATTTTCGTAAGTCTGATACTCGACACCAATAACTACAATGGCCTAGGGGAAAAATACACACACCATTCTAATCGGGCGAGTTTCTACTTTCACATGCAGCAGGAGTTTCTCGAGTTCGTCAATCCGTTCGCGAGATATGGGAGTCTGAAGTTAAGGAATGGTTGAGAATCCATCAAAATTTTCGCACGTCTGATACTCGAAACCAATAACTACAATGGCCTAGGGGAAAAATACACATACCGTTGTAATCGGGGGAGTGTCTACTCTCAGATGCAACAGAAATTTTTCCGATTCGTCAATCCGTTCGCGAAATATCGGAGTTTGGTGTTAAGGAATGGTTGAGAAACTATCAAAATTTTCGCAAGTCTGATACTCGAAACCAAAAACTACTATGTCCTAGGGGAAAAATACACATACCGTTGTAATCGGGAGAGTTTATACTTTCAGATGCAACAGTAATTTTTCGGATTCGTCAATCCGTTCGCGAAATATCGGAGTTTGGAGTAAAGGAATGGTTGAGAAACCATAAAAATTTCCGTAAGTCTGATACTCGAAACCAAAAACTACTATGTCCTAGGGGAAAAATACACATACCGTTGTAATCGGGAGAGTTTATACTTTCAGATGCAACAGTAATTTTTCGGATTCGTCGATCCGTTCTCGAAATATCGGAGTTAGGAGTTAAGAGATGGTTGGGAAACCATCAAAATTTTCGCAATTCTGATGCTAGAAACGAATAACTCGAATGACCTAGGGGAAAAGTACACATAACATTGTAATGGGGCGAGTTTCTACTTTCAGATGCAGCATGAATTTCTCGAGTTCGTCAATCCGTTCGCGAGATATGGGAGTTTGAAGTTAAGGAATGGTTGAGGAACCATCAAAATTTTCGCAATTCTGAAGCTAGAAACGAATAACTGCAATGGCCTAGGGGAAAAGTACACACACCATTGTAATCGGGCGAGTTTCTCCTTTCCGATGCAACAGGAATTTCTTGAGTTCGTCAATTCGTTCGCGAGATATGGGAGTTTGAAGTTAAGGAATGGTTGAGAAACCATCAAAATTTGCGCTGGTCTGATACTCGAAACCAATAACTACAAAGGCCTAGGGGAAAAATACACACACCATTGGAATCGGGCGAGTTTCTACTTTCAGCTGCAGCAGGAATTTCTCGAGTTCGTCAATCGGTTCGCGAGATATGGGAGTTTGAAGTTAAGGAATGGTTGAGAATCCATCAAAATTCTCGCAAGTCTGATACTCGAAACCAATAACTGGAATGGCCTAGGGGAAAAGTAAACACACCATTGTAATCGGGCGATTTTCTACTTTCCGATGCAACAGGAATTTCTCGAGTTCGTCAATCCGTTCGCGAGATATGGGAGTTAGGAATTAAGAGCTGGTTGAGAAACCATCAAAATTTTCGCAATTCTGATGATAGAAACGAATGACTGGAATGGCCTAGGGGAAAAGTACACACACCATTGTAATCGGGCGAGTTTCTACTTTCACATGCAACAGGAGTTTCTCGAGTTCGTCAATCCGTTCGCGAGATATGGGAGTCTGAATTTAAGGAATGGTTGAGAAGCTATCAAAATTTTCGCTGGTCTGATATTCGAATCCAATAACAGGAATGGCCTAGGGGAAAAGTACACACACCATTGTAATCGGGCGAGTTTCAACTTTCGCATGGAACAGGAATTTCTCGAGTTCGTCAATCCGTTCGCGAGATATGGGAGTTTGAAGTTAAGGAATGGTTGAGAAACCTTCAAAATTTTCGCTGGTCTGATACTCGAAACCAATAACTACTATGGCCTAGGGGAAAAATACACATACCGTTGTAATCGGGAGAGTCTCTACTCTCAGATGCAACAGAAATTTTTCCGATTCGTCAATCCGTTCGCAAAATATCGGCGTTTGTTGTTAAGGAATGGTTGAGAAACCATCAAAATTCTCGCAAGTCTGATACTCGAAACCAATAACTGGAATGGCCTAGGGGAAAAGTACACACACCATTGTAATCGGGCGATTTTCTACTTTCCGATGCAACAGGAATTTCTCGAGTTCGTCAATCGGTTCGCGAGATAAGGGAGTTAGGAGTTAAGAGCTGGTTGAGAAACCATCAAAATTTTCGCAATTCTGATGATAGAAACGAATGACTGGAATGGCCTAGGGAAAAAGTACACACACCATTGTAATCGGGCGAGTTTCTACTTTCAGATGCAACCGGAATTTCTCGAGTTCGTCAATCCGTTCGCGAGATGTGGGAGTTTGAAGTTAAGGAATTGTTGAGAAACAATCAAAATTTTCGCAAGTCTGATACTCGAAACCAATAAATGGAGTGGCCTAGGGAAAAGTACACACACCATTGGAATCGGTCGAGTTTCTACTTTCAGATGCAACAGGAATTTCTCGAGTTCGTCAATCGGTTCGCGAGATATGGGAGTTTGAAGTTAAGAGATGGTTGAGAAGCAATCAAAATTTTCGCAAGTCTGATACTCGAAACCAATAACTGCTATGCCCTAGGACAAAAATACACGCACCGTTGTAATCGTGCGAGTTTCTGCTTTCAGATGCAACACGAATTTCTCGAGTCCGTCAATCCGTTCGCGAGATATGGGAGTCTGAAGTTAAGGAATGCTTGAGAAACAATCAAAATTTTCGCTGGTCTGATACTCGAAACCAACAACTACTATGGCCTAGGGGAAAAATACACACAACATTCTAATCGGGCGAGTTTCTACTTTCAGATGCAACAGGAGTTTCTCGAGTTCGTCAATCCGTTCGCGAGATATGGGAGTCTGAAGTTAAGGAATGGTTGAGAATCCATCAAAATTTTCGCACGTCCGATACCCGAAACCAATAACTGGAATGGCCTAGGGAAAAATACACATACCGTTGTAATCCGGAGTGTCTCTCCTTTCAGATGCAACAGAAATTTTTCAAATTCCTCAATCCGTTCGCGAAATATCGGAGTTAGGAGTTAAGAGATGGTTGAGAAACCATCAAAATTTTCGCAATTCTGATGCTAAAAGCGAATATCTGGAATGGCCTAGGGGAAAAGTACACTCACCATTGGAATCGGGCGAGTTTCTACTTTCAGCTGCAGCAGGAATTTCTCGAGTTCGTCAATCGGTTCGCGAGATATGGGAGTTTGAAGTTAAGGAATGGTTGAGAATCCATCAAAATTCTCGCAAGTCTGATACTCGAAACCAATAACTGGAATGGCCTAGGGGAAAAGTACACACACCATTGTAATCGGGCGATTTTCTACTTTCCGATGCAACAGGAATTTCTCGAGTTCGTCAATCCGTTCGCGAGATATGGGAGTTAGGAATTAAGAGCTGGTTGAGAAACCATCAAAATTTTCGCAATTCTGATGATAGAAACGAATGACTGGAATGGCCTAGGGGAAAAGTACACACACCATTGTAATCGGGCGAGTTTCTACTTTCAGATGCAACAGGAATTTCTCGAGTTCGTCAATCCGTTCGCGAAATATGGGAGTTTGATGTTAAGGAATGGTTGAGAAACCCTCAAAATTTTCGCAATTCTGATGCTAGAAACGTATAACTGCTATGGCCTAGGGGAAAAGTACACACTCCATTGTAATCGGGCGAGTTTCTACATTCAGATGCAACAGGAATTTCTCGAGTTCGTCAATCCGTTCGCGAAATATGGGAGTTTGGAGTTAAGGAATGTTTGAGAAACCATCCAGATTTTCGCAAGTCTGATACTCGAAACCAATAACTACTATGGCCCAGGGCAAAAATACACATACTGTTGTAATCGGGAGGGTTTCTACTTTCAGGTGCAACAGAAATTTCTCGGAGCCGTCGATCCGTTCGCGAAATATCGGGGTTTGGAGTTATGGAATGGTTAAGAAACCATAAAAATTTTCGTAAGTCTGATACTCGACACCAATAACTACAATGGCCTAGGGGAAAAATACACACACCATTCTAATCGGGCGAGTTTCTACTTTCACATGCAGCAGGAGTTTCTCGAGTTCGTCAATCCGTTCGCGAGATATGGGAGTCTGAAGTTAAGGAATGGTTGAGAATCCATCAAAATTTTCGCACGTCTGATACTCGAAACCAATAACTACAATGGCCTAGGGGAAAAATGCACATACCGTTGTAATCGGGGGAGTGTCTACTCTCAGATGCAACAGAAATTTTTCCGATTCGTCAATCCGTTCGCGAAATATCGGAGTTTGGTGTTAAGGAATGGTTGAGAAACTATCAAAATTTTCGCAAGTCTGATACTCGAAACCAAAAACTACTATGTCCTAGGGGAAAAATACACATACCGTTGTAATCGGGAGAGTTTATACTTTCAGATGCAACAGTAATTTTTCGGATTCGTCAATCCGTTCGCGAAATATCGGAGTTTGGAGTAAAGGAATGGTTGAGAAACCATAAAAATTTCCGTAAGTCTGATACTCGAAACCAAAAACTACTATGTCCTAGGGGAAAAATACACATACCGTTGTAATCGGGAGAGTTTATACTTTCAGATGCAACAGTAATTTTTCGGATTCGTCGATCCGTTCTCGAAATATCGGAGTTAGGAGTTAAGAGATGGTTGGGAAACCATCAAAATTTTCGCAATTCTGATGCTAGAAACGAATAACTCGAATGACCTAGGGGAAAAGTACACATAACATTGTAATGGGGCGAGTTTCTACTTTCAGATGCAGCATGAATTTCTCGAGTTCGTCAATCCGTTCGCGAGATATGGGAGTTTGAAGTTAAGGAATGGTTGAGGAACCATCAAAATTTTCGCAATTCTGAAGCTAGAAACGAATAACTGCAATGGCCTAGGGGAAAAGTACACACACCATTGTAATCGGGCGAGTTTCTCCTTTCCGATGCAACAGGAATTTCTTGAGTTCGTCAATTCGTTCGCGAGATATGGGAGTTTGAAGTTAAGGAATGGTTGAGAAACCATCAAAATTTGCGCTGGTCTGATACTCGAAACCAATAACTACAAAGGCCTAGGGGAAAAATACACACACCATTGGAATCGGGCGAGTTTCTACTTTCAGCTGCAGCAGGAATTTCTCGAGTTCGTCAATCGGTTCGCGAGATATGGGAGTTTGAAGTTAAGGAATGGTTGAGAATCCATCAAAATTCTCGCAAGTCTGATACTCGAAACCAATAACTGGAATGGCCTAGGGGAAAAGTAAACACACCATTGTAATCGGGCGATTTTCTACTTTCCGATGCAACAGGAATTTCTCGAGTTCGTCAATCCGTTCGCGAGATATGGGAGTTAGGAATTAAGAGCTGGTTGAGAAACCATCAAAATTTTCGCAATTCTGATGATAGAAACGAATGACTGGAATGGCCTAGGGGAAAAGTACACACACCATTGTAATCGGGCGAGTTTCTACTTTCACATGCAACAGGAGTTTCTCGAGTTCGTCAATCCGTTCGCGAGATATGGGAGTCTGAATTTAAGGAATGGTTGAGAAGCTATCAAAATTTTCGCTGGTCTGATATTCGAATCCAATAACAGGAATGGCCTAGGGGAAAAGTACACACACCATTGTAATCGGGCGAGTTTCAACTTTCGCATGGAACAGGAATTTCTCGAGTTCGTCAATCCGTTCGCGAGATATGGGAGTTTGAAGTTAAGGAATGGTTGAGAAACCTTCAAAATTTTCGCTGGTCTGATACTCGAAACCAATAACTACTATGGCCTAGGGGAAAAATACACATACCGTTGTAATCGGGAGAGTCTCTACTCTCAGATGCAACAGAAATTTTTCCGATTCGTCAATCCGTTCGCAAAATATCGGCGTTTGTTGTTAAGGAATGGTTGAGAAACCATCAAAATTCTCGCAAGTCTGATACTCGAAACCAATAACTGGAATGGCCTAGGGGAAAAGTACACACACCATTGTAATCGGGCGATTTTCTACTTTCCGATGCAACAGGAATTTCTCGAGTTCGTCAATCGGTTCGCGAGATAAGGGAGTTAGGAGTTAAGAGCTGGTTGAGAAACCATCAAAATTTTCGCAATTCTGATGCTAAAAGCGAATATCTGGAATGGCCTAGGGGAAAAGTACACTCACCATTGTAATCGGGCGAGTTTCTACTTTCAGATGCAACAGGAATTTCTCGAGTTCGTCAATCGGTTCGCGAGATATGGGAGTTAGGAGTTAAGAGATGGTTGAGAAACCATCAAAATTTTCGCAATTCTGATGCTAGAAACGAATAACTGGAATAGCCTAGGGGAAAGGTACACACACCGTTGTAATGGGGCGAGATTCTGCTTTCAGATGCAACAGGAATTTCTCGAGTTCGTCAATCCGTGCGTGAGATATGGGAGTCTGAAGTTAAGGAATGGTTGAGTAACCATCAAAATTTTCGCACGTCTGATACCCGAAACCAATAACTGGAATGGCCTAGGGTAAAAATACACATACCTTTGTAATCGGGAGTGTCTCTCCTTTCGGATGCAACAGATATTTTTCAAATTCCTCAATCCGTTCGCGAAATATCGGAGTTAGGAGTTAAGAGATGGTTGAGAAACCATCAAAATTTTCGCACTTCTGATGCTAAAAGCGAATAACTGGAATGGCCTAGGGGAAAAGTACACTCACAATTGTAATCGGGCGAGTTTCTACTTTCAGATGCAACAGGAATTTCTCGAGTTCGTCAATCGGTTCGCGAGATATGGGAGTTAGGAGTTAAGAGATGGTTGAGAAACCATCAAAATTTTCGCAATTCTGATGCTAGAAACGAATAACTGGAATGGCCTAGGGGAAAGGTACACACACCGTTGTACTGGGGCGAGATTCTGCTTTCAGATGCAACAGGAATTTCTCGAGTTCGTCAATCCGTTCGCGAGATTTGGGAGTTTGAAGTTAAGGAATGGTTGAGAAACCATCAAAATTTTCGCAAGTCTGATACTCGAAACCAATAACTGGAATGGCCTAGGGGAAAAGTACACACACCATTGGAATCGGGCGAGTTTCTACTTTCAGATGCAACAGGAATTTCTCGAGTTCGTCAATCGGTTCGCGAGATATGGGAGTTAGGAGTTAACAGATGGTTGAGAAACCATCAAAATTTTCGCAATTCTGATGCTAGAAACGAATAACTGCAATGCCCTAGGGGAAAAGTACACATAACATTGTAATCGGGCGAGTTTCTACTTTCAGATGCAACAGGAATTTCTCGAGTTTGTCAATCGGTTCGCGAGATATGGGAGTCAGGAGTTAAGAGATGCTTGAGAAACCATCAAAATTTTCGCAATTCTGATGCTAGAAACGAATAACTGCAATGGCCTAGGGGAAAAGTACACATAACATTGTAATGGGGCGAGTTTCTACTTTCAGATGCAGCACGAATTTCTCGAGTTCGTCAATCCGTTCGCGAGATTTGGGAGTTTGAAGTTAAGGAATGGTTGAGGAACCATCAAAATTTCCGCAATTCTGATGCTAGAAACGAATAACTGCAATGGCCTAGGGGAAAAGTACACACACCATTGTAATCGGGCGAGTTTCTACTTTCAGATGCAACAGGAATTTCTCGAGTTCGTCAATCGGTTCGCGAGATATGGGAGTTTGAAGTTAAGAGATGGTTGAGAAACAATCAAAATTTTCGCTGGTCTGATACTCGAAACCAACAACTACTATGGCCTAGGGGAAAAATACACACAACATTCTAATCGGGCGAGTTTCTACTTTCACATGCAACAGGAGTTTCTCGAGTTCGTCAATCCGTCCGCGAGATGTGGGAGTCTGAAGTTAAGGAATGGCTGAAAATCCATCAAAATTTTCGCACGTCCGATACCCGAAACCAATAACTGGAATGGCCTAGGGAAAAATACACACACCGTTGTACTGGGGCGAGATTCTGCTTTCAGATGCAACAGGAATTTCTCGAGTTCGTCAATCCGTTCGCGAGATTTGGGAGTTTGAAGTTAAGGAATGGTTGAGAAACCATCAAAATTTTCGCAAGTCTGTTACTCGAAACCAATAAATGGAATGGGGGGAAAAGTACACACACCATTGGAATCGGGCGAGTTTCTACTTTCAGATGCAACAGGAATTTCTCGAGTTCGTCAATCCGTTCGCGAAATATGGGAGTTTGATGTTAAGGAATGGTTGAGAAACCCTCAAAATTTTCGCAATTCTGATGCTAGAAACGTATAACTGCTATGGCCTAGGGGAAAAGTACACACTCCATTGTAATCGGGCGAGTTTCTACATTCAGATGCAACAGGAATTTCTCGAGTTCGTCAATCGGTTCGCGAGATATGGGAGTTTGGAGTTAAGGAATGTTTGAGAAACCATCAAGATTTTCGCAAGTCTGATACTCGAAACCAATAACTACTATGGCCCAGGGCAAAAATACGAATACCGTTGTAATGGGGCGAGTGTCTGCTTTCAGATGCAACAGGAATTTCTCGAGTTCATCAATCCGTTCGCGAGATATGGGAGTCTGAAGTTAAGGAATGGATGAGAAACCATCAAAATTTTCGCTGGTCTGATACTCGAAACCAATAACTACAAAGGCCTAGGGGAAAAATACACATACTGTTGTAATCGGGAGAGTTTCTACTTTCAGGTGCAACAGAAATTTCTCGGAGTCGTCGATCCGTTCGCGAAATATCGGGGTTTGGAGTTATGGAATGGTTGAGAAACCATAAAAATTTTCGTAAGTCTGATACTCGAAACCAATAACTACAATGGCCTAGGGGAAAAATACACACACCATTCTAATCGGGCGAGTTTCTACTTTCACATGCAGCAGGAGTTTCTCGAGTTCGTCAATCCGTTCGCGAGATATGGGTGTCTGAAGTTAAGGAATGGTTGAGAATCCATCAAAATTTTCGCACGTCTGATACTCGAAACCAATAACTACTATGGCCTAGGGGAAAAATACACATACCGTTGTAATCGGGAGAGTGTCTACTCTCAGATGCAACAGAAATTTTTCCGATTCGTCAATCCGTTCGCGAAATATCGGAGTTTGGTGTTAAGGAATGGTTGAGAAACTATCAAAATTTTCGCAAGTCTGATACTCGAAACCAATAACTACAATGGTCTACGGGAAAAGTACAAATATCGTTGTAATCGGGCGAGTTTCTACTTTCACATGCAACTGGAATTTCTCGAATTCGTCAATCGGTTCGCGAGATATGGGAGTTTGCAGTTAAGGAATGGTTGAGGAGCCATCAAAATTTTCGAAAGTCTGATACTCGAAACCAATAACTGGAATGGCCTAGGGGAAAAGTACACACACCATTGTAATCGGGCGAGTTTCTACTTTCACATGGAACAGGAATTTCTCGAGTTCGTCAATCCGTTCGCGAGATATGGGAGTTTGAAGTTAAGGAATGGTTGAGAAACCATCAAAATTTTCGCAAGTCTGATACTCGAAACCAATAACTGGAATGGCCTAGGGGAAAAGTACACACACCATTGGAATCGGGCGAGTTTCTACTTTCAGATGCAACAGGAATTTCTCGAGTTCGTCAATCGGTTCGCGAGATATGGGAGTTAGGAGTTAACAGATGGTTGAGAAACCATCAAAATTTTCGCAATTCTGATGCTAGAAACGAATAACTGCAATGCCCTAGGGGAAAAGTACACATAACATTGTAATCGGGCGAGTTTCTACTTTCAGATGCAACAGGAATTTCTCGAGTTCGTCAATCGGTTCGCGAGATATGGGAGTTAGGAGTTAAGAGATGCTTGAGAAACCATCAAAATTTTCGCAATTCTGATGCTAGAAACGAATAACTGCAATGGCCTAGGGGAAAAGTACACATAACATTGTAGTGGGGCGAGTTTCTACTTTCAGATGCAGCATGAATTTCTCGAGTTCGTCAATCCGTTCGCGAGATATGGGAGTTTGAAGTTAAGGAATGGTTGAGAAACCATCAAAATTTTCGCAATTCTGATGCTAGAAACGAATAACTGCAATGGCCTAGGGGAAAAGTACACACACCATTGTAATCGGGCGAGTTTCTGCTTTCCGATGCAACAGGAATTTCTCGAGTTCGTCAATTCGTTCGCGAGATATGGGAGTTTGAAGTTAAGGGATGGTTGAGAAACCACCAAAATTTGCGCAGGTCTGATACTCGAAACCAATAACTACAAAGGCCTAGGGGAAAAATACACACACCATTGGAATCGGGCGAGTTTCTACTTTCAGATGCAACAGGAATTTCTCGAGTTCGTCAATCGGTTCGCGAGATATGGGAGTTTGAAGTTAAGGAATGGTTGAGAATCCATCAAAATTCTCGCAAGTCTGATACTCGAAACCAATAACTGGAATGGCCTAGGGCAAAAGTACACACACCATTGGAATCGGGCGAGTTTCTACTTTCAGATGCAACAGGAATTTCTCGAGTTCGTCAATCGGTTCGCGGGATATGGGAGTTAGGAGTTAAGAGATGGTTGAGAAACCATCAAAATTTTCGCAATTCTGATGCTAGAAACGAATAACTGGAGTGACCTAGGGGAAAAGTACACACACCATTATAATCGGGCGAGTTTCTACTTTCCGATGCAACAGGAATTTCTCGAGTTCGTCGATCGGTTCGCGAGATATGGGAGTTAGGAGTTAAGAGCTGGTTGAGAAACCATCAAAATTTTCGCAATTCTGATGATAGAAACGAATAACTGCAATGCCCTAGGGGAAAAGTACACATAACATTGTAATCGGGCGAGTTTCTTCTTTCAGATGCAACAGGAATTTCTCGAGTTCGTCAATCGGTTCGCGAGACATGGGAGTTAGGAGTTAAGAGATGGTTGAGAAACCATCAAAATTTTCGCAATTCTGATGCTAGAAACGAATAACTGCAATGGCCTACGGGAAAAGTACACATAACATTGTAATCGGGCGAGTTTCTACTTTCAGATGCAGCAGGAATTTCTCAAGTTCGTCAATCCGTTCGCGAGATGTGGGAGTTTGAAGTTAAGGAATGGTTGAGAAACCATAAAAATTTTCGCTGGTCTGATACTCGAAACGAATAACTGGAATGGCCTAGTGGAAAAGTACGGACACCGTTGTAATGGGGCGAGTTTCTGCTTTCAGATGCATCAGGAGTTTCTCGAGTTCGTCTATCCGTTCGCGAGATATGGGAATTTGAAGTTAAGGAATGGTTGAGAAACCATCAAAACTTTCGCAAGACTGATACTCGAAACCAATAAATGGAATGGGGGTAAAGTACACACACCATTGGAATCGGGCGAGTTTCTACTTTCAGATGCAACAGGAATTGCTCGAGTTCGTCAATCCGTTCGCGAAATATGGGAGTTTGATGTTAAGGAATGGTTGAGAAACCATCAAAATTTTCGCAATTCTGATGCTAGAAACGTATAACTGCTATGGCCTAGGGGAAAAGTACACACACCGTTGTACTGGGGCGAGATTCTGCTTTCAGATGCAACAGAAATTTCTCGAGTTCGTCAATCCGTTCGCGAGATTTGGGAGTTTGAAGTTAAGGAATGGTTGAGAAACCATCAAAATTTTCGCTGGTCTGATACTCGAAACCAATAACTACAAAGGCCTAGGGGAAAAATACACATACGGTTGTAATCGGGAGAGTTTCTACTTTCAGGTGCAACAGAAATTTCTCGGAGTCGTCGATCCGTTCGCGAAATATCGGGGTTTGGAGTTATGGAATGGTTGAGAAACCATAAAAATTTTCGCACGTCTGATACTCGAAACCAATAACTACTATGGCCTAGGGGAAAAATACACATACCGTTGTAATCGGGAGAGTGTCTACTCTCAGATGCAACAGAAATTTTTCCGATTCGTCAATCCGTTCGCGAAATATCGGAGTTTGGTGTTAAGGAATGGTTGAGAAACTATCAAAATTTTCGCAAGTCTGATACTCGAAACCAATAACTACAATGGTCTACGGGAAAAGTACAAATATCGTTGTAATCGGGCGAGTTTCTACTTTCACATGCAACTGGAATTTCTCGAATTCGTCAATCGGTTCGCGAGATATGGGAGTTTGCAGTTAAGGAATGGTTGAGGAGCCATCAAAATTTTCGAAAGTCTGATACTCGAAACCAATAACTGGAATGGCCTAGGGGAAAAGTACACACACCATTGTAATCGGGCGAGTTTCTACTTTCACATGGAACAGGAATTTCTCGAGTTCGTCAATCCGTTCGCGAGATATGGGAGTTTGAAGTTAAGGAATGGTTGAGAAACCATCAAAATTTTCGCAAGTCTGATACTCGAAACCAATAACTGGAATGGCCTAGGGGAAAAGTACACACACCATTGGAATCGGGCGAGTTTCTACTTTCAGATGCAACAGGAATTTCTCGAGTTCGTCAATCGGTTCGCGAGATATGGGAGTTAGGAGTTAACAGATGGTTGAGAAACCATCAAAATTTTCGCAATTCTGATGCTAGAAACGAATAACTGCAATGCCCTAGGGGAAAAGTACACATAACATTGTAATCGGGCGAGTTTCTACTTTCAGATGCAACAGGAATTTCTCGAGTTCGTCAATCGGTTCGCGAGATATGGGAGTTAGGAGTTAAGAGATGCTTGAGAAACCATCAAAATTTTCGCAATTCTGATGCTAGAAACGAATAACTGCAATGGCCTAGGGGAAAAGTACACATAACATTGTAGTGGGGCGAGTTTCTACTTTCAGATGCAGCATGAATTTCTCGAGTTCGTCAATCCGTTCGCGAGATATGGGAGTTTGAAGTTAAGGAATGGTTGAGAAACCATCAAAATTTTCGCAATTCTGATGCTAGAAACGAATAACTGCAATGGCCTAGGGGAAAAGTACACACACCATTGTAATCGGGCGAGTTTCTGCTTTCCGATGCAACAGGAATTTCTCGAGTTCGTCAATTCGTTCGCGAGATATGGGAGTTTGAAGTTAAGGGATGGTTGAGAAACCACCAAAATTTGCGCAGGTCTGATACTCGAAACCAATAACTACAAAGGCCTAGGGGAAAAATACACACACCATTGGAATCGGGCGAGTTTCTACTTTCAGATGCAACAGGAATTTCTCGAGTTCGTCAATCGGTTCGCGAGATATGGGAGTTTGAAGTTAAGGAATGGTTGAGAATCCATCAAAATTCTCGCAAGTCTGATACTCGAAACCAATAACTGGAATGGCCTAGGGCAAAAGTACACACACCATTGGAATCGGGCGAGTTTCTACTTTCAGATGCAACAGGAATTTCTCGAGTTCGTCAATCGGTTCGCGGGATATGGGAGTTAGGAGTTAAGAGATGGTTGAGAAACCATCAAAATTTTCGCAATTCTGATGCTAGAAACGAATAACTGGAGTGACCTAGGGGAAAAGTACACACACCATTATAATCGGGCGAGTTTCTACTTTCCGATGCAACAGGAATTTCTCGAGTTCGTCGATCGGTTCGCGAGATATGGGAGTTAGGAGTTAAGAGCTGGTTGAGAAACCATCAAAATTTTCGCAATTCTGATGATAGAAACGAATAACTGCAATGCCCTAGGGGAAAAGTACACATAACATTGTAATCGGGCGAGTTTCTTCTTTCAGATGCAACAGGAATTTCTCGAGTTCGTCAATCGGTTCGCGAGACATGGGAGTTAGGAGTTAAGAGATGGTTGAGAAACCATCAAAATTTTCGCAATTCTGATGCTAGAAACGAATAACTGCAATGGCCTACGGGAAAAGTACACATAACATTGTAATCGGGCGAGTTTCTACTTTCAGATGCAGCAGGAATTTCTCAAGTTCGTCAATCCGTTCGCGAGATGTGGGAGTTTGAAGTTAAGGAATGGTTGAGAAACCATAAAAATTTTCGCTGGTCTGATACTCGAAACGAATAACTGGAATGGCCTAGTGGAAAAGTACGGACACCGTTGTAATGGGGCGAGTTTCTGCTTTCAGATGCATCAGGAGTTTCTCGAGTTCGTCTATCCGTTCGCGAGATATGGGAATTTGAAGTTAAGGAATGGTTGAGAAACCATCAAAACTTTCGCAAGACTGATACTCGAAACCAATAAATGGAATGGGGGTAAAGTACACACACCATTGGAATCGGGCGAGTTTCTACTTTCAGATGCAACAGGAATTGCTCGAGTTCGTCAATCCGTTCGCGAAATATGGGAGTTTGATGTTAAGGAATGGTTGAGAAACCATCAAAATTTTCGCAATTCTGATGCTAGAAACGTATAACTGCTATGGCCTAGGGGAAAAGTACACACACCGTTGTACTGGGGCGAGATTCTGCTTTCAGATGCAACAGAAATTTCTCGAGTTCGTCAATCCGTTCGCGAGATTTGGGAGTTTGAAGTTAAGGAATGGTTGAGAAACCATCAAAATTTTCGCAAGTCTGATACTCGAAACCAATAACTACTATGGCCCAGGGCAAAAATACGAATACCGCTGTAATGGGGCGAGTGTCTGCTTTCAGATGCAACAGGAATTTCTCGAGTTCGTCAATCCGTTCGCGAGATATGGGAGTCTGAAGTTAAGGAATGGTTGAGAAACCATCAAAATTTTCGCTGGTCTGATACTCGAAACCAATAACTACAAAGGCCTAGGGGAAAAATACACATACGGTTGTAATCGGGAGAGTTTCTACTTTCAGGTGCAACAGAAATTTCTCGGAGTCGTCGATCCGTTCGCGAAATATCGGGGTTTGGAGTTATGGAATGGTTGAGAAACCATAAAAATTTTCGTAAGTCTGATACTCGAAACCAATAACTACAGTGGCCTAGGGGAAAAATACACACACCATTCTAATCGGGCGAGTTTCTACTTTCACATGCAGCAGGAGTTTCTCGAGTTCGTCAATCCGTTCGCGAGATATGGGTGTCTGAAGTTAAGGAATGGTTGAGAATCCATCAAAATTTTCACACGTCTGATACTCGAAACCAATAACTACTATGGCCTAGGGGAAAAATACACATACCGTTGTAATCGGGAGAGTGTCTACTCTCAGATGCAACAGGAATTTCTCGAGTTCGTCAATCCGTTCGCGAGATATGGGAGTTTGAAGTTAAGGAATGGTTGAGAAACCATCAAAATTTTCGCAAGTCTGATACTCGAAACCAATAACTGGAATGGCCTAGGGGAAAAGTACACACACCATTGGAATCGGGCGAGTTTCTACTTTCAGATGCAACAGGAATTTCTCGAGTTCGTCAATCGGTTCGCGAGATATGGGAGTTAGGAGTTAACAGATGGTTGAGAAACCATCAAAATTTTCGCAATTCTGATGCTAGAAACGAATAACTGCAATGCCCTAGGGGAAAAGTACACATAACATTGTAATCGGGCGAGTTTCTACTTTCAGATGCAACAGGAATTTCTCGAGTTCGTCAATCGGTTCGCGAGATATGGGAGTTAGGAGTTAAGAGATGCTTGAGAAACCATCAAAATTTTCGCAATTCTGATGCTAGAAACGAATAACTGCAATGGCCTAGGGGAAAAGTACACATAACATTGTAGTGGGGCGAGTTTCTACTTTCAGATGCAGCATGAATTTCTCGAGTTCGTCAATCCGTTCGCGAGATATGGGAGTTTGAAGTTAAGGAATGGTTGAGAAACCATCAAAATTTTCGCAATTCTGATGCTAGAAACGAATAACTGCAATGGCCTAGGGGAAAAGTACACACACCATTGTAATCGGGCGAGTTTCTGCTTTCCGATGCAACAGGAATTTCTCGAGTTCGTCAATTCGTTCGCGAGATATGGGAGTTTGAAGTTAAGGGATGGTTGAGAAACCACCAAAATTTGCGCAGGTCTGATACTCGAAACCAATAACTACAAAGGCCTAGGGGAAAAATACACACACCATTGGAATCGGGCGAGTTTCTACTTTCAGATGCAACAGGAATTTCTCGAGTTCGTCAATCGGTTCGCGAGATATGGGAGTTTGAAGTTAAGGAATGGTTGAGAATCCATCAAAATTCTCGCAAGTCTGATACTCGAAACCAATAACTGGAATGGCCTAGGGCAAAAGTACACACACCATTGGAATCGGGCGAGTTTCTACTTTCAGATGCAACAGGAATTTCTCGAGTTCGTCAATCGGTTCGCGGGATATGGGAGTTAGGAGTTAAGAGATGGTTGAGAAACCATCAAAATTTTCGCAATTCTGATGCTAGAAACGAATAACTGGAGTGACCTAGGGGAAAAGTACACACACCATTATAATCGGGCGAGTTTCTACTTTCCGATGCAACAGGAATTTCTCGAGTTCGTCGATCGGTTCGCGAGATATGGGAGTTAGGAGTTAAGAGCTGGTTGAGAAACCATCAAAATTTTCGCAATTCTGATGATAGAAACGAATAACTGCAATGCCCTAGGGGAAAAGTACACATAACATTGTAATCGGGCGAGTTTCTTCTTTCAGATGCAACAGGAATTTCTCGAGTTCGTCAATCGGTTCGCGAGACATGGGAGTTAGGAGTTAAGAGATGGTTGAGAAACCATCAAAATTTTCGCAATTCTGATGCTAGAAACGAATAACTGCAATGGCCTACGGGAAAAGTACACATAACATTGTAATCGGGCGAGTTTCTACTTTCAGATGCAGCAGGAATTTCTCAAGTTCGTCAATCCGTTCGCGAGATATGGGAGTTTGAAGTTAAGGAATGGTTGAGAAACCATAAAAATTTTCGCTGGTCTGATACTCGAAACGAATAACTGGAATGGCCTAGTGGAAAAGTACGGACACCGTTGTAATGGGGCGAGTTTCTGCTTTCAGATGCATCAGGAGTTTCTCGAGTTCGTCTATCCGTTCGCGAGATATGGGAATTTGAAGTTAAGGAATGGTTGAGAAACCATCAAAACTTTCGCAAGACTGATACTCGAAACCAATAAATGGAATGGGGGTAAAGTACACACACCATTGGAATCGGGCGAGTTTCTACTTTCAGATGCAACAGGAATTGCTCGAGTTCGTCAATCCGTTCGCGAAATATGGGAGTTTGATGTTAAGGAATGGTTGAGAAACCATCAAAATTTTCGCAATTCTGATGCTAGAAACGTATAACTGCTATGGCCTAGGGGAAAAGTACACACACCGTTGTACTGGGGCGAGATTCTGCTTTCAGATGCAACAGAAATTTCTCGAGTTCGTCAATCCGTTCGCGAGATTTGGGAGTTTGAAGTTAAGGAATGGTTGAGAAACCATCAAAATTTTCGCAAGTCTGATACTCGAAACCAATAACTACTATGGCCCAGGGCAAAAATACGAATACCGCTGTAATGGGGCGAGTGTCTGCTTTCAGATGCAACAGGAATTTCTCGAGTTCGTCAATCCGTTCGCGAGATATGGGAGTCTGAAGTTAAGGAATGGTTGAGAAACCATCAAAATTTTCGCTGGTCTGATACTCGAAACCAATAACTACAAAGGCCTAGGGGAAAAATACACATACGGTTGTAATCGGGAGAGTTTCTACTTTCAGGTGCAACAGAAATTTCTCGGAGTCGTCGATCCGTTCGCGAAATATCGGGGTTTGGAGTTATGGAATGGTTGAGAAACCATAAAAATTTTCGTAAGTCTGATACTCGAAACCAATAACTACAGTGGCCTAGGGGAAAAATACACACACCATTCTAATCGGGCGAGTTTCTACTTTCACATGCAGCAGGAGTTTCTCGAGTTCGTCAATCCGTTCGCGAGATATGGGTGTCTGAAGTTAAGGAATGGTTGAGAATCCATCAAAATTTTCGCACGTCTGATACTCGAAACCAATAACTACTATGGCCTAGGGGAAAAATACACATACCGTTGTAATCGGGAGAGTGTCTACTCTCAGATGCAACAGAAATTTTTCCGATTCGTCAATCCGTTCGCGAAATATCGGAGTTTGGTGTTAAGGAATGGTTGAGAAACTATCAAAATTTTCGCAAGTCTGATACTCGAAACCAATAACTACAATGGTCTACGGGAAAAGTACAAATATCGTTGTAATCGGGCGAGTTTCTACTTTCACAGGCAACTGGAATTTCTCGAATTCGTCAATCGGTTCGCGAGATATGGGAGTTTGAAGTTAAGGAATGGTTGAGAAACCATCAAAATTTTCGCAAGTCTGATACTCGAAACCAATAACTGGAATGGCCTAGGGGAAAAGTACACACACCATTGGAATCGGGCGAGTTTCTACTTTCAGATGCAACAGGAATTTCTCGAGTTCGTCAATCGGTTCGCGAGATATGGGAGTTAGGAGTTAACAGATGGTTGAGAAACCATCAAAATTTTCGCAATTCTGATGCTCGAAACCAATAACTGGAATGGCCTAGGGGAAAAGTACACACACCATTGGAATCGGGCGAGTTTCTACTTTCAGATGCAACAGGAATTTCCCGAGTTCGTCAATCGGTTCGCGAGATATGGGAGTTAGGAGTTAACAGATGGTTGAGAAACCATCAAAATTTTCGCAATTCTGATGCTAGAAACGAATAACTGCAATGCCCTAGGGGAAAAGTACACATAACATTGTAATCGGGCGAGTTTCTACTTTCAGATGCAACAGGAATTTCTCGAGTTCGTCAATCCGTTCGCGAGATTTGGGAGTTTGAAGTTAAGGAATGGTTGAGAAACCATCAAAATTTTCGCAAGTCTGATACTCGAAACCAATAACTACTATGGCCCAGGGCAAAAATACGAATACCGCTGTAATGGGGCGAGTGTCTGCTTTCAGATGCAACAGGAATTTCTCGAGTTCGTCAATCCGTTCGCGAGATATGGGAGTCTGAAGTTAAGGAATGGTTGAGAAACCATCAAAATTTTCGCTGGTCTGATACTCGAAACCAATAACTACAAAGGCCTAGGGGAAAAATACACATACGGTTGTAATCGGGAGAGTTTCTACTTTCAGGTGCAACAGAAATTTCTCGGAGTCGTCGATCCGTTCGCGAAATATCGGGGTTTGGAGTTATGGAATGGTTGAGAAACCATAAAAATTTTCGTAAGTCTGATACTCGAAACCAATAACTACAGTGGCCTAGGGGAAAAATACACACACCATTCTAATCGGGCGAGTTTCTACTTTCACATGCAGCAGGAGTTTCTCGAGTTCGTCAATCCGTTCGCGAGATATGGGTGTCTGAAGTTAAGGAATGGTTGAGAATCCATCAAAATTTTCGCACGTCTGATACTCGAAACCAATAACTACTATGGCCTAGGGGAAAAATACACATACCGTTGTAATCGGGAGAGTGTCTACTCTCAGATGCAACAGAAATTTTTCCGATTCGTCAATCCGTTCGCGAAATATCGGAGTTTGGTGTTAAGGAATGGTTGAGAAACTATCAAAATTTTCGCAAGTCTGATACTCGAAACCAATAACTACAATGGTCTACGGGAAAAGTACAAATATCGTTGTAATCGGGCGAGTTTCTACTTTCACATGCAACTGGAATTTCTCGAATTCGTCAATCGGTTCGCGAGATATGGGAGTTTGAAGTTAAGGAATGGTTGAGAAACCATCAAAATTTTCGCAAGTCTGATACTCGAAACCAATAACTGGAATGGCCTAGGGGAAAAGTACACACACCATTGGAATCGGGCGAGTTTCTACTTTCAGATGCAACAGGAATTTCTCGAGTTCGTCAATCGGTTCGCGAGATATGGGAGTTAGGAGTTAACAGATGGTTGAGAAACCATCAAAATTTTCGCAATTCTGATGCTCGAAACCAATAACTGGAATGGCCTAGGGGAAAAGTACACACACCATTGGAATCGGGCGAGTTTCTACTTTCAGATGCAACAGGAATTTCTCGAGTTCGTCAATCGGTTCGCAAGATATGGGAGTTAGGAGTTAACAGATGGTTGAGAAACCATCAAAATTTTCGCAATTCTGATGCTAGAAACGAATAACTGCAATGCCCTAGGGGAAAAGTACACATAACATTGTAATCGGGCGAGTTTCTACTTTCAGATGCAACAGGAATTTCTCGAGTTCGTCAATCGGTTCGCGAGATATGGGAGTTTGAAGTTAAGAGATGGTTGAGAAACAATCAAAATTTTCGCTGGTCTGATACTCGAAACCAATAACTACAAAGGCCTAGGGGAAAAATACACATACCGTTGTAATCGGGAGAGTGTCTACTCTCAGATGCAACAGAAATTTTTCCGATTCGTCAATCCGTTCGCGAAATATCGGAGTTTGGTGTTAAGGAATGGTTGAGAAACTATCAAAATTTTCGCAAGTCTGATACTCGAAACCAATAACAACAATGGTCTACGGGAAAAGTACAAATATCGTTGTAATCGGGCGAGTTTCTACTTTCACATGCAACAGGAATTTCTCGAATTCGTCAATCAGTTCGCGAGACATGGGAGTTTGCAGTTAAGGAATGGTTGAGAAGCCATCAAAATTTTCGAAAGTCTGATACTCGAAACCAATAACTGGAATGGCCTAGGGAAAAGTACACACACCATTGTAATCGGGCGAGTTTCTACTTTGACATGAAACAGGAATTTCTCGAGTTCGTCAATCGGAACGCGAGATATGGGAGTCTGAAGTTAAGGAATGGTTGAGAAACCATCAAAATTTTCGCAAGTCTGATACTCGAAACCAATAACTACTATTGCCTAGGGCAAAAATACACATACCGTTGTAGTCGGTCGAGTTTCTGCTTTCAGATGCAACAGGAATTTCTCGAGTTCGTCAATCGGTTCGCGAGATATGGGAGTTTGAAGTTAAGAGATGGTTGAGAAACAATCAAAATTTTCGCAAGCCTGATACTCGAAACAAATAACTGCTATGGCCTAGGACAAAAATACACATACCGTTGTAATCGGGAGAGTATCAACTCTCAGATGCAACAGAAATTTTTCCGATTCGTCAACCCGTTCGCAAAATGTCGGAGTTTGGATTTAAGGAATGGTTGAGAATCCATCAAAATTTGCGAAAGTCGGATACTCGAAACCAATAACTACTATTGCCTAGGGCAAAAACACACATACCGTTGTAATCGGTCGACTTTCTATTTTCAGATGCAACAGAAATTTCTCGAGTTCGTCAATCTGTTCGCGAGATATGGGAGTTTGAAGATAAGGAATGCTTGAGAAACCATCAAAATTTTCGCTGGTCTGATACTCGAAACCAATAACTACTATGGCCCAGGGGAAAAATACACATACCGTTGTAATCGGGAGAGTTTCTACTCTCAGATGCAACAGAAATTTTTCCGATTCGTCAATCCGTTGGCGAAATATCGGTGTTTGGAGTTAAGGAATGGTTGAGAAACTATCAAAATTTTCGCAAGTCTGCTACTCGAAACCAATAACTACAAAGGCCTACGGGAAAAGTACACATAGCATTGTAATCGGGCGAGTTTCTACTTTCAGATGCAGCAGGAATTTCTCCAGTTCGCAAACCGTTCGCGCGATATGGGTGTTTAAAGATAAGGAATGCTTGAGAAACCATCAAAATTTTCGCTGGTCTGATACTCGAAACCAATAACTACTATTGCCTAGGGGAAAAATACACATACCGTTGTGATCGGGAGAGTTTCTACGCTCAGATGCAACAGAAATTTTTCCGATACGTCAATCCGTTCGCGAAATATCGGAGTTTGTAGTTAAGGAATGGTTGAGAATCCATCAAAATTTTCGCAAGTTTGATACTCGAAACCAATAACTACTATTGCCTAGGGCAAAAATACACATACCGTTGTAATCGGTCGAGTTTCTGCTTTCAGATGCAACAGGAATTTCTCGAGTTCGTCAATCTGTTCGCGAGATATGGGAGTTTGAAGATAAGGAATGCTTGAGAAACCATCAAAATTTTCGCGGGTCTGATACTCGAAACCAATGAGTACTATGGCCTAGGGGAAAAATACACATAACGTTGTAATCGGGAGAGTTTCTACTCTCAGATACAACAGAAAATTTTCCAATTCGTCAATCGGTTCGCGAGATATGGGAGTTAGGAGTTAAGAGATGGTTGAGAAACCATCAAAATTTTCGCAATTCTGATGCTAGAAACGAGTAACTGTAATGGCCCACGGGAAAAGTACACATAACATTGTAATCGGGCGAGTTTCTACTTTCAGATGCAGCAGGAATTTCTCAAGTTCGTCAATCCGTTCGCGAGATATGGGAGTTTGAAGTTAAGGAATGGTTGAGAAACCATCAAAATTTTCGCTGCTCTGATACTCGAAACAAATAACTACAAATGCCTAGGGGGAAAATACACATACCGTTGTAATCGGGCGAGGTTCTGCTTTCAAATGCAACAGGAATTTCTCGAGTTCGTCAATCCGTTTGCGAGATATGGGAGTTTGAAGTTAAGGAATGGTTGAGAAACCATCAAAATTTTCGCAAGACTGATACTCGAAACCAATAACTGGAATGGGGGGAAAAGTACACACACCATTGGATTCGGGCGAGTATCTACTTTCAGATGCAACAGGAATTTCTCGAGTTTGACAATCGGTTCGGGAGATATGGGAGTTAGGATTTAAGAGATGGTTGAGAAACCATCAAAATTTTCGCAATTCTGATGCTAGAAACGAATAACTGCAATGGCCTAGGGAAAAAGTACACACACCATTGTAATCGGGCGAGTTTCTACTTTCAGATGCAACAGGAATTTCTCGAGTTCGTCAATCGGTTCGCGAGATATGGGAGTTAGGAGTTAAGAGATGGTTGAGAAACCATCAAAATTTTCGCAATTCTGATGCTAGAAACGAATAACTGCAATGGCCTAGGGAAAAGTACACACACCATTGGAATCGGGCGAGTATCTACTTTCAGATGCAACAGGAATTTCTCGAGTTCGTCAATCCGTTCGCGAGATATGGGAGTCTCAAGTTAAGGAATGGTTGAGAAACCATCAAAATTTCCGAAAGTCTGATACTCGAAACCAATAACTGCTATGGCCCAGGGCAAAAATGCATATACCGTTGTAATCGGGCGATCTTCTACCTTCAGATGCAACAAGAATTTCTCGAGTTCGTCAATCCGTTCTCGAGATATGGGAGTTTGAAGTTAAGGAATGTTTGAGAAACCATCAAAATTTTCGCTGGTCTGATACTCGAAACAAATAACTACAAAGGCCTAGGGGAAAAATACACATACCGTTGTAATCGGGCGAGATTCTGCTTTCAAATGCAACAGGAATTTCTCGAGTTCGTCAATCCGTTCGCGAGATATGGGAGTTTGAAGTTAAGGAATGGTTGAGAAACCATCAAAATTTTCGCAAGTCTGATACTTGAAACCAATAACTGGAATGGGGGGAAATGTACACACACCATTGGAATCGGGCGAGTATATACTTTCAGATGCAACAGGAATTTGTCGAGTTCGTCAATCCGTTCGCGAGATATGGGAGTCTCAAATTGAGGAATGGTTGAGAAACCATCAAAATTTCCGGAAGTCTGATACTCGAAACGGATAACTACTATGGCCCAGGGCAAAATGCACATACCGTTGTAATCGGGCGAGTTTCGGCTTTCAGATGCAACAGGAATTTCTCGGGTTCGTCATTCCGTTCGCGAGATATGGGCGTTTGAATATAAGGAATGGTTGAGAAACCATCAAAATTTTCGCAAGTCTGATACTCGAAACCAATAACTGGAATGGCCTAGGGGAAAAGTACACACACCATTGGAATCGGGCGAGTTTCTACATTCAGATGCAACAGGAATTTCTCGAGTTCGTCAATCGGTTCGCGAGATATGGGAGTTTGAAGTTAAGGAATGCTTCAGAAACCATCAAAATTTTCGCAAGTCTGATACTCGAAACCAATAACTGGAATGGCCTAGGGGAAAAGTACACACACCATTGGAATCGGGCGAGTTTCTACTTTCAGATGCAACAGGAATTTCTCGAGTTCGTCAATCGGTTCGCGAGATATGGGAGTTTAAAAATAAGGAATGCTTGAGAAACCATCAAAATTTTCGCTGGTCTGATACTCGAAACCAATCACTACTATGGCCTAGGGGAAAAATACACATACCGTTGTGATCGGGAGAGTTTCTACGCTCAGATGCAACAGGAATTTCTCGAGTTCGTCAATCGGTTCGCGAGATATGGGAGTTTGAAGTTAAGAGATGGTTGAGAAACAATCAAAATTTTCGCAAGCCTGAAACTCGAAACCAATAACTGCTATGGCCTAGGGGAAAAATACACATACCGTTGTAATCGGGCGAGTTTCTACTTTCAGATGCAACAGAAATTTTTCCGATTCGTCAATCCGTTGGCGAAATATCGGAGTTTGGAGTTAAGGAATGGTTGAGAAACTATCAAAATTTTCGCAAGTCTGCTACTCGAAACCAATAACTGGAATGGCCTAGGGGAAAAGTACACACACCATTGGAATCGGGCGAGTTTCTGCTTTCAGATGCAACAGGAATTTCTCGAGTTTGTCAATCTGTTCGCGCGATATGGGAGTTTAAAAATAAGGAATGCTTGAGAAACCATCAAAATTTTCGCTGGTCTGATACTCGAAACCAATCACTACTATGGCCTAGGGGAAAAATACACATACCGTTGTGATCGGGAGAGTTTCTACGCTCAGATGCAACAGAAATTTTTCCGATACGTCAATCCGTTCGCGAAATATCGGAGTTTGGATTTAAGGAATGGTTGAGAATCCATCAAAATTTTCGCAAGTTTGATAATCGAAACCAATAACTACTATTGCCTAGTGCAAAAATACACATACCGTTGTAATCGGTCGAGTTTCTGCTTTCTGATGCAACAGGAATTTCTCGAGTTCGTCAATCTGTTCGCGAGATATGGGAGTTTGAAGATAAGGAATGCTTGAGAAACCATCAAAATTTTCGCTGGTCTGATACTCCAAACGAATAACTGGAATGGCCTAGGGGAAAAGTACACACACCGTTGTAATGGGGCGAGTTTCTGCTTTCAGATGCATCAGGAATTTCTCGAGTTCGTCAATCCGTTCGCGAGATATGGGAGTTTGGAGTTAAGGAATGGTTGAGAAACGATCAAAATTTTCGCTGGTCTGATACTCGAAACAAATAACTACAAAGGCCTAGGGGGAAAATACACATACCCTTTTAATCGGGCGAGGTTCTGCTTTCAAATGCAACAGGAATTTCTCGAGTTCGTCAATCCGTTCGCGAGATATGTGAGTTTGAAGTTAAGGAATGGTTGAGAAACCATCAAAATTATCGCAAGACTGATACTCGAAACCAATAACTGGAATGGGGGGAAAAGTACACACACCATTGGATTCGGGCGAGTATCTACTTTCAGATGCAACAGGAATTTCTCGAATTTGTCAATCGGTTCGGGAGATATGGGAGTTAGGATTTAAGAGATGGTTGAGAAACCATCAAAATTTTCGCAATTCTGATGCTAGAAACGAATAACTGCAATGGCCTAGGGGAAAAGTACACACACCATTGTAATCGGGCGAGTTTCTACTTTCAGATGCAACAGGAATTTCTCGAGTTCGTCAATCGGTTCGCGAGATATGGGAGTTTGGAGTTAAGGAATGGTTGAGAAACAATCAAAATTTTCGCTGGTCTGATACTCGAAACCAGTAACTGGAATGGCCTAGGGGAAATGTACACACACCAATGTAATCGGGCGAGTTTCTACTTTCAGATGGAGCAGGAATTTCTCGAGTTCGTCAATCGGTTCGCGAGATATATGAGTTTGAAGTTAAGAGATGGTTGAGAAACAATCAAAATTTTCGCAAGTCTGATACTCGACACCAATAACTGGAATGGCCTAGGGGAAAAGTAAACACACCATTGGAATCGGGCGAGTTTCTGCTTTCAGATGCAACAGGAATTTCTCGAGTTCGTCAGCCCGTTCGCGAGATATGGGAGTTTGAAGTTAAGGAATGCTTGAGAAACCATCAAAATTTTCGCAAGTCTGATACTCGAAACCAATAACTGGAATGGCCTAGGGGAAAAGTACACACACCATTGGAATCGGGCGAGATTCTACTTTCAGATGCAACAGGAATTTCTCGAGTTCGTCAATCGGTTCGCGAGATATGGGAGTTTGAAGTTAAGGAATGGTTGAGAAACCATCTAAATTTTCGCTGGTCTGATACTCGAAACCAGTAACTGGAATGGCCTAGGGGAAATGTACACACACCAATGTAATCGGGCGAGTTTCTACTTTCAGATGCAGCAGGAATTTCTCGAGTTCGTCAATCGGTTCGCGAGATATATGAGTTTGAATTTAAGAGATGGTTGAGAAACAACCAAAATTTTCGCAAGTCTGATACTCGACACCAATAACTGGAATGGCCTACGGGAAAAGTATACATAGCATTGTAATCGGGCGAGTTTCTACTTTCAGATGCAGCAGGAATTTCTCCAGTTCGCAAACCGTTCGCGAGATATGGGAGTTTGAAGTTAAGGAATGGTTGAGAAACCATCAAAATTTTCGCTGGTCTGATACTCGAAACCAATAACTGGAATGGCCTAGGGGAAAAATACACATACCGTTGTAATCGGGAGAGTTTCTACTCTCAGATACAAAAGAAATTTTTCCGATTCGTCAATCCGTTCGCGAAATATCGGAGTTTGGAGTTAAGGAATGGTTGAGAATCCATCAAAATTTTCGCAAGTCTGATACTCGAAACAAATAACTACTATTACCTAGGGCAAAAATACACATACCGTTGTAATCGGTCGAGTTTCTGCTTTCACATGCAACAGGAATTTCTCGAGTTCGTCAATCTGTTCGCGAGATATGGAAATTTGAAAATAAGGAATGCTTGAGAAACCATCAAAATTTTCGCTGGTCTGATACTCGAACCCAATAACTACTATGGCCTAGGGGAAAAATACACATACCGTTGTAATCGGGAGAGTTATTACTCTCAGATGCAACAGAAATTTTTCCGATTTTTCAATCCGTTCGCGAAATATCGGAGTTTGGAGTTAAGGAATGGTTGAGAATCCATCAAAATTTCGCAAGTCTGATACTCGAAACAAATAACTACTATGGCCTAGCGAAAAAAACACATACCGTTGTAATCGGGCGAGTTTCTGCTTTCAGATGCAACAGAAATTTCTCGGATTCGTCAATCCGTTCGCGAAATATCGGAGTTTGGATTTAAGAGATGGTTGGGAAACCATCAAAATTTTCGCAATTCTGATGCTAGAACCGAATAACTGGAATGGCCTAGGGCAAAAATACACATACCGTTGTAATCGGACGAGTTTCTGCTTTCAGATGCAACAGGAATTTCTTGAGTTCGTCAATCCGTTCGCGAGATATGGGAGTTTGAACGTTAAGGAATGGTTGAGAAACCATCAAAATTTGCGCAAGTCTGATACTCGAAACCAATAACTACAATGGCCTAGGGCAAAAATACACATACCGTTGTAATCGGGCGAGTTTCTGCTTTCAGACGCAAGAGGAACTTCTCGAGTTCGTCAATCAATTCGCGAGATATGGGAGTTTGAATTTAAGGAACGGTTGAGAAACCATCACAATTTTAGCAATTCTGATGCTAGAAACGAATAACTGGAATGGCATAGGGCAAAAATACACATACCGTTGTAATCGGGTGAGTTTCTGCTTTCAGATGCAACAGGAATTTCTCGAGTTCGTCAATCAGTTTGCGAGATATGGGAGTTTGAAGTTAAGGAATGGTTGAGAAACCATCAAAATTTTCGCAGGTCTGATACTGGAAACCAATAACTACAATGGCCTAGGGCAAAAATACACATACCGATGAAATCGGGCGAGTTTCTGCTTTCAGACACAAGAGGAAGTTCTCGAGTTCGTCAATCCATTCGCGAGATATGGGAGTTTGAATTTAAGGAATGGTTGAGAAACCGTCAAAATTTTCGCAATTCTGATGCTAGAAACGAATAACTGGAATGGCATAGGGGAAAATACACATACCGTTGTACTCGGGCGACTTTCTACTCTCAGATGCAACAGGAATTTCCCCGATTCGTCAATCCGTTCGCGAAATATCGGAGTTTGGATTTAAGAAATGGTTGAGAAACCATCAAAATTTTCGCAAGTCTGACACTCGAAACTAATAACTACTATGGCCTAGGGCAAAAATACACATACCATTGTCATCGGGCGAGATTATGCTTTTAGATGCAACTGGAATTTCGCGAGTTGGTAATCCGTTCGCGAGATATGGGAGTTTGAAGTTAAGGAATGGTTGAGAAATCATCAAAATTTTCGCAAGTCTGATACTCGAAACCAATAACTATAATACTATGGCCTAGGGCAAAAATACACATACCATTGTAATCGGGCGAGATTGTGCTTTTAGATGCAACTGGAATTTCTCGAGTTGGTAATCCGTTCGCGAGATATGGGAGATTGAAGTTAAGGAATGGTTGAGAAATCATCAAAATTTTCGCAAGTCTGATACTCGAAACCAATAACTACTATGGCCTAGGGCAAAAATACACATACCACTGTAATCGGGCGAGTTTCTGCTTTCAGATGCAACTGGAATTTCTCTAGTTCGTCAGTCCGTTCGCGAGATATGGGAGTTGGAAGTTAAGGAATGGTTGAGGAACCATCAAAATTTTCGCAAGTCTGATACTCGAAACCAATAACTACTAATGCCTAGGGCAAAAATACACATACCGTTGTAATCGGGCGAGTTTCTACTTTCAGATGCAACAGGAATTTCTCGAGTTCGTCAATCCGTTCGCGAGATATGGGAGTTTGAAGTTAAGGAATGGTTGAGAAGCCACCAAAATTTTCGCAAGTCTGATACTCGAAACCAATAACTACTATGGCCTAAGGCAAAAAAACACATACCATTGTAATCGGGCGAGATTATGCTTTTAGATACAACTGGAATTTCTCGAGTTGGTAATCCGTTCGCGAGATATGGGAGTTTGAAGTTGAGGAATGGTTGAGAAATCATCAAAAGATTTGCAAGTCTGATACTCGAAACCAATAACTACTATTGCCTAGGGCAAAAATACACATACCGTTGTAATCGGGCGAGCTTCTATTTTCAGATGCAGCAGGAATTTCTCGAGTTCGTCAATCCGTTTGCGGGATATGGGAGTTTGAAATTAAGGAATGGTTGAGAAACCATCAAAATTTTCGCAAGTGTGATACTCGAAACCAATAACTACAATTGCCTAGGGCAAAAATACACATACCGTTGTAATCGGGCGAGTTTCTGCTTTCAGATGCAGCAGGAATTTCTCGAGTTCGTCAATCTGTTCGCGAGATATGGGAGTTTGAAGTTAAGGAATGGTTGAGAAACCATCAAAATTTTCGCAAGTCTGATACTCGAAACCAATAACTACAATTGCCTAGGGCAAAAATACACATACCGTTTTAATCGGGCGATCTTCTACCTTCAGATGCAACAGGAATTTCTCGAGTTCGTCAATCCGTTCGCGAGATATGGGAGTTTGAAGTTAAGGAATGGTTGAGAAACAATCAAAATTTTAGTAAGTCTGATACTCGAAACCAATAACTACTATTGCCTAAGGCAGAAATACACATACCGTTGTAATCGGGCGAGTTTCTGCTTTCAGATGCAGCAGGAATTTCTCGAGTTCGTCAATCCGTTCGCGAGATATGGGAGTTTGAAGTTAAGGAATGGTTGAGAAACCATCAAAATTTTCGCAAGTCTGATACTCGAAACCAATCACTGCTATGCCCTAGGACAAAAATACAAATACCATTGTAATCTGGCGAAATTATGCTTTCAGATGCAACTGGAATTTCTCGAGTTGGTAATCCGTTCGCGAGATATGGGAGTTTGAAGTTAAGGAATGGTTGAGAAATCATCAAAATTTTCGCAAGTCTGATACTCGAAACCAATAACTACTATTGCCTAGGGCAAAAATACACATACCGTTGTAATAGGGCGAGCTTCTACTTTCAGATGCGGCAGGAATTTCTCGAGTTCGTCAATCCGTTCGCGAGATTTGGGGGTTTGAAATTAAGGAATGGTTGAGAAACCATCAAAATTTTCGCAAATCTGATTCTCGAAACCAATAACTGCTATGGCCTAGGGCAAAAATACACATACCATTGTAATCGGGCGAGATTATGCTTTTAGATGCAACTGGAATTTCTCGAGTTGGTAATCCGTTCGCGAGATATGGGAGTTTGAAGTTAAGGAATGGTTGAGAAATCATCAAAATTTTCGCAAGTCTGATACTCGAAACCAGTAACTACAATTGCCTAGGGCAAAAATACACATACCGTTGTAATCGGGCGAGTTTCTGCTTTCAGATGCAGCAGGAATTTCTCGAGTTCGTCAATCCGTTCGCGAGATATGGGAGTTTGAAGTTAAGGAATGGTTGAGAAACTATCAAAATTTTAGTAAGTCTGATACTCGGAACCAATAACTACTATTGCCTAGGGCAAAAATACACATACCGTTGTAATCGGGCGAGTTTCTGCTTTCAGATGCAGCAGGAATTTCTCGAGTTCGTCAATCCGTTCGCGAGATATGGGAGTTTGAAGTTAAGGAATGGTTGAGAAACCATCAAAATTTTCGCTGGTCTGATACTCGAAACCAATAACTGGAATGGCCTAGGGGAAAAGTACACATAACGCTGTAATCGGGCGAGTTTCTGCTTTCAGATGCAACTGGAATTTCTCTAGTTCGTCAATCCGTTCGCGAGATATGGGAGTTTGAAGTTAAGGAATGGTTGAGAAACCATCAAAATTTTCGCAAGTCTGATACTCGAAACCAATAACTACTATGGCCTAGGGCAAAAATACACATACCGTTGTAGTCGGGCCAGTTTCTGCTTTCAGATGCAACAGGAATTTCCCGAGTTCGTCAATCCGTTCGCGAAATATCGGTGTTTGGATTTAAGTGATGGTTAATAAACCATCAAAATTTTCGCAGGTATGATATTCGAAACCAATGACTACTATGGCCTAGGGCAAAAATACACATACCGTTGTAATCGGGCGAGTTTCTGCTTTCAGACGCAAGAGGAAGTTCTCGAGTTCGTCAATCCGTTCGCGAGGTATGGGAGTTTGAATTTAAGGAATGGTTGAGAAACCATCAAAATTTTCGCAAGTCTGATACTGGAAACCCATAACTAGTATGGCCTAGGACAAAAAAAACACATACCGTTGTAATCGGGCGAGTTTCTGCTTTCAGATGCAACAGAAATTTCTCGGATTCGTCAATCCGTTCGCGGAATATCGGAGTTTGGATTTAAGAGATGGTTGAGAAACCGTCAAAATTTTCGCAATTCTGATGCTAGAAACGAATAACTGGAATGGCCTAGGGCAAAAACACACATACCTTTGTAAGCGGGCGAGTTTCTGTTTTCAGATGCAACAGGAATTTCTCGAGTTCGTCAATCCGTTCGCGAGATATGGGAGTTTGAAGTTAAGGAATGGTTGAGAAACCATCAAAATTTTCGCAAGTCTGATACTCGAAACCAATAACTGCTATGGCCTAGGGCAAGAATACACATACCATTGTAATCGGGCGAGATTATGCTTTTAGATGCAACTGGAATTTCTCGAGTTGGTAATCCGTTCGCGAGATATAGGAATTTGAAGTTAAGGAATGGTTGGGAAATCATCAAAATTTTCGCACGTCTGATACTCGAAACCAATAACTACTATTGCCTAGGGCAAAAATACACATACCGTTGTAATCGGGCGAGCTTCTACTTTCAGATGCAGCAGGAGTTTCTCGAGTTCGTCAATCCGTTCGCGAGATATGGGAGTTTGAATTTAAGGAATGGTTGAGAAACCATCAAAATTTTCGCAAGTCTGATACTCGAAACCAATAACTACTATTGCCTAGAGCAAAAATACACATACCGTTGTAATCGATCGAGCTTCTGGTTTCAGATGCAACAGGAATTTCTCGAGTTCGTCAATCGGTTCGCGAGATATGGGAGTTTGAACTTAAGGAATGGTTGAGAAACTGTGAATATTTTAGTAAATCTGATACTCGAAACCAATAACTACTAATGCCTAGGGCAAAAATACACATACCGATGTAATCGGGCGAGTTTCTACTTTCAGATGCAACAGGAATTTCTCGAGTTCGTCAATCCGTTCGCGAGATATGGGAGTTTGAAGTTAAGGAATGGTTGAGAAACCATCAAAATTTTCGCAAGTCTGATACTCGAAACCAATAACTACTATGGCCTATGGCAAAAATACACATACCGTTGTAATCGGGCGAGTTTCTGTTTTCAGATGCAACAGCAATTTCTCGAGTTCGTCAATCCGTTCGCGAGATATGGGAGTTTGAAGTTAAGGAATGGTTGAGAAACCATCAAAATTTTCGCAAGTCTGATACTCGAAACCAATAACTACTATGGCCTAGGGCAAAAATACACATACCGTTGTAGTCGGGCGAGTTTCTGCTTTCAGATGCAACAGGAATTTCCCGAGTTCGTCAATCCGTTCGCGAAATATCGGTGTTTGGATTTAAGTGATGGTTGATAAACCATCAAAATTTTCGCAGGTCTGATATTCGAAACCAATGACTACTATGGCCTAGGGCAAAAATACACATACCGTTGTAATCGGGCGAGTTTCTGCCTTCAGACGCAAGAGGAACTTCTCGAGTTCGTCAATCCGTTCGCGAGGTATGGGAGTTTGAATTTAAGGAATGGTTGAGAAACCATCAAAATTTTCGCAAGTCTGATACTGGAAACCCATAACTACTATGGCCTAGGACAAAAAAAAACACATACCTTTGTAATCGGGCGAGTTTCTGCTTTCACATGCAACAGAAATTTCTCGGATTCGTCAATCCGTTCGCGGAATATCGGAGTTTGGATTTAAGAGATGGTTGAGAAACCGTCAAAATTTTCGCAATTCTGATGCTAGAAACGAATAACTGGAATGGCCTAGGGCAAAAATACACATACCTTTGTAAGCGGGCGAGATTCTGCTTTCAGATGCAACAGGAATTTCTCGAGTTCGTCAATCCGTTTGCGAGATATGGGAGTTTGAAATTAAGGAATGGTTGAGAAAACATCAAAATTTTCGCAAGTCTGATACTCGAAACCAATAACTACTATGGCCTAGGGCAAAAATACACATACCGTTGTAATCGGGCGAGTTTCTGCTTTCAGATGCAACAGGAATTTCTCGAGTTCGACAATGCGTTTGCGAGATATGGGAGTTTGAAGTTAAGGAATGGTTGAGAAACCATCAAAATTTCCGCAAGTCTGATACTCGAAACAAATACCAACTATGGCCTATGGCAAAAATACACACATCGTTGTAATCTGGCGAGTTTCTGTTTTCAGATGCAACAGCAATTTCTCGAGTTCGTCAATCCGTTCGCGAGATATGGGAGTTTGAAGTTAAGGAATGGTTGAGAAACCATCAAAATTTTCGCAAGTCTGATACTCGAAACCAATAACTACTATGGCCTAGGGCAAAAATACACATACCGTTGTAATCGGGCGAGTTTCTGTTTTCAGATGCAACAGCAGTTTCTCGAGTTCGTCAATCCGTTGGCGAGATATGGGAGTTTGAAGTTAAGGAATGGTTGAGAAACCATCAAAATTTTCGCAAGTCTGATACTCGAAACCAATAACTACTATGGCCTTGGGCAAAAATACACATACCGTTGTAATCGGGCGAGTTTCTGCTTTCAGATGCAACAGGAATTTCTCGAGTTCGTCAATCCGTTCGCGAGATATGGGAGTTTGAACGTTAAGGAATGGTTGAGAAACCATCAAAATTTGCGCAAGTCTGATACTTGAAACCAATAACTACCATGGCCTATGGCAAAAATACACACACCGTTGTAATCGGGCGAGTTTCTGTTTTCAGATGCAACAGCAATTTCTCGAGTTCGTCAATCCGTTCGCGAGATATGGGAGTTTGAAGTTAAGGAATGGTTGAGAAACCATCAAAATTTTCGCAAGTCTGATACTCGAAACCAATAACTACTATGGCCTAGGGCAAAAGTACACATACCGTTGTAGTCGGGCGAGTTTCTGCTTTCAGATGCAACAGGAATTTCTCGAGTTCGTCAATCCGTTCGCGAGATATGGGAGTTTGAAGTTAAGGAATGGTTGAGAAACCATCAAAATTTTCGCAAGTCTGATACTCGAAACCAATAACTACTATGGCCTATGGCAAAAATACACATACCGTTGTAATCGGGCGAGTTTCTGTTTTCAGATGCAACAGCAATTTCTCGAGTTCGTCAATCCGTTCGCGAGATATGGGAGTTTGAAGTTAAGGAATGGTTGAGAAACCATCAAAATTTTCGCAAGTCTGATACTCGAAACCAATAACTACTATGGCTTAGGGCAAAAATACACATACCGTTGTAGTCGGGCGAGTTTCTGCTTTCAGATGCAACAGGAATTTCCCGAGTTCGTCAATCCGTTCGCGAAATATCGGTGTTTGGATTTAAGTGATGGTTAATAAACCATCAAAATTTTCGCAGGTCTGATATTCGAAACCAATGACTACTATGGCCTAGGGCAAAAATACACATACCGTTGTAATCGGGCGAGTTTCTGCTTTCAGACGCAAGAGGAAGTTCTCGAGTTCGTCAATCCGTTCGCGAGGTATGGGAGTTTGAATTTAAGGAATGGTTGAGAAACCATCAAAATTTTCGCAAGTCTGATACTGGAAACCCATAACTAGTATGGCCTAGGACAAAAAAAACACATACCGTTGTAATCGGGCGAGTTTCTGCTTTCAGATGCAACAGAAATTTCTCGGATTCGTCAATCCGTTCGCGGAATATCGGAGTTTGGATTTAAGAGATGGTTGAGAAACCGTCAAAATTTTCGCAATTCTGATGCTAGAGACGAATAACTGGAATGGCCTAGGGCAAAAATACACATACCTTTGTAAGCGGGCGAGTTTCTGCTTTCAGATGCAACAGGAATTTCTCGAGTTCGTCAATCCGTTTGCGAGATATGGGAGTTTGAAATTAAGGAATGGTTGAGAAAACATCAAAATTTTCGCAAGTCTGATACTCGAAACCAATAACTACAATGGCCTAGGGCAAAAATACACATATCGTTGTAATCGGGCGAGTTTCTGCTTTCAGATGCAACAGAAATTTCTCGAGTTCGTCAATCCGTTCGCGAGATATGGGAGTTTGAAGTTAAGGAATGGTTGAGAAACCATCAAAATTTTCGCAAGTCTGATACTCGAAACCAATAACTACTATGGCCTATGGCAAAAATACACATACCGTTGTAATCGGGCGAGTTTCTGTTTTCAGATGCAACAGCAATTTCTCGAGTTCGTCAATCCGTTCGCGAGATATGGGAGTTTGAAGTTAAGGAATGGTTGAGATACCATCAAAATTTTCGCAAGTCTGATACTCGAAACCAATAACTACTATGGCCTAGGGCAAAAATACACATACCGTTGTAGTCGGGCGAGTTTCTGCTATCAGATGCAACAGGAATTTCTCGAGTTCGTCAATCCGTTCGCGAGATATGGGAGTTTGAAGTTAAGGAATGGTTGAGAAACCATCAAAATTTTCGCAAGTCTGATACTCGAAACCAATAACTACTATGGCCTAGGGCAAAAATACACATACCGTTGTAGTCGGGCGAGTTTCTGCTTTCAGATGCAACAGGAATTTCCCGAGTTCGTCAATCCGTTCGCGAAATATCGGTGTTTGGATTTAAGTGATGGTTGATAAACCATCAAAATTTTCGCAGGTCTGATATTCGAAACCAATGACTACTATGGCCTAGGGCAAAAATACACATACCGTTGTAATCGGGCGAGTTTCTGCTTTCAGACGCAAGAGGAACTTCTCGAGTTCGTCAATCCGTTCGCGAGGTATGGGAGTTTGAATTTAAGGAATGGTTGAGAAACCATCAAAATTTTCGCAAGTCTGATACTGGAAACCCATAACTACTATGGCCTAGGACAAAAAAAAACACATACCTTTGTAATCGGGCGAGTTTCTGCTTTCAGATGCAACAGAAATTTCTCGGATTCGTCAATCCGTTCGCGGAATATCGGAGTTTGGATTTAAGAGATGGTTGAGAAACCGTCAAAATTTTCGCAATTCTGATGCTAGAAACGAATAACTGGAATGGCCTAGGGCAAAAATACACATACCTTTGTAAGCGGGCGAGATTCTGCTTTCAGATGCAACAGGAATTTCTCGAGTTCGTCAATCCGTTTGCGAGATATGGGAGTTTGAAATTAAGGAATGGTTGAGAAAACATCAAAATTTTCGCAAGTCTGATACTCGAAACCAATAACTACAATGGCCTAGGGCAAAAATACACATATCGTTGTAATCGGGCGAGTTTCTGCTTTCAGATGCAACAGGAATTTCTCGAGTTCGTCAATGCGTTTGCGAGATATGGGAGTTTGAAGTTAAGGAATGGTTGAGAATCCATCAAAATTTTCGCAAGTCTGATACTCGAAACAAATAACTACTATGGCCTATGGCAAAAATACAAACATCGTTGTAATCGGGCGAGTTTCTGTTTTCAGATGCAACAGCAATTTCTCGAGTTCGTCAATCCGTTCGCGAGATATGGGAGTTTGAAGTTAAGGAATGGTTGAGAAACCATCAAAATTTTCGCAAGTCTGATACTCGAAACCAATAACTACTATGGCCTAGGGCAAAAATACACATACCGTTGTAATCGGGCGAGTTTCTGTTTTCAGATGCAACAGCAATTTCTCGAGTTCGTCAATCCGTTGGCGAGATATGGGAGTTTGAAGTTAAGGAATGGTTGAGAAACCATCAAAATTTTCGCAAGTCTGATACTCGAAACCAATAACTACTATGGCCTTGGGCAAAAATACACATACCGTTGTAATCGGGCGAGTTTCTGCTTTCAGATGCAACAGGAATTTCTCGAGTTCGTCAATCCGTTCGCGAGATATGGGAGTTTGAACGTTAAGGAATGGTTGAGAAACCATCAAAATTTGCGCAAGTCTGATACTTGAAACCAATAACTACTATGGCCTATGGCAAAAATACACACACCGTTGTAATCGGGCGAGTTTCTGTTTTCAGATGCAACAGCAATTTCTCGAGTTCGTCAATCCGTTCGCGAGATATGGGAGTTTGAAGTTAAGGAATGGTTGAGAAACCATCAAAATTTTCGCAAGTCTGATACTCGAAACCAATAACTACTATGGCCTAGGGCAAAAATACACATACCGTTGTAGTCGGGCGAGATTCTGCTTTCAGATGCAACAGGAATTTCCCGAGTTCGTCAATCCGTTCGCGAAATATCGGTGTTTGGATTTAAGTGATGGTTAATAAACCATCAAAATTTTCGCAGGTCTGATATTCGAAACCAATGACTACTATGGCCTAGGGCAAAAATACACATACCGTTGTAATCGGGCGAGTTTCTGCTTTCAGACGCAAGAGGAAGTTCTCGAGTTCGTCAATCCGTTCGCGAGGTATGGGAGTTTGAATTTAAGGAATGGTTGAGAAACCATCAAAATTTTCGCAAGTCTGATACTGGAAACCCATAACTAGTATGGCCTAGGACAAAAAAAACACATACCGTTGTAATCGGGCGAGTTTCTGCTTTCAGATGCAACAGAAATTTCTCGGATTCGTCAATCCGTTCGCGGAATATCGGAGTTTGGATTTAAGAGATGGTTGAGAAACCGTCAAAATTTTCGCAATTCTGATGCTAGAAACGAATAACTGGAATGGCCTAGGGCAAAAATACACATACCTTTGTAAGCGGGCGAGTTTCTGCTTTCAGATGCAACAGGAATTTCTCGAGTTCGTCAATCCGTTTGCGAGATATGGGAGTTTGAAGTTAAGGAATGGTTGAGAAACCATCAAAATTTGCGCAAGTCTGATACTCGAAACAAATAACTACTATGGCCTATGGCAAAAATACACACACCGTTGTAATCGGGCGAGTTTCTGTTTTCAGATGCAACAGCAATTCCCGAGTTCGTCAATCCGTTCGCGAGATATGGGAGTTTGAAGTTAAGGAATGGTTGAGAAACCATCAAAATTTGCGCAAGTCTGATACTCGAAACCAATAACTACTATGGCCTATGGCAAAAATACACATACCGTTGTAATCGGGCGAGTTTCTGTTTTCAGATGCAACAGCAATTTCTCGAGTTCGTCAATCCGTTCGCGAGATATGGGAGTTTGAAGTTAAGGAATGGTTGAGAAACCATCAAAATTTTCGCAAGTCTGATACTCGAAACCAATAACTACTATGGCCTAGGGCAAAAATACACATACCGTTGTAATCGGGCGAGTTTCTGTTTTCAGATGCAACAGCAATTTCTCGAGTTCGTCAATCTGTTGGCGAGATATGGGAGTTTGAAGTTAAGGAATGGTTGAGAAACCATCAAAATTTTCGCACGTCTGATACTCGAAACCAATAACTACTATGGCCTTGCGCAAAAATACACATACCGTTGTAATCGGGCGAGTTTCTGCTTTCAGATGCAACAGGAATTTCTCGAGTTGGTCAATCCGTTCGCGAGATATGGGAGTTTGAACGTTAAGGAATGGTTGAGAAACCATCAAAATTTGCGCAAGTCTGATACTCGAAACCAATAACTACTCTGGCCTATGGCAAAAATACACATACCGTTGTAATCGGGCGAGTTTCTGTTTTCTGATGCAACAGCAATTTCTCGAGTTCGTCAATCCGTTCGTGAGATATGGGAGTTTGAAGTTAAGGAATGGTTGAGAAACCATCAAAATTTTCCCAAGTCTGATACTCGAAACCAATAACTACTATGGCCTAGTGCAAAAATACACATACCGTTGTAGTCGGGCGAGTTTCTGCTTTCAGATGCAACAGGAATTTCTCGAGTTCGTCAATCCGTTCGCGAGATATGGGAGTTTGAAGTTAAGGAATGGTTGAGAAACCATCAAAATTTTCGCAAGTCTGATACTCGAAACCCATAACTACTCGGGCCTAGGACAAAAAAAAACACATACCGTTGTAATAGGGCGAGTTTCTGCTTTCAGATGCAACAGAAATTTCTCGGATTCGTCAATCCGTTCGCGGAATATCGGAGTTTGGATTTAAGAGATGGTTGAGAAACCGTCAAAATTTTCGCAAGTCTGATACTCGAAACCAATAACTACTATGGCCTAGGGCAAAAATACACATACCGTTGTAGTCGGGCGAGTTTCTACTTTCAGATGCAACAGGAATTTCTCGAGTTCGTCAATCCGTTCGCGAGATATGGGAGTTTGAAGTTAAGGAATGGTTGAGAAACCATCAAAATTTTCGCAAGTCTGATATTCGAAACCAATGACTACTATGGCCTAGGGCAAAAATACACATACCGTTGTAATCGGGCGAGTTTCTGCTTTCAGACGCAAGAGGAAGTTCTCGAGTTCGTCAATCCGTTCGCGAGGTATGGGAGTTTGAATTTAAGGAATGGTTGAGAAACCATCAAAATTTTCGCAAGTCTGATACTGGAAACCCATAACTAGTATGGCCTAGGACAAAAAAAACACATACCGTTGTAATCGGGCGAGTTTCTGCTTTCAGATGCAACAGAAATTTCTCGGATTCGTCAATCCGTTCGCGGAATATCGGAGTTTGGATTTAAGAGATGGTTGAGAAACCGTCAAAATTTTCGCAATTCTGATGCTAGAAACGATTAACTGGAATGGCCTAGGGCAAAAATACACATACCTTTGTAAGCGGGCGAGTTTCTGCTTTCAGATGCAACAGGAATTTCTCGAGTTCGTCAATCCGTTTGCGAGATATGGGAGTTTGAAATTAAGGAATGGTTGAGAAAACATCAAAATTTTCGCAAGTCTGATACTCGAAACCAATAACTACAATGGCCTAGGGCAAAAATACACATATCGTTGTAATCGGGCGAGTTTCTGCTTTCAGATGCAACAGGAATTTCTCGAGTTCGTCAATGCGTTTGCGAGATATGGGAGTTTGAAGTTAAGGAATGGTTGAGAAACCATCAAAATTTGCGCAAGTCTGATACTCGAAACAAATAACTACTATGGCCTATGGCAAAAATACACACACCGTTGTAATCGGGCGAGTTTCTGTTTTCAGATGCAACAGCAATTCCCGAGTTCGTCAATCCGTTCGCGAGATATGGGAGTTTGAAGTTAAGGAATGGTTGAGAAACCATCAAAATTTGCGCAAGTCTGATACTCGAAACCAATAACTACTATGGCCTATGGCAAAAATACACATACCGTTGTAATCGGGCGAGTTTCTGTTTTCAGATGCAACAGCAATTTCTCGAGTTCGTCAATCCGTTCGCGAGATATGGGAGTTTGAAGTTAAGGAATGGTTGAGAAACCATCAAAATTTTCGCAAGTCTGATACTCGAAACCAATAACTACTATGGCCTAGGGCAAAAATACACATACCGTTGTAATCGGGCGAGTTTCTGTTTTCAGATGCAACAGCAATTTCTCGAGTTCGTCAATCTGTTGGCGAGATATGGGAGTTTGAAGTTAAGGAATGGTTGAGAAACCATCAAAATTTTCGCAAGTCTGATACTCGAAACCAATAACTACTATGGCCTTGGGCAAAAATACACATACCGTTGTAATCGGGCGAGTTTCTGCTTTCAGATGCAACAGGAATTTCTCGAGTTGGTCAATCCGTTCGCGAGATATGGGAGTTTGAACGTTAAGGAATGGTTGAGAAACCATCAAAATTTGCGCAAGTCTGATACTCGAAACCAATAACTACTATGGCCTATGGCAAAAATACACATACCGTTGTAATCGGGCGAGTTTCTGTTTTCTGATGCAACAGCAATTTCTCGAGTTCGTCAATCCGTTCGCGAGATATGGGAGTTTGAAGTTAAGGAATGGTTGAGAAACCATCAAAATTTTCCCAAGTCTGATACTCGAAACCAATAACTACTATGGCCTAGGGCAAAAATACACATACCGTTGTAGTCGGGCGAGTTTCTGCTTTCAGATGCAACAGGAATTTCTCGAGTTCGTCAATCCGTTCGCGAGATATGGGAGTTTGAAGTTAAGGAATGGTTGAGAAACCATCAAAATTTTCGCAAGTCTGATACTCGAAACCCATAACTACTAGGGCCTAGGACAAAAAAAAACACATACCGTTGTAATAGGGCGAGTTTCTGCTTTCAGATGCAACAGAAATTTCTCGGATTCGTCAATCCGTTCGCGGAATATCGGAGTTTGGATTTAAGAGATGGTTGAGAAACCGTCCAAATTTTCGCAATTCTGATGCTAGAAACGAATAACTGGAATGGCCTAGGGCAAAAATACACATACCTTTGTAAGCGGGCGAGTTTCTGCTTTCAGATGCAACAGGAATTTCTCGAGTTCGTCAATCCGTTTGCGAGATATGGAAGTTTGAAATTAAGGAATGGTTGAGAAAACATCAAAATTTTCGCAAGTCTGATACTCGAAACCAATAACTACAATGGCCTAGGGCAAAAATACACATATCGTTGTAATCGGGCGAGTTTCTGCTTTCAGATGCAACAGGAATTTCTCGAGTTCGTCAATCCGTTCGCGAAATATCGGTGTTTGGATTTAAGAGATGGTTGATAAACCATCAAAATTTTCGCAGGTCTGATATTCGAAACCAATAACTACTATGGCCTAGGGCAAAAGAACATATACCGTTGTAATCGGGCGAGTTTCTGCGTTCAGATGCAACAGAAATTACTCGGATTCTTCAATCCGTTCGCGAAATATCGGAGTTTGGATTTAAGAGAAGGTTGGGAAACCATCAAAATTTTCGCAATTGTGATGCTAGAAACGAATAACTGGTATGGCCTAGGGGAAAAATACACATACCATTGTTATCGGGCGAGTTTCTACTTTCAGATGCAACAGGAATTTCGCGAGTTCGTCAATCCGTTCGCGAGATATGGGAGTTTGAAGTTAAGGAGTGGTTGAGAAACCATCATAATTTTCGCAAGTCTGATACTGGAAACCAATAACTACAATGGCCTAGGGGAAAAGTACACACACCAATGTAATCGGGCGAGTTTCTACTTTCAGATGCAACAGAAATTTTTCGGATGCGTCAATCCGTTCGCGAGATATGGGAGTTTGAAGTTATGGAATGGTTGACAAACAATCAAAATTTTCGCAAGTCTGATACTAGAAACCAATAACTGGAATGGCCTCGGGGAAAAGTAGACACACCATTGTAATCGGGCGAGTTTCTAGTTTCAGATGCAACAGGAATTTCTCGATTTCCTCAGTCCGTTCGCGAGATATAGGAGTTTGAAGTGAAGGAACGGTTAAGAAACCATCATAGTTTCGCAAGTTTGATACTCGAAACCAATAACTACAATGGCCTAGGGGAAAAATACATATACCGTTGTAATCGGGAGTGTTTCTACTTTCAGATGCAACAGAAATTTGTCGGATTCGTCAATCCGTCCGCGAAGTATCGGAGTTTGGAATTAAGAGATGGTTCAGAAACCATCAAAATTTTCGCAATTATGATGCTAGAAACGAATAACTGGAATGGCCTAGGGTAAAGTTCACAAACCATCGTAATCGGGCGAGATTCTACTTTCAGATGCAACAGGAATTTCTCGAGTTCGTCAATCCGTTCGCGAGATATGGGAGTTTGAAGTTAAAGAATGGTTGAGAAACCATCAAAATTTTCGCAAGTCTGATACTAGAAACCTATAACTGGTATTGCCTCGGGGAAAAGTACACACACCATTGTTATCGGGCGAGTTTCTACTTTCCGATGCGTCAGGAATTTCTCAAGTTCGTCAATCCGTTCGCGAAATATCGGTGTTTGGACTTAAGAGATGGTTGAGAAACCATCAAAATTTTCGGAAGTCTGATACTCGAAACCAATAACTGGAATGGCCTAGGTGAAAAGTACACACACTATTGTAATCGGGCGAGTTTCTACTTTCAGATGCAACCGGAATTTCTCGAGTTCGCCAATCCGTTCGCGAGATATGGGAGTTTGAAGTTAAGGAATGGTTGAGAATCCATCAAAATTTTCGCAAGTCTGATACTCGAAACCAGTAACTACAATGGATTAGGGGAAAAATGCATATACCGTTCTATTCGGGAGAGTTTCTGCTTTCAGACGCAACAGAAATTTTTCGAATTCGTCAATCCCTTCGCGAAATATCGAAGTTTGGAGTTAAGAGATGGTTGAGTAACCACCAAAATTTTCGCAATTCTGATACTCTAAACCAATAAGTGGAATGGCCTAGGGGAAAAGTACACACACTACTGTAATCGGGCGAGTTTCTGCTTTCAGATGCAACAGGAATTTCTCGAGTTCGTCAATCCGTTCGCGAGATATGGGAGTTTGAAGTTAAGGAATGGTTGAGAAACCATCAAAATTTTCGCAAGTCTGATACTCGAAACCAATAACTACTATGGCCTATGGCAAAAATACACATACCGTTGTAATCGGGCGAGTTTCTGTTTTCAGATGCAACAGCAATTTCTCGAGTTCGTCAATCCGTTCGCGAGATATGGGAGTTTGAAGTTAAGGAATGGTTGAGATACCATCAAAATTTTCGCAAGTCTGATACTCGAAACCAATAACTACTATGGCCTAGGGCAAAAATACACATACCGTTGTAGTCGGGCGAGTTTCTGCTATCAGATGCAACAGGAATTTCTCGAGTTCGTCAATCCGTTCGCGAGATATGGGAGTTTGAAGTTAAGGAATGGTTGAGAAACCATCAAAATTTTCGCAGGTCTGATACTCGAAACCAATAACTACTATGGCCTAGGGCAAAAATACACATACCGTTGTAGTCGGGCGAGTTTCTGCTTTCAGATGCAACAGGAATTTCCCGAGTTCGTCAATCCGTTCGTGAAATATCGGTGTTTGGATTTAAGTGATGGTTGATAAACCATCAAAATTTTCGCAGGTCTGATATTCGAAACCAATGACTACTATGGCCTAGGGCAAAAATACACATACCGTTGTAATCGGGCGAGTTTCTGCTTTCAGACGCAAGAGGAACTTCTCGAGTTCGTCAATCCGTTCGCGAGGTATGGGAGTTTGAATTTAAGGAATGGTTGAGAAACCATCAAAATTTTCGCAAGTCTGATACTGGAAACCCATAACTACTATGGCCTAGGACAAAAAAAAACACATACCTTTGTAATCGGGCGAGTTTCTGCTTTCAGATGCAACAGAAATTTCTCGGATTCGTCAATCCGTTCGCGGAATATCGGAGTTTGGATTTAAGAGATGGTTGAGAAACCGTCAAAATTTTCGCAATTCTGATGCTAGAAACGAATAACTGGAATGGCCTAGGGCAAAAATACACATACCTTTGTAAGCGGGCGAGATTCTGCTTTCAGATGCAACAGGAATTTCTCGAGTTCGTCAATCCGTTTGCGAGATATGGGAGTTTGAAATTAAGGAATGGTTGAGAAAACATCAAAATTTTCGCAAGTCTGATACTCGAAACCAATAACTACAATGGCCTAGGGCAAAAATACACATATCGTTGTAATCGGGCGAGTTTCTGCTTTCAGATGCAACAGGAATTTCTCGAGTTCGTCAATGCGTTTGCGAGATATGGGAGTTTGAAGTTAAGGAATGGTTGAGAATCCATCAAAATTTTCGCAAGTCTGATACTCGAAACAAATAACTACTATGGCCTATGGCAAAAATACACACATCGTTGTAATCGGGCGAGTTTCTGTTTTCAGATGCAACAGCAATTTCTCGAGTTCGTCAATCCGTTCGCGAGATATGGGAGTTTGAAGTTAAGGAATGGTTGAGAAACCATCAAAATTTTCGCAAGTCTGATACTCGAAACCAATAACTACTATGGCCTAGGGCAAAAATACACATACCGTTGTAATCGGGCGAGTTTCTGTTTTCAGATGCAACAGCAATTTCTCGAGTTCGTCAATCCGTTGGCGAGATATGGGAGTTTGAAGTTAAGGAATGGTTGAGAAACCATCAAAATTTTCGCAAGTCTGATACTCGAAACCAATAACTACTATGGCCTTGGGCAAAAATACACATACCGTTGTAATCGGGCGAGTTTCTGCTTTCAGATGCAACAGGAATTTCTCGAGTTCGTCAATCCGTTCGCGAGATATGAGAGTTTGAACGTTAAGGAATGGTTGAGAAACCATCAAAATTTGCGCAAGTCTGATACTTGAAACCAATAACTACTATGGCCTATGGCAAAAATACACACACCGTTGTAATCGGGCGAGTTTCTGTTTTCAGATGCAACAGCAATTTCTCGAGTTCGTCAATCCGTTCGCGAGATATGGGAGTTTGAAGTTAAGGAATGGTTGAGAAACCATCAAAATTTTCGCAAGTCTGATACTCGAAACCAATAACTACTATGGCCTAGGGCAAAAATACACATACCGTTGTAGTCGGGCGAGATTCTGCTTTCAGATGCAACAGGAATTTCCCGAGTTCGTCAATCCGCTCGCGAAATATCGGTGTTTGGATTTAAGTGATGGTTAATAAACCATCAAAATTTTCGCAGGTCTGATATTCGAAACCAATGACTACTATGGCCTAGGGCAAAAATACACATACCGTTGTAATCGGGCGAGTTTCTGCTTTCAGACGCAAGAGGAAGTTCTCGAGTTCGTCAATCCGTTCGCGAGGTATGGGAGTTTGAATTTAAGGAATGGTTGAGAAACCATCAAAATTTTCGCAAGTCTGATACTGGAAACCCATAACTAGTATGGCCTAGGACAAAAAAAACACATACCGTTGTAATCGGGCGAGTTTCTGCTTTCAGATGCAACAGAAATTTCTCGGATTCGTCAATCCGTTCGCGGAATATCGGAGTTTGGATTTAAGAGATGGTTGAGAAACCGTCAAAATTTTCGCAATTCTGATGCTAGAAACGAATAACTGGAATGGCCTAGGGCAAAAATACACATACCTTTGTAAGCGGGCGAGTTTCTGCTTTCAGATGCAACAGGAGTTTCTCGAGTTCGTCAATCCGTTTGCGAGATATGGGAGTTTGAAATTAAGGAATGGTTGAGAAAACATCAAAATTTTCGCAAGTCTGATACTCGAAACCAATAACTACAATGGCCTAGGGCAAAAATACACATATCGTTGTAATCGGGCGAGTTTCTGCTTTCAGATGCAACAGGAATTTCTCGAGTTCGTCAATGCGTTTGCGAGATATGGGAGTTTGAAGTTAAGGAATGGTTGAGAAACCATCAAAATTTGCGCAAGTCTGATACTCGAAACAAATAACTACTATGGCCTATGGCAAAAATACACACACCGTTGTAATCGGGCGAGTTTCTGTTTTCAGATGCAACAGCAATTCCCGAGTTCGTCAATCCGTTCGCGAGATATGGGAGTTTGAAGTTAAGGAATGGTTGAGAAACCATCAAAATTTGCGCAAGTCTGATACTCGAAACCAATAACTACTATGGCCTATGGCAAAAATACACATATCGTTGTAATCGGGCGAGTTTCTGCTTTCAGATGCAACAGGAATTTCTCGAGTTCGTCAATCCGTTCGCGAGGTATGGGAGTTTGAATTTAAGGAATGGTTGAGAAACCATCAAAATTTTCGCAAGTCTGATACTGGAAACCCATAACTACTATGGCCTAGGACAAAAAAAAACACATACCTTTGTAATCGGGCGAGTTTCTGCTTTCAGATGCAACAGAAATTTCTCGGATTCGTCAATCCGTTCGCGGAATATCGGAGTTTGGATTTAAGAGATGGTTGAGAAACCGTCAAAATTTTCGCAATTCTGATGCTAGAAACGAATAACTGGAATGGCCTAGGGCAAAAATACACATACCTTTGTAAGCGGGCGAGATTCTGCTTTCAGATGCAACAGGAATTTCCCGAGTTCGTCAATCCGTTCGCGAAATATCGGTGTTTGGATTTAAGTGATGGTTAATAAACCATCAAAATTTTCGCAGGTCTGATATTCGAAACCAATGACTACTATGGCCTAGGGCAAAAATACACATACCGTTGTAATCGGGCGAGTTTCTGCTTTCAGACGCAAGAGGAAGTTCTCGAGTTCGTCAATCCGTTCGCGAGGTATGGGAGTTTGAATTTAAGGAATGGTTGAGAAACCATCAAAATTTTCGCAAGTCTGATACTCGAAACCAATAACTACAATGGCCTAGGGGAAAAATACATATACCGTTGTAATCGGGAGTGTTTCTACTTTCAGATGCAACAGAAATTTGTCGGATTCGTCAATCCGTCCGCGAAGTATCGGAGTTTGGAATTAAGAGATGGTTCAGAAACCATCAAAATTTTCGCAATTATGATGCTAGAAACGAATAACTGGAATGGCCTAGGGTAAAGTTCACAAACCATCGTAATCGGGCGAGATTCTACTTTCAGATGCAACAGGAATTTCTCGAGTTCGTCAATCCGTTCGCGAGATATGGGAGTTTGAAGTTAAAGAATGGTTGAGAAACCATCAAAATTTTCGCAAGTCTGATACTAGAAACCTATAACTGGAATTGCCTCGGGGAAAAGTACACACACCATTGTTATCGGGCGAGTTTCTACTTTCCGATGCGTCAGGAATTTCTCAAGTTCGTCAATCCGTTCGCGAAATATCGGTGTTTGGACTTAAGAGATGGTTGAGAAACCATCAAAATTTTCGGAAGTCTGATACTCGAAACCAATAACTGGAATGGCCTAGGTGAAAAGTACACACACTATTGTAATCGGGCGAGTTTCTACTTTCAGATGCAACCGGAATTTCTCGAGTTCGCCAATCCGTTCGCGAGATATGGGAGTTTGAAGTTAAGGAATGGTTGAGAATCCATCAAAATTTTCGCAAGTCTGATACTCGAAACCAGTAACTACAATGGATTAGGGGAAAAATGCATATACCGTTCTATTCGGGAGAGTTTCTGCTTTCAGACGCAACAGAAATTTTTCGAATTCGTCAATCCGTTCGCGAAATATCGAAGTTTGGAGTTAAGAGATGGTTGAGTAACCACCAAAATTTTCGCAATTCTGATACTCTAAACCAATAAGTGGAATGGCCTAGGGGAAAAGTACACACACTACTGTAATCGGGCGAGTTTCTGCTTTCAGATGCAACAGGAATTTCTCGAGTTCGTCAATCCGTTCGCGAGATATGGGAGTTTGAAGTTAAGGTATGGTTGAGAACCATCAAAATTTTCGCAATTCTGATGCTAGGAACCAATAAGTGGATTGGCCTAGGCGAAAAGTACACACACCAATGTAATGGGGCGAGTTTCTACTTTCAGATGCAACAGGAATTTCTCGAGTTCGTCAATCCGTTCGCGAGATATGGGAGTTTGAAGTTAAGGAATGGTTGAGAATCCATCAAAATTTTCGCAAGTCTGATACTCGAAACCAATAACTACAATGGACTAGGGGAAAAATGCATATACCTTTCTAATCGGGAGAGTTTCTGCTTTCAGACGCAACAGAAATTTTTCGAATTCGTCAATCCGTTCGCGAAATATCGAAGTTTGGAGTTAAGAGATGGTTGAGAAACCACCAAAATCTTCGCATTCTGATACTCTAAACCAATAACTGGAATGGCCTAAGGGAAAAGTACACACACTATTGTAATCGGGCGAGTTTCTGCTTTCAGATGCAACAGGAATTTCTCGAGTTCGTCAATCCGTTCGCGAGATATGGGAGTTTGAAGTTAAGGTATGGTTGAGAAACCATCAAAATTTTCGCAATTCTGATGCTAGAAACCGATAACTGGAATGGCCTAGGCGAAAAGTACACACACCATTGTAATCGGTCGAGTTTCTACTTTCAGATGCAACAGGAATTTCTCGAGTTCGTCTATCCGTTCGCGAGATATGGGAGTTCGAAGTTACGGAATGGTTGAGAAACCATCAAAATTATCTCAAGTCTGATACTCGAAACCAATACCTACAATGGCCTAGGGGAAAAATACATATACCGTTGTAATCGGGAGTGTTTCTACTTTCAGATGCAACAGAAATTTTTCGGATTCGTGTATCCGTTCGCGAAATATCGGAGTTTGGAGTTAAGAGATGTTTGTGAAACCATCAAAATTTTCGCAAGTCTGATACTCGAAACAAATAACTATAACGGCCTAGGGGAAAAATACACATACCGTTGTAACCGGGAGAGTTTCTGCTGTCAGATGCAACAGGAATTTCTCGAGCTCGTCAATCCGTTCGCGAGATATGGGAGTTTGAAGTTAAGGAATGGTTGGGAAACCATCAACATTTTCGCAAGTCTGATGCTAGAAACGAATAACTGGAACGGCCTAGGGTAAAAGTACAGACACCATTGTAATCGGGCGAGTTCCTACTTTCAGATGTAACAGAAATTTTTCGGATTCGTCAATCCGTCCGCGAGATATGGGAGTATGAAGTTATGGAATGGTTGACAAACAATCAAAATTTTCGCAAGTCTGATACTAGAAACCAATAACTGGAATGGCCTAGGGGAAAAGTACACACACCATAGTAATCGGGCGAGTTTCTACTTTCAGATGCGTCAGGAATTTCTCAAGTACGTCAATCCGTTCGCGAAATATCGGAGTTTGGAGTTAAGAGATGGTTGAGAAACCATTAAAATTTCCGCAAGTCTGATACTCGAAACCAATAACTGGAATGGCCTAGGGGAAAAGTACAAACACCATTGTAATCGGACAAGTTTCTACTTTCAGATGCAACAGGAATTTCTCGAGTTCGTCAATCCGTTCGCGAGATATGGAAGTTTGAAGTTAAGGAGTGGTTGAGAAACCATCAATGTTTTCGCAAGTCTGATATTCGAAACCAATAACTACTATCGTCTAGAGCAAAAAGACACATACCGTTGTAATCGGGCAAGTTTCAACTTTCAGATGCAACAGGAATTTCTCGAGTTCTTCAACCGTTTCGCGAGACATGGGAGTTTGAAGTTAAGGAATGGTTGAGAAACAATCAAAAATTTCGCAAGTCTGATACACGAAACCTATAACTGGAATTGCCTCGGGGAAAAGTACACACACCATAGTAATCGGGCGAGTTTCTACTTTCAGATGCGTCAGGAATTTCTCAAGTGCGTCAATCCGTTCGCGAAATATCGGAGTTTGGAGTTAAGAGATGGTTGAGAAACCATTAAAATTTCCGCAAATCTGATACACGAAACCAATAACTGCAATGGCCTAGGGGAAAAGTACACACACCATTGTAATCGGGCGAGTTTCTACTTTCAGACGCAACAGGAATTTCTCGAGTTCGTCAATCCCTTCGCGAGATACGGGAGTTTGAAGTTAAGGAATGGTTGAGAAACCGTCAAAATTTTCGCAAGTCTGATGCTACAAACGTTTAACTGGAATGGCCTAGGGGAAAAGTACACACACCAATGTAATCGGGCGAGATTCTACTTTCAGATGCAACAGAAATTTTTCGGATGCGTCAATGCGTTCGCGAGATATGGCAGTTTGAAGTTATGGAATGGTTGACAAACAATCAAAATTTTCGCAAGTCTGATACTAGAAACCAATAACTGGAATGGCCTCGGGGAAAAGTAGACACACCATTGTAAGCGGGCGAGTTTCTAGTTTCAGATGCAACAGGAATTTCTTGATTTCCTCAGTCCGTTCGCGAGATATAGGAGTTTGAAGTGAAGGAACGGTTAAGAAACCATCATAGTTTCGCAAGTTTGATACTCGAAACCAATAACTACAATGGCCTAGGGGAAAAATACATATACCGTTGTAATCGGGAGTATTTCTACTTTCAGATGCAACAGAAATTTGTCGGATTCGTCAATCCGTCCGCGAAGTATCGGAGTTTGGAATTAAGAGATGGTTCAGAAACCATCAAAATTTTCGCAATTATGATGCTAGAAACGAATAACTGGAATGGCCTAGGGTAAAGTTCACATACCATCGTAATCGGGCGAGCTTCTACTTTCAGATGCAACAGGAATTTCTCGAGTTCGTCAATCCGTTCGCGAGATATGGGAGTTTGAAGTTAAAGAATGGTTGAGAAACCATCAAAATTTTCGCAAGTCTGGTACTAGAAACCTATAACTGGAATTGCCTCGGGGAAAAGTACACACACCATTGTTATCGGGCGAGTTTCTACTTTCAGATGCGTCAGGAATTTCTCAAGTTCGTCAAACCGTTCGCGAAATATCGGAGTTTGGATTAAGAGATGGTTGAGAAACCATCAAAATTTTCGGAAGTCTGATACTCGGAACCAATAACTGGAGTGGCCTAGGGGAAAAGGACACACACCATTGTAATCGGGCGAGTTTCTACTTTCAGATGCAACCGGAATTTCTCGAGTTCGCCAATCCGTTCGCGAGATATGGGAGTTTGAAGATAAGGAATGGTTGAGAAACCATCAAAATTCTTGCAAGTCTGATACTCGAAACCAATAACTACAATGGCCTAGGGGAAAAATACACATACCTTTGTAATCGGGCGAGTTTCTACTTTCAGATGCAACAGGAATTTCTCGAGTTCGTCAATCCGTTCGCGAGATATGGGAGTTTGAAGTTAAGGAATGGTTGAGAAACCATCAAAATTTTCGCAATTCTGGTACTCGAAACCAATAACTGGATTGGCCTAGGCGAAAAGTACACACACCAATGTAATGGGGCGAGTTTCTACTTTCAGATGCAACAGGAATTTCTCGAGTTCGTCAATCCGTTCGCGAGATATGGAAGTTTGAAGGTAAGGAGTGGTTGAGAAACCATCAATGTTTTCGCAAGTCTGATACTCGAAACCAATAACTACTATCGTCAAGAGCAAAAATACACATACCGTTGTAATCGGGCAAGTTTCAACTTTCAGATGCAACAGGAATTTCTCGAGTTCTTCAACCGGTTCGCGAGACATGGGAGTTTGAAGTTAAGGAATGGTTGAGAAACAATCAAAAATTTCGCAAATCTGATACACGAAACCAATAACCGGAATGGCCTAGGGGAAAAGTACACACACCATTGTAATCGGGCGAGTTTCTGCCGTCAGATGCAATAGGAATTTCTCGAGTTCGTCAATCCGTTCGCGAGATACGGGCGTTTGAAGTTAAGGAATGGTTGAGAAACAATCAAAAATATCGCAAGTGAGATACACGAAACCAATAACTGTAATGGCCTCGGGGAAAAGTAGACACACCATTGTAATCGGGCGAGTTTCTAGTATCAGATGCAACATCAATTTCTCGTTTTCCTCAGTCCGTGCGCGAGATATAGGAGTTTGAAGTGAAGGAGTGGTTAAGAAACCATCATAGTTTCGCAAGTCTGATACTCGAAACCAATAACTACAATGGCCTAGGGGAAAGATAAATATACCGTTGTAATCGGGAGTGTTCTACTTTCAGATGCAACAGAAGCTTTTCGGATTCGTCAATCCGTCCGCGAAGTATCGGTGTTTGGAATTAAGAGATGGTTCAGAAAACATCAAAATCTTCGCAATTATGATGCTAGAGACGAATAACTTGAACGGCCTAGGGTAAAGTACACATACCATTGTAATCGGGCGAGTTTCTACTTTCAGATGCAACAGGAATTTTTCGAGTTCGTCAATTCGTTCGCGAGATATGGGAGTTTGAAGTTAAGAGATGGTTGAGAAACCATTAAAATTTCCGCAAGTCTAATACTCGAAACCAATAACTGAAATGGCCTAGGGGAAAAGTACAAACACCATTGTAATCGGGCAAGTTTCTACTTTCAGATGCAACAGGAATTTCTCGAGTTCGTCAATCCGTTCGCGAGATATGGAAGTTTGAAGTTGAGGAGTGGTTGAGAAACCATCAATGTTTTCGCAAGTCTGATACTCGAAACCAATAACTACTATCGTCAAGAGCAAAAATACACATACCGTTGTAATCGGGCAAGTTTCAACTTTCAGATGCAACAGGAATTTCTCGAGTTCTTCAACCGGTTCGCGAGACATGGGAGTTTGAAGTTAAGGAATGGTTGAGAAACAATCAAAAATTTCGCAAATCTGAAACACGAAACCAATAACTGGAATGGCCTAGGGGAAAAGTACACACACCATTGTAATCGGGCGAGTTTCTGCCGTCAGATGCAATAGGAATTTCTCGAGTTCGTCAATCCGTTCGCGAGATACGGGCGTTTGAAGTTAAGGAATGGTTGAGAAACAATCAAAAATATCGCAAGTGTGATACACGAAACCAATAACTGGAATGGCCTCGGGGAAAAGTAGACACACCATTGTAATCGGGCGAGTTTCTAGTATCAGATGCAACATCAATTTCTCGTTTTCCTCAGTCCGTGCGCGAGATATAGGAGTTTGAAGTGAAGGAGTGGTTGAGAAACCATCATAGTTTCGCAAGTCTGATACTCGAAACCAATAACTACAATGGCCTAGGGGAAAAATAAATATACCGTTGTAATCGGGAGTGTTCTACTTTCAGATGCAACAGAAGCTTTTCGGATTCGTCAATCCGTCCGCGAAGTATCGGTGTTTGGAATTAAGAGATGGTTCAGAAAACATCAAAATCTTCGCAATTATGATGCTAGAGACGAATAACTGGAACGGCCTAGGGTAAAGTACACATACCATTGTAATCGGGCGAGTTTCTACTTTCAGATGCAACAGGAATTTTTCGAGTTCGTCAATCCGTTCGCGAGATATGGGAGTTTGAAGTTAAGGAATGGTTGAGAAACCATCGAAATTTTCGCAAGTCTGATACTAGAAACCTATAACTGGAATTGCCTCGGGGAAAAGTACACACACCATTGTAATCGGGGGGGTTTCTACTTTCAGATGCGTCAGGAATTTCTCAAGTGCGTCAATCCGTTCGCGAAATATCGGAGTTTGGAGTTAAGAGATGGTTGAGAAACCATTAAAATTTCCGCAAGTCTGATACTCGAAACCAATAACTGGAATCGCCTGGGGGAAAAGTACAAACACCATTGTAATCGGGCGAGTTTCTACTTTCAGATGCAACAGGAATTTCTCGAGTTCGTCAATCCGTTCGCGAGATATGGAAGTTTGAAGTTAAGGAGTGGTTGAGAAACCATCAATGTTTTCACAAGTCTGATACTCGAAACCAATAACTACTATGGTCTAGAGCAAAAATACACATACCGTTGTAATCGGGCGAGTTTCAATTTTCAGATGCAACAGGAATTTCTCGAGTTCTTCAACCGGTTCGCGAGACATGGGAGTTTGAAGTTAAGGAATGGTTGAGAAACAATCAAACATTTCGCAAATCTGATACATGAAACCAATAACTGGAATGGCCTAGGGGAAAAGTACACACACCATTGCAATCGGGCGAGTTTCTGCCTTCAGATGCAATAGGAATTTCTCGAGTTCGTCAATCCGTTCGCGAGATATGGGCGTTTGAAGTTAAGGAATGGTTGAGAAACCATCAAAATTTTCGCAAGTCTGATACTCGAAACCAATAACAGGAGTGGCCTAGGGGAAAAGTACACACACCATTGTAATCGGGCGAGTTTCTAGTTTCAGACGCAACAGGAATTTCTCGATTTCCTCAGTCGTTCGCGAGATATAGGAGTTTGAAGTGAAGGAATGGTTTGGAAACCATCATAGTTTCGCAAGTCTGATACTCGAATCCAATAACTACAAAGGCCTAGGGGAAAAATACACCTACCGTTGTAATCTGGCGAGTTTCAACTTTCAGATGCAACACGAATTTCTCGAGTTCTTCAACCGGTTCGCGAGATATGGGAGTTTGAAGTTAAGGAATGGTTGAGAAACAATCAAAAATTTCGCAAGTCTGATACACGAAACCAATAACTCCAATGGCCTAGGGGAAAAGTACACACACCATTGTAATCGGGCGAGTTTGTGCCTTCAGATGCAATAGGAATTTCTCGAGTTCGTCAATCTGTTCGCGAGATATGGGCGTTTGAAGTTAAGGAATGGTTGAGAAACAATCAAATATTTCGCAAGTCTGATACACGAAACCAATAACTGCAATGGCCTAGGGGAAAAGTACACACACCATTGTAATCGGGCGAGTTTCTACTTTCAGACGCAACAGGAATTTCTCGAGTTCGTCAATCCGTTCGCGAGACATGGGAGTTTGAAGTTAAGGAATGGTTGAGAAACCATCAAAATTTTCGCAAGTCTGATACTCGAAACCAATAACAGGAATGGCCTAGGGGAAAAGTACACACACCATTGTAATCGGGTGAGTTTCTACTTTCAGACGTAACAGGAATTTCTCGAGTTCTTCAACCGGTTCGCGAGATATGGGAGTTTGAAGTTAAGGAATGGTTGAGAAACAATCAAAAATTTCGCAAGTCTGATACACGAAACCAATAACTCCAATGGCCTAGGGGAAAAGTACACACACCATTGTAATCGGGCGAGTTTGTGCCTTCAGATGCAATAGGAATTTCTCGAGTTCGTCAATCTGTTCGCGAGATATGGGCGTTTGAAGTTAAGGAATGGTTGAGAAACAATCAAATATTTCGCAAGTCTGATACACGAAACCAATAACTGCAATGGCCTAGGGGAAAAGTACACACACCATTGTAATCGGGCGAGTTTCTACTTTCAGACGCAACAGGAATTTCTCGAGTTCGTCAATCCGTTCGCGAGATACGGGAGTTTGAAGTTAAGGAATGGTTGAGAAGCCATCAATGTTTTCGCAAGTCTGATACTCGAAACCAATAACTATTATGGTCTAGAGCAAAAATACACATACCATTGTAATCGGGCGAGTTTCAAATTTCAGATGCAACAGGAATATCTCGAGTTCTTCAACCGGTTCGCGAGACATGGGAGTTTGAAGTTAAGGAATGGTTGAGAAACAATCAAAAATTTCGCAAGTCTGATACACGAAACCAATAACTGGAATGGCCTCGGGGGAAAGTAGACACACGACTGTAATCGGGCGAGTTTCTAGTTTCAGATGCAACAGGAATTTCTCGTTTTCCTCAGTCCGTGCGCGAGATATAGGAGTTTGAAGTGAAGGAATGGTTTGGAAATCATCATAGTTTCGCAAGTCTGATACTCGAAACCAATAACTACAAAGGCCTAGGTGAAAAATACACCTACCGTTGTAGTCTGGCGAGTTTCAACTTTCAGGTGCAACACGAATTTCTCGAGTTCTTCAACCGGTTCGCGAGATATGGGAGTTTGAAGTTAAGGATTGGTTGAGAAACAATCAAAAATTTCGCAAGTCTGATACACGAAACCAATAACTCCAATGGCCTAGGGGAAAAGTACACACACCATTGTAATCGGTCGAGTTTGTGCCTTCAGATGCAATAGGAATTTCTCGAGTTCGTCAATCCGTTCGCGAGATATGGGCGTTTGAAGTAAAGGAATGGTTGAGAAACAATCAAATATTTCGCAAGTCTGATACACGAAACCAATAACTGCAATGGCCTAGGGGCAAAGTACACACACCATTGTAATCGGGCGAGTTTCTACTTTCAGACGCAACAGGAATTTCTCGAGTTCGTCAATCCGTTCGCGAGATACGGGAGTTTGAAGTTAAGGAATGGTTGAGAAACCATCAAAATTTTCGCAAGTCTGATGCTAGAAACGAATAACTGGAATGGCCTAGGGGAAAAGCACAGACACCATTGTAATCGGGCGAGTTTCTACTTTCAGATGCAACCGGAATTTCTCGAGTTCGTCAATCAGTTCGCGAGATATGGGAGTTTGAAGTTAAGGAATGGTTGAGAAACCATCAATGTTTTCGCAAGTCTGATACTCGAAACCAATAACTACTATGGTCTAGAGCAAAAATAAACATACCGTTGTAATCGGGCGAGTTCCAACTTTCAGATGCAACAGGAATATCTCGAGTTCTTCAACCGGTTCGCGAGAGATGGGAGTTTGAAGTTAAGGAATGATTGAGAAACATTCAAAAATTTCGCAAGTCTGATACACGAAACCAATAACTGGAATGGCCTCGGGGGAAAGTAGACACACCACTGTAATCGGGCGAGTTTCTAGTTTCAGATGCAACAGGAATTTCTCGTTTTCCTCAGTCCGTGCGCGAGATATAGGAGTTTGAAGTGAAGGAATGGTTGAGAAACCATCATAGTTTCGCAAGTCTGATACTCGAAACCAATAACTACAATGGCCTAGGGGAAAAATACATATACCGTTGTAATCGGGAGTGTTCTACATTCAGATGCAACAGAAACTTTTCGGATTCGTCAATCCGTCCGCGAAGTATCGGAGTTTGGAATTAAGAGATGGTTCAGAAACCATCAAAATTTTCGAAATTATGATGCTAGAGACGAATAACTGGAATGCCCTAGGGTAAAGTACAGATACCATTGTAATCTGGCGAGTTTCAACTTTCAGATGCAACACGAATTTCTCGAGTTCTTCAACCGGTTCGCGAGATATGGGAGTTTGAAGTTAAGGAATGGTTGAGAAACAATCAAATATTTCGCAAGTCTGATACACGAAACCAATAACTGGAATGGCCTAGGGGAAAGTACACACACCATTGTAATCGGGCGAGTATCTACTTTCAGACGCAACAGGAATTTCTCGATTTCCTCAGTCGTTCGCGAGATATGGGAGTTTGTAGTTAAGGAATGGTTGAGAAACAATCAAAAATTTCGCAAGTCTGATACACGAAACCAATAACTGCAATGGCCTAGGGGAAAAGTACACGCACCATTGTAATCGGGCGAGATTCTACTTTCAGACGCAACAGGAATTTTTCGAGTTCGTCAATCCGTTCGCGAGATACGGGAGTTTGAAGTTAAGGAATGGTTGAGAAACCATCAAAATTTTCGCAAGTCTGATGCTAGAAACGAATAACTGGAATGGCCTAGGGGAAAAGCACAGGCACCATTGTAATCGGGCGAGTTTCTACTTTCAGATGCAACCGGAATTTCTCGAGTTCGTCAATCCGTTCGCGAGATATGGGAGTCTGAAGTTAAGGAATGGTTGAGAAACCATCAAAATTTTCGCAAGTCTGATGCTAGAAACGAATAACTGGAATGGCCTAGGGGAAAAGCACAGGCACCATTGTAATCGGGCGAGTTTCTACTTTCAGATGCAACCGGAATTTCTCGAGTTCGTCAATCCGTTCGCGAGATATGGGAGTCTGAAGTTAAGGAATGGTTGAGAAACCATCAATGTTTTCGCAAGTCTGATACTCGAAACCAATAACTACTATGGTCTAGAGCAAAAATACACATACCGTTGTAATCGGGCGAGTTTCAACTTTCAGACGCAACAGGAATATCTCGAGTTCTTCAACCGGTTCGCGAGACATGGAAGTTTGAATTTAAGGAATGGTTGAGAAACAATCAAAAATTTCGCAAGTCTGATACACGAAACCAATAACTGGAATGGCCTCGGGGGAAAGTAGACACACCACTGTAATCGGGTGAGTTTCTAGTTTCAGATGCAACAGGAATTTCTCGTTTTCCTCAGTCCGTGCGCGAGATATAGGAGTTTGAAGTGAAGGAATGGTTGAGAAACCATCATAGTTTCGCAAGTCTGATACTCGAAACCAATAACTACAATGGCCTAGGGGAAAAATACATATACAGTTGTAATCGGGAGTGTTCTACTTTCAAATGCAACAGAAACTTTTCGGATTCGTCAATCCGTCCGCGAAGTATCGGAGTTTGGAATTAAGAGATGGTTCAGAAACCATCAAAATTTTCGCAATTATGATGCTAGAGACGAATAACTGGAATGGCCTAGGGTAAAGTACACACACCACTGTAATCGGGCGAGTTTCTACTTTCAGATGCAACAGGAATTTCTCGAGTTCTTCAACCGGTTCGCGAGATATGGGGGTTTGAAGTTCAGGAATGGTTGAGAAACCATCGAAATTTTCGCAAGTCTGATACTAGAAACCTATAACTGGAATTGCCTCGGGGAAAAGTACACACACCATTGTAATCGGGCGAGTTTCTACTTTCAGATGCGTCAGGAATTTCTCAAGAGCGTCAATCCGTTCGCGAAATATCGGAGTTTGGAGTTAAGAGATGGTTGAGAAACAATCAAAAATTTCGCAAGTCTGATACACGAAACCAATAACTGGAATGGCCTAGGAGAAAAGTACACGCACCATTGTAATCGGGCGGGTTTCTACTTTCAGATGCAACAGGAATTTCTCGAGTTCGTCAATCCGTTCGCGAGATATGGGAGTTTGAAGTTAAGGAATGGTTGAGAATCCATCAAAATTTTCGCAAGTCTGATACTCGAAACCAATAACTATTATGGCCTAGGGCAAAAATACACATACCGTTGTAATCGGGAGAGTTTCTACTTTCAGATGCAACAGAAATTTTTGGGATTCGTCAATCCGTTCGCGAGATATGGGAGTTCGAAGTTAATGAATGTATGAGAAACCATTAAAATTTTCGCAATTCTGATACTAGAAAGCAATAACTGGAATGGCCTCGGGGAAAAGTACACACACCATTGTAATCGGTCGAGTTTCTACTTTCAGATGCGTGAGGAATTTCTCAAGTTCGTCAATCCGTTCGCGAAATGTCGGAGTTTGGATTTAAGAAACGGTTGAGAAACCATCAAAATTTTCGCAAGTCTGATACTCGAAACCAATAACTGGAATGGCCTGGGGGAAAAGTGCACACACCATTGTAATCGGGCGAGTTTCTAGTTTCAGATACAACAGGAATTTCTCGATTTCCTCAGTCCGTTCGCGAGATATAGGAGTTTGAAGTGAAGGCATGGTTGAGAAACCATCATAGTTTCGCAAGTCTGATTCTCGAAACCAATAGCTACAATGCCCTAGGGGAGAAATACATATACCGTTGTAATCGGGAGTGTTTCTACTTTCAGATGCAACAGAAATTTTTCATATTCGTCAATCCGTTCGCGAAAGATCGGTGTTTGGACTTAAGAGATGGTTGAGAAACCAAAAAAATTTTCGCAATTCTGATGCTAGGAACGAATAACTGGAATGGCCTTGGGGAAAAGTACACACACCAGTGTAATCGGACGAGTTTCTACTTTCAGATGCAATAGGAATTTCTCAAGTTCATCAATCCGTTCGCGAGATATGGAAGTTTGAATTTAAGGAATGGTTGAGAAACCATCAAAGTTTTCGCAAGTCTGATACTCGAAATCAATAACTACTATGGCCTAGGGCAAAAATACACATACCGTTGTAATTGGGCGAGTTTCTACTTTCAGATGCTACAGGAATTTCTCGAGTTCGTCAATTCGTTCGCGAGACATGGGAGTTTGAAGTTAAGGAATTGTTGAGAAACCATCAAAATTTTCGCAAGTCTGCTACTCGAAACCAATAACTATAATGGCTTAGGGGAAAACTACACATACCATTGTAATCGGGAAAGTTTCAACTTTCAGATGCAACAGGAATTTCTGAAGTTCGTCAATCGGTTCGCGAGATATGGGAGAATATTTATAATTTCTATTATATATCATTTGATCTATAGTTAAATTTGACACTAATACTCTAAATACATATTTAATATATTTTTTAATCTCTTTAGCCTCCAGAAGAATTTTATTTATACTATTTACTATATATAATAATTTACACAGAATCGGAAATAAATCTAATTATTTATTTATAATAATAATTTTTTTTTCACTTATCTTAAAAATTGGGATGTACTCTTTAAATGTTCGATTCATTTCTTTAATTTATTCATTAAATTGAATTAATCTATTCTTTGTAATAACTTTAATAAAATTAATCGCTATAATTATTATAGAACTCGTATTAAAATTTAATAATGAAATTTATTTTATTTGCCTAATTAATGTAATTATTGCCCCTATCATTTGCTTAAATAAAAAATCAATCAAACTAATTATAGGATATTCATCTGTTATACAAACATCTATTATAGTTATTTTATTAATAATTATCAAAAATACATTTTTAACATATTTCATTTTATATTCAATAATTTCTTCAATTTTAATTTGTATATTTAAAATAATAAAGATTAATTCTTCTTCCTTATTTAATATATTAACCTCTAATAAAAGAAAAATTATTTTATACTCAATAATTATTATGTACACAAATTTCCCACCTATAGCACTCTTTATACTGAAATGAATCCTCCTAGAAACATTAATAAATTCAAGAATAAAATTTATACTTTTAATAATTGTACATCTTTTTATAAGATTAATTACATCATGAAATTATTTAAATATATCCTTCTTATATTTTTTCCCTTCAATTAAATAAAAAATATATAACTAAATTAACCTTAACTTTCTGAACTATTATCTATTTATAACTTTTTTAATATTTATATTTATATTTATGATCTACTGGTTATATTAATTTTTAGCATAATTAATATATGTATTCATCAAATCACAAAAATTTTGGGATATTATATTTCATATCAGCTATATGATCTGGTATAATTGGTTCTTCTTTAAGGATACTAATTCGAATAGAATTAAATAGGCCAGGGACTTGAATTAATATCGACCAAATTTATAACTCAATTGTAACATCACATGCTTTTGTAATAATTTTTTTTATAGTTTTACCATTTATAATCGGAGGATTCGGAAACTGAATAATTCCCTTAATAATTGGATCCCCTGATACAGCATTTCCCCGAATAAATAATATAAGATTGTGACTAATCCCCCCTTCATTATTACTTTTAATTCTTACAACACTATTATTCCCAGGCTCCGGAACTGGATGAACAATCTACCCTCCTTTGTCATCAAATCTTTATCACCCATCTTCATCTATAGACTTAACAATTATTTCTTTGCATATTGCAAGTATCTCTTCAATTATGGGATCAATTAATTTTATTGTTACAATTCTTAAAATAAAAAATAATGCTTTAAAATTCGATCAAATATCCTTATTTGCTTGGTCAGTATTAATTACTACAATTTTGCTTCTTCTCTCACTACCTGTATTAGCCGGAGCTATTACTATGTTATTAACAGACCGAAATTTAAATACTTCCTTCTTTGATCCTACTGGGGGAGGGGACCCAATTTTATTTCAACATTTATTTTGATTTTTTGAGCATCCTGAAGTCTATATTTTAATTTTACCCTGGTTTGGATTAATCTCCCATGTCATTTTCAATGAAAGAGGGAAAAAGGAAACTTTTGGGAACCTAGGGATAGTTTATGCAATACTCGGAATTGGATTTCTAGGATTTATTGTGTGAGCACATCACATATTCACAGTAGGCTTAGATGTAGACACACGAGCTTATTTCACTTCGGCAACTATAATCATTGCAATTCCCACAGGAATCAAAGTATTTAGATGACTAGCTACGTACTACGGGTCAAAACTTATTATTAATCCTTCTATTATTTGATAATTTGGCTTTATTTTTTTATTTACAATAGGAGGATTAACAGGAATTATATTATCAAACTCATCTATTGATATTATACTACATGATACATACTATGTTGTCTCTCATTTCCACTATGTACTGTCAATAGGAGCAGTATTTTCTATTATTGCTTCATTAATTCATTGATTCCCTTTATTCACAGGATTTACCCTAAATCAATTTTATCTTAAAACTCAATTTTATATAATATTTATTGGGGTAAATATAACTTTTTTCCTTCAGCATTTTTTAGGAATGAGAGGAATACCTCGACGTTATTCAGATTACCCGGATTCCTACTACTGTGAAAATTTATTACCATCTATTGGCTCAATAATTTCATTCAAAAGAATAATTTTACTCTTGTTTATTATATTGGAGAGATTTATAACTAAACGTCTAGCTATATTTAAATTTAATCAATCATCACTAGAATGACCCCAAAACTTTTCCCCGAAAGACCACTCATTCCTCTCTATTCCTCTAATTATTAAAAACAAATCTTAATATGGCAGATTAGTACATGAATTTAAGATTCATTTATAAAATTTAATATTTTTATTAAAAATGTCCCATTGAAAAATAATTAATTTCCAAGACCCCAATTCGCCATATGCCGATAATTTAAATCTTTTTCACAACTTCACAATAATTATAATAATTATAATCTCTTCATTAACTCTAATAATTATATTAGATATTTTTACCAATAAATTTATCAATCGATTTTTACTTAAAAATCATCATATTGAAATTGTATGAACTTTACTCCCAATAATAATTTTAGGAGTAATTGCACTTCCTTCTTTAAAAACCCTATATTTTATTGATGAACTATGAATACCCATATACTTAACAATCAAATCAATTGGGCACCAATGATATTGATCCTATGAATACCCAGAATTTAATAATTTAAATTTTGACTCCTATATAGATAAAGATTTAAATAATATTTATATTTTTCGTCTCCTAGACGTAGATAATCGAATAATTATTCCATCTAATACACTAATTCGATTATTAACAACATCAAACGACGTAATTCACTCTTGAACTGTTCCGTCTTTAGGCTTAAAAATAGACTCAGTACCAGGGCGAATTAACCAAATAAATTTAATTACTAATCGACCTGGAGTATTTTTCGGACAATGTTCTGAAATCTGCGGAGCTAATCACAGATTTATGCCAATTGTTGTGGAAATAACTAATTATTCAAACTTTATTAATTGAATTAACAACCAAAATTAAATTTTAACCTACTCATATAATATTTAATTAAATCAAATCATTAGATGTCTGACAAAAGAATTGATTTTTTAAATCAAATTATAGTAATAAATTACTTCACTTTTCATTTTAAAACTTTAAGAATCATCTCTTTACATCGAAGCTCGATCAAAATTAATTTCTATAAGTTCTTAATCATTTGTAATGCATCAATAAGATGAACATTGTTCGATTAATATTGGGAACATGCATGAATGTTAGTAAAACTCGCGGAAATGAATAAACATTCACCGAAACTATTCGCCTTCGCAGATTTTGCAATATCTTGATGTTTATTTATCATAATTATTAACAATTGTCGTAGTACCATAGTTTAAATAATTATTAACAATGCCCTAGTATAAATAAAGGCTTAAAATATCATTTCATCGAAATATTCATTGCTCGCGATGGAATTTTTCGTTGAGATCAAACTGACATTCTCAAGGTTACACGTATCGATGATCGATTCACAAGCGTTCATCGCTATGATTGTTGTATCTAGAAAAGCGATTAATTGAATTTCAGCGCTTTGAAATAAAATGCGTAAATTATAAGAATTAAGCAAATGTTAAATTGATGTATTTAATAAACAATTGTTGTTTCGTTCTCTCCTCTTATCACTTGGATCTCTGGAGGAGAGATCCTTTTGAATGATTTATCCCCGTACGAGCCCCCAAATAACTATTGCTCTGATGTGGTATATTAAAGTATATTTAATAATATTATATATTACAATGATGGTAGTGTTAGATGTAGTGTCAGTGGTTAGTTTCGCTGGATACGTCTTTTAGTTGTCTCGTCTTATCGTCTTTTTAGTCATACCGTCCGCGACACACTCTTCGGACATACTCTCGTCGTCATACTTTGTCATACTACGTCATACTGTATCATACTGTGTTCCTACGTTCTTCTCGCGCTCTATATAGTCATTCCCATTCATTCTCTTTCATTCCAATCCTCAGTCTCTCTCACTTCAGACATTCGGCCACGCTCGGCCATCCCAATCACCCGTCTTTTCTAAACACTCTTCACTTTCTCCGAACCACATGTATTTCCTTTCATCCCCATGCATTCTCACGCTCGGTCGTCGCACAAGACCCTTTGTAAAGGATACTCGTGCCTTCCAGGAAAACTAGCGGGCCGATCGGCGCTAAATGTTTACTTCAACTCGAGTCCAACCGCGCACGTTATCTTGTTTAGGCCTACGCTCGAAGCAAGCCTAAGCGGACGCCGAAAATCCGATACTACACAATTGTTACTTTCCCTGCCATAAAACTTTACGAAACACGTTTTACTTTGAATCTCGATCCAAATTAATTTCGGTGAGGTACTTAATCATTTTCAATGCATAAATAGGATGCACATTGTTCGATTAATATTGGGAACATACATGAATGTTAGTAACAATGGCGGAAATGAACAAACATTCACCGAAACCGTTCGCCTTCGCAGATTTCGCAATATCTTGACGTTTATTTATCATAATAATTAACAACCGTCGTTGGACCGTAGATTAAACCATTTTTCACAAAGTTCCGGTATAAATAATGGCTATAAAGCCAACAATGTCTTGAAGTATTTGGTTAGATCGAACAAATACAATCGAAGAAACCGTGCGATAAAATAAATGAATATTTCGCTACATATCGGAATTATAGTTTGTATATATGCAAATATATTCTGAACCCGCAATTACAAATCCCTGTAACGTGGTAATTACATGGGTTGCCATCTATTGGAGAAAGGGTTAAACTACACTTAAGGGGTGAAAACACCTGGCGGAGAAACGCTCAAGTTTGTCGAGGAATTGTTCTAATTTCCACAAATAGATGGCGCGACAAGTACAATTTACCGACATTAGAGATAAGTATTTCCATTTGTATGATATTCCCTACCGTGCGATAAAATAAATAAATACTTTTGTACAAACTTTTGTATGTTTCATCTTTCGAATAAATGTAAAATTAAACCTTCCACAGTAAATTTTATTCTTGAATTTATTAATGTTTCTAGGAAGATTTATTTCAGTATAAAGAGTGCTATAGGTGGGAAATTTGTGTACATAATAATTATTGAGTGTAAAATAATTTTTCTTTTATTAGAGGTTAATATATTAAATAAGGAAGAAGAGTTAATCTTCATTATTTTAAATATAAAAATTAAAATTAAGGAAATTATTGAATATAAAATGAAATATGTTAAAAATGTATTTTTGTTAATTATTAATAAAATAACTATAATAGATGTTTGTATAACAGATGACTATCCTATAATAATTATGATTGATTTCTTTGTTTAAGCAAATGATAGGGGCAATAATTACATTAATTAGGCAAATAAAATAAACTTTATTATTAAATTTTAATATGAGTTCTATAATAATTATAGGGATTAATTTTACTAAAGTTATTATTAAGAATAGATTAATTCAATTTAATGAATAAATTAAAGAAATGAATCGAACATTTAAAGAGTACATCCCAACTTTTAAGATAAGCGAAAAAAAAAAAAATTATTATAAATAAATAATTAGATTTATTTCCGATTCTGTGTAAATTATTATATATAGTAAATAGTATAAATAAAATTCTTCTGGAGACTAAAGAGATTCAAAAATATATTAAATATGTATTTAGAGTATCGGTGTCTAATTTAACTACAGATCAAACGATTTATAATAGAAATTATAAATATCATAATCATATAATCGAAACGGAGAAACGGAGAAACGGAGAAACGATGAAACGAAGGAAGAAACGGAGAAACGAGGAAAGAAACGGAGAAATGAAGAAAGAAACGAAGAAACGAAGAAAGAAACGGAGAAACGAACAAAGAAACGGAGAAACGAAGAAAGAAACGGAGAAACGAACAAAGAAACGGAGAAACGAACAAAGAAACGGAGCAACGAAGAAAGAAACGGAGAATCGGAGAAATAAATGGAGAAACGAACAAAGAAACGGAGCAACGAAGAAAGAAACGGAGAATCGGAGAAATAAATGGAGAAACGAACAAAGAAACGGAGAAACGAAGAAAGAAACGGAGATACGAAGAAAGAAACGGAGAAACGAAGAAAGAAACGGAGAAACGAAGAAAGAAACGGAGAAACGAAGAAAGAAGCGGAGAAACGAAGAAAGAAACGGAGAAACGAACAAAGAAACGGAGAAACGAAGAAAGAAACGGAGAAACGGAGAAATAAATGGAGAAACGAAGAAATAAACGGAGAAACGAACAAGGAAACGGAGAAACGAAGAAAGAAACGGAGAAACGAAGAAAGAAACGGAGAAACGAAGAAAGAAACGGAGAAACGAAGAAAGAAACGGAGATACGAAGAAAGAAACGGAGAAAGGAACAAAGAAACGGAGAAACGAAGAAAGAAACGGAGAAACGGAGAAATAAATGGAGAAACGAAGAAATAGACGGAGAAACGAAGAAAGAAACGGAGAAACAAAGAAAGAAACGGAGAAACGAACAAAGAAACGGAGAAACGAAGAAAGAAACGGAGAAACGAACAAAGAAACGGAGAAACGTTTCTCCGTTTCTCCGTTTCTCGGTTTCCCCGTTTCTCCGTTTCTCGGTTTCTCCGATTCTCGGTTTCTCCGTTTCTCCGTTTCACGGTTTTTCCGTTTCTCCGTTTCTCCGTTTCACCGTTTTTTGTTCGTTTCTCCATTTATTTCTCCGAATCTCCGTTTCATTCTTCGTTTCTCCGTTTCTTCCATCGTTTCTTTCTTTGTTTCTCCGTTTCTTTCATCGTTTCTCCGTTTCTTTCTTCGTTCCACCGTTTCTTTCTTCTATCCTCCGTTTATTTCTTCGTTTCTCCATTTATTTCTCCGCATCTCCGTTTCTTTGTTCGTTTCTCCGTTTCTTTGTTAGTTTCTCCGTTTCTTCGTTTCTTTCTTGTTTTCTCCGTTTCTTTTTTCGTTTCTCCATTTATTTCTCCGTTTCTCCGTTTCTTTGTTCGTTTCTCCGTTTCTTCGTTCCTTTCTCCATTTATTTCTCCGTGTCTTCGTTTCTTTGTTCGTTTCTCCGTTTCTTTGTTCGTTTCTCCGTTTGTTCGTTTCTTTGTTCGTTTCTCCGTTTCTTTCTTTGTTTCTCCGTTTCTTTGTCCGTTTCTGCGTTTATTTCTTCATTTCTCCATTTATTTCTCCGATTCTCCGTTTCTTTCTCCGTTTCTCCGTTTATTTGTTCGTTTCTCCATTTATTTCTCCGTTTCTCCGTTTCTTTGTCCGTTTCTCCGTTTCTCCGTTTCTTTGTCCGTTTCTCCGTTTCTCCGTTTCTTTGTTCGTTTCTCCGTTCCTTTGTTCGTTTCTCCATTTTTTGGTCGTTTCTCCGTTTCTTTGTTCGTTTCTCCGTTTCTTTGTTCGATTCTCCGTTTCTCTGTTCGTTTCTCTATTTCTTTGTTCGTTTGTACGTTTCATTGTTCGTTGCTTTGTTCGTTTCTCTGTGTCTTTCTCCGTTTCTCGGTTTATTTCTTCGTTTCTCCATTTATTTCTCCGTTTCTCCGTTTCTATGTCCGTTTCTCCGTTTCTTTGTTCGTTTCTCCGTTCCTTTGTTCGTTTCTCCGTTTTTTGGTCGTTTCCCCACTTTTTTCTCCGTTTCTCCGTTTATTTCTTCGTTTCTCCATTTATTTCTCCGATTCTCCGTTTCTTTCTTCGTTTCTCCGTTTCTTTCTTCGTTTCTCCGTTTCTTTCTTCGTTTCTCCGTTTCTTTCTTCGTTTCTCCGTTTCCTTGTTCGCTTCTCCGTTTATTTCTTCGTTTCTTCATTTATTTCTCCGTTTCTTTCTTCGTGTCTCCGTTTCTTTGTTCCTTTCTCCGTTTCTTTGTTCGTTTCTCCGTTTCTTTGTTCGTTTCTCCGTTTCTTTGTTCGTTTCTCCGTTTCTTTGTTCGTTTCTCCGTTTCTTTCTTCGTTTCTCCGTTTCTTTGTTCGTTTCTCCGTTTCTTTCTTCGTTTCTCCGTTTCTTTGTTCGTTTCTCCATTTATTTCTCCGATTCTCCGTTTCTTTCTTCGTTGCTCCGTTTCTTTGTTCGTTTCTCCATTTATTTCTCCGATTCTCCGTTTCTTTCTTCGTTGCTCCGTTTCTTTGTTCGTTTCTCCATTTATTTCTCCGTTTCTCCGTTTCTTTGTTCGTTTCTCCGTTTCTTCGTTCCTTTCTCCATTTATTTCTCCGTGTCTTCGTTTCTTTGTTCGTTTCTCCGTTTCTTTGTTCGTTTCTCCGTTTGTTCGTTTCTTTGTTCGTTTCTCCGTTTCTTTCTTTGTTTCTCCGTTTCTTTGTCCGTTTCTGCGTTTATTTCTTCATTTCTCCATTTATTTCTCCGATTCTCCGTTTCTTTCTCCGTTTCTCCGTTTATTTGTTCGTTTCTCCATTTATTTCTCCGTTTCTCCGTTTCTTTGTCCGTTTCTCCGTTTCTCCGTTTCTTTGTCCGTTTCTCCGTTTCTCCGTTTCTTTGTTCGTTTCTCCGTTCCTTTGTTCGTTTCTCCATTTTTTGGTCGTTTCTCCGTTTCTTTGTTCGTTTCTCCGTTTCTTTGTTCGATTCTCCGTTTCTCTGTTCGTTTCTCTATTTCTTTGTTCGTTTGTACGTTTCATTGTTCGTTGCTTTGTTCGTTTCTCTGTGTCTTTCTCCGTTTCTCGGTTTATTTCTTCGTTTCTCCATTTATTTCTCCGTTTCTCCGTTTCTATGTCCGTTTCTCCGTTTCTTTGTTCGTTTCTCCGTTCCTTTGTTCGTTTCTCCGTTTTTTGGTCGTTTCCCCACTTTTTTCTCCGTTTCTCCGTTTATTTCTTCGTTTCTCCATTTATTTCTCCGATTCTCCGTTTCTTTCTTCGTTTCTCCGTTTCTTTCTTCGTTTCTCCGTTTCTTTCTTCGTTTCTCCGTTTCTTTCTTCGTTTCTCCGTTTCCTTGTTCGCTTCTCCGTTTATTTCTTCGTTTCTTCATTTATTTCTCCGTTTCTTTCTTCGTGTCTCCGTTTCTTTGTTCCTTTCTCCGTTTCTTTGTTCGTTTCTCCGTTTCTTTGTTCGTTTCTCCGTTTCTTTGTTCGTCTCTCCGTTTCTTTGTTCGTTTCTCCGTTTCTTTCTTCGTTTCTCCGTTTCTTTGTTCGTTTCTCCGTTTCTTTCTTCGTTTCTCCGTTTCTTTGTTCGTTTCTCCATTTATTTCTCCGATTCTCCGTTTCTTTCTTCGTTGCTCCGTTTCTTTGTTCGTTTCTCCATTTATTTCTCCGATTCTCCGTTTCTTTCTTCGTTGCTCCGTTTCTTTGTTCGTTTCTCCATTTATTTCTCCGTTTCTCCGTTTCTTTGTTCGTTTCTCCGTTTCTTCGTTCCTTTCTCCATTTATTTCTCCGTGTCTTCGTTTCTTTGTTCGTTTCTCCGTTTCTTTGTTCGTTTCTCCGTTTGTTCGTTTCTTTGTTCGTTTCTCCGTTTCTTTCTTTGTTTCTCCGTTTCTTTGTCCGTTTCTGCGTTTATTTCTTCATTTCTCCATTTATTTCTCCGATTCTCCGTTTCTTTCTCCGTTTCTCCGTTTATTTGTTCGTTTCTCCATTTATTTCTCCGTTTCTCCGTTTCTTTGTCCGTTTCTCCGTTTCTCCGTTTCTTTGTCCGTTTCTCCGTTTCTCCGTTTCTTTGTTCGTTTCTCCGTTCCTTTGTTCGTTTCTCCATTTTTTGGTCGTTTCTCCGTTTCTTTGTTCGTTTCTCCGTTTCTTTGTTCGATTCTCCGTTTCTCTGTTCGTTTCTCTATTTCTTTGTTCGTTTGTACGTTTCATTGTTCGTTGCTTTGTTCGTTTCTCTGTGTCTTTCTCCGTTTCTCGGTTTATTTCTTCGTTTCTCCATTTATTTCTCCGTTTCTCCGTTTCTATGTCCGTTTCTCCGTTTCTTTGTTCGTTTCTCCGTTCCTTTGTTCGTTTCTCCGTTTTTTGGTCGTTTCCCCACTTTTTTCTCCGTTTCTCCGTTTATTTCTTCGTTTCTCCATTTATTTCTCCGATTCTCCGTTTCTTTCTTCGTTTCTCCGTTTCTTTCTTCGTTTCTCCGTTTCTTTCTTAGTTTCTCCGTTTCTTTCTTCGTTTCTCCGTTTCCTTGTTCGCTTCTCCGTTTATTTCTTCGTTTCTTCATTTATTTCTCCGTTTCTTTCTTCGTGTCTCCGTTTCTTTGTTCCTTTCTCCGTTTCTTTGTTCGTTTCTCCGTTTCTTTGTTCGTTTCTCCGTTTCTTTGTTCGTCTCTCCGTTTCTTTGTTCGTTTCTCCGTTTCTTTCTTCGTTTCTCCGTTTCTTTGTTCGTTTCTCCGTTTCTTTCTTCGTTTCTCCGTTTCTTTGTTCGTTTCTCCATTTATTTCTCCGATTCTCCGTTTCTTTCTTCGTTGCTCCGTTTCTTTGTTCGTTTCTCCATTTATTTCTCCGATTCTCCGTTTCTTTCTTCGTTGCTCCGTTTCTTTGTTCGTTTCTCCATTTATTTCTCCGTTTCTCCGTTTCTTTGTTCGTTTCTCCGTTTCTTCGTTCCTTTCTCCATTTATTTCTCCGTGTCTTCGTTTCTTTGTTCGTTTCTCCGTTTCTTTGTTCGTTTCTCCGTTTGTTCGTTTCTTTGTTCGTTTCTCCGTTTCTTTCTTTGTTTCTCCGTTTCTTTGTCCGTTTCTGCGTTTATTTCTTCATTTCTCCATTTATTTCTCCGATTCTCCGTTTCTTTCTCCGTTTCTCCGTTTATTTGTTCGTTTCTCCATTTATTTCTCCGTTTCTCCGTTTCTTTGTCCGTTTCTCCGTTTCTCCGTTTCTTTGTCCGTTTCTCCGTTTCTCCGTTTCTTTGTTCGTTTCTCCGTTCCTTTGTTCGTTTCTCCATTTTTTGGTCGTTTCTCCGTTTCTTTGTTCGTTTCTCCGTTTCTTTGTTCGATTCTCCGTTTCTCTGTTCGTTTCTCTATTTCTTTGTTCGTTTGTACGTTTCATTGTTCGTTGCTTTGTTCGTTTCTCTGTGTCTTTCTCCGTTTCTCGGTTTATTTCTTCGTTTCTCCATTTATTTCTCCGTTTCTTTGTCCGTTTCTCCATTTCTTTGTTCGTTTCTCCGTTCCTTTGTTCGTTTCTCCGTTTTTTGGTCGTTTCCCCACTTTTTTCTCCGTTTCTCCGTTTATTTCTTCGTTTCTCCATTTATTTCTCCGATTCTCCGTTTCTTTCTTCGTTTCTCCGTTTCTTTCTTCGTTTCTCCGTTTCTTTCTTCGTTTCTCCGTTTCTTTCTTCGTTTCTCCGTTTCCTTGTTCGCTTCTCCGTTTATTTCTTCGTTTCTTCATTTATTTCTCGGTTTCTTTCTTCGTGTCTCCGTTTCTTTGTTCCTTTCTCCGTTTCTTTGTTCGTTTCTCCGTTTCTTTGTTCGTTTCTCCGTTTCTTTGTTCGTTTCTCCGTTTCTTTGTTCGTTTCTCCGTTTCTTTCTTCGTTTCTCCGTTTCTTTGTTCGTTTCTCCGTTTCTTTCTTCGTTTCTCCGTTTCTTTCTTCGTTTCTCCGTTTCTTTGTTCGTTTCTCCGTTTCTTTCTTCGTTTCTCCGTTTCTTTCTTCGTTTCTCCGTTTCTTTCTGCGATTCATCGCTTCTTTCTTCGTTACTCCGTTTCTTTCTTCGTTACACCGGTTCTTTCTTCACTTCTCCGTTTCTTTCTTCGTTTCTCCGTTTCTTTCTTCGTTTCCCGTTTCTTTGTTCGTTTCTCCGTTTCTTTGTTCGTTTCTCCGTTTCTTTGTTCGTTTCTCCGTTTCATTGTTCGTTTCTCCGTTTCTTTCTTCGTTTCTGCGTTTCCTTCTTCGTTTCTCCGTTTCTTTCTTCGTTTCTCCGTTTCTTTGTTCGTTTCTGCGTTTCTTTCTTCGTTTCTCCGTTTCTTTCTTCGTTTCTCCGTTTCTTTGTTCGTTTCTCCGTTTCTTTCTTCGTTTCTCCGTTTCTTTCTTCGTTTCTCCGTTTCTTTCTGCGTTTCATCGCTTCTTTCTTCGTTACTCCGTTTCTTTCTTCGTTACACCGGTTCTTTCTTCGTTTCTTCGTTTCTTTCTCCGCTACTCCGTTTCTTTCCTCGTTTCTCCGTTTCTTTCTCCGTTTCTCCGTTTCTTTTTTCGTTTCTCCGCTTATTTCTTCGATTCTCCATTTATTTCTCCGTTTCTCCGTTTCTTTCTTCATTTCTCCGTTGCTTTCTTCGTTTCTCCGTTTCTTTGTTCGTTTCTCCGTTTCTTTCTTCGTTTCTTCATTTCTTTCTTCGTTTCTTCGTTTCTTTCTTCGTTTCTCCGTTTGCTTGTTCGTTTCTCAATTTATTTCTTCGTTTCTCCATTTATTTCACCGTTTCCCCGTATCTTTCTTCGTTTCTCCGTTTCTTTGTTCGTTTCTCCGTTTCTTTCTTCGTTTCTCCGTTTCTTTCTTCGTTTCTCCGTTTCTTTGTTCGTTTCTCCGTTTCTTTCTGCGTTTCATCGCTTCTTTCTTCGTTACTCCGTTTCTTTCTTCGTTACTCCGTTTCTTTCTTCGTTCCTCCGTTTCTTTCTCCGATTCTCCGTTTATTTCTTCGTTGCTCCGTTTATTTCTCCGTGTCTTCGTTTCTTTGTTCGTTTCTCCGTTTCATTGTTCGCTTCTCCGTTTGTTTGTTCGTTTCTCTGTATCTTTGTACGTTTCTCCGTTTCTTTCTTCGTTTCTTTCTTCGTTTCTCCGTTTCTTCGTTTCTTTGTTCGTTTCTCCGTTTCTCCGTTTCTTTCTTCGTTTCTCCGTTTCTTTCTTCGTTTCCCGTTTCTTTCTTCGTTTCTCGGTTCCTTTGTTCGTTTCTCCGTTTCTTTCTTTATTTCTCCGTTTCTTTGTTCGTTTCTCCGTTTATTTCTTTATTTCTCCATTTATCTCTCCGATTCTCCATTTCTGTCTTCGTTTCTCCGTTTTTTGGTCGTTTCTCCGTTTCTTTGGTCGTTTCTCTGATTCATTGTTCGATTCTCCGTTTCTTTGTTCGTTTCTCCGTTTCTTTGTTCGTTTCTCCGTTTTTTGGTCGATTCTCCGTTTCTTTGTTCATTTCTCCGTCTCTTTGTTCGATTCTCCGTTTCTTTGTTCGTTTCTCTATTTCTTTGTCCGTTTCTCCGTTTCTTTGTTCCTTTCTTCGTTTCTTTGTTCGTTTCTCCGTTTCTTTGTTCGTTTCTCCGTTTCTTTGTTCGTTTCTCCGTTTCTTTGTTCGTTTCTCCGTTTCTTTGTTCGTTTCTCCGTTTCTTTGTTCGTTTCTCCGTTTCTTTGTTCGTTTCTCCGTTTCTTTGTTCGTTTCTCCATTTCTTTGTTCGTTTCTCCGTTTCTTTGTTCGTTTCTCCGTTTCTTTGTTCGTTTCTCCGTTTCTTTGTTCGTTTCTCCGTTTCTTTCTCCATTTCTCGGTTTATTTCTTCGTTTCTCCATTTATTTCTCCGATTCTCCGTTTCTTTCTTCGTTTCTCCATTTCTTTCATCGTTTCTACGTTTTTCGGTTATTTCTTCGTTTCTCCATTTCTTTCTCCGATTCTCCGTTTCTTTCTTCGTTTCTCCGTTTCTTTGTTCGTTTCTCCGTTTCTTTCTTCGTTTCTTGATTTCTTTCTTCGTATCTTCGTTTCTTTCTTCGTTTCTCCGTTTGCTTGTTCGTTTCTCCGTTTCTTTCTTCGATTCTCCGTTTAACGAAGAAAGAAACGTAGAAACGAAGAGAAAAACGGAGAAACTATGAAAGAAACGGAGTAACGAAGAATGAAACGGAGAACGGAGAAATAAATGAAGAAACGAAGAAAGAAACGGAGAAACGAAGAAAGAAACGCAGAAACGAAGAAAGAAACGGAGAAACGAAGAAAGAAACGGAGAATCGGAGAAATAAATGGAGAAACGAAGAAATAAATGGTGAAACGAAGAAAGAAACGGAGAAACGAAGAAAGAAACGGAGAAACGAAGAAAGAAACGGAGAAACGAAGACAGAAACGGAGAATCGGAGAAATAAATGGAGAAACGAAGAAATAAACGGAGAAACGGAGAAATAAATGGAGAAACGAAGAAATAAATGGTGAAACGAAGAAAGAAACGGAGAAACGAAGAAAGAAACGGAGAAACGAAGAAAGAAACGGAGAAACGAAGAAAGAAACGGAGAAACGAAGAAAGAAACGGAGAAACGAGCAAAGAAACGGAGAAACGGACAAAGAAACGGAGAAACGAAGAGAAAAACGGAGAAACGTAGAAAGAAACGGAGAAACGAAGAAAGAAACGGAGAAACGAAGAAAGAAACGGAGAAACGAGCAAAGAAACGGAGAAACGGACAAAGAAACGGAGAAACGAAGAGAAAAACGGAGAAACGATGAAAGAAACGGAGTAACGAAGAATGAAACGGAGAACGGAGAAATAAATGGAGAAACGAAGAAATAAACCAAGAAACGAAGAAAGAAACGGAGAAACGAAGAAAGAAACGGAGAAACGAAGAAAGAAACGGAGAATCGGAGAAATAAATGGAGAAACGAAGAAATAAACGGAGAAACGGAGAAATAAATGGAGAAACGAAGAAATAAATGGTGAAACGAAGAAAGAAACGGAGAAACGAAGAAAGAAACGGAGAAACGAAGAAAGAAACGGAGAAACGAAGAAAGAAACGGAGTAACGAAGAAAGAAACGAAGAAACGAAGAAAGAAACGGAGGAATAAATGGAGAAACGAAGAAATAAACCGAGAAACGGAAAAAGAAACGGAGAAACGAACAAAGAAACGGAGAAACGAAGAAAGAAACGGAGAAACGAACAAAGAAACGGAGAAACGAACAAAGAAACGGAGAAACGAGCAAAGAAACGGGGAAACGGACAAAGAAACGGAGAAACGAACAAAGAATCGGAGAAACGAAGGTAGAAACGGAGAAACGAAGAAAGAAACGGAGAAACGAAGAAAGAAACAGACAAACGAAGAAAGAACCGGAGTAACGAAGAAAGAAACGGAGAAACGGAGAAATAAATGGAAAAAACGAAGAAATAAATGGAGAAACGTAGAAACAAACTGAGAAACGAACAAAGGAACGGAGAAACGAAGAAAGAAACGAAGAAACGTAGAAAGAAATGGAGAAACGAAGAAATAAACGGAGAAACGAAGAAAGAAACGGAGAAACGAAGAAAGAAACTGAGAAACGAAGAAAGAAACGAAGAAACGAAGAAAGAAACGGAGAAATAAATGGAGAAACGAAGAAATAAACCGAGAAACGGAAAAAGAAACGGAGAAACGAACAAAGAAACGGAGAAACGAACAAAGAAACGGAGAACCCAACAAAGAAACGGAGAAACGAACAAAGAAACGGAGAAACGAACAAAGAAACGGAGAATCGGAGAAATAAATGGAGAAATGAAGAAATAAACGGAGAAACGGAGAAATAAATGGAGAAACGATGAAATAAACGGAGAAACTAACAAAGAAACGGAGAAACGGAGAAATAAATGGAGAAACGAAGAAATAAACGGAGAAACGGAGAAATAAATGGAGAAACGAAGAAATAAACGGAAAAACGAAGAAAGAAACGGAGAAAGGAACAAAGAAACGGAGAAACGAACAAATAAACGGAGGAACGAAGAAAGAAACGGAGAAACGAACAAAGAAACGGAGAAACGAAGAAAGAAACGGAGAAACGAAAAAAGAAACGGAGAAACGAACAAAGAAACGGAGAAACGAAGAAAGAACCGGAGAAACGGAAAAAGAAACGGAGTAACGAAGAAAGAAACGAAGATACGAAGAAAGAAACGGAGAAATAAATGGAGAAACGAAGAAATAGACCGAGAAACGGAGAAACGAACAATAAAACGGAAAAACGAAGAAAGAAACTGAGAATCCGACAAAGTAACGGAGAAACGAACAAAGAAACGGAGAAACGAACAAAGAAACGGAGAAACGAACAAAGAAACGGAGAAACGAACAAAGAAACGGAGAATCGGAGAAATAAATGGAGAAACGAAGAAATAAACGAAGAAACGGGGAAATAAATGGAGAAACGAACAAAGAAACGGAGAAACGAAGAAAGAAACGGAGAAACGAAGAAAGAAACGGAGAAACGAAGAAAGAAACGGAGAAACGAAGAAAGAAACGGAGAAACGAGGAAAGGAACGGAGAAACCGTCAAAGTAACGGAGAAACGAACAAAGTAACGGAGAAACGAACAAAGAAACGGAGAAACGAAGAGAGAAACGGAGAAATAAATGGAGAAACGATGAAATAAACGGAGAAACGAAGAATGAAACCGAGAAACGAAGAAAGAAACGGAGAAACGAAGAAAGAAACAGAGAAACGAAGAAATAAACGGAGAACGAAGAAAGAAACGGAGAAACGAACAAAGCAACGGAGAAACGATGAAAGAAACGTAGAAACGAACAAAGAAATGGAGAAATGAAGAAAGAAACGGAGAAACGGAGAAATAAATGGAGAAACGAAGAAATAAACGGAGAAACGAAGAATGAAACGGAGAAACGAAGAAAGAAACGGAGAAACGAACAAAGAAACGGAGAAACGAACAAAGAAACGGAGAAACGAAGAAAGAATCGGAGCAACGGAGAAATAAATGGAGAAACGAAGAAATAAACGGAGAAACGAAGAAAGAAACGGAGGACGAAGACAGAAACGGAGAAACGAAGAAAGAAACGGAGAAACGAAGAAAGAAACGGAGAAACGAAGAAAGAAACGGAGAAACGAAGAAAGAAACTGAGAAACGAAGAAAGAAACGGAGAATCGGAGAAATAAATGGAGAAACGAAGAAATAGACCGAGAAACGGAGAAACGAACAAAGAAACGGAGAAACGAGGAACGAAACGGAGAAACCGACAATGTAACGGAGAAACGATCAAAGAAACGGAGAAACGAACAAAGAAACGGAGAATCGGAGAAATGAATGGAGAAACGGAGAAATAAACGGAGAAGCGAAGAAATAAATGGAGAAACGAAGAAATAAATGGAGAAACGATCAAAGAAACGGAGAAACGAAGAAAGAAACGGAGAAATGAAGAAAGAAACGGAGAAACGAAGAAAGAAACGGAGAAACGGACAAAGTAACGGAGAAACGATGAAAGAAACGGAGAAACGAACAAAGAAACGCAGAAACGAAGAAAGAAACGGAGAAACGGAGAAATAAATGGAGAAACGAAGAAATAAACGGAGAAACGAAGAAAGAAACGGAGAAACGAAGAAAGAAACGGAGAAACGAACAAAGAAACGGAGAAACGAACAAAGAAACGGAGAAACGAAGAAAGAATCGGAGCAACGGTGAAATAAATGGAGAAACGAAGAAATAAACGGAGAAACGAAGAAAGAAACGGAGAAACGAAGAAAGAAACGGAGAAACGAAGAAAGAAACAGAGAAACGAAGAAAGAAACGGAGAAACGAACAAAGAAACGGAGAAACGAAGAAAGAAACGGAGAAACGGAGAAATAAATGGAGAAACGAAGAAATAAACGGAGAAACGAAGAAAGAGACGGAGAAATGAAGAAAGAAACGGAGAAACGAAGAAAGAAACGGAGAAACGAACAAAGAAACGGAGAAAGGAACAAAGAAACGGAGAAACGAACAAATAAACGGAGGAACGAAGAAAGAAACGGAGAAACGAACAAATAAACGGAGAAACGAAGAAAGAAACGGAGAAACGAAGAAAGAAACGGAGAAACGAAGAAAGAAACGGAGAAACGGAGAAATAAATGGAGAAACGAAGAAATAAACGGAGAAACGAAGAAAGAAACGGAGAAACGAAGAAAGAAACGGAGAAACGGACAAGCAAACGGAGAAACGAACAAAGAAACGGAGAAACGAACAAAGAAACGGAGAAACGAACAAAGAAACGGAGAAACGAACAAATAAACGGAGGAACGAAGAAAGAAACGGAGAAACGAACAAATAAACGGAGAAACGAAGAAAGAAACGGAGAAACGAAGAAAGAAACGGAGAAACGAAGAAAGAAACGGAGAAACTGAGAAATAAATGGAGAAACGAAGAAATAAACGGAGAAACGAAGAATGAAACGGAGAAACGAAGAAAGAAACGGAGAAACGAACACAGAAACGGAGAAACGAACAAAGAAACGGAGAAACGAAGAAAGAATCGGAGCAACGGAGAAATAAATGGAGAAACGAAGAAATAAACGGAGAAACGAAGAAAGAAACGGAGGACGAAGACAGAAACGGAGAAACGAAGAAAGAAACGGAGAAACGAAGAAAGAAACGGAGAAACAAAGAAAGAAACGGAGAAACGAAGAAAGAAACTGAGAAACGAAGAAAGAAACGGAGAATCGGAGAAATAAATGGAGAAACGAAGAAATAGACCGAGAAACGGAGAAACGAACAAAGAAACGGAGAAACGAGGAAAGAAACGGAGAAACCGACAATGTAACGGAGAAACGATCAAAGAAACGGAGAAACGAACAAAGAAACGGAGAATCGGAGAAATGAATGGAGAAACGGAGAAATAAACGGAGAAGCGGAGAAATAAATGGAGAAACGAAGAAAGAAACGGAGAAACGAAGAAAGAAACGGAGAAACGAAGAAAGAAACGGAGAAACGAAGAAAGAAACGGAGAAACGAAAAAAGAAACTGAGAAACGAAGAAAGAAACTGAGAAACGAAGAAAGAAACGGAGAAACGAACAAAGTAACGGAGAAACGAACAAAGAAACGGAGAAACGAACAAAGAAACGGAGAAACGAACAAAGAAACGGAGAAACGAACAAAGAAACGGAGAAACGAACAAATAAACGGAGGAACGAATAAAGAAACGGAGAAACGAAGAAAGAATCGGAGCAACGGAGAAATAAATGGAGAAACGAAGAAATAAACGGAGAAACGAAGAAAGAAACGGAGGACGAAGACAGAAACGGAGAAACGAAGAAATAAACGGAGAAACGAAGAAAGAAACGGAGAAACAAAGAAAGAAACGGAGAAACGAAGAAAGAAACTGAGAAACGAAGAAAGAAACGGAGAATCGGAGAAATAAATGGAGAAACGAAGAAATAGACCGAGAAACGGAGAAACGAACAAAGAAACGGAGAAACGAGGAAAGAAACGGAGAAACCGACAATGTAACGGAGAAACGAAGAAAGAAACGGAGAAACGAACACAGAAACGGAGAAACGAACAAAGAAACGGAGAAACGAAGAAAGAATCGGAGCAACGGAGAAATAAATGGAGAAACGAAGAAATAAACGGAGAAACGAAGAAAGAAACGGAGGACGAAGACAGAAACGGAGAAACGAACAAAGAAACGCAGAAACGAAGAAAGAAACGCAGAAACGGAGAAATAAATGGAGAAACGAAGAAATAAACGGAGAAACGAAGAATGAAACGGAGAAACGAAGAAAGAAACGGAGAAACGAACACAGAAACGGAGAAACGAACAAAGAAACGGAGAAACGAAGAAAGAATCGGAGCAACGGAGAAATAAATGGAGAAACGAAGAAATAAACGGAGAAACGAAGAAAGAAACGGAGGACGAAGACAGAAACGGAGAAACGAAGAAAGAAACGGAGAAACGAAGAAAGAAACGGAGAAACAAAGAAAGAAACGGAGAAACGAAGAAAGAAACTGAGAAACGAAGAAAGAAACGGAGAATCGGAGAAATAAATGGAGAAACGAAGAAATAGACCGAGAAACGGAGAAACGAACAAAGAAACGGAGAAACGAGGAAAGAAACGGAGAAACCGACAATGTAACGGAGAAACGATCAAAGAAACGGAGAAACGAACAAAGAAACGGAGAATCGGAGAAATGAATGGAGAAACGGAGAAATAAACGGAGAAGCGGAGAAATAAATGGAGAAACGAAGAAAGAAACGGAGAAACGAAGAAAGAAACGGAGAAACGAAGAAAGAAACGGAGAAACGAAGAAAGAAACGGAGAAACGAAAAAAGAAACTGAGAAACGAAGAAAGAAACTGAGAAACGAAGAAAGAAACGGAGAAACGAACAAAGTAACGGAGAAACGAACAAAGAAACGGAGAAACGAACAAAGAAACGGAGAAACGAACAAAGAAACGGAGAAACGAACAAAGAAACGGAGAAACGAACAAATAAACGGAGGAACGAATAAAGAAACGGAGAAACGAAGAAAGAAACGGAGAATCGAAGAAAGAAACAGAGAAACGAAGAAAGAAACGGAGAAATAAATGGAGAAACGAAGAAATAAACGGAGAAACGAACAAGGAAACGGAGAAACGAAGAAAGAAACGGAGAAACGACGAAGAAACGGAGAAACGAAGAAAGAAACGGAGAAACGAAGAAAGAAACAGAGATACGAAGAAAGAAACGGAGAAACGAGCAAAGAAACGGAGAAACGGCGAAATAAATGGAAAAACGAAGAAATAAACGGAGAAACGAAGAAAGAAACGGAGAAACGAAGTAAGAAACGGAGAAACGAAGAAAGAAACGGAGAAATAAATGGAGAAACGAACAATGAAACGGAGAAACGAAGAAAGAAACGGAGAAATGAAGAAAGAAACGGAGAAACGAAGAAAGAAACGCAGAAACGGACAAAGTAACGGAGAAACGAACAAAGAAACGGAGAAACGATCAAAGAAACGGAGAATCGGAGAAATAAATGGAGAAACGGAGAAATAAACGGAGAAACGGAGAAATAAATGTAGAAAGGAAGAAATAAATGGAGAAACGAACAAAGAAACGGAGAAACGAAGAGAGAAACGGAGAAATGAACAAAGAAACGGAGAAACGAAGAAAGAAACGGAGAAACGAAGAAAGACACGGAGAAACGGAGACATAAGTGGAGAAACGAAGAAATAAACGGAGAAACGAAGAAAGAAACGGAGAAACGGAGAAATAAATGAAGAAACGAAGAAATAAACGGAGAAACGAAGAAAGAAACGGAGAAACGAAGTAAGAAACGGAGAAACGAAGAAAGAAACAGAGAAATAAATGGAGAAACGAACAAAGAAACGGAGAAACGAAGAAAGAAACGGAGAAACGAACAAAGAAACGGAGAAACGAACAAAGAAACGGAGAAATGAAGAAAGAAACGGAGAAACGAACAAAGAAACGGAGAAACGGCGAAATAAATGGAGCAACGAAGAAATAAACGGAGAAACGAAGAAAGAAACGGAGAAACGAAGTAAGAAACGGAGAAACGGAGAAAGAAACGGAGAAATAAATGGATAAACGAACAAAGAAACGGAGAAACGAAGAAAGAAACGGAGAAATGAAGAAAGAAACGGAGAAACGAAGAAAGAAACGGAGAAACGGACAAAGTAACGGAGAAACGAAGAAAGAAACGGAGAAACGAACAAAGAAACGCAGAAACGAAGAAAGAAACGGAGAAACGGAGAAATAAATGGAGAAACGAAGAAATAAACGGAGAAACGAAGAAAGAAACGGAGAAACGAAGAAAGAAACGGAGAAACGAACAAAGAAACGGAGAAACGAACAAAGAAACGGAGAAACGAAGAAAGAATCGGAGCAACGGTGAAATAAATGGAGAAACGAAGAAATAAACGGAGAAACGAAGAAAGAAACGGAGAAACGAAGAAAGAAACGGAGAAACGAAGAAAGAAACAGAGAAACGAAGAAAGAAACGGAGAAACGAACAAAGAAACGGAGAAACGAAGAAAGAAACGGAGAAACGGAGAAATAAATGGAGAAACGAAGAAATAAACGGAGAAACGAAGAAAGAGACGGAGAAATGAAGAAAGAAACGGAGAAACGAAGAAAGAAACGGAGAAACGAACAAAGAAACGGAGAAAGGAACAAAGAAACGGAGAAACGAACAAAGAAACGGAGAAACGAACAAAGAAACGGAGAAACGAACAAAGAAACGGAGAAACGAACAAATAAACGGAGGAACGAAGAAAGAAACGGAGAAACGAACAAATAAACGGAGAAACGAAGAAAGAAACGGAGAAACGAAGAAAGAAACGGAGAAACGAAGAAAGAAACGGAGAAACGGAGAAATAAATGGAGAAACGAAGAAATAAACGGAGAAACGGAGAAATAAATGGAGAAACGAAGAAATAAACGGAAAAACGATGAAAGAAACGGAGAAACGAACAAAGAAACAGAGAAACGAACAAAGAAACGTAGAAACGAACAAAGAAATGGAGAAACGAAGAAAGAAACGCAGAAACGGAGAAATAAATGGAGAAACGAAGAAATAAACGGAGAAACGAAGAATGAAACGGAGAAACGAAGAAAGAAACGGAGAAACGAACAAGTAAACGGAGGAACGAATAAAGAAACGGAGAAACGAAGAAAGAAACGGAGAAACGAAGAAAGAAACGGAGAAACGAAGAAAGAAACGGAGAAATAAACGGAGAAACGAAGAAATAAACGGAGAAACGAACAAGGAAACGGAGAAACGAAGAAAGAAACGGAGAAACGACGAAGAAACGGAGAAACGACGAAAGAAACGGAGAAACGAAGAAAGAAACAGAGATACGAAGAAAGAAACGGAGAAACGAGCAAAGAAACGGAGAAACGGCGAAATAAATGGAAAAACGAAGAAATAAACAGAGAAAGGAAGAAATAAACGGAGAAACGAAGTAAGAAACGGAGAAACGAAGAAAGAAACGGAGAAATAAATGGAGAAACGAACAATGAAACGGAGAAACGAAGAAAGAAACGGAGAAATGAAGAAAGAAACGGAGAAACGAAGAAAGAAACGGAGAAACGGACAAAGTAACGGAGAAACGAACAAAGAAACGGAGAAACGAACAAAGAAACGGAGAATCGGAGAAATAAATGGAGAAACGGAGAAATAAACGGAGAAACGGAGAAATAAATGTAGAAAGGAAGAAATAAATGGAGAAACGAACAAAGAAACGGAGAAACGAAGAGAGAAACGGAGAAGTGAACAAAGAAACGGAGAAAAGAAGAAAGAAACGGAGAAACGAAGAAAGACACGGAGAAACGGAGACATAAGTGGAGAAACGAAGAAATAAACGGAGAAACGAAGAAAGAAACGGAGAAACGGAGAAATAAATGAAGAAACGAAGAAATAAACGGAGAAACGAAGAAAGAAACGGAGAAACGAAGTAAGAAACGGAGAAACGAAGAAAGAAACAGAGAAATAAATGGAGAAACGAACAAAGAAACGGAGAAACGAAGAAAGAAACGGAGAAACGAACAAAGAAACGGAGAAACGAACAAAGAAACGGAGAAATGAAGAAAGAAACGGAGAAACGAACAAAGAAACGGAGAAGCGGCGAAATAAATGGAGCAACGAAGAAATAAACGGAGAAACGAAGAAAGAAACGGAGAAACGAAGTAAGAAACGGAGAAACGGAGAAAGAAACGGAGAAATAAATGGATAAACGAACAAAGAAACGGAGAAACGAAGAAAGAAACGGAGAAATGAAGAAAGAAACGGAGAAACGAAGAAAGAAACGGAGAAACGGACAAAGTAACGGAGAAACGAAGAAAGAAACGGAGAAACGAACAAAGAAACGCAGAAACGAAGAAAGAAACGGAGAAACGGAGAAATAAATGGAGAAACGAAGAAATAAACGGAGAAACGAAGAAAGAAACGGAGAAACGAAGAAAGAAACGGAGAAACGAACAAAGAAACGGAGAAACGAACAAAGAAACGGAGAAACGAAGAAAGAGTCGGAGCAACGGTGAAATAAATGGAGAAACGAAGAAATAAACGGAGAAACGAAGAAAGAAACGGAGAAACGAACAAAGAAACGGAGAAACGAAGAAAGAAACAGAGAAACGAAGAAAGAAACGGAGAAACGAACAAAGAAACGGAGAAACGAAGAAAGAAACGGAGAAACGGAGAAATAAATGGAGAAACGAAGAAATAAACGGAGAAACGAACAAAGAAACGGAGAAACGAAGAGAGAAACGGAGAAACGAGGAAAGAAACGGAGAAACGAAGAAAGAAACGGAGAAACGAAGAAAGAAACGGAGAAACGAAGAAAGAAACTGAGAAACGAAGAAAGAAACGGAGAATCGGAGAAATAAATGGAGAAACGAAGAAATAGACCGAGAAACGGAGAAACGAACAAAGAGACGGAGAAACGAAGAAAGAAACGGAGAAACCGACAATGTAACGGAGAAACGATCAAAGAAACGGAGAAACGAACAATGAAACGGAGAATCGGAGAAATAAATGGAGAAACGGAGAAATAAACAGAGAAACGGAGAAATAAATGGAGAAACGAAGAAATAAATGGAGAAACGAACAAAGAAACGGAGAACCGAAGAGAGAAACGGAGAAATGAACAAAGAAACGGAGAAACGAAGAAAGAAACGGAGAAACGAAGAAAGAAACGGAGAAACGGAGACATAAGTGGAGAAACGAAGAAATAAACGGAGAAACGAAGAAAGAAACGGAGAAACGATGTAAGAAACGGAGAAACGAAGCAAGAAACAGAGAAATAAATGGAGAAACGAAGAAAGAAACGGAGAAACGAAGAAAGAAACGGAGAAACGAAGAAAGAACCGGAGAAACGAAGAAAGAAACGGAGAAACGAAGAAAGAAACGGAGAAACGAAGAAAGAAACTGAGAAACGAAGAAAGAAACTGAGAAACGAACAAAGAAACGGAGAAACGAACAAAGAAACGGAGAAACGAACAAAGAAACGGAGATACGAAGAAAGAAACGGAGAAACGAACAAAGAAACGGAGAAACGAACAAAGAAACGGAGAAACGAACAAATAAACGGAGGAACGAAGAAAGAAACGGAGAAACGAAGAAAGAAACGGAGAAACGATCAAAGAAACGGAGAAACGAAGAAAGAAACGGAGAAACGAAGAAAGAAACGGAGAAACGAACAAAGAAACGGAGAAACGAACAAATAAACGGAGGAACGAAGAAAGAAACGGAGAAACGAAGAAAGAAACGGAGAAACGATCAAAGAAACGGAGAAACGAGGAAAGAAACGGAGAAACGAAGAAAGAAACGGAGAAACGAAGAAAGAAACGGAGAAACGAACAAATAAACGGAGGAACGAAGAATGAAACGGAGAAACGAAGAAAGAAACGGAGAAACGAAGAAAGAAACGGAGAAACGAAGAAAGAAACGGAGAAATAAATGGAGAATCGAAGAAATAAACGGAGAAACGAACAAGGAAACGGAGAAACGAACAAGGAAACGGAGAAACGAAGAAAGAAACGGAGAAACGACGAAAGAATCGGAGAAACGAAGAAAGAAACGGAGAAACGAAGAAAGAAACAGAGATACGAAGAAAGAAACGGAGAAACGAACAAAGAAACGGAGAAACGGCGAAATAAGTGGAGAAACGAAGAAATAAACGGAGAAACGAAGAAAGAAACGGAGAAACGGAGAAATAAATGGAGAAACGAAGAAATAAACGGAGAAACGAAGAAAGAAACGGAGAAACGAAGTAAGAAACGGAGAAACGAAGAAAGAAACAGAGAAATAAATGGAGAAACGAACAAAGAAACGGAGAAACGAAGAAAGAAACGGAGAAACGAAGAAAGAAACGGAGAAACGAAGAAAGAAACTGAGAAACGAAGAAAGAAACTGAGAAACGAACAAAGAAACGGAGAAACGAACAAAGAAACGGAGAAACGAACAAAGAAACGGAGATACGAAGAAAGAAACGGAGAAACGAACAAAGAAACGGAGAAACGAACAAAGAAACGGAGAAACGAACAAATAAACGGAGGAACGAAGAAAGAAACGGAGAAACGAAGAAAGAAACGGAGAAACGATCAAAGAAACGGAGAAACGAAGAAAGAAACGGAGAAACGAAGAAAGAAACGGAGAAACGAACAAAGAAACGGAGAAACGAACAAATAAACGGAGGAACGAAGAAAGAAACGGAGAAACGAAGAAAGAAACGGAGAAACGATCAAAGAAACGGAGAAACGAAGAAAGAAACGGAGAAACGAAGAAAGAAACGGAGAAACGAAGAAAGAAACGGAGAAACGAACAAATAAACGGAGGAACGAAGAAAGAAACGGAGAAACGAAGAAAGAAACGGAGAAACGAACAAAGAAACGGAGAAACGAAGAAAGAAACGGAGAAATAAATGGAGAATCGAAGAAATAAACGGAGAAACGAACAAGGAAACGGAGAAACGAACAAGGAAACGGAGAAACGAAGAAAGAAACGGAGAAACGACGAAAGAATCGGAGAAACGAAGAAAGAAACGGAGAAACGAAGAAAGAAACAGAGATACGAAGAAAGAAACGGAGAAACGAACAAAGAAACGGAGAAACGGCGAAATAAGTGGAGAAACGAAGAAATAAACGGAGAAACGAAGAAAGAAACGGGGAAACGGAGAAATAAATGGAGAAACGAAGAAATAAACGGAGAAACGAAGAAAGAAACGGAGAAACGAAGTAAGAAACGGAGAAACGAAGAAAGAAACAGAGAAATAAATGGAGAAACGAACAAAGAAACGGAGAAACGAAGAAAGAAACGGAGAAACGAACAAAGAAACGGAGAAACGAACAAAGAAACGGAGAAATGAAGAAAGAAACGGAGAAACGAACAAAGAAACGGAGAAACGAACAAAGAAACGGAGAAACGAACAAATAAACGGAGGAACGAAGAAAGAAACGGAGAAACGAAGAAAGAAACGGAGAAACGATCAAAGAAACGGAGAAACGAAGAAAGAAACGGAGAAACGAAGAAAGAAACGGAGAAACGAACAAAGAAACGGAGAAACGAACAAATAAACGGAGGAACGAAGAAAGAAACGGAGAAACGAAGAAAGAAACGGAGAAACGATCAAAGAAACGGAGAAACGAAGAAAGAAACGGAGAAACGAAGAAAGAAACGGAGAAACGAAGAAAGAAACGGAGAAACGAACAAATAAACGGAGGAACGAAGAAAGAAACGGAGAAACGAAGAAAGAAACGGAGAAACGAACAAAGAAACGGAGAAACGAAGAAAGAAACGGAGAAATAAATGGAGAATCGAAAAAATAAACGGAGAAACGAACAAGGAAACGGAGAAACGAACAAGGAAACGGAGAAACGAAGAAAGAAACGGAGAAACGACGAAAGAATCGGAGAAACGAAGAAAGAAACGGAGAAACGAAGAAAGAAACAGAGATACGAAGAAAGAAACGGAGAAACGAACAAAGAAACGGAGAAACGAAGAAAGAAACAGAGATACGAAGAAAGAAACGGAGAAACGAACAAAGAAACGGAGAAACGGCGAAATAAGTGGAGAAACGAAGAAATAAACGGAGAAACGAAGAAAGAAACGGAGAAACGAAGTAAGAAACGGAGAAACGAAGAAAGAAACAGAGAAATAAATGGAGAAACGAACAAAGAAACGGAGAAACGAAGAAAGAAACGGAGAAACGAACAAAGAAACGGAGAAACGAACAAAGAAACGGAGAAATGAAGAAAGAAACGGAGAAACGAACAAAGAAACGGAGAAACGAACAAAGAAACGGAGAAACGAACAAATAAACGGAGGAACGAAGAAAGAAACGGAGAAACGAAGAAAGAAACGGAGAAACGATCAAAGAAACGGAGAAGCGAAGAAAGAAACGGAGAAACGAAGAAAGAAACGGAGAAACGAAGAAAGAAACGGAGAAACGAACAAATAAACGGAGGAACGAAGAAAGAAACGGAGAAACGAACAAAGAAACGGAGAAACGAAGAAAGAAACGGAGAAATAAATGGAGAATCGAAGAAATAAACGGAGAAACGAACAAGGAAACGGAGAAACGAACAAGGAAACGGAGAAACGAAGAAAGAAACGGAGAAACGACGAAAGAATCGGAGAAACGAAGAAAGAAACGGAGAAACGAAGAAAGAAACGGCGAAACGAAGAAAGAAACGGAGAAACGAAGAAAGAAACTGAGAAACGAAGAAAGAAACTGAGAAACGAACAAAGAAACGGAGAAACGAACAAAGCAACGGAGAAACGAACAAAGAAACGGAGATACGAAGAAAGAAACGGAGATACGAAGAAAGAAACGGAGAAACGAACAAAGAAACGGAGAAACGAAGAAAGAAACGGAGAAACGAAGAAAGAAACGGAGAAACGAACAAAGAAACGGAGAAACGAACAAATAAACGGAGGAACGAAGAAAGAAACGGAGAAACGAAGAAAGAAACGGAGAAACGGAGAAAGAAACGGAGAAATGGACAAAGTAACGGAGAAACGAACAAAGAAACGGAGATACGAACAAAGAAACGGAGAAACGGAGAAATAAATGGAGAAACGAAGAAAGAAACCGAGAAATGAAGAAAGAAACGGAGAAACGAAGAAAGAGACGGAGAAACGGACAAAGTAACGGAGAAACGAAGAAAGAAACGGAGAAACGAACAAAGAAACGGAGAAACGAACAAAGAAACGGAGAAACGGAGAAATAAATGGAGAAACGAAGAAATAAACGGAGAAACGAAGAAAGAAACGGAGAAAAGGAGGAAGAAACGGAGAAACGAACAAAGAAACGGAGACACGAACAAAGAAACGGAGAAACGAAGAAAGAATCGGAGCAACGGTGAAATAAATGGAGAAACGAAGAAATAAACGGAGAAGAGAAGAAAGATACGGAGAAACGAAGAAAGAAACGGAGAAACGAAGAAAGAAACAGAGAAACGAAGAAAGAAACAGAGAAATGAAGAAAGAAACTGAGAAACGAACAAAGAAACGGAGAAACGAAGAAAGAAACGGAGAAACGAACAAAGAAACGGAGAATCGGAGAAATAAATGGAGAAACGGAGAAATAAACGGAGAAACGGAGAAATAATTGGAGAAACGAAGAAATAAACGGAGAAACGAACAAAGAAACGGAGAAACGAAGAGAGAAACGGAGAAACGAGGAAAGAAACGGAGAAACGAAGCAAGAAACGGAGAAACGAAGAAAGAAACGGAGAAACGAAGAAAGAAACGGAGAAATAAATGGAGAATCGAAGAGATAAACGGAGAAACGAACAAGGAAACGGAGAAACGAACAAGGAAACGGAGAAACGAAGAAAGAAACGGAGAAACGAAGAAATAAACGGAGAAACGAACAAAGAAACGGAGAATCGGAAAAATAAATGGAGAAACGGCGAAATAAACGGAGAAACGGAGAAATAAATGGAGAAACGAACAAGGAAACGGAGAAACGAAGAAAGAAACGGAGAAACGAAGAAATAAACGGAGAAACGAACAAAGAAACGGAGAATCGGAAAAATAAATGGAGAAACGGCGAAATAAACGGAGAAACGGAGAAATAAATGGAGAAACGAAGAAATAAACGGAGAAACGAACAAAGAAACGGAGAAACGAAGAGAGAAAGGGCTAAACGAAGAAAGAAACGGAGAAACGAAGAAAGAAACGGAGAAACGAAGAAAGAAACGGAGAAACGAAGAAAGAAACTGAGAAACGAAGAAAGAAACGGAGAAACGAAGAAAGAAACGGAGAAACGATGAAAGAAACGGAGAAACGAAGAAAGAAACGGAGAAACGAAGAAAGAAACTAAGAAACGAAGAAAGAAACTGAGAAACGAAGAAAGAAACGGAGAAACGAACAAAGAAACGGAGAAACGAACAAAGAAACGGAGAAACGAACAAAGAAACGGAGAAACGAAGAAAGAAACGGAGAGACTAACAAAGAAACGGAGAAGCGAACAAAGAAACGGAGAAACGAACAAATAAACGGAGGAACGAATAAAGAAACGGAGAAACGAAGAAAGATACGGAGAAACGAAGAAAGAAACGGAGAAACGAAGAAAGAAACGGAGAAATAAATGGAGAAACGAAGAAATAAACGCAGAAACGAACAAAGAAACGGAGAAACGAAGAAAGAAACGGAGAAACGACGAAGAAACGGAGAAATAAATGGAGAAACGAAGAAATAAACGGAGAAACGAACAAGGAAACGGAGAAACGAAGAAAGAAACGGAGAAACGACGAAGAAACGGAGAAACGGCGAAATAAATGGAGAAACGAAGAAATAAACGGAGAAACGAAGAAAGAAACAGAGATACGAAGAAAGAAACGGAGAAACGAACAAAGAAACGGAGCAACGGCGAAATAAGTGGAGAAACGAAGAAATAAACGGAGAAACGAAGAAAGAAACGGAGAAATAAATGGATAAACGAACAAAGAAACGGAGAAACGAAGAAAGAAACGGAGAAATGAAGAAAGAAACGGAGAAACGGAGAAAGAAACGGAGAAACGGACAAAGTAACGGAGAAACGAAGAAAGAAACGGAAAAACGAAGAAAGAAACGGAGAAACGGAGACATAAGTGGAGAAACGAAGAAATAAACGGAGAAACGAAGAAAGAAACGGAGAAACGGAGAAATAAATGGAGAAACGAAGAAATAAACGGAGAAACGAAGAAAGAAACGGAGAAACGAAGTAAGAAACGGAGAAACGAAGAAAGAAACAGAGAAATAAATGGAGAAACGAACAAAGAAACGGAGAAACGAAGAAAGAAACGGAGAAACGAACAAAGAAACGGAGAAACGAACAAAGAAACGGAGAAATGAAGAAAGAAACGGAGAAACGAAGAAAGAAACGGAGAAACGAACAAAGAAACGGAGAAACGAACAAATAAACGGAGAAACGAAGAAAGAAACGGAGAAACGAAGAAAGAAACGGAGAAACGAAGAAAGAAACGGAGAAACGAAGAAAGAAACGGAGAAATGAAGAAAGAAACGGAGAAACGAAGAAAGAAACTGAGAAACGAAGAAAGAAACTGAGAAACGAACAAAGAAACGGAGAAACGAACAAAGCAACGGAGAAACGAACAAAGAAACGGAGATACGAAGAAAGAAACGGAGATACGAAGAAAGAAACGGAGAAACGAACAAAGAAACGGAGAAACGGAGAAATAAATGGAGAAACGAAGAAATAAACGGAGAAACGAAGAAAGAAACGGAGAAACGAAGGAAGAAACGGAGAAACGAACAAAGAAACGGAGAAACGAACAAAGAAACGGAGAAACGAACAAAGAAACGGAGAAACGAAGAAAGAATCGGAGCAACGGTGAAATAAATGGAGAAACGAAGAAATAAACCGAGAAGAGAAGAAAGAAACGGAGAAACGAAGAAAGAAACGGAGAAACGAAGAAAGAAACAGAGAAATGAAGAAGGAAACTGAGAAACGAACAAAGAAACGGAGAAACGAAGAAAGAAACGGAGAAACGTACAAAGAAACGGAGAATCGGAGAAATAAATGGAGAAACGGAGAAATAAACGGAGAAACGGAGAAATAATTGGAGAAACGAAGAAATAAACGGAGAAACGAACAAAGAAACGGAGAAACGAAGAGAGAAACGGAGAAACGAGGAAAGAAACGGAGAAACGAAGAAAGAAACGGAGAAACGAAGAAAGAAACGGAGAAACGAAGAAAGAAACGGAGAAACGAAGAAAGAAACGGAGAAACGAAGAAAGCAACAGAGAAACGAAGAAAGAAACGGAGAAACGAACAAAGAAACGGAGAAACGAAGAAAGAACCGGAGAAACGGAGAAATAAATGGAGAAACGAAGAAATAAACGGAGAAACGAACAAAGAAACGGAGAATCGGAAAAATAAATGGGGAAACGGCGAAATAAACGGAGAAACGGAGAAATAAATGGAGAAACGAAGAAATAAACGGAGAAACGAACAAAGAAACGGAGAAACGAAGAGAGAAAGGGAGAAACGAAGAAAGAAACGGAGAAACGAAGAAAGAAACGGAGAAACGAAGAAAGAAACGGAGAAATAAATGGAGAAACGAAGAAATAAACGGAGAAACGAACAAGGAAACGGAGAAACGAAGAAAGAAACGGAGAAACGACGAACAAACGGAGAAATAAATGGAGAAACGAAGAAATAAACGGAGAAACGAACAAGGAAACGGAGATACGAAGAAAGAAACGGAGAAACGACGAAGAAACGGAGAAACGGCGAAATAAATGGAGAAACGAAGAAATAAACGGAGAAACGAAGAAAGAAACGGAGAAACGAAGTAAGAAACGGAGAAACGAAGAAGGAAACGGAGAAACGAACAAGGAAACGGAGAAACGAAGATAGAAACGGAGAAACGACGAAAGAATCGGAGAAACGAAGAAAGAAACGGAGAAACGAAGAAAGAAACAGAGATACGAAGAAAGAAACGGAGAAACGAACAAAGAAACGGAGCAACGGCGAAATAAGTGGAGAAACGAAGAAATAAACGGAGAAACGAAGAAAGAAACGGAGAAATAAATGGATAAACGAACAAAGAAACGGAGAAACGAAGAAAGAAACGGAGAAATGAAGAAAGAAACGGAGAAACGGAGAAAGAAACGGAGAAACGGACAAAGTAACGGAGAAACGAAGAAAGAAACGGAAAAACGAAGAAAGAAACGGAGAAACGGAGACATAAGTGGAGAAACGAAGAAATAAACGGAGAAACGAAGAAAGAAACGGAGAAACGGAGAAATAAATGGAGAAACGAAGAAATAAACGGAGAAACGAAGAAAGAAACGGAGAAACGAAGTAAGAAACGGAGAAACGAAGAAAGAAACAGAGAAATAAATGGAGAAACGAACAAAGAAACGGAGAAACGAAGAAAGAAACGGAGAAACGAACAAAGAAACGGAGAAACGAACAAAGAAACGGAGAAATGAAGAACGAAACGGAGAAACGAAGAAAGAAACGGAGAAACGAACAAAGAAACGGAGAAACGAAGAAAGAAACGGAGAAACGACGAAAGAATCGGAGAAACGATCAAAGAAACGGAGAAACGAAGAAAGAAACGGAGAAACGAAGAAAGAAACGGAGAAACGAACAAAGAAACGGAGAAACGAACAAAGAAACGGAGAAACGAACAAATAAACGGAGAAACGAACAAAGAAACGGAGAAACGAACAAAGAAACGGAGAAACGAACAAATAAACGGAGGAACGAAGAAAGAAACGGAGAAACGAAGAAAGAAACGGAGAAACGAACAAAGAAACGGAGAAACGAAGAAAGAAACTGAGAAACGAAGAAAGAAACTGAGAAACGAAGAAAGAAACGGAGAAACGAACAAAGAAACGGAGAAACGAACAAAGAAACGGAGATACGAAGAAAGAAACGGAGAAACGAACAAAGAAACGGAGAAACGAACAAAGAAACGGAGAAACGAACAAATAAACGGAGGAACGAAGAAAGAAACGGAGAAACGAAGAAAGAAACGGAGAAACGATCAAAGAAACGGAGAAACGAAGAAAGAAACGGAGAAACGAACAAAGAAACGGAGAAACGAACAAAGAAACGGAGAAACGGACAAAGAAACGGAGAAACGAACAAATAAACGGAGGAACGAAGAAAGAAACGGAGAAACGAAGAAAGAAACGGAGAAACGAACAAAGAAACGGAGAAACGAAGAAAGAAACGGAGAAATAAATGGAGAATCGAAGAAATAAACGGAGAAACGAACAAGGAAACGGAGAAACGAACAAGGAAACGGAGAAACGAAGAAAGAAACGGAGAAACGACGAAATAAATGGAGAAACGAAGAAATAAACGGAGAAACGAAGAAAGAAACGGAGAAACGAAGAAAGAAACTGAGAAACGAAGAAAGAAACTGAGAAACGAAGAAAGAAACGGAGAAACGAAGTAAGAAACGGAGAAACGAAGAAAGAAACAGAGAAATAAATGGAGAAACGAACAAAGAAACGGAGAAACGAAGAAAGAAACGGAGAAACGAACAAAGAAACGGAGAAACGAACAAAGAAACGGAGAAATGAAGAAAGAAACGGAGAAACGAAGAAAGAAACGGAGAAACGAACAAAGAAACGGAGAAACGAACAAATAAACGGAGAAACGAAGAAAGAAACGGAGAAACGAAGAAAGAAACGGAGAAACGAAGAAAGAAACGGAGAAACGAAGAAAGAAACTAAGAAACGAAGAAAGAAACTGAGAAACGAAGAAAGAAACGGAGAAACGAACAAAGAAACGGAGAAACGAACAAAGAAACGGAGAAACGAAGAAAGAAACTGAGAAACGAAGAAAGAAACGGAGAAACGAACAAAGAAACGGAGAAACGAACAAAGAAACGGAGATACGAAGAAAGAAACGGAGAAACGAACAAAGAAACGGAGAAACGAACAAAGAAACGGAGAAACGAACAAATAAACGGAGGAACGAAGAAAGAAACGGAGAATCGAAGAAAGAAACGGAGAAACGAACAAAGAAACGGAGAAACGATCAAAGAAACGGAGAAACGAAGAAAGAAACGGAGAAACGAAGAAAGAAACGGTGAAACGAACAAAGAAACGGAGAAACGGACAAAGAAACGGAGAAACGAACAAATAAACCGAGGAACGAAGAAAGAAACGGAGAAACGAAGAAAGAAACGGAGAAACGAACAAAGAAACGGAGAAACGAAGAAAGAAACGGAGAAATAAATGGAGAATCGAAGAAATAAACGGAGAAACGAACAAGGAAACGGAGAAACGAACAAGGAAACGGAGAAACGAAGAAAGAAACGGAGAAACGACGAAATAAATGGAGAAACGAAGAAATAAACGGAGAAACGAAGAAAGAAACGGAGAAACTAACAAAGAAACGGAGAAACGAAGAAAGAAACGGAGAAATAAATGGAGAATCGAAGAAATAAACGGAGAAACCAACAAGGAAACGGAGAAACGAACAAGGAAACGGAGAAACGAAGAAAGAAACGGAGAAACGACGAAAGAATCGGAGAAACGAAGAAAGAAACGGAGAAACGAAGAAAGAAACAGAGATACGAAGAAAGAAACGGAGAAACGAACAAAGCAACGGAGATACGGCGAAATAAGTGGAGAAACGAAGAAATAAACGGAGAAACGAAGAAAGAAACGGAGAAATAAATGCATAAACGAACAAAGAAACGGAGAAACGAAGAAAGAAACGGAGAAATGAAGAAAGAAACGGAGAAACGGAGAAAGAAACGGAGAAACGGACAAAGTAACGGAGAAACGAAGAAAGAAACGGAAAAACGAAGAAAGAAACGGAGAAACGGAGACATAAGTGGAGAAACGAAGAAATAAACGGAGAAACGAAGAAAGAAACGGAGAAACGGAGAAATAAATGGAGAAACGAAGAAATAAACGGAGAAACGAAGAAAGAAACGGAGAAACGAAGTAAGAAACGGAGAAACGAAGAAAGAAACAGAGAAATAAATGGAGAAACGAACAAAGAAACGGAGAAACGAAGAAAGAAACGGAGAAACGAACAAAGAAACGGAGAAACGAACAAAGAAACGGAGAAATGAAGAAAGAAACGGAGAAACGAAGAAAGAAACGGAGAAACGACGAAAGAATCGGAGAAACGAAGAAAGAAACGGAGAAACGAAGAAAGAAACAGAGATACGAAGAAAGAAACGGAGAAACGAACAAAGAAACGGAGAAACGGCGAAATAAGTGGAGAAACGAAGAAATAAACGGAGAAACGAAGAAAGAAACGGAGAAATATATGGATAAACGAACAAAGAAACGGAGAAACGAAGAAAGAAACGGAGAAATGAAGAAAGAAACGGAGAAAGAAACGGAGAAACGGACAAAGTAACGGAGAAACGAAGAAAGAAACGGAGAAACGAAGAAAGAAACGGAGAAACGAACAAAGAAACGGAGAAACGAACAAAGAAACGGAGAAACGAACAAAGAAACGGAGAAACGAACAAATAAACGGAGAAACGAAGAAAGAAACGGAGAAACGACGAAATAAATGGAGAAATAAATGGAGAATCGAAGAAATAAACGGAGAAACGAACAAGGAAACGGAGAAACGAACAAGGAAACGGAGAAACGAAGAAAGAAACGGAGAAACGACGAAATAAATGGAGAAACGAAGAAATAAACGGAGAAACGAAGAAAGAAACGGAGAAACGAACAAAGAAACGGAGAAACGAACAAAGAAACGTAGAAACGAACAAAGAAATGGAGAAACGAAGAAAGAAACGGAGAAATAAATGGAGAAACGAAGAAATAAACGGAGAAACGAAGAATGAAACGGAGAAACGAAGAAAGAAACGGAGAAACGAACACAGAAACGGAGAAACGAACAAAGAAACGGAGAAACGAAGAAAGAATCGGAGCAACGGAGAAATGAATGGAGAAACGAAGAAATAAACGGAGAAACGAAGAAAGAAACGCAGGACGAAGACAGAAACGGAGAAACGAAGAAAGAAACGGAGAAACGAAGAAAGAAACGGAGAAACGAAGAAAGAAACGGAGAAACGAAGAAAGAAACTGAGAAACGAAGAAGGAAACGGAGAATCGGAGAAATAAATGGAGAAACGAAGAAATAGACCGAGAAACGGAGAAACGAGGAAAGAAACGGAGAAACCGACAATGTAACGGAGAAACGATCAAAGAAACGGAGAAACGAACAAAGAAACGGAGAATCGGAGAAATGAATGGAGAAACGGAGAAATAAACGGAGAAGCGGAGAAATAAATGGAGAAACGAAGAAAGAAACGGAGAAACGAAGAAAGAAACTGAGAAACGAACAAAGAAACGGAGAAACGAACAAAGGAACGGAGAAACGAACAAAGAAACGGAGATACGAAGAAAGAAACGGAGAAACGAACAAAGAAACGGAGAAACGAACAAAGAAACGGAGAAACGAACAAATAAACGGAGGAACGAAGAAAGAAACGGAGAAACGAAGAAAGAAACGGAGAAACGATCAAAGAAACGGAGAAACGAAGAAAGAAACGGAGAAACGAAGAAAGAAACGGAGAAACGAACAAAGAAACGGAGAAACGAACAAAGAAACGGAGAAACGAACAAAGAAACGGAGAAACGAACAAATAAACGGAGAAACGAAGAAAGAAACGGAGAAACGAAGAAAGAAACGGAGAAACGAAGAAAGAAACGGAGAAACGAAGAAATAAATGGAGAAACGAAGAAATAAACGGAGAAACGAAGAAAGAAACGGAGAAACGAAGAAAGAAACGGAGAAACGGACAAGCAAACGGAGAAACGAACAAAGAAACGGAGAAACGAACAAAGAAACGGAGAAACGAACAAAGAAACGGAGAATCGGAGAAATAAATGGAGAAATGAAGAAATAAACGGAGAAACGGAGAAATAAATGGAGAAACGATGAAATAAACGGAGAAACGAACAAAGAAACGGAGAAACGGAGAAATAAATGGAGAAACGAAGAAATAAACGGAGAAACGGAGAAATAAATGGAGAAACGAAGAAATAAACGGAAAAACGAAGAAAGAAACGGAGAAACGAACAAAGAAACGGAGAAACGAACAAAGAAACGTAGAAACGAACAAAGAAATGGAGAAACGAAGAAAGAAACGGAGAAATAAATGGAGAAACGAAGAAATAAACGGAGAAACGAAGAATGAAACGGAGAAACGAAGAAAGAAACGGAGAAACGAACACAGAAACGGAGAAACGAACAAAGAAACGGAGAAACGAAGAAAGAATCGGAGCAACGGAGAAATAAATGGAGAAACGAAGAAATAAACGGAGAAACGAAGAAAGAAACGCAGGACGAAGACAGAAACGGAGAAACGAAGAAAGAAACGGAGAAACGAAGAAAGAAACGGAGAAACGAAGAAAGAAACGGAGAAACGAAGAAAGAAACTGAGAAACGAAGAAAGAAACGGAGAATCGGAGAAATAAATGGAGAAACGAAGAAATAGACCGAGAAACGGAGAAACGAACAAAGAAACGGAGAAACGAGGAAAGAAACGGAGAAACCGACAATGTAACGGAGAAACGATCAAAGAAACGGAGAAACGAACAAAGAAACGGAGAATCGGAGAAATGAATGGAGAAACGGAGAAATAAACGGAGAAGCGGAGAAATAAATGGAGAAACGAAGAAAGAAACGGAGAAACGAAGAAAGAAACGGAGAAACGAAGAAAGAAACTGAGAAACGAAGAAGGAAACGGAGAATCGGAGAAATAAATGGAGAAACGAAGAAATAGACCGAGAAACGGAGAAACGAGGAAAGAAACGGAGAAACCGACAATGTAACGGAGAAACGATCAAAGAAACGGAGAAACGAACAAAGAAACGGAGAATCGGAGAAATGAATGGAGAAACGGAGAAATAAACGGAGAAACGAAGAAAGAAACGCAGGACGAAGACAGAAACGGAGAAACGAAGAAAGAAACGGAGAAACGAAGAAAGAAACGGAGAAACGAAGAAAGAAACGGAGAAACGAAGAAAGAAACTGAGAAACGAAGAAGGAAACGGAGAATCGGAGAAATAAATGGAGAAACGAAGAAATAGACCGAGAAACGGAGAAACGAGGAAAGAAACGGAGAAACCGACAATGTAACGGAGAAACGATCAAAGAAACGGAGAAACGAACAAAGAAACGGAGAATCGGAGAAATGAATGGAGAAACGGAGAAATAAACGGAGAAGCGGAGAAATAAATGGAGAAACGAAGAAAGAAACGGAGAAACGAAGAAAGAAACTGAGAAACGAACAAAGAAACGGAGAAACGAACAAAGGAACGGAGAAACGAACAAAGAAACGGAGATACGAAGAAAGAAACGGAGAAACGAACAAAGAAACGGAGAAACGAACAAAGAAACGGAGAAACGAACAAATAAACGGAGGAACGAAGAAAGAAACGGAGAAACGAAGAAAGAAACGGAGAAACGATCAAAGAAACGGAGAAACGAAGAAAGAAACGGAGAAACGAACAAAGAAACGGAGAAACGAACAAAGAAACGGAGAAACGAACAAAGAAACGGAGAAACGAACAAAGAAACGGAGAAACGAACAAATAAACGGAGAAACGAAGAAAGAAACGGAGAAACGAAGAAAGAAACGGAGAAACGAAGAAAGAAACGGAGAAACGAAGAAATAAATGGAGAAACGAAGAAATAAACGGAGAAACGGAGAAATAAATGGAGAAACGAAGAAATAAACGGAGAAACGGAGAAATAAATGGAGAAACGAAGAAATAAACGGAAAAACGAAGAAAGAAACGGAGAAACGAACAAAGAAACGGAGAAACGAACAAAGAAACGTAGAAACGAACAAAGAAATGGAGAAACGAAGAAAGAAACGGAGAAATAAATGGAGAAACGAAGAAATAAACGGAGAAACGAAGAATGAAACGGAGAAACGAAGAAAGAAACGGAGAAACGAACACAGAAACGGAGAAACGAACAAAGAAACGGAGAAACGAAGAAAGAATCGGAGCAACGGAGAAATAAATGGAGAAACGAAGAAATAAACGGAGAAACGAAGAAAGAAACGCAGGACGAAGACAGAAACGGAGAAACGAAGAAAGAAACGGAGAAACGAAGAAAGAAACGGAGAAACGAAGAAAGAAACGGAGAAACGAAGAAAGAAACTGAGAAACGAAGAAAGAAACGGAGAATCGGAGAAATAAATGGAGAAACGAAGAAATAGACCGAGAAACGGAGAAACGAACAAAGAAACGGAGAAACGAGGAAAGAAACGGAGAAACCGACAATGTAACGGAGAAACGATCAAAGAAACGGAGAAACGAACAAAGAAACGGAGAATCGGAGAAATGAATGGAGAAACGGAGAAATAAACGGAGAAGCGGAGAAATAAATGGAGAAACGAAGAAAGAAACGGAGAAACGAAGAAAGAAACGGAGAAACGAAGAAAGAAACTGAGAAACGAAGAAGGAAACGGAGAATCGGAGAAATAAATGGAGAAACGAAGAAATAGACCGAGAAACGGAGAAACGAGGAAAGAAACGGAGAAACCGACAATGTAACGGAGAAACGATCAAAGAAACGGAGAAACGAACAAAGAAACGGAGAATCGGAGAAATGAATGGAGAAACGGAGAAATAAACGGAGAAGCGGAGAAATAAATGGAGAAACGAAGAAAGAAACGGAGAAACGAAGAAAGAAACGGAGAAACGAAGAAAGAAACGGAGAAACGAAGAAAGAAACGGAGAAACGAAGAAAGAAACTGAGAAACGAAGAAAGAAACTGAGAAACGAAGAAAGAAACGGAGAAACGAACAAAGTAACGGAGAAACGAATAAAGAAACGGAGAAACGAACAAAGAAACGGAGAAACGAACAAAGAAACGGAGAAGCGAACAAAGAAACGGAGAAACGAACAAATAAACGGAGGAACGAATAAAGAAACGGAGAAACGAAGAAAGAAACGGAGAAACGAAGAAAGAAACGGAGAAACGAAGAAAGAAACGGAGAAATAAATGGAGAAACGAAGAAATAAACGGAGGAACGAACAAGGAAACGGAGAAACGAAGAAAGAAACGGAGAAACGACGAAGAAACGGAGAAACGAAGAAAGAAACGGAGAAACGAAGAAAGAAACAGAGATACGAAGAAACAAACGGAGAAACGAGCAAAGAAACGGAGAAACGGCGAAATAAATGGAAAAACGAAGAAATAAACGGAGAAACGAAGAAAGAAACGGAGAAACGAAGTAAGAAACGGAGAAACGAAGAAAGAAACGGAGAAATAAATGGAGAAACGAACAATGAAACGGAGAAACGAAGAAAGAAACGGAGAAATGAAGAAAGAAACGGAGAAACGAAGAAAGAAACGGAGAAACGGACAAAGTAACGGAGAAACGAACAAAGAAACGGAGAATCGGAGAAATAAATGGAGAAACGGAGAAATAAACGGAGAAACGGAGAAATAAATGTAGAAAGGAAGAAATAAATGGAGAAACGAACAAAGAAACGGAGAAACGAAGAGAGAAACGGAGAAATGAACAAAGAAACGGAGAAACGAAGAAAGAAATGGAGAAACGAAGAAAGACACGGAGAAACGGAGACATAAGTGGAGAAACGAAGAAATAAACGGTGAAACGAAGAAAGAAACGGAGAAACGGAGAAATAAATGAAGAAACGAAGAAATAAACGGAGAAACGAAGAAAGAAACGGAGAAACGAAGTAAGAAACGGAGAAACGAAGAAAGAAACAGAGAAATAAATGGAGAAACGAACAAAGAAACGGAGAAACGAGGAAAGAAACGGAGAAACCGACAATGTAACGGAGAAACGATCAAAGAAACGGAGAAACGAACAAAGAAACGGAGAATCGGAGAAATGAATGGAGAAACGGAGAAATAAACGGAGAAGCGGAGAAATAAATGGAGAAACGAAGAAAGAAACGGAGAAACGAAGAAAGAAACGGAGAAACGAAGAAAGAAACTGAGAAACGAAGAAGGAAACGGAGAATCGGAGAAATAAATGGAGAAACGAAGAAATAGACCGAGAAACGGAGAAACGAGGAAAGAAACGGAGAAACCGACAATGTAACGGAGAAACGATCAAAGAAACGGAGAAACGAACAAAGAAACGGAGAATCGGAGAAATGAATGGAGAAACGGAGAAATAAACGGAGAAGCGGAGAAATAAATGGAGAAACGAAGAAAGAAACGGAGAAACGAAGAAAGAAACGGAGAAACGAAGAAAGAAACGGAGAAACGAAGAAAGAAACGGAGAAACGAAGAAAGAAACTGAGAAACGAAGAAAGAAACTGAGAAACGAAGAAAGAAACGGAGAAACGAACAAAGTAACGGAGAAACGAATAAAGAAACGGAGAAACGAACAAAGAAACGGAGAAACGAACAAAGAAACGGAGAAGCGAACAAAGAAACGGAGAAACGAACAAATAAACGGAGGAACGAATAAAGAAACGGAGAAACGAAGAAAGAAACGGAGAAACGAAGAAAGAAACGGAGAAACGAAGAAAGAAACGGAGAAATAAATGGAGAAACGAAGAAATAAACGGAGGAACGAACAAGGAAACGGAGAAACGAAGAAAGAAACGGAGAAACGACGAAGAAACGGAGAAACGAAGAAAGAAACGGAGAAACGAAGAAAGAAACAGAGATACGAAGAAACAAACGGAGAAACGAGCAAAGAAACGGAGAAACGGCGAAATAAATGGAAAAACGAAGAAATAAACGGAGAAACGAAGAAAGAAACGGAGAAACGAAGTAAGAAACGGAGAAACGAAGAAAGAAACGGAGAAATAAATGGAGAAACGAACAATGAAACGGAGAAACGAAGAAAGAAACGGAGAAATGAAGAAAGAAACGGAGAAACGAAGAAAGAAACGGAGAAACGGACAAAGTAACGGAGAAACGAACAAAGAAACGGAGAATCGGAGAAATAAATGGAGAAACGGAGAAATAAACGGAGAAACGGAGAAATAAATGTAGAAAGGAAGAAATAAATGGAGAAACGAACAAAGAAACGGAGAAACGAAGAGAGAAACGGAGAAATGAACAAAGAAACGGAGAAACGAAGAAAGAAATGGAGAAACGAAGAAAGACACGGAGAAACGGAGACATAAGTGGAGAAACGAAGAAATAAACGGTGAAACGAAGAAAGAAACGGAGAAACGGAGAAATAAATGAAGAAACGAAGAAATAAACGGAGAAACGAAGAAAGAAACGGAGAAACGAAGTAAGAAACGGAGAAACGAAGAAAGAAACAGAGAAATAAATGGAGAAACGAACAAAGAAACGGAGAAACGAAGAAAGAAACGGAGAAACGAACAAAGAAACGGAGAAACGAACAAAGAAACGGAGAAATGAAGAAAGAAACGGAGAAACGAACAAAGAAACGGAGAAACGGCGGAATAAATGGAGCAACGAAGAAATAAACGGAGAAACGAAGAAAGAAACGGAGAAACGAAGTAAGAAACGGAGAAACGGAGAAAGAAACGGAGAAATAAATGGATAAACGAACAAAGAAACGGAGCAACGAAGAAAGAAACGGAGAAACGAAGAAAGAAACGGAGAAACGAAGAAAGAAACGGAGAAACGGACAAAGTAACGGAGAAACGAAGAAAGAAACGGAGAAACGAACAAAGAAACGCAGAAACGAAGAAAGAAACGGAGAAACGGAGAAATAAATGGAGAAACGAAGAAATAAACGGAGAAACGAAGAAAGAAACGGAGAAACGAAGAAAGAAACGGAGAAACGAACAAAGAAACGGAGAAACGAACAAAGAAACGGAGAAACGAAGAAAGAATCGGAGCAACGGTGAAATAAATGGAGAAACGAAGAAATAAACGGAGAAACGAAGAAAGAAACGGAGGAACGAAGAAAGAAACGGAGAAACGGAGAAAGAAACGGAGAAATAAATGGATAAACGAACAAAGAAACGGAGCAACGAAGAAAGAAACGGAGAAACGAAGAAAGAAACGGAGAAACGAAGAAAGAAACGGAGAAACGGACAAAGTAACGGAGAAACGAACAAAGAAACGGAGAAACGAAGAAAGAAACGGAGAAACGGAGAAATAAATGGAGAAACGAAGAAATAAACGGAGAAACGAACAAAGAAACGGAGAAACGAAGAGAGAAACGGAGAAACGAGGAAAGAAACGGAGAAACGAAGAAAGAAACGCAGAAACGAAGAAAGAAACGGAGAAACGAAGAAAGAAACTGAGAAACGAAGAAAGAAACGGAGAATCGGAGAAATAAATGGAGAAACGAAGAAATAGACCGAGAAACGGAGAAACGAACAAAGAAACGGAGAAACGAAGAAAGAAACGGAGAAACCGACAATGTAACGGAGAAACGATCAAAGAAACGGAGAAACGAACAAAGAAACGGAGAATCGGAGAAATAAATGGAGAAACGGAGAAATAAACAGAGAAACGGAGAAATAAATGGAGAAACGAAGAAATAAACGGAGAAACGAACAAAGAAACGGAGAACCGAAGGGAGAAACGGAGAAATGAACAAAGAAACGGAGAAACGAAGAAAGAAACGGAGAAACGAAGAAAGAAACGGAGAAACGGAGACATAAGTGGAGAAACGAAGAAATAAACGGAGAAACGAAGAAAGAAACGGAGAAACGGAGAAATAAATGGAGAAACGAAGAAATAAACGGAGAAACGAAGAAAGAAACGGAGAAACGATGTAAGAAACGGAGAAACGAAGAAAGAAACAGAGAAATAAATGGAGAAACGAACAAAGAAACGGAGAAACAAAGAAAGAAACGGAGAAACGAAGAAAGAAACGGAGAAACGAAGAAAGAAACGGAGAAGCGAAGAAAGAAACGGAGAAACGAAGAAAGAAACGGAGAAACGAAGAAAGAAACTGAGAAACGAAGAAAGAAACTGAGAAACGAACAAAGAAACGGAGAAACGAACAAAGAAACGGAGAAACGAACAAAGAAACGGAGATACGAAGAAAGAAACGGAGAAACGAACAAAGAAACGGAGAAACGAACAAAGAAACGGAGAAACGAACAAATAAACGGAGGAACGAAGAAAGAAACGGAGAAACGAAGAAAGAAACGGAGAAACGATCAAAGAAACGGAGAAACGAAGAAAGAAACGGAGAAACGAAGAAAGAAACGGAGAAACGAACAAAGAAACGGAGAAACGAACAAATAAACGGAGGAACGAAGAAAGAAACGGAGAAACGAAGAAAGAAACGGAGAAACGAAGAAAGAAACGGAGAAACGAACAAATAAACGGAGGAACGAAGAAAGAAACGGAGAAACGAAGAAAGAAACGGAGAAACGAACAAAGAAACGGAGAAACGAAGAAAGAAACGGAGAAATAAATGGAGAATCGAAGAAATAAACGGAGAAACGAACAAGGAAACGGAGAAACGAACAAGGAAACGGAGAAACGAAGAAAGAAACGGAGAAACGACGAAAGAATCGGAGAAACGAAGAAAGAAACGGAGAAACGAAGAAAGAAACAGAGATACGAACAAAGAAACGGAGAAACGAACAAAGAAACGGAGAAACGGCGAAATAAGTGGAGAAACGAAGAAATAAACGGAGAAACGAAGAAAGAAACGGAGAAACGGAGAAATAAATGGAGAAACGAAGAAATAAACGGAGAAACGAAGAAAGAAACGGAGAAACGAAGTAAGAAACGGAGAAACGAAGAAAGAAACAGAGAAATAAATGGAGAAACGAACAAAGAAACGGAGAAACGAAGAAAGAAACGGAGAAACGAAGAAAGAAACGGAGAAACGAACAAAGAAACGGAGAAATGAAGAAGGAAACGGAGAAACGAACAAAGAAACGGAGAAACGAACAAAGAAACGGAGAAACGAACAAATAAACGGAGAAACGAAGAAAGAAACGGAGAAACGAAGAAAGAAACGGAGAAACGAAGAAAGAAACGGAGAAACGAACAAATAAACGGAGAAACGAAGAAAGAAACGGAGAAACGAAGAAAGAAACGGAGAAACGAAGAAAGAAACGGAGAAACGAAGAAAGAAACGGAGAAACGAAGAAAGAAACGGAGAAACGAAGAAAGAAACTGAGAAACGAAGAAAGAAACTGAGAAACGAACAAAGAAACGGAGAAACGAACAAAGCAACGGAGAAACGAACAAAGAAACGGAGATACGAAGAAAGAAACGGAGATACGAAGAAAGAAACGGAGAAACGAAGAAAGAAACGGAGAAACGAACAAATAAACGGAGGAACGAACAAGGAAACGGAGAAACGAACAAGGAAACGGAGAAACGAAGAAAGAAACGGAGAAACGACGAAAGAATCGGAGAAACGAAGAAAGAAACGGAGAAACGAAGAAAGAAACAGAGATACGAACAAAGAAACGGAGAAACGAACAAAGAAACGGAGAAACGGCGAAATAAGTGGAGAAACGAAGAAATAAACGGAGAAACGAAGAAAGAAACGGAGAAACGGAGAAATAAATGGAGAAACGAAGAAATAAACGGAGAAACGAAGAAAGAAACGGAGAAACGAAGTAAGAAACGGAGAAACGAAGAAAGAAACAGAGAAATAAATGGAGAAACGAACAAAGAAACGGAGAAACGAAGAAAGAAACGGAGAAACGAAGAAAGAAACGGAGAAACGAACAAAGAAACGGAGAAATGAAGAAGGAAACGGAGAAACGAACAAAGAAACGGAGAAACGAACAAAGAAACGGAGAAACGAACAAATAAACGGAGAAACGAAGAAAGAAACGGAGAAACGAAGAAAGAAACGGAGAAACGAAGAAAGAAACGGAGAAACGAACAAATAAACGGAGAAACGAAGAAAGAAACGGAGAAACGAAGAAAGAAACGGAGAAACGAAGAAAGAAACGGAGAAACGAAGAAAGAAACGGAGAAACGTAGAAAGAAACGGAGAAACGAAGAAAGAAACTGAGAAACGAAGAAAGAAACTGAGAAACGAACAAAGAAACGGAGAAACGAACAAAGCAACGGAGAAACGAACAAAGAAACGGAGATACGAAGAAAGAAACGGAGATACGAAGAAAGAAACGGAGAAACGAAGAAAGAAACGGAGAAACGAACAAATAAACGGAGGAACGAAGAAAGAAACGGAGAAACGAAGAAAGAAACGGAGAAACGATCAAAGAAACGGAGAAACGAAGAAAGAAACGCAGAAACGAAGAAAGAAACGGAGAAACGAACAAAGAAACGGAGAAACGAACAAAGAAACGGAGAAACGAACAAAGAAACGGAGAAACGAACAAATAAACGGAGGAACGAAGAAAGAAACGGAGAAACGAAGAAAGAAACGGAGAAACGGGGAAAGAAACGAAGAAACGAAGACAGAAACGGAGAAATAAATGGAGAAACGAACAATGAAACGGAGAAACGAAGAAAGAAACGGAGAAATGAAGAAAGAAACGGAGAAACGAAGAAAGAAACGGAGAAACGGACAAAGTAACGGAGAAACGAACAAAGAAACGGAGAATCGGAGAAATAAATGGAGAAACGGAGAAATAAACGGAGAAACGGAGAAATAAATGTAGAAAGGAAGAAATAAATGGAGAAACGAACAAAGAAACGGAGAAACGAAGAGAGAAACGGAGAAATGAACAAAGAAACGGAGAAACGAAGAAAGAAACGGAGAAACGAAGAAAGACACGGAGAAACGGAGACATAAGTGGAGAAACGACGAAATAAACGGAGAAACGAAGAAAGAAACGGAGAAACGGAGAAATAAATGAAGAAACGAAGAAATAAACGGAGAAACGAAGAAAGAAACGGAGAAACGAAGTAAGAAACGGAGAAACGAAGAAAGAAACAGAGAAATAAATGGAGAAACGAACAAAGAAACGGAGAAACGAAGAAAGAAACGGAGAAACGAACAAAGAAACGGAGAAACGAACAAAGAAACGGAGAAATGAAGAAAGAAACGGAGAAACGAACAAAGAAACGGAGAAACGGCGAAATAAATGGAGCAACGAAGAAATAAACGGAGAAACGAAGAAAGAAACGGGGAAACGATGTAAGAAACGGAGAAACGGAGAAAGAAACGGAGAAATAAATGGATAAACGAACAAAGAAACGGAGCAGCGAAGAAAGAAACGGAGAAATGAAGAAAGAAACGGAGAAACGAAGAAAGAAACGGAGAAACGGACAAAGTAACGGAGAAACGAAGAAAGAAACGGAGAAACGAATAAAGAAACGCAAAAACGAAGAAAGAAACGGAGAAACGGAGAAATAAATGGAGAAACGAAGAAATAAACGGAGAAACGAAGAAAGAAACGGAGAAACGAAGAAAGAAACGGAGAAACGAACAAAGAAACGGAGAAACGAAGAAAGAATCGGAGCAACGGTGAAATAAATGGAGAAACGAAGAAATAAACGGAGAAACGAAGAAAGAAACGGAGAAACGAAGAAAGAAACGGAGAAACGAAGAAAGAAACAGGGAAACGAAGAAAGAAACGGAGAAACGAACAAAGAAACGGAGAAACGAAGAAAGAAACGGAGAAACGGAGAAATAAATGAAGAAACGAAGAAATAAACGGAGAAACGAACAAAGAAACGGAGAAACGAAGAGAGAAACGGAGAAACGAGGAAAGAAACGGAGAAACGAAGAAAGAAACGGAGAAACGAAGAAAGAAACGGAGAAACGAAGAAAGAAACTGAGAAACGAAGAAAGAAACGGAGAATCGGAGAAATAAATGGAGAAGAGAAGAAAGAAACGGAGAAACGAAGAAAGAAACGGAGAAACGAAGAAAGAAACGGAGAAACGATGAAAGAAACGGAGAAACGGAGACATAAGTGGAGAAACGAAGAAATAAACGGAGAAACGAAGAAAGAAACGGAGAAACGGAGAAATAAATGGAGAAACGAAGAAATAAACGGAGAAACGAACAAAGAAACGGAGAAACGAAGAAAGAATCGGAGCAACGGTGAAATAAATGGAGACACGAAGAAATAAACGGAGAAACGAACAAAGAAACGGAGAATTGGAGAAATAAATGGAGAAACGGAGAAATAAACGGAGAAATGGAGAAATAATTGGAGAAACGAAGAAATAAACGGAGAAACGAACAAAGAAACGGAGGAACGAAGAGAGAAACGGAGAAACGAGGAAAGAAACGGAGAAACGAAGAAAGAAACGGAGAAACGAAGAAAGAAACGGAGAAACGAAGAAAGAAACAGAGAAATGAAGAAAGAAACTGAGAAACGAACAAAGAAACGGAGAAACGAAGAAAGAAACGGAGAAACGAAGAAAGAAACTGAGAAACGAAGAAAGAAACGGAGAATCGGAGAAATAAATGGAGAAACGGAGAAATAAACGGAGAAATGGAGAAATAATTGGAGAAACGAAGAAATAAACGGAGAAACGAACAAAGAAACGGAGGAACGAAGAGAGAAACGGAGAAACGAGGAAAGAAACGGAGAAACGAAGAAAGAAACGGAGAAACGAAGAAAGAAACGGAGAAACGAAGAAAGAAACTGAGAAACGAAGAAAGAAACGGAGAATCGGAGAAATAAATGGAGAAACGAAGAAATAGACCGAGAAACGGAGAAACGAAGAAAGAAACGGAGAAACGAAGTAAGAAACGGAGAAACGAAGAAAGAAACAGAGAAATAAATGGAGAAACGAACTAAGAAACGGAGAAACGAAGAAAGAAATGGAGAAACGAACAAAGAAACGGAGAAACGAACAAAGAAACGGAGAAACGGCGAAATAAGTGGAGAAACGAAGAAATAAACGGAGAAACGAGGAAAGAAACGGAGAAACGGAGAAATAAATGGAGAAACGAAGAAATAAACGGAGAAACGAAGAAAGAAACGGAGAAACGAAGTAAGAAACGGAGAAACGAAGAAAGAAACAGAGAAATAAATGGAGAAACGAACTAAGAAACGGAGAAACGAAGAAAGAAATGGAGAAACGAACAAAGAAACGGAGAAACGAACAAAGAAACGGAGAAACGGCGAAATAAGTGGAGAAACGAAGAAATAAACGGAGAAACGAGGAAAGAAACGGAGAAACGGAGAAATAAATGGAGAAACGAAGAAATAAACGGAGAAACGAAGAAAGAAACGGAGAAACGAAGTAAGAAACGGAGAAACGAAGAAAGAAACAGAGAAATAAATGGAGAAACGAACAAAGAAACGGAGAAACGAAGAAAGAAACGGAGAGACGAACAAAGAAACGGAGAAACGAACAAAGAAACGGAGAAATGAAGAAAGAAACGGAGAAACGAACAAAGAAACGGAGAAACGAACAAAGAAACGGAGAAACGAACAAATAAACGGAGAAACGAAGAAAGAAACGGAGAAACGAAGAAAGAAACGGAGAAACGAAGAAAGAAACGGAGAAACGAAGAAAGAAACTGAGAAACGAAGAAAGAACCCGAGAAACGAACAAAGAAACGGAGAAACGAACAAAGCAACGGAGAAACGAACAAAGAAACGGAGATACGAAGAAAGAAACGGAGATACGAAGAAAGAAACGGAGAAACGAAGAAAGAAACGGAGAAACGAACAAATAAACGGAGGAACGAAGAAAGAAACGGAGAAACGAAGAAAGAAACGGAGAAATGATCAAAGAAACGGAGAAACGAAGAAAGAAACGCAGAAACGAAGAAAGAAACGGAGAAACGAACAAAGAAACGGAGAAACGAACAAAGAAACGGAGAAACGAACAAATAAACGGAGGAACGAAGAAAGAAACGGAGAAACGAAGAAAGAAACGGAGAAACGGAGAAAGAAACGGAGAAACGGACAAAGTAACGGAGAAACGAACAAAGAAACGGAGATACGAACAAAGAAACGGAGAATCGGAGAAATAAATTGAGAAACGAAGAAAGAAACGGAGAAATGAAGAAAGAAACGGAGAAACGAAGAAAGAGACGGAGAAACGGACAAAGTAACGGAGAAACGAAGAAAGAAACGGAGAATCGAACAAAGAAACGGAGAAACGAACAAAGAAACGGAGAAACGGAGAAATAAATGGAGAAACGAAGAAATAAACGGAGAAACGAAGAAAGAAACGGAGAAACGAAGGAAGAAACGGAGAAACGAACAAAGAAACGGAGAAACGAACAAAGAAACGGAGAAACGAAGAAAGAATCGGAGCAACGGTGAAATAAATGGAGAAACAAAGAAATAAACGGAGAAGAGAAGAAAGAAACGGAGAAACGAAGAAAGAAACGGAGAAACGAAGAAAGAAACAGAGAAATGAAGAAAGAAACTGAGAAACGAACAAAGAAACGGAGAAACGAAGAAAGAAACGGAGAAACGGAGAAATAAATGGAGAAACGAAGAAATAAACGGAGAAACGAACAAAGAAACGGAGAATCGGAGAAATAAATGGAGAAACGGAGAAATAAACGGAGAAATGGAGAAATAATTGGAGAAACGAAGAAATAAACGGAGAAACGAACAAAGAAACGGAGAAACGAAGAGAGAAACGGAGAAACGAGGAAAGAAACGGAGAAACGAAGAAAGAAACGGAGAAACGAAGAAAGAAACGGAGAAACGAAGAAAGAAACTGAGAAACGAAGAAAGAAACGGAGAATCGGAGAAATAAATGGAGAAACGAAGAAATAGACCGAGAAACGGAGAAACGAACAAAGAAACCGAGAACCGAAGAGAGAAACGGAGAAATGAACAAAGAAACGGAGAAACGAACAAAGAAACGGAGAAACGAACAAATAAACGGAGAAACGAAGAAAGAAACGGAGAAACGAAGAAAGAAACGGAGAAACGAAGAAAGAAACGGAGAAACGAACAAATAAACGGAGAAACGAAGAAAGAAACGGAGAAACGAAGAAAGAAACGGAGAAACGAAGAAAGAAACGGAGAAACGAAGAAAGAAACGGAGAAACGAAGAAAGAAACGGAGAAACGAAGAAAGAAACTGAGAAACGAAGAAAGAAACTGAGAAACGAAGAAAGAAACGGAGAAACGAACAAAGCAACGGAGAAACGAACAAAGAAACGGAGGAACGAAGAAAGAAACGGAGAAACGAAGAAAGAAACGGAGAAACGGAGAAAGAAACGGAGAAACGGACAAAGTAACGGAGAAACGAACAAAGAAACGGAGATACGAACAAAGAAACGGAGAATCGGAGAAATAAATTGAGAAACGAAGAAAGAAACGGAGAAATGAAGAAAGAAACGGAGAAACGAAGAAAGAGACGGAGAAACGGACAAAGTAACGGAGAAACGAAGAAAGAAACGGAGAAACGAACAAAGAAACGGAGAAACGAACAAAGAAACGGAGAAACGGAGAAATAAATGGAGAAACGAAGAAATAAACGGAGAAACGAAGAAAGAAACGGAGAAACGAAGGAAGAAACGGAGAAACGAACAAAGAAACGGAGAAACGAACAAAGAAACGGAGAAACGAAGAAAGAATCGGAGCAACGGTGAAATAAATGGAGAAACAAAGAAATAAACGGAGAAGAGAAGAAAGAAACGGAGAAACGAAGAAAGAAACGGAGAAACGAAGAAAGAAACAGAGAAATGAAGAAAGAAACTGAGAAACGAACAAAGAAACGGAGAAACGAAGAAAGAAACGGAGAAACGGAGAAATAAATGGAGAAACGAAGAAATAAACGGAGAAACGAACAAAGAAACGGAGAATCGGAGAAATAAATGGAGAAACGGAGAAATAAACGGAGAAATGGAGAAATAATTGGAGAAACGAAGAAATAAACGGAGAAACGAACAAAGAAACGGAGAAACGAAGAGAGAAACGGAGAAACGAGGAAAGAAACGGAGAAACGAAGAAAGAAACGGAGAAACGAAGAAAGAAACGGAGAAACGAAGAAAGAAACTGAGAAACGTAGAAAGAAACGGAGAATCGGAGAAATAAATGGAGAAACGAAGAAATAGACCGAGAAACGGAGAAACGAACAAAGAAACCGAGAACCGAAGAGAGAAACGGAGAAATGAACAAAGAAACGGAGAAACGAAGAAAGAAACGGAGAAACGAAGAAAGAAACGGAGAAACGAAGAAAGAAACGGAGAAACGAAGAAAGAAACGGAGAAACGAAGAAAGGAACTGAGAAACGAAGAAAGAAACTGAGAAACGAAGAAAGAAACGGAGAAACGAACAAAGAAACGGAGAAACGAACAAAGAAACGGAGATACGAAGAAAGAAACGGAGAAACGAACAAAGAAACGGAGAAACGAACAAAGAAACGGAGAAACGAACAAATAAACGGAGGAACGAAGAAAGAAACGGAGAAACGAAGAAAGAAACGGAGAAACGATCAAAGAAACGGAGAAACGAAGAAAGAAACGGAGAAACGAACAAAGAAACGGAGAAACGAACAAAGAAACGGAGATACGAACAAATAAACGGAGGAACGAAGAAAGAAACGGAGAAACGAAGAAAGAAACGGAGAAACGAACAAAGAAACGGAGAAACGAACAAAGAAACGGAGAAACGAAGAAAGAAACGGAGAAATAAATGGAGAATCGAAGAAATAAACGGAGAAACGAACAAGGAAACGGAGAAACGAACAAGGAAACGGAGAAACGAAGAAAGAAACGGAGAAACGACGAAAGCATCGGAGAAACGAAGAAAGAAACGGAGAAACGAAGAAAGAAACAGAGATACGAAGAAAGAAACGGAGAAACGAACAAAGAAACGGAGAAACGGCGAAATAAGTGGAGAAACGAAGAAATAAACGGAGAAACGAAGAAAGAAACGGAGATATAAATGGATAAACGAACAAAGAAACGGAGAAACGAAGAAAGAAACGGAGAAATGAAGAAAGAAACGGAGAAACGGAGAAAGAAACGGAGAAACGGACAAAGTAACGGAGAAACGAACAAAGAAACGGAGATACGAACAAAGAAACGGAGAATCGGAGAAATAAATGGAGAAACGAAGAAATAAACGGAGAAACGGAGAAATAAATGGAGAAACGAAGAAATAAACGGAGAAACGAAGAAATAAACGGAGAAACGAACAAAGAAACGGAGAAACGAAGAAAGAAACGGAGAATCGAACAAAGAAACGGAGAAACGAACAAAGAAACGGAGAAACGGAGAAATAAATGGAGAAACGAAGAAATAAACGGAGAAACGAAGAAAGAAACGGAGAAACGAAGAAACAAACGGAGAAACGAACAAAGAAACGGAGAAACGAACAAAGAAACGGAGAAACGAAGAAAGAATCGGAGCAACGGAGAAATAAATGGAGAAACGAAGAAATAAACGGAGGAACGAATAAAGAAACGGAGAAACGAAGAAAGAAACGGAGAAACGAAGAAAGAAACGGAGAAATAAATGGAGAAACGAAGAAATAAACGGAGAAACGAAGAAACAAACGGAGAAACGACGAAGAAACGGAGAAACGAACAAAGAAACGGAGAATCGGAAAAATAAATGGAGAAACGAAGAAAGAATCGGAGCAACGGAGAAATAAATGGAGAAACGAAGAAATAAACGCAGAAACGAAGAAAGAAACGGAGGACGAAGACAGAAACGGAGAAACGAAGAAAGAAACGGAGAAACGAAGAAAGAAACGGAGAAACGAAGAAAGAAACGGAGAAACGAAGAAAGAAACTGAGAAACGAAGAAAGAAACGGAGAATCGGAGAAATAAATGGAGAAACGAAGAAATAGACCCAGAAACGGAGAAACGAACAAAGAAACGGAGAAACGAGGAAAGAAACGGAGAAACCGACAATGTAACGGAGAAACGATCAAAGAAACGGAGAAACGAACAAAGAAACGGAGAATCGGAGAAATGAATGGAGAAACGGAGAAATAAACGGAGAAGCGGAGAAATAAATGGAGAAACGAAGAAAGAAACGGAGAAACGAAGAAAGAAACGGAGAAACGAAGAAAGAAACGGAGCAACGAAGAAAGAAACGGAGAAACGAAGAAAGAAACTGAGAAACGAAGAAAGAAACTGAGAAACGAAGAAAGAAACGGAGAAACGAACAAAGTAACGGAGAAACGAACAAAGAAACGGAGAAACGAACAAAGATACGGAGAAACGAACAAAGAAACGGAGAAACGAACAAAGAAACGGATAAACGAACAAAGAAACGGAGGAACGAATAAAGAAACGGAGAAACGAAGAAAGAAACGGAGAAACGAAGAAAGAAACGGAGAAATAAATGGAGAAACGAAGAAATAAACGGAGAAACGAACAAGGAAACGGAGAAACGAAGAAACAAACGGAGAAACGACGAAGAAACGGAGAAACGAAGAAAGAAACGGAGAAACGAAGAAAGAAACAGAGATACGAAGAAAGAAACGGAGAAACGAGCAAAGAAACGGAGAAACGGCGAAATAAATGGAAAAACGAAGAAATAAACGGAGAAACGAAGAAAGAAACGGAGAAACGAAGTAAGAAACGGAGAAACGAAGAAAGAAACGGAGAAATAAATGGAGAAACGAACAATGAAACGGAGAAACGAAGAAAGAAACGGAGAAATGAAGAAAGAAACGGAGAAACGAAGAAAGAAACGGAGAAACGGACAAAGTAACGGAGAAACGAACAAAGAAACGGAGAATCGGAGAAATAAATGGAGAAACGGAGAAATAAACGGAGAAACGGAGAAATAAATGTAGAAAGGAAGAAATAAATGGAGAAACGAACAAAGAAACGGAGAAACGAAGAGAGAAACGGAGAAATGAACAAAGAAACTGAGAAACGAAGAAAGAAACGGAGAAACGGAGAAATAAATGAAGAATCGAAGAAATAAACGGAGAAACGAAGAAAGAAACGGAGAAACGAAGTAAGAAACGGAGAAACGAAGAAAGAAACAGAGAAATAAATGGAGAAACGAACAAAGAAACGGAGAAACGAAGAAAGAAACGGAGAAACGAACAAAGAAACGGAGAAACGAACAAAGAAACGGAGAAATGAAGAAAGAAACGGAGAAACGAACAAAGAAACGGAGAAACGGCGAAATAAATGGAGCAACGAAGAAATAAACTGAGAAACGAAGAAAGAAACGGAGAAGCGAAGTAAGAAACGGAGAAACGGAGAAAGAAACGGAGAAATAAATGGATAAACGAACAAAGAAACGGAGCAACGAAGAAAGAAACGGAGAAATGAAGAAAGAAACGGAGAAACGAAGAAAGAAACGGAGAAACGGACAAAGTAACGGAGAAACGAAGAAAGAAACGGAGAAACGAACAAAGAAACGCAGAAACGAAGAAAGAAACGGAGAAACGGAGAAATAAATGGAGAAACGAAGAAATAAACGGAGAAACGAAGAAAGAAACGGAGAAACGAAGAAAGAAACGGAGAAACGAACAAAGAAACGGAGAAACGAACAAAGAAACGGAGAAACGAAGAAAGAATCGGAGCAACGGTGAAATAAATGGAGAAACGAAGAAATAAACGGAGAAACGAAGAAAGAAACGGAGAAACGAAGAAAGAAACGGAGAAACGAAGAAAGAAACAGAGAAACGAAGAAAGAACCGGAGAAACGAACAAAGAAACGGAGAAACTAAGAAAGAAACGGAGAAACGGAGAAATAAATGGAGAAACGAAGAAATAAACGGAGAAACGAACAAAGAAACGGAGAAACGAAGAGAGAAACGGAGAAACGAGGAAAGAAACGGAGAAACGAAGAAAGAAACGGAGAAACGAAGAAAGAAACGGAGAAACGAAGAAAGAAACTGAGAAACGAAGAAAGAAACGGAGAATCGGAGAAATAAATGGAGAAACGAAGAAATAGACCGAGAAACGGAGAAACGAACAAAGAAACGGAGAAACGAAGAAAGAAACGGAGAAACCGACAATGTAACGGAGAAACGATCAAAGAAACGGAGAAACGAACAAAGAAACGGAGAATCGGAGAAATAAATGGAGAAATGGAGAAATAAACAGAGAAACGGAGAAATAAATGGAGAAACGAAGAAATAAATGGAGAAACGAACAAAGAAACGGAGAACCGAAGAGAGAAACGGAGAAATGAACAAAGAAACGGAGAAACGAAGAAAGAAACGGAGAAACGAAGAAAGAAACGGAGAAACGGAGACATAAGTGGAGAAACGAAGAAATAAACGGAGAAACGAAGAAATAAACGGAGAAACGAAGAAAGAAACGGAGAAACGATGTAAGAAACGGAGAAACGAAGAAAGAAACAGAGAAATAAATGGAGAAACGAACAAAGAAACGGAGAAACAAAGAAAGAAACGGTGAAACGAAGAAAGAAACGGAGAAACGAAGAAAGAAACGGAGAAACGAAGAAAGAAACGGAGAAACGAAGAAAGAAACGGAGAAACGAAGAAAGAAACGGAGAAACGATCAAAGAAACGGAGAAACGAAGAAAGAAACGGAGAAACGAAGAAAGAAACGGAGAAACGAACAAAGAAACGGAGAAACGAACAAATAAACGCAGGAACGAAGAAAGAAACGGAGAAACGAAGAAAGAAACGGAGAAACGATCAAAGAAACGGAGAAACGAAGAAAGAAACGGAGAAACGAACAAATAAACGGAGGAACGAAGAAAGAAACGGAGAAACGAAGAAAGAAACGGAGAAACGAACAAAGAAACGGAGAAACGAAGAAAGAAACGGAGAAATAAATGGAGAATCGAAGAAATAAACGGAGAAACGAACAAGGAAACGGAGAAACGAACAAGGAAACGGAGAAACGAAGAAAGAAACGGAGAAACGACGAAAGAATCGGAGAAACGAAGAAAGAAACGGAGAAACGAAGAAAGAAACAGAGATACGAACAAAGAAACGGAGAAACGAACAAAGAAACGGAGAAACGGCGCAATAAGTGGAGAAACGAAGAAATAAACGGAGAAACGAAGAAAGAAACGGAGAAACGGAGAAATAAATGGAGAAACGAAGAAATAAAAGGAGAAACGAACAAAGAAACGGAGAAACGAACAAATAAACGGAGGAACGAAGAAAGAAACGGAGAAACGAACAAAGAAACGGAGAAACGAACAAATAAACGGAGTAACGAAGAAAGAAACGGAGAAACGAAGAAAGAAACGGAGAAACGAAGAAAGAAACGGAGAAACGAAGAAAGAAACGGAGAAACGAAGAAAGAAACGGAGAAACGAAGAAAGAAACTGAGAAACGAAGAAAGAAACTGAGAAACGAACAAAGAAACGGAGAAACGAACAAAGCAACGGAGAAACGAACAAAGAAACGGAGATACGAAGAAAGAAACGGAGATACGAAGAAAGAAACGGAGAAACGAACAAAGAAACGGAGAAACGAAGAAAGAAACGGAGAAACGAACCAAGAAACGGAGAAACGGAGAAATAAATGGAGAAACGAAGAAATAAACGGAGAAACGAAGAAAGAAACGGAGAAACGAAGGAAGAAACGGAGAAACGAACAAAGAAACGGAGAAACGAACAAAGAAACGGAGAAACGAAGAAAGAATCGGAGCAACGGTGAAATAAATGGAGAAACGAAGAAATAAACGGAGAAGAGAAGAAAGAAACGGAGAAACGAAGAAAGAAGCGGAGAAACGAAGAAAGAAACAGAGAAATGAAGAAAGAAACTGAGAAACGAAGAAAGAAACGGAGAAACGAAGAAAGAAACGGAGAAACGGAGAAATAAATGGAGAAACGAAGAAATAAACGGAAAAACGTACAAAGAAACGGAGAATCGGAGAAATAAATGGAGAAACGGAGAAATAAACGGAGAAACGGAGAAATAATTGGAGAAACGAAGAAATAAACGGAGAAACGAACAAAGAAACGGAGAAACGAAGAGAGAAACGGAGAAACGAGGAAAGAAACGGAGAAACGAAGAAAGAAACGGAGAAACGAAAAAAGAAACGGAGAAACGAAGAAAGAAACTGAGAAACGAAGAAAGAAACGGAGAATCGGAGAAATAAATGGAGAAACGAAGAAATAGACCGAGAAACGGAGAAACGAACAAAGAAACCGAGAACCGAAGAGAGAAACGGAGAAATGAACAAAGAAACGGAGAAACGAAGAAAGAAACGGAGAAACGAAGTAAGAAACGGAGAAACGAAGAAAGAAACAGAGAAATAAATGGAGAAACGAACAAAGAAACGGAGAAACGAAGAAAGAAACGGAGAAACGAACAAAGAAACGGAGAAACGAACAAAGAAACGGAGAAATGAAGAAAGAAACGGAGAAACGAAGAAAGAAACGGAGAAACGAACAAAGAAACGGAGAAACGAACAAATAAACGGAGAAACGAAGAAAGAAACGGAGAAACGAAGAAAGAAACGGAGAAACGAAGAAAGAAACGGAGAAACGAAGAAAGAAACGGAGAAACGAAGAAAGGAACTGAGAAACGAAGAAAGAAACTGAGAAACGAAGAAAGAAACGGAGAAACGAACAAAGAAACGGAGAAACGAACAAAGAAACGGAGATACGAAGAAAGAAACGGAGAGACGAACAAAGAAACGGAGAAACGAACAAAGAAACGGAGAAACGAACAAATAAACGGAGGAACGAAGAAAGAAACGGAGAAACGAAGAAAGAAACGGAGAAACGATCAAAGATTCGGAGAAACGAAGAAAGAAACGGAGAAACGAACAAAGAAACGGCGAAACGAACAAAGAAACGGAGAAACGAACAAATAAACGGAGGAACGAAGAAAGAAACGGAGAAACGAAGAAAGAAACGGAGAAACGAACAAAGAAACGGAGAAAGGAACAAAGAAACGGAGAAACGAAGAAAGAAACGGAGAAATAAATGAAGAATCGAAGAAATAAACGGAGAAACGAACAAGGAAACGGAGAAACGAACAAGGAAACGGAGAAACGAAGAAAGAAACGGAGAAACGACGAAAGAATCGGAGAAACGAAGAAAGAAACGGAGAAACGAAGAAAGAAACAGAGATACGAAGAAAGAAACGGAGAAACGAACAAAGAAACGGAGAAACGGCGAAATAAGTGGAGAAACGAAGAAATAAACGGAGAAACGAAGAAAGAAACGGAGATATAAATGGATAAACGAACAAAGAAACGGAGAAACGAAGAAAGAAACGGAGAAATGAAGAAAGAAACGGAGAAACGGAGAAAGAAACGGAGAAACGGACAAAGTAACGGAGAAACGAACAAAGAAACGGAGATACGAACAAAGAAACGGAGAATCGGAGAAATAAATGGAGAAACGAAGAAATAAACGGAGAAACTGAGAAATAAATGGAGAAACGAAGAAATAAACGGAGAAACGAAGAAATAAACGGAGAAACGAACAAAGAAACGGAGAAACGAAGACAGAAACGGAGAATCGAACAAAGAAACGGAGAAACGAACAAAGAAACGGAGAAACGAAGAAAGAAACAGAGAAACGAAGAAAGAAACGGAGAAACGAACAAAGAAACGGAGCAACGGCGAAATAAGTGGAGAAACGAAGAAATAAACGGAGAAACGAAGAAAGAAACGGAGAAACGAAGAAAGAAACGGAGAAACGAAGAAAGAAACAGAGAAACGAAGAAAGAAACGGAGAAACGAACAGAGAAACGGAGCAACGGCGAAGTAAGTGGAGAAACGAAGAAATAAACGGAGAAACGAAGAAAGAAACGGAGAAATAAATGGATAAACGAACAAAGAAACGGAGAAACGAAGAAAGAAACGGAGAAATGAAGAAAGAAACGGAGAAACGGAGAAAGAACCGGAGAAACGGACAAAGTAATGGAGAAACGAAGAAAGAAACGGAAAAACGAAGAAAGAAACGGAGAAACGGAGACATAAGTGGAGAAACGAAGAAATAAACGGAGAAACGAAGAAAGAAACGGAGAAATAAATGGAGAAACGAAGAAAGAAACGGAGAAACGAACAAAGAAACGGAGAAACGAACAAATAAACGGAGAAACGAAGAAAGAAACGGAGAAACGAAGAAAGAAACGGAGAAACGAAGAAAGAAACGGAGAAACGAAGAAAGAAACGGAGAAACGAACAAAGAAACGGAGAAACGGCGAAATAAGTGGAGAAACGAAGAAATAACCGGAGAAACGAAGAAAGAAACGGAGAAATAAATGGATAAACGAACAAAGAAACGGAGAAACGAAGAAAGAAACGGAGAAATGAAGAAAGAAACGGAGAAACGAAGAAAGAAACGGAGAAACGAACAAAGAAACGGAGAAACGAAGAAAGAAACGGAGAAATAAATGGAGAATCGAAGAAATAAACGGAGAAACGAACAAGGAAACGGAGAAACCAACAAGGAAACGGAGAAACGAAGAAAGAAACGGAGAAACGACGAAAGAATCGGAGAAACGAAGAAAGAAACGGAGAAACGAAGAAAGAAACAGAGATACGAAGAAAGAAACGGAGAAACGAACAAAGAAACGGAGAAACGGCGAAATAAGTGGAGAAACGAAGAAATAAACGGAGAAACGAAGAAAGAAACGGAGAAATAAATGGATAAACGAACAAAGAAACGGAGAAACGAAGAATGAAACGGAGAAATGAAGAAAGAAACGGAGAAACGGAGAAACGGACAAAGTAACGGAGAAACGAACAAAGAAACGGAGATACGAACAAAGAAACGGAGAATCGGAGAAATAAATGGAGAAACGAAGAAATAAACGGAGAAACGGAGAAATAAATGGAGAAACGAAGAAATAAACGGAGAAACGAAGAAAGAAACGGAGAAACGAAGAAAGAAACGGAGAAACGGACAAAGTAACGGAGAAACGAACAAAGAAATGGAGATAGGAACAAAGAAACGGAGAATCGGAGAAATAAATGGAGAAACGAAGAAATAAACGGAGAAACGAACAAAGAAACGGAGAAACGAAGAAAGAAACTGAGAATCGAACAAAGAAACGGAGAAACGAACAAAGAAACGGAGAAACGGAGAAATAAATGGAGAAACGAAGAAATAAACGGAGAAACGAAGAAAGAAACGGAGAAACGAAGAAAGAAACGGAGAAACGAACAAAGAAACAGAGAAACGAACAAAGAAACGGAGAAACGAAGAAAGATTCGGAGCAACGGAGAAATAAATGGAGAAACGAAGAAATAAACGGAGAAACGAAGAAAGAAACGGAGAAACGAAGAAAGAAACGGAGAAACGAAGAAAGAAACAGAGAAACGAAGAAAGAAACGGAGAAACGAACAAAGAAACGGAGAAACGAAGAAAGAAACGGAGAAACGGAGAAATAAATGGAGAAACGAAGAAATAAACGGAGAAACGAACAAAGAAACGGAGAATCGGAAAAATAAATGGAGAAACGGCGAAATAAACGGAGAAACGGAGAAATAAATGGTGAAACGAAGAAATAAACGGAGAAACGAACAAAGAAACGGAGAAACGAAGAGAGAAACGGAGAAACGAAAAAAGAAACGGAGAAACGAAGAAAGAAACGGAGAAACGAAGAAAGAAACGGAGAAACGAAGAAAGAAGCTGAGAAACGAAGAAAGAAACGGAGAAACGAAGAAAGAAACGGAGAAACGATGAAAGAAACGGAGAAACGAAGAAAGAAACAGAGAAACGAAGAAAGAAACTAAGAAACGAAGAAAGAAACTGAGAAACGAAGAAAGAAACGGAGAAACGAACAAAGAAACGGAGAAACGAACAAAGAAACGGAGAAACGAGGAAAGAAACGGAGAGACGAACAAAGAAACGGAGAAACGAACAAAGAAACGGAGAAACGAACAAATAAACGGAGGAACGAATAAAGAAACGGAGAAACGAAGAAAGAAACGGAGAAACGAACAAAGAAACGGAGAAATGAAGAAAGAAACGGAGAAACGAAGAAAGAAACGGAGAAACGAACAAAGAAACGGAGAAACGAAGAAAGAAACGGAGAAACGAACAAAGAAACGGAGAAACGAACAAAGAAACGGAGAAATGAAGAAAGAAACGGAGAAACGAAGAAAGAAACGGAGAAACGAACAAAGAAACGGAGAAACGAACAAATAAACGGAGAAACGAAGAAAGAAACGGAGAAACGAAGAAAGAAACGGAGAAACGAAGAAAGAAACGGAGAAACGAAGAAAGAAACGGAGAAACGAAGAAAGAAACGGAGAAACGAAGAAAGGAACTGAGAAACGAAGAAAGAAACTGAGAAACGAAGAAAGAAACGGAGAAACGAACAAAGAAACGGAGAAACGAACAAAGAAACGGAGATACGAAGAAAGAAACGGAGAGACGAACAAAGAAACGGAGAAACGAACAAAGAAACGGAGAAACGAACAAATAAACGGAGGAACGAAGAAAGAAACGGAGAAACGAAGAAAGAAACGGAGAAACGATCAAAGAAACGGAGAAACGAAGAAAGAAACGGAGAAACGAACAAAGAAACGGAGAAACGAACAAAGAAACGGAGAAACGAACAAATAAACGGAGGAACGAAGAAAGAAACGGAGAAACGAAGAAAGAAACGGAGAAACGAACAAAGAAACGGAGAAAGGAACAAAGAAACGGAGAAACGAAGAAAGAAACGGAGAAATAAATGGAGAATCGAAGAAATAAACGGAGAAACGAACAAGGAAACGGAGAAACAAACAAGGAAACGGAGAAACGAAGAAAGAAACGGAGAAACGACGAAAGAATCGGAGAAACGAAGAAAGAAACGGAGAAACGAAGAAAGAAACAGAGATACGAAGAAAGAAACGGAGAAACGAACAAAGAAACGGAGAAACGGCGAAATAAGTGGAGAAACGAAGAAATAAACGGAGAAACGAAGAAAGAAACGGAGATATAAATGGATAAACGAACAAAGAAACGGAGAAACGAAGAAAGAAACGGAGAAATGAAGAAAGAAACGGAGAAACGGAGAAAGAAACGGAGAAACGGACAAAGTAACGGAGAAACGAACAAAGAAACGGAGATACGAACAAAGAAACGGAGACTCGGAGAAATAAATGGAGAAACGAAGAAATAAACGGAGAAACTGAGAAATAAATGGAGAAACGAAGAAATAAACGGAGAAACGAAGAAATAAACGGAGAAACGAACAAAGAAACGGAGAAACGAAGACAGAAACGGAGAATCGAACAAAGAAACGGAGAAACGAACAAAGAAACGGAGAAGCGAAGAAAGAAACAGAGAAACGAAGAAAGAAACGGAGAAACGAACAAAGAAACGGAGCAACGGCGAAATAAGTGGAGAAACGAAGAAATAAACGGAGAAACGAAGAAAGAAACGGAGAAACGAAGAAAGAAACGGAGAAACGAAGAGAGAAACGGAGAAACGAAGAAAGAAACAGAGAAACGAAGAAAGAAACGGAGAAACGAACAGAGAAATGGAGCAACGGCGAAGTAAGTGGAGAAACGAAGAAATAAACGGAGAAACGAAGAAAGAAACGGAGAAATAAATGGATAAACGAACAAAGAAACGGAGAAACGAAGAAAGAAACGGAGAAATGAAGAAAGAAACGGAGAAACGGAGAAAGAAACGGAGAAACGGACAAAGTAATGGAGAAACGAAGAAAGAAACGGAAAAACGAAGAAAGAAACGGAGAAACGGAGACATAAGTGGAGAAACGAAGAAATAAACGGAGAAACGAAGAAAGAAACGGAGAAATAAATGGAGAAACGAAGAAAGAAACGGAGAAACGAACAAAGAAACGGAGAAACGAACAAATAAACGGAGAAACTAAGAAAGAAACGGAGAAACGAAGAAAGAAACGGAGAAACGAAGAAAGAAACGGAGAAACGAAGAAAGAAACGGAGAAACGAACAAAGAAACGGAGAAACGGCGAAATAAGTGGAGAAACGAAGAAATAACCGGAGAAACGAAGAAAGAAACGGAGAAATAAATGGATAAACGAACAAAGAAACGGAGAAACGAAGAAAGAAACGGAGAAATGAAGAAAGAAACGGAGAAACGAAGAAAGAAACGGAGAAACGAACAAAGAAACGGAGAAACGAAGAAAGAAACGGAGAAATAAATGGAGAATCGAAGAAATAAACGGAGAAACGAACAAGGAAACGGAGAAACGAACAAGGAAACGGAGAAACGAAGAAAGAAACGGAGAAACGACGAAAGAATCGGAGAAACGAAGAAAGAAACGGAGAAACGAAGAAAGAAACAGAGATACGAAGAAAGAAACGGAGAAACGAACAAAGAAACGGAGAAACGGCGAAATAAGTGGAGAAACGAAGAAATAAACGGAGAAACGAAGACAGAAACGGAGAAATAAATGGATAAACGAACAAAGAAACGGAGAAACGAAGAATGAAACGGAGAAATGAAGAAAGAAACGGAGAAACGGAGAAAGAAACGGAGAAACGGACAAAGTAACGGAGAAACGAACAAAGAAACGGAGATACGAACAAAGAAACGGAGAATCGAACAAAGAAACGGAGAAACGAACAAAGAAACGGAGAAACGGAGAAATAAATGGAGAAACGAAGAAATAAGCGGAGAAACGAAGAAAGAAACGGAGAAACGAAGAAAGAAACGGAGAAACGAACAAAGAAACAGAGAAACGAACAAAGAAACGGAGAAACGAAGAAAGATTCGGAGCAACGGAGAAATAAATGGAGAAACGAAGAAATAAACGGAGAAACGAAGAAAGAAACGGAGAAACGAAGAAAGAAACGGAGAAACGAAGAAAGAAACAGAGAAACGAAGAAAGAAACGGAGAAACGAACAAAGAAACGGAGAAACGAAGAAAGAAACGGAGAAACGGAGAAATAAATGGAGAAACGAAGAAATAAACGGAGAAACGAACAAAGAAACGGAGAATCGGAAAAATAAATGGAGAAACGGCGAAATAAACGGAGAAACGGAGAAATAAATGGTGAAACGAAGAAATAAACGGAGAAACGAACAAAGAAACGGAGATACGAAGAGAGAAACGGAGAAACGAAGAAAGAAACGGAGAAACGAAGAAAGAAACGGAGAAACGAAGAAATAAACGGAGAAACGAAGAAAGAAACGGAGAAATAAATGGATAAACGAACAAAGAAACGGAGAAACGAAGAAAGAAACGGAGAAATGAAGAAAGAAACGGATAAACGGAGAAAGAAACGGAGAGACGGACAAAGAAACGGAGATAGGAACAAAGAAACGTAGAATCGGAGAAATAAATGGAGAAACGAAGAAATAAACGGAGAAACGAACAAAGAAACGGAGAAACGAAGAAAGAAACGGAGAATCGAACAAAGAAACGGAGATACGAACAAAGAAACGGAGAATCGGAGAAATAAATGGAGAAACGAAGAAATAAACGGAGAAACGGAGAAATAAATGGAGAAACGAAGAAATAAACGGAGAAACGAAGAAAGAAACGGAGAAACGAAGAAAGAAACGGCGAAACGGACAAAGTAACGGAGAAACGAACAAAGAAACGGAGATAGGAACAAAGAAACGGAGAATCGGAGAAATAAATGGAGAAACGAAGAAATAAACGGAGAAACGAACAAAGAAACGGAGAAACGAAGAAAGAAACGGAGAATCGAACAAAGAAACGGAGATACGAACAAAGAAACGGAGAATCGGAGAAATAAATGGAGAAACGAAGAAATAAACGGAGAAACGGAGAAATAAATGGAGAAACGAAGAAATAAACGGAGAAACGAAGAAAGAAACGAAGAAACGAAGAAAGAAACGGAGAAACGGACAAAGTAACGGAGAAACGAACAAAGAATCGGAGATACGAACAAAGAAACGGAGAATCGGAGAAATAAATGGAGAAACGAAGAAATAAACGGAGAAACGAAGAAAGAAACGGAGAAACGAAGAAAGAAACGGAGAATCGAACAAAGAAACGGAAAAACGAACAAAGAAACGGAGAAACGGAGAAATAAATGGAGAAACGAAGAAATAAACGGAGAAACGAAGAAAGAAACGGAGAAACGAAGAAAGAAACGGAGAAACGAACAAAGAAACGGAGAAACGAACAAAGAAACGGAGAAACGAAGAAAGAATCGGAGCAACGGAGAAATAAATGGAGAAACGAAGAATTAAACGGAGAAACGAAGAAAGAAACGGAGAAACGAAGAAAGAAACGGAGAAACGAAGAAAGAAACAGAGAAACGAAGAAAGAAACGGAGAAACGAACAAAGAAACGGAGAAACGAAGAAAGAAACGGAGAAACGGAGAAATAAATGGAGAAACGAAGAAATAAACGGAGAAACGAACAAAGAAACGGATAATCGGAAAAATAAATGGAGAAACGGCGAAATAAACGGAGAAACGGAGAAATAAATGGAGAAACGAAGAAATAAACGGAGAAACGAACAAAGAAACGGTGAAACGAAGAGAGAAACGGAGAAACGAAGAAAGAAACGGAGAAACGAAGAAAGAAACGGAGAAACGAAGAAAGAAACGGAGAAACGAAGAAAGAAACTGAGAAACGAAGAAAGAAACGGAGAAACGAAGAAAGAAACGGAGAAACGAACAATGAAACGGAGAAACGAACAAAGAAACGGAGAAACGAAGAAAGAATCGGAGCAACGGAGAAATAAATGGAGAAACGAAGAATTAAACGGAGAAACGAAGAAAGAAACGGAGAAACGAAGAAAGAAACGGAGAAACGAAGAAAGAAACAGAGAAACGAAGAAAGAAACGGAGAAACGAACAAAGAAACGGAGAAACGAAGAAAGAAACGGAGAAACGGAGAAATAAATGGAGAAACGAAGAAATAAACGGAGAAACGAACAAAGAAACGGATAATCGGAAAAATAAATGGAGAAACGGCGAAATAAACGGAGAAACGGAGAAATAAATGGAGAAACGAAGAAATAAACGGAGAAACGAACAAAGAAACGGTGAAACGAAGAGAGAAACGGAGAAACGAAGAAAGAAACGGAGAAACGAAGAAAGAAACGGAGAAACGAACAAAGAAACGGGAAACGAAGAAAGAAACGGAGAAACGAAGAAGGAAACGCAGAAACGAAGGAAGAAACGGAGAAACGAACAAAGAAACGGAGAAACGAACCAAGAAACGGGAAACGAAGAAAGAAACGGAGAAACGAAGAAGGAAACGCAGAAACGAAGAAAGAAACGGAGAAACGAACAATGAAACGGAGAAACGAACAAAGAAACGGAGAAACGAACAAAGAAACGGAGAAACGAACAAAGAAACGGAGAAACGAAGAAAGAAACGGAGAAACGAAGAAAGAAACGGAGAAACGATGAAAGAAACGGAGAAACGAAGAAAGAAACAGAGAAACGAAGAAAGAAACAAAGAAACGAAGAAAGAAACTGAGAAACGAAGAAAGAAACGGAGAAACGAACAAAGAAACGGAGAAACGAACAAAGAAACGGAGAAACGAGGAAAGAAACGGAGAGACGAACAAAGAAACGGAGAAACGAACAAAGAAACGGAGAAACGAACAAATAAACGGAGGAACGAATAAAGAAACGGAGAAACGAAGAAAGAAACGGAGAAACGAACAAAGAAACGGAGAAACGAAGAAAGAAACGGAGAAATAAATGGAGAAACGAAGAAATAAACGGAGAAACGAACAAGGAAACGGAGAAAGGAACAAAGAAACGGAGAAACGAACAAATAAACGGAGGAACGAAGAAAGAAACGGAGAAACGAACAAAGAAACGGAGAAACGACGAAGAAACGGAGAAATAAATGGAGAAACGAAGAAATAAACGGAGAAACGAACAAGGAAACGGAGAAACGAAGAAACAAACGGAGAAACGACGAAGAAACGGAGAAACGAAGAAAGAAACGGAGAAACGAACAAAGAAACGGAGAAACGAACAAAGAAACGGAGAAACGAAGAAAGAATCGGAGCAACGGAGAAATAAATGGAGAAACGAAGAATTAAACGGAGAAACGAAGAAAGAAACGGAGAAACGAAGAATTAAACGGAGAAACGAAGAAAGAAACGGAGAAACGAAGAAAGAAACGGAGAAACGAAGAAAGAAACAGAGAAACGAAGAAAGAAACGGAGAAACGAACAAAGAAACGGAGAAACGAAGAAAGAAACGGAGAAACGGAGAAATAAATGGAGAAACGAAGAAATAAACGGAGAAACGAACAAAGAAACGGATAATCGGAAAAATAAATGGAGAAACGGCGAAATAAACGGAGAAACGGAGAAATAAATGGAGAAACGAAGAAATAAACGGAGAAACGAACAAAGAAACGGTGAAACGAAGAGAGAAACGGAGAAACGAAGAAAGAAACGGAGAAACGAAGAAAGAAACGGAGAAACGAACAAAGAAACGGGAAACGAAGAAAGAAACGGAGAAACGAAGAAGGAAACGCAGAAACGAAGGAAGAAACGGAGAAACGAACAAAGAAACGGAGAAACGAACCAAGAAACGGGAAACGAAGAAAGAAACGGAGAAACGAAGAAGGAAACGCAGAAACGAAGAAAGAAACGGAGAAACGAACAATGAAACGGAGAAACGAACAAAGAAACGGAGAAACGAACAAAGAAACGGAGAAACGAACAAAGAAACGGAGAAACGAAGAAAGAAACGGAGAAACGAAGAAAGAAACGCAGAAACGAAGAAAGAATCGGAGAAACGAACAAAGAAACGGAGAAACGAACAAAGAAACGGAGAAACGAACAAAGAAACGGGAAACGAACAAAGAAACGGAGAAACGAAGAAGGAAACGCAGAAACGAAGAAAGAAACGGAGAAACGAACAATGAAACGGAGAAACGAACAAAGAAACGGAGAAACGAACAAAGAAACGGAGAAACGAACAAAGAAACGGAGAAACGAACAAAGAAACGGAGAAACGAAGAAAGAAACGCAGAAACGAAGAAAGAATCGGAGAAACGAACAAAGAAACGGAGAAACGAACAAAGAAACGGAGAAACGAACAAAGAAACGGAGAAACGAACAAAGAAACGGAGAAATGAAGAAAGAAACGGAGAAAGGAACAAAGAAACGGAGACACGAAGAAAGAAACGGAGAAATAAATGAAGAAACGAAGAAATAAACGGAGAAGCGAACAAAGAAACGGTGAAACGAAGAAAGAAACGGAGAAACGAAGAAAGAAACGGAGAAACGAAGAAAGAAACGGAGAAACGAAGAAAGAAACGGAGAATCGGAGAAATAAATGGAGAAACGAAGAAATAAACGGAGAAACGGAGAAAAAAACGGTGAAACGACCAAAAAACGGAGAAACGAACAAAGGAACGGAGAAACGAACAAAGAAACGGAGAAACGGACAAAGAAACGGAGAAACGGAGAAATAAATGGAGAAACGAAGAAATAAACCGAGAAACGGAGAAAGACACAGAGAAACGAACAAAGCAACGAACAATGAAACGTACAAACGAACAAAGAAAGAGGGAAACGAACAGAGAAACGGAGAATCGAACAAAGAAACGGAGAAACGAACAAAAGAAACGGAGAAACGACCAAAAAACGGAGAAACGAACAAAGGAACGGAGAAACGAACAAAGAAACGGAGAAACGGAGAAACGGACAAAGAAACGGAGAAACGGAGAAACGGACAAAGAAACGGAGAAACGGAGAAATAAATGGAGAAACGAACAAATAAACGGAGAAACGGAGAAAGAAACGGAGAATCGGAGAAATAAATGGAGAAATGAAGAAATAAACGCAGAAACGGACAAAGAAACGGAGAAACAAAGAAAGAAACGGAGAAACGAACAAAGAAACGAAGAAACGGAGAAACGAACAAAGAAACGGAGAAACGAACAAAGAAACGGAGAAACGAACAAAGAAACGAAGACACGGAGAAATAAATGGAGAAACGAACGAAGAAACGGAGAAACGAACAAAGAAACGGAGAAACGGGGAAATAAATGGTGAAACGAAAAAAGAAACGGAGAAAACAAGAAAGAAACGAAGAAACGGAGAAACTAACAAAGAAACGGAGAAACGAACAAAGAAACGGAGATACGGAGAAATAAATGGAGAAACGAAGAAATAAACGGAGAATAGAAGAAAGAAACGGTGGAACGAAGAAAGAAACGGAGAAACGATGAAAGAAACGGAGAAACAAAGAGAGAAACGAAGGAAGAAACGGAGAAACGAAGAATGAAACGGAGATTCGGAGAAATAAATGGAGAAACGAACAAAAAACGGTGAAACGGAGAAACGGAGAAACGGAAAAACCGTGAAACGGAGAAACGGAGAAACCGAGAATCGGAGAAACCGAGAAACGGAGAAACGGGGAAACCGAGAAACGGAGAAACGGAGAAACTTTTCTCCGTTTCTTTGTTCGTTTCTCCGTTTCTTTCTTCATTTCTCCGTTTCTTTGTTCGTTTCTCCGTTTCTTTCTTTGTTTCTCCGTTTCTTTCTTCGTTTCTCCGTCTATTTCTTCGTTTCTCCATTTATTTCTCCGTTTCTCCGTTTCTTTCTTCGTTTCTCCGTTTCTTTGTTCCTTTCTCCGTTTCTTTCTTCTTATCTCCGTTTCTTTCTTCGTTTCTCCGTTTCTTTCTTCGTTTCTCCGTTTCTTTCTTCGTTTCTCCGTTTATTTCTTCGTTTCTCCATTTATTTCTCCGTTTCTCCGTTTCTTTCTTCGTTTCTCCGTTTCTTTGTTCGTTTCTCCGTTTCTTTCTTCGTTTCTCCGCTTCTTTCTTCGTTTCTCCGTTTCTTTCTTCGTTTCTCCGTTTCTTTCTTCGTTTCTCCGTTTCTTTCTTCGTTTCTCCGTTTCTTTCTTCGTATCTCCGTTTCTTTCTTCGTTTCTCCGTTTCTTTCTTCGTTTCTCCATTTATTTCTCCGATTCTCCGTTTCTTTCTTCGTTGCTCCGTTTCTTTGTTCGTTTCTCCATTTATTTCTCCGATTCTCCGTTTCTTTCTTCGTTGCTCCGTTTCTTTGTTCGTTTCTTCGTTTCTTTGTTCGTTTCTCCGTTTCTTTCTTCGTTTCTCCGTTTCTTTGTTCGTTTCTCCGTTTCTTTCTCCGTTTCTCGGTCTATCACTTCGTTTCTCCATTTATTTCTCCGATTCTCCGTTTCTTTCTTCGTCTCTCAGTTTCTTTCTTCGTTTCTCCGTTTATTTCTTCGTTTCTCCATTTATTTCTCCGTTTCTGTCTTTCTTTCTTCCTTTCTCCGTTTCTTTTTTCGTTTCTCCGTTTCTTTCTTCGTTTCTGCGTTTCTTTCTCCGTTTCCCGGTTTATTCCTTCGTTCTTCCATTTATTTCTCCGATTCTCCGTTTCTTTCTTCGTTTCTCCGTTTCTTTCTTCGTTTCTCCGTTTCTTTCTTCGTTTCTCCGTTTCTTTGTTCGTTTCTCCGTTTCTTTCTCCGATTCTCCGTTTCTTTCTTCGTTTCTCAGTTTCTTTCTTCGTTTCTCCGTTTCTTTCTTCGTTTCTTCGTTTCTTTCTTCATTTCTCCGTTTCTTTCTTCGTTTCTCCGTTTCTTCCTTCGTTTCATCGTTTCTCCGTTTCTCCGTTTCTCCGTTTCGATTATATGATTATAATATTTATAATTTCTATTATAAATCGTTTGATCTGTAGTTAAATTAGACACCGATACTCTAAATACATATTTAATATATTTTTTAATCTCTTTAGTCTCCAGAAGAATTTTATTTATACTATTTACTATATATAATAATTTACACACAATCGGAAATAAATCTAATTATTTATTTATAATAATTTTTTTTTTTTCACTTATCTTAAAAGTTGGGATGTACTCTTTAAATGTTCGATTCATTTGTTTAATTTATTCATTAAATTGAATTAATCTGTTCTTTATAATAACTTTAGTAAAATTAATCCCTATAATTATTATAGAACTCATATTAAAATTTAATAATAAAGTTTATTTTATTTGCCTAATTAATGTAATTATTGCCCCTATCATTTGCTTAAACAAAAAAATCAATCATAATTATTATAGGATAGTCATCTGTTATACAAACATCTATTATAGTTATTTTATTAATAATTAACAAAAATACATTTTTAACATATTTCATTTTATATTCAATAATTTCCTTAATTTTAATTTTTATATTTAAAATAATGAAGATTAACTCTTCTTCCTTATTTAATATATTAACCTCTAATAAAAGAAAAATTATTTTATACTCAATAATTATTATGTACACAAATTTCCCACCTATAGCACTCTTTATACTGAAATAAATCTTCCTAGAAACATTAATAAATTCAAGAATAAAATTTACTGTGGAAGGTTTAATTTTACATTTATTCGAAAGATGAAACATACAAAAGTTTGTACAAAAGTATTTATTTATTTTATCGCACGGTAGGGAATATCATACAAATGGAAATACTTATCTCTAATGTCGGTAAATTGTACTTGTCGCGCCATCTATTTGTGGAAATTAGAACAATTCCTCGACAAACTTGAGCGTTTCTCCGCCTGGTGTTTTCACCCCTTAAGTGTAGTTTAACCCTTTCTCCAATAGATGGCAACCCATGTAATTACCACGTTACAGGGATTTGTAATTGCGGGTTCAGAATATATTTGCATACATACAAACTATAATTCCGATATGTAGAGAAATATTCATTTACTTTATCCCACGGCTTCTTGGATCGTATTTGTTCGATCTAACCAAATATTTCAAGAAATTGATGGCTTTTTATACCGAAACATTGTCAAAAATTGTTTAATCTACGGTCCAACGACGGTTGTTAATAATTATGATAAATAAATGTCAAGATATTGCGATGTCTGCGAAGGCGAACGGTTTCAGTGAATGTTTGTTCATTTCAGCGATTGTTATTAACATTTTCGCATGTTCCCTATATTGATCGAACAATGTGCATCTTATTTATGTATTGCAATTAATTAAGAGTCTTCGCGAAATTGATTTTGATCGAGACTCCACGTTAAAACGTGTTTCGTAAAGTTTTAAAGCACGGAAAGTAACAATTTTTCATTAGATACATTAATTTAACATTTGTTTAATTCTTATATTTTACACAATACGCGTAGAAGTGGTATTTTTTACACAAAAGTGCCAAAATTCAATTAATCGCTTTTTTAGATAGAAAAATCACAGCGATAGATACTTGTGAATCGATAATCGATACGTGTAGCCTTGAGAATGTCAGTTGGATCTCAAAGAAAATTTCCTTCGCGAACAAGGAATATTTCAACGAAATGATATTTTAAGCCATTATTAATACTAGGACATTGTTAATACTTGTCTAATGTATGATCCTACGACGGTTGTCAATAATTATGATAAACAAACATCAAGATATTGCGAAATCTTCGAGGGCGAATTGTTTCGGTGAATGTTTGTTCATTTCAGCGGTTGTTATTAACATTTACGCATGTTCCCTATATTCATCGAACAATGTGCATCTTATTTATGCATCAAAAATGATTGATTCGCCTCTAGCAATTGATTTTGATCGAACTACAAAGTAAAGAGATGTTTCTTAAAGTTTTAAAACATGGAAAGTAATAATTGTCTATGAGATATATCAATTTAACATTTGATTAATACACGAAGAATCGAAATTTTTGGTAAACTAAGTGAATAAAAAATAATTATTATAAATAAATAATTAGATTTATTATCGATCCTGTGTAAATTATTATATACAGTAAATAGTATAAATAAAATTCTTCTGGAGGCTAAAGAGATTAAAAAATATATTAAATATGTATTTAGAGTATTAGTGTCTAATTTAACTATAGATCAAATGATTTATAATAGAAATTATAAATATTATAATCATTTCATCGAAACGGAGAAACGGAGAAATAAATGGAGAAACGAAGAAATAAACGGAGAAACAATGAAAGAAACGGAGAAACGAAGAGAGAAACGGAGAAACGAAGAAAGAAACGGAGTAACGAAGAAAGAAACGAAGAAACGAAGAAAGAAACAGAGAAACGGAGAAATAAACGGAGGAACGAAGAAATAAACGGAGAACCGAAGAAAGAAACGGAGAAACGAAGAAAGAAACGGAGAAACGAAGAAAGAAACGGAGAATCGGAGAAATAAATGGAGAAACGAAGAAATAAACCGAGAAACGGAGAAAGAAACGGAGAAACGAAGAAAGAAACGGAGAAACGAAGAAAGAAACGGAGAAACGAACAAAGAAACGGAGAAAAGGAGAAATAAATGGAGAAACGAAGAAATAAACGGAGAAACGATGAAAGAAACGGAGAAACGAAGAAAGAAACGGAGAAACGGAGAAAGAAAAGGAGAAACGAAGAAAGAAACGGAGAAACGAAGAAAGAAACGAAGAAACGAAGAAAGAAACGGAGATACGAAGAAAGAAACGGAGAAACGAAGAAAGAAACGGAGAAACGAAGAAAGAAATGGAGAAACGGAGAAATAAATGGAGAAACGAAGAAATAAACCGAGAAACGGAGGAAGAAACGGAGAAACGAAGAAAGAAACAGAGAAACGAACAAAGAAACGCAGAAACGAAGAATGAAACGGAGAAACGAAGAAAGAAACAGAGGAACGAAGAAAGAAACGGAGAAACGAACAAAGAAACGGAGAAACGAAGAGCGAAACGGAGAAACGAAGAAAGAAACGGAGAAACGAAGAATGAAACGGAGAAACGAAGACAGAAACGGAGAAATAAATGGGGAAACGAAGATATAAACGGAGAAACGAAGAAAGAAACGGAGAAACGAAGAAAGAATCGGAGAAACGAAGAAAGAAACGGAGAAACGAACAAAGAAACGGAGAAACGAACAAAGAAACGGAGAAACGAAGGAAGAAACGCAGAAACGAAGAATGAAACGGAGAAACGAAGAATGAAACGGGAAACGAAGAAAGAAATGGAGAGACGAACAAAGAAACGGAGAAACGAACAACGAAACGGAGAAACGAAGAAAGAAACGGAGAAACGAAGAATGAAACGGAGAAACGAAGACAGAAACGGAGAAATAAATGGGGAAACGAAGATATAAACGGAGAAAAGAAGAAAGAAACGGAGAAACGAAGAAACGATGAAAGAAACGGAGAAACGGAGAAATAAATGGAGAAACGAAGAAATAAACGGAGAAACGAAGAAAGAACCGGAGAAACAAAGAAAGAAACGGAGAAACGAAGAAAGAAACGGAGAAACGAAGAAAGAAACGGAGAAACGGAGAAAGAAAAGGAGAAACGGAGAAACGAACAAAGAAACGGAGAAACGAACAAAGAAACGGAGAAACGAAGGAAGAAACGCAGAAACGAAGAATGAAACGGAGAAACGAAGAATGAAACGGGAAACGAAGAAAGAAATGGAGAGACGAACAAAGAAACGGAGAAACGAACAACGAAACGGAGAAACGAAGAAAGAAACGGAGAAACGAAAAATGAAACGGAGAAACGAAGACAGAAACGGAGAAATAAATGGGGAAACGAAGATATAAACGGAGAAACGAAGAAAGAAACGGAGAAACGAAGAAACGATGAAAGAAACGGAGAAACGGAGAAATAAATGGAGAAACGAAGAAATAAACGGAGAAACGAAGAAAGAACCGGAGAAACAAAGAAAGAAACGGAGAAACGAACAAAGAAACGGAGAAACGAGGAAAGAAACGGAGAAACGAAGAAAGAAACGGAGAAACGAAGAAGGAAACGGAGAAACGAAGAAATAAACGGAGAAACGAACAAAGAAACGGAGAAACGAACAAAGAAACGGAGATACGAAGAAAGAAACGGAGAAACGAAGAAAGAAACGGAGAAACGAAGAAAGAAACGGAGAAACGAACAAAGAAACGGAGAAACGAACAAAGAAACGGAGAAACGAACAAAGAAACGGAGAAACGAACAAAGAAACGTTTCTCCGTTTCTCGGTTTCTCCGTTTCTCGGTTTCTCCGTTTCTCCGTTTCTCGGTTTCTCCGTTTCTTGGTTTCTCCGATTCTCGGTTTCTCCGATTCTCCGTTTCTCCGTTTCTCGGTTTCTCCGTTTCTCCGTTTCTCGGTTTCTCTGTTTCTCCGTTTCTCCGTTTCTCGGTTTATCCGTTTCTCCGTTTCGCCGTTTCTTCGTATCTTCGTTTCTCCGTTTCTCGGTTTCTCCGTTTCTCCGTCTCTCGGTTTCTCCGTTTCTCGGTTTCTCCGTTTCTCCGTTTCTCGGTTTTTCCATTTCTCCGTTTCTCCGTTTCACTGTTTTCTGTTCGTTTTTCCATTTATTTCTCCGATTCTCCGTTTCATTCTTCGTTTCTTCGTTTCTTTCTTCGTTTCTCCGTTTCTTTCTTCGTTTCTCCGTTTGTTTCTTCGTTTCTCCATTTATTTCTTCGTTTCTCCGTTTCTTTCTTCGTTTCTCCGTTTCTTTCTTCGTTTCTCCGTTTCTCTCTTCGTTTCTCCGTTTCTTCCTTCGTTCCTTCGTTTCTCCGTTTTTCCGTTTCTCCGTTTCTCCGTTTCGATTAAATGATTGTAATAGTTATAATTTCTATTATAAATCATTTGAGCTATAGTTAAATTATACACTAATACTCTAAATACATATTTAATATATTTTTTAATCTCTTTAGCCTCCAGAAGAATTTTCTTTATCATATTTACTGTATATAATAATTTACACAGAATCGGAAATAAATCTAATTATTTATTTATAATAATTATTTTTTAATCATTTATTTTAAAAATTGGGATGTACTCTTTAAATGGTCGATTCATTTCTTTAATTTATTCATTAAATTGAATTAATCTATTCTTTATAATAACTTTAATAAAATTAATCCCTATAATTATTATAGAACTCGTATTAAAATTTAATAATGAAATTTATTTTATTTGCCTAATTAATGTAATTATTGCCCCTATCATTTGCTTAAATAAAAAATCAATCGAAATAATTATAGGATATTCATCTGTTATACAAACATCTGTTATAGTTATTTTATTAATAATTATCAAAAATACATTTTTAACATATTTCATTTTATATTCAATAATTTCTTCAATTTTAATTTGTATATTTAAAATAATAAAGATTAATTCTTCTTCCTTATTTAATATATTAACCTCTAATAAAAGAAAAATTATTTTATACTCAATAATTATTATGTACACAAATTTCCCACCTATAGCACTCTTTATACTGAAATGAATCGTCCTAGAAACATTAATAAATTCAAGAATAAAATTTATACTTTTAATAATTGTACATCTTTTTATAAGATTAATTACATCATGAAATTATTTAAATATATCCTTCTTATATTTTTTCCCTTCAATTAAATAAAAAATATATAACTAAATTAACCTTAATTTTCTAAACTATTATCTATTTATAACTTTTTTAATATTTATATTTATATTTATGATCTACTGGTTATATTAATTTTTAGCATAATTAATATATGTATTCAACAAATCACAAAAATATTGGGATATTATATTTCATATCAGCTATATGATCTGGTATAATTGATTCTTCTTTAAGGATACTAATTCGAATAGAATTAAATAGGCCAGGAACTTGAATTAATATCGACCAAATTTATAACTCAATTGTAACATCACATGCTTTTGTAATAATTTTTTTTATAGTTTTACCATTTATAATCGGAGGATTCGGAAACTGAATAATTCCCTTAATAATTGGATCCCCTGATACAGCATTTCCCCGAATAAATAATATAAGATTGTGACTAATCCCCCCTTCATTATTACTTTTAATTCTTACAACACTATTATTCCCAGGCTCGGGAACTGGATGAACAATCTACCCTCCTTTGTCATCAAATCTTTATCACCCATCTTCATCTATAGACTTAACAATTATTTCTTTGCATATTGCAAGTATCTCTTCAATTATGGGATCAATTAATTTTATTGTTACAATTCTTAAAATAAAAAATAATGCTTTAAAATTCGATCAAATATCCTTATTTGCTTGGTCAGTATTAATTACTACAATTTTGCTTCTTCTCTCACTACCTGTATTAGCCGGAGCTATTACTATGTTATTAACAGACCGAAATTTAAATACTTCCTTCTTTGATCCTACTGGGGGAGGGGGCCCAATTTTATTTCAACATTTATTTTGATTTTTTGAGCATCCTGAAGTCTATATTTTAATTTTACCCGGGTTTGGATTAATCTCCCATGTCATTTTCAATGAAAGAGGGAAAAAGGAAACTTTTGGGAACCTAGGGATAGTTTATGCAATACTCGGAATTGGATTTCTAGGATTTATTGTGTGAGCACATCACATATTCACAGTAGGCTTAGATGTAGACACACGAGCTTATTTCACTTCGGCAACTATAATCATTGCAATTCCCACAGGAATCAAAGTATTTAGATGACTAGCTACGTACTACGGGTCAAAACTTATTATTAATCCTTCTATTATTTGATAATTTGGCTTTATTTTTTTATTTACAATAGGAGGATTAACAGGAATTATATTATCAAACTCATCTATTGATATTATACTACATGATACATACTATGTTGTCTCTCATTTCCACTATGTACTGTCAATAGGAGCAGTATTTTCTATTATTGCTTCATTAATTCATTGATTCCCTTTATTCACAGGATTTACCCTAAATCAATTTTATCTTAAAACTCAATCTTATATAATATTTATTGGGGTAAATATAACTTTTTTCCATCAGCATTTTTTAGGAATGACAGGAATACCTCGACGTTATTCAGATTACCCGGATTCCTACTACTGTGAAAATTTATTATCATCTATTGGCTCAATAATTTCATTCAAAAGAATAATTTTACTCTTGTTTATTATATTGGAGAGATTTATAACTAAACGTCTAGCTATATTTAAATTTAATCAATCATCACTAGAATGACCCCAAAACTTTTCCCCAAAAGACCACTCATTCCTCTCTATTCCTCTAATTATTAAAAACAAATCTTAATATGGCAGATTAGTGCATGAATTTAAGATTCATTTATAAAATTTAATATTTTTATTGAAAATGTCCCATTGAAAAATAATTAATTTCCAAGACCCCAATTCGCCATATGCCGATAATTTAAATCTTTTTCACAACTTCACAGTAATTATAATAATTATAATCTCTTCATTAACTCTAATAAATATATTAGATATTTTTACTAATAAATTTATCAATCGATTTTTACTTAAAAATCATCATATTGAAATTGTATGAACTTTACTCCCAATAATATTTTAGGAGTAATTGCACTTCCTTCTTTAAAAACCCTATATTTTATTGATGAACTATGAATACCCGTATACTTAACAATCAAATCAATTGGGCACCAATAATATTGATCCTATGAATACCCAGAATTTAATAATTTAAATTTTGACTCCTATATAGATAAAGATTTAAATAATATTTACATTTTTCGTCTCCTAGACGTAGATAATCGAATAATTATTCCATCTAATACACTAATTCGAATATTAACAACATCAAACGACGTAATTCACTCTTGAACTGTTCCGTCTTTAGGCTTAAAAATAGACTCAGTACCAGGGCGAATTAACCAAATAAATTTAATTACTAATCGACTTGGAGTATTTTTCGGACAATGTTCTGAAATCTGCGGATCTAATCACAGATTTATGCCAATTGTTGTGGAAAGAACTAATTATTCAAACTTTATTAATTGAATTAACAACCAAAATTAAATTTTAACCTACTCATATAATATTTAATTAAATCAAATCATTAGATGTCTGACAAAAGAATTGATATTTTAAATCAAATTATAGTAATAAATTACTTCTAATGATTAAATAAACCTAATAAAAATTAGTTAAATCTATAACATTAAATTGTCATTTTAAAATTATTACAAAATAATATTTTTGTCATAAAATGAAATAAATATAATTTGATTTTTAATCAAATTAAAAACTTACCTTCTTATGAAAATATATATACATTTCATCCCTCAAATAATATCCCTTCACTGATCATCTTTATATTTAACTATTCTAATCTTATTAATTATTATACTTTCAAATATTTATTTTATCAACATTAATAAAGTAAAATTATTGACAATAAAAAAATTTTACCTGAATAATTGAACAAATATATGATAAATGATATCAAACTTATTTTCTATTTTTGACCCATCGACAAGAAATAATTTATCATTAAATTGATTTAGACTTACACTGCCATTCATTTTTATCCCAATAAAATTTTGAGTTCTAAATTCACGATATCAAACATTTTGAAACATATATTTAAAATTTTTACACTCAGAATTTAAAATCTTGACAAAAAAAAACTTTACTAAAAATTTACTAATCTTTAACAGACTTATATTTATAATCCTATTTTTTAATTTTTTAGGATTATTCCCATACATTTTTACCCCTTCAAGACATGTATCAATTAATTTATCTATATCATTATTTATATGAATTAGATTTATAATTTTTGGGTGGACTATCAATGCTAAAAAAATATTTATTCATCTAATACCAAGAAATACCCCCTTTATATTAATAAATTTTATAGTATTAATTGAAACAATTAGAAACATTATTCGACCCTGAACATTAACTATTCGATTAACAGCTAATATACTAGCAGGGCATCTTCTACTATCTTTATTAGGCTCAACTGTTAGAAAATTTCTAATTTGGATACCTTTCACAATTTTAATTCAAAACATATTATTTATTTTAGAAATTTCAGTCTCCTTAATTCAAATATACGTATTTATTATTTTATTAACCCTATATTTTAATGAATCAAATTATGAAAATATTTACGCATCCTTACCACATAGTTACCCCAAGACCATGACCTTCAATTACTTCTATAAATATTATAAATTTATTTATAAGATTAATTTTATTCACAAATTCAAAACTTTTTACCCTATTAGTAACAAATCCATTTATATTAATTACTTGCTTATCATTATGATGACGTGATACCATTCGAGAAAGAACATTTCAAGGATTTCACTCTCAATCAATTCATTCTATATTAAAAATAAGTATATTATTATTTATTATTTCTGAACTAGTTTTCTTTATTTCTTTTTTTTGGACATATATTCATAACTCAATTTTCCCAAGAATTGAACTAGGTATAAATTGACCCCCTATATCAATTAAAATACTAAATCCATTTGATATCCCATTATTAAATTCTATCATTTTAATTTCCTTCGGATTTACATTAACCTTAAGGTATAATTTTCTTTCGTTAAAAAATAAAATTTATAGAAAAATTTATCTTTTATACACATGATTATTAAGTATAATTTTTATAAGTCTTCAATTTAATGAATATAAACAATCTTCTTTTTCTATAAATGATGGGATTTTTGGATCAATTTTTTACATAGCAACAGGATTCCATGGATTACATGTTTTAATTGGGGGCTTTATATTATCAATTATTATAATTCGAATAAATAATAATCACTTTTCTTCAATTCGTCATTTTAATTTTACAGCTGCTATCTGATTCTGACATTTTGTAGATGTTGTATGATTATTTCTATATATAATAATTTACTGATGAATATATTAATATAAAATAAATATAATAAATAATTATATTTAACTTATAATTAAATTTTTATTGTTTAAATATATTTAAAACGATTCATATTTTCATTAAAATAATAATTATTCTAATTATTCCCATAATTATTTTTATTGCAAATCACTTATTTTCATTAACCAATTTTAAATATCGAATGTGGATTTGACCCACTATCAGAAAATCGCCTACCATTTTCCATTAATTTTTATTTAATTGCTTTAATCTTTTTAATTTTCGATATCGAAATTATATTAATTGTTCCTATAATCACTACTCTTAATAAATATTATGAAATAATCACTTTTTATTCTTTTATTTCTATCATCTGAATTCCACTATTGACCCTCTGACTAGAATGATACATAAAATTTCTAAAATGACACTTTAATTGAAACCAAAATAGAGGTAAATTATTGTTAATAATTTCATTGAATTAAATCTCCAATTAATTGCATATTGTACTATATATTTGTACTATATAATCAAGCTATTAATTCGAAATTAATTATATTGTATTATACTATATATATATATATATATATATGATTTATTAAATCAAGCTATTAATTCGAAATTAATTATATTGTATTATACTACAATATATAGTACAATATGCAATTAATTGGAGATTTAATTCAATGAAATTATTAACAATAATTTATCTCTATTTTGGTTTCAATTAAAGTGTCATTTTAGAAATTTTATGTATCATATATATATATATATATATATATATATATATATATATATATATATATATATATATATATAGTATAATAAAATATAATTAATTTCCAATTAATAGCTTGATTTAATAAAAATATATATATTCTATACACCAATTTGGAGAGATATTTATTAATATATATAGTATAATAAAATCATTGATTTACCTTTATACTGAAAATATAATATTTTTATAAACCATATAAACTTCGGTATTAGTTAAATTATAAAACTTAATTTGCTATTAAAAATCAATAATAAAATTATACCTATATTTTCATAATTTAGAAATAAAATGATTTTAATCATTTTAAAAGAATTAGAAATTCTTTTATTTTATTTCTGTCTAAAAATACAAAATATGCATTATCCTAATATTTTCAATATTATACTGTTTAAGCTATTTAAACAATACAAATTTAATAAAAACATCCCTATCAAAAATAAAATATACCACACTATTATATTAATAATATTAAATTTTACCCCTTCAATTAATTTTCTTAATCTTACTAATCAATAAATATTTAAACCATAAATTAATTCAAATCACCCGTTTTCAACACAAACTTCATATTTATACACTATATTAAATAAATATCCATAAGAATTTAAAAAAAAATAATTTAAACAAAATATTCTTATAATAAATTTTAATAATTTAACTAAATTAATATTTAATTTTAATCCTTTATTAAAAATTCCTCTTAATAAATAACCAACTGGATATAATTTTAACACTATATACATATCAATCCCCCCCACTGGAGTAACATACATTCACATAAATATATTTATAAATATTCATCCATAAAAAAATATAAATAGTAATATTATAACTATAGACCTTACCATATAACTATTTTTCCCCAAATTTACTAAAGGTCTAAAATTTAATTCTTTATTAAATAAAACCCAACTAATCAAACGAATTGTATAAGAAATAGTCAAAAAGGTAGAGATATATTTAAATTAAATAGAGATTATAATTAAATTATATTTTTCCATACAAAAATATTCTAAAAATATATCTTTAGAATAAAATCCACACGAAAAAGGAAACCCTACCAAATTCAATAAACACAAAATCATAATTATCCTCTTTATAGGAAAAATTTTAACTAAACCGCCATATTTCCGCATATCTTGATTTCCTATTATTCAATGGATAAAATCCCCTGCACATATAAATATATTAGATTTAAATAAAGCATGCACAATTAAATGAAAAAAAGCCAAATCTCGGTACCCTCATCTCAAAATTATTAGAATAAACCCTAATTGACTCAACGTAGAAAAAGCAATAATTTTTTTTAAATCATACTCAAAATTTGCTATTAAACCCGCCATTAATACGGTTAAACTAGAAATTAATGTTAATAAAAAATTTATATTATACATTATAATTATATTTCTATATCGATTTAGTAAATAAACTCCTGCAGTAACTAAAGTTGAAGAATGAACTAAAGAAGAAACAGGGGTAGGAGCAGTTATCGCAGCAGGTAATCAAGGAGAAAACGGTATTTGAGTTCTTTTAGTTATTCCACAAATTAATAATATCAAAATCATACAGCCTCCTATTCTATCAATCAATATATATCCCCAAGAACCCCTAACTGAAGCCAAAACAATTAAAATTAATAAACACACATCACCTACTCGATTACATAAAACCAATAAGTTACCAAACAAAATGAAATTAATACTAAACCATCCCATCCAACTAAAATACTTAAAATTCTAGGCCTTATAATTATAATACATATAGATATAATAAATAATAATAACATATATTTATACCGATCAATATATATATATATCACTCTCTATATATCCAACCCTATAAATTACAATCATCAATGAAATTAATAAAACTACTCCTAAATATATTAAACTCATAAAATCTAAATAAATTAAAAAATTTAATTTTATCCTATTTAAATTTATTAAAATCACTCCATAATGAAATCAATTTTTGTCACATAAAAATATAAACTTAAAAATATAAAACTCACACTATTAATAAATACTAAAATAAAACTATATAAACAAAAATTCATAATTTAAAATAAAATTTATACCTTTGATTCCACAAATCAATGATTTTAATAAACTATTTAAACTTAATTATAAAACAATACTATATCTAAAAATATAAAATATAAAGGGATTCAATGTATTAAAACTATTATACAATTAAATACTGAATAGTTATTTATATACTTGTAAAAATAATTACCTTTCCCATGAAAAATACAAATAAATATATATATATATATATATATATATATATATATATATATATATATATATATATATATATATATATATATATATATATATTGAATGTAAAAAATTTA